>NC_141697.1:770026618-771383284 GCF_964263255.1 Lissotriton vulgaris
ATACTCGGCACAGCTCAGAGTGAGGAACCATGTTGGAGTTCCTAAGTTCCTCAGCATACATTTTAAATCACCATGACGACGGTACCAGTACTCATTAGTACCACGCTGACACGCCATGAGATTAATTAAGTGAGAATCCAAAATACTGTCTTGGACATTGACTTTATGCATAAAGTCACTTGCCGAGATGTTTCGCATCTGTATACCACTTTTTAAAATGTGGTTCACTGCATATGACAGTCCTGACAGATCGCTTTCAAACAGGAGATGAAACAAATAGGGAATGCATTGACGAAACCTAGGATCTTCTGCATACAATCGTAAAGTCCGGTATTCAGACGCTGGAATTTGATGAGGTCGCTCATCATATCTTCCTCCTTGACCTGTGGGAAATAGCTGTGGGAAACACCAAGCTTCCAAACTTTCCTCCCAAACACTAATGGGACTCCCTTTGGCTTGTTTCATTTGAAACAACTCAATAGCATTCCCCATGACTTCCTTGGAATGCAAAGGATGAACACTATAATGTTCATATATTTCTTCACTATTAGACACCTCTACTTTCTCAATTTGGCCAGCACACAAAACGCTATCCTCTTCATCACTTACTTCCTCTTCTGCTACATATACATTCTTATAGTACTTATTATTTTTCTTCAAATACAAAGTTGCATTTTTCACTTTCCTAACATCCACTAAATCTTGCCATATTTTCTTATTCTTTGTCGGAACCCCATTAACCAAGATAACCAGAGGTTCCTCTTCCACTTTCTCAACTCTAATTGTGTTAATGTTTTTGTTTAAATCTAGAGGCAAATAAACAACTCTTCCCTTTAATCCTCTCTGTAAATCTGTTGGAGGCAACTTACCTGTCTTTGGCTCCATTCTTACAATAGCCTGAAAGGGATGGATACTTTGAATCAAAATAGATTCATAAGTATTTAAATCCTTCAATTCTGAAGGAATCTCAACCAATTCCAGATTATTATGAACTGCCCTAGCAGGCATCTGGTTTTGATTTAATTTATTACAACAATAAGTACACACACGTTGGTCCACTCCCAAATCAAAACAATTTTCTACCATCAAGTATGTGGCAAAATCCTTCCATTCACTATTATTTTCCCTTTCAGTTTTTGCATATAAATCCACTAACTTAGTCTGATTCTTATAATAAGTGCGTCGACAACATACACACGTGAAATTAGGCCTCTCACTTGATTTCATCTGAAACGTGGCAATTTCCTTCTGAAAATTATTTGAACTAGAAACCTGTATATTATCTTCAACATAACCCTCTACTTCTGGGTCAATTTGAACATTCTCATCTCTACTACCAAAGTAACAAAACTCAATTTCTTCACAAATATTCTTCACATCTATTTCAGAACCATGCAAAAGAGCAGCACATAATTGTTTAAGCATAATTGCTGGACTCTTAGCATAATACAACATTCTCACTAATTTTCTCACTTTATTATGATGCACTGCTAGCATCCTGAAATGATGAAAAACACTCTGACATACTCTCCTGGAAAGACAAGCCAGTGAATGACCACGCAAACCTGTCATTTGTCTCACTCTGCAAGGATCTAAATCTTGCAACAACTTTATTTTCTGCTTCAAACTTTTCTTATTAAATGTCCGTATAAAATCACAAAGCAAATTGATGGAAACCTGTCGCACACTGCAAATAGAACTACACTTCCAAATGTACACAGGACCCTTAAGACGTCTTCCTAAAACCTCATCACTTAGCGCCTCTTCTGTCTCTGTTGTCACAAGTTGTTCTTTTTCAACTGGACAACCATCCTTCACTTCATAAGCTCGACCACTGGTGTCAACTGCAAACACCAAATCATTATCCTGAAAATAACTCTCCTCATTAAAAAATGCCTCACAACTTGAACTATGCATCCATTCTCCGGAAAAAACTTCACAAAAGTTAGTACGATTTACTACTCTCTTCCATCTACTTTTTGTTTTGAAATCAGAAATTACCTTGCTTAGTTTCCTAATTCTATTGATTACCAAAATAAATAACTTTCGCTTAATTTCAAAAGCATGATCAATAATTTTCTCTACATTTTTCTTCTTCTTATAAAATGCCGCTTTCTGTTGGCCTTTTTTTTAAATATTTTTCAATAAATTAACTATTATTCTGTTACGGAACATTCGATTTCGAATGTCCCTAAACTGTTGTTTCCTTCTACTATCATGCACAGAGTTATCTCTTCCTCTACCAGTAACATTTTTGATGGGTCTCTCCTTTCCATTTAAATTGCTTTTCTTTTTGTGGACTGAAACATTTTTTGGAGAAATACTTTTTTTACTACAAATATTTCTTAAGAATGATTTCGTGCTCTTACCCGGACCTTTCTTGGTGTTTTGACAAGTATTTGGGGAAGAGGACTGCTGCAATAAAACATCATCCTGCTGTCTTTGACGTTTTCTAGCCTTTTTAATTCTATCTTTTGTAGGCATTTTCCAAACTATGAAAGAATCTGCAGTTGAATCTGTGGAAAAATATAATAAAAAAAGGTAATTAACCACTATTACCAAACAGTAAATGAATAACAGTCATCTAAAACTTAATGCCCTACTAATTATTTAACATAGCAAATCTTTTGCACCAGCACTGCATCACAAAAATGACACTCAATGGTACAAAACAGGCATAGAACAATCATAAATCACTCCCTAATATTTTAAATGATTAATTCAGGATGACGATAAGATGTAGCCTATCTAAAGGTTTGTTTAGGCCCAGATCTTTGGACTGGGGTGAATGTGTGTCATTGATCCACATTCGGTCCATCACCTGTTTTGTTTATGTGAGGTGAGGCCAACACATGGTTGCAGATAAGATTTTCAATGAAAAAAACCAAAGAGAAAATACATGTAAAGACCTACCAATGAAGTAAGTCATTATTTGAAAACCATTACATTTCTGGAAATATGCACTGCTAGTGCTTCATAAGTTGTTTTGGGTCATATTTATAAGGCATTTGAGTGTCTATTATGCTATTTTACGTTCTTCATGGTGCAAATGTCTTGTAAATACGCTCCCACCTGCGGTTGGCAAATTTAGATTTTGATTATGGGAGTTACATAAGCATGTTAATAATTTCCCAAAAATGGTGTATGACCCCAAACAACCTATGAAGCTCTAGTAGTACATATTCAGAAATTTAATTGATTTCAAAATTCGTTTTTAAACACAGCATATAAATCAATTGTATACCTGCATTCAAGTGGAAATGACTGAAAATGTCCTTGAGACACATGAAAGCGTTTTCTGGAATGCCCTAGCACCATTTTTTGGACATTATTAACATGGCTATGTAACTCCCATAATCAAAATATAAATTCGCCAAGCGCAGGTGAGAGCGTATTTACAAGACACTTGCCCCATGAGGAATGCTTGCCATTTAAAAAGGAAAAATAACATCAAAGACACTCAAATGCCTTATAAATATGTCCCAAAACAACCTATGAAGCTCCAGCAGTACATATCCAGAAATGTAATTGATTTCAAAAATGGTTTTGAAAAACAACATATCTGTTTCAGCTTACATAAGAGACCATGGAATGAGCTTCATATACAACAATAACTTGTGTTACTGCATGCCAGAATGGTACACCGAATATGCAATTACAATTTCTCAAAGAAACAAAATCTATTTCTATATCACTACAGACAAAGCCACAGTTTAAAAACACAGCTTTCTTCATCATTTTCTCCTTAGCAAGATTTATCGCAAATGCGATAAAAAACGGGCGCAATGCATGAATATCGCTGAAAAGTCAGCGATATTCATGCATTATCCAGCAAATGCTCTTAGCCATGTTATCCACCTCCCATTGGATAACATGGCTAAGAACTGCTCGCAAATGCGAAAAAAAACGGCTGCAATGCATGAATATCGCTGAAAAGTCAGCGATATTCATGCATTTTCCAGCAAATGCTCTTAGCCATGTTATCCACTTCCCATTAAATAACATGGTTAAGAACTGCTCGCAAATGCGAAAAAAAACGGCTGCAATGCATGAATATCGCTGAAAAGTCAGCGATATTCATGCATTATCCAGCAAATGCTCTTAGCCATGTTATCCACCTCCCATTGGATAACATGGCTAAGAACTGCTCGCAAATGCGAAAAAAAACGGCTGCAATGCATGAATATCGCTGAAAAGTCAGCGATATTCATGCATTTTCCAGCAAATGCTCTTAGCCATGTTATCCACTTCCCATTAAATACCATGGCTAAGAACTGCTCAGGGCCCATGAGGAAGGCTTTCCATTTAAAAAGGTAAACATAACATCAAAGACACTAAAATGCCTTCTAAATATGACCCCAAACAACCTATGAAGCTCTAACAGTACATATCCAGAAATGTAATTGAATTCAAAATTCGTTTTTAAACACCGCATATAAATCAATTGTATACCTGCATTCATGAAGAAATGACTGAAAATGTCCTTGAGACACATGAAAGTGTTTCTGGAATGCCCTAGCACCATTTTTGGGACACTATTAACATGGCTAGGTAACTCCCATAATCAAAATCTAAATTTGCCAAGCGCAAGTGGGAGCGTATTTACAAGACACTTGCCCCATGAGGAACACTTTCCATTTTAAAAGGAAAACATAACATCAAAGACACTCAAATGCCTTATAAATATGGCCCAAAACAACCTATGAAGCTTTAGCAGTACATATCCAGAAATGTAATTGATTTCTAAAATCGTTTTTAAAAACAGCATATCTGTTTCAGCTTACATAACAGACCATAGAATGGGCTCCATGTATCACAATAACTTGTGTTACTGCATGCCAGAATGCTACACCGAATATGCAATTACAATTTCTCAAAGAATCTAATTCTATTTGTATATCACTAGAGACAAAACCACATTTTAAAAACACAGCTTTCTTCATTATTTTCTCCTTAAATCATACTATTCTCTATCTAAATTAAATAAATCTTTTCTCACCTTAGCAAATATTTTTTGAGTTTTGATAACAGTCTCAGAAATACACCAAATTGTCTCCAGCAGAAGAAAAAGGATGCACTCCAGAGGCTGCAGCTATTGAAAGCACAGAAATACAGATATTCATTTCACATATCTCTCATATTAGCCAATCATAACTCTTCCCTCACTTTTTTCAAATCAAAACCCTTCCCCCCTCTGCCCTCTCTGCCTTTTTTCCATAGCAACCACCTCCTGGAAGAGCTCTCATGTTTGCAAATTCACACAACAATGTTTCAATTGAACTCTGAACTCTCAGTGCACCTGCGTATCCAGTGCAATCTTTCATAAAATGTTTCTTCCTTGACCATTCAAATTACATCTTTCAAAGAACACATCCATGCACCCTAACTTTCTCTTTTCAGAAATGGAAATGCACCAATCACTGCTAATGATTCATTAGCATTGGAAATCCACAGTTTTTTTTCTTTACAAACTCCCACTGTTTCAACTGCCCTTTCATTACCACACTTCATCTGACTGCAGCACAACCTTCACCCACCATGTTTAACGTCTGGATTGTTGGACATAGTTACATCCACTGGGCTCAAAGGTATGCTGAGAACAGAAATTTACCTAACCTCAATTTACAAGATGTGGAAATTAAGTGGTTGGGCCAAAGAGGATTAAAATGTCACCAATTGATACCATTGGTGAAAACCTTTATGCATTTGCCAAAACCTGACCTGTTAATAGTGCACTGTGGAGGTAATGATTTGGGCACTTTGACAGGGGTAGGTCTGGAAATGCTTTTAAAGGACACCTTTGAGCAATTAATGGCACTTTTTCCTCAAACTGCCTTGGTATATTCCAATATATGCCAAAGACAGAAATGGAGGTGGTCCAACCAATTTTGTCCACAAATTGAGAAAGCGAGGAAGCATGTAAACAAATCTGTGTCAGCTTTCATGAGAGACCATGGAATGGGCTCTCTGTACAACAATAACTTGCGTTACTACATGCAAGATATCTACAGAGGAGATGGAGTTCACTTCTCAGATGAGGGCAACAGAATTTTCATTCTGAATTTAAGACTGTGCATTGGTACCTACTTATAAGTACCTAAATGTACCATAAACCCAAAAGCTCTTCTCAGAGCTACCCTTCATCTGATCACACACTTTTATTATTTTTTTTCTAACTTTTTTCTGTAATTTTCAACAAACTACGCTTAAAGAGCGCTATCCGGTACGCGAACTGGAAGCTAACCGCGCAAAATTTCAAAAAAAAAGTTTTCTCTTCGCAAATATAGTCCTCCTCAGCCACCCTCAGAAAACGTAGGGGGGCAAAATACTTGTATCATGCCCCCTTCTACCCATTCAGAACATTATTTACCCTCCATTTTATACCTTGATTCGACCGAAACACAAAATGGTGGACTCCCGTTACGCTCCAAGTACGCGGACCGGACCGCTATCCGGGAAGCGGTCCAAAAAAAAGGTGGGAAAGTAATTTACAGAAAAACGACTAGAGACACTCTCACCAAATATAAATTAGCTCATACTACATAACAATCCCTTTCTTTCTCATAAATTTGATTGAAATTTCATTTAGCCATTTAGCCTTTAGACCTCTCCAAATACCGTGAGGTAAATTACTTCACAAAACACATCTGAACTGTTGGAATTGACAACCAATGAAAATGTTACTTTCATTTTCTACTTTTATTACCTGACATTTGATTGGTTATATACTTGAATATATATAAAGGAAGAGAAGAAAACACAGCCATTTTGACTACTACTTCTTGTTGTACAACACCTTTTAATAGCTTCCAAAAACTTCAACTTCTTTGTGAAGGTAAGATATAATTTTTAAAAACGAAATATATTGTGCACTATAACTTAATATAATAGAATTTTTCTGCTAGATATACACTATCCCTCTGTAGTAGTAATGTATTTAGATAGACTTCTCTGTTATAGTTATGAATGAAGTTAGGCTTGTCTTGGTTAAATCACATACACTTTTTTATAGTCCTATTTCCACTCTGATACTATACACTGCCAAAAGATAAATTCACTAATAAAAACTGCCTATCTAAAATTAATCCCAACAGTGCCCTATCTCTACTAATATATATTTTTTTAATCCAAATTTCAGGCAAAATGGAAGGCGAAAACCAAGTTTCTTTTGAAATGGACCTGCAAGAGAGCAGCCAGGAATTGATTGAACAAATTGACATAGAATTTATGGATCAAAGCTTGGATAATGAACTGCTGCAATGTGTCCAAGCAGTAGATGCCCTCCTTGCAAATGAGGACATTTTACAACCTCACAGATTGCAAACAATATTTCATGAAAATAATGACATTTCAGACACTGAAATGTTAGAAAGTTTAATAAATTATGAAAAACAATGAAAATAACAAAAATAACTTTAAAAATAAAGAAAACAAAAAAAAACAAGAAAAAAAACCAAACAATTAACATACAGTCTTTGAAAAGTGTATCATTCTATTATCCTTATAGTACGCTGCCCAGAACGCTTTCCGGTTCGCGTACTAGACGCTCATCGCGAAAAAAAGAAAATATATATTTTTTTGGACCCTGCTGGGCCCTTTTAAAAACACCACATAAAACCTAGGGGGTCAGGGAGGATCTACTATGCCCCCTTATGGAAATTTCCCTCTTTGTTTTGGCCTCCTCTTGTCTCTCGATCCTACCGAGAGACAAGATGGCGGCTGCACCGGACTGTTTAGAATGTTGACAGACACCGAAGAGCCAATCAGCTTTCCGTGCGCAAAGTTCCGTTACGCGAAAAGTACGCGAACCGGATCGCTGCCCGGACCGCTGTTACAGATATATATCTTGATTTAAACGTTAATTTCTCAAAATCCACTGAAGCACATATATTGAGACCTAGCAAAGGCACATCGGGCTAACAGTCCCTACAATTTTGCCAAGTTTCGTGAAAATCCATTCAGCCGTTCGGGCTAAAAGTGAGTCCAACCGCCCTATGGAAATTAACATGGAAAAAACACGTTTTGGGACCCCCCTTTTTTCTCGGCCCCCCCTTGACACCCCCCCCCCAAATTTCCAGGAGCTGCTCAGAAACAAAATGTGCCATTTTCCTGAAAATTTCAGCCAATTCCATCCACAAAGGCCAAAGTTATTAGGCATAGAATTTTCAGAAATCCCATAGGGAAAAAATCCTAACTATATATACCTACTGGCGACCGCCAGTAGGTAATATATATATATATATATATATATATATATTCACTGAAAAAACCAAAGGTTTCACACCAGTTATAGTTAGGAATTAACATTTAAAAAACCTATGAAATTCACTGAAAAAACCATAGGTTTCACACCAGTTATAGTTAGGAATTAGCATTTAAAAAACCTATTAAATTCACTGAAAAAACCATAGGTTTCACACCAGTTATAGTTAGCTGGAAATTTTACTGATATAAAACCATTGAAATTCCCACGTTATAGTTAGTCGGACTCACTATAACTTGCGCGTGCAATGCACTGCTGATGACATCACATATTACATCACTCATGACATGGTCAGTGACATCACTCATGACACCATCCTTGTGACATAGTGACAGACCTCCTTTCACTATAATGTAACCCTTGAGACACATATTCAAAAATAGAAACTGAAATTTTTAATAAAATGGAGATACCTATATCAGTTACAACAAGCAATTCAGTAATTCCACTATCTATATACACATCCACTCATTCACCAACAGTTCTATATAGTCACTCATACATATACTCACTCATCATATGAAGTGATACACCTATACATCCTGTTACACACCGACATTCATCCAAAAGTTACTCACACACATATTCACACGTGCAAATAAACTATTGAACATCCATTTATTTGAATATAGAGTTATACACACACTTCCACCTTACTTCTATTTAAAATTACACATATTTATTCTCTTAAACAATCACTTATAGAAACACATACTTATTTAAACAGGAACTCTTACAATCTCTTACTCTCACATATACTCACTTATATACATCAATATTCATATATACTAGATTAAAACATATGTAGTTACTGATAAAGACACTAGTGAGACAGTCATTCACTCACTAACAAACACATATAGACACTCATCTACCCATACAGTCCTGTACATATGCTGTCTTCAAAACACATACAAACAAAGAGTCAGTCACTCATGCATCTATGTGCTAAGTAATACCCCCACCAAACCATATAGACACTCATACTGATACTAATAAAAATATCTAATAACCCATATACATACACATGAGTGGATGTGTATTAGATGGTGGTATTACTGAATTGGTTGTTGTAACTGGTATGGGTATATCCACTTTTTTGAAAATATTAGTTTCTATTTTTGAATATGTGTTTCAAGGGTTACATTATAGTGAAAGGAGGTCTGTCACTCTGTCGCAAGGATGATGTCATCAGTGATGTCATGAGTGATGTCACTGACCATGTCATGAGTGATGTAATATGTGATGTCATCAGCAGTGCATTGCACGCGCAAGTTATAGTGAGTCCGACTAACTATAACGTGGGAATTTCAATGGTTTTATATCAGTAAAATTTCCAGCTAACTATAACTGGTGTGAAACCTATGGTTTTTTCAGTGAATTTAATAGGTTTTTTAAATGCTAATTCCTAACTATAACTGGTGTGAAACCTATGGTTTTTTCAGTGAATTTCATAGGTTTTTTAAATGTTAATTCCTAACTATAACTGGTGTGAAACCTTTGGTTTTTTCAGTGAATTTCATAGGTTTTTTTAATGCTAATTCCTAACTTTTTATACAGACTCATACCTATGTGTTTTTTAGTGAATTGCTAAAGTATGTTTTTGTAAAAATGAACACTATAATGTATATTGAGATAATATTTTTAATTTAAAATATTTTTTTTTATATTTCGCTTTCGGTGCGCGCACCGGTGCGCGTACCGTCAGCGCACTAACAAAAAAAAAGAAAAAAAAATGAAGGAGGGACTGTGTAATAGATAGTAAGACAGATAAAAAGTGTAAAAGGAAGTAACTGAGAAAAGAAAAATGAATAAGGGAGCAAAAGAAAGAAGAAATAGGAAGAAGACTAAAGCAGAGGTTAAGGGAGATTGTAAATGGATGTTGAAAGTAAAAAGAAGGACAGTTAAGTATGGGAATGTCAGGTAGTGACGGAATCAGAGGAAAAGAATAGCAGTGATTGAGGGAAAGTAAATATCAGTGAATATAAGTAAAAAGGGGTGAAAGAGGGTACATGTAAGTGAATAAGGGTAACACATGGGGAGTAATAGAGACAAACAAGAGAGAGAGTAAAAGAAGGACTGTCACAAAGGGACTAAGTGAACCAGTAAAAAAGGTAAGTGAAGGAGTGTGCATAGGCAGAAGTACTGAAAGAAATTGAATGTGGTCGGAAGTAAACATGGAACAAAAGAATAAGTGAGGGAAGCAAAGTAAGGAAATAGGGGTGCGGTAGGGTGACAGAAAAATAGTGAAAATAAAACAAAAGGTGATAACAAAAAAGATTTTGTAAACACACTTACCATATAATCAATGCAAACTTGTATCTATGAAAGATAAAAGAAAAAACACGTTATAATTTCTTAAAAATATATAATAAAATAGAAACAACAGTTCATGAGGTTTAAAAATCTACAAAAGTTTACTAAGAAATGATGCAATAGTGAAGGATACAAAAACAGAAAGAAAGTAATGTAGAAAGAGAAAAAAAAAGGAAAAAGAAATAGAAAGAGAACAAATTCCTAAAGGTAAATAAGATACTAAAAGAATGTAAGATATCAAATCAAAATCAGTAAAGATAAGAAAATAAAAGAAAAATGAGTGAAAAGGAGAGAAGTCTGATTGAGAAACTATAAATAAAAAAGAGGAATAGAAGATGATTGAGAGTGAGTGAAGTAAAGTAACAGAGTGAAGGGATGAAAGGAATGAAGTTAGTATAGAACGATGGATAAAACAGGAGTGAGAGAGTAAGTACACAGAAAGACAAAAGGAAGAACTAAGTGAACTACAGTACAATGGATGCGAAAGAAAAAAAAAGGAGAAAAAGAAAGAGAGGGTTAGGAAACTAAAGCAGTGGTACTGTGAGAATATGAAAAAGATAAAAAGTGGTGGAAGGAACAGAGGAAATGCAGACAGTTCCTATTAGATTAAGAAGTTGTGAATGAAGTGCACTAAAGAAACAGCGATGAAAAAAGAGTGTAAATTAGTAAAGAGAGGTAAATAAGGGTGAAAAAGAAAATGAGTATAAGACAATGTGAACACAATATAAATTACACAATGCAAACTACACAATAACTTCTACAATATGTTACATTATTTATTTTTGCTGTTCTCAGAATATATTGAATTTCACTTAAATTAGTGAGATCAAAGTCTTCATCATATAACAGCGGGAAAAAAAAAACACAATCTAAAAGATTGTGTTTAAAAAAACCCATTCAAACATACATCTCATATAAGTACACTAATCTTTGATTCACTTACTTTTCCGTGAGACCAAATTGCAGATAGTGAAGGTCCTTTTGGTGGAAAAAAGTCTGCTGTGCTCTATAACTTCCATTTCATCGACTTCCTATGAAAAAAGATCTAACAACATCATATGTTACACTTTCCTCACGGCCAATTTGTGTCAGATATATCAGTATTTTTTACTTTGAGATCCACTTAAAGTATCTACATGAGATTGCAGATAGTGAAGGTCCTTTTGGTGAAAAAAAGTCTGCTGTGCTCTATAACTTCGATTTCATCAACTTCTAACAACATCATATCTTACATTTTCCTCACGGCCAATTTGTGTCAGATATATCAGTATTTTTTACTTTGAGATCCACTTAAAGTATCTACATGAGATAAATAATTTCAAATATTAGATTAACTAACTAACTAACTAACTTTTATTAACTATTCCCGTCTTCAAAGGCCAATTCCCTTTACTAAAACTTTGGTTTTAAAAACACTAGATAAGAATTTGTAGAGTCATAAGGCAAACGTTGTTTATAAGTTAAATGAGAATCATTGCAGTAACTCCATCCATTTTCAGATTTTAAGTAGCATGTATAATGTCCTGAGGTGGTCGAAGATCCATCATGATAAATAATAGCTTCAGTTGTAAAGGTCCTTCCAGAAATTGATAACTGAGAAGCCACAAAATTTTTGATAGAAGTTGTCAATTTAGTTCCATCAGGTCTACATCGTTGGAAAACTAAAATAATATACTGCCCATACCTTTGTATAAATAATGTGGACAGCATTGTACAGTTACATTGGGTACACACCATATTATGATCTGCTGCTTTAACTAGATTTTTAAAAGACACTGATTTACAGTCTGGTAAAGTCAAATATATAAATCTTTCAGTGTCTATTGTAGTAGTACTTGATAAACTACAATTGTGGCAGTCATGCTGCCATTGATAAGAAAGACTGAAAAGATTATCTACATCTACACCTTCATCTTCCAAAACACCAAACATATACATTAAAAATTCCTGACAATCCTGCTGAATGTTCTGTGAAAATTTATCTTGACCAGAACACAAATCTAAAATATTTCGAATTTCTGTTACACTTTCTATTTGTGCTGTAACACTGCTACATTTCTGAAACACAGAATTCAATAAACCACACAATCTTTGATCCCGATTTTCAACAATCTGTTCTTGTAAACTTTTAAGAAAAAAAACAACATTAACCACTACATTAGCATAGCAGTTGACACCAGAACTGTTTTCAAACTGAAATCCAACAACATTTTCTCCACAATTCTTTTTCTTCCTGTTTTCAATTACAGTTTTCTCTACTTTTTGTCTTTTTGCAACTACCTCACTACAATTATCCTCATTTCTTCTTTTTCGGCCTACCACACGTTTTTCAAACAGAGGATATTGAGGCAAATGTGGAGCATACTCTCTTCTTAACCTATTGTATTCTTTAACACAATCTAGATCGGCAGAAATCTTTGTCTCATCACACGCAATCAAGTACAATCCTGATAAAGTTCTGACTCGAGATAATGCCACATATGCCATACCCTCTTTAAACACAGATCTTCCAATGTTCACCAATGCACTATCTACACTTAAACCTTGAGATTTATGAATTGTCACTGCATACGCCAAACAAACAGGAAACTGTTTTCGGCGAACATATAAGTCTTTTACAAGTAAAAATCTAGCAGAACAACGACTTATTTGTTGTACTTGTTCAATGCCATCAAATTTTATTTTTAAAAATTCAATTCCATCTCTATTTCTGTAATTCACAAAATCAACAACATAACCCATTGCTCCATTTACCAGACCGCTTTCAACATTTAAATTCCTTCTCAAAATGATACGACAATTTAAACACACATTCAGAGTCTTTTCAAAACCAGCTGTTTTTGAAATACTTTTCTCCAATGAATGCAATTTAGTTTTCAAATTTTCTGACAAAACAATTGTTGCACCCATATGCTCTATTTTATCTATTGCTTCCAGTTTCACAATCTCTTCATTTTCTAAGTCTAACATTTTTTGATTGAAGATGGAACATTCTTGCAGAGTTGGCATCAAACATATCCCAGATTTCTTCTCAGTCATTTTTTTAAAAATATTCTCTGGAAGAATGTTTTCATTTGCATACAAATTTGAAATTAATCGACTATGCAAAGCTTTTTTCCCTTTCTCAGTCATTTTTCCAATTCTTACATCTTGTAGAATATTTTTATAATCTTCATCCTTGGCCTGTCGCATATTTTGAAGCAGTTCAGCATATTTAAAATTTAGCCATATATTAACATTTCCAATGCTTCCAAGGGACTTCCTGGTATCTTCATGCGTGAGCATTTTAAACACTGGTTGTCCTTTTACTGGAGTCAACTGCAATAGATCTCCAAAAACAATAATGTGTTTTCCTCCAAATAACACATCATAGTCTGTTTTAAGAATTTCTTGCATTCTCAAATGCACAAAAGCAAGCATTAGATTTGAGACCATGCTTACTTCATCTATGATAAGAAGTTTCATTTTCTTCAAGACTCTTGAAACTTCAGAACACGCATCTCCAGATAGCTTGTTGTAATGCAATTTATTATCATGTTCAACTGGCAGCATCAATAAACGATGTAGAGTAATCCCTTTAATGTTATGTGCTGCCAGACCAGTTGGAGCAGTTACAACACAAGACAGTGGTGAATCAGTCCTTTTCTGCAGATAACTTGCAACGGCTTTAATTAGAAAACTTTTTCCTGTCCCCGCTTCTCCACTTACATACAGTCGGACAGGGTCAAATAATATACATGAGCACTCTTTTTTCTCATGTCTGAATCCATGTTCAATCTGCTCTGTGACTTCATCATATATCTTTTTCTGCTCAATGTTTAGTTGCGTTACCAAATCTTCTAAGTTAACTCCATCCTCTTGAGCTTGTTCCATAGCTCTTTCCACCTCATCCATGGCAGTGGCAGCTTCATTTTGGATAATTGGTCCTCCTAGTGGATCCTGGCTCAATGAAGTAGAACTCTGACTATCTTGAGAACTGTTTCTAGCTATCTCTTCAGCAATTGTGGTTTCTTGCTCCATTTCTTCATTCAACATTTGCAGATAATTTAGAAAAATAGGACATTCTATGGTATCCTTAGTTGCATTAAAAGAGTCTTCATAACAGAGAAAATCTCCAAGTAGTTCCTCTTCTGTACGCCATGGCTTAAAGAGTTGCAAAAGAGCTAAATAGTAAAATTCTCTTTTGTCTGGAACTTCACAACTCAATTTTCGATGATTAATCAAATGGCCTTTTTTCTGCTTCACTAGACATCCTTCATAGCCAATGAGTGCATATTTTCCATTATTGATATCTTCTGTGATGTTCCTCTTATAACTGTAGTTTTGAAGAACTTCATACAAACATGTGTTCTCAAGGTGAGTACTTCTATTTGGATAGTATGTATCCAACATATTTGTCTTCAAAATATCTGTACTGTTTGGTTCTTTTTCCGCCAAATATTCAATTTCTTGTACAGATTTCAAAACTCGGTTTCGTGTTGCAGCAAGACCAAGACTCACCCAAATGATTGTTCTTGATTTGGCATAGAGACTTGCTGATGATAACCGATCAGAACATTCATATGCTCCAATTTCTCGATGCGACAACATCTTCAGACTGAAACTGTATAATTTCTTGCTTAGACTCTTTTCATGTGAAATGTCCTCCCACATTTCCTTCAGTTCTGTCTTTTCTTTTTTGGTGATGTAAGATGTCACATATCGAGCCACAGCAATAGAGTTGTCAGCAACGAACTGAATATCCATGTTAGCATTCCACATGGACAAAATCACTGGGTTGTAATCGTTGATGTACTTAGATTCTTCATTTCTTTTCAAATTATATGTGTTTTTGGGAGATTTTCTCGTCACAGTATGTCGTAGAGATGACATCAAATTATTTACTCTTCCTTTAGAAATCACTGGTCGAGGAAATGCAAAACGACATTTCGTGTAGTACTTTTCCTTGTTTTTAAATTTTCGACGACAGTACTTTCCACAACGATGAGATTGAAAACGTAAAACTTGTTGCCTTAAATTGTTTTCTTCAGTAGATTTTGGAACAGCACATGTTGAATACTCTTCAATGAAACTCATCACTGTTTCATCTGAATCTGATCCAAATTTGGGTGCATCTTTAATCCACAACAACATATGTATATGAGGAGCACCTCTCGCTTGATATTCCTTCCTCCAAAAGAAATCCAAAACCTCTCCAAGGGGAGGATTTTTTTTGTTGGTAATAAAAGACATCATAGCTTCAAATCTATGATTAAAATATCTGCAAACATTCACTGGATCTAAAGAACACAGTTCTCCTGGTGTTTTCAATTCTATATTTGGTATGTTTTCATTTGCCTCTCGTAGAAATTGAAGTAAATCGTCCCAGGCATACTCAGCACAGCTAAGAGTGAGGAACCATGTAGGAGTTCCTAAGTTTCTTAGCATACATTTCAATTCTCCATGACGACGAAACCAATACTCGTTGGTTCCACGTTGACATGCCATGAGATTGATTAGCTGAGATTCCAAAATACTGTCTTGCAGATTAACTTTCTCCATAAAGTCCCTTGCACATACATTTTGCAAATGAGGTCCACTTTTTAATATATGATTAACTGCATAAGAAAGCCCAGACAAATCACTTTCAAACAGTAGATGAAATAAATATGGAATGCATTGACGAAACCTTGGATCTTCTGCATATAATCTTAGAGTCCGGTATTCAGCTGCAGGAATTTGAACTGGTCGATCATCATATCGTCCACCACAACCTGTTGGAAATAATTGTGGAAAACAACGAGCTTCCAAACTTTCTTCCCATACACTAATGGGACTTCCTTTTGCTGCCTTCATTTGAAACAAGTCAATTGCATTTCCCATTACTTCTTTGGAATGCAAAGGATGAACAGTATAATGTTCATATATTTCTTCAGTTCTAGACACATCAACTTTTTCAATTTGACCAACTGAAGAATCACTATCTTCTTCTGTAGCTGTTTCCTCTACTCCAACACTTACATGTTTGTAGTACTCATTGTTTTTAACTAAATACAACGTTGCCTTCTTGACTTTTTTAACATCCACTAAATCTTGCCAAATTTTCTTACTCTTTGTTGGAACCCCATTAACTAGAATAACTAAAGGATCTTCTTCTACTCTTTCTACACCAATTGTATTAATATTTTTCTTTACATCTAGAGGCAAATAAACAACTCTTCCCTTTAATCCTCTCAGTAAATCTGATGGAGGCAATTTCCCTGTCTTAGGCTCCATGCGAACAATAGCCTGAAAAGGATGGACACATTGAATCAAAATAGATTCATAAGTATTTAGATCCATCAATTCAGAAGGAATATCTATCAACTGAAGATTATTATAAACTGCTCTTGCAGGCATTCTATTTTCATTTAATTTTTTCAAACAATAAGTGCAAATACGCTGATCCAAACTCAAATCAAAAGAATTCTCCACCAACAAATAACTTACAAAATCCTCCCATTCACTATTATTTTCCAATTCACTTTTTGCATATAAATCAACTAACCTAGTCTGAATTTTATAATGAGTCCGTCGACAACACACACAAGTTACATTAGGCCTCTCACTTGATTTCACCTTAAACTTGATAATTTCCTCATCAAACTTTTCAATACTTGAAATTTGTCCATTATCTTCTGCATTACCATCCATTACTATATCTATTTCTACACTGTCCTCTTTGTTCCCAAAATAACAAAACTCAATTTCTTCACAAATAGTCTTCACATCCACTTCAGATCCATGCAAAAGAGCACTATTTAACTGTTTAAGCTTAAGTGCAGGACTTTTTGCATAATACAACTTCCTCACTAATTTCCTTACGTTATTATGATGCACTGCTAACATCCTAAAATGATGAAAAACACTCCGACAAACTTTTCTAGAAAGACATGCTAGTGAATGCCCTTGCAAACCTGTGCTTTCTCTCACTCTGCAAGGATCTAACTCTTGCAGGATCTTCATTTTTTGTTTGAGACTTTTTTTACTATATGTACGTAAGAAATTTCGAAGCAAATCAATTGATTCCTGTCGCACACTACAAATACTACTGCATTTCCATGTGTACACTGGACCCTTAGTACGTCTCCCTAAAACTTCATCAGCTAAGACCTCTTCTGCATCTCTAGATACAAGTTTCTCTTTTTCCATCACACAACTATCTTTCACCTCATATGCACGACCACTGGTGTCAACTGCATGCACCAAATCATTTTCCTGAAAGTAACTCTCCTCATTAAAAAAAGGCTCAGAACTTGAACTATGCATCCATTCACCAGAAAATACTTCACAAAAATTACTCCGATTAATAATTCTTTTCCATCTACTGTTCGATTTGAAAACATCCATTGCCTTATTAAGTATCCTAATTCTATTGATTATTAAAATAAATAATTTTTTCTTAACTTCAAAAGCCTGATCAACAATCTTTTCTACACTTTTCTTTTTCTTGTAAAAAGCAGCTTTTAGTTTACTTTTCTTTTCATTTTTTAGCAAATTTAAAACTACCCTATTGCGAAACATTCGCCTACGAATGTCCCTAAAAACATTTACCCTTCTATTGCTAACCATTCTCTTCTCTCCTGGTCCAATGGAAACATTTTTTGTGGGCTTCTCTTTCCTTTTTAGATTTGTTGACTTTTTCTGTATATTCACATTAGCAATTTCATTTTTTTTCCTACGACATATGTTGCGAAGAAAAGACTTAATTGGCTTACCAGAAGCTTTTCTGGTGTTTTTTGAAGTAGTTGTTGAAGAGGATTCCATAAACTCTGTTGTTGATGTTCTCCTTTTCCGTATGGTATTTTTGATATTTCTTTGCCTTGAAGGCATTTTTGCTTCCTTTTCAGAAGTTGATTTGAATCTGTTGTTCTGTTAAAAAAACACATGAAAGACCACTATTAGCAAACAACAAAGTAATGTTAAAAAGCAAACAATATAAACAATAAATTGCAACATATTTAAGTTTATACAATAGCAACACATGGCTTTATTTTTAAAGGCCTTGCGCCACCAGTGCGTCACTTATTACCCATGTTTAAAGTCAAGCATCAGCTGCACATGGCATTCATAAATAAGGGCCAAATGCAAATACCAATCAATTGCACCCAAAAATCGATTTTTCAATAACATGTAAGAAACACTGCGCAAAACCTAAGTACAACCACTCAATATCATCAAACAAAGTCAGGGTCTGATTTATAAAGGCCTTGCGCCACCAGTGCGTCACTTATTACCCATGTTTAAAGTTTTGCATCGGCTGCACATGGCAATCATAAATAAGGGCCAAATACATATACCAATCAATTGCACCCAAAAATCGATTTTTGAATAACATGTAAGAAACACTGTGCAGAACCTATGTACAACCAATCAATATCATCAAACAAAGTCAGGGCCTTATTTATGAAAGCCTTGCGCCACCAGTGTGTCACTTATTACCCATGTTTAAAGTCATGCATCAGTTGCACATGGCAATCATAAATAAGGGCCAAATACATATACCAATCAATTGCACCCAAAAATCGATTTTTCAATAACATGTAAGAAACACGGCGCAGAACCTATGTACAACCAATCAATATCATCAAACAAAGTCAGGGCCTTATTTATGAAAGCCTTGCGCCACCAGTGCGTCACTTATTACCCATGTTTAAAGTCATGCATCAGCTGCACATGGCAATCATAAATAAGGGCCAAATACATATACCAATCAATTGCACCCAAAAATCGATTTTTCAATAACATGTAAGAAACACGGCGCAGAACCTAAGTACAACCACTCAATATCATCAAACAAAGTCAGGGCCTTATTTATGAAAGCCTTGCGCCACCAGTGGGTCACTTATTACCCATGTTTAAAATCATGCATCAGTTGCACATGGCAATCATAAATAAGGGCCAAATACATATACCAATCAATTGCACCCAAAAATCGATTTTTCAATAACATGTAAGAAACACGGCGCTGAACCTAAGTACAACCACTCAATATCATCAAACAAAGTCAGGGCCTTATTTATGAAAGCCTTGCGCCACCAGTGCGTCAATTATTACCCATGTTTAGAGTCATGCATCAGTTGCACATGGCAATCATAAATAAGGGCAAAATACATATACCAATCAATTGCACCCAAAAATCGATTTTTGAATAACATGTAAGAAACACTGCGCAGAACCTATGTACAACCAATCAATATCATCAAACAAAGTCAGGGCCTTATTTATGAAAGCCTTGCGCCACCAGTGCGTCACGTATTACCCATGTTTAAAGTCATGCATCAGCTGCACATGGCAATCATAAATTAGGGCAAAATACATATACCAATCAATTGCACCCAAAAATCGATTTTTGAATAACATGTAAGAAACACTGCGCAGAACCTATGTACAACCAATCAATATCATCAAACAAAGTCAGGGCCTTATTTATGAAAGCCTTGCGCCACCAGTGCGTCACTTATTACCCATGTTTAAAGTCATGCATCAGCTGCACATGGCAATCATAAATAAGGGCCAAATACATATACCAATCAATTGCACCCAAAAATCGATTTTTCAATAACATGTAAGAAACACTGCGCAAAACCTAAGTACAACCACTCAATATCATCAAACAAAGTCAGGGCCTTATTTATGAAAGCCTTGCGCCAACAGTGCGTCACGTATTACCCATGTTTAAAGTCATGCATCAGCTGCACATGGCAATCATAAATAAGGGCCAAATACATATACCAATCAATTGCACCCAAAAATCGATTTTTGAATAACATGTAAGAAACACTGCGCAGAACCTATGTACAACCACTCAATATCATCAAACAAAGTCAGGGCCTTATTTATGAAAGCCTTGCGCCACCAGTGCGTCACTTATTACCCATGTTTAAAGTCATGCATCAGTTGCACATGGCAATCATAAATTAGGGCAAAATACATATACCAATCAATTGCACCCAAAAATCGATTTTTCAATAACATGTAAGAAACACGGCGCAGAACCTAAGTACAACCAATCAATATCATCAAACAAAGTCAGGGCCTTATTTATGAAAGCCTTGCGCCACCAGTGCGTCACTTATTACCCATGTTTAAAATCATGCATCAGTTTCACATGGCAATCATAAATAAGGGCCAAATACATATACCAATCAATTGCACCCAAAAATCGATTTTTGAATAACATGTAAGGAACACTGCACAGAACCTAAGTACAACCACTCAATATCATCAAACAAAGTCAGGCCTTATTTATGAAAGCCTTGCGCCACCAGTGCGTCACTTATTACCCATGTTTAAAGTCATGCATCAGCTGCACATGGCAATCATAAATAAGGGCCAAATACATATACCAATCAATTGCACCCAAAAATCGATTTTTGAATAACATGTAAGAAACACTGTGCAGAACCTATGTACAACCAATCAATATCATCAAACAAAGTCAGAGCCTTATTTATGAAAGCCTTGCGCCACCAGTGCGTCACTTATTACCCATGTTTAAAGTCATGCATCAGCTGCACATGGCAATCATAAATAAGGGCCAAATACATATACCAATCAATTGCACCCAAAAATCGATTTTTGAATAACATGTAAGGAACACTGCACAGAACCTAAGTACAACCACTCAATATCATCAAACAAAGTCAGGCCTTATTTATGAAAGCCTTGCGCCACCAGTGCGTCACTTATTACCCATGTTTAAAGTCATGCATCAGTTGCACATGGCAATCATAAATAAGGGCCAAATACATATACCAATCAATTGCACCCAAAAATCGATTTTTGAATAACATGTAAGGAACACTGCACAGAACCTAAGTACAACCACTCAATATCATCAAACAAAGTCAGGCCTTATTTATGAAAGCCTTGCGCCACCAGTGCGTCACGTATTACCCATGTTTAAAGTCATGCATCAGCTGCACATGGCAATCATAAATTAGGGCAAAATACATATACCAATCAATTGCACCCAAAAATCGATTTTTGAATAACATGTAAGGAACACTGCACAGAACCTAAGTACAACCACTCAATATCATCAAACAAAGTCAGGCCTTATTTATGAAAGCCTTGCGCCACCAGTGCGTCACTTATTACCCATGTTTAAAGTCATGCATCAGTTGCACATGGCAATCATAAATAAGGGCCAAATACATATACCAATCAATTGCACCCAAAAATCGATTTTTGAATAACATGTAAGAAACACTGCGCAAAACCTAAGTACAACCACTCAATATCATCAAACAAAGTCAGGGCCTTATTTATGAAAGCCTTGCGCCACCAGTGCGTCACTTATTACCCATGTTTAAAATCATGCATCAGTTTCACATGGCAATCATAAATAAGGGCCAAATACATATACCAATCAATTGCACCCAAAAATCGATTTTTGAATAACATGTAAGGAACACTGCACAGAACCTAAGTACAACCACTCAATATCATCAAACAAAGTCAGGCCTTATTTATGAAAGCCTTGCGCCACCAGTGCGTCACTTATTACCCATGTTTAAAGTCATGCATCAGTTGCACATGGCAATCATAAATAAGGGCCAAATACATATACCAATCAATTGCACCCAAAAATCGATTTTTGAATAACATGTAAGGAACACTGCACAGAACCTATGTACAACCAATCAATATCATCAAACAAAGTCAGAGCCTTATTTATGAAAGCCTTGCGCCACCAGTGCGTCACTTATTACCCATGTTTAAAGTCATGCATCAGCTGCACATGGCAATCATAAATAAGGGCCAAATACATATACCAATCAATTGCACCCAAAAATCGATTTTTGAATAACATGTAAGGAACACTGCACAGAACCTAAGTACAACCACTCAATATCATCAAACAAAGTCAGGCCTTATTTATGAAAGCCTTGCGCCACCAGTGCGTCACTTATTACCCATGTTTAAAGTCATGCATCAGTTGCACATGGCAATCATAAATTAGGGCAAAATACATATACTAATCAATTGCACCCAAAAATCGATTTTTCAATAACATGTAAGAAACACGGCGCAGAACCTAAGTACAACCAATCAATATCATCAAACAAAGTCAGGGCCTTATTTATGAAAGCCTTGCGCCACCAGTGCGTCACTTATTACCCATGTTTAAAATCATGCATCAGTTTCACATGGCAATCATAAATAAGGGCCAAATACATATACCAATCAATTGCACCCAAAAATCGATTTTTGAATAACATGTAAGGAACACTGCACAGAACCTAAGTACAACCACTCAATATCATCAAACAAAGTCAGGGCCTTATTTATGAAAGCCTTGCGCCACCAGTGCGTCACTTATTACCCATGTTTAAAGTCATGCATCAGCTGCACATGGCATTCATAAATAAGGGCCAAATACATATACCAATCAATTGCACCCAAAAATCGATTTTTCAATAACATGTAAGAAACACTGCACAGAACCTAACTACAACCACTCAATATCATCAAACAAAGTCAGGGCCTCATTTATAAAAGCCTGGCGCCACCAGTGCATCACTTATTACCCATGTTTAAAGTCATGCATCAACTGCACATGGCAATCATAAAAAAGGCCAAATAAAAATACCATTCATTTGCACCCAAAATCGATTTTTAAATAACATGTAAAAAACACTGCGCAGGACTTATATACTAACATACAATTTCACTTCTAAAACATAACTATCTGCTTCCAAATATTCTCCATAGAGAAAATAAATCTCTATCTAAATTAAATGAATCATTACTTACCTTTAGAAATGCTTTTGGAGATTGAAAACAGTGTCAGACACACACACCAATTTTTCTTTAGCAGAGGAGAAGGTGTGCTCTCAATACACTGAAACCAAGACTGGCATAGAAAATCTCTATCTTTGTACACATATGCCTTAATTCAACCAATGAAAACTCTTCCCTCACTATTTTCAAACCAACACCCATCCCCCTCTCAAACCTTTCTATCTGTTACCATAGCAACTCCCTCCTAACTGAACTGTAAGGTTCAAAAGTTTATCTTACAATGTTGCAAATTAACTCAGCAAGGATGTTTGACCTGTCAATACAGCAGCCTATACAGGGTATTTTTGCTTTTGGTGACTTTTTTTAAACCATTCAAATTGCTTCTTTCACACAACATAACCATACACCCTAACTTTCAGTTTTCAACTATCTGAATCCACCAATCATTGCTAGTGATTCAAGAGCACAGAAACTCCACAATTATTTTTTTGTGAACTCCTACTGTTCCAACTGCCATTTCATTCCCACACTTCATCTGACTGGACCAGAACCTTCTCACATCATGTACTCTGTTTGGGTTATTGGACATAGCTACATCCACTGGGCTCAAAGGTATGCAGCTAGCAGAAATTTTCATAACCTTGATTTATCAAATGTGGAAATCAAGTGGATTGGCCACAGAGGATTAAAATGTCACCAATTGATACCATTGGTGAAAACCTTTTTGCATCTGCCAGAACCTGACCTTATAATTGTGCACTGTGGTGGAAACGATCTAGGCACATTAACTGGGGTAGGTCTGGAAATGCTATTAAAGGACACCTTTCATCAATTGATGATACTTTTTCCCCACACTGCCTTGGTATATTCCAATATATGCCAAAGACAGAAATGGAACTGGTCCAACCAATTTGGTCCACAATTTGAGAAAGCACGGAAACATGTAAATAAATCTGTTTCTGCTTACATGAGAGACTATGGAATGGGTTCATTATACAATAATAACTTGCGTTACAACATGCAAGACATCTACAGAGGAGATGGAGTGCACTTCTCAGATGAGGGGAATAGAATATTCCTCCTGAATTTAAGAATGTGTATTGGAACCTACTTGTAGGTACCTAAATCAACCACAGAACCCAAAAGCTCTTTTCAGAGCTACCCTAACTCTGATCATTCAAAGCGTTTATTTTTTTCTAACTTTTTTCACTATTTTTCACCAAAGTACGCTTTCCGGTACGCTTACAGGTGCGCGCACCAGGCGCTACCCCCGCGAAAAATTAAAGAATTTTTTTTTTTTTCACGTTTATGAGCCTCCTAAGCCCCCCTCAGAAAACCTAGAGGGTCAAGAAGTCTCTACAGTTCCCCCTTCTATCCATTCCGAACATTGTTTACCCTCCATCTTGTGTCTCGATTGTTCCGAAACACAAAATGGAGGACTCCCGTAACGCTGCCAGTGCGCGTAAAGGAGCGCGCACCCCTAAGCGCTCGTTAAAAAAAGGTGGGAAAGTAATTTACGGAAAACCCAATGGAGACACTTTCATCAAATATAGAATACGCCCTACTACATAGCAGTCCCTACCATTTGCCCAAATTTGGTGAAATTCCATTGAGACATTTAGGCTACAGGCCTGTCTAAATATCCTGAGGTAAATTACATGACAAAAACACACTTGTAATGTTAGAATTTACAACCAATTAAAAAGTATCTCTCATTTTCTACGATTATTTCCTGACGTTTGATTGGTTAAGTACAACAATATATATAAAAGAAGAGAGGGAAACACAGCCATTTTGACTACTGCTTCCTGAAGTACACTTGAAAACAAATTTCACTGACAACTTCAACTAATTTCTCTAAGGTAACTTCTAATTATGGAAGTATATTGTACACGTTAAGTTTATTTCTTAAAAAATATTCTGTTAGTGATATGCTATCCCTCTTTAATAGTTAGAGATAGAGATAGACTTCTCTGTAATAGTTATGGATTGAGTTAGGCTTCTCTGGTATACTAGCTCTACTAATATAGTTAATTTATATGCAATTTTCAGAAAGAAAATGGAAGGAGAAAATAAGGCAAATGATACTTCTATCAAAGTAAAGGTGGAAAAACCAGAAGATGAAAAAAAAGAAGTTGATTTCATGGATGACTCTTTGGATGAACAGTTTATAGAATGTTTGGAAGAAATTGAATCATGTACATATAATTATGAGGAAATTCCGGACAATATTATGTTAGAAATTTTATTAAATTATGAAAAAGAATCAGAGGAATAAATTTATCTTTAATAATTTCAATTGTTTCAGACAATATTCTTTTTTATATGTAATTCATGAAGTATTACCAAAAATGTTTAAAATATAAAGTGAGACTTATAGTATACTGTTCAACTATTTTTCTGTTACATAGTAAGTTTACTCATAGTTACTACCTTTCTCCCACTATATTATCTCATATGAATATTTTACACCTCATTTTCATAAGTGAACAGGATAGACTACTCATGATCCCCTAGAAATTCTCAGGGAGTGCTTAAAAGATCTGTTTCTCCTTTCCAGACAGACTATATTATGAATTCCATATACCACAAAAAATACAATAACAACATGCAAGATGTCTACAAAGAAGATGGTGAACATTAAATTTAAGTCTCTTCATTAGTACCTACATGTAGGTACTTACATAAAATAAAAAAATAAAAAAAAAAACAATTCATAAACATACAATTTTTGAAGTGATTATTTTTCCATAGTACCCTCCTCGATACGCTCCCCGGTGCGCGCACCAGGCGCTTCCCCCGCGAAAATCGAAAAAAAAAAAAAAAAATTTGAGGCCCCGCGGGGCCCTTTAATGGCCCCCATATCAAACCTAGGGGGTCAGGGGGGGTCTA
The DNA here is from genome assembly GCF_964263255.1 of Lissotriton vulgaris. Taxonomy (NCBI): domain Eukaryota; kingdom Metazoa; phylum Chordata; class Amphibia; order Caudata; family Salamandridae; genus Lissotriton; species Lissotriton vulgaris. The sequence continues at coordinate 770,052,858 of NC_141697.1, forward strand.
CCCTGCCCCCTTATGGTCAATTCCACCCTTTGTTTTTGCCACCTCTTATGACTAGATTTTACCGATAGACAAGATGGCGGCCGCTCCGGACTGTTTAGAATGTTTACAGACAACTGAGAGCCAATCAGCTTTCTGCGGGCAAGTCGCGTGTCGCGCCGGGAGCGCTCTCCGGTGCGCGCACCGGAGAGCGCCTATAGATATATATATTTTTTTGAAGGTTAATTTCTCAAAATCCACTGAAGCACATATCTTGAGACATAGCAAAGGCACATCGGGCTACCAGTCCCTACAATTTTGCCAAGTTTGGTGGAAATCCATTCAGCCGTTCGAGCTAAAAGTGAAATCGACCGCCCTATGGAAATTAACATGGGGAAAACGCGTTTTGGGACCCCCCTTTTATCTCGGCCCCCGCTTGACGAATCCCCCCCAAACTTTCAGGGAAGGACCGGACCGCCATGAGACCATTTTCCTGAAAATTTCAGGCAGATTCGTCAACCGGCGCCAAAGTTATTCAAAATAGAATGTTGAGATTTAACATTGAAAATTATCCTAACTATAACTACCTACTGGCGACCGCCAGTAGGTAATATATATATATATATATATATATATATGTTCCAAAAGATCGTCGTATGTATATATAGTTAGGATTTTTTCTCTATGGGATTTTTGAAAATTCTATGTCTAATAACTTTGGCGTTTGTGGACGGAATTGGCTGAAATTTTCAGGAAAATGGAACATTTTGTTTCTGAGCAGCCCCTGACAATTTGGGGGGGTTTCATCAAGGGGGGGCCGAGAAAAAAGGGGGGGCCCCAAAACGCGTTTTTCCCATGTTAATTTCCATAGGGCGGTTGGCCTCACTTTTAGCTCGAACGGCTGAATGGATTTGCACGAAACTTGGCAAAATTGTAGGGACTGTTAGCCCGATGTGCCTTTGCTAGGTCTCAATATATGTGCTCCAGTGGATTTTGAGTAATTTAGGTTAAAAAAAAGATATATATCTGGGCGGAGCCTAACCACACATCTGATCTGATTGGCTGTCAGCACTTCATCCAAGAAGTGTTGGCAGCCATCTTGGGACCAATATACATGATAGCACCTCATTAAAAAGCATTGTAGTTAATAGAGGGTTTTAGGACTTTAGTTACATTATAAATCATTTGTTGATTGTACCATACTCGTTTTAGGAATTGTGGTGGGTTCTAAGGTGATTTTACCATGTGAAAAAACCTTCTGCTGTGATATCATGAATATTGTTTGAAAGAAAACTAATATCTCATGATTTTCCCAACTGAAAGCATATTTTCTGTAAATTCACATTATCTTTCTCAGTCATGTGAAAATGAAGTCTGACATTCTCAGTAAAACATGTACATCCAACAAGGACAGAGACTGTCAGTTGATTCCTTTGTGCTCTACTGCAGCCTCCTAAAGTGTTCTAAAGAACAACTAGAGCGCTAACAGTCCTACGTATTACAAAGGTATAGCACACCTGGAGCCATTGTGATGGGAATAAAGTGGTAACTCTTAAAACATTTAATTTAAAAAGGAACAAAATGAGGGGGTATATTATGCAATAGAAGGTATTATTAGTGCTGCAGAAAGAAAAATTAGGGCACATTTTGAGTGACTTTTCAAATCCTCTTCTATTTCATTAAAAAATTCTGACATGCAGTCTCCCAAAATGGCCACCAGAGACAAAAGAACCCAAATGTAGCCCAAATATCACCCAGATGTAGCCCAAGTATAGCCCAATGACAGAATGTCCCAGAGTGTTCTAAAGAACAACTAGAGCGCTAACAGTCCTACTTATTACAAAGGTATGGCACACCTGAAGCCATCTTGATTGGAATAAAGTGGTAACTCTTAAAACATTTAATTTAAAAAGGAACAAAATGAGGGGGTATATTTTGCCATATGAATTATGATTAGTGCTGCAGAAAGAAAAATTAGGGCACATTTTGAGTGACTTCTCAAACCCTCTTCAATTTCATTAAAAAATTCTGACATACAGTCTCCCAAGATGGCCACCAGAGACAAAAGAGCCTAAATGTAGCCCAAATATCACCCAGATGTACCCCAAGTATAGCCCAATGACAGAATGTCCCAGAGTGTTCTAAAGAACAACTAGAGCGCTAACAGTCTTACTTATGACAAAAGTATGGCACACCAGAAGCCATCTTGATTGGAATGAAGTGGTAAGTCTGAAAACACTCAATTTAAAAAGGAACAACATGAGGGGGTTAATTTTGCCATAGAAAGTATGATTAGTGCTTCAGAAAGAAAAATTAGGGATCATTTTGAGTGACTTCTCAAATCCTCTTCTATTTCATTAAAGAAATTCTGACATGCAGACTGAAACATGCACTTTGAATACCAGCAGCAGACGTCCCTGGTGAGCAGTAGCTTTACTACAGTGATCTAATGTGCAACTAGAGTGCTAACATTCAGAATTTATGGCAAATGTGTGACACATCTGAATGCCTTCTTGATGGAACCAAAGTAAACAAGCATTGAAAATGCAATAGATCTCGCCCTCGTTTAAGTTAAAGCCATTCTGTTTGTAATGAGGTGGCTTTTTAGCTTTGCTTTTATTAGTGTTTTTTCAACTTTCATGTAAATAACATGCATCTGTATGCATATAAGTATATGTATGCATGCATTTATGTTTGTATTTATATAGATATACAGATGATATATGTTTATATATGTATGTATATATATATATTCACTGGAAAAAAACATAGGTTATAGACCATATATAGTTAGGAATTAGCATTTACAAAACCTTAAAAATTCACTGAAAAAACCATAGGTTATAGACCATATATAGTTAGGAATTAGCATTTACAAAACCTTGAAAATTCACTGAAAAAACCATAGGTTATAGACCATATATAGTTAGGAATTCGCATTTACAAAACCTTATTTTACTCACACAAAACCATTGAAATTCCATATATAGTTAGTTGCACTAACTATATATCGCGCACCCGCAATCCACTGCTGATGATGTCACATATTACATCATTCATGACATGGTCAGTGACATCACTGATGACATCACTGATGACATCTCAAATGACATCACTGATGACATCACTGATGACAACATCCAGTGACTGTATGTTTCTGTAAAGTTAAAATATGTCTTACATATTGAAGAATGAGTGGATGTATAAGTGTCTGGATGAAGGATTTAGTAGGTGCATGACTGACTGTATGAGTGAGTGATTAAATGTGTCTCACTGAGTGCATGGGTTAGTGACTAAACTGTCTTAATTTGTGCATCATTATGTCTGTTGTTCTGTAAACTGTTGCATGTGTTGATAAGTAGCTATATGAGTAACTATATGGGTTATTGATTGGTTGCCCAAGTATTTGTATGGGAGACTGAGTGTGTGTGTGGGTGGCTGGGAGGTGTATGACTCTGTGCATAGATGTGTGAGCAGTTGATTCACTAGATGTATGGTTTCAAAAGTGCATGTGGAAACAGCTGTATGGGCGGTTGACTGTGTGCATGAGTGTATTGGTGAGTGAATGGATATCTCAGTGCTACATGTCAAAGTAAGTACATATGTAAAACACAGTACATGTGAGAGTTTACATATATAAATAACTGTGCATAAGAGCCAGTGAATGTGTGAGTGGCTGTATGGATCATTGTGAACTTGTATCAGGGATTGTATAAGAGAGTAAATATGTGTTAGTATATGTTTGAATAAGTAAAGTTTGTATAACTGTATAGTTGAGGAAATGGAGTTGTGATTGATTCTTTGCATGACTGACTAGGTGTGTGAGTAACTCCATGGATGAGTGACAGTCTGTGAGTGTCTGTTTACACTGATTGTATCTAAGGTTATATTAGAGTCTGAAGAGGTTCATCGTATTATCACATGAATGATATCATCAGTGATGTGATCAGTAATGTCAAATGAGATGTCATCAGTGATGTCATCAGTGATGTCATTTGAGATGTCATCGGTGATGTCATTTGAGATGTCATCAGTGATGTCATCAGTGATGTCACTGACCATGTCATGAATGATGTAATATGTGACATCATCAGCAGTGGATTGCGGGTGCGCGATATATAGTTAGTGCCACTAACTATATATGGAATTTCAATGGTTTTGTGTGAGTAAAATAAGGTTTTGTAAATGCGAATTCCTAACTATATATGGTCTATAACCTATGGTTTTTTCAGTGAATATATATATATATCCAAACAAATCGTTCATATACTTTCCAGAAAAAACGATATCCGAGCCACTGAATCCTTTCCAGCGTGTTTATTTTCACAGCCTGGTCACTCGACGCGTTTCGGAGGGAGACCTCCTTGGTCACGAGACCTTCCTCAGGACTGTGAGAAGTTGGCCCGGTATATGATGTTCACTAGTTCTAGTGATCACCTTGTACCATGCCAAGCAACCCTTATGATGATTGGTTGTAAGTCAACCTTATAGACCAGCTATCCTAGTAGCGTGGACAATGCAGTCTTAGGCTAAACTCTGTAAAGGCATGTGAAGCGAGCTGTTTTACGATACACAATCCCCTTGAATACCAAATGAAAGGACACCACACAGATATATATTGAAAATATATATATATTTATTTACTACAAAATTCCCTATACTCTTTATGAGCACAGAAGCAAATGCGTTAAAACAAAACACAGTTTAAATAACAAAAGTTGCACAATATGGATGAGCCCTAGGGGCCACCTAAACCATATACTAAAATAGTGGTATAAGAACCACCTAGCTGAAAGGAAGTAGGCCTAGGGCCTTGGGAATCGCTGGAGCTGTTCGGGACTAACAGTGAAGAAGTCGGGAAAGGCCCGCGGGACTCGGGTGCAGTGCTGAAAGTGCACGCATACACCAATGCAATGTCAATGGTGCGTAAAAGTTACAAAGTTAGTGTTTAAGGAACCTTCCGGCTGACCTAGAAGGACAAAACTTCAGACCTAGGCACTAGAGGTGTATACCAGTGTAGGAACACCGGCGTTGCTGAGTTACCTCACCCACAGGAAGCGGGTGCACAGGTGCGAAGTAGTGTCGGGTTTCGTCACGCAGGTCGATGGTGCTTGGAGCTGAAGATGCTGCAGGCGTTGAGACGAGAAGAGTTCCGGTGGATCCAAGGGTGGATCTGAAGTGGTGAAGACCTGAAAGCAGAGGGGACAATGCTCAAAGTCACTAGCCAGTGACTACCGTGGAACCAGGATGGAACCAGGCAATGTCTGGTGCAAACAGGCGATGAGGTGAAGATTGTCTCTGCAGTCACGTGGACACGAAGAGGTCAAGGATGTCCAGGCATTGGTCACGAGCTGTCCCACAAAGGTTCTAGCTGCTGGCGGTGTCGGCTTCTTGATCGGAGCAAACAGACCTTGGCTAATGCAAGCCATGCAGGAAAGGATGCAAGCTTCTCACTCGGACCAGCAAGGTCAGAGCGGGTGCTCCTTTTTACAGGAGCGAGGGCAAGTCTAGAGCAACCAGACCCGCAGTGTAAATTGTAGGTTTCGTCGCCAAGATGGCCGCTGACCACGTGGCAAGTGGCCGGGATGGCGCGTCAAGTGGCATGATGCAAAAGGGCCCCACGCAGATCGTGGAGATGCTGGGGGGCTGATCTTCGGTGCAACGGCTGCTCGGTTGTGGGGCTTCTCAAACCCCAAAGCACAGCATCGAGGGTGCCTCGGGTGCTGCGCAGTCAGCTTCTCGGGGGTCTTTCGAGATGTCCGGTCCCACGTCTCTCGTGCCTCCAAGGGTCCCTTCTTTGCAGGGACTGTGGATCGGGCTGTGAGAAGTCTGGAAGTCTGGGTCTCGTCGGGCTCTGGGCTCGGGCTCCGGCAGGAGGCGGCGGCAAAGCAGACGACGAGTTGCTGGATGGTGCCTGTGTTCACAGGGTGGCCACTCCTAGGCCACAAGGGAGATGCTCCTCAGTCTTCTGTGCAGCAGAATGTCGAAGTCCAATCGTCTTCTCAGTTTCAAGTTGATTCAGGATGATCTGAGGTGCTATGGCACTGCTCCCACTCTTATTCCCAATCTGAGGGGTGGATCACCTGCTAGGTCCCTCCTCTGGGTGGGACCAGGAAGGGGGGCGGTTACACCCCCTTTCCTTTGTCCAGCTCCGCGCCAGGACTGAGGCTGGAAAGCCCCAGCAGCGGTTTGGACTGGCTTATGCACGAGGACACCTTGTGTGCCCCGGGCATGTCTGATTCTATTCAGCCCTGTCCTACCCAATACACAAAATCCTGTCTGGGGTGGTGATTGCACCTCCCAAGGCAGGAAACCCTTTGTCCAAGCCTCCCTCGCTGGAAGGACTCCCAGCAGCAGGAGGTCAGGCTTGTGTCTGTGATGGCAGCATCCATTTTGTGATGCTGAGGCTCGAGTTTAACTTTAAACGGGGTTCCGGTTATGTACATGTCGTGTCCCTCTAGAAGGGTGGAATGCTATCCCCGTCAACAGAACTGTCGAGGGGATAGTATTCCAAATCGTATGACACCTTACTCGACATGATTTGATAAAGCCAAACCAAAGTTAGCATATAACCGCAAGGATTATAATGCACTTAAGAGTATATGGTATGGCAATATCCCGGAACAGCTAAGGGAGTTGTTCCCGACAGCCGCAGACAGGCTCAGTTAATGTTAGAGCACCATCTCACATGAAACCAAGCACTCTGCCTCCAGGATTGTTAAGGCCTGCCATAAGAGTGACTTATAGGTTACCATGTGTCCAGTTAGGTTAGATATGGATATACTATACCTAAGTAAGAGGTGATTACACAAACTTACCCCAGCTGAGTGTTCAGCCAGTTGTGTCAAATATGGAGGCCAGGCCAGGGGTGGCACAATACATGCTGCAGCCCCTGGTAGGCCTTGGCTACACCTATACCCTGGGTACCTATGGTACACTGTTACAGGGGCCTATAAGGTGAACCAGTTCCAATTGTGTATGCACCTAGGGTACATGGAGTCTATTTTAAGGAGAGAGCAATCAGCCTGGGGCCCTGAATAGCAGGATCCCAGGCCAACTATGTCAAAAAACAGCTAAACACTAGGCAAAAAGTTTGGGGGTAACCATAGTCAGATATCCACCTTCCTACAAGGACTATTTGCATTTGTGAAATCAGAGCTTACCTAAGATGTCTCATTCCCTGGTGGGGGATAGAAATGGACCAGCTTTGATTAACTAACAGTGGTTAAATATGCCCCACAATGGCAGAGTCCTAAGTTGTATTTTGGCCATCCATCAGCTCTAATATTGTATGGAAGAACATGCACCAATAGCCAGCTATGAATCAAACACACCAAGGAGAGCTGATGTGGGTGTGTTTGATTCACTGTTAGCCACTGATGCAAAATCCTGGTGGAAGAAGAGCTGGCATGTTTGATTCACGGCTGGCTGCTAGTGTGAGTTTTTGTACACCAGACTAGAGCTGATGCCTGGCTAAAAACAACTCATAACTACCTCAAAGGGAAATACCTTTTCAGTTTTCCCTGAATTAGCATTTGGCATCTCCATATTACTAAATGAAATAAAGATGCTAATTCCTGCATTTAAGAAGCTAGGGGTACCTGTGTCCTTCATCCCAATATCTAATCGAAATGTCACCTGGAAAGGTACTACTAGTGTTCTGCAAGAGACAAGAGAAACACAGGACTTCCGGATACAGGTACAGAAAGCTTGTTCATAAGAACTCTGTAAAGCTAATCTGAAGGGACTCTACTACTTTTTTCCTTTGCGTTTCTTTCTCAAAATACTAGCTGTAATGACATGGGGCCGGATGTTTGTCTAGGGCGCCATCCTTCAGATCCCTTACAGTAGCTTCTCTTAACACCATCGATGCTAGTGTTATTTTCCTCCTGTGCTGGCTTTGCTTTATTCCCATTGTTCATGACGAGCTCAGCTCGTCATGAGTGTATGGAGGTGTACATCATGACGAGCTGAGCTCGTCATGAGCGTCCAAGGAGTTTAAGGAATATCACAATGTACATTCCAGTGTTTTCAGAGTAGGGAGGGGGCAGATGAGGGAGCAGGCTCTGGCTGTCACTGCCGAGAAAGTGGGGCCACTGGGGTGAATCAGAGTCATGGGAGGGGGCAGGCTTGAGGCAAGGATGGAGGGGGAAACAAGACTAGTCTAAGAAAATGTGACGAGTCAATAAAAGCATCGGGAATAAAGAGTTGATATAAGCAAACAACAATGGTATCCTCAAATCATGACCCCACGGCCCAGATGTATCGAAGGACTGTGATAGAGCAGAAATACATCTCCTACACGGAGTACCTGTTCAGAGAGCAATGTAGTATGCACTCACATATTATTCAGTGTAATAGGTTTAATTAGATGTAAGGGGAAAGGTGAACCAATTAATATGTTCTTGGGATATTAACACAATTCAATGTGAAGCTTAACAAATGATTCACAGAATTGTACTGAATATGTATAAATGATGTGATACACTTGTATAGGGCTCATTAGTGATGTGACACATTGAACCCCTAAATGTATCTTCAGTGTTTATTTCGCCAATGATGTATTTGATACAGACGCACTACTATAGTTTATTGAACGTTTCCTTTGAACATGCTAATGAGTTAATGGAAATGCTAAACGTAAATACCATGGTGCATTCATTATTTTTGCCTAAGTTGTAGGCCTGAATCGACAGTACATTTGAAATGTTCTCATTTCTAAAACTAATGCTTAGATTCTCATGCAAAATTTGCAGAATGTCATTTGTTTCCATGCTTTTGCATTGCAGGTGGACAAATGCTCTGTTAGTGAGGGTATTGTTTCTATTAGATAGTTGAGGAATGAAGGAGTTACAATTAACTTGGCTTGGCGAAGATAAGGTGAAGGGAGCTAGTTCAAACAGGAAAAAGGGGAAGAGACCAAGGACCAACTGTTGCAGAGGGGCATGCATGGAAAAGTCTGTGAAAGGAATCAACATAATGGAAACTTTCGTGGCTGAGCCTACTGTAGAGTATGTGAGAGAAAAGTATTGTAGGACATTTACTGAATCCAATTTTAAATATATAATGCTTTGAAGAGCGGGACAGATGCCCATTTCCATCTTGCCTTTCCAACAGAAAGCACCTGAGTGCTAGCTTACTACTTCCCTGCTTGTGGCTTTATGCTGCTGACCCATGTGCTGGTGGATTGACTTTTTAGGACGACTCTAACCACTGACACCTTTTCTCTTTTGAACTTATGCTTAAATACTAAGGGCCAGATGTATGAAGCTCAAATGGGTTCGCAAACGCCGAAATTTCGGCATTTGCGAACTCATTTGAGCAAAATGGTATGTATGTAGCAAATTTCAGTGCAAAATAAGGAATCGCAAATTTGTGATTCCTTATTTTGCGATTGCATTTAAGGAATCTCAAAATTTGCGATTCCTTAAATGCAATGTATGAAGCAAAAAAAATTTGCTAATTGTCCTTAAGGAATCGCAAATTACCACTAACTTCAAATTGGTGGTAATTTGCGAATTTCTTGAAAAATGCCAATTTTCGCATTTTTCAAAGTGCCATGTGATGCACATACATGCCCTTAGGGCATGTGTGTGCACCACATGTGCACCCATGCTTATTTCAGGGGTACAACAGGGTGCCCTTTGGACACCCCTGTACCCTTGAAAATATTCTCAATTTGTGATTAGCAAATTGCGAATCGCAAATTGAGAATCATTTCACATTCATTCCTATGGGCCTCCTCGCCCATAGAAATGAATGGGAAATTATTCCTTAATTGCAATTAGCAATTTGCTAATCACAATTAAGGAATTTTAAGAAATCGCTAGAAAAATAGCGAATTGCTACATACATACCATTTTGCAATTCTCAAATAGCGATTACTTAAGAATCGCTATTTGAGAATCGCAAAAGTGTATCTTGATACATCTGGCCCTAAATTAGGATTTCATTTATAGAGTTAAAGTAGAGCTAGGTAGAATTAAATGCTTTTCTCCCACAAAGTGCAGATGCAGGGGGACCATAACTTTTGCTTTCTGATTACATGCCTAATAGTCATAGAAATTGTTGTTCTTTTCTTGCTGCACCGAGTAAATCACTTCAGTAAGATTTGGATTTCTTTTGTTTCATTTATATGTTTTACTATCATGCTGAGATTTGCATATGTCCAACTATTTTTGAATTTTCAATGACACTTGACTAATCTTGATTTGGTTGTCGATCTGAGTTAGTGTGTGGCCAAAATAGGGTTCCACTGTATCTTAAATTGATTCACAAAATATTTCTCCCCTTTACGCTTTCATGCTGTTTAAAAGAACCATCAAGGACTGACATCGGAGGAGAATTGAACCAATAGGCCCTGGCCCTTTCAATTGCGTTGTCCTTGGGTCACTCAGAGGGTCGCAAGGGAAATGCAATCCTTAAGTCAGATTTACCAAGCCATGCAAGGCCACCTTGCATGGCCCTGCGTTGCTTGGTAAATCTGAAATAATGCAAGGCAACGCAGGTTGCTTCCTTGTGTTACTCTGCACCAGGAAGGTGCTACATAGGTAGAGCGTGGGTGTTCCCAAGTATCCACACAGTCTTTTTGGCACATTCCCAGATTAACCAAAACTGGTAAACCTGGGAATGTATCAAAATGGTACACCTTCCCTATAAAGAAGCAACAAAGAGAAATATCTTAACTTCTCCTCGTTGTTTCCTCTTTCTAAGTGTGAAGCATTCTGCTGCACACTTAGAAAGAGGAAAAAGTCTCTAAGGATTGTTTTTGTGGTGGAAGGTGTCTCTTCCTGCACAAAACCAATCTTGCTTTCAACTCAGACACCCTTGCACCATGGCAAAAGGGGTCCTGCTTTGGCTAGGCAGCATAGAGAGTGCCATGTTATTTTTGAAAATTGTAGGAGTGCACCATAATCCCGAGTAGCCAGTACCCACATATTTAGAGGATCTTTCTAATGAAATTAGAAATGTAACAGTAGGCCGGGGATCAGTGCAATATGAAGTGGTGTGTTTATTAATCATAGACTAATGTCGTTCCTTAATCAGAAATATAATGCTTGCATAACGTAGAAATGTAATCATAGGTGAAATGTTGTATCAGTAATGATGTGCCTTAATTAATTAATACATGTGCCTATTAGTGAGTGGATTAACATAGGTTAAATGTGAAAGAGATATTGCTTGCAGAATTAACATTTAAAAGTGATGAAATATAATGTCATGTCATGTTAGAAATGTATTTTAAACGTGCAAGGACCTGGGACATGTTGAAGCCAGTAGAGGCCTAACTGTATTTTCTTTTGTTAGCTTTAGTCGAGAAGGAATGATTTTCTCTCATCAGGAAAGAAGCTATCCTCAGCAAATATTAAAATGTAACTTCGAATGTTCGCAGATATGTTCCCATGTGTTTCAGCTTGCAGGTGCAAGGCCACAAGACTTGTTAGGTAGAAGAGTCCATTGTTTATGAGTTAGGATAGTAGGCGCGAGTGCAGAGGAGCTGCCAAAGAATTTGGGAGTGCAACATTTAGCGAGGAAGGTGCCTGGGACCTAAGGACACACCGACGGACACTTGATGGAAAGGAGCCATGCTGGAAAAGTCTGAAGATCTGTACCTGCCAGAGGGGCGTACCTCTGGGCGTGTCGACTGTTTTGGGGATTTTGTATTAGGGACAGCACCTGAGGGTGGAGGGCAGATTTTGTTAGGAGATTGACTGAGCAGGATATAGGTAGCTGTCGAGAGAGTTGGGGAACTTAGGGCAGAGTGGGGTGTAAGAAGGAGCATCTTAGAACGAGCTCGATAGTTAGACTATCTGCCTAAAGAAAGTGAATATACTTCTTTGGAAGTCTTCACTGCTGATACTTTTACTCTGGTCTGAAGGGAATGTTAACCCCTTCCACGCTGATGACGAGCTGGGCTCGTCATGGCGTAGCCTCCTCGCACGCTGATGACGAGCCCAGCTCGTCACGTAACATGCGTTTTTAAAAATCTCAGCGCAGGAGCGGAATTCCACTAGCGCGCATGAGGTTAAGTAGGGATGCCACTTTAGAATAGAGTAGGGGCAGACTAACCATTGTCTTTCCTTTTGTAAATGTAGTCTAAACTTCAAGCAGGGACTCTTCTCGGTTGCCTGATGTTACTCGAATTGACTTTGCTTTTTACTTTGAGACGTCCAAAAATACTGCATGGAATTTTGTTTGTATTAGTGCCAGTCTATTTTCTGAACCTCTTGCTGAGATGTTTGTATGTTCAACTATTTTTGGCTTTGTAATAAATCTTTGAAATTTCAGTTCGTAGTCAGTGGTCCTTTGAGTTTAATTTGGATTTGATTGTAAAGCTGTTCAAAGTTATCGTTGTGAAATCTTCCCTTTATACTTGTAGAACAGGGAAAAAGGACCAGTCGACCTGGTTTGGGATTCTAGAGATGGGTAAGAAAATCTAGATAAAAATCCCACCTTTCCACTAGCGCAGGGAGAGAGCTGTAATGTGCCATATCTTGGTAAATACGGTGTATTCCTACCCTCTCCATTTACCTCAGCCCAGCAAGTAGTTTTGCTGCGATGTGCTGTATCAAATAATGATAAAACTGGCCCAAAATGTCAATGGCCTAATAATGAATAAAAATGCAATTCCTTGTTTTCAGTGTTTAAAACTCACCAAATTACAAACTAATTGTTCCATTAGTGTCCCACATTGCTAAGAAAAAGCCAATAGGCCTCAAATGGAAACAGAAATATAAATGGATACAATAGAGTATACGTTTGTGCATCTCAACAACTGAGCAAGGTACTCTTATTATCTTGAAGAGGCATCCTAGTTTGAAGACGGTGACATAGATGAAAAGGGTAGATGGACTGTTTCACATATGTGTGCTTACAAAATGGCATTTTCTGTACTATCACACTATGGTCCTGTAATCAGTAAGCCAGAATATTTAATGAAGTACAGTACATTTGAAATGTTCTCATTTCTAAAACGAATGCTTAGATTCCCATGCAAAATTTGTAGAATGTTATTTGTCTCCATGCTTTTGCATTGCAGGTGGACAAATGCTCTGTTAGTGAAGAGTAAGGGTATTGTTTCTATTAGATAGTTGAGGAATGAAGGAGTTACAATTAATTTGGCTTGGCAAAGATAAGGTGAAGGGAGCTAGTTCAAAAAGTAAAAAGGGGAAGAGACCAAGGACAAACTGTTGCAGAGGGGCGTGCATTGAAAAGTCTGTGAAAGGAATCAACGTAATGGAAACAGTTGTGGCTGAGCCTACTGTAGAGTATGTGAGAGAAAAGCATTGTAGGACATTAACTGAATACAATTTTAAATATATGATGCTTTGAAGAGCGGGACAGATGCCCATTTCCATCTTGCCTTTCCAACAGAAAGCACCTGAGTGCTAGCTTACTACTTTCATGCTTGTGGCTTTCTGCTGCTGACCCATGTGCTGGTGGATTGACTTTTTAGGACGACTCTAACCACTGACACCTTTTCTCTTTTGAACTTATGCTTAAATACTAAATTAGGATTTCATTTATAGAGTTAAAGTAGAGCTAGGTAGAATTAAATGCTTTTCTCCCACAAAGTGCAGATGCAGGGGGACCATAACTTTTGCTTTCTGATTACATGCCTAATAGTCATAGAAATTGTTGTTCTTTTCTTGCTGCACCGAGTAAATCACTTCAGTAAGATTTGGATTTCTTTTGTTTCCTTTATATGTTTTACTATCATGCTGAGATTTGCATATGTCCAACTATTTTTGAATTTGCAATGACACTTGACTAATCTTGATTTGGTTGTCGATCTGAGTTAGTGTGTGGCCAAAATAGGGTTCCACTGTATCTTAAATTGATTCACAAAATATTTCTCCCCTTTACGCTTTCATGCTGTTTAAAAGAACCATCAAGGACTGACATCGGAGGAGAATTGAACCAATAGGCCCAGGCCCTTTCAATTGCGATGTCCTTGGGTCACTCAGAGGGTCGCAAGGGAAATGCAATCCTTAAGTCAGATTTACCAAGCCATGCAAGGCCACCTTGCATGGCCCTGCGTTGCTTGGTAAATCTGAAATAATGCAAGGCAACGCAGGTTGCTGCCTTGTGTTACTCTGCACCAGGAAGGTGCTACATAGGTAGAGCGTGGGTGTTCCCAAGTATCCACCCAGTCTTTTTGGCACATTCCCAGATTACCAAGACTGGTAAACCTGGGAATGTATCAAAATGGTACACCTTCCCTATAAAGAAGCAACAAAGAGAAATATCTTAACTTCTCCTCGTTGTTTCCTCTTTCTAAGTGTGAAGCATTCTGCTGCACACTTAGAAAGAGGAAAAAGCCTCTAAGGATTGTTTCTGTGGAGGAAGGTGTCTCTTCCTGCACAAAACCAATCTTGCTTTCAACTCAGACACCCTTGCAGCATGGCAAAAGGGTTCCTGCTTTGGCTAGGCAGTATAGAGAGTGCCATGGTTTTTTTGAAAATTGTAGGGGTGCACCATAATCCCGAGTAGCCAGCACCCACATATTTAGAGGATCTTACTAATGAAATTAGAAATGTAACAGTAGGCCGGGGATCAGTGCAATATGAAGTGGTGTGTTTATTAATCATAGACTAATGTCTTTCCTTAATCAGAAATATAATGCTTGCATAACGTAGAAATGTAATCATAGGTGAAATGTTGTATCAGTAATGATGTGCCTTAATGAATTAATACATGTGCCTATTAGTGAGTGGATTAACATAGGTTTAATGTGAAAGAGATATTGCTTGCAGAATTAACATTTAAAATTGATGAAATGTAATGTCATGTCATGTTAGAAATGAATTTTAGACGTGCAAGGGCCTGGGACATGTTGATGCCAGTAGAGGCCTAACTGTATTTTCTTTTGTTAGCTTTAGTCGAGAAGGAATGATTTTCTCTCTTCGGGAAAGAAGCTATCCTCAGCAAATATTAAAATGTAACTTTGAATGTTCGCAGAGATGTTCCCATGTGTTTCAGCTTGCAGGTGCAAGGCCACAAGACTCGTTAGGTAGAAGAGTCCATTGTTTAGGAGTTAGGATAGTAGGCACGAGTGCAGAGGAGCTGCCAAAGAATTTGGGAGTGCAACATTTAGCGAGGAAGGTGCCTGGGACCTAAGGACACACCGACGGACGCTTGATGGAAAGGTGCCATGCTGGAAAAGTCTGAAGATCAGTACCTGCCAGAGGGGCGTACCTCTGGGCGTGTCGACTGTTTTGGGGATTTTGTATTAGGGACAGCACCTGAGGGTGGAGGGCAGATTTTGTTAGGAGATTGACTGAGCAGGATATAGGTAGCTGTCTAGAGAGTTGGGGAAGTTAGGGCAGATTGGGGTGTAAGAAGGAGCATCTTAGAACGAGCTCGATAGTTAGACTATCTGCCTAAAGAAAGTGAATGTACTTCTTTGGAAGTCTTCACTGCTGACACCTTTACTCTGGTCTGAAGGGAATGTTAAGTAGGGATGCCACTTTAGAATAGAGTAGGGGCAGACTAACCATTGTCTTTCCTTTTGTAAATGTAGTCTAAACTTCAAGCAGGGACTGTTCTCGGTTGCCTGATGTTACTCTGATTGACTTTGCTTTTTATTTTGAGTCGTACGAAAATCCTGCGTGGAATTATGTTTGTATTAGTGCCAGTCTATTTTCTGAACCTCTTGCTGAGATGTTTGTATGTTCAACTATTTTTGGCTTTGTAATAAATCTTTGAAATTTCAGTTCGTAGTCAGTTGTCCTTTGAGTTTAATTTGGATTTGATTGTAAGGCTGTTCAAAGTTATCGTTGTGAAATCTTCCCTTTAAACTTGTAGAACAGGGAAAAAGGACCAGTCGACCTGGTTTGGGATTCTAGAGATGGGTAAGAAAATCTAGATACAAATCCCACCTTCCCCACTAGCGCAGGGAGAGAGCTGTCATGTGCCATATCTTGGTAAATACGGTGTATTCCTACCCTCTCCATTTACCTCAGCCCAGCAAGTAGTTTTGCTGCGATGTGCTGTATCAAATAATGATAAACCTGGCCCTAAATGTCAATGGCCTAATAATAAATACAAATGCAATTCCTTGTTTTCAGTGTTTAAAACTCACCAAATTACAAACTAATTGTTCGATTAGTGTCCCACATTGCTAAGAAAAAGCCAATAGGCCTCAAATGGAAACAGAAATATAAATGGATACAGTAGAGTATAAATTGTGCATCTCAACAACTGAGCAAGGTACACTTATTATCTTGAAGAGGCATCCTAGTTTGAAGACGGTGACATAGATGAAAAGGGTAGATGGACTGTTTCACATATGTGTGCTTACAAAATGGCATTTTCTGTACTATCACACTATGGTCCTGTAATCAGTAAGCCAGAATATTTAATGAAGTACAGTACATTTGAAATGTTCTCATTTCTAAAACTAATGCTTAGATTCCCATGCAAAATTTGTAGAATGTTATTTGTTTCCATGCTATTGCATTTCAAGTGGACAAATGCTCTGTTAGTGAAGAGTAAGGGTATTGCTTCTATTAGATAGTTGAGGAATGAAGGAGTTACAATTAACTTGGCTTGGCGAAGATAAGGTGAAGGGAGATAGTTCAAAAAGGAAAAAGGGGAAGAGACCAAGGACAAACTGTTGCAGAGGGGCGTGCATGGAAAAGGCTGTGAAAGGAATCAACGTAATGGAAACTTTCGTGGCTGAGCCTACTGTAGAGTATGTGAGAGAAAAGCATTGTAGGACATTTACTGAATACAATTTTAAATATATGATGCTTTGAAGAACGGGACAGATGCCCATTTCCACCTTGCCTTTCCAACAGAAAGCACCTGAGTGCTAGCTTACTAGTTTCATGCTTGTGGCTTTATGCTGCTGACCCATGTGCTGGTGGATTGACTTTTTAGGACAACTCTAACCACTGACACCTTTTCTCTTTTGAACTTATGCTTAAATACTAAATTAGGATTTCATTTATAGAGTTAAAGTAGAGCTAGGTAGAATTAAATGCTTTTCTCCCACAAAGTGCAGATGCAGGGGGACCATAACTTTTGCTTTCTGATTACATGCCTAATAGTCATAGAAATTGTTGTTCTTTTCTTGCTGCACCGAGTAAATCTCTTCAGGAGATTTGGATTTCTTTTGTTTCATTTATACTTTTTTACTATCATGCTGAGATTTGCATATGTCCAACTATTTTTGAATTTGCAATGACACTTGACTAATCTTGATTTGGTTGTCGATCTGAGTTAGTGTGTGGCCAAAATAGGGTTACACTGTATCTTAAATTGATTCACAAAATCTTTCTCCCCTTTACGCTTTCATGCTGTTTAAAAGAACCATCAAGGACTGACATCGGAGGTGAATTGAACCAATAGGCCCTGGCCCTTTCAATTGCGTTGTCCTTGGGTCACTCAGAGGGTCGCAAGGGAAATGCAATCCTTAAGTCAGATTTACCAAGCCATGCAAGGCCACCTCGCATGGCCCTGCGTTGCTTGGTAAATCTGAAATAATGCAAGGCAACGCAGGTTGCTTCCTTGTGTTACTCTGCACCAGGAAGATGCTACATAGGTAGAGCAGGGGTGTTCCCAAGTATCCGCCCAGTCTTTTTGGCACATTCCCAGATTAACCAAAACTGGTAAACCTGGGAATGTATCAAAATTGTGCACCTTCCCTATAAAGAAGCAACAAAGACAAATATCTTAACTTCTCCTCGTTGTTTCCTCTTTCTAAGTGTGAAGCATTCTGCTGCACACTTAGAAAGAGGAAAACGCCTCTAAGGATTGTTTTTGTGGTGGAAGGTGTCTCTTCCTGCACAAAACCAATCTTGCTTTCAACTCAGACACCCTTGCACCATGGCAAAAGGGGTCCTGCTTTGGCTAGGCAGCATAGAGAGTGCCATGTTATTTTTGAAAATTGTAGGGTTGCACCATAATCCAGAGTAGCCAGCGCCCACATATTTAGAGGATCCTACTAATGAAATTAGAAATGTAACAGTAGGCCGGGGATCAGTGCAATATGAAGTGGTGTGTTTATTAATCATAGACTAATG
Source organism: Lissotriton vulgaris (assembly GCF_964263255.1). Taxonomy (NCBI): domain Eukaryota; kingdom Metazoa; phylum Chordata; class Amphibia; order Caudata; family Salamandridae; genus Lissotriton; species Lissotriton vulgaris. The sequence goes on from NC_141697.1 coordinate 770,070,863, forward strand.
TCGTTCCTTAATCAGAAATATAATCCTTGCATAACGTAGAAATGTAATCATAGGTGAAATGTTGTATCAGTAATGATGTGCCTTAATTAATTAATACATGTGCCTATTAGTGAGTGGATTAACATAGGTTAAATGTGAAAGAGATATTGCTTGCAGAATTAACATTTAAAAGTGATGAAATATAATGTCATGGCATGTTAGAAATGTATTTTAAACGTGCAAGGACCTGGGACATGTTGAAGACAGTAGAGGCCTAACTGTATTTTCTTTTGTTAGCTTTAGTCGAGAAGGAATGATTTTCTCTCATCAGGAAAGAAGCTATCCTCAGCAAATATTAAAATGTAACTTCGAATGTTCGCAGATATGTTCCCATGTGTTTCAGCTTGCAGGTGCAAGGCCACAAGACTTGTTAGGTAGAAGACTCCATTGTTTATGAGTTAGGATAGTAGGCGCGAGTGCAGAGGAGCTGCCAAAGAATTTGGGAGTGCAACATTTAGCGAGGAAGGTGCCTGGGACCTAAGGACACACCGACGGACACTTGATGGAAAGGAGCCATGCTGGAAAAGTCTGAAGATCTGTACCTGCCAGAGGGGCGTACCTCTGGGCGTGTCGACTGTTTTGGGAATTTTGTATTAGGGACAGCACCTGAGGGTGGAGGGCAGATTTTGTTAGGAGATTGACAGAGCAGGATATAGGTAGCTGTCGAGAGAGTTGGGGAACTTAGGGCAGAGTGGGGTGTAAGAAGGAGCATCTTAGAACGAGCTCGATAGTTAGACTATCTGCCTAAAGAAAGTGAATATACTTCTTTGGAAGTCTTCACTGCTGACACTTTTACTCTGGTCTGAAGGGAATGTTAACCCCTTCCACGCTGATGACGAGCTGGGCTCGTCATGGCGTAGCCTCCTCGCACGCTGATGACGAGCCCAGCTCGTCACGTAACATGCGTTTTTAAAAATCTCAGTGCAGGAGCGGAATTCCGCTAGCGCGCATGAGGTTAAGTAGGGATGCCACTTTAGAATAGAGTAGGGGCAGACTAACCATTGTCTTTCCTTTGTAAATGTAGTCTAAACTTCAAGCAGGGACTCTTCTCGGTTGCCTGATGTTACTCGAATTGACTTTGCTTTTTACTTTGAGACGTCCAAAAATACTGCATGGAATTTTGTTTGTATTAGTGCCAATCTATTTTCTGAACCTCTTGCTGAGATGTTTGTATGTTCAACTATTTTTGGCTTTGTAATAAATCTTTGAAATTTCAGTTCGTAGTCAGTGGTCCTTTGAGTTTAATTTGGATTTGATTGTAAAGCTGTTCAAAGTTATCGTTGTGAAATCTTCCCTTTATACTTGTAGAACAGGGAAAAAGGACCAGTCGACCTGGTTTGGGATTCTAGAGATGGGTAAGAACATCTAGATAAAAATCCCACCTTCCCTGCTAGCGCAGGGAGAGAGCTGTAATGTGCCATATCTTGGTAAATACGGTGTATTCCTACCCTCTCCATTTACCTCAGCCCAGCAAGTAGTTTTGCTGCGATGTGCTGTATCAAATAATGATAAAACTGGCCCAAAATGTCAATGGCCTAATAATGAATAAAAATGCAATTCCTTGTTTTCAGTGTTTAAAACTCACCAAATTACAAACTAATTGTTCCATTAGTGTCCCACATTGCTAAGAAAAAGCCAATAGGCCTCAAATGGAAACAGAAATATAAATGGATACAATAGAGTATACGTTTGTGCATCTCAACAACTGAGCAAGGTACTCTTATTATCTTGAAGAGGCATCCTAGTTTGAAGACGGTGACATAGATGAAAAAGGTAGATGGACTGTTTCACATATGTCTGCTTACAAAGTGTCATTTTCTGTACTATCACACTATGGTCCTTGTTATATTCTGATCATCTCTTTCCCTGCTGCTCTGGGGCTGAGCAGCTGGATGCTGCTCCCGGTGGGGCCTTCCTATTTACCAGCTTTTAATTAATAAACACCTATTCAAGAATACCTACGACTACTGGATCTACTTACATTACAAAGTACATTTAGCATTGCAACAGTCCTGTAATCAGTAAGCCAGAATATTTAATGAAGTTAAGAATCACACTGAGAGAATATTTCTTGCATGTTGTTTTTGTGGGTATTAAATCTCACCCAAACAAATTTGGACATGCTTGGGTCTTGGGCCTTATTTAAACACTTCTAGAAGGCAGACCATTATTCATTTACCAGAACTAATGTGTCAACTTATGATGTTATTGATCTCGCACACAAAAGGAATCCCCTAGAGTTCCAATAAACTTATCATAGACCTGGTCTTACTCAAATTATTTTCATAATTACATGCTAAGCAAAGCACAGTTTTTGTAGTTAATCAATACTATACTGACAAACTCAGGATTTAGAAAGGTCCCATCCAAATCAATAGAAGAGTTTCTCAAGGATCCTCCAATGTCTGCCTGGAGCATGGAACACTGGAAATGTGGATAGAATGGGAAAAAATTTAACGTAGAATTAAGGAACAACTGGTAGAGAAGGTTTGTGGGCTGGAAGGTGTTGGGAGTGAGATTCATAAAAATTATATCCTCATTCTACGTCTATTAACCCTATCTAACTACATCAGGAACAGCTAAACGGAGGAACTACTGACCAAGTCTCCCCACCTTAGGCTGACCCTTTGGGATCATTGAGGCTGCACTGGCTGCTTGTGTCCCATAGTGGATCAGGAAGATGTGGTAGGCAGGTGAAGCATGGCGGGGGGAGGTCTGGAGGCTGGTGCCCGAGCCAAATAATGGAGCCTGGTGTGTGCCATGTCCGAGCCCCTCAGACTACCGGACCAGCAACATATTTGAGACTGCACCATCAGGCGGGCCCATTGCACTGGCCTGTACATACAAAAATAGCCAAGAGTGCTGCTGCTGTACAAAGAGGAGCTGCAGAACCTTGTGCAGATGGCAACAGCTGGCTCAAGTGAGCCATCATCCTTGGAGTCACCTGTGGTGCTAGGCACATAGTACGTGTCCTGTGTGGCACATGGTAGATTGGAACTGGTGAATGTGGAGACTCTCCTACTGCTCTTTGGGACCTTGTGCCCTGATCACTGCATCTGGGGGATGGGACCACCCCTTGTGTCCTCTCCCAGCTATTGAGGTTGTTCAAAACAGTGGCATATTGAGGGACTGACCTTGGACTATGGATACTGTGCCTCATGCTGGAGAGATACTGGTGACCATTCTCCTCTGGAGTGGGGGCACAGTTTGAGGGTGCAAATAGAGCACTGTGCACTGTGGCAGTGCGAGGACTGGGCCAGACATGAGACGGCCAAACTGAGACACACCTCACTAAGATTTGCAAGCAATTCTGAGCATCGCTACTCCAGAAGACTGTAGGGAGGGATGAGATGTACTCCTGCAAGATGTCTAGTAGGGGAGTGGTATGTGGGAGAACTGACTGCATGTGAACATCCATATGCCCCTGTGCACAACCCCCCCGTGGGGGGTCCTGCTAGTTTCCCCGGTAAGAGCATGGTGAAAGATAAGGCAATGACTCCGCGTCTCCAGACCTATATAACTTCCAGGGACACCACGGGGCATATTTCCAAGGCGGCGATATGAAATTATTGCCGCTTTTGCGGCCGTTTCCGGCCGAAATGCAGCGATAATTTCATCGCCTTATCAGCAAAGACACGCTATCGCGTGTTTTGTTGATTTAGCGCCCCTTTCAACAACGCCCAGCTTTGCTTCTCTAATGAGACGTAAAGGGGGCGTTCTGTGCCAAAATACCTGGAGAAATGTCGCTAACCGACATTTCTCCAATTATCAAGCTGCACGCTAACAAGCAGAGCGTTAAGAAAAGCAGCGCTAACCACAGTTAACGCTACTTTCCTAACGCCTGCTTGTGACCTGACTTAGCCATGTAATCCAATGGGAGGTGGATTACATGGCAAAAATCACCCTGCCCTATCAGCAAAGTTTCACTGGTAGCAGTGTGATTATCACTGGATTTCCAGTGATAATCACACTGTTTTCCAGCTAACGCATGGATTCCTATCGTTTGGGAGATAAGCCTTGCTGATAGAATCCAGCGTTAGCCTGCGATAATTATCCTCGCGCTAAAAAGCGCTGAGAGATAATTATCGCAGGAACTTGCTAATATGCCCCTAGTTCCTTACAGCTTAGCCCAAAATGAAGCAAGTAACCAAGGCATTGCCCGAGCTGACCCAGCTGCTGAAGGAGAGTGTGTTTGTTTTTCTAGGCTGAATTCTGTCTGTTGATTTATAGATCCAATGAGTTTGTTGGTTCACATAAAAAATCCTGTAACGTGTTTCCAGAGCAAAAAGTCTTCAGACTCAACAGAGGTCTACCTGCAGGCTATACTGCATACTATCTTGGCAACATGTTGATCACTGGACAATGGGGAAGTAAAAGTGCATGTGTCCCATCTGTGCCATAATCTTTACAATGTAGTGGATTGGGTTGCTTCAGTGGAAGTCTGGATTTTAGATGCTGATGACTCAGTGTAGGCTCACACTCCACAATGACCTGTCTGGTTGACTGAGTGAGGTAGCTGGAGAACAGAGTGGAGGATACAGAAGGAATAGCATGCGGCAACAACATCTGCATAGTGGATATTGCGAAAGAGGTAGAAGAAACTCTACCCAGAACAAATCTTTTGCAAATTACTTTTGACATAGGTGCTGGCTGAGGAGGGCTTGATATGCTTAATCATTGAACAGACACACACGCCTGCGGCTCAGAAACTCTCTCCTGGGGCCTCACCTCCACCAATATAGCAAGGCTGCTTAACTACTTGGACCAATGCAGCTTCTTTATGGGAGCCCGAATCAAAAGTCCTGTCTGATTCAACCAAAGTGGTGATGTTCACCGACTCTGTTAGACACGTTCAACAGCATTGGAAGACCTTGGCGGCCAAACTAAAGCACAAAATCCAATAACTGGACTACAACTGCTATATACAGATGAGCTGAAGTTGATCACAATGATCCGACATGGCAAATTCTACTTTTCTTGAGATGCCAAAAACTGAGAGAGACTGGGTGGAGGAGGAAAAGGGCCTGCGTAGTGGGTCAACACACAATAAGAACAAAGAGTATGTGGATGTATGTGGCAACCCCCAGAGTACCTTGCAATATCCTGGATTATGAATGGGTTCAGTGACATGATCAAGCAAGAGACGGTGTTGCCCTTCACCAGAAGGCATGCTCCAGATGTTCATGTGCTATAAAAGAGGCACCTATTAGTTACCATCTGTAGAAGTCTCAAGTGCCATGGCTATGACATATTCCACTCTCGGTTCACAAGTGCATCCAAGGGAGTGGTGATCCAGTTATGGAGAATATTCTCTCTATCAGTAGTCTCAAAAGCTCTGAAGGCATTCACAATCAGGGTGGGGAAGTGGCTATTGTTCATAAGAACTCTGTTATGTTTGCTCATCAATTTTCCACCTATTTCTAATTGTGAATGATTTGCGTTCTCCATCAAGGTTAAGAAAATGTTGACATTGACAGGGGCCCTGATATAAAGACACCCTGAAGTTGAGACTAATTTTGTAACCAATTTGGTCAGCAATTTGTCCCCACTCATTCTGAAATCTTCTAACTTCCTGTTGCTGGGAGACTTTACCTTTCATTTAGATAAAAAGAGTATTAAAGGTATGCTAGAACTCACTAACACGCTGAAGGTTTTAGGTCTGAAACAAAATGTTTTCAACCTGCTCATTGGGTAGGACATATTTTGGACTCTATTTTCCCCGCTCTTGATTCCTGTTTGGTCAGCTCCCTGTATCGGTTACATGAGCAGATGATTTTCTGGTTCCATTTGGTATTAGGATTTAACCAGTATCTAATCTTCCCGCTCAGAAACCTCCAGACTATTTCATGAGACCCTGGTATATGGTCACTCAACCAAAAGTTCTAATTTTCCTTACAGACTACCACTATAAATGCTTCATTGTTGTTTTGGACTATATATCTCTATTTAATGACAGGTTATCTACTTCCCTGGACACAGCTGCGCCACTTCAGATTAAAACATCTTTCTGGGTGTAACCCTTGACATCATGGTATTCTAAAAATCTGAGAACTGTGAAAGTAAAATGCAAGCTCCACAACGTCACTGGAGAAAGAATTAGAAAGAGGAGGCTAAATGTTTATACCGAAGGGCCACAGAGTTTTACTACGCGGAACTCCGCGAAGTTCAAAAAAACTCCGCCCCACTATGCAGAGCTCTGCAAGCGGCAGAGTACTATAGAAAACTGCCATTCGCGATGATTGCTTAGTGCCGGATTCATGTCGGCACTGTGCAGTCATCGCGAATGGCAGCATGCACAGCGGAAGCGGTCCCTGCTTTCCTTTTCTGCCGCTCAAGTATATTTTTACTCAAGCGGCAGCTTTCTCAACGCAAACGGGCTGTTTCTCAATGCAAGCGGTCACGCGCATTCGCGACCACTCGCAATGATAAACCTGAACCAGACCCCCCCCCCCCCCACCGCGTTGAGAAATCTTGCTGGGAGGTTGATTTTCCAAGCTCACGCTTGCCAACTTGATGTTGGCGATCGCAAACAAGGAAAAATCTCCCCGGGAGGTTGATTTTCCTCGCTCGCGGTCGCTAACTTGACGTTTACGAACGTGAGCGAGGTACAAAACTCTGCTCCGCTTTGTTGGGCAGAGTTTTTCAGAACTCCGCGAGCTCCGCGTAACGCAGAGTCTGGAAAACTCCACAAACTCTGCGAGTGGAGCGGAGTTCACCACCCAGGGTTACATTAAGAAACACCATCTTACCTATTTGATTGGCTCATAATAATTGTTTCGCGGACAGGATGGAAATCCTTCCAGAGAGGTCTTCTCCATCTTGAAGAGTTTTCTTTTCCCCTGGACTTGCTCCAATACTATGATTCTTTCACAACACCGATGTAACAACCTAGCAGTCTTATTTAAAGATAAGATTCTGAAAATATGGTCCTCCTTTGGGCCCAATACTCCTTGTACCATTGCCTCTGATAGAGTTTTAACCTAGCAATAGCCTGTCTAAATTTCCTCCTCTATCTATTGAGACACTGAAATCTCTTATGACCAAAATTAAAACTGATTTTCCGGAAGATCCCTGCCCTCCTCGGATCTTGGCTCTAGCCAAGAATTTGGCAGCACCTAAATTGACTAAAATCTGTAATAAATCTATGGCTACTGCCACTCTCCCATCAAGCTGGAAACATGCTTCCTAATGATAGAGCTAAATTGCATTGAGTTACTGACAGGTAGTTGCTGCTCATAACTTAATGCAGTGATACAGTTCTATATGACAGTGCCTGTGGGCACGGCACACCCTGACTCTTTTGCTAAAATCAAATAAGGTCCCATTCCTGGGACCCTTCTCCCTCTGAGTGTGGTTTGAAGGCTGGGTTTTCAGTTACCTGTAGGTCTGACTTCTTTCTGAAGGACATGCTCCTATGACATGAGAGAAGGCTTTTTTGCTCTCTCCCTTAGAAACTGTCATTCTCAGGTGTTGTCATTGCCAACAACCTCAAATGCCCAGTTTCCCCAGCTAAGGTTTCTTTCTCTGCCTCTTTTATGTTCTATACATCCCTGAACCAGCACTCTACAACTGCATTGAGAAAGGCATTTGCAAATTACAGGACCCTGCATGCTTGACCTGCAAGGGAGGACTATGCATAGGATTGCAGAACTGATAAAAGATGAAGACGATTGATCTGAAAACAGCAGACAACAGTGGCTTTAGGTCTGCTGACTTAAAGGACCAGACCTAAAGCACTTGCTGACATAGACCTGTGTGAGGGCCTACTCAAGAAGAAAGGACCACCCATGGTCATCTGCCCCACTATTCAGGGCTACTCCAAAATGAGAAGATGGACAATCATGATCGAGTCCGCTGAGCAATCTTCAGTGGACAATGGCAGCTCCCAGCTCTACCACCTCTGATTTTTGGGGGTAGTTGTATATAGCGCTAACTAGACCTGAGGGTATCAGAGTGCTTGACATGAGCAGCAGTTGCTTTACAGAAGGACACATTCATTTTTTTGTTAGGCATGTGGAAATTAAGGGCCTCATTTATGAGGTTTTGCCATGGGGTATTGGTGCAGGCCTTCCTGCTGCACTAATATACGGCAAAAGAAAAGAGTAGGAATGCATCATATCTATCAGATACAGTGCATTCTTTCCCTTTTCCCCTGCGCCGGCGCACAATGTGATGCCATGCGCCAACACAGGCACCTCTGCACCATGGTGCAAGGGTGCTTGAAATGCGGGATGAATTTTTTTGTGTAGGAAGGAATAACAATCACAAGAGGATTTTTCCTCTTTCGTTGTGTGCTGCAGAATCCTCGGGGAGGCGTAAGTTTTTGGCGCTGCCTCAGGGTTACGATTTCTCATGAATCAGAGCAGTGTCAAAAATCCATGGGTGTTGCTGGAAACGCCCCCAGCACCACCAATTGCACATCCCTTTAATGCAGAAATATGCGTTAAAGGGACCAATATTTACGAGACAGCATTAAGCTAAAAAAAGTGGCGTAGTGCTGCCTCGTAAATATGGAGCAGGCTTCTGCGCCACAGAACATCACAAAAAGCCACATTATGGCAGTGCAAGGGGTCTAATAAATGAGCCCCTACGTCATTTGCCCAGAATCACAGGAGGTTTGGTGTCCCTGCGGAGACGCGAACCCGGTCCAAGGTCCAAGGTCGACCGCCCTAGACGTTAGGCCACATTCTCTCACCAAGACTCTTGTAGACTGGCAGTGTTTTAACTGTTGACTTTAAACGACTGTTAACCAAATTCCATTGTCCACCTTTGCAATCATAAAACAAGAGCACCAGTGATTTTATTTGCTTGGCACGTGTTGGTAAGTGTTAGGATGTTTCCAAACTCAAATTCTGCAGCATTGACTAAAAGACTGAATTCACTAGTAAGCCCCATACCATACAACAGGTTCTGTTGGCACTGGTCTTCAATGCAGCTGTCATTTAAACATCTCTGCTTTTATGTTTTTTATTTCCCTTCTAGGAAATGGGGATGACTAGCTTCCACTGGGGCAGAGTTCCAAATTGTGTGGTTTTGGACAAAAAAAGCTTGCCCACTTTACTGCAGAGATCAAACTAAAGAATTTTCTGAAGGGCTTCATTCTTGCTTCGTACGTTGCAAGAAGATAGGTACTACTTATTTTAAGGGGCATATACATATAAGCAAGGCCATGCAGGCACTTATAGATCAAGTGGCCTACCTTAAAATTAATATGATCTAGTACCAACAATTCTGTAGCCTAAAAGGCCTGCATTTTTGGAACCTTTGAGGGATCCTGATTTGATGTTTTGTAAGGCTTGAGTGAAGGACGTTTCAATGGTATAGGCACACGTTAACTTCTGACTTTGCTGCCACTTTGCACTGTTAATTAGTTAGAGAAGGAAATATTTAAATTCAAACCAATGGTATAAACAACTACTGACTATTGAAACCAGTTTGAGGGTCGATGGAGAATCAGAAAGTATGAGCAGATTTTTCAGCTTCTAAGACACATCAAAGTTTAGGTAAAATGTTTGAGAAGTGTTAGAGAGGCTAAAACTATTCTACCCTCAGTCTGAAAATAATTCTGCCTTCTAGTTGTTACTTTGGAAGAGTTGGCCGTCATCTAGATGTTTACAAGGCGATACTGCTGAATGGTGTAAATGTGGGTCTTGTTGGCAGTGGACCGACCTGATAGCTGGTTTTGGTTTAAAGGACCAAACAGGGAAGAAACAAATGTTAAATAGTGCAGGAACAAGAACACAGAGGGACATGTGGAAAACAATGTAGATTTTCTCCAATAAAGGTTCCAGTTATATGTTTATTTCCAGAAAATAGGAAGACAGCTTAACAACCACATAGGTCTGCCAGCTTGCCCAGTCAGCCTTCAACTGACTCCAAAAGAACACAGAATAAAAGAACACACACTTAACATTCTACCGCCTACATACAATCATAATAAGGATACCACACACCTCCCCCTTTAAAAAAAAACAGAAAACCCAAGAAAATGAAATGAAATAAAACAACAACAAAAACTACAATGTAACATAATCTTTCATTTTCACAGGAGTATGTTTGATACGTGAACTCCTCCTTATAACAATTTCTTGTCTAGCATTATGCTCAGCAGATTTTGCAATTCCTTGTTCAATAAGAATACAATTATCATTTTGGACATCATCTGTAATAACAGGATCATTTGCCAATTCTGTATTAACATTAGCATCTTCAGTATTAACAACAATATCCTGAGTATTCGGTAAAGTATGAAAATTATTCATAAAATTTTGAACATCTTCGACATCAACTTTTGAAACTAATTGAGGTTCCAATTTTTTGGAATTATTGACTGACTTGTCAGACATAACAATAGATATTCGTCTGAAATTCCAAATTTTTCCACCTTCAACCCTAACAGCTTTAATAAATATGGATCAGACCATTTTTTGGAAGTAGAGCAACCCAGTTTCACACGTACAAAATCATCAACCCGAACCTTTTGATCAACAATCCTCTGTTTGTTAGAATTCTTACACATTTTCTCTTGATACTTCTTAACCCGTTCCCTTACTTTGGCAAAATCCAATTTAGACACATCAGATTAATTAGATTTCAACCACCATCGTAACAATCTAGAACCTGCCTTCCTGCCTCTTAACATCTCAAATGGAGAACATCCAGTGACTGAATTCGGAGATGTGCGACAAGTTAGTAAAGTAGCACGTAATGCTTTCCTCCAATCCAAGCCACTCTTCACTGCCTATTGAATAGATTCTTTAATAATCATATTAAAGCGCTTGACTTGACCATTTGCCTGGGGATTATAATTGGAGACTCTCTTGTGAATAATGCCTTGTTCTTTAAAAAACAATTCAATTTCACTACTAATGAATTGCGTACCATTGTCAGAAATTATTTCAGAAGGTAACCCTCATGGCTAAAAACATTGTTAAGAAAATCTATCACTTGAAAAGAAGTAATTTTTTCTACAATTTTGATTTCAGGCCATTTCGATAAATAGTTAAACAGAACCAAACCATAGACTTCCTTAGAATTAGAAAGACTTAAAGGTCCAATTATATCAGTTCCTAATTTTCTCCATGGACCCTGCGAATATTCAATTGGAGAAACATCCACTGATAATGGCTTAACAGATTTGTCACTACTTGAACATGGTACACATTCCCAGACCCATCTATCAACCATGCTGTCAATGCAAGGCCACCAATAAAATTCATGTAAGCGCCTCTTAGTAGTGGACATACCCATGTGACCTTCATGAGTAATCCTAATAGGATTCTCCCTGACTTTGCAAGGAGAAACAATTTTGTTCCTTCTGGTAATGATTTTATGAGAACACACAAGTTCGTCCTTCATTTTGAAAAATAAACTAATATCACGAGTCAATTTTCTTTCCTTTGGCCAACCCCTCTTTAAGTAGTTTTCAACAGAACATAAGATATCATCTTCAGACATAGCTTTTACCCATGCCTCCTCTGAAATAAATTCAACATCAGACCCATTTATGTCTCTCATAGTATATGCTACATCACATTCTTCCATATAATCCTTGTCATCTTGAGTTAAAGATAACCTAGACATACAATCTGCATGTAGATTTAATCTTCCAGGAATATACTCTACACTACACTGATATTCTTGTAATTTAGCTGCTAATCCTGCTAAACGGGCAGTCAATACCCTACCACCAACTGCAGCCAACATGTTCACTAAGGGTTTATGATCTGTTCTGAGTAGGAACTTAGTGCCCCACAAAAATTGGCGAAAATGTTGAGCAGCCCAAGTGCATGCTGACAATTCTTTTTCAATCGTAGAATAATTATACTCAGCAGCACGTAATGTTCTAGATGCATAAGACACAATACTTTCCTTTCCAGAACATTTTTGTAATAGGACGGCACCTAAACCTGTATTACTATTGTCCACGGCTACAATACATTAATTTCCAATGACAAAGGGTTTCAAAAATGGAGCTGAACAAATATCTTTTTTTAAATCAACAAATTGTTTTTCATGTTCATTCTCCCACACAAATTTTACATTTTTTTAAGCAATAGTCGTAATGAAGACACTTTGGATGCATAATTCGGAACAAATTTGCTGAAATATTCTGTTAAGCCTAAAAAAAGAAAATAACTGTTCTTTATTAGTAGGAGCAGGTGCTTTGGAAATGTTAGAAATGTGATCAAATTTAGGTTTAATACCATCACTAGATATTTCATGCCCCAAATATTCATCTCTGTCTTGTCTGAATTTACATTTGGAAAACTTTAGTGTTAAACCTTTAGAGTGTATATTATTCAAAACCGCTTTCAAGTTATTATCATGTTCCACAACATCCTTTCCATAAACTAAAATGTCATCCTGAAAAGCAATAGCTCCTCTACAATCCTCCAGCATTTCTTTCATCAACCTCTGAAACACAGACGCAGCACTGGCAAGACCAAATGGCATACGCAAATAACGGTACATCCCTTCAGGTGTTATAAAAGCTGGTAAATTCTTGGACTCATCATGTAACACAACTTGATGATAAGCGCTTGCGAGATCTAAAGTGGCAAAAACACAAGCGCCCGAGAGTGTGGAAATAAGTTCATGAATTTTTGGCAATGGATATCTGTCTGTCCAGATCTCTTTATTCAGATTGCGAAGATCCACAAACAAACGGAGTTCGCCATTGCTCTTAAGTGAAAGAACAATCGGAGAAACCCAAGGAGAGGATTCAATGGGCTCAATGATGTTAGACTTTACTAATTCATTTAACATATCTTTTAACTTATCCCGATATGCTGAAGGCATATTTCTAACTCTATGCCTAACAGGCACAGCAGATTCCTTAAGTATATTTTTATGTTTGAATTGAGCATATTCTCCCCATTTCTCTTCGAAAACTCTAGGAAACAATTTTTTTATGTCAGAAACAAAATCTTCATTATTAGAAGATACAATGTATTCCGGTGGTGAAGCATTAGGATCCAATTTTATTCCCATCTCTTTTTGATGAGGCCATCCTAAAATGGACTCACCCTTGCGAGCTATGTATACCTTTGCCTTAATAGATCTTCCTTTAAAATTGAGCTGAGTCCATAAAAATCCTTCCAAATCAATTTTATGACCAGAATAACTCCCTGGTCTGATATCAGGATCCAAATATTCCTTATTCTCCCACAATTTTTCAAAAACATCTTTGCCAATTATCGAATACCATGCACAAGAATCCACCATCATGGATAAATCTTTCTCATCGATGTTTACAATGCATGAAGGAAAACCTTTGCAATTGTTTGTTGAAACACATGAAATACAATTGAATTCACTAAATTCTTCAGCCATCCCTTCATCATTTAAAGCAATACAATTCACTTTTGGAGGAGAACGACACATTTCACCAAAATGGCCACTTTTCTTACATTTTACACAAATTTTGTTTAACGCTGGACAATTCCTAAAATTCCCAACATGGTCAAAATTGCCACACCTATTGCAGATTATAAAAGTACGCCGGTTACCCAATCTATTATCTTTCAAAACCCCATCCTTTTTGTTAGGAAACATTGTTTTCCTTTTAACTACTTGACCTTTAACAATAGAAACTTCTGGTACAGAATCTTGTATTTTGACCGATAAACTTTGACCTTGACCTCTAATTTCACTTACAAATTTCTATGATTGTTCTATTTCTTTTGCAATATTAACTACAGCTTTAAGAGAAGACTAACCACAACCTTTCTTGAATTTTCTTGCTTTTAGTTTTCATCATTATCTGGTCCCTCAAAACTTGTTCATAATTAATGGTATCAAAAGCACAGGACCCAGCTAGGGCACGCAAAGCTGATATGTAATTCTCAATAGATTCATCATCTCTTTGTGCTCGTGAGTAAAATTTAAATCGTTCCATTACTGTGTTCATTTTTTTTCCATATCTGGTGCTTAACTGTTTAACTGCAATTTTAAAAACTTCAGATTCATCAGAATCTTCCAATGAAGGTAATTCTGATAGTTCTTTACTACCTTGACCCCCTAAGGACAATCGTAATAAATCAAGTTTCCTTTTAGAAGAGCATCCATCTTCTTCCAGTACCTCCACATATGCTCGAAACATGGGACACCATAAGTCCCATTCCATTTTAGGTTCCCCAGCTGTCGGTAAGAAATGAGGAGGAACTATTATGTTGGACATGGTGAATTAAAAATGAAGACTAAAATATGGTTAAATATAATTATGAAAACTAGTAAACTTTAAAATATGCGCAATTGTAGTTAAGAGATAAAGTCAAGTCTTACACGTGTAAACAAAAAACAGTAAAGTATTAACATATAATTGAAGCATAACATGCATTTTACTGTAGTAATATTTTTTTTTAAATGGAAATCCTAAGTTTAACTGTTGAAAAGCGTGTACATCGCTGTGGTAATTAATTGTTAATAAGCGTGCATGAAGTCGCGATGAAAATGCTTGAAATCGACTTGACTGAAGATAAATAATCAGATCCAAGATGGCCGACGACGTGATACAACATATGACGTCAGACCCAGAATGCAGTCTGTTCCCACAATCCTCAGAAAAGTGACGCAGGAAGACACAGGGAGACTCTACTAAGCAACAACAAGAAGCGTTCCATGGCAAGGTAAAACAGCCGAAAATTAAGCAACATTCCCATATAATCAGCCGCGGGTGCTATCAAATGCACGTTCAACAAACTGCCGCAGTTGCAATCAAGGCAATACGATTCAAAACTTCTTTAACATATATTCAAAAATTAAGTCAAGAATAAATTAAGTCAAAGTAGATCCACAGCCACTGCTGCCTGCAAGCACAATTCTTAAAAAAAATAAGAATAACTCAAAATCGATGAAGTGAACGCTGTTCTCAAACTTCTTGGACATTTTTACTCCCACCCTTGTCGCCAATATGTGGAAAAGAATGTAGATACTCTCCAATAAAGGTTCCAGTTATATGTTTATTTCCAGAAAACAGGAAGACAGCTTAACAACCACATAGGTCTGCCAGCTTGCCCAGTCAGCCTTCAACTGACTCCAAAAGTACACATAATAAAAGAACACACACTTAACATTCTACCGTCTACATACAATCATAATAAGGATACCACAGGACACCACACAAAAAAAGGCATCCTCTTGGATAAAATAACCCATCTTAAGGTTTTTTAAACAAATGGAGGTGCACTGAACATAATACAAAAAAGTCCACGTTTTTTTCTTTTTTTTCGCCTTTAATTTCAAAATTGACATAAAGGTGCACAGAAACAGAAACAAGAAACTGACATACCCAATAATTGGATTACAAGGTACCTATTAAAGGAATTAAATCCTAGGAGTTAATAACACTCTGATATGGCAGTCATATGTGGCTGATTGACAACCAGTCGAATCGCTTGGAATACTGAGTAATCACGTCGGGAATTTAAATTTGAATCAGCTTTGTATTACCGTAACGGTCTTAATGTGGAGATTGTGACATCAATAGTAAAGACTCCCATAAATTTAAAAATATTACAATATGGCAGCTATAGATCTCTGTTTCATGATGTGTTTAAACATTTAGATTGTCGTCCGATCTATGACATGAGTAGTAAAGACTCCTATAAGTTGAAATACATTCTATTATGGTGGCTACACATTTCTGTTTCATGATGCGGCTAAACATTTAGAATGTCGGCTGATTTTTGACACAAGTAGTAAAGACTCCCATAAGTTTAAATACATTCCAGTATGGTGGATAAATATCTCTGTTTCATGATGTGGTTTAAATCTTAGATCGTCTGCCATTTTATGATGCAGGTCGCAGGGGACGGTGTCTCCCCGGATCAGGTGTATCTTGTTCGGCCTATTAGGGACAAGTATAAAGATGGAGCCAAAACATTTGAACCTTGTTGACATCTGGAAGTTGTGACCACTTATTACGGTAAGACTCAGCACAGTTACTCTCTTCCCCGGGTTGTTTTATGGCAGACTGTTCTTTCCATGCTTCGGGTGACCCCCGGCTGTCTGTCGTCAGAGTGGGCGTGTGTGTCTGACGGCCAGGGACAGTCAGAACCGCGCATGCATAGAATGCGCCCGCACCGTGGGGAATTCCGGACACGTTCAAGGGGTTAAAATTGCTTCCCTCTTTGTTTTTTCAATTTCTTTTGATTTCCTCTGATAATTTGATTTAGTGGTGAGTTTATTTGTATAAAGTAAGAGAGTGTTGTCAGTCTTCTGATAAAGAATACCACTTAAAACAGGGTATACTGTTGGTGCCTTACTGGCATTGAAGATTAGCACTCCGTTACAGTATTCTACTAATGGGTCCGAAGCCTTTAAAACGACCGCTATGGTTACTAAAAAGCGGTGACTCGATTCTGTGTGTTTGTAAGTGTAAAAAAAAACATCTTTGTGATATCGGGTAATGCAGAATAGCACTCTACTAATGTGTGTGAATCCTTGCAAACTCCTCTGCTAATGGGTCTGAAGTGTCTCAAACCCCATCTATAATTATTTAAAAGTAGTGACTTGAATCTTTGCGACTGTATGTGGTAATATTTTCTCTGTGACAACTATGGTGAACATTATCTCACTAGTGATTTCTTTTGCCATTTTATTGTTAATCCGAGTATGTTGTCCCAAATCGGATGGTTCATATTCTTAAGTTTATTTGTTGTTTAAATATATATTTGCTGTTTGTCACACCATTTAGGATTATGCAGCCAGTGGTGAATCAGCAATTCAGTTTAAATTTGTATGAAAGATTAGGCATTAGTTATTAGGTTCCAACTTACCATGCCCCTCATATATCTACTTATAAATTTTGCTTACATAGGTGATCGCTACACTTGATGCTGGAAACATAATCCCAATTTACGAATTTTGCGTCAAACGAGGATTAACTATAGTTACATCTGGGTTTACACTATTGAAGGTGAGGCATGTTATCATTGGGCCTATTAAGTTCAATTGTGCATAACATGATTAGTGTCATTTTGTGGTTTGTTACAATGAATGCAAGTCTTGTTCTCCCCCTTTAGGTGTCGATATTGCCGTAAGCCTGGGTCCCTCTAGATTACGAACGATTGCTATCACCAATTACTTGCTTCTACAAAATTGGTTAATGATAGGATTTATTAGGTGAGATTTATTGGCGCTGTGCATTTTTATTGAAAATCATTGATATATATCATCAAGTGATCCCATTAGCTTTCCTTCTCTTTGCTCAAGTCTGTTATCAAACATTGTCTGGAGACGATCCCTGTATTTTAGGGTGCATTGAGTGCTATTACCATAGCGAGAGATAAATAAGTATATATATTCTCTATCACTAGCTGTTAAGTTGAGGAATTAGTATTGATGGTTCAACCTCTACTCTTGGTGGACATAGAAACCCCTCTTTTTTCAACTGTCTGTGTATATCCTCCCCCCTATACAAGGTTTAGACTTTATCTATGATCTTAAGTTTTCTAATGCACTTCATCTTAGAGGTGTTGTATCTTCTTATCTCTAATGATCTTTTAAACTTTAAAAAAAAAACATGTTTCACTAAATAATAAATAAATCTACTAACAAATATAATATATAAGTGTACTTATGGAATTTGTCATCTGTCGTGTATTTATTAATTTCTTTTTCCCTTTTTTGCATCTTGTCTGGAGCGTATCAACGTGGATTGTTTTTCAACTAATGAACTTATGCAGACGGTTTTAAAAAAATGTGTATAATTTAAATATAAGTTTGTCCAACAATTTTATTGTCTTATATGTGTTGTTGTGTTATCTGTTCACAGCCCTGATGAAGTTCCAAAAACCTTTTTCTTGTTGAGGAACAAAACGCGTTGGCTGTCTCTGGGCACCTTTATGTTGATTTCGAAATTAAAGACGAAAAGAAAGAAAAAATACGTGGACTTTTTTGTATTATGTTCGGTGCACCTCTATTTGTTTAAAACGCTTTGAGAATCTGTAACCAGAGGCATTAAAAGGTGGCAGGTGCCGGAGTGTTGTGCACAACAATCCTGATAAGGCAACAGTAAATGTAAATGTATTGCGATTTATATAGCGCACGTATCACCCAAAGGCATCAAGGCGCTTGCTTAGGGAACCCGTCCTGGTATTCCCCTGTGAGATACCCCGGCAGAGTATCCACAAGGTGAAAGCCAGGCATCCAGCCACGAGGGGCCGTTGTGGAGATTAAGCAAGCTATTGCCCAGAGTCGCAGAGTGTGAACCCGTGAATCGAGTAGGCACCGGAGCGAGAATTGTCGAGTCCATGGACATTTGAGGACTCAAGACCCCACCGAGCCGGGAATTGAACCCTGGTCCTGGGCTGACCTCTGCTGCCAGGTCTGCCTCCTCTAACCAGTGAGCCACATTTCTCCAGTGAGAGAGTGAAGTGCTATCCGATTGATGGGATCTGTTCTCAAGGAAGAAACAAAATCATCTGACAATTTCTTCTGAATCCTATCAAATGGGGGAAAAATGCTTTAAAAGAATCCACTGCCCCGACCTGTCAAAGGCGAAAGAAAGATGCAGCAGAACCCACTGGGTAGAATCAATGACATAATAGGGGTGTTGTCCCATGAACTTAAAATGGTCTTTTCTGCTCCATGACACGATCTAAACAAACTGTTCTTTGAATATTGCCTTCTGAGCACTGGGAACATCCAACAATATAACTGAAAATCAAATTAAATGGACTCATTGTTGCCAGACATCCAGCCACGAGGGGCGGTTGTGGAGATTAAGCAAGCTATTGCCCAGAGTCGCAGAGTGTGAACCCGTGAATCGAGTAGGCACCGGAGCGAGAATTGTCGAGTCCATGGACATTTGAGGACTCAAGACCCCACCGAGCCGGGAATTGAACCCTGGTCCTGGGCTGACCTCTGCTGCCAGGTCTGCCTCCTCTAACCAGTGAGCCACACTTCTCCAGTGAGAGAGTGAAGTGCTATCCGATTGATGGGATCTGTTCTCAAGGAAGAAACAAAATCATCTGACAATTTCTTCTGAATCCTATCAAATGGGGGAAAAATGCTTTAAAAGAATCCACTGCCCCGACCTGTCAAAGGCGAAAGAAAGATGCAGCAGAACCCACTGGGTAGAATCAATGACATAATAGGGGTGTTGTCCCATGAACTTAAAATGGTCTTTTCTGCTCCATGACACGATCTAAACAAACTGTTCTTTGAATATTGCCTTCTGAGCACTGGGAACATCCAACAATATAACTGAAAATCAAATTAAATGGACTCATTGTTGCCAGACAAGAAAGAGTCAAATGCCACTTGGGCCTAAAGGTGGTTACACAAAAATATAATTTGGGGACGCATCTTTGTCCTAGATGATACTAGGATTTTTCGAATTAGGGTTTTCTAACATCGCTTTTGTTGTTCTATTATTCAAAAGTGCAAATACAGACCCATATGTTATGTAATGTGTCTGTCGTATTGCGCACCTTAAGCCGTTAGTGTGCCCTTGCAGCACTAACTGACTTCACGTAGCACCTAACCTTGTTTTTTTTTTTTTTTATCTGAAACTAAAGTAATGGCTAAACTCTGACCTCCTTTCAGTATTGCTTGGCAGTGTTGTTCTCTTTTGAGCTCCAAACCCGTAACCATGAGACTGATTTCTCCGCTTCAACTTCCTAAAAGAGTTGAGGTCCAATGAGAGGCTGTGGCACATTTTAACAGCACAGTAGCATCCAAAGCAGAGTTCACCGCTGGTAAACAAGAGTTACCTACTTGAAAAGTGTCCAGTGATCACCAGCTGCCCTAGGACTTGGCGCAAAGCCCCCATCAATCAGCCTTAAACCAGTGTGCATATTTACTATGAAGTGGCGAAGTGCGGGGTTAGCTTCCCTGGCTTAACACCACTTCTGAAACGCAGGGCTGTGCCATATTTAGAACAATATGGTTCAGCCCTGCATTTCCCCCTGTGCTGGCGCTAAATGTAACAGCCTAGCACCAATGCAGGTATCCTTGCATCATAGTGCAAGTGTGTCTGCAATGAGGGAAGATTGTTAATGTGCAGGTATGTCGCCCTGTGTAAGAGGGTGTTGTAGAAATTTAAATTAGAGAAATCTTACCTCGAGGCCGGGTCCTGTGTCTTCATTGCTCCTGCTCTCCTGAGTCTGCTTCCAGGAACAGGAAGTAGGCAGCCAGGCTCCCTCCCTAAGCCAATCACAACACTGCAATGCAGCATTGTGATTGGTCATTGGCGCCGGGACGAGGCGTTCAGCCAGGGGCTGGAGGCGTGGGCATGTTCTCCATGCAGCCTGCAATAGGAACAGGACAGTGCGCATGACTGCATTGGGTGGCCTGAGCCGGCCAACCAAACTGTCCCTGCGCCCTTGAGTGGGCATGCCACTCCCCCCCTGCCCTGCTCCGTGAGTGGAGCAGCCCTACCCATCCTCCCGCCCACAAAGGAAACATGGCACGATTACATCAGGAAGTTATCATCATGTGATGATTGTTCCTCTTCTTGCACTGCTTGAAAGCAGTGGGGCGACACTCTTCCGCCATAGCGGATGAGCCGCTACTGGGGGTGCATCATCTACAGGTGCTAGGCCTGGGCGGCTCGACCATCGGACCTCCTCCACTATGCGTCCCACCTTCTCCTTACCCGGGCATTGACACCGTGGCACAATCCGCTAAACTCTCTCCAAATCTGTGACTCAGCCAGCAGGAGCCTGAGCCAGGTGGTATTTCCCCCTTAGGCGTGAAGTTGCAGCGCTCCCATCACACAAGTTTGGCTCAGCTCAGGGGCCACACCCCCCACAGCGGCCTGCCAGTGCAACATCATCCGGCCTGTAATGCAGAGAGGCTCCAGCCACCATTGGAAATCCCCTCCGTGCACCCCGGTGTAGTGGTAGATCGTAGTATGCGATGCAAACCTCCAAATGTCAGTACGCAGGAGCGCCTCTACTATTCACAGCTCCAAGGAGTGCAAGGCGGTCTTCTCACACAGGTTAGCAACATGTGTCTCCATGCGACCGCCCAGACTTCACCACCAGGTACGGGCGATCGCTGCACCTCAACGTCAACCGCCACGGCTCATCGACTCCACAGCTCCTCCGCATCCTACTCCAGACGCAGGTCCAGGGAGGCATCCAGGCTCCAGGCTTAGGTCCAGTGAGGCATCCAGGCTCAGGTCCAGCGAGGCATCCAGGCTCCAGGCCCAGGTCCAGCGAGCCATCCAGGCTCCAGGCCCAAGTCTAGCGAGGCATCCAGGCTCTCATCCTGGTGATCCTTGATGTTGGGTGGCTTGAGGGGACTGTTGATGTGTACTGCACTTGGCCCTGACTGCTCCATTCTGCATTTCATTAATTGTTTTTGACTTTTTTCTATTGGAGGTTGACTGATAGGCTATTTTTTCCAATAGAGGCAAAAAAAACCTCACGTTGGGCTTACAAACGTGCGTTTTTCTGCCGCTAATGGACCTTTTGGTGGTTTTCGCCCGCTAACGCCGAAATTCCTATCGCCATCGAGCTAACGTTGGTGATAGATTTTGCCAGTCCTTGTACATATCACCCCTGGTCCTTACTAATAAGGATTGCGCTGAACTATGAGCCTCTGGTCTTGACTTAAACAATTATTTTCAAACCGCTAATGCCAGAATTCCTATCACCATCGAGCTGATGTTAGCTGCAGTTTTCGCCGCCAATCCCTGAAGCTATCACCATGTAGCGACAGGTTGTAAATACGTTGCTAACATGGCGATCATTTTCAGCGGTACGCAGCGGTAAGAGAACTGCTGCTAACTAACGTTGGTGGTAGTTTTTGTCAGTCCTTGAACATATCACCCCTGTTTTTTACTAACAAGGATTGTGCTGAACTTTGAGCCTCTGTTCTTGACTTAAACAATTATTTTCATACAGTTTGACGAAAATTGGGTTTTCATTAAAGACACATGCTCAAGTTATCCCATACAGTGTTGCCCACCTCAGTGTTTATTCATGCTTTGAGTAGGATATTTATTTTGTTTCAGATTGGAATGGTATTTTCTCTTTTTTAGCAAATGCTTTGCAATGTTATAAGTTAACAAACATTTTTGTGGAAACCTTAAGAGAAATGAATTTCAAGGTTCAAATATCAAGAAGGCAGGTTTGACAAAATCTCGCAACAGTACCTCGGATCAAATTATCCAGGATGGGCGGCCGCTCCTTCAAATACTTGGCCGCAAAGCTCTGGAATGACCTTCCTGATCCGATCAGAGGGATACAGGATCTGCAGTCCTTTAGGAAAGCTATAAAAACTCACCTCTTCTGCTAAACCCTCTTCTCCCTTCCTACCTCCCGATCCCATCATCTGTCCACTCCACATATAGAAAGCGCCGGGACGCCCCTTGGCTGGGGCAGCTGCGCGCTATACAAGCCCATATAACATTAACATTAACATTAACATTAACATTAACCTTGCAGGAGTTGAAGGACAACAGATATTTTTAGTTGCAATATTTATTTAAGGGCTTAACTACAATAAGTAAATTTGAGGAGTGCTTGTTTAATGTGTAAAATGTGATGTTCAACAGAATAATTGAAACAGCATTCTTGAAGTTTGGAGTATTGTGGGTATTTCTGTGCTGTTGCTAAGGAAACGCTTACTCCTTGAAGAGTAGAAATAGAACCATTATGCACCTCAGTGTTTTTAATAAAATCCTGTTTTTACTGAAACTATCAGCACAGAAATTCATCAAACTCTACAAGGTTGTGCGCTTTCTGGGTTGCTCGGTAGAAGTGACGTTCTGGTCGGTGTATTTTATCAGCAGTGAGTCTTGTGCAAGAACTTGTTGGCATTAATTTCCTGGTTCACTGCCGTGGCATTCTTCAAAATAAACTACGCGGTCTCTGATAGCATATTCATCACTATGTGATACATGTATCAAGCAGTCTGACTTAGGGTCTTCCCCATCACCAGCACTCATGGCGGCTTCAGCACCCCATCAGTCATGTGCCATCTGAGACCAAGGCAAGTGCAGAAACTATTATAGTAGAGCAACTACCTCTCCACCATTGTACACCAGCCTCACTCAAACCTTCACCCCTCACCACTCTAGGTGACCCTCTATCTCATTCTTCCAATCTGTGTAGGCCACCTCTCCCAGTCCTCAATCAAGAACATATATATATATATATATATATTTATCACCAGCTTCGCCTCCTGACATCCAGTTTCCATGGAACAGGCAAATGCGGACCCAAAATTATGGTCCTAAATAAATTTATTTACTGCCCTGCACCACCGTCATAACGCGTTTTGGCCTCCCAAAGCCATTGATCATATATATATATATATATATATATATATATATATATATATATATATATATATATATATATATATATATATCCTAGGTGAAAGGAAAAGAACGGGCCGCACTCACGGGGGTACTTCTTCACAAAACTATTTATTCGTGCACCGGTTTTCAAGAAAAGCACAGGACGCGTTTCGGCTTGTTGCGCCTTTTTCCAGCTGTGTACTATATATATATATATATATATATATATATATATATATATACACTGAAAAAAACAAAGGTTACAGGGACATTATAGTTAGGCTCAGATTTCACTCATACAAAACCATAGAAAGTCAGCAGTCATAGTTACCTGAGCTCGCTATACCTTACACCCCTGCAATGCACTGCAACAACCTCACATATTACATCACTCATGAAATAGTCAGTGACATCACTCATGACATCTCAGATTAGTGTATGAGTCTCTGAGTAGGTCTCTGAGTGGTTGCATAGGTCCCTGAGTGGGTCTGTTAATGGGCGCCGCAATGTCTGAGTAGGAATGCGAGTGGGTCTCTGAATCTCTGAGTGAATCTGTGACTGGCTGCATCAGTCTCTGAAAGGATCTCTGAGTGGGTGCAGCAGTGTCTAAGTGGCTTTCTTACTGAGTATGTGGGTTTGTGAGTCACTGAGTGCATGAGTCTCTACGATGGTCTCTGAGTGGGTGGGTGACTCTTTGAGTAGGTCTGTAAGCGGCTGTGTTTGCGGTGCAGTAAAACTTTAAATGGGTGTGCAAGTCTCTGAACGGGTGTGTCAGCAGGTACATGAGTGTCTGTGAGTGGGTGTGTGAGTGTTTAAGTAAAACTGAGGATGAGTGTGTGAATAAATATATATATTTGTTATTACTAATATTCACGACTCAGGGGCCACGCCGGTGGTCTTCGTGAATATCGTCCATAATTTTAAAAAACATATTGGACATAACCTGTCATTAACACCTCCATTTCTCAAACATGGGGTCAGAGTACCTCCACCCTGACCCCTTATATCACCTTTCGCACACCTTTTCAGATCCATCCCCCAAGCCTACTTTTTTAATAAAGGGGAAAGAGGCGCGCAGCCCCCTCCCCATGCCACTATTGGCTCCAGGGACCCCATTCCCTGGGGCTTTACATGTTCTAAGTTGGTGCCCAGGACGGTGCCTATCTTGGTAACCAGTAAACATATCATTGGGAGCCATAGGAGGAGCCCTGGGGCCCCAGCCAGTTCCCTGCAAGGGAACTGGCATTGCTCTTGTTAGGTGGAAGCAGCTTTATGTGCTTGCTCCCACCAGGCAGGCTGAATCATGGTTTCCCTGTCCACAAGGGTGGGGGCAGAGAAACAAAAGTGGGCTCCACCCAACAGGAGCATTTTCAAAGTTCTCATCGGGTGGGAGTATACTTGATGTCATCAGTGATGTCATTTGAGATGTCATCAGTGATGTCATGAGTGATGTCACTGACCATGTCATGAGTGATGTAATATGTGACGTCATCAGCAGTGCATTGCACGCGCAAGTTATAGTGAGTCCAACTAACTATAACGTGGGAATTTCAATGGTTTTATGCGAGTAAAATTTCCACCTAACTATAACTGGTGTGAAACCTATGGTTTTTTCAGTGAATTTAACAGGTTTTTTAAATGCTCATTCCTAACTATAACTGGTGTGAAACCTATGGTTTTTTCAGTGAATATATATATATATATATATATATATATATATATATATATATATATATATATATATATATATATATATATATATATATATATATATATATATATATATATATATATATATATATAATGTCTATGGCAAAATGAAACCCCTCATTTTGTTCCTTTTCAAATTAAATGTATTAAGTGTTACCACTTTATTCCAATCAAGATGACTTCAGGTGTGCCATATTTTTTGTCATAAGTAAGACTGTTAGCATTCTAGTTGTTCTTTAGAACACTCTGGGACATTCTGTCATTGGGCTATAGTTGGGCTACATCTGGCTGATATTTGGGCTACATTTGGGCTCTTTTGTCTCTGCTGGCCATCTTGGGAGACTGCATATCAGAATGTTTTTAATGAAATATAAGAGGATTTTAGAAGTCACTCAAAATGTGCCCTAATTTTTCTTTCTTCAGCACTAATCATAATTTCTATGGCAAAATGAACCCTCTCATTTTGTTCCTTTGCAAATTAAATGTTTTAAGTGTTAACACTTTATTCCAATCAAGATGACTTCAGGTGTGCCATACTTTTGTCATAAGTAAGACTGTTAGCGCTCTAGTTGTTCTTTAGAACACTCTGGGACATTCTGTCATTGGGCTATAGTTGGGCTACATCTGGCTGATATTTGGGCTAAATTTGTTTTTTTTTGTCTCTGGTGGCCATCTTTGGGCTACATTGGGCTACATTGGGCTACATTGGGCTACATTTGGGCTCTAACATATATATAGCCCAATGTAGCCCAATATATATTTTTTCAAAGTAAATTTTCGTAAAAACCACTTGAGCACATATCTTGAGACATAGCAAAGGCACATCGGGCTACCAGTCCCTACAATTTTGCCAAGTTTGGTGGAAATCCATTCAGCCGTTCGGGTTAAAAGTGAGGTCGACCGCCCTATGGAAATTAACATGGGGAAAACACGTTTTGGGACCCCCCTTTTATCTCGGCCTCCACTTGACGAAAATCCCCTGAAACTTTCAGGGAGGAACCGGAGCACCGCGAGGTAAATTTGAGGAAATTTTCAGGCAGATTCGTCAACCGGCGCCGAAGTTATTCACAATAGAATTTTGAGATTTTGCATTGAAAAAAGGGAGGGCTCACCGCTTCATCCGACCCTCCGGTCTGTATTTGGCTCCTCTGTAATGTTCACAGGTTCCCTTGAATTAAAATTGGGTCCGACGCGTTTCGGGGCCACAAATGCCCCTTCCTCATGGACTGTGCGCAGTTCAACACCACGTTCTCTTCACGCTAGTCAAACGCGTTTTAGTTTGAACAGCTGGCGTCGACCTCCCTGAGGGGGTGGAGTTTGGCAACACCGGAACTCATGGTTGACGTAGTCCTGTGAAGTGAAATAACATAATGACCTTAAGTAGGTTGGCGTGTCTGCACTTTCATTACTGTCATTAAAATCCTTAAGTAGGATAGGAGGGAATCTGCGGGCATCACGTTTTATTAAAATGGATGTTGCGCTGACAGGCGAGTGTGTTTGCTCTTGCCTCAGTCTCTTCGGACAGGATACATGTTCCGCCATCAGACTGGAGCGAGGATACCCCTCCTCGCTTGTTCAGCGTGACGCATCACGAAAACAATCACCACCCCAGAGCCTACCCCCCACCTTCAACATTAGGCGTATTAACCAAGATGACTGATCAAATGCAATGATGCACAACCTACTCAAGGAACATTTCCATACTCACCACAAAGACTACAGCTACCAGCATGCCTGGCAGCACAGCATGATGAGCCACGCCCACTTAGGGTGGCCCCGATTTGAATACATTGCATTTAAATCAAAATGGTGAGTGTGCTGTGCACTTTGTTGGTGTCCATGAAGAAGGGGCGTGTCCGCCCTGAAACGCGTCGGACTTCTGTTCAACATTTTGGAGGGAGGCTGTGAGGTCGTCAGGGGCAGAAGAAGGCTGGATAGTCTGGATGTGCCGTGGGTAGCCCTCCTGAAGCGCTTGGCGCTTTGCTCGTCTACATTTTTCCCGGTCTGCCATGACCGTGGGAGGGGCTCCACTTCGTCAAACGCCTTGGAGTGAAAAACATGATGAGGACTGGAGCGAGGATACCCCTCCTCGCTTGTTCAGCGCGACGCGTCACGAAAACAATCACCACCCCAGAGCCTACCCCCCACCTTCAACATTAGGCGTATTAACCAAGATGACTGATCAAATGCAATCATGCACAACCTACTCAAGGAACATTTCCATACTCACCATAAAGACTACAGCTACCAGCATGCCTGGCAGCACAGCGTGATGAGCCACGCCCACTTAGGGTGGCCCCGATTTGAATAAATTGCATTTAAATCGAAATGGTGAGTGTGCTGTGCACTTTGTTGGTGTCCATGAAGAAGGGGCGTGTCCGCCCCGAAACGCGTCGGACTTCTGTTCAACATTTTGGAGGGAGGCTGTGAGGTCGTCAGGGGCAGAAGAAGGCTGGATAGTCTGGATATACCGTGGGTAGCCCTCCTGAAGCGCTTGGCTCTTTGCTCGTCTACATTTTTCCCGGTCTGCCATGACCGTGGGAGGGGCTCCACTTCGTCAAACGCCTTGGAGTGAAAAACATGACGAGGACTGGAGCGAGGATACCCCTCCTCGCTTGTTCAGCGCGACGCATCACGAAAACAATCACCACCCCAGAGCCTACCCCCCCACCTTCAACATTAGGCGTATTAACCAAGATGACTCATCAAATGCAATGATGCACAACCTACTCAAGGAACATTTCCATACTCACCATAAAGACTACAGCTACCAGCATGCCTGGCAGCACAGCGTGATGAGCCACGCCCACTTAGGGTGGCCCCGATTTGAATAAATTGCATTTAAATCGAAATGGTGAGTGTGCTGTGCACTTTGTTGGTGTCTATGAAGAAGGGACGTGTCCGCCCCGAAACGCGTCGGACTTCTGTTCAAAATTTTGGAGGGAGGCTGTGAGGTCGTCAGAGGCAGAAGAAGGCTGGATAGCCTGGATGTGCCGTGGGTAGCCCTTCTGAAGCGCTTGCCGCTTTGCTCGTATATATATATATATATATATATATATATATATATATATATATATATATATCTTCGAATCTTCACGTTCTTAGATTTCACGACAGAAGTCACAGCACCACAACAGTAAGATAATTTAATTTAGTTTATTTTAAGTATATATGTATATTTATATTACCTACTGGCAGTCCCCAGTAGGTAGTTATAGTAAGGACCTCGTTTCTAGTCAAAAAGCGTTTTTAGATTTGCCAATATCTTTGGCGCTGTTTGACAAAACTCCGTGAGATTTTCAAAACTAATGGGGCGCTCCGGTCAGCTCCTATCTTGAAATTTTTGGGGTGATTCGTCAAGCGGGGGCTGAGAGAAAATGGGTGTCCAGAAATGCGTTTAGACACGGCTACAGCCAAAACTGCTGAACGGTACTACACCAAATATGGCAAAAAAGGTAGCTCTTGGTACAGAGAGCACTCTTTTTTTTAATGGTGTAAATCAGTTGAGTAGGTGCTGAGAAATAAAAAAAAATACAAATGTATGTATCTGAGCACCAAGGAGGAGTCGCAACTCTTCCCGAGTCCAATCGGACTTCTGATTGGCTGCCAACACTCCAAACCAGGAAGTGTTGTCAGCCATCTTGTGACTCAGTCACAAGAAAAAGGGGTAAAAAAGTAAAAAATTAAGAAAGGGGGGCAGGGTAGAAACACCCTGACCTCCTAGGCCTGCTCAGAGGGTCCCACGAGGACCCCCAGGGCCAAAATAACAATAAAAAAAAAACAAATCGGCCGAATTCGTGCTGGGATCGTGAATCTGGAATATTTTTTTTTATTTAAATGATGCACTTCATTTCTTTTAAGCCCCCAGGTGGGCCAGGTCCTGGGGGCAATTTAATATTATGGTGTGGGGGCCCCCACAGCCCCAGGGACTGCCACCTCCCTGGTGCTCCAATTCAATTTTGAGAAGTGTGGGAAGGGGCTTCTCCCCCTCTCCACACTGCCCTTGGGACCACTGCCTCCCCGGTGCTTTTTAAAAAATAAAAAACCTGTGAGGTGCAGGCCCCCACACTGCCCTGTGGACAACCACCTCCCCAGGGCTTTGTTTTAATAGGGGCAGGGGGTGCTCAAATGCCCACTGCAGCCCCGGGGGCCGCCACCTCCCCGGGGCTATGCAAATTAAAGGAGGGGGGCCACACGGCCCCCCTTCTGGAGCCCTTGGTGGCCGTGGGGACCACCACCCCCAAGGGCCAGCTCCTGCAATGTCGCGGGGTGCCCAAAGATGTCATCAGTGATGGTATTTGAGATGTCATCAGTGAAGTCATCAGTGATGTCACTGACCATGTCATGAATGATGTAATACATGACATCATCAGGAGTGCATTGCAGGGCGCGAGTTATAGTTAGCTCAACTAACTAAAACGGCCGAATTTCTCTGGTTTTGTACGAGTGAAATGTCCAACTAACTATAACATCCATGAAACCTGTGGTTTTTTCTGTGAATTTCTAAGGTTTTTTAAATACTAATTCCTAACTATAACGTGTGTGAAACCTATGGTTTTTTACAGTGAATATATATATATATATATATATATATATATATATATATATATATATATATATATATATATATATATATATATATATATATATATACACATATATATTGGATATAAGATTATCCCAAACACAACAGTAGGAAATCATTCGGCACACCAAGGTAGGATCAGAGTCTTCACTTTATTTCGAGGACAGGTTTTAACATCAACGCGTTTCGAGAGTCAAGCTCCCTTGTTCACGATGTTTAACTACCATTTTTACACGGTTAAAATACACACTGCAGTGGTAATGGGAAGCAATGAAGGACACAAGAGTTAGGGTATTATGTTTCACTTTGTCGAGGGTAGGGGCCATTTTGGAACGTGTTAATTGTAACAACATTCAATTATCTACATAAACCCAAGAAGTCTTTTAATAAGCCATTTCAAAAGAATACATTTGTCATTCTTTATCATTTCACAAAATGCAAGTGTATATAATGTATACCTTACTACAAAATGCCCCTATTAATTACTGGTCCCAAAAAGTTTCTAAAGTGCTAGTGCAAAAATACAAATCTATATCATGCAAACCTAATTCATTCATAATTGGTTGACCGGGGAAAGGAAATCATATATGATAAATTGATGTAAACACCGGAAGGTACACAAAACTTCTTGGGTACTTATCTAATACCATCATTGCATTACGGTTGGTTTAAAGTTCTGGTGCTTATGTAAACGATAATTATTTCTTAATGTAAACAATTCACTTTGATATATATAAGTCGGGCTATAGATCAATCTGAAAACAAGCGCCAATACATGTAAACAATAATTCTTTCTTAATGTAAACATTCCACTCTTCTTAAGACAAACCGACTTAAAAACAATATTTCTTTAAAAGATATAGTTCAAATGCGTCAGTAGTGTAAATACCACTCCTTGAATTTGAATTTGAATGTAAAGATATTTGTTGAGCGCTCGTATACCTAGCTGTTTAATGGCGCTGTGGGGGTAAGATCCCAAATCAGGGGGCAAAAGTGGTTTAGATGGTAAAAGCCTGTGAGAACAAGAATGTTTTCAAGGTACTGCGAAACTCCAAGTAAGATGCCGCCGTTCTAATGGAGAGGGGTAGAGAGTTCCAGAACAGAGGGGCGAGAACAGAGAACTTAGAGCCTCCCATTCTAATTTTCCTGAACCAGGGCACCACCTAGAGTAACAGAGAGGAGGAGCGCAGTTGTCTACTGGGGATATAGGGTTCAATTTTGGACTTAATAAAAGCCGGGGCTGTCCCAGCAAGATCCTGAAACGTCATGCAGCCCATCTTAAAAAGGGCTCTTTCTCTGATCGGGAGCCAGTGGAGGGATCTGACGAGAGGAGTGACGTGATGTGATTTGGGTAAGCCGTAGACCAAGCAGGCGGCTTGGTTCTGCACAAGTTGGAGCGGCTGAAGAGCGTAGGCTGGGACACCATTGTACTGTACGTTACCGTAGTCTAAACGGGAAAGAATCATAGCCATAAGAATCAACTTAAGAGCTGAAAAAGAGAATTTTTTTAATATATTTTTGAGATGGTGCGCAAAATAAAAAAACAAGAAGAGACCTCCATGCTGATCTGAGAGTGTAGAGTGAGGTGTTGATTGAGAGTAATCCCCAGTGTTTTAACAGAGGAGGAAGGGGAGGGAGGAAGGCCAAAAGAAGGGGGCCAAAAGGTAAGAGACCAGGGATTAAGTTTACCACCAGTGAGGACAAGCTTGGTTTTGTCAGGGTTGAGTTTAAGATGGTTGAAATTCATCCAATCCCTCATAAAAACCATCACCGACTGGAAATTGTGAATAGAGTGAGGAGAATCGGAGAGATTGAAAATGAGCTGGAGGTCATCGGCGTAGTTAAACACCGTGACCTCCATCTT
Source organism: Lissotriton vulgaris (assembly GCF_964263255.1). Classification (NCBI taxonomy): domain Eukaryota; kingdom Metazoa; phylum Chordata; class Amphibia; order Caudata; family Salamandridae; genus Lissotriton; species Lissotriton vulgaris. The sequence continues at coordinate 770,102,321 of NC_141697.1, forward strand.
CTGCAAAGCAAAAATAAGGGGGAAGATATATAAATTAAAAAGAAGGGGAGAGAGAGAAGATCCCTGTGGGATGCCACATTGCACTTTGTGTGCAGGGGCGGAGAAATCCGCCAAGTGAACAGCCTGTGTGCGGTCCCTCAGGAATGAGCTAAGCCAAGCCAGAGCAGAGCCTCCAATGCCTGCCGCCTCGACACGGGAAAGAAGGATGGTATGATCCACTGTGTCGAAAGCGGCAGACAGGTCAAGGAGGACCAGTGCCTGTGGGAGATTGACATCTAGCCCCTCTCTAAGTGTGTCCATAACAGAGACCACCACTTTTTCGGTGGAATGGAGAGGGCGAAACCCTGCTTGGCACGGAGCAAGATAGCCGCTGTCCTCGATGAAGGAACTGAGGACTTTGGTGGCGTGGCGTTCAAGATCTTTGGCCAAATAAGGGAGAAGGGAAATAGGCCAATAGTTTGATAACGCTGTGGGATCTGCACCTGTTTTTCTCAAAATAGGAATAATGGTAGCTGATTTATGGGAGGGAGGAACGATTCCTGATTTGAGGGACTCATTAAGAAAAATAAGAGGAGGAAAAGGGCAAGTCAAGAAAATATCATGCAAGATGTGGGCCGGGCAGATATCGGAAGGGGATCCAGATTTAACACAAGGAAGCAGAGAGAGAAATGTTTCCCTAGACAAGGGAGTTAGATGATCTAAGTGATGAGTATTAAGTGGTGGGTCAAAATGTGAGAAAACTGGGGAAGGGGGGGATATTGGCCTTAATGTCTGCAATTTTATTAATGAAAAAGTTGTTAAATGAGTCACACAGGGATTGGGAGGGTACCGGCTTAGAGGTAGTCCTGTCCGAAGAGGCCAGTTCAAAAACAGTGGCAAAGATTTCCCTGGGTTGACTCTCTGCCCGGAGAATCTTATTGGAGAAATAGCTGGTTTTAGCGTCAAGGATGGCTTTTTTGTACTCAGCCTGGATGGAGGTGTACAGTAGTTTAGAAGCAGTGCAATAAGTGCGTCTCCAGGCGTGCTCTGCTCGACGAACCGCCACTTTTTTCACCTTGAACTCCGGGCTGAACCATTTGTTAGCATCATGGGCGCGCCTCACCCTAATGCGCCTTAAAGGGGCCACCTGATCGCAGGCGCTAGACAGCCATTTATTTATGGCCGCTGCTTGAAGTGGTGTGGAAACGTCCTCTATTGCTGGACTAGAAGCTAAAAGAGAAGAGCAGAGGGAAGAGAGGTCAGCTTTGCCCCAATTACGTGCCCAGGTATTCTTAGGAAAGGAGGGTTTCTTGGCAAAAGTTAAATCCAGGAAAAAGGAAATCAAATAATGGTCAGAACACAAACAGGGAGTGACAATAGGGACGACGATAGGGATGTTAAGAGACCAAACTTGGTCCAAAGTGTGGCCCTGAACGTGGGTTGGAGTATAAATATGTGATATGAAATTCAAACTATGAAGTAATTCAGTAAAGTCTCTAGAGGGGGCGTCTTCCGCCGGATTAGAGGGCCAAAAATTAAAATCTCCAAGTACCAGGACCGCCGAGTTGTTCACTGCAAGTGTGGCTAGCAATTCCTGAAAGGCTGGGAGGAAGTGAGGCATGTATTGAGGAGGACGGTACATCAGAACACAGGTGATTGGGATTTGAAAGGAGGCAGAGCGTACTACCAAGTAGTCGACTACTGAAATAGGTGGGTAGGGTAGTAGTTGAAAATGAAAGCCGGAACGAATAATCAGGGCGACCCCCCCCCTGCTTTACCAAGAGGCCGATCTGCCTGTAGAGCATAATACGAGGTGGGCAGGGCTGCAAGAAGGTTGGGCAGGGAGTCCTGGCATAACCAGGTTTCCGTGAGAAACAATATGTCCGGTTTATGGGTGTCCAAAAAAATCAACAAGTCAAGGTGATGTTTAACAGCAGACCGTGTGTTTAGCAGAAAGGCTGAGATGGTCGATGTCATGCTCACTTGAGGGAGGGGGGGGGGTAGGACTAGTGGGGAGTCGGGATAATGAGGGCAAATTAGGTGGAAGGGAGGGCAAAGGATGGGCGCGTGCAATACCCACATGCATGACATGCCCCAACGTGGCTTGATTTAATTTCCATAGGCCTTGATAAGCGCAGATTTGGCCAGGGGGGTAGGACACAAAATGGGCATAATGCTGTGCCCCTGACCCCGTCTGGCCGCGGACGGGCGCAGACGGGCTTACCTTAGGCGTACCTTCGACGAGCAAAAGGCGTGCCCGCTGCGCTCGTCCGCTGCGCTTCCGGTAACACATGCACGCTTTATGGCGACCAGCCTCGGGCCGCTAGACCGCTGCCTGCGGTGCAAGATGGCGCTCTCACTTCAGCCAACTGGCACGAGAAGCCGCGGTGAAGAAACTACCCTCCACGCAATCGGCACAGAGAGCCATGAGGGACCGGGCAGGGAAGGCCAGACAGTGAGTAAATACACAATTACAGCAGTGAAAAGCAAAACAAAAAACGAGGTAGCAATGTGCTAGCTGCTAGAGGCAAAATATAAAACATAGAAGTAAAAGTTAAAAGTTCTGCAGTATCGCTCACTGCACGTGTAAAATATGCCACAATGCTGTCTTTGGATTGCAATGCCCCCAATGGGATCCAGGAGCTGCCACCACCTGTATAGCCCACCAGGGACCCTGCATGATTTGCCGCTTTATGGGGACCAGCCTCGGGCCGCTAGACCACTGCCTGCGGTGTAAGCGCCCTTCAGGCTACTCCCAAGATGGCGCCCTCACTTCAGCCGACCGCCACGAGAAGCCGCGGTGAAGAAACTACCTTGCATTTTGAACACTTTTTAAAACCAGGTTTTTGTTTGAGCCAGTTGGTAACACCCTTCTCCTTATCGATAAACTCACTCCTCACAATCAGGTCTTTAAGGGATTTCGATTTCCTAAAAGTGATCTCAGGATATATATATATATATATATATATATATATATATATATATATATATATATATATATATATATGAACGAAAATTCGTCACCGGCTAAGGCAGCAGCCCCAGCCCAACACTCACGCTGACGAAAGAACGGACCCAAGTTGTAGTGCTTAATCCTTCGTGTTTATTTCAGCAAGCCTGCCGCCGCCATAACGCGTTTCGCCTTTACAGCTTGATCACATGGCCAGTTGCTTACAGCCAATGCCATACATTTAAAGTGCAAGTGCGCGCGCAAATCGTTACACAAGATTCAACAACATAGAAAAAATACTACATTTTCAAGTGCTAGCAGATGTATGTCAATATTGTGTGCATACCCCGCTAAAAGTACAAGTGGCTTAATATATAAAATATAAATATATATTTACATTTAAAAACCACAAAAGATGTTTTGTATAACTGTATAAATACAAGTTAATCGTGTTGTGAACATGAACCCACATAATTATAACATGGATCCATTGCAATTGGATGTTCCAGTACAAAAAACGCTCACCCTCCAAATGTACAAGGCACTTGGTGAAAAAGATTAAGCCCAAGTGGGCACAGAATCTTGTGAAATTGCGTCTCAATATTATCCATCACTTTCTGACATTGGCTAAGAAAAGTGTTAGGTAAATAAAATTTTTGTAAAGTGCTCGTGCTGGTGCTCAATCAATATATGAAAAAGAAATCATAACTTATTCAAAAAACACATGTTGTGTTGAACCCATGGTTAAACTCCAAGGACTAATCCTCCCATATTTGGAAAAGCTCTTAACACAGAAGATGTGGAGGCGTCAGATGTTAACATACAGCAACAACAGTGTTATAAATTTAAAAGACCATGTACCCCTGCGGCAAATTCAAAAAAACACATAATGAATGACTGAAATTTCTTAAAACAGTTGGAGCGTGAAAGATTTGGAATGCATCATTAATATCGTCAGTTTATAAACAAGTGTAAAGATCTTCCGTTGCGTTCAGACCCTGTGGCTGCTTGCTATCTAGTTCCAGGATGTACCGGGTTTCAAGTAGGCGCAATTTTGCCTCTCGATCACCCCCTCTCTTCATGGGCCAGACTGCATCCAAAACAAAATAGGACAGATGCATCGGATTAGAGCTATGGTGCTGTTCAAAATGCCTAGCAACAGGGTAGGCCTGATCTTTGTTGGAAATAGCTCTGATGTGCTGAAGTACACGTTTGTGGACCGGCAAGCGGGTACTACCCACGTACCTCAGACCACACGTGCACTCCAGTACATATACCGCGTAATCTGTCTTGCAAGTGAGGCGTTTAGCGATTCTCCTAGGGGTGCTGGAGAATGGGACAACATAGGTGGATTTGTTGATCCCATATTTGCACGCCTTACACTGAATGCATTTTTTGAAACCCCCACCTAAAGCCTTCCATGTTGAAGACATCTGGGGTTCCAAGGCATTCTGGACCAAAGCATTAGCCATCGATTTGGACTTTCTGAAGGTTAGGAGTGGCCTTTTTGATACTTTATTACCAATAACCGGATCTCCCAATATAAGGTTCCAGCTACTACAAAATATCTTTCTTAGAGCTGAATGCTGCCTGCTATATGTCATAATCATGCGAGGACTGTTCACCCCTTCCCCCACAGTGGTTTCTTCCTCTCTGTTTTTAGGGATAAGGGCGGATTCCCGGGATATCTGTTGTGTCCTCTTCTGAGCGGACTCAACCAAGGATTTGGAATACCCCCTTGCTAGGAATCTGATTTTGCAAGCTTCCTGAGCTATAATGCACTCCTCTTCGCTACTACATATGCGTCTGATGCGCAACATTTCCCCATAGGGAATGCTGCGTATCAGATGGCCAGGATGATGGCTGGCTGCGTGCAAGATGGTATTGCCGGCAGTCGGCTTCCTGTAAAGCCTAGTTTGCATACGATTTTCACTGACATATATTCCCATATCTAGAAAACAGACTTTTTTAGCATCAATGCACGATGTAAAATGCAGATTCAGATTGTTCACATTCAGCCTTTCTACAAATTTTCTTGCTGACTCCTCTGTCCCTCTCCATACGAAAAAAAGGTCATCAATGTATCGTAAATAGGTGACCACCTGCTGTTCCATGGTTTCTAGCAGATCCCCCGCCAGGACCTGTTCCTCCCATAGCCCCATGTGCAAACATGCGTAGCTAGGTGAGAAACAGGCCCCCATGGCGACACCCCTGATTTGATGGTAAATCTGGTTGTTAAACAGAAAGAAATTCTGCTCCAAGCACATTTGGACCATGGATAGCAGCATCCTATTGTGCGCCCCATAATATATGGGGCGTTTGTTGAGGAAATGTTCTATAGCCTTCAGTCCGTCTCGATGGGAAATAGAGGTGTATAATGAAGATACATCCAGGGTCATAAATAGGAGGTCTGGGCCCCAAACCAATTGTTCAGTCTTGCGAATAAAATCTGATGAGTCCTGCACATATGAATTCAATCCTTTCACCCAATCCTGAAGAAAGAAGTCAATATATTTGGACACATTCTCCAGGGAGCTATCAATTGCGGAAATTATGGGGCGTCCTGGGGGCATATTGCTGTCTTTGTGGACTTTCGGGATTAAGTAGAAAGTAGGGACCACTGGATGTTCTTTTTTCATAAAGCGGAACTCATCCTCCGTGATAATACCCGCACTCCTCCATGCCTGGAGCTTGGCCGCTTGGTCCCCCCATGTTGCCTTTAATATTGGCCAGTTGCTTTTTCTGTAACATGCAAGAACATTTAGTTGTTTTTCTGCCTCCTGCAGGTATAAATTCCGAGGCCACAAGACAACATTGCCCCCTTTATCCGCTTGGCGCACCAAGATGTTGTTGTCCGCATTAAGTTTTTCCACCAGTTGGATGTAGCTCCAATTACGTTTATTCATGATGTTATGTTTTTTGTTGGTGGCCACATAAAGTTGTTTCAATTCTTTGGTCACCAAATCATGATAAACGTCTATATTGTCGTGGAGCATGATGGGCTGAAACGTTGATTTAGGCTTGAACGGAGTCAAACCAGCAGCTGCGTTTGTTCGCTCCATGTTGCAATTGCCCCCTTCATTGCCAGTAGATTCATTTTGCAGGGACCAAATTGTGTTCACATCATCTTGGTCTTCCACAGTTAGCAAAGTCAGTCATGCACCTACTAAATCCTTCATCCAGACTCTTATACATCCACTCATTCTTCAATATGTAAGACATATTTTAACTTTACAGAAACATACAGTCACTGGATGTTGTCATCAGTGATGTCATCAGTGATGTCATTTGAGATGTCATCAGTGATGTCATCAGTGATGTCACTGACCATGTCATGAATGATGTAATATGTGACATCATCAGCAGTGGATTGCGGGTGCGCGATATATAGTTAGTGCAACTAACTATATATGGAATTTCAATGGTTTTATGCGAGTAAAATAAGGTTTTGTAAATGCTGATTCCTAACTATATATGGTTTATAACCTATGGTTTTTTCAGTGAATTTTTAAGGTTTTGTAAATGCTAATTCCTAACTATATATTCTTTATAACCTATGGTTTTTTCATTGAATTTCAATGGTTTTTTGAAAGCTAATATCTGTAACTGTAAAATGTATTCTTCTTTAAATCTTAAAATATATTTTACATGTTTTTAATACATTTTTTTAAAAAATATTTTTTTGTTCCGCTCCCAGTCCGCGAACCGGTAAACGTTCTTTTAGCGTACCTGTTACGTTAGAATGACGTTTTGCGTTGTCGCGTAATACGTCATCGGACGCGCCAAGTTAGCGGACCCGGAAGCGGACCGGAAAGCGGCGCAAAGCGCGAAATGTAAACACAGTAGGTCATGTGACTCGGTAATAACACTTTTTATTGGTTCATTTCACTTTTGGTTTCCTAATGATGTAATACTAGGTCATGTGATCTAAAATTAACACTTTTCATTGGTTTAGAACTTTTGCTTTTCCCAAATGATGAAAACCCCTCCTTCTTTCCTCACTCTGACTTTCATCTTGGTGAGAGAAAGACCCTTTTACATTCCAGAGAAATGGCTTCAGTTGTTGCTTCTGGTAGTGTTCCCCCACCACCACCTCCACCTCCTCATGGAAAGAAAGGACCACCTACTCAACCAATCTTTGAAGAAGAGGAAGATCAGGAAGAGGAGGAAGTGCCTGAGTATTTGCCTGAGGAGCCCAGGAGGTACAACAGAAAGGAACATTTCATCTGGCAATTTTTAAAATTTCCACCAGGGCAAAAGAAAGTCAACGCAAGATATGTCTTTTGCCGTATCTGTGATGAACGCCTTTCAAGGGGGACGGACAAAAAATATAGTTTTGGGAATTTTACAATGCACAGGCACATGAGTAGGTGGCACCCAAATAATTATAGTGCTGCTCAGCTTCGGGACGAACAACAAAATCCCCCAGCAATAGCCAGAAGATCGGTCGTGCCAGAAGTTTCGGGACCAGAAGCAAGGGAGATGATCCCGAATATTCAAATGGACATGGGAGAAGTGAAACAAATGTGCGTGAGGTGCAATCAAATATTATGCTACCGTGAAAGTAGCATAACTCTTATAATAAGAGCAATCAAAAATCATGTTTGTCCAAAACGCCCCCAAAAATAAATTCTTCTTTTTTTTGTTGCTCCTGCTGAGCCCTCTTCTATGAATCATTTTTGTTTCCCCCCTCCCCCCAAAAAATAAAAAAATTACAAAATGTTCAGAAAAAAACAAAAAAATATAAAAAATGTTCAGAAAAATAATAAAAAAAATTTAAAACAACAAAAACCAAAAAAAAAGTTCTTTTCAGAACTACCTCCCCATTATAAAAAAAAATTAGTAGAATTTTTGGAACTCTGCCAAGCTCTATTTTTTTTAGTTCGCTCCCAGTTCGCACTCCGGTACGCGAACCAGGAGCGAACCCCCAAATTTTTTTTTTTTTAAAAAACAGTAAGTATAAGGAAAGGAAACAGACAGTTATGTTACAAGAAAGACAGCTATAGGAAGTAAAGAAAAGATACTGTTACCCGCAATTCACTTCTGATCATGTCATATATTACATCATTTTTGACATGGTCAGTGACATCATCAGCAGTGGATTGCGAGTAACAGTATCTTTTGTTGACTTCCTATAGCTGTCTTTCTTGAAATATAAATGTCTGTTTCCTATCCTTATACTTACTGTTCTTGTTTTAAAAATTTTTTAAGATCATTCAGAAACAATAACATTAATAGAGACAGAATGAGTGAATAAGAATGAAGAAGTATGAGAAGAGAGGGACTGTGAAAAATATTGGAAGGAGTAGAATAATTAAGTAATAGAGAAAGGAATGAGAGAAGTAGCAAACACAGGAAAGTAAGAATTAAAGAAATGAAGCAGTAGAACTAATAGATGTTAAATGTGATAGAGTAAATGATTGATTGAGGGTGACGATAAGGTGTGTCCTCTCTAAAAGTTTGTTTAAGGTGAGGCGTACTCAGGGTTGCATATCAAATTTATGCTTGTTGAAGAATACAGAGGAGATAATACATGTAAAGACCTACCATTGTAGTAAAACATGCCCACTTATTACATCATTCATGACATAGTCAGTGACATCATCAGCAGTGGAAGGCGGGTTAAAAAAGTAGAAAACATTTACCTTATAATTCTTGTTAACTTTTAAAGAAAATTTTTCATACTTTCAATCTGTAAAAGAGAGAACAAATTTTTCCAAAAATATTAAAACATGTATTTAAAAATTAGAAAAAAGAAGGGAAAAGGTTCAAGAAGAAACAGTTTTTCAACAACTTTGACACTTACAGAAGCCTCTGCTTCTCTACGACCCCTACACAATCCTAAAGATATTTATTTTAAACAAACAGTATCTTCATGCTGATGAAGTGAGGCCTATTTTGGAACATGGTGCTTCTTTTGCATTGCTGATGTCTCACAATAGTGATGCAATAGCAGCGCAAAAGAGATGTAAAGCCATCATAAAATTGTGTGTAACATTGTAAATGATTGTTTCAGGATGCAAATAAGATGTGTCCTTTCAAGAGGTTTCTTTAATGTGAAGTGTATTCAGTTTTCAAAAAAAAACAGTACCTAGAAGTACTGCACTGTAAGCATTAAAATTGACACTTACTGAAGATTCAGTTTCTCCATATCTACCTCACATTTCTAATGTATATCATAAGTACAAAAAGGAAAACATTAATTATACATGTTAAATGGTTTATTTTTGCTGTTCTCAGAATGTATCAAATTTCACTTAAATCAGTGACTTGAAGATATTCATCATGTAACAGCGGGGAAAAAAAACACAATCAAAATGATTGTGTTTAAAAAACCCATACAACCTAAGAAATCTGATTTCAAAACTCCTTAAAATTAACTTACTTTCAATGACGTCGAAGGATGTCCTATGAAGAGCGTCCACTCTATTGTGCTATAAATATTTTCAGCCCGCCACTTTCTGAAAGAAAACCTCCATCGTTTTGAAAAAAAAGTTACATACAAGAAAAGACTTCTCACATTCTACCACATGTTTCCACTTGGCCAAATCATGTTGCAGCGATTCACAAGTCTTCTAATTCTTCCAATCAAAGCCCGTCATTTTCTATTTTCGCAACTTTCAAAAAGAAAACATTTGAGATTATTTTCACAATCCTGGACTACTAATATCTTACCCTTCTTTGTCACTCATGTTCTCCTTTTCCTATGACACTGATACTGTTTACTATGAAGCAGACTTACTTGCATCAGGTTTATATAGTTGAATTTTTAAATTGACATTATAATTAAAAGTTTTGGACCAATAATCTAGACAGCATTGCAGACTTACATTCCCTCTACTTGATGAACCTTTTGCAATTCCTCACAGGAAATCCCAAGATTCTTTCTTTAAAATTTTGGTTTTAAAAACACCAGGTAAGAATTTTTAAGGTCAAATGGCAATTTTTTTTTGAAAGTTACAACAGAATCATTGCAGAATGACCAGCTGTTTCGAGACTTTAAATAAGCTATATAATGTCCTGATGTTGTTGAAGGACCATCGTGATAGATAATTGCTACAGTTACAAAAGTCCTTCCTGAAATTGACAGCTGAGAAGCCACAAATTTTTTTTATTAAAGTTGACAATTTTGATCCATCAGGCCTACATCGTTGGATCATTAAAATGACATACTGGCCATATCTACGTATAAATAATGTTGACATCATTTCAGATTTACATTGGCTACACTCCATGTTGTGATCCGCTGCATTTACTAGCTTATTAAAGGAGACTGATTTACTGTCTGGCAAAGTTAAATATATAAATCTTTCTGAGTCTACACTAGTAGTACTTGATACCATACAGTTCTCGCAGTCATGCTGCCATTGATAAGAAAGCCCAAACAGGTGATCTACATCTACACCCTCATCTTGCAATACATCAAGCATATACATTAAAAACTCCTGACAATCTTGCTGATTATTTTCAGAGAAGTCTGTTTGACCTGAACATTCATCTAACAGATAACGAACTTCAGACACACTTTCTACTTTTGTTCGATCAGTGCTACATTTCTCGAAAACAGAATTCAACAAACAGCATAAAATTTGTTCTGAATTCAAGAGAATCTGTTCTTTTAAACTCTCTAGTGAAAAGAGAACATTAACCACTACATTTGCATAGCAGTTGACACCAGAACTGTTTTCAAATTGAAAACCGACAACATCTTCAACACAATCCACTTTCTTTCTGCTAACAATTTTCGGTTCATCGACTTTTGGTCTTTTTGCTACAACCTCCCTACTATTACTGATATTTCTACGTTTCCGGCCTACCACACGTTTCTCAAACAAAGGATATTGAGGCAAATGTGGCGCATACTCTCTTCTTAACCTATTGTATTCCTTAACACAATCTAGATCCGCACAAATGTTTGTGACATCACAGTCAATCAAGTACAATCCCGATAAAGTTCTAACTCGTGACAATGCCACATATGCCATACCCTCCTTGAACACAGAACTGCCAATATTCACCAATGCACTGTCTACACTTAAACCTTGCGATTTATGGATTGTCACCGCATATGCCAAGCAAACAGGAAACTGTTTACGGCGAACATATAAGTCTTTAACAAGCAAAAATCTAGCAGAACAACGACCAATTAGCTGTACTTCCTCAATGCCATCAAATTTAATTTTTAAAAATTCCATTCCATCTCTATTTCTGTATTTCTCAAAATCAACAACATTACCCATTGATCCATTTACCAGACCTCTTTCAACATGTAAATTCCTTCTCAAAATGATTCGGCAATTTAAGCACACATTCAGAGTCTTTTCAAAACCCGCAGTTTTAGATATAGTCTTCTCTAATGAATCCAATTTTGATTTCAAATTCTCTGACAAAATAATTGTTGATCCCATATGCTCTATTTTGTCAATAGCTTCAAGTTTCACAATCTCTTGCTTTTCTAAATTCAACATTTTGTTGTTGAAGATGGCACATTCTGCAAGAGTTGGCATCAAACATATTCCGGATTTCTTCTCAGTAATTTTCTGAAAAATATTCTCAGGCACAATCTCTTGTTCGGGATATAAATTTGACAGTAATCGTGCATTTAAAGCTTCTTTCCCATGCTCGGTCACTTTTCCAATTCTAATATCTTGTAGAATATTCTTGTAATCTTCATCCTTTGCCTGACGCATATTTTCATGCAGTTCAGCATAATTGAAGTTTAACCATATATTGACGTTGCCAATGCTCCCTAGGCACTTCCTGGTATCTTCATGCGTGAGTATTTTGAACACAGGTTGACCTTTTACTGGTGTCAGCTGCAGAAGATCTCCGAAAACAATGATGTGTTTGCCACCAAATAACACATCATATTCAGTTTTAAGTACTTCTTGCATTCTCAAATGCACAAAGGCAAGCATGACATTGGAAACCATGCTTACTTCGTCAATGATAAGTAGTTTCATTTTCCTCAAGACTCTTGAAACTTCACAGCAAGCATCCCCAGATAACTTGTGGTATTGTAATTTGTTGTCATGCTCCACTGGCAGTATCAGTAGACGATGCAAAGTAATACCTTTAATGTTATGTGCTGCCAGTCCAGTAGGAGCGGTGACAACACAAGACAGCGATGACTCAGTCCTTTCCTGCAAATAACAAGAAATTGCTTTAATAAGGAAACTTTTTCCAGTTCCCGCTTCTCCACTCACGTACAGTCGGACAGGCTTCAACGATGTACATGAGCACTCTTTCTTCTCATGACTTAATCCGTGCTCAATTTGCTTGGTAACTTCATCATATATTTTCCTCTGCTCAACGTTGAGTTGTTTTTCCAAGTCTTCTAAGTTAACTGAATCCTCCTGAGCATGTGCCATGGCTCTTTCCACTTCATTCATAGCAGTGGCAGCTTCATTTTCGATAATAGGTCCTCCAAGTGGATCTTGACTCAATGAAACAGAACTCTGACTGTCCTGAGAACTGTCTCTGGCAATCTCGGCTGCAATCGTTGCTTCCTGCTCAATTTCCAAAGTTAGCATTTCTTGATATTTGGGAAAAGCAGGACATTCTATGGTCTCCTTAGCAGCAGTGAAAGAGTCTTCGTAACAGAGGAAATCTCCAAGCAGTTCCTCTTCTGCACGCCAAGGCTTGAAAAGTTGCAAAAGTGCTAAATACAAAAACTCCTTTTTTTCTGGAGATTCGCCACTCAATTTTCGATGGTTTACTAATTGGCATTTTCTTTGCTTGACCAGGCATCCCTCACTTCCAATTACAGCATACACTCCTTTCTCAATATCTTCTTTGATGTTCCTCTTGAATATATAATTTTGTAGAACCTCATATAGACAAACATTCTCAAGGTGACTGCTTCGATTTGGATAATATGTATCCAACATGTTGGTCTTCAAAATGTCGGTACTGTTTGGTTCCTTTTCTGCCAAATACTCAATTTCCCGGACAGGTTTTAGAACTCGATTTCGCGTTGCAGCAAGACCAAGACTCGCCCAAACAATACTCCTGGATTTGGCATAGAGACTTGCTGAAGACAATCGATCAGAACATTCGTAAGCTCCGATTTCTCGATGGGACATCTTCAGACTGAAACTGTACAACTTCTTGCTGAGGCTCTTTTCATGGGAAATGTCCTCCCACATTTCCTTCAGTTCTGTCTTTTCTTTTTTGGTGATGTAAGATGTCACATACCGAGCCACAGCCATACAGTTGTCAGCCACAAACTGTATATCCATGTTAGCATTCCACATGGACAAAATCACTGGGTTGTAGTCATTGATGTACTTGGACTCTTCGTTCCTTTTCAAATTGTATGTATTTTTGGGTGATTTCCTCGTCACATTATGTCGCAGTGAAGACATCAAACTGTTCACTCTTCCTTTAGAAATCACTGGTCGTGGAAAGTTGAAACGACATTTGGTGTAGAACTTGTCCTTGTTTCTGAATTTACGACGACAGTACTTTCCACAACGATGGCTTTGGAAACGTAAAACTTGTTCTCTTAGGCTTTTCTTCTCCGTTGCGTTTGGAACAGCACACGTAGAATACTGTTCTATGAAATTCATCACTAAGTCATCCGGATCTGTTCCAAATTTAGGTGCATCCTTGATCCACAACAACATATGTATATGAGGAGCACCTCTTGCTTGGTACTCCTTTCTCCAGAAGAAATCCAACACCTCTCCAAGGGGTGGATTCTTCTTATTTGTGATGAAAGACATCATAGCTTCAAATCTATGATTGAAGTACCTGCATACATTCACTGGATCCAAAGAACACAGTTCTCCAGGTGTCTTGAAATCAATGTTTTCAATATTTCCATTTGCCTCTCGTAGAAATTCAAGTAAGTCTTCCCAGCCATACTCGGCACAGCTCAGAGTAAGGAACCATGTTGGAGTTCCTAAGTTCCTCAACATACATTTTAAATCACCATGACGACGGTACCAGTACTCATTAGTACCACGCTGACACGCCATGAGATTAATTAAGTGAGAATCCAAAATACTGTCTTGGACATTGACTTTATGCATAAAATCACTTGCCGAGATGTTTCGCATCTGTATACCACTTTTTAAGATGTGGTTCACTGCATATGACAGTCCAGACAGATCGCTTTCAAACAGGAGATGAAACAAATAGGGAATGCATTGACGAAACCTAGGATCTTCTGCATACAATCGTAAAGTCCGGTATTCAGACGCAGGAATTTGATGAGGTCGCTCATCATATCTTCCTCCTCGACCTGTGGGAAATAGCTGTGGGAAACACCGAGCTTCCAAACTTTCCTCCCAAACACTAATGGGACTCCCTTTGGCTTGTTTCATTTGAAACAACTCAATAGCATTCCCCATGACTTCCTTGGAATGCAAAGGATGAACACTATAATGTTCATATATTTCTTCACTATTAGACGCCTCTACTTTCTCAATTTGGCCAGCACACAAAACGCTATCCTCTTCATCACTTACTTCCTCTTCTGCAACATATACATTCTTATAGTACTTATTATTTTTCTTCAAATACAAAGTTGCATTTTTGACTTTCCTAACATCCACTAAATCTTGCCATATTTTCTTATTCTTTGTCGGAACCCCATTAACCAAGATAACCAGAGGTTCCTCTTCCACTTTTTCTACTCCAATTGTGTTAATGTTTTTGTTCAAATCTAGAGGCAAATAAACAACTCTTCCCTTTAATCCTCTCTGTAAATCTGTGGGAGGCAACTTCCCTGTCTTTGGTTCCATTCTTACAATAGCCTGGAAGGGATGGACACTTTGAATCAAAATAGATTCATAAGTATTTAAATCCTTCAATTCTGAAGGAATCTCAACCAATTCCAGATTATTATGAACTGCCCTAGCAGGCATCTGGTTTTGGTTTAATTTATTATAACAATAAGTACACACACGTTGGTCCACTCCCAAATCAAAACAATTGTCTACCATCAAGTATGTGGCAAAATCCTTCCATTCACTATTATTTTCCCTTTCAGTTTTTGCATATAAATCCACTAACTTAGTCTGATTCTTATAATAAGTGCGTCGACAACATACACAAGTGAAATTAGGCCTCTCACTTGATTTCATCTGAAACGTGGCAATTTCCTTCTGAAAATTATCTGTACTAGAAACCTGTATATTATCTTCAACATAACCCTCTACTTCTGGGTCAATTTGAACATTCTCATCTCTACTACCAAAGTAACAAAACTCAATTTCTTCACAAATATTCTTCACATCTATTTCAGAACCATGCAAAAGAGCAGCACATAATTGTTTAAGCATAAATGCTGGACTCTTAGCATAATACAACATTCTCACTAATTTTCTCACTTTATTATGATGCACTGCTAGCATCCTGAAATGATGAAAAACACTCTGGCATACTCTCCTGGAAAGACAAGCCAGTGAATGACCACGCAAACCTGTCATTTGTCTCACTCTGCAAGGATCTAAATCTTGCAACAACTTCATTTTCTGCTTCAAACTTTTCTTATTAAATGTCCGTACAAAATCACAAAGCAAATTGATGGAAACCTGTCGCACACTGCAAATAGAACTACACTTCCAAATGTACACAGGACCCTTAGGACGTCTTCCTAAAACCTCATCACTTAGCGCCTCTTCTGTCTCTGTTGTCACAAGTTGTTCTTTTTCAACTGGACAACCATCCTTCACTTCATAAGCTCGACCACTGGTGTCAACTGCAAACAGCAAATCATTATCCTGAAAATAACTCTCCTCATTAAAAAATGCCTCACAACTTGAACTATGCATCCATTCTCCGGAAAAAACTTCACAAAAGTTAGTACGATTTACTACTCTCTTCCATCTACTTTTTCTTTTGAAATCAGAAATTACCTTGCTTAGTTTCCTAATTCTATTGATTACCAAAATAAACAACTTTCGCTTAATTTCAAAAGCATGATCAATAATTTTCTCTACATTTTTCTTCTTCTTATAAAATGCCGCTTTCTGTTGGCCTTTCTTAATATTTTTTAATAAATTAACTATTATCCTGTTACGGAACATTCGATTTCGAATGTCCCTAAACTGTTGTTTCCTTCTACTATCATGCACAGAGTTATCTCTTCCTCTACCAGTAACATTTTTGATGAGTCTTTCCTTTCCATTTAAATTACTTTTCTTTTTCTGAACTGAAACATTTTTAGGATAAATACTTTTTTTTCTAAAAATATTTCTTAAGAATGATTTTGTGCTCTTACCCGGAGCTTTCTTGGTGTTTTGAAAAGTATTTGGGGAAGAGGACTGCTGCAATAAAAATCATCCTGCTGTCTTTGACGTTTTCTAGCCTTTCTAATACGATTTTTCGTTGGCATTTTTCAAATTAAAAAAAGATCTGCAGTTGAATCTGTGGAAAAATATAATAAAAAATGTTATTAACCACTATTAACAAACAGTAAATTAATAACAATCATCTAAAACTTAATGCCCTACTTATTATTTAACATAGCAAATCTTTTGCACCAGCACTGCATCACAATAATGACACACAATGGTACAAAACAGGCATACAACAATCATAAATCACTCCCTAATATTTTAAATGATTAATTCAGGATGACGATAAGGTGTGGCCTATCTAAAGGTTTGTTTAAGCCCAGATCTTTGGACTGGGGTGAATGTGTGTCATTGATCCACATTCGGTCCATCACCTGTTTTATTTATTTGAGGTGAGGCCAACACATGGTTGCAGATAAGATTTTCACTGAAGAAAACAAAGGAGAAAATACATGTGAAGGCCTACCAATGAAGTAAGTCAATATTTGAAATAAATTACATTTCTGGATATGTACTGCTAGAGCTTCATAGGTTTTTTTTGCTCATATTTATAAGGCATTTGAGTGTCTATTATGCTATTTTACCCTTTTTAAATGGAAAGCGTTCTTCATGGTGCAAATTTCTTGTAAATACGCTCCCACCTGCGGTTGGCAAATTTAGATTTTGATTAAGCCCTTACACCATTTTTGGGAAATTATTAACATGCCTATGTAACTCCCATAATCAAAATCTAAATTTGCCAAGCACAAGTGGGAGCGTATTTACAAGACACTTGCCCCATGAGGAACGCTTTCCATTTAAAAAGGAAAACATAACATCAAAGACACTCAAATGCCTTATAAATATGACCCAAAACAACCTAAGAAGCTCTAGCAGTACATATCCAGAAATGTAATTGATTTCAAACATCGTTTTTAAACACAGCATATAAATCAATTGTATACCTGTAATCAAGAGGAAATGACTGAAAATGTCCTTGAGACACATGAAAGCGTTTTCTTGAATACCCTAGCACCATTGTTTGGACATTATTAACATGGCTATGTAACTCCCATAATCAAAATCTAAATTTGCAAAGCACAAGTGGGAGCGTATTTACAAGACACTTGCCCCATGAGGAACACTTTCCATTTAAAAAGGAAAAAATAACATCAAAGACACTCAAATGCCTTATAAATATAACCCAAAACAACCTTTGAAGCTCTAGCAGTACATATCCAGAAATGTAATTGATTTCTAAAATCGTTTTTAAAAACAACATATCTGTTTCAGCTTACATAAGAGACCATGGAATGGGCTCCATGTACAACAATAACTTGTGTTACTGCATGCCAGAATGCTACACCGAATATGCAATTACAATTTCTCAAAGAAACAAATTCTATTTGTATATCACTAGAGACAAAACCACATTTTAAAAACACAGCTTTCTTCATCATTTTCTCCTTAAATCATACTATTCTCTATCTAAATTAAATAAATCTTTTCTCACCTTAGCAAATATTTTTTGAGTTTTGAAAACAGTCTCAGAAATACACCAAATTGTGTTCAGCAGAAGAAAAAGGATGCACTCCAGAGGCTGCAGCTATTGAAAGCACAGAAATACAGATATTCATTTCACATATCTCTCATATTAGCCAATCATAACTCTTCCCTCACTTTTTTCAAATCAAAACCCTTCCCCCCTCTGCCCTCTCTGCCTTTTTTCCATAGCAACCACCTCCTGGAAGACCTCTCATGTTTGCAAATTCACACAACAATGTTTCAATTGAACTCTGAACTCTCAGTGCACCTGCGTATCCAGTGCAATCTTTCATTAAATGTTTCTTCCTTGACCATTCAAATTACATCTTTCAAAGAACACATCCATGCACCCTAACTTTCTGTTTTCAGAAATGGAAATGCACCAATCACTGCTAATGATTCATTAGCATTGGAAATCCACAGTTTTTTTTCTTTACAAACTCCTACTGTTTCAACTGCCCTTTCATTACCACACTTCATCTGACTGCAGAACAACCTTCTCCCACCATGTTTAAGGTCTGGATTGTTGGACATAGTTACATCCACTGGGCTCAAAGGTATGCTGAGAACAGAAATTTACCTAACCTCAATTTACAGGATGTGGAAATTAAGTGGTTGGGCCAAAGAGGATTAAAATGTCACCAATTGATACCATTGGTGAAAACCTTTATGCATTTGCCAAAACCTGACCTGTTAATAGTGCACTGTGGAGGTAATGATTTGGGCACTTTGACAGGGGTAGGTCTGGAAATGCTTTTAAAGGACACCTTTTAGCAATTAATGGCACTTTTTCCTCAAACTGCCTTGGTATATTCCAATATATGCCAAAGACAGAAATGGAGGTGGTCCAACCAATTTTCTCCACAAATTGAGAAAGCGAGGAAGCATGTAAACAAATCTGTTTCAGCTTTCATGAGAGACCATGGAATGGGCTCCCTGTACAACAATAACTTGCGTTACTACATGCAAGATATCTACAGAGGAGATGGAGTTCACTTCTCAGATGAGGGCAACAGAATTTTCATTCTGAATTTAAGACTGTGCATTGGTACCTACTTATAAGTACCTAAATGTACCATAAACCCAAAAGCTCTTCTCAGAGCTACCCTTCATCTGATCACACACTTTTATTATTTTTTTTCTAACTTTTTTCTGTAATTTTCAACAAACTACGCTCAAAGAGCGCTATCCGGTACGCGAACTGGAAGCTAACTGCGCAAAATTTTAAAAAAAAAGTTTTTTCTGTGCACATATGGTCCTCCTCAGCCACCCTCAGAAAACCTAGGGGGTCAAAACACTTGTACCATGCCCCCTTCTACCCATTCAGAACATTATTTACCCTCCATTTTATACCTTGATTCGACCGAAACACAAAATGGTGGACTCCCGTTACGCTCCTAGTTCGCGGACCGGACCGCTTTCCGGGAAGCGGTCCAAAAAAAAGGTGGGAAAGTAATTTACCAAAAAACGACTAGAGACACTCTCACCAAATATAGATTAGCTCATACTACATAACAATCCCTTTCATTCTCACAAATTTGATTGAAATTTCATTTAGCCATTTAGCCTGTAGACCTCTCTAAGTACCGTGAGGTAAATTACTTCACAAAACACATCTGAAGTATTGGAATTGACAACCAATGAAAATGTTACTTTCATTTTCTACTTTTATTACCTGACATTTGATTGGTTATATACCTGAATATATATAAAGGAAGAGAAGAAAACACAGCCATTTTCACTGCTACTTCTTGTTGTACATCACATTTGAATAGCTACCAAACACCTCAACTTGTTTCTAAAGGTAAGTTGTTATTTTTAAAACTGAAGTATATTGTGCACTATAACTTAATATGGTAGACTTTTTCTGATAGATATATACTATCCCTCTGTAGTAGTAATGTATTTAGATAGACTTCTCTGTTATAGTTATGAATGGAGTTAGGCTTGTCTTGGTTAAATCACATACACTTTTTTATAGTCCTATTTCCACTCTGATACTATACACTGCCAAAAGATAAATTCACTGATAAAAACTGCCTATCTAAAATTAATCCCAACAGTGCCCTATCTCTACTAATATATATTTTTTTAATCCAAATTTCAGGCAAAATGGAAGGCGAAAACCAAGTTTCTTTTGAAATGGACCTGCAAGAGAGCAGCCAAGAATTGATTGATCAAATTGACATGGAATTTATGGATGAAAGCTTGGATAAAGAACTGCTGCAATGTGTCCAAGCAGTAGATGCCCTCCTTGAAAATGAGGACATTTTACAACCTCACAGATTGCAAACAATATTTCAAGAAAATAATGACATTTCAGACACTGAAATGTTAGAAAGTTTAATAAATTATGAAAAACAATCAAAATAAAAAAAACTTTAAAAATAAAGAAAACAAAAAAAAACCAACAAAAACAACAAACAATTAACATACAGTATTTGAAAAGTGTATCATTCTATTATCCTTATAGTACGCTGCCCAGAACGCTTTCCGGTTCGCGTACTAGGCGCTCATCGCGCAAAAAAAAAAAGAAATGTTTTTTTTTTTACCCTGCTGGGCCCTTTTAAAACCTTCACATAAAACCTAGGGGGTCAACGAGGATCTACTATGCCCCCTTATGGTAATTTCCCCCTTTGTTTTGCCCTCCTCTTGTCTCTCGATCCTACCGAGAGACAAGATGGCGGCCGCTCCGGACTGTTTAGAATGTTGACAGACACCGGAGAACCAATCAGCTTCGCATCGCAAAGTTCCGATACGCGATAAGTACGCGAACCGGATCGCTGCCCGGAGCGCTGTTACAGATATATATCTTACTTTGAACGTTAATTTCTCAAAATCCACTGAAGCACATATATTGAGACCTAGCAAAGGCACATCGGGCTAACAGTCCCTACAATTTTGCCAAGTTTCGTGTAAATCCATTCAGCCGTTCGAGCTAAAAGTGAGTCCAACCGCCCTATGGAAATTAACATGGGAAAAACGTGTTTTGGGACCCCCCTTTTATCTCAGCCCCCCCTTGCCGAAACCCCCCCAAATTTCCAGGAGCTGCTCAGAAACAAAATGTGCCATTTTCCTGAAAATTTCAGCCAATTCCGTCCACAAACGCCAAAGTTATTAGACATAGAATTTTCAGAAATCCCATAGGGAAAAAATCCTAACTATATATACCTACTGGCGACCGCCAGTAGGTAATATATATATATATATATATATATATATATATATATATATATATATATATATATATATATATATATATATATATATATATATATGTCAAGGATACCGCCGACTTTCTAACAAAAATCAATAATATCAAATGGGAAGACGGTATGAGAATGTTAACACTGGACATTGAATCCCTATACACTTGTATAGATCATCAAGTGGGACTAGATGCCATTAAACATTTCTTGTCCACAAGACCAATCGAATATTACGAACACAACAAAGTAATCATGAGAAGCATTGACTGGTGCTTAAATAACAACTACTTTGTGTTTTCTAAAAAGATATACAGGCAATGCAGGGGCGTAGCGATGGGGTCTTGCTTCTCCCCCAGCTATGCGTGTTTAGTGGTTGGCTGGTGGGAGGAGCAGACACTTAGAAAAGAACTGTCGTTAAAATATGGTAACAACATTATAATCTGGCTACGTTTTATAGACGACGTTTTTCTGTTGTGGAAAGGGGACAATGAAAGTGCAAATGCTTTTTTACAGGACATTAATGTGAACAAAATGAATCTAAACTTCACTTCAAACATGAGTTGTAATGAGGTTGAATTTTTGGACACAAAGGTCTATGTAGAAAATGGTGAATTACAAACAACACTACATAGAAAAACAACAGCCGGTAACTCAACGTTACATGCCTCCAGTGCCCACCCTAAACATCTCATTGATAGCATTCCCTATGGTGAGCTTCTCAGAATAAAACGCATATGCAGTGATGAGAAACAGCAAACTCTATGCATGCGAGAGGCTGTGGAGAGATTCCGTAGGAGAGGCTATACGGCTAAAATTCTACAAAGGGCTTTGGATAAAGCCAACAGTAGATCCAGGGAATCATTACTATCAAATACAGAGGAAAACACCCCGCAGGAAAGTGAGGACACCCCCAGTACACCCAGGCTGATATTAACTTACAACAACCAGCATCGCCAAATCCGATCTATAATCAATAGGAATTGGGCGATAGTGCAGACAGATGCAGTCATAACACCAGAATTGCCTCAAAAACCTACAATAACTTTTCGGAGAGGCATTTCGATGAGAAATGAAATAGCTAAAAGCGTCCCTGACCTCAGTACCAAAAAGAAGAGCACTCTTTGGCTACCGGACAAACAAGGTTTTTTCAAATGCTCATCCTGTCGGGCTTGTAAATTTGGCATAACCACCAAAAAATACACCACACCCTTTAGTCCGAGGGAACACAAAATTCAGGGATGCTATGACTGCAAAACTGAATATGCAGTTTACATTCTGACGTGTACTTGTGGGCTCCGATATGTGGGCAGTACCAAGCAGCAAGTACACGTCAGAATTCTGCAGCATTTGCGTGCTATCGTAAATAACGATAGTACGTATCCTGTCGCAAGACACTTTAAGGCAGTCCACCAAAACAATTTAGCGGACCTAAAATATTTTGTCATCGGAGCAGTGAATGACAATCCGCGTGGTGGAAATAGAGAAAAGCGCCTTAGACAGCTGGAATCGAAATTCATTATTGAACTAGATAGCAGACAGCCCAACGGTCTAAACAATACGGAGGACCTTCACCATTTCCTATAAAGAACTCTTTTACTTGGTTAGGATGTCCCCGATAAGGTACTTTCAAACTTTTGTTTCCTGTTTTTGAAGTCCAATAATCATACTGTGGCCCCAGTGTCTTTTCCATTTATCTCAATTTTGGTTTTAGTCTTTCACATTATAAGCATAGATTATTTTTATCTTATAATTTTAAAAAAAATATAAAACTTGATAAAAATAAGGTTTCTTTCCTTTAAAAAGAGAGCACCAATATTATGGTATGGGGAAAATATCACTGTGAATCTTAAGCACTTTAGTTGAAGACATACTCTCATGCTGCTATAAATACATCGTTTGCACTCAATTTGCATTTTTGCACATAGCTGTATTTTGCACTGCTCTATCTTGATCAGTTCAAGATCAATGAGCTCAGGTCCTTATAAAATCTTGGAATCCATTCCGATAGATATGTATAGCGATTATTGAAGTACCAATATTTTTATAGTATATTTCTATTTTTATATTGTATATAATATGCATATTTATTTATAGATATATTTTTTAAAGGAGAGATATATATATTTTTGTATGTTATAGGTACATTCATGAAAATCGATGAAAGCATATATAAAAGTGACCAAAGTTGTAAGGTATGATATGCTCTGTGCTGATACATTAATATATTTGTGCATTGCGTTGTATTTTTTCATCAATGAACCGGCATTCATGCAGTTATATTTTCTTGATTTTCTTGAAAAAAACGCTATGTAATTGATTTGGTAATTTTGGGTGTTGAAACTACAAAACCCAGCATGCACATGTACATAGTATTTCTTCTATTTTTTTGCACTAAGATGAGGTGAAAGCATCACACCAAAAAATGTATAAAAACAAAAAGCGGACCATCTGTTTGTCAATTGAGAAAGAATACGGAGGTATTCGAAACGCGTCTGACAACATATAAAATAAAGACCTGCTAATCCACGAAAATTGGAGTTTGTATTTCGTTCCTTTGGCTGTGTTCCGGCTGGGCACTGCAGAGGGGATTCGGAGATATTCTCATATATATATATATATATATATATATATATATATACATATTCACTGAAAAAACCATAGGTTTCACACCAGTTATAGTTAGGTGGTAATTTTACTCGTATAAAACCATTGAAATTCCCACGCTATAGTTAGTTGGACTCACTATAACTTGCACGTGTAATGCACTGCTGATGACGTCACATATTACATCACTCATGACATGGTCAGTGACATCACTCATGACATCACTGATGACATCTCAAATGACATCACTGATGACAACATCCTTGTGACAAAGTGGCAGACCTCCTACCAGCATAAAATAACCTTTGACACACACATTCAAAAATAGAAACTAACATTTTCTTAAAAAAGGAGAAACCAATACCAATTACAACAACTTATTAGGTAATTCCAACATCTACATATACATCCACTCATTCACCAACAGTTCTATATAGTCACTCATGCATGTACTTACTCATCATATGTACTCATACACCTATACATCCTGTTACACACTAATACTCATCCATATAGTTACTCACACACAAATTCACACATGCAAATAAACTATCAAAAAACCATTTACTTGATTATACTGCTATATACACACCTCTACACATACTTCTACAGAAACGGAAACATATTTACTCTCGTAAACAATCAATTATAAAAACACATACTCACTAACCCACCCATACACACAATCATCCACCCATACAGTCTTGCACACATGCTGTCTTCAAAATACATACAAATAGTGAGTCACTCATTCATGCATCTGTGCTCTAAGTAATATCCCCCACCGAACCATACAGACACTGATACTGATACTCAAAAAAACAACTAATAACCCATATACACACTCATGTAGCTACTCACCAACCCATGCAGCCACTTATACACAAAGTGAGACACAGATACAGATATTTAAATATTTAAACATTACTCGCTAATATATGCATTCACTAAGATACATTTAATAAGTCAGTTAACCAATCAATTTTAAACAAAAAAAACATCCATTTAGACATTATTTACCCATGTATTCTTCCATCAACCTTTAGATATACTTATATAAAAAATATTTATTTTTCAGAAAGATACACATTCACTGGATGATGTCATCAGTGATGTTATTTGAGATGTCATCAGTGATGTCATGAGTGATGTCACTGACCATGTCATGAGTGATGTAATATGTGACGTCATCAGCAGTGCATTGCACGCGCAAGTTATAGTGAGTCCAACTAACCAGAACGTGGGAATTTCAATGGTTTTATGCGAGCTCAAGGACTCACAAATTACACAGAAGAAAAAGGTAAATAATTGCCATTTCAAACTGCAGTGCCAGCACTGAAATACATTTCAATACAGTTTAACATTGCGTGGTTGCTCTTACTCCAAAAACCTTTGCACCCTTATAGAGCCCTTGCATAAAATATACCGAAGCAAAGCACGAGGCATTAGGATTTGAACTCGTGAATTATGTTACATATCCGCTTTACATCATTTCGAGGCCATGGGCAAGTCTCCGCCTCCATATCTTTCCCAGATCAGGATATGCTTCTGAGAAGAACTACCTATACTTGAGAGATTTTCTTTTGCCCTTTTAGTTATGGAGGGACACAGACATTTCAGACACACATTAAGTTGGGATTTGTTATAGAATCCTGGTCAGATAAATTGAAAATGGTTGTGGAGCCTGATTAGAGCCCATTATCAATCGGAAATGCTGACATTCCATGGGTGGCAGGCACTCCCTTAAGTGAGCTTGGTTCCTGTTGGACAGATTGGCCCTCTATCCCTGGGATTGATTGATAAACTTGGGAGTCACCCTAGACAAAGGATGATCTATAAGGCCCCAATGCAATAAACCCTATGATAATTTGAATAGTGGAAAGGTGACTGCGATTCTGGCTGAACTGCAAGTCCCAGACACCTCAGAGGGTCCAGGTGGCGGCCCTTCCAATCAGATGCACCTAGGGGCGCCACTCGTTATATATCACTTTAACGTTACCAGCTGTGAGGGACTCGCGCAGGCCCTGCCCAGACTAAAGGTAGGCCCATCTTGTGCCCGTCAGTGACAGTAAGAGGTAGGGCTGGGCCACACTCTTGGCTCTTAAAAGTGTTCACTTTTGTTGCTGGGAAAGTGCTCTGATCCTTTCCCAGGTACTTTTAAAGTGACTGATTTGACTGTGTACGGTGCCTCGTGGTTCTGTTCCAACATTCATTTTATTACATGTGGCAAAGGCTTTTATGAGAGGGGAGGCTGAAAGACTTGCAACCAGCTCTGCACAGGTCTGACTTGCATTGACTGCCACGCCAGCCCCGTTTTCACTAAATTTGTTACGTTTGTTGTCTTCTTCACGCCTATCCTTTTCTGCCAAGCAAGTGTTGGGGAGACTATGGGGGGACACGGGGAGGCGTTGTCATGTGACTGGTCCCTGCAGCTTCTGCAAGAGCACTGCGGAAGATCTGGGACGCTCTTTGCTACGGTTACAGTTGTGTGTCCGGGAAGGCAAGGACTTTATCCTTCAATAAGTGCTGACTGCAAATAGGCCTTCTTCTGGAGTGGGTGACTAAGGTTGGCAAGTCACTTGTACCCTTCAGTTGGCTTTGGGGCTTGGTTGGCTGGACTACAATCCTATGACCATGTGCATCCGGGTGTTCTAACAATGTTTGTACCTGCTATGAACAGATGAGTCAAAAATGGGCAAAAGAAAGGCTGTGGATGGGGCATCAAGGGCTTCAAATGCCAACAAATCTTCTATTTCGACAGGAGAAAGCTTTGTCATAGATAGGATTAATAATCCTATTTCAAAATGTGCATATGCTATCAATTACAACCCTCACCTGGGTAGTAAAAGCACTAATCCCACTCCAGTTGAACCTGCAAAGTGTATTCCTAGAATGTGGGAGAAACCCCAATCTTGTCCACACTCCCCCTCTGAGGGAAATGCCTGAGCTCCCCCTCACTGCTAGCCCTTAGAAGTCCCCACGCATTCAGGTCATTGATGAAACTGAGCGCTGTAATCGCTATTCTGCTCATTCTTTAGAAGATGCTATGACCGAGAGCCTCAAATAGGAAGGTCTAGTCTATTTAACTCAGGGATTTTCCTGAAGCTGCAGAGGTTGATGGGGTCATTGGGGAGCTGAGGGGTCAGGTCAAGGCACTCCTTAAGGTCGTGGAGAATCTCGATGGGAGTAACAGCAGAGGGCAGGCATCGAGCCCACCTGGGATGAAGGACGGGACCGTGTGGGGGTCCTCTATTACATATGGGGACACTAATTATCTGAACTCCACAAACTCCCCAATAGAAGCCACTACTAGTTAACTCTACCCCACCCCCCATGCTCTGCCTGTTCCTTGTCACTGCTCATACATCAATGCAGGACGGTAGGTTTTCAAGGCAGCTACCCTACTGCATGTTTGCAGGAGAAGGCTGGCTGGAGGAGGGGCTCAGTGTGTTTACTAGCTGGCTCCTATCAAGAGACCCTGTATGTCATATACCAGAGGGTACATTCATAATGATTTCTATATCCCAAAAATGCTGGGGATATCCTGGCCATGGTTTACCTCATGCATGTCCTCAAGCTGACCAGGGGAACCAGGGAAGGGAAGGATTTGCTTACCAATAAAGTTATCCACTGGTTTTGAGAGGTCAGGCACTGCTACTCACTTATCAGGAGCAACATTGCAAGTGTAGAAAGGATAACTTCTCCCGATGAATTGCATGATAGGGTATGGGTCTCTTTTTTTCATAGGGATCTGGAAGAGAGCCTTATAGCCGTTGACTCCCAAACTATTTCTTGTTAAAGCACTGACATACTGATAAAATATCAAGCTCCAACCAGATCACCTGTGACGAGCGGTAGTGGGACTGGTAAAACGTTGGGGTAAATGGGAGCGGATTTAGCTGGGCTTTCCCTTGACTGAGCCCCGAGTATCCACCATACTGTGTCAAGCATACCAGCTTCTTGGGGAGGGCATACAAACGTATGTAATCTCATCTCAGGTATTGTCTAGTTCCTCTTGCAAGGCTGGGGGATTTTTCTAGGGTCTAACTGTGAACATTTGTAGGTACAGGAGTCCCAATAAGGGAATGGCTCGCATGATGTTAGAATGGAGGGGAATTGCGATTCTCATATTACCAGGACTAGAGAATCTGGATTTCATTACAGACACGGAGGCTGTCTTGGCACCCTTTCAGGGATTTTTCCATCCCTTTTCTTGGATCACGTCCAAGTTTAAATAGGAATTTAATGAGTTTGGGGTCCAAATTGGGGGTATAGCAGCTTTTATCCTCAGTAGAAGGTCTAGCGCATTCAGCTCTAAGGATGTAATGAGTGTCCCTTTCTAAGAGGTTTCTTATCCATGTTTTAATGAATTTAGCGACTTGGTCCTGAGTGAACCACTCAGAACTTCTTGGGTGTTTCAGATTTAATGGGGAAAACCTTTCCTCCCCTAAGGGGTCAAGGATAATGTTCTTAGAGGATGATGGGAGTTCAGCTTATCCGTTTTATCATTGACAAGGACATGACCAGCAGAAATAGCCTATCTATAGCAATTGATAGTTCTATAGCTGAGGCCTTTATCAAATTATTTAACAAGGAAGTTAAGTATGTCAACAATAGGTGCTTCCAAGGAATCCAGGTTCCTTTTCAGGCACCAATGTACCTAGATTCTCCATATGTTATATCTGTAGTGAGTGCCTGGGGCCAGAAACTCTCTGAGGAGAGTTGTTCTGCCTCTTTTAAATGTGGAGGAAAATAAGGATGTATGACGGTACAATGCGTACCGTTTCAACGCATGCCTTTACAACGCGTCTTTAACAACGCAAGTAGTTACAATGACTTGCGTTGTTGGGCGCGGATAGTAAATAGTATAATTTACTATTCTAACACCAGTCCCCATGGATAGTAGGGAAGATGTTGGAATAGTAAATATACTATTCTTTATCCTTTAGCGCCCTCCAGCGCAAGTAGTGGTTACGACTTGCGTTGTAAAGGACGCGTCGTAAAAGCACTGCGGGGTAACATCCGTGTTGAAAAGGATGTTCCCCGGAAAATAAGTTCATGAAACTTGAAGCATCAAAACAATCTTCTGATGAGCAAGATGAAGGAGAAGGAAGAACGAAGATAAAACCAAAGGTCAGACGACACACAATTAAGGAGCGTTACCTGAAAAGAGAAAGAGAAAGAGAAAGAAGTAAATATCTCTTGAATGTAAAAAATAGTGTAAAGCTTATCAAGCTAATAGAACAAGAGATGAAACAAGTACTGTTAATAAAAAGGACAGTAATAAGCTGTAACAAAAACATTAAATCATTGTAAGACCTCCAAGGGGTGGGATGGGAGGGATAATGTCAGCCTCCGTGTCTTTAATGAAATCCAGATTCTCTAGTCATGGTAATATGAGGATCACAATTTCATTACTAGAACGGAAACTACATTATGCATGTTGGTAGCTTTGTTAAACAACATCAGACATATGTTCAATAGGCTTGCAATAATGACGTGCAAAGGTGCTAGCATTTGACCAGTCAGCAGCTTTGAGAATGTCGTCCAACTTACTTCCAGACCAGAGAGATTTACTGGCCATAGAACCTCTTGAAATTTCTTTAAGTCAATACCTGCTACATGCATAACAGTCTCAACCCATCTAGCAATAGAGGTCAAGGTTATGTCTTTGTGGGGTTTAACAAATGATATAGGTAATTGGTTAACATCCTGAGTGGAAAGGGCAAACATTCTGTGATCATACTCTCTCATGGAGTCCACAACACAAAGTTTTGGACATAAATCAAAACGTGGGTAAAAGATTGAATCAGACATAATCTTTGTTCTTCTATAAATCTCAAATTTGACTCCAAACATGTTATAAGATCTATTCGTAATCTCCAGGGCTTTGACATCATTTTTTAATATGCATAATGTAGCCTCCGTTTTTGCAATGAAATCCTAATGGTGGCATCAACCTCCAACCCTCTACAGTAGATCCTCTGCCTCATCAGCCATGTATACAAATTGCATCCTGGAATGTAGCTGGGGTATCCAAATTGTTATCTGAGGTGGAATGGGGTCAGTTTATTAATACATTTGGGGCCAGATGTAGGTAATTCTGTTTTACCGATTCATAAATACCGAATTTTACCAATTCGGTATTTATGAATCGGTAAAATAGAAAGGGGGAGATTTAGGTAGAATCGGTAATTGAATTACCGATTCTGTAAGAATCGGTATTTACCGAATCGGTAAATACCGATTCGGTAATGCCCATTGATTCCTATGGGCATTGATGCCCATAGGAATCAAAGGGCATTACCGAATGTTGCAAGGGTGCAGGAGGGTGTCACTTTGACACCCTCTGGCACCCCGAATTCAGGCACGTGTGACATGTGGCAGGGCATGTCCGTCTGTCCCATGGCATAGGTGTGCATGCACACATGTGCATGCACACCTGGAATCGGTATTTTACCACCCAATTGGATTGGGTGGTAAAATACCGATTCGGTAAGGCCTGTGGGACTCAGAAGAGTCCCACCTACATCTGCAAGTTACCGAATCTGTAAAAATACTGATTCAGTATTTTACTGATTCGGTAAATGTACCGAATCGGTAAAATAGAGCCCCTACATGCCAAATACTAAATACCGGTCGGTAACGGCTGAAATCGGCCGTTACCGACCGGTATTTCGGCTCCTACATCTGGACCTTGATATTTGCCTGTTTCAGGACACGTGGTGTTTAACCCATTTTTACATGAGTGGATTTACATCTTTTTATGTGAATACGTACAAGTCTGTCAGAGGCAGGCCTTTGGGAGAGCTTGGAAAATGGCTCAAAATTGCACTCCAGTGTAAAATTAATATTGTCCCCAATTGACTCTCCTGATATCCTAGCCGTCAGGCTGGTGCTTCCTACTGGCATATCGCTAAAAATCTTCAATGTCTACAATAGAGCAGGACTTTGTAATGCTGAGTCTAGGATACTTAAAGTACTAGAGCATGCCCTTTCTGAACATTTGGGGAGAGGTTTACTGTTGTTGGCACAAGATTTTAACTAACTTTAAAATCACTAGCTGCCACCTCCCTTGACTTAAATGAGGATTGGGACAGACTGTGGGGTATCCCGTAAATGTAATTACTGACTATGAGATGGACACCCAAAGCTGTCCAGGTATTGGCGCTAACATTACATTTTGACCTCAGAGATACAAATGGTAGAACCCCCTCAGATCACCAGGAGAAGATTACCTATAACAGGCCCTGTTGTATGTGTGGAATTGACTACATTCTCACAAATATAAAGCTCTGGCCTGCTATAGTGGTCATGGAAGTGGCCAAATTGAGTAGACAGTGACCAACACATCCTTAGCTTGACATTTTTGGATAACCCAGTTCTGCAACCCTAGAGATAGTAAAACTAAGAGTAGATCTGAGGTCGAACTTTTATTTGAGCTACCACTTGAGCGTAGGTCTGAAAGATTTAAAAATAGTCATGAATTATTATTTACCCAGATAAGGGAGGTGCTAGTTCAAGCTAGATGTAAACAAAAGCCAGTTCCTGAACCTGACGCTTGGTACAATGGAGCTTGCAGGTTAGCCGAAAGTGAGTTCCTAGTACCCATTAAATCAAACTCTTAATTAGAGATAGCAAGATGCAGGTCCTGAGATCAGTAGGTTCT
The DNA here is from genome assembly GCF_964263255.1 of Lissotriton vulgaris. NCBI lineage: Eukaryota > Metazoa > Chordata > Amphibia > Caudata > Salamandridae > Lissotriton > Lissotriton vulgaris. The sequence continues at coordinate 770,133,563 of NC_141697.1, forward strand.
GGCCCAAGCAAAAAGGGATTGAGAGAGCTCGATGCGGCTCTCTCTACATGAAGCTCTATCAAAGGTAATAAGGACTCCGGGAGGACTGCAGCTGTTTGTTTAAATGGGCACAAGACTGCAATAGATTTTGTGTACAACCTCAAGAACGGGTGGCCCTTTTCAGTAAATTGTAAACTAATGTGTGTGGCACAAATAAGGAAGACAGTGTGCCTTTAGGAAACATGTAACTCCAGCTCTCTTTCCTTTTCGTTAAATGAAACAATATACAATTCATTATTGCATCCCTGCTCGTGCCCCAGGTATGGACATGATTCCAAACTATTTATATAGGGCAACTCAGGAAATTTGTGGGCCATACATAAATTTGCTCTCCACAAGATCCTCTCTGGTATGGATTATCCCTTCCTTGTGGAAATTAGCAGAAATTATAACAATATACAAGAAGGGGGATTGCTTCAAACCAGGGAACTACAGGCCTATAAGCCTAATTGATTCCCTCCAAAATGTATTTGGCAAGCAGGTTTTGGCCCATTACAAGACTGGATTAGTTAAGAGTGTCTTGTCAGACTGACAGGTGGGCTTTAGAATCAATGTAAGGACTACAGACCAGGTCTGTTGCTTTATCTTTATTTACTGGAAAGAGTTGATGATAATTGTAAACTCTACGTTGCATTTGTGGATCTCCGGTCTGCTTTTGATCTGGTCCCCCTAGGGGCAAAATGTGGAGAGTGCTAGATGCAATGAGCACACCCACCCCCATTGAACATCTTAAGGCTGCTTGCAAACAAACTCACCCAAGTCAGTTGGGGGAAGAAAGGGACATTGACAGGTCCCATCCGCGTAAATCGTGGGGTCAGACAGGGATGTGTTGTGGCCCCTACCCTGTTCACCTTATATATCAATGGAAGGATTGAGGTTGTGAACAGGGACAGCTGTGATGTGCCCAAAAAGGGGCAGGAGGGATCCTGTACTCCTATTTCTGGACTACACACTGCTGATTTCCAAGACACCACAGGGGTTGCAACAGCTATTGACGACCTTCCAGTTGTTTTGCCAAGAGTGGGGCTTGGATCTTAATAGCTCCAAGAACAAATGTATGCTTTTTTTCCAAACTGAAGGTGATTCAAGAGATGCCTGCTGGTGGGTGATATCATAATAGATGTGGTGGCTGGATTTGACTATCTAGGCACAGTTGTCCCTAATTCAGCACACTGCAAACACAGCAAAAATTCATAGGAATACTACATCCAGAAGGGTGGCCTTAGACCTTGAGATCAACAACATCAAGGCTATGGGGTCGGTCATGTATTGGGCAGAGTTATGGGGTTGCATGAATACACAGGGCCAGATGTAGGCCGGTCGGTAACGGCCGAAAATCGGTATTTTCGGCCGTTACCGACCGGTATTTCAGAAATGGTATGTAGGGGCATTATTTTACAGAATCGGTAAATTTACCGATTCGGTAAATTTACCGATTCTGTAAAATACCGAATCGGTATTTTTACCGATTCGGTAAATCTCAGATGTAGGTGGGACTCTTCTGAGTCCCAAAGGCCCTACAAATTCGGTATTTTAACACCCAATCCAATTGGGTGTTAAAATACCGAATTCAGGTGTGCATGCACTTGTGTGCATGCACACCTAGCCATGTGACAGACAGACATGCCCTTAGGGCATGTCTGTGTGCCACATGGCGCACATGCCTATTTTTGGGGAGCCAGAGGGTGTCAAAGTGACACCCCCTGCACCCTTGCAAAAGTCGGTGTTTACCGATTCGGTAATTACCGAATCGGTATTTCCCATTCATTCCTATGGGCTTCACAGCCCATAGGAATCAATAGGGAATACCGATTCGGTAATTACCGAATCGGTTAATACCGAATTCAAATGATTCGGTATTTCCACATCTGGAAATACCTACATCTCCCCCCTTCATATTTACCGACTATGAAATACCGAATCGGTAAAATTCGGTATTTCAGAGTCGGTAAATATGATTTACCTACATCTGGCCCACAGAGTCTTACTTTAGTTGTGCACCCGTTTCTAAGATCTCTATCAAATCTTCCTGCAAGTACCCCATTGACTCCTTTGTATTTCGACCTGTCCCAAAGAAGGATCTCTGAAAATATCGAGTGCAGATTCCTTACTTTTGGCATTGATTTTGGTCTACCCCAGCCTTAGATTCCTATTGGGTGGTCCTTGGAGATCTTATGGCTTCCCAGCGTGTGAAAACAAATCCCTTGGTTTTGAATTGTCAAGGGTCTACTTCAGAAATTGGGCCTAGAACTATACTGGTCTTCTCCTGGGAAATTGTGTACAATTTCCAGAGCCAGTATAAAAGCAAAATATTCTGAGTGTGTCGCTGTTGAAAATTTGTTGTACGGTAAAGGAATGCTATCACTAGCTTTCATTGATTTTAAACCCCGTGCACAGTACGAGCACACAATTGATGAAATAGTTCCCCCATTGGCAAGGAAGTTGTACCTGCAATTTAGGTATGGATCTTTACCCATCAAAGCTTTCAGCAGTAAATGGCAAGAGAAGGGCATTACCGATAATCTATGTCCTGCATGCGGAGGTGGTTCAAAATTATTAATCCATGTACTATTCTTTTGTCCATCTTTTCACCACCTCCAGAAAAGGTGGACTGTGCCACTCTGCAGAAATTCCGGCACCAGAAAATACATGGAGGTGTTTATACTATTGACAATGGATACAAGCAGAGTAGTGGTGTTTGACATAGCCAAATACCTAATGGCCCTGTGGTTAAGAAGCATAAACAGCCTGATTCATGATCGGGCCGTTTTGCGAGGCTCAAATAGCGAATCATAAGGAATCGCTATTTGAGACTCGCAAAACGGTAATCATGTAGGAATCGCAATATTAATTGCGATTCCCACTGATTCCTTATTTGCGATTAGCTAATTGCTAATCGCAAATAAGGAATAACTCCCCATGCATTCCTATGGGCCAAAAGGCCCATAGGAATGCATGGGGAGTATTCCTTATTTGCGATTAGCAATTAGCTAATCGCAAATAAGATAGCGATTTAAAGGGTGCCAGGGGTGTCCAAAGGACACCCTGTAGCACCCCTTAAATGCAAATTGAAACAGGTGTTGCGCACACACATGTCCAAAGGACATGTGTGTGTGCAACATGCAACTTAGAAAAATGCTTTTAAAAGCATTTTTCTAAGTTTCTGCTATTTACCGAGAGGTCTGACCTCTCGGTAAATAGCGGCCCAAAATTGCATTTTCGCATTTTTCAAATGCTTCATGAATTGCATTTAAGGAATCTCAAATAGAGATTCCTTAAATGTAATTCCTCGCAATTTAGCGATTTAGCAATTACCGATTTTTGCATTTGGGATGCTGAATCCCAAATGCAAAAATCGCACTCGCAAAGGGCCGGATTCTCAGAATCCGGCCCTTTGCGAGCCGATTTAGCCTTCATGAATAAGGCTGAAAGTGTTTACAGGTAAGTACTGCTCTGACAGTTCGCCAGTGGGCCCTGGAATCTAGTACTCTTGCAGATTTGATTGCCAAGTTTGGTTGCAAGTATGGAGGGGGAGCCGGTCCTTTCACAAATGTATGGGTTCCCTTAAACCCAAATTAGGAGGTTGTCCACTACTGTAGTATTGAATCCCACTGTCGTTTAGATGCTTTTGATACATTTATGCATTAGGAACTTTAAAATAATGACATAGTTTTGCAGTCTACTGTTGCTTGTAATATCATTGCTATGGTTGATAGAGTTTAAATATAGTGCTGCCAAGTCTTTTGGATTTTCTGGATACCTTGCTGCTGCTATGATGTACCTGCTGTAAGCTATTTTTGTCTAGCATCTTAAACAGGTTAGTTTTTTTTATTGTTTACTAGTTTTATCCTTTTAAACATTCCTTGATGATATTGTATCTTTATATTTTATCCAGGGTGTTGTTAATATATTCACTTTTTATGCATTTTTTTAAACGTTTTATGTGATGTATAGTGATGTACTTTTATGATCCCAGTGATCGATAATAAAGTTTTGATGATGACAAGGAATAGCTCTTCATGGGGAGTGTCACGCCAATGACATGTCCTTTTAGAGGAACTGTAGTGTAAAATCCGTAATGGGGGGCTTGGCCAGCAACATGGCCATGTAGATGTGCTCTTCTTGAGCTCTGGACGAACAAAACAATTCCGACCTTTATTCAGCCACAAAAAGGGCTGTCCTGTAAAGCCTTGCTAACACTAATCAGGACACAGTCATCCTGAACACCCCGCTGGCGATGTCCAGTCCCGTAACAGCCACAAACCACCATCAGGCGCTCAAGGACGGAGTGCTGAATGTGGATTCACAAAATGGCGGCATGCGCGGAGAAGTCAGTATGCCAGCTGGACCACCTGCATGCACCGTCACTGCTGAAGACATGCCGGTGAGTGCCTCGTTGGATGGCAGGTGGGAGTGGAGATGACCTTCAGGGGGCCCGTAGCACTTGAGGGGAGTGCCTACTTTGCCTCTGGGGACTGTTGGCTCTGAAGGGCCGCACAGGTGACAGCGGCCATTTGGTCAGCAGAGGCCGAGTGATCTGTGGGTGGCCCTGAGGTCCAGGGATCCAAAATTGCCCATAGCGGCCAGTCCTGGATGAGAGGTGTGGCACCTCAGGGACTTGGGGATTTCTCTGGCGCCTCTGGGTTTTGGTGATTTCACTGGTGGCATGCCCCCATAGGTCTCTATCAAGACAGCTGTGTCGGACTCCGTTAAGGCCACCTCCCCCTACCCATGCTCGACTGTCCGTGGCCGGACAAACCACCAGGGAGGCAGGGTGCAGTTCAGGCCCCCACCGTGATGCAAGGAGGGCGGGAAGAATGCCACTGGGGACTATCTTCGCAGGGACTGTAGGTCAGCTGCTAGCAGGGCCCGTGAATGTTCAGGGGCTATGCAGTCATTATGAGCTGAGCAGAGCAGTGGCTAGGCAGCCTCCAATGCATGGTTCTTGGACTAAGACTGAGACGGACCCCAGAACGAGGACGACATAGGCCCTGAACAGCAACATTGTTTCAGCGGGGTTGGATATCCACCGGTAAGCGGGGCACCCACAAGTATGCCTTTCTATTCTTTTTGCGGGACATAAAGAAGAGGTGGTAATCGGGCTGCGCCACTGTGGGCGCTGCACACTGAAAGTGCTGGGGCTGAGAGTGAAAGCCAGTGGGACGGGATCTCTTTGATGAACTGGCCCCCCTCGGATGTGCAGGCTCCCATGGCACATTGGCCATGGCATGGCTGCCTCTCCTTGTATCCCTGTCCCCCTCTTCCCTCAAGGGATGCAATGACTGTGGGAGAGGAGTGTGAGGGGGTGCATCTAGTGAGTAATGGAAAGAACACGTCTATCCTGCTTTCTGTTTTTGCAGCTGAGGCATGCACCCTTTCCCACTTCTGGTGAGACTGTTGTGCCCTCAAACCTATGACAAAAGATATCGACACCAAAGACGTTTGACAGGGCAAGATGGACCGATATACCAAAGTAATGGCTCCCCGAATAGACCCAGAAGAAGATACTCCTCCTATGCCTAATAATGTTACATTACTACAAGCGATACAATTGTCACAAGAGATGCTGGAGGGTAAGATAAGGAAGGTAAGTTTGGATGTTTCTCTACTACACCAGGACCTGTGGAATGTCTTGCATAAACCAGATTTTCCAAAGTGGAAGATGTAGTGCAGTGTCTTAAGAAAGGGGTAGAGGAGCTTCGTACCACAAGTAAGGATGTTGTGTGGTGCCTCAAGGATGCAGAAAATCATGCACTGAGAAATAATCTCTGATTCGTCAGCTTTCCAGAAGGGGTGAAGGACCCTAACATGTTTGTGTTTCTGAAGAACTGGTTGAAAGTTATACACAGTTCTCCATGTGCTTCATAGTTTAAAGGGAACACAGAGCCCTGATTGATAGGCCACCCCAGGTAGTCCCATCTCGACCCATAATAGCGAACTTTCTCAAGTTCATAGATCGCTACATGATCCTTCCAGATTCACAAAGCAAGGAGGAATTAAGATACAACAACTCAAAAATCATGGTATTCCCCGATTTATACTAGAGAGGTACAGCATCAATGATGTATATTTGACTTGGTGAAGACAAAATTAGGAGCTCTCCACCTGCAGTACATGCTGCTGTTCTGGCTTAATTAAAGGTCCTGTTTCATGGAAAGACTTTTTTTTCAAAAGCCGGAGGAGGCCTGGGCATGGATCGAGGAACTCTCCAGACTCTCACCATGAACAAAACAAGAGTCTGGCCTGTCAACACTCAAAGACTTGGGTGCTAGACCCAAAGAATGGCAGCAACGGCGATGGAAAAAGGGCCACTGTTAGAAGGTGATTCTGACACTATGAGCCGCCCAGATTTTTTGCTTTTTGGCACCTAATGGTTGACTTTTACTGTGGGGAGCCTCATAATCCGGGACTCACCCACAGTGAACTCATAATGTAGGAGACTGCATGGAGATTTGGCTGGTGTACCCCTGGCTTGACTAGGCCGCTGCACAGCAGCTGGAGTATGGGACACCATGCTGGTTACAAGCAGACACTGGTGTACATGCGTGTGCACATGTGTAGGGGCTGCGCAGGGGAGATTCCTAGCGTGCGCAGTCCAGGAGCAGCTACAGAGTGAATGGTGTGGCAGGACTTAGGCAGAACTGGGTGGTGACATGGAATAGGCTTTATACACTGGAAAGGAACATGCCAGGGAAAGTCAGTGTGTCTTACTGTGTTTTTACTTCATTATTTCCCTATGGAGATGTGGGGCCTATGGCTAAAATGACTTCCACAAAGCCTACAGATTCCAGACACAAACTAATGTCCAGTGTAGCAGATGTGAAAATGATTATTCTGCAGAGTTCAAAGTCCTATTTGTACTGCTTTTGGGTTGTCCGAAAAGGTCATATTTCTCTGTCCCTGGCTGGGGTCTGGCCATGGTAGGTTAGATTAATGATCTTTCTTCCCAGAGCGAAGATCTTCCCTCCAAGGAGAAAAGATAGGTGGAGATAAAAGCCAATCCATCAACTGCTGTCGCTGGGTGCCAGCCACCAAGCTGAACCAAGGCAGTAAGGGGGGAAGGAGTTGAGTTTTAGAGGCCATGTGGCAAGAGACACTGGATGACGCCATTTTGAACAAACCCAGGGGCTGGACAAGAAGAAGCGAGCAGGGGCAGGGAAGTGATGTGTCGCGGTTTGGTAGGACACACAGAGACTTCCTGCCAGCCCCCTACTCAACTTTTAAAAAGTACTTGCACAGGAAGAGAAGCTCTCTCTGGGGTGTGGTCTGCTGAGACGAAAGGTGCTGGAGCCTGGTGCAATGGGCAGTTGTAAGGAGGACACCCTTGACTGCCCCCCATGCCCCTAACAGCACCAGAACAAGAGCCCCGGACCGGGGCGCAGAAGAATAGGCCTCTGCGTAGGGAGAAGAGAGGCTCAGGGAGCCAGTGAAAACCGCTCCCTGCAGAATGCATTCTCTTGGAGACCCGGAGGATGAAGGAGAGTGCTGCCAGTGGCTGGGTGACGCCACCAGGAGCGAGAAGACGCAAAAATGGGGCAAATCGGACACCAGGAGGCCGAGAATTGCCCCAGAGAAGGTAGGCGACCTTTGACCCCGCCTGGGACCGACGATGAAGCGCATGGGGTTCTGCCACCGGTCGCAATCATGGCCCCGGGGTGGGTCAGGTCCTTGGGGCTGCCCCAGGAAGAAGCAAAGCCGGGGGGTGCCATCGCACCCCCCGTGAAGATGCCCGAAGGGGACCTGGAGCCCACCCTGGCCCCCGGTGATGTGAAGGAGGGGGGCGGGGGAGCGCCATTGAGCGCCCCCCTGTGAAAATTGCCCCCAGGGGATGCCAGGAGCCCACCCTGGCCCCCCGCCGATGCGGCGGAGCGCTGTCGCGCCCCCCCTCGAAGATGCCCCCATCCCTGGGCCCCGAAGTCATGGAGGGGGCCCGGGATCCCATCCCTGGGCCCCCGAAGTGAAGCGGAGGTGGGGAAGTGCCGCCGCACTCCCCAAAGATGTCCAGGGGCCCGGGACCCCATCCCCGGGCCCAAGCGAAGAGGAGGAGGCCGAGGGAGTGCCGCCGCACTCCCCCCGAGGTCCCGATGGGCTACGGGAGTCCTCGCGTCTGCCTGCCGGAGCGGGCAGACCAGAAGGGATCGGCCGGTTCCCGCGGCAGCACGGAAGAGTGCTGGCCGCGTGGGGAGCTGGCGGGAGCAGCTGGGGGTGGGCTCCCCTGGCTGCCCTCCAACAAAGGAGGACCGCGGGGTCCCGGGTGGGACCTGGGCCCCCAGGGAAGACCGTCAGTGGTGCGAGGGGCCCGGGTGGGACCGGGCCCCAGAAAAGAAGGGGAGCGGCCGGGGGTGGGCTCCCCGAGCCGTATGTGCTCACCTGAGGGTCCGGGTGATACCGGGACCCCCACCGAGGCCCTGAAAACAGCGAAGCGCCGGCGCAGCTCTCCCCGGCACAGCGGGAAAGCCGCTCATCCAGTATTCAGCAGCAGGAGCTGAAGCACCCCATAATGCCTTGCAAGGCATGGGGAATTGATCTTTTTGGCGTTTTGGTGGCCCCCAGAGGAGAGGGGTCACCCTTAGTGTGAATAGGTGCTGGGGGGAGCTGCTGGAGAAGTGCAGTCTTACCTCCAGCACAAAGCTAAGTCCCACCCTAAGTTTCTTGAGGCTTTAAAAAGAATAACCCCTCAACGCTCGGCAAAGATTGCATCACCTCCTAGGCTGGAACTTTGGTTCTACAGCTGGGGGTTCGTGCATCAAAGATTGAAGGGCTGAGTGGGAGATGTCTCGAAGGGCATCCCCTGGAGGTGAAATGGGGTAATGACATTGAAATGCATTTACTAATGGTTATTTTTTTGGGGAGGAACAGAATTTCACAGTTTGTAAGGTGATGTCATAAGCAAAGTGGATTTAAGTGGCTAGACACTCCTGCTAGGGTGTCTGACTGTATTTTCAACTTCATCCTGTGATCATCTGTGATGCCTTTAGGGGCTGTAATTGCAATGCATTATAATGATATCCAAATGTGCTGAGTACTGTCCTTCTAAAGTGTGCATAAACATGTGTTCTTGCTGCTGCGCTTAGGTGAAGACCCCAGACTATTAGCCCTTAAGATGTAGAGGTGCATACTGTATGGACAGTAGGAGATGCTCAGTCAGGGTCATGTGCCACCAAGGCAGGTGTAGCCTGTTTAATGTTTGTTGAGGTAATGGGGAGGGTGCCACCACTGGGATGGTGCCAGTGCGCAGGGCCCTCGCTCCAGGTTAAGACTGTTGGACTTGGCCCTTCTGACAGGTTCACCCCTGAACTTTTTGCATTGAACTATGAGATAAGTATAGTGATTTCTGGTCTTTGCTTACTTTAGTACTGTGGCGCAGTGTAACGTGTGTGCGCTCTATAAGTGCGTGTGTGAGATTGGCCTGCCCTCCCATAGGAATGCATGGGGGATATGTGTGTCCATGGTAGTTCCTGATGTGTTGGGAGTGCAGGCTCGAGTTTGGTATGTGCGGACTCGTGTGATTAAATGCTGCACGATGATGTGCGCGGATTTACTGTGTCTAGTGTGGAAGTGCCACTTTGAGAAGCTGGCATGTCTGTGTCATAAATGTGAATTGACTGTCTGGCTTGTGATTGGCTGGAGCTGGCTGGTGTGCCTGGTTCCAGGAGTCAGGATGGGTCCACCCCGGTGGTGAATGGAGAGATCTGCATGTTGATGTGAGGGAGGAGTGCACCTGGGACCTGAATAGGGCTGGGCATTCCCTACACAATGCTGACTCCGCCCCCTGTGGTGCGACTGATGACCCTAGCCTGTCCTCTGAATGGGGAGAGGGGCTGAGCACAACAGAGTGCTCCAAAACCAGCTGCGTCTGTTTTTCCCTTAACCCTGCAGCCTCAGACAAAGGATTTCTGTGTATATAAGGGGCTGTGACCCTATGAAAATGTTCTCGTGTTCCTGACCTGAAGTGGGAGGCCTGCTGCTGGGCACTAGGAGGATACCGCCACTAGGGGCCTCTTCCCTTCCTGGAGGGCCCTGTGAGCTGGACCCTGGGCCCAGCCTTTGCCCCCCTGCCTACCTTCCTAAAGGACTTTGCCTGGAATTGTAAACTTTGTTTTCCAAAGCGCCTGGAAAGCGCTTTATTTCGACTTTTCAGGGGGAGCGCTTGGTTTTCCTCCAGGGGAGTGCATCTACTTTTAACTGCAGCCCGGAGCTGCGATCACCCTTCTGAGGAATTCCCTGGCATGGGGATCCCCTACCTTCACTTTGCGGCGCGGGTGCCCACCTCACTTATTGGCCGTACTTTTGAATCTTTAACAGGTGCCCACCCTGTAGAAATCGCCGCTCTGCATTTTTGATTCCATAGCGGGTGCCCACCCCGCTTGGTAAGTTTAAAGAAGAGGGAGCCTACCCCTCATTGCCGCAGTACTGAAGAAATCACCTCCGCCGGCCCGGGGTGCTTCCAGGAAAGGGCCACAATGGGATAGGCTGAGATGTTCCTGAGCCTAGAAGCTCATCGCGAGGGTCGCACGGTGGTTGGCTGGCCCGCCCCTGAGCCTGGAGGCTCGTCTGGAGGGCCGCGCCGCCATTGGATGATTTGCAACACTGCACCTCGAGCTGGGGGAGCTCCCCCGAGGTGAGGTGGTGCCTGCCCCTGCTACCGTGAGACGAGGGGTGATCTTTAGGCGGGCAGCCCGGACGAGGAGTCCTCGAAGCCGGTGAGTGGGGCTCCGGGGGTTCAGTGTGGTGAAGGGGGTATCGGGGCACATTGCTGGTGCCCGCCCCTCCCCTCCTGCCAGTGCTACCTTTAGAGTTGGGCCACATTGGCAACGTAGGAGTCCCAGAGCGGGGCTCCAACGACAGGGGGCATTTTGTTTCTCGAGCCCACAAGGCTCTTGGGGGCATTGCTAGTTGGAGCCTGCGGGCTCCAACGTCTCGGGGGCATTTCGGGAGGTAGAGCGGCCCCGGCTGGCAGTGGGCCGCTCCCCCAGTTGGCAGCATTTGTTTCAGAGCCACGAGGCTCCAACGGGGCCATTGTGCAATTCGAGCCCACAAGGCTCCTGAGGCCCCGGTTGTTTATTCAGAGCCCACGAGGCTTCCGGGCCCATTGTTGTTTAGAGCCACAAGGCTCGTGAGTGCCCAGTTGTTTTATTTCTAGAGCCTGCAAGGCTCCCACATGAATTTGGGGCACTCTTGTCTCGTTGAGCCCCACAGGAGAGCCCGGAGGCACGCTGGTGCCAGGCTCAGTTCCACAGCTGCCCAGCACTTAGTGGGCAGCTGCTACGTTTAGGCCTGTTCCCCTTGCACACTCTTCTTTGGCTGCCTGCGCAGCCAGCCTGGACATTCTGGACATTGGGCCTGTGAGCCCCTGAGAGGCCAACTTGGCCTGGGGTCAGTTCTGTGATCTTTTGCGCAAATGTGATGACCTAGCTAATTTTTACATCTTGTGTACTGCCTTTATGCCTATACCCCTAAATTTGTTTATGCTTAGGAGGTTGTTTTTCCTAATATAGGTTCTGCCAGTGAGTTCATGGTTCCCTATGTGATATATGCCTATGGTGTTTTAGGATTGCGTAGGGTGTACTTACCTTTTACCAGTGGTTACTGGTTGTGTTCTACATTTGTTATTTGGAGCTACAATTATTCTATGTCCTAAGTGCTATTTCTACAAAGTGCTATTTCCACCAAGTGCTTATTCCTGACAGTGGTCCAGGTGGCCCTGTCCCATGTATATAATTCCCTGTAAATTCCGCCCGTGCCAGTGGCACAGTGTAAATTGTGTGTTTATTATCTAATGTTTTTGGTATAATACAAAGGCTATTTTTATATATAACCTTGTGTGAAGTTTCCTTTGTTGTGGGCCTTGGATGTTGTTGCTGGGTGCGCGCGCAAACGCTTTACACATCGCCTCCGGGATAAGCCTGACTGCTCGTGCCAAGCTACCAAGGGGGTGAGCAGGGGTTATCTTGGCGGGTGACTTCCTTGCTCTGACTAGAGTGGTGGTTTCAGCCTGGCTTTGGTGCAAGCCTTAGCCAACCAGAAATCCCCATTTCTAACAAAGACCAATTCACTGCATTGGGGGCAAGATGATGTGCATACATGGGAGTGGTGGTACTAGACCCCACCCCCCCTGCGGGAGGGGTGGAGATGTTATGCAATGTCACAAAGTAATTCCATCAGCTTATGTATATTTGTAAATTGGTGTATAGTATTGAGTGGTGTGTGTGTTTAATAAATGTACTCTTACTTTTATAAAGCAAAATACAGACTGGACAATCAAATATTGACTGTTATTTTTGCGCACCTGCAAATGGCGATTACTAGCCCACACCACCTCCCTTGAGTAAGCCTCAGACTGCTCTACAACGCTACCCTCTGAGAGTCAGGCGCTGCCCTAGGGTGTTTGGTTCCCAGTGAAGGACAAATGTGTCATGTTATTTGTGCAGGCCTCACAGATGCTGCCTCGTTTTCCAACAGCCACACATCTGCGCATCAGGTTAGGGGGACTCTGTACCCAATGAAAGGACCAGGTCGCGGAGGAGGGATGTCATCAGACACTGAAGGAGAACACAGACAGACCCCAAAGAAAGCTAGGGGAACCGAGCTCTCGAAGGCCTCTTCACCAGGCTTAGGGTAAGAGGAATTGTCCTCGGTCTCTGAATTACAACACCCACTTGCAGCAGCAATCACAGCACTAGAACAAGCTCCTGAAAGCCAGACAATTCAGGCTCGGACCAATGCCTTGGATCAGGGATAATAAGGCCCTTGAGAAGGCAACTGTAAGCCGGAGACCGAAATGCTGGCCGCTTTTTTACTGCCTATGGCACTCCCGTCAGCTACTGTGTGAACTGAGCAGAATTTTTGTTCTCTGTTTTTCTTGCTATTGCCATGTTCTTTCTCCTCATTATTTATTTTCTTTTTTGCCTTTTTAATTGCTGTTTCAAGCATTTAAAGTGGAGAAGTTGCAAATGGAAACAGGAGGCGGATGACAGACCTCTCCATATCTTCTTGCACATAATTGTTTTGCCATGTTATGGTTAAGTGTTGCGAGAGACAGCAAGGGAGAGATGGGTTGTATGGGTGGCGGGGATGTTGACTGTTCTCTTTTTTTTTTTTTGGCTGAGATTGCTTCCAGATGGCAAGTATGGAGACGGTGGCACACAAGTTATATGGGACACTTTACTACTGGCGAGCAATGTTATCCGAGTCCGGTGACAACCTTCCCTGAAGGCCAGGGCTTCTCTCTCTTGACATGTGTTGGACTTGGCCCATTTTCCCGAACTTTTTTGCTTTTCACCCCCCTATGTGAGGATGTCTCCCCCATGGTAGAGAAATGCATAGGCCATGTGTGGTGTGAGATGCCCTAGTGAATGTACTGCAATGGTGTGCGCACTTGTTAATCCCCCCATTTCAAGAATGCACCCTGGTGAAATGTCATTTTTAAAATGGATGCCATGGCTGTGTGTGGTGCCACCTGACTGTGGTGGGTTAGCAGTCTAGTTGTTCGGTTCCCAGCCATCCCAGCTTTTGGAGGGAAAGCCTGGCACCCAGGGTGCTCTACTCCTCCCCCTAGACTAGTTAGAACCAGTTTTCCCAGATGCTTCTAGAAGCCTCTGGCACTGTCTGGTAGGTGAGGTGAGGGGCGTATAAGTAGGGGGGCTGAGCCACCATTTGCTCAGCCAGAGCGTGGACTTGAGAGAGAGGGGACTTGCTGCCAGGGGGTGCCGCCGCATGGGCCTGTGTGCTGGCCCCCGAGCCCATTGGCACCCCTCTCTTGTCCACAGGGCAGTGAGAGCCCGCTGCTAGAGTACAGCTGCTGTACCAGGAGGAGTGCCACGCTACAGGGGATGATGGTTCCGAGTAGCTGCTGTCCTGTACTGATGATTACCCACTGACTGCTGACCTGGCCTAGCACTGCCTGCCGCTCTCCTGCCCTAGCGCCTCATGAGCGCTACACCTGGGCACTCGCTGCTCCCTAGCGCCTGGAAGAGAAGTGCGTTTGATCTGACTGTTAAGACTGCGCCCAGAAGGAGGTGGGGAGTGCTACAACTGCCCCTATCTGGCCTGCTGTCTAGCGCTGGCTGAGTGCAGCGCTATATTTCAAGCGCCGGAGGGAAGAAACTTATTCCTGCGAGCGCCTGGACTACCCAGGAGTTGATGCCAGCAGCGCTGTGCTACAAGAGCGCTAGATTTTAAGTGCCTGGGCTCTGCTTGGGAGTGCTGCCAGCCCAGCTGCCTGCTGTCTTGCGCCTATCTAGCGCCCTTCTTCATGACCCAAGGAAGGTGAGCCCAAGAGAGCGGGGAAGTTGAAGATATCGTGGGAGCCTACCCCACGTCACTGCCGCCTCTCAACACTTTGAAAGCCCGTGGATGCTTACCCCGCAATTTACTACCCTGCATGGGTGCCCACCCCACCTTATTGTCACCACCGTGCGTGTTAGTGGCCTTTGCGTATGTTAACATTAAGCGGGTGCCTACCCCGCCTGTGGAGATGTGCTGCTTATTGTTGCCCCCACGCCCGTGTGTGACGCGCGTTATATCTAAGAACCCCGCGGGAGCCCACCTCGAACTTCAATCTGGCCGGTAATCACTGCGGCCGGCCCGGGCAGAGCATTGCCGGAGGGCACTGAGGGCCGCCGCGCTGCCCGCGGCAACCCAGACGCCTTGCCTGGAGGTGGGCGGGGCTTCGATGACATCCGGAGCCTCGCGGGAGCCCGGAAGCCAGTGGTGGTGTAGCGGAGCCCCGTGTTGACAGAGGAGCCAGGTGGGAGCCTACCCCGCGCTGGCCCAGAGCACGCGAGGACGTCTGCAGCCTCGTGGAGGCCGCATCGAAGTCTCGGGTCCCGGGTCCCAGGAGGGGGCCTGGGCGAAGTCTGTTGAGGCGCTGCCGCAGGCGGGGCTCCCATGTGCATAGGAGAGCCCCACAGCCCTCAAGGAGCCAAAGGGGTGTGCCCCCTCCCCAGCAACCGCCCACCATCCCATGTGAGGGGCCAAGCTGCCAGAGGGCAGAGTAAAGACGCCGGTGAGTGGGGCTGCGTGTGCGGAGCTGGGGGGGTGTCGGGGCACATTGCTGGTGCCCACCCCCGTGCCAGGGATTTTGTTGCTGCTAGAGCGAGGGGAGCTCCAATGCTGGGGGCGATGGTGTAATTAGAGAGCCCCAGAAGAGGGACTCCCTCACGCCACCAGCACAGGACTGACTTTGCACCACTGCCCCGCTGGATAGTGGGCAGTGGCAACAGTTGGGGCCCATAGAGTTTATGCCTGCGGGGCCCCCTATGACTTGCAGCTTTGGGCCTACGTGAAGTAATCCCGGGGGGGGGCTCCAGTGTCCCTTTAACTTTTGCAAAAGGGGGCACCTTTGACCTTAGAGTCCCGGAAGGGGGGCACCATTTTTCCCAGGCGCAGTGGCGCCAGAGGTCACTCTGCGAGTTTGGGCCAATACTTCAGGTGGGACCGCGTGTGTACCCCTGGTTATGTTTTATGCCGCAGGCCCACAGGATTATATCTAGTGCAGGAGGAGATCTACGCTCACGTGAATGCCTCATGTCAGGTTATGATGTTCTAGGTTCCCCAGGTTTGCCCTGCTTATTTTGTGGTTATTCTTAACAAAGAAGGGAGGTAGAGTATAAAGTAGGATTCCTACTCCACGGGCACTGATACATAAACAAGGAGAATCCTACTACCAGTGTGAAAAGAAAAAAGGGGAAAAAGGGGGAACACTCAGTGTTGTGTAAAATACCCCTCACACACCAACAGGCCCCTTGGTGTCATGCTTCATCATCGGGGTCTTCGCACCCCGCTAAGGGGATGCGGCACACTGCGACCTGCGACTACGCGGGAGCGTTGACAGATCAGACTATGTGTGGTGTGTGTTGAGTGCAAGTGAAGGGATTAGATGTGAGTGGGAAGTGTAGTGAAAAAATTAAAAAGTACCTGGCTAGTGGGTAAAAAGAAAAACTTTATTTCGTACCCCTGGCTGGTGCTGTTAAAAAGTGTGCAAAAGAGCGAGGTTTCCTGTCTTAATTAGGGACAGAACCTCTGGTGTGCGTCGACATGTTTCGGTACAGGTGAACCTTCTTCAGGACGGGGCACAACTCCCAACCCTACTCACGTTTTTCTAAAGAAATTGGATTTTATTCTAATTTTTCTAAAAAGTAAATACACTCATTAAAGACGGCTACAATGTGCCTACAGCGGTTCTCTGGAACATGTGATTACATGTCCTGAAAAAAGAAAAAACCCATTAGGTTTGGTTACCATATACGGTTGGCTCAGACAGGTGCAGTCACCTGGAGCCCCAAACAGTTAATTTAACCTGTAAAGGAAAATAGACATACAAAACACATAGCACACACCAACACATGTAAGACACATTTAGGATTTGGTGTTTTTTAGACATACTTATGGTCTGGGTTGAATATTGCCTCATGAGCAAGTCCTGAACATCAAGGTAGGTAGGTGGATCCACAATCTATAGGGGTAGAGGAGTGGATTCAGTATTGTTGTTTCTACTCACTTTTTAACTCCATCATACACCTACAGAGGTTGGACTTTGTTGGACAAATACTCACGAAATCCGCCTATATTGGCCTCCTTCTACCACCCTGTGTTGCTCCGCCGTAAATGAAGTACGGATGAGCTCGACGGTATTTAATGGAGGATAGGATGTGTTTCCATTGGTTAATTAGCGGAAGTGGCAAAGGACCATGTAAGGACGATACCTGTGTTACCGCCCCCTCCACGTATGTGGTTTAGTCACATGTAACATGGAACCCTCTGTTATTCGTTTATTGCCGGGTTTGGTATGACCAAATATGGACTTTCCACTTGTCAGCCACTCATTTGCTGTTTCTTTCGTTCCCGTTGATCGAGAGTCCAAGCGATCCAGCTGCCGCCTGGTTGTTTCCCGTTCGCGCATGTGCACTGCCAGTTCTCCGGTCTTCTTAGGCGCATGCGCAGAGGCCGGATGTCGACCGCGCATGCGCGTTGACGTACTATTGGCGCTAGTCATCAATAATGCATTTTCTCAGTTTCGCCAGAATATGTCCTCACTACTGGTGTATTTGTTGGTTGATTACCAAGTAGTTTTAGAATTCAATAAGGGCAGTAGTTTGAGATGCCCAAGTCTGTTTACTATTACAGACGATTTAGTGCCATATCATTTAGAGGGAAGTTTTTACTCTGGTGTATTCAGCACTGTAACGACATGTTTATCTATACAGAGGGTGGTTTTTACTCTGGTGTATTCAGCACTGTAACGACATGTTTATCTATACAGAGGGTGGTACATGTGATGGTCCACCGGATAGTGTTGATGGCCACTGGAGTGGGTACCCGGGCTTGCACTTTTTATTCCTTTCGTATTCCGGGGGTGATTAGGAGATTTGGCTCCACGGTATGTCATCGTTAAGTCCCGTGACATGAGTTGTCAAGCGGAACACCCAACGTTGTTCCTTTTGGAACAGGCCTGCTTCAGAGGGTAATCGCTCGATGACGGTCCAGCGTAGATCGTTGACGCAGTGCTGGTGTGACAAAAAATGTGATGCCATTTTGGTTGTTGTTTTCTTGCAGCGAATATTGCTTTTGTGTTCCCCTATCCTTATTTTGACGGGGCGAGTGGTCATGCCAACATATTCTAGTCCGCAAGGGCAGTTTATTAAGTAGATCACATTTTTCGTATTGCAATTGGAAAAATGGCGTTGCTCCCATGTCGTGCCATTCCTGAAGGTTAGGTTTTTGCTTTTCTGGGTTTGATGGCAGCAACTGCAATCCCCACATGGGAAATGACCCTGTACGCCAGTTACATTGGGTCTCTCCGTCCTGTTTGTCCGTGGTCTAGTGTGGACCACGATGTCTTTTATGTTTTTGCCCCTCCGATGTGCATGCATCGGTTTCTCAAAGCTTAGGTTTCCACAATTCAGTATGCCCCAATGCTTATTGATGACCTTTGACACCTGGTTTGATATAGTGGAGTAGGTTGTTACACAGATTGGCCTCTTATTTGTTTCTTTTTCTTGGAGATTCTCTTCTATGAGTGCCTCCCTGTGATTATTTTTCGCACGTTTCATCGCTTTCTCGATGGTTCTGGTGGGATATTGCCTTTGCATAAGTTTAGTTTTTAGATCTTTCGCTTGTTGATTGAATTCACTCAACTCTGTGCAGTTTCTCCGTAGTCTCAGAAATTGCCCATAGGGCAGATTCTCCCTTAGATGTCTGGGGTGGAAACTGTCGTAACGTAGCAGACAATTTCTGGAGGTCGGCTTGAAGTGGGTAGTGCTTTTCAGCCTTCCGTCCTCACTGTAAATATACAGATCCAGGAAGACCATCGTTGTATTTGAAACGGTGCTGGTAAATTTTAGATATGCATTCTGGTTATTTAACCAGGTTACAAAATTCGTGGCGCTGTTGACATCACCGTTCCAGATGATAAAGATGTCATCAATGTACCGTTTCCAGGTGCCAATCTGTGAACGGTACGGGTTGCTTTCGTGTAGAATTTTCTGTTCCTCTAGGTGGTGGACGTATAGTCCCGCTAGGCTTGGAGCAAAAGTGCTTCCCATGCTTGTTCCATGGGTTTGTAGGTATAATGTCTCCTTGTACTGAAAAAAATTGTCTTTCAGGGCCATGGTGATACACTCTAGGACCAGATTTCTTGGTGTCTGGTATTTCCAAGTGTGGCTGAAAAGTACTTCTTCGATGATCTCTAGTGTCTCTTCATGGGGCAGGCTTGTGTATAAGCTCTCCACGTCGAGGCTTACCAAGAGCTGTGTGATAGGGTCAAAGGTTGTATCTTCCAGGAGTTGTAGTACCGACTTGGTGTCCTTCAGGTACGTATTTGTTGCTTGCACCATTGGTCTAAGAAAGGCGTCCGAGAATTTTGATAGGGGCTCCAGGATAGACCCAATTCCAGAGACTATTGGTCTTCCAGGCGGGTTGTCGATGTTCTTATGTATCTTGGGGATACAATAAAAGTATGGTATCCTGGGGGTGGGTTGTTGCAGGAACTCAGCTTCCTTCTTGCTGATCCAGTCATGGGCTAGTCCTTCTTCCACCATGCCTCCAATCCGAGTTCGAAGTCGTTCTGTTGGATCACTCTCCAATATTTTGTAGTTCCGTTCGTCGGACAAAAGACGTTGGCATTCTCCGTCATATTTCTCAAGGGATTGTAGTACTATTGCTCCCCCTTTGTCAGCTGGTTTGATAACGAGCTCGCTGTTGGCCGTTAATTCTCGAAGGGCTTGTTGTTCCTCTCCACTGGTATTGTAAAAGACATTCCTCCCTTGTGTGTTCAGCTTGTTGACCTCTGTGATCACCGCCTTTTCGAAGGTTAGAATCTCTACGGGGACGCCTGAGTCGGGAGGGGTGAAAGTCGACTTCAGCCTCAAACCTGTGTCTGTCTTCTCTTCTGGTAGAGGTTTGTCCTTAAAAAATGCCTGTAGTTTCAGTTTCCTGAAGAAGTCTTGTAGTTCCACATTGAGTTTGAAAACATCGGGTTTATGAGTGGGTACGTACCCTAATCCTTTGTTTAGGATACTTTTCTGCATCGCTGTTAATGTGATGGGTGTGAGGTTTACCACTAAGTCCCCCTCTTGCTGGTTGAGGGTTGATTGGGTAGTGATCCTGTCATGCTCCGGGTTGTCCGGGCATTGGGCTGCTCCTGGTCTTCCCACACTACATTGTTCCCTTTCCGGTTCTTCCCTCGTGCGTTCTGGCGCGCCCCTAAAAAAGGCTGCTGTTGCCCTCCATAGGGTTGTTGTTGCCCATAATAACCATCGTTGTATTCCTGGTTCCACATTGGTCCAAACTGGAAGGGGTTGAATTGCGGTGGACCCATAAACTGTTGGAAATGGTTTGGTGGTTGGTATCCCCGCCATCCTCTCTGTCTCGGGAACTGTTGGCGTCTCTGTCGCCATCCTCCCCTGCGCTGTCTGTTTCCTTTGTTTCCGCTCGAATTGGAACCTGACGAGCCAGTGTCTGAAGTCTCACTGTCTGCGTCGCTGTAGTTGGTTTTTGAGACATAATCCACTTTTGTGTAAGGATATGCACTCTCAGGAGTAAACTTTGCCACATCTTTAGTCAATTTGTTAGTTTTGCTCTGTTTCAAGTTGAACTCGAAGGTTGGAAATGGTTTGGTGGTTGGTATCCCCGCCATCCTCTCTGTCTCGGGAACTGTTGGCGTCTCTGTCGCCATCCTCCCCTGCGCTGTCTGTTTCCTTTGTTTCCGCTCGAATTGGAACCTGACGAGCCAGTGTCTGAAGTCTCACTGTCTGCGTCGCTGTAGTTGGTTTTTGAGACATAATCCACTTTTGTGTAAGGATATGCACTCTCAGGAGTAAACTTTGCCACATCTTTAGTCAATTTGTTAGTTTTGCTCTGTTTCAAGTTGAACTCGAAGTTCAACTTGAAACAGAGCAAAACTAACAAATTGACTAAAGATGTGGCAAAGTTTACTCCTGAGAGTGCATATCCTTACACAAAAGTGGATTATGTCTCAAAAACCAACTACAGCGACGCAGACAGTGAGACTTCAGACACTGGCTCGTCAGGTTCCAATTCGAGCGGAAACAAAGGAAACAGACAGCGCAGGGGAGGATGGCGACAGAGACGCCAACAGTTCCCGAGACAGAGAGGATGGCGGGGATACCAACCACCAAACCATTTCCAACAGTTTATGGGTCCACCGCAATTCAACCCCTTCCAGTTTGGACCAATGTGGAACCAGGAATACAACAATGGTTATTATGGGCAACAACAACCCTATGGAGGGCAACAGCAGCCTTTTTTAGGGGCGCGCCAGAACGCACGAGGGAAGAACCGGAAAGGGAACAATGTAGTGTGGGAAGACCAGGAGCAGCCCAATGCCCGGACAACCCGGAGCATGACAGGATCACTACCCAATCAACCCTCAACCAGCAAGAGGGGGACTTAGTGGTAAACCTCACACCCATCACATTAACAGCGATGCAGAAAAGTATCCTAAACAAAGGATTAGGGTACGTACCCACTCATAAACCCGATGTTTTCAAACTCAATGTGGAACTACAAGACTTCTTCAGGAAACTGAAACTACAGGCATTTTTTAAGGACAAACCTCTACCAGAAGAGAAGACAGACACGGGTTTGAGGCTGAAGTCGACTTTCACCCCTCCCGACTCAGGCGTCCCCGTAGAGATTCTAACCTTCGAAAAGGCGGTGATCACAGAGGTCAACAAGCTGAACAAACAAGGGAGGAATGTCTTTTACAATACCAGTGGAGAGGAACAACAAGCCCTTCGAGAATTAACGGCCAACAGCGAGCTCGTTATCAAACCAGCTGACAAAGGGGGAGCAATAGTACTACAATCCCTTGAGAAATATGACGGAGAATGCCAACGTCTTTTGTCCGACGAACGGAACTACAAAATATTGGAGAGTGATCCAACAGAACGACTTCGAACTCGGATTGGAGGCATGGTGGAAGAAGGACTAGCCCATGACTGGATCAGCAAGAAGGAAGCTGAGTTCCTGCAACAACCCACCCCCAGGATACCATACTTTTATTGTATCCCCAAGATACATAAGAACATCGACAACCCGCCTGGAAGACCAATAGTCTCTGGAATTGGGTCTATCCTGGAGCCCCTATCAAAATTCTCGGACGCCTTTCTTAGACCAATGGTGCAAGCAACAAATACGTACCTGAAGGACACCAAGTCGGTACTACAACTCCTGGAAGATACAACCTTTGACCCTACCACACAGCTCTTGGTAAGCCTCGACGTGGAGAGCTTATACACAAGCCTGCCCCATGAAGAGACACTAGAGATCATCGAAGAAGTACTTTTCAGCCACACTTGGAAATACCAGACACCAAGAAATCTGGTCCTAGAGTGTATCACCATGGCCCTGAAAGACAATTTTTTTCAGTACAAGGAGACATTATACCTACAAACCCATGGAACAAGCATGGGAAGCACTTTTGCTCCAAGCCTAGCGGGACTATACGTCCACCACCTAGAGGAACAGAAAATTCTACACGAAAGCAACCCGTACCGTTCACAGATTGGCACCTGGAAACGGTACATTGATGACATCTTTATCATCTGGAACGGTGATGTCAACAGCGCCACGAATTTTGTAACCTGGTTAAATAACCAGAATGCATATCTAAAATTTACCAGCACCGTTTCAAATACAACGATGGTCTTCCTGGATCTGAATATTTACAGTGAGGACGGAAGGCTGAAAAGCACTACCCACTTCAAGCCGACCTCCAGAAATTGTCTGCTACGTTACGACAGTTTCCACCCCAGACATCTAAGGGAGAATCTGCCCTATGGGCAATTTCTGAGACTACGGAGAAACTGCACAGAGTTGAGTGAATTCAATCAACAAGCGAAAGATCTAAAAACTAAACTTATGCAAAGGCAATATCCCACCAGAACCATCGAGAAAGCAATGAAACGTGCGAAAAATAATCACAGGGAGGCACTCATAGAAGAGAATCTCCAAGAAAAAGAAACAAATAAGAGGCCAATCTGTGTAACAACCTACTCCACTATATCAAACCAGGTGTCAAAGGTCATCAATAAGCATTGGGGCATACTGAATTGTGGAAACCTAAGCTTTGAGAAACCGATGCATGCACATCGGAGGGGCAAAAACATAAAAGACATCGTGGTCCACACTAGACCACGGACAAACAGGACGGAGAGACCCAATGTAACTGGCGTACAGGGTCATTTCCCATGTGGGGATTGCAGTTGCTGCCATCAAACCCAGAAAAGCAAAAACCTAACCTTCAGGAATGGCACGACATGGGAGCAACGCCATTTTTCCAATTGCAATACGAAAAATGTGATCTACTTAATAAACTGCCCTTGCGGACTAGAATATGTTGGCATGACCACTCGCCCCGTCAAAATAAGGATAGGGGAACACAAAAGCAATATTCGCTGCAAGAAAACAACAACCAAAATGGCATCACATTTTTTGTCACACCAGCACTGCGTCAACGATCTACGCTGGACCGCCATCGAGCGATTACCCTCTGAAGCAGGCCTGTTCCAAAAGGAACAACGTTGGGTGTTCCGCTTGACAACTCATGTCACGGGACTTAACGATGACATACCGTGGAGCCAAATCTCCTAATCACCCCCGGAATACGAAAGGAATAAAAAGTGCAAGCCCGGGTACCCACTCCAGTGGCCATCAACACTATCCGGTGGACCATCACATGTACCACCCTCTGTATAGATAAACATGTCGTTACAGTGCTGAATACACCAGAGTAAAAACCACCCTCTGTATAGATAAACATGTCGTTACAGTGCTGAATACACCAGAGTAAAAACTTCCCTCTAAATGATATGGCACTAAATCGTCTGTAATAGTAAACAGACATGGGCATCTCAAACTAATGCCCTTATTGAATTCTAAAACTACTTGGTAATCAACCAACAAATACACCAGTAGTGAGGACATATTCTGGCGAAACTGAGAAAATGCATTATTGATGACTAGCGCCAATAGTACGTCAACGCGCATGCGCGGTCGACATCCGGCCTCTGCGCATGCGCCTAAGAAGACCGGAGAACCGGCAGTGCACATGCGCGAACGGGAAACAACCAGGCGGCAGCTGGATCGCTTGGACTCTCGATCAACGGGAACGAAAGAAACAGCAAATGAGTGGCTGACAAGCGGAAAGTCCATATTTGGTCATACCAAACCCGGCAATAAACGAATAACAGAGGGTTCCATGTTACATGTGACTAAACCACATACGTGGAGGGGGCGGTAACACAGGTATCGTCCTTACATGGTCCTTTGCCACTTCCGCTAATTAACCAATGGAAACACATCCTATCCTCCATTAAATACCGCCGAGCTCATCCGTACTTCATTTACGGCGGAGCAACACAGGGTGGTAGAAGGAGGCCAATATAGGCGGATTTCGTGAGTATTTGTCCAACAAAGTCCAACCTCTGTAGGTGTATGATGGAGTTAAAAAGTGAGTAGAAACAACAATACTGAATCCACTCCTCTACCCCTATAGATTGTGGATCCACCTACCTACCTTGATGTTCAGGACTTGCTCATGAGGCAATATTCAACCCAGACCATAAGTATGTCTAAAAAACACCAAATCCTAAATGTGTCTTACATGTGTTGGTGTGTGCTATGTGTTTTGTATGTCTATTTTCCTTTACAGGTTAAATTAACTGTTTGGGGCTCCAGGTGACTGCACCTGTCTGAGCCAACCGTATATGGTAACCAAACCTAATGGGTTTTTTCTTTTTTCAAGACATGTAATCACATGTTCCAGAGAACCGCTGTAGGCACATTGTAGCCGTCTTTAATGAGTGTATTCACTTTTTAGAAAAATTAGAATAAAATCCAATTTCTTTAGAAAAACGTGAGTAGGGTTGGGAGTTGTGCCCCGTCCTGAAGAAGGTACACCTGTACCGAAACATGTCGACGCACACCAGAGGTTCTGTCCCTAATTAAGACAGGAAACCTCGCTCTTTTGCACACTTTTTAACAGCACCAGCCAGGGGTACGAAATAAAGTTTTTCTTTTTACCCACTAGCCAGGTACTTTTTAATTTTTTCACTACACTTCCCACTCACATCTAATCCCTTCACTTGCACTCAACACACACCACACATAGTCTGATCTGTCAACGCTCCCGCGTAGTCGCAGGTCGCAGCGTGCCGCATCCCCTTAGCGGGGTGCGAAGACCCCGATGATGAAGCATGACACCAAGGGGCCTGTTGGTGTGTGAGGGGTATTTTACACAACACTGAGTGTTCCCCCTTTTTCCCCTTTTTTCTTTTCACACTGGTAGTAGGATTCTCCATATTTTGTGGTTATGCCCAATGAGCCTTCGGCTCATGTGATGCCTGATTCAATGCCTAAGGTTACGCGCAAAGTTATGTCTATGCCCGAAGTCAGGATCTGATGTGTAAGTGCTACCCTGTTTGCCCTGCTGTGATTACACATAATGCATCCTTATACCTTGCAGTCATCCCTCCGGTGTAGGCCCCAGGGTTTCATGCTAACACAATGCCTTCATGCTAGTAATGTTTTCATTTTATGATGCACCATGTTTATGCCTAAAGCTGCCTTCATGCTTATGTGTTATGCCTAATGTGATTTAGGCCACAGGTTTAGGCCTTATGACAAGACTGTGGTGCTAGTGTTTTACAGTTATACAGAAAGTGTTTTCCCCTGAGTCTACCGCTGTTGGGCTCTACATCTATTCCGTGCACCTACCTTTATTCCACATACTCTTGTGATGTTTCTGGCAATGGCCCGATTGGCCCTGCCGTGTATATAATCCCCTTGTAAATATTGCCTTGGCGCCAGTTGGCGCAGTATAGAGACTACTGTGATTGCTATCATATGTTTGACACAATACAAACATTATTCTTACCTAACCTGGTGTGGTCTCTCTTTGTCGGTGTGCCTTGTGTGTCGTCTGTGTGTACTGCGTGGATGCTTTGCACATGTCGTCTGGAGTTTAGCCTGCCCGCTCTGCACCATGCCACCCCATTTCTAAATACATGGAATGTCAATGGTTTTGTAAACATAATCAAATGGGGACTGGTGGCCCATTGTATTAAGCGTATACAACCAGATGTAGTTATGTTACAGGAAACGCACCTATAGGGAACCCAGTGCGGATTCCTAGGAATGGAAGCATACACAACCTTGGCCCAAGCATGTTACACATCTGGGTCCAGGGGAGTGGTCATCTTGATCAAAAAGTCTCCTCCATTTAAAACAACACATAGATGCAATGACCATCAGGGCGAAAAGTGGGAATGAGGGGTACATGGGGACGTCAGGAAGTTACCTTGATATGTGTTATGCTCCCCCTTGACTACAGGCTCCAACACTAAATAAGGTGGTAGATATCCTCTTGGAGATGCCCTCCTCCTTTCATATCATAGGCAGTGATTTCAATGATGTAATGTCTGTCGTACTTGATAGATCAACGCCTCCCACTGCAGACACAGATGTCAACCTGTTTGTGCATTTTGTACATACAATGAGGTTGTCCGCCATATGGCGACATAAATACACAAGAGATCAGCAATACACCTATTTTTCAGGGGCCCACAAGGCATATTCTGAACTTGATTACATATTTGTCAATACACAGAGAATACCGTAACTTGAAGCAGGAAAAGGCCAAACATCGCATAATGGTGACACTCCACAGGCTTTATGAAGTAGGTGATAAAGCGGGAAGGTCCTTGTCTGGCTTAGTAAAAAGGAAATGGAAGCACAATGGGTGCAGACCATAATAGACCATGAGGGGGTAACTCATGCCACCGATGCACAGATCACTTAGGTATTTGCACACTAATATGTCATTTTATGAAGCACGCCCCCCCCCATAGCGACCCCACAGATATTGTTGAATACCTGGCTGATGTTCATACCCCAGTACTGGAGGCAGAAGTGGTGGAGGCACTAGAGGGTGACCTCACCCTCGACGAGGTGCAAGCCTCCATGTCTAAAATGCAGACAGGCAAAACCCCCGGGACCTAAGGGCATACCGACTGATAAACGCTACCTAGATCTCATAGGGCCTCACCTGCTGAACCTATACCAAAGAGTAAGTGAGACGGACACCCTCCCCTCAGAACTTCGGAAAGCCACAATTACATTAATACATAAAGAAGGCAAACCTAAAGACAGTTGTGAACCATACTGCCCAATCTCGCTCCTGAATACAGAAGCTAAGATCTTGGCGACTATACTAGTGACATGCTTGACACAGGCCATCCCACTTCTTATCCACAACGATCAGTCAGGCTTCATGCCAGGCAGGACGACCCGGCTTAATTTACATCACTCACATAAGTTGATGTTTTCTTCATGTTTTCCTGTCCCTTGATGCATAGAAGACATTTGATGCAGTAAACTGGCCCTTTTTAGAAAGTACATTGATTATGTTTGGATTTAGGCCTAAATTCAGGAATTGGGTGGCAGTAAAATACTGTAACCCGATAGCGGCTGAAAGGGATTTTTTTATTTCAGCCATTCAATAAACATTTACAGAAGCATTAGTCCATCATAGCAAACAAACAAACAATCGAGAGGAGTCGCAGAGTACATAAACTTATACTACGTGACAAAAAACATGTAAAAAAGATAGAAAAGCTGAGAAAAAAAACACATCATAAAGAACAAAGAAATCATTATAGATTCAGTCTTCCAAGCAGCAATTGTAGTGCATTCAACGGCTAAGCCCTTGTAGTATACATATACATATCCAGTGGCCAGATCTTGCAGGCAATTAGGAGAGAAGGGTAAACCAGTTTACAGTAACATGATTATTTTAGATAGTCTGATAGTGTTCCCCATATTTTAATACCTAACCGACGCTTGTTGGAGCTTTTTAAGGCATACAAACTATTTTCTAGATTAAATATTGCATACAGTCTGCCCGCAACATTTCAAAGGACGGCGGTTCTTTCTCCCTCCATAATGAAGCAATACATAAGCTGGCGACTGCTACGAAGATGAAAATAAAATATCTATATTGATATACCCCTTGTTCTATCAAGGAGTCATCCAATAACCCTAGCATCATTACCTTCGGGGTAATCACAATCTGTGCCCCTGTCACCTCTGCCAAGAAGGTTTCCATTGTATATATCAGTTGCTTCAACTCTGAACAGTCATACAACATATGAATACTATCTGCTTGCTCTATTCCACATTGCATGCATCTACCCTCATTTCTTCCACCCCACCGTGCT
Organism: Lissotriton vulgaris; assembly: GCF_964263255.1. Lineage (NCBI taxonomy): Eukaryota > Metazoa > Chordata > Amphibia > Caudata > Salamandridae > Lissotriton > Lissotriton vulgaris. The sequence goes on from NC_141697.1 coordinate 770,161,342, forward strand.
ATTTTGGCGGGCGTATTGTATAAACGAAATATAGTTTTAAAGTGTTGTGCTTTAAGGCTGGAAGATATCAATAGTTTCTATGCCACCACAATTGATTCCTGCAGGATATCCCCTTCCTTCTTCAGTTCTTTATTCCATTTAGAATTCTGTGCTTCAAGGTCATCCCTTTGTAATACTTGAGCCTATAGGGAAATCACTGGAATTGAGATATATATGTCTTCACACCATCCTTTCATTCATTATGTTCATCAAATACAGCATGCATCCACTGCCCCTATAAAGAAAACCGTAATCCCAAGTATACTCTCAAACTAAAATGTAATGCTTGCACTGTTTTATTTATGTAAATTCTTTTTTATCTCAAAACTTTTAAATTTCGGAAATAATCCCGAAAGGTACAAATAATTAATGTATTAAAAATGTTCACACAATTTATACATTCCACTATGCGTGGTCATGAAATAATAATAAAAAATACATTAATAAAAAGCATGAGACGTGATCATAAAACAACACAAAATGTAACACCCCACTTGGAAAACAGTTATAATAGTCTGATTAAACATCAGTCCGATCCAATAGCCCTATGTACTTTAGAAGGAACCATTTGTACAGGAATATCCCTTGTATCTTAGAGTCCCTTGGCTTTTTTTGGATTCCTTGTGTAGTACGCTGTACCCTTATGTCGACACTCAATGTTTGTTATAAGAGATGTTTTAAAAGGTAACGGCTATCATGTATAGGTAGTAGATATGTGTCTCCCTCTTCTTAAACTCAAACCTAGAATTTAATATGATCTAGGATAGCCCAAAGGGGAGTTTTGAGAAATGAGGTGGCTCATCATGAATGCTGAAATGTAAGGTTGTACATATAGCTGATCTTCTTTTCATTTGTATGTGTATAGATAGAACTCTGTCCAATGAAAGAAGTGATCCCATATGAAATTTTGTCCTGAAGAAGGTGGCCCCATATCTATTGGTTTCAACCACCGAAACGCGTCGACTCCTGTGTTAAATCAGACTATTATAACTGTTTTCCAAGTGGGGTGTTAAATTTTATGTGTTGTTTTATGATCATGTTTCATGCTTTTTATTAATGTCTTTTTTATCATTATTTCATGACCACACATAGTGGATGTATGAATTGTGTGAAAGTTTTTAATACATCTATTGTTTGTACCTTTCGGGATTATTTCCGAAATTAAAAAATTTTGAGATAAAAAAGAATTTACATAAATAAAACAGTGCAAGCATTACATTTTAGTTTGAGAGTATACTTGGGATTAAGGTTGTCTTTATAGGGGCAGTGGATGCATTCTGTATTTGATGAACATAATGAAGGAAAGGATGGTGTGAAGACATATATAGCCCGATTCCAGGGATTTCCCTATAGGCTCAAGTTGTCCAAAGTACGCTGTTCCCTGGAACTAGTGGGGTCATCTCTCTCTTTTTCACATCCCTTTGTAATCCTATACGATTTTGATATAAATTACCAATACTGCCATGCTTTCTCAATGTCTCCAACAAATCAATCTTCCTGCCCAAATTTGTTACATCTACTCTTCTTGTTAGTTAATCCCGTATTTGTAAGTATTTAAGAAAATTGGTTTGAGGGAGATTATATTCCAATACCAACGAGCCGTCGTCCTTAATGACCCCATTACTGGTTAAATCCCCCAAGGTTACTAAGCCCTTTCTCCGCCACCTGGCAGTAACAGCATCACAAAAAATTAAGGGAGGGAGTGCTGGAAAGGATGTAGGTGTATAAAAATTAAGTTTATCAATCTTCAACATCTTGGAAATTTGAGACCATACTTTATAAGCTGCAAGAAGCACCTTAAAGCAAGTTGTCTTACAGTAACTAGGCTCCAAATTCAGAAAGAAGTTCCTCTCTGTTTTTGCACCTAATAACATCTTGTATATATTCAGGGACTCTTCTACCCTTTCCTCCTCTTCACCAATCAACACTATGCCCATCTGTTGTAGTAAGCACACCCAATAATAGAACAAAAAATGTGGAACAGCCCACCCCCCTCGTTGTCGTGGTGAAATCATATACCTCATAGCACGCCGGGCTGTCCTTGTGCCCACAGGAAGCTACTGCAAATAGCTTGTAGTTTCTGTAATTGCTTCTGTGTGAGTTCCAGAGGGACACATCAATTGTTAACACATTGCACCTACCTACTAGAGATAAGTGCAAGCCTTCTACTCTATCCAAATTCTTCTTTATTTTAGATACCAATGGTCCCAATTAGATATTACCATCTTTTCTAAACATGCATTGATACGTATATCCAAATATGTAGCCTCTTCTGAAACCCTGTCATCATTAAAAACGTGCTAACTCTGTACAAATTATTTGTGTCTTTGCAATATTTAGCTTAAACCCAGACTTTTCCCCAAATACAGCTGCTAGCTGTTCAATCTCTTGCATGGATTTAGCTGGATTTGGTGAGATCACAGCAATGTCATCCGCATATGCTAATATAGGAACTTCTATCCCGGGCCGCCCTCCAATCGCATTTACCCGCATTTCCAGTAAGTTTAAAAACGGGTTAATATATAGGGAGAATAATAAAGGAGAGCAAGGGCACCCTTACTGTGTACCTCTTGATATTACCACTAAATCTGACTCCAGACCCATTGGGCATATTTTTGCTCTAGGCGCTTTATACATAGTGTGCAGTGCTTGAATAAACCCACTTCCAAAACCTTGCGAACTCATAGTGGCCCAGAGGAACTCCCAGGAGACACGGTCAAACACTTTCTCAGCATCAAGTAGCACTACACCACAGTATGTTTTCTGTGTATTATCAATATCCAACATAGTGACTACTCTGCCGACATGATTGACCGTGCCTCTACCTGGGATGAACCTGTGTTGTCGCACAGATACTATAGGGGTTATCACCTGTAAGAGGTGTGTTGCTAGAATTTTGGCATAGATCTTTCCATCGCAGTTTAAAAGCGATATGGGTCTATAAGATCCAGGTAACAGGGGTGTCTTATCTTTTTTTTAATAAAAAATAACTATACCCACCTCATCCCATGACCTTGGTGCATCCCCTTGCTAGGCATCCCGAAACTGTCAACATATCTACCTGTATTTCAGTAAGAAAAATCTTATAAACTTCGAGTGGTAACTTATCCGGCCCAGCAGCTTTGCCTACTGCTAAAGATCCAACTGCCTCCACTAGTTCTTCCAGGGTTATAGGTTCTTCCAAATATGCTGAGTCCTCCGCACTAAGTGTTTTCCTATATGGGTCTTCATATAATACCCTTACATTATCCTGACTTTCAAATTCCTCTGTATACAACCCCTCATAAAACACTCTAAACACTTCTAGAATCTCCGCTGACGAGTCTATTACGTTCCCATTACCATCTTCTATTGCAGTAATTGTGTCTTTTACCTGTCTACTCCTCATTTTCTTGGCCAAGCACCTGCCGGTAATCTCCCCAAACTCATAGCATTCCCTTCGGTATGTTTGGTATTTTTTGGTGATAACCTTAGCCCATACCTCATTTATCTTGATCTTATAAGGTGCTACCTCTGCTTGTGCTTGTGAACTGTCCCGCTTTTCTCTCTTTACCCGAATTAACGCGCATTCAACTTGTTCAAGGTTCTCATACAATTCCTGCATCAATTGTCTCTGCTGCTTTTGAACATATAATCCAAAGCTCAGAGTTTCTCCCCTTAATGCTGCCTTTAGCGCATCCCACAAAATGGCATTTTTAGTGGTGCCTCGGTTTATATCTAAAAATTGCTTCAGCCAATGTTTTATATGGCTGACATACTGATCATTTAGCAGTAACTTCCGATCAAAGGAGAAAGTGCCTAGAGGTCGAACCACTCTCATCATTTTAAGCTTTAACATTATAGGGTTGTGGTCAGAAGTTATTCTTGGGAAGATCTTTATTTGCCCAACGGCTAGCAGTATTTTAGAGACCAAAAAGTAGTCAAGCCTTGCTGATTTTTGATGTGGACAGGAATAATGTGTGTATCGAGGGTCTGCCTGCTTCAATCAAAACCAAGCATCGTCCAGCCCATGATCATATATAAGCTGCCGTAGGGTCTTATTAAACTTTAGGTTTCCGACCACAGTATTTTTCTCCTGAAGGACCCTGAGTGATTTCTGACAGCTGAATATTAAGATCCCCACATAGAATTAAAGGGGAGACCCAGGAGGCTAACTTGGTATTTAGATAATCGATTATCTGGGCCTCATCATGATTAGAACTATACACCAAGCAGATTGTACATTTTTTGTTAGCCAAACTACACTCCACAATAACCTATTGCCTTGTTTGTCCGCTAGACTTTTTCCTATCATTAAGGTATGCATTTTAGCCAATATACCTACTCCTCTAGTTGTAGTCCCCTGTTAAGTGCAAGCCAATAACTTATACCCTAAGTCTGCTAGGAACTTCCGCTTATACCAAGAGATATGTGTTTCTTGGATAAAAATCACATCGGGGTTCATATTTTTTATTTCTTGCACTACCCTTTGCCGCTTGGTTCTCTCATTCAGACCCCGAACATTAAATGAACAGACTAAAAAGATACTCATCTTAAATCTTCTTCTTCAAATTGTGACGACCAATAGGTCTCTTACTTCCAAAATATTATTGACTTGCTTCTTTTATTTTTCAAACAAATACTGATTGGCTTTTTTGCCCCATTTTTCCCCACACCCTGTGCCCCTTTAGCAGCCACCCCCTCAGAACATCCTGGCAAGCCCCTCCCTTCCCACCCCTTGTCCACACCCCCATCCAAAAGAGGCTGCAAGACTCATAGGTCTTGGTTGAAGGAGAGCCCTGCCCAACAGAGACCGCCTCCCCTCCCCCACAGAGTTTTACACACCTGTACACTATTATCTACATATCCTCGACTTGTCTCTACTGTACTGTAATACATTAATGCAGCTGTACTTCCTCTAAAAAAGAAAAGAAAAAAGAGGAAAAACAAGCAATAGCGCATCATCATTAAGTCATGTCAAAAAAGGAAAGAAAAAAGCCAAAAAGAAGGTACTACCTATTGTTCCTATATTTTACATCCATTTTGAAAATACCATAAATTACACTTTGATATCATGTAGATACTTTTTAGCCTCAACTGCTGATATAAAAAAACGGGTGTTATCCTTGTAAATAATATTGAGCTTAGCGGGGTACATGAGGAATGCTTAGGCCCCTTTAGCTTGAAACTGAGAAATTAGCTGCCTAAATTGACACCTTTTTTCCACCGTTTGATGGCTGAAGTCCGGACATACAAAAAATTCTACCCCATTGCCCTTGCTTTTCCTGTCTGGTCTAGCTAGGTCGTACAACGCTTGTCTAGATAAAAAAAATAGATAAGTATATAAGAATTGCTCTAGGTTGCACCGGTTTCTGGCCTCCTGATTGACCCCCTGATTGGAGTTCTGATGAAAGGGGAACCGATGGGCTCTTTGTACTTCGTTGTCCCATGCCCACTGCTTCCGTTCAGGAAAGGCTTCAGTGAATAGTTCACCACAAACTTCCGCAGGTCATTCCCTTCAATGCCCTCCGGGACTCCCAGGATTCTTAAATTGTTGCGCCTAAGCCGATTTTCCATATCTTCAAGTTTCCACACCATATCACTGCGTTGCGTTACCATATCATCTATCACCGTCTTTCGAGCAGTCGTTACATCCTCTAAATTAGAAATACGATTCTCAACCTCCGTTACCACTCAGTAAATTTGGAGCAGGATTTGACAACGTGAAGGAGTGTGTTTTGTAATTTTCATCAGGCCCCCTGCGTTTTCTGGCTCTCTGTCCGGGTCTCCTCTCGGTGTGACATAATAGTCTTGTATATAACTGCCAATGAAATTTCTTCCGTTTGTCGTGTTGGATTTGAGTCCCCCCGGTGCAACTCTGCTAGAGGGTCAGCTGAACCTGCAACTGGTGATGTTTTATTATTTGGAGTCAGTATGTTAGACCCTTCTGTGCCTATCATTGTAATTATGTTTTTTTTAGTATAGGGTCTGGGGCAGGCATGCCAGTCCAATTCTCATCTAACTGTGTGCTACTAGTCTCGCTCCACTGACCGCTCGGTGAGCTTGTTGGACCGTCAGACAGTTGGACAGATTCATCTCCTGATGAATTCGATTGATCAGACATCAAAAAGAAATGTTCAACTAAGTCCCCCTCAATCTGGGCCTGTGCCTTGTTATAATCCACTTGTTCAACTTGTTCAGTTAGATCTCCGACTTGTCCTCCCACTGCAGATGCTGGACCGCTAGCATCTGCAGATACTAGAGCGCTGATATTGATGCTTTTGTCTAGCCCCAAGCCTTCAGAAGTACTTTCTACTATACTGAGACCGGGTTCTGTTCCCCCCCATGGGTAGATAAAGCGAAAACATGGTCCATTTGGCCAGCATAGCTCCCCTCATTTATTCCTGTTTCTGGTGCACTATCATTGCCAGTGCCCCCATTGTTCTCGCCGCTCACCTCATCACATTGCAGCAACAGAGCATTCTCTTCCATTGTTGAGGTGCCTAAATTGGCATTCTTTGCTTACAGGCGGCAAGAAACATGGCAGGAGTTTTCTTCCCCGGCCCGACAGTCCGACAGCTCCCAGATCGTAGAGTACTACATGTGTCTTTTGTAGCCTCTCCCTGTCTTTGTGTCTCTTTCGGGTCGTTTCCTGCTTGCTGCCCCTAGGAAGTCCCCGCCTGGGTTTCAGCGTGTTGTTTCGCTCCCCTGGTACTCTTGCGGGGCATCTTTCGCCTTAATGCCTCGCTCCCATTCCTCAGAGCTTCTCGTTCGATCCCCAACAGGGTATAGCACACCAGAAACAGAGGCAATATCCAGTAATCCGACACAGAAGCGCTCCGTCTCAGTCTTCGCCACCAGAGCATTTCCAATTAGCAGTAATTGTATGTTACGGCAGACAGCTATTAGTCCCTCGAGCTTTCAATATAAGCCCGAGTTAACTCATCTTGTACCGCCTCAGCTCTCCTTTCTGTGGGCTTTACGGGTACGCGGTCAGTTGCAGTGTTCACTAGGACACTGAAGCGACCGCCATCTTGCCCCACGGCTGAAAGGGTTAATGGGATGTAGTCTTCGGAATTTCTGATTGGTAGAAGGACTAGGCACGGTTGCCCCCTGTCCCTGCTCCTTTTTGCACTAACTGTGGAATCCCCAGCATGTAAGATGACGCTTTCACCCAGAGACAACGGGCTCAGCTAGTCGGTCACCTTACAATACCTCTGAAAAAGAATATGCCTTTGTCATCACGAAGCTTCAAGTACGTCTCTCAATTAAAGCCAATACTGGCTTCCAAGCAGCTTTCACATGTGCAGGTTAACAAAATGTGCACATTGACATTTCTTTCGAGCAGCCGCGGTCCGTGCAGGTAACAGCCGTGGGGCGGTGGGGCTGGGTAAAGGGGGATTTCGAGGGACGATGCTGAGGAAAAATTAAATAATTTTCCCTCTGCATCGTCCCTTGAAATCTCCCATTACCCAGCCCCGCTGGTCTTACCTGCATGGACCGCAGCTGCTTTCAGGCAGAAGACATCGTGGAAAAAAGGTTTGATTCTTGTTCAACTGTCTGTCTCTCCCTTGGCTTTACAGTACAGGAGACTCACTCTCTTCCACTTCAGCTCATGCTTTTCAAATGTTGGAGGCAACCATCCCAGGATTGTTGCCTTTTGACATAAGGTAGGGGACCTGTTTTTTGTCAAACAATAAAATGTATGGGCTCTTTGTGGCACTTAGATCCCTCCCAATTTGACCTCTGGTTGCACCACATCTCATCATCTAATTTTTTTGTTGCGATCTTCACCACCTTGCTATTTTTGTACTTGATTTTTGCTTCTTGCAGTTTGGATCGTTCGCTTCTGGATTCTAGTTCTGGTATTGCCTGGCTCTTTTCTCCTTCTTGATGTCACGAGGAGCTTAGTGCCTGGTTGATTATTCCAGTGCTATCCTCAAATTCAAAGAAGGTTTGTTACCCTTTGTGTTTTTCCTTCTAGCTGTCACCCAGCTGGGCAGACACTTGACTCATTTCACGTATTTTATTCTGTGAAGGATGGCACTGTGGCTACTGGGGGAGACACGTCTTTCATCGGACAATTAAGAAGGTTGCTCCACAGCCATCTCAGCATCCAGGCCCTGATAGGTGGCCTACTTCAAGCTGCGCCCCTCCCAAAAAATAGGACCCCTGCAGTTGGCATGGAATAGAAATGGCCTCCTTAGTTTGAGGTGACCTCAACGTCACTGCATCCCCTTTTCTCCAGGCAGCCAGGATCCTGCCTGATTCCACATCCATCCAGGGCGACCAAAGCACACTGACATTGCTAGCTTCCATCCTGCCACAAGAGTCTGCAAGATCTTTCCATTTCCTTGAACTGTGCCAAGGAGGGTTCAGAAATTAATGCACCAACTTGGTCTAGGGTGGGAAGTTAGGTAGATCATCCACTATGAGAGGAAACCAAGAACTGTTCCCTTTTGGTGTTATTTGGAGGGTTTGTTGAACCAAGACTCATCCCAACCTTAAGCTTTTGGCCCCAGTTTCTTCAAAATAATGACACCCACTAGTCTGCCTGCCTATCCATTCCACCATCCATGGCCCTTCAACCCTCCCACATGCTAAACAGTCAGGTAGATTTGGCTGAGGCTGCTCCATCTACCATCATCAACAACTGGGCGGCCCTGCCATCCACCTCATTAAATCACTCCAAGACGATATAGCCATGCTCGCCTGCACCTTCAGTCTCTCACCAACAGACATCACCAATGAGGGTTGGAAATGCAGGCCTGAAACAGATTCTCTTCACTGGCCCCTGCAATGACATTATAGACAGTTTGCATTTTCACGGGTTTCTCCCAGATGCATGGAATAAAGCGGGGGTTTCTTTATATGTTCTTCTTTCGGTTTGTATGTTAAAAACAGTGTTCATGCTAGTGTGTGTTGGGACGGATGTTCACCTTATTCTCTGCATGTGCAAGTACTGAGTCAGATTTTACAACTACATGCCTACTCCATGTTTCAGAAATCGTCTGTGAGAAATTGTCACCTGCAATTATCGCCCATGCTCCAGGGCGGGGAACTCTTTCGAAGCTACTATGCTCCAGCAACTGATGTAACTTTGTAACTATGTTCTGAAACTATGTTTTTCCTCATGTAAAGCTCTCTGATACCTTCGGGTCTAGCCAGCGCTATATAAAACTTTTCAAATAAATAAATAAATACCCAGGGGGCACATGCGCAAAACCCATTCGAGTACTAACGTCACATGCAGGTCTCTGGTTCGGTCAGCCGAGCGAGGACCGCAAGTAACGAGAAATAGTGGGATTCCCCTGGCTAACAGCATTGTCATTCAGGGCCGTAAGGCAGGCCCCGGCGGCAGGGCCCACCCCCGTCAGGGGTCCCCAAACCTTTAAGAGGCCCCATGAAGTCCACAGCCAATGAATATTTGTGAGATGTGGAAAACCCAGGGGCCACTCATCACATTCTGCACGAGGGAAGGAGCATTATTTTGCATTGCCCTACTGCTGTCCTTTGCCTTACCGCAGGGAGTACTAGGCCCCAAGGCCATGACCCTCTCCTCGCAGCCCAACCAAAGCCCACTGACGTTCTTTGCTATATGGGGCTGAAAACCGACACTGCCTCCTTCCTAGGGTAGCACCAACTCCCACCCCTCCATAAAGCACTCCCTAATTCATCTCAAATTTGCAACCTGCTGTGATGTAGCATGCTGTCTCCGCCCTCCCCATGCAACAGCCAGAGCCCCAGCCCCACAACTCCAAGCCTCCTCGAAGTCTGATCAATAACCTCCTCTTCCCCACTGCTGCTCTCCCATCACAGAACTGCAGCCTAATTGATCATCTGTCGCCCTGTCCCAGAGGTGGGCAGATTCCCGTTAAGCAGTTTCTTATCAGCAGGCCCAGGTGCGGTGTCTCCTGCCCCGATTTAGGCCGGAGAATCCTGCGGGATAGCGGCACTCTTTCTCTGAGTGCTGACCCAGGACCCCAAACACGCTGCTGTAGACGTGGCAAGCTCAGGGTGCAGGTACCTGAGGGTGAGCTCCTGCGCCAAAGGCTGTGCTGCTCTGTGAGCACTCTCGAGTAGGCCTCTCAAGCTTTCTACTGGTCTAACCCTGCATTCCCAGCCCTCTACCTCTTTGTCCAATGCTGCCCCCTGCCCTCCCCGCTTCATGCCTCGCATGATGCATGGCAGCTACCTACTCTCTTCCTCCTCATTGCCATGCTTGCACACCTGGCACTGCAGCCCTGGAGGTTTGGGCAACTTAGCGTTGACCTTGCACATTTAGAGAAAACAGCATTCATAAAGTTTATATTTCCAACGCTGTATATTTTTTATATATTTATATTTTTATTGTATATATCTATTGTTATCTGTCTGTGTTTTTTTTTTTTTTGCAATGTTGTGAATGGCTATTATGTATCTTTTATGGTCCACGACCGAAATAAAGATTACTTGACTGACTGACTGACTAGAGAAAACAGCTGATCTTATTGGGCCCAGCTTCTGCTCCTAACTGTGCATGGTTTGTGGGAGAGAACCGAAGCAACCCTTCTGTAGGGTCCCGTTTCCATCAAATACCCAGACCGAATTTCTGTGATAACGAATCAATTATACTATATGGGTGGACATTCACCCAAACAAGGCAATGCAGGGTCTTAACAAACCTGGTGAATGGTTTTCCTCTCCGCTCTTGCACCCTTGGACCTGTGTCGTGTGTTTTGTGCTTCATTTCCACAAATATTAACTTTAGAGGCGCAAAATTTTTCTTGGAAGCCCTCTTCCAGCACTGCTGAATGCCAGGGTTGGCGTATACCAAGGCTGCCAAGTTTTGTTTCCACATCATGCCCCTTTCTTCAACCACCCTACACTTGCTCGCTGCCTCTTTATCCTGCTCTTGTAGATTGCTTTCCATCACTGCTTTCTCCCTTTGACACGTCTCCTATCATGACATAGCTGCCAAGTTTCCCATATCCATGTGTGAAATGCTGGACCAGCCTAGTTGTCTTTTATTGTCAGACTTGTAGTCCTGTTTTATAATGGGGTAAACAGGACTACACGTCCCAGAATTCAAAAAATAAAACAGGATTAAAGCTGCACATTATGTATGCATCTGGGAAACGTGACAGGGCGGTCATTCCTTCCCCCTTCTTTCTCCTTATTTTCTAACTTTACTTCTTCTTTTGCTCTGATGAACACAAATAGGTCTAGTCCCCAAACATGAGTGGATATGCCCCCTAACCAGATGAAATAAGCGCTGCATTTGCCAACAGCCCCTTCATCCGCGCCTCAGGCCGATAATGATGTCACCTGTTGGGTGCGTATCACGTGACGCTCGCACGGGGTCACCCTGCGTGTCCAATGGGCAGGGGAAGCCTGTCAGGCAAGTTGTAAGGGAGCAGAGCGACCTGCCGGGCGGCGGAGGAAGGGGTAGGTTTGAAAGATGCCACAGTGGGTGAGGGGAGGAATCATGCCCGTGGAAGGCGCCTCTGACGCCTCCGTGGCGGCGGATTATCAGTGGAAAGTGTTCTGAGTATTTATTCTTTCGGTATTAATTCAATTTTTCGTCGGCTCACAGGGGCCTGCAATGTAATTACCGGAGTCATCGATCGCCGGCTGCGACGTCCACGAGCGGCGCATCCTCCGGCATTAACCTGACGGGTAAACAGGGGGGAGCGGGGTAAGCCGATTACTGGCTGCAGCAAGATGTGACCTTTCCCTTGGCATCGGGCAATGTCTTTAACCTCCGATGCCACCCCACGTACTCCGTCGAAGGAGACATGTTTCAGCGTCAAGAGAACTCGGTCTGCAGGGGCAGCAGCCAGTCTGAGTGGCAGTGGCAGCAACGCAAACAAGCATTAGAAATGCAATAGGTCTCGCAGCATTAGAGTTAGTGCTTTTAGAATTGTTTATGGGTTTTTTTGTAAATCTTTAGCATGAGGTTGAGGGTGAGTGAGGGTGAGTGAGGGTGAGGGGTTGAGGGTGAGTGAGGGTGAGGCTGAGGGTGAGTGAGGGTGAGTGTGAGTGTGGGTGAGTGTGGGTGAGTGTGGGTGAGGGTGAGGGATTGAGGGTGAGTGAGGGTGAGGGGTTGAGGGTGAGTGAGGGTGAGGGGTTGAGGGTGAATGAGGGTGAGGGGTTGAGGGTGAGGGGTTGAGGGTGAGTGGGGATGAGTGAGGGTGAGGGGTTGAGGGTGAGTGAGGGTGAAGGTGAGTGAGGGTGAGGGTGAGTGAGGGTGGGTGAGTGTGGGTGAGTGTGGGTGAGTGAGGGTGAGGGATTGAGGGTGAGGGGTTGAGGGTGGGTGAGGGGTTGAGGGTGAGTGAGGGGTTGAGGGTGAGGGTGAGTGAGGGTGAGGGGTTGAGGGTGAGTGGGGGTGAGTGAGGGTGAGGGGTTGAGGGTGAGTGAGGGTGAGGGGTTGAGGGTGAGTGAGGATGAGGGGTTGAGGGTGAGTGAGGATGAGGGGTTGAGGGTGAGTGAGGATGAGGGTTTGAGGGTGGGTGAGGGTGAGTGTGAGTGAGGGTGAGTGAGGGTGAGGGTGAGTGAAGGTGGGTGAGGGTGAGGGGTTGAGGGTGATTGAGGGTGAGGCATTGAGGGTGAGTGAGGGTGAGGGGTTGAGGGTGAGGGTGAGTGAGGGTGAGGGGTTGAGGGTGAGTGAGGGTGAGTGAGGGTGAGTGAGGATGAGTGAGAGTGAGGGTGAGTGAGGGGTTGAGGGTGAGGGGTTGAGGGTGAGTGAGGGGTTGAGGGTGAGTGAGGATGAGTGAGAGTGAGGGTGAGTGAGGGGTTGAGGGTGAGGGGTTGAGGGTGAGTGAGGGTTTGAGGGTGAGGGGTTGAGGGTGAGTGAGGGTGAGTGAGGGTGAGGGGTTGAGGTGGAGGGGTGGAGGGGGAGGGGTTGAGGGTGAGTGAGTGAGGATGAGGGGTTGAGGGTGAGTGAGGATGAGGGGTTGAGGGTGAGTGAGGATGAGGGGTTGAGGGTGGGTGAGGGTGAGTGTGAGTGAGGGTGAGGGTGAGTGAAGGTGGGTGAGGGTGAGGGGTTGAGGGTGATTGAGGGTGAGGCATTGAGGGTGAGTGAGGGTGAGGGGTTGAGGGTGAGGGTGAGTGAGGGTGAGGGGTTGAGGGTGAGTGAGGGTGAGTGAGGGGTTGAGGGTGAGTGAGGATGAGTGAGAGTGAGGGTGAGTGAGGGGTTGAGGGTGAGGGGTTGAGGGTGAGTGAGGGTTTGAGGGTGAGGGGTTGAGGGTGAGTGAGGGTGAGTGAGGGTGAGGGTGAGGGGTTGAGGGGGAGGGGTCGAGGGGGAGGGGTTGAGGGTGAGTGAGTGAGCAATTTATTGTACCGTATGTTTCTGCTGAAATACCTTCGGGCCGTGTTTGCGCTGTAAAAAAATGCAAACCAGACGGCTCCTCACTTGGTGTCAATGTCGCTCGAAATGAAATCTGTTTTGTCTCATCAGCAGAAACATCTAAGTTATTGGGGACAATTTGCCACTCAATACTCATCTAAAAAGAGCGCCCTCCATATACAATGGATACCTTTGCCTTCACCAAAATGCTGACCCCGTTATGCCTGTAATTAATTAGCACGGGTGGAGGGGTCAGGCAGAACAGGGCAATGACGAGGATCCCGATGTAATGGCTGGAGCGAGCGTCTTTGAAGCGAGGGAGCCGGTTGCGAGCGAGCGCTGTGATACCTTTGGAGTGCCGGTACAAAAGTAAAAAAAAAAAAAAAGTTTTAAAAAGTCGTGCATAAAACATGAAAGGAACAAGCAATTACTGAAAGCTACGGAAAAGCGTGTTCCCCATATTTGTTTCCCCACATCGTAATGTAAACTTGGTTTTCAAAATATCAGTGGAATGAAATGGTTTATTAACATCAAGGCATATTTTTGGACAACTGGCGTACAGCAAGACGAGCGGCCGCCATGACTGGTTGTTAAAACAAAAAAAAGAGTAGTTTGTGCGCTGTAAGGAAAAAAAAACAGCAATTACGGTGGGGTTGTGGGGGCGGTCAAACACGGGACAGGGAGACAAGCCTAACATTTATTTAACAAAAGAGAACATGCAGCGTGCGCATCCTTGCACGTTCCTGTCACAAAACTAGTCGCCCTGCTTTTAAATAAATATGTTCTGTGCAGTCAAGATCGAGTTAGGCGAGCTGCACAGTAAACGGGGCGAGGAGAGAGGCGGGGAGGAAAACAAGCATCAACAAGGCTAGCGGCAGGCAGGCAGGGGAAGAGAGGGGAGGGGGGAGGAGAAATGCGACACGGCGGGAAGGGGAGGGGGCGGAGAGGGGAGAGAGAGAGTAGGCAAGGGTAAACAAACACGGCCATGACTGGTTGTTAAAACAAAAAAAAGAGTAGTTTGTGCGCTGTAAGGAAAAAAAAACAGCAATTACGGTGCGGTTGTGGGGGCGGTCAAACACGGGACAGGGAGACAAGCCTAACATTTATTTAACAAAAGAGAACATGCAGCGTGCGCATCCTTGCACGTTCCTGTCACAAAACTAGTCGCCCTGCTTTTAAATAAATATGTTCTGTGCAGTCAAGATCGAGTTAGGCGAGCTGCACAGTAAACGGGGCGAGGAGAGAGGCGGGGAGGAAAACAAGCATCAACAAGGCTAGCGGCAGGCAGGCAGGGGAAGAGAGGGGAGGGGGGAGGAGAAATGCGACACGGCGGGAAGGGGAGGGGGCGGAACGGGGGCGGAGAGGGGAGAGAGAGAGTAGGCAAGGGTAAACAAACACGGACGTGCACGCGCCCGTGACTTTTAAGGTCAATGCGCATGCGCATAAGCTTAATGCGCATGCGCATTGACCTTAAAAGTCACGGGCACTGCAAGGAATCGCCACGATTCCTTGCAGTTAGATAAAGAGTGGATGAGCCCCTATAGTCTCGCTTGCTCGATGCGCATGCGCATCGACAGGCGAGACCTAAAAAGGGGGGTTCTTCCGAATGTGAAGAAAAACCCCTTCAGTCCTCCATATCTCACAGATATTCATTGGCCGTAGGTTGAATGTGGGTTCCTAAAGCTTTGCCCCATAGCTCCGCGGAGGCTGCAGGGGTCTGCGTTACTCCCTTGCTGAATAACACTCATTGGGGAATTGAGGCTTGTTGCTAGCTGGTTTGAGAGGCGACAGCCATCCAGTGGTCGAAGCAGGCAGGATCGGCAGGGCACGGCGTGCCCCTACTTACTTAATTCAATTGATTCCGTTCCTCTACTTTTATTATATTTAAATCAAGCATCCCAGAGAGCTAGAAATAGCCAAGGCCTACAGATAAGGCTCGGTGTTCGTGGCCTATCGGGACGGGCGGGCGGGCAGAGAAGGAAAAGTGCTCTGGGGCAGATTTACAAGCCCCTGCGCCACCAGTATGTCACTTTTTGTGACATACTGGAGGCACATTTCACTTCTCCATATTTACAAGAAGATATAAAGCCACCCTGCGTGACTTTTCCTCTCCTTGTATATATGGCCCCTTCTCACGCATCATTTTGCGTGGAGGGGGGCATTCCATGGGTGTTGCTGTGGGTGTTCCCACACAACACCCATGGAATGAGACACATTTCCAGATTTACGCAGAATCGTAAATCTGGAAATGCGTGTCAATGCTACGCCAGGGTGCAATGAGGAGAAATGTTTTCATTTCTCCTTGTTTTTTTCTCTTTCAAAGCGTGCTGCATTTTACAACATGCATTGAAAGAGGAAAATGCCTGTAGTGAATGTTTTTGTGCAGGAAGGTGCCCCTTTCTGCACAAAAATAATCTCTCCATGTCGCAGGCATCCTTACACCATGGTGCATGGGTGCCTTTGCGGCGCATGGCAGCTGTTTGTGCGCCAGCGCAGGGGAGAGCACAGGCCTGTGACATATCGTTGTTGATATGTCACATTCCTGTGCTTCGGAACTACAGCAGCGTGGTGCAGCCAAAGACCTTGCGTTGCCACGCTACGGCATTTCCTTGTAGATATATCCCTCTGTCTTTTCCTTATTGTCCAGAGAAGACCAGGACCATGTCCACATCTGTTCTGCAGCTGGCAGCTTCCCTTCCCCCTCGCTTTCTTCCTCTTATTCCCTTTCTTTCTATCTCTCTACTCCTCACCTACTGGGTAACTTCAAGAAACGATTCTCACCTTCTCTTTCCTCCTTTCGTTTATTTGTTCCCCAGTGAAATGGATCCAAAACAGTAAAACACTTTTGCTGGAAATGTCTTTTTCTGCCATTTTTAGTTTCTAAAGTGCAGCCTTGGGAATAAAAGGTCCAAAAATTGAAAAATAACTAACTAGATAAAGCAAGAGAGAGTGGTCGCAAAGTAGTAAGATTCATTTTATTCACACCCAAACATATTACCGTCACTTTTCAGAGTTTGCAAGTGAAGCGCTATTTTTTTGTTTTCTTGTCTTTCTTTGAACAGCATTGTTTTCCCTGGATGGCAAAGTGCACCATTCCTGAAGGGCCTGCAATTCCTGAAGGCCTGCAATTCCTGGTTAAAGGGTGGATTGGAAAACAAAATGTGTACCACAGCTCTGTGTTCACAGATGTGGTCTTTTTAAACCATACTGCTTACGTTGTGTAAGGATATAAGGAATGGACTTTGAAACGGGTCTCTTCTGGGCCCTGTACTCCTGTCCTTAACTTTTCAGGCAAAATCACTCACCGATTTCTGAATAATGAGTGCAAAAGCGTTAAGGTAACCATGTTGTTACTGCTTACATTTCACATGCTTTCCCTAATCTTTCATTCCCTATGAGTGTTTGCTTTTTCCAGGATGTTGTTACTTTTGTTTTTCAGGGAGCATATTACTCTTGTCTAGTGCGCATTTTGAATTGAGTTTCATCCAGGTGTTTATAGCGGGGCACAATTGGGTTGTAGCTGAAGGCAGTGAAAGTTTCTCTCAGTGGGGCAGTATGGTGTTTAGTGGGAGAGAATGTGGCAATATGTTCAGAGCTGCCAAATTTGGAACTGGGGAAACAGGTTCAGCCTTCATGACCAGTCCCCTAGACCACTCTCCTGAGGGAGCACATTCCCATGCTAGACCTTAGAAGCCTTGGTGTCTTAGCACCAGCAGGTAGACCCTAGCGGTGGTAAGTGTGGGTTAACCTTGAAGGCTTGTCCACAACAACCCATTCTGAAGTTCACCTCCAGTCTTGCAGGCAGGCCTATGAAGCAGCACACCCTAGAGCAACAGTGACTCTACCATTGGGGTCATAGGACCGTTGAGAAGGGCAGTGCGACCAGTGTGATCGCAACGGGTGCTGACTTTGTGTGGGGGCATCGTGTTTGCAAGTATATTATGGTTTTAAAAGGGTTTGCTGCCTCTTTCCTGGCAGTCATCAATTTTTGGCAACAATAAAATTTCATGATAACTCCGGTGATTAGTGTTTTTCCTAGAGAGAGATTAGAGTTTTGTTTAGTTGAAGTTTTGACTTATGGAAAGGTAGCACAGAGGGTTAATGAGCTTACTGCAAAGAACATGTACCATGCAGATCACAAAGTGAACATAATGTAAATAGGTCAGTGGGTTAATGCATTTGTCAGAGAGATCCTTTTACTATTTGCAGTTTATACGTTTTCTAACATAGAACAGTGAAATACTGTCATCTAAGAGCTGCATACAAACTGCAGGGTATAAATTAAAGCATTGTGTTTTTTTACCCCAGTTTTTGATTATCCTAATGGTGCAAAAAGGATTATTTGGATGGAAATCCATTCTAATTATTAAAGAAAACCCCCAACCATGGCATTACATTTTAAATTCTGAGTTTGCGTTTCTCCAGATCAATCACTATTAAACTATACTGTCTACCAGTATGGTTGTCATGTGACTCCTACACCTTGAAGTCCTTGGTCTTATGTAACATTTCCTATACAGTGATTTACACACTTATAATTGATTGTTTCTGAGTAATGTGTGTGATGTAAAGTGCTCTGACACACTACAAACTACACTGGTATGAGTGGCGCTATCAATTAAATTAAATGCATCTGAGAAAGAGTGTGGTTATGGAGACTTGAGAGGCACTGTTAAAGGGTGGTAGTGAGGGAATACATAGCAGAGGTGGTCATTGGGGGGCACCAACAAACATTGTTGCACAAGGCGCCACCAGCGCTAAAGCCGGACCTGCCCATGAGGCCAGTTTGCCTCACCCATTGGTACTTCCATTGGCCTTGTTTCACCAGTAGTAGCCGCAACTCACCAGGGATAGGCAATGCAGGATTTGCACGCACACCAAACTGAGTCTGCAAACTTGACAGTCTCTCTGATTCCTGCTCAAGCACTTTTAACATGTACTGCCTGCTTTGGGGCCGCTGGAATTATGCAGCAAAGGAGGACACATTTATGCTGCAGTTTTGACTAAATTATGCAGCAAAAAAGGCTCTTGCGTAATGCAGTATATTTTCTGATACTTTATTATTTTGACATTTTAACAAATGCTAACAGTCTCTGGAAAGCTTTTGCCTTATTAGAACAAGTGTAACATACAAATGCAGCAGCTAGAAAGATGATAAGTCAACCCCTGCAAAGGGCTGTCCACTTCACAGCACACAAGTCACATTTTTTGTAACTTTTGATCCATTTGAGCTACAAACAATTTATTAGTTAAAATTGTCAGATTTTGCAGCAGATGTATTATGTGTCAAATATGGCAGAAACATAATTATATACAAAACAGTTTCAAACTAGGATATTTTGCCATTTGTTATTTTAACTGTTCTTTTGGAAAAACGGAGACGTGCTGATAACAGAAATTCCATGGCTGGGAGACAAATGGCTTATGATTACACTTTTAAGCGTATTTGGGGCATTCTGTGATTGGAACCACATCTTACTTTGTGAATGTATTTTAATGTCAATAACTCATATTAAACCTTAAATAATCATGTCTATCTATTGGTTGAATTAAATAACATAATATGCGGTAACTGGTCAGTGAAATGGCGAACAAATGCAAAATATGTGGATGTTTTGTGCATTCTGGCCTTACCTCTGACTCCTCTCACTGATCCAATGCTAGTGTTTTTCCTGCCCTCTGATTCTCCGCCCACAGTTCCCCCACCATTTTTTCCCCACTTCGACCACTGCTGCCGTCATTGACCTGGCAAAGGTTCCGTGGACCAAATAAACACACGTGAAATGGGCCACACTACCCCCGACTGGGAAGTAAAAGAAAGTCATAATTAGCGTTTAGTGAGACCCTCACATTCTGAGCGCCGACGCATTTGAACTTGATATAGAAATGGAAGTCAGTTGTTTACTTGGCAACTGCCGTTAACCAATGCCCTAACAGGTTAGTGTGAAGAAACAACATTTTCTGTCCCCATTAAAGTCCTGTAGCCATCGCCTGGGCCTCAGTAGAACCAGGACCCCGCAGACAGGTGCAAAGGGGCTGCCAGCCAGGTGGCATGTATCTGTCACTTGGACCTCAGTGGCACCATGTCGATACAGATTAACAGGGTGGGGCTCCTGTGACAGCCCTGGGCTACTTGCACCCTTCATTTATGCGCGTTGACATTGGCATAAGGAGGGACTCTGGCCTATTTCAAGGTCACATACTTTTTAGGTGGGCCTTGAGGTACCTAAAGTCATGGGCGTAGGACCCTTGGGGAACAGACAGGATATTTCCCCACCCAGAGTGTGGAAAGACAGGATGCAAGGGACCATACCCCCTGTCCCCCAATTTTTAAGTGTGAACTGATGTTAAATACTGGCAGACCTTCTCTCTGAAGCCAAGCTGCACATCACTTAAGTCTCCTTGAAGTTCTGTAAGCTGAGGTGCAAACTCTGTGGGGGCCCACGACCTCTGTTTTGTTGGTTAATTCATTGTGGTCATTGAAGTGTGAATAAGGAAATGTTGGAACTGCTATTTTATGTTAATGTTCTTGTTGGCTCACCTGGCTTTAGAAATAGAAATAGAAACTTTTAGGAGAGGTTCAACACCTCATTGACCGCAGTTCTATAATTGCCAAAAAAACAAGAAGTCTCGGAGCCCCCACACAGTGGGCTCCTGCACCTTGATTTCAGAAAGGCACATTCTGTCATGGTGTTTGATCTTCAATGTCTGTAGAAATAGACCAAACAGAAAGCACCCCTTTAAATCTTATGACTATACACATGCATATATCTGTAAATAGTCAATTGTATTCAACCTCTTTCCCGCCTTCATTACCGGTCTACTTCCCCAGCTCCTACCCCCCTCCCCTGAATCTTTCCCCTTGCCTACTTTCTCCCTTACGTATTTGTGCTTATTGTTTTATCTCGGATTTACAAGTAACTTTGTTGCCATGCTCTAATAACTGTGTAGCCTTTGTTACGATGTGACCTGTAACTATGATCTGATGCTCATGTAAAGCGCTCTGATACCTCCGGGTCTAGCCAGCTCTATATAAAACCTTTAAAATAAAAATAAATAAATAAAATAAAGGTGCAATAAGTGTATTTATTAAACTTCATAATAACACTAATTGAATAACATGAATTGAATAACCAAACACAAAGCCCTCACCTTCAGTGTTGAACATAAGAAAAAAAGATTTAACCAACCAGTATCTGAACCACACAATATGCAGTCCAGGACTCAAATCCCCAAATTTGTGATCCCCGACCCATCGCTTTACTTCTTTATTTATTTATTTATTGAGTTTTATATGGCGCTGGCTAGACCCTGAGGTATAACAGCGCTTTACATGAGGAGAGTTGCATAGGTTACATGGTACACGTGGTTACAGAAGGTACATCAATTACAATTTACATCACTATCACTTTCCTTAACTATTCAGTTTTATGCACACTTTAGTAATTCAATACAGGATATGTCCTTGTTAGTTTTAGGTCGGCCTGAAACGTAAACAATAATTTATCTGTTCAATAGAGTTCTTAATTTTAAACAAAAATAGGGCAATCTTGTAATCTTCTTTTCTTTTAGAAATTCCGACGTCCAACCATCCAGCAAGAATTCTCCCTTGAACTAAAAAAATAGTCCAGGGGTGAGTCCTTTCACTTCCTCTGTTTCTTAGTTTAATTAGAAGGCAGAGAGGTAAGTGATGACCTTTTCAGTTCTCTATCATAGGTCTTAAAGAGCCTACTTCGCTCTGTGATTTGTCCTGTGTCTTAGCTGTGATCACCTCCATATGCAGACCGAGAAGGAGAGTGTTGGACTTGGCCCTTCTGGCAGGTTCATCCCTAAACTTTTTGCTTTTAGTATGTGATTTAGTGGTAGTGATTTTTGGTCTCTACGCACTATTTCCCTGTGTCCCAGGGTAAAGGGCGTGCGTGTAGTGAGGCTGGCCTGCCCTCCCATAGGAATGCATGGGGAATGTGTGTGTCTCTGGTAATTCCTGATGCTTGGGGTGTGCAGGCCCAAGTTTGGTATGTGCGAACTCGTGAGACTGAATGCTGCACAATGATGTGTGCGGCGTGAATGTGTCTAGTGTGGAAGTGCCACTTCTAGACATTGGTGTGTGTGTGCAGTAAGTGTGCTCGAGTGTGATTAGCTGGAGCTGGCTGGTGAGCCTGGCTCCAAGAGTATAGATGGGTCTGCCCCGGTGGTGAGTGGAGAGATTAGCATGCCGATGTGAGGGAGGGGTGCACCTGGGTCCTGGATAGGACTGGGCTTTCCCCACACAATGCTGGCTTCACCCCCTGTGGTGCGTCTAATGACCCTAGCATGCCTAGTGAATGGAAAGGGTGGCTGAGGAAAACAAAGTACTCCAAAACCAGCTGCGACTGGTTTTTCCCCCACCCTGCACCCTGAGACAAAGGGATTTAATGTATAAAAAGGGGCTGTGTCCCCTTGCAAAAGGTTCTCTTCTTGGATCCTGTTGCTGAGGGGGGCTGCTGCTGCTGGGCGCCAGTAGGACCGCCACTGGGGATTGCCTCACTGCCTAGGAGGACCCTGTGAGCTGGCTCTGGGCCCAGCCTGCCTAAAGAACTTTGCTGGATCTGGCTCTTGCCTCTAGCGATTGGGAGCGCTTTATCTTGCCTCTAGCACTTGGGAGCGCTTTATCTTGCCTATAGCGCTGGGGAGCGCTTTATCTTGCCTCTAGCACTTGGGAGCGCTGTAATTATCCCTCCTCTTGATCGTCGGCGCTGGTGCCCACCCCGTTCATTGCTGTGGTTTCGTTTTAGCAGGAGCCTACCCTGCGTTATTGCCAGCCTGGAGGGAGCTTACCCCTCGTTTCAACCCGCCAGGGACCTTGCGGCGATTGCTTTTTACTGCAGATTTCCATTGATATCCAGTGCCCACCTCAATTTATTATTGGTTTCAAAGGAGCCGGTGCCCACCCGGCATATGCCCCGGATTGTGCCAGCAAGCTGCTTTGTCCTCCCGCCGGGCCACCGCGCTGCCTGCGACAACCCGGAAGTGCCCCTCCATAGACCTGGAAGTTCCACCCCGCAGCCGCGGAGTGCGAAGGAGCCTGCAGCATCTTGTCAGCGGCGAGGCCCTCACGACTGAGAGAGCCCCGCCCGCTGCCCGTCAACGAGAAGAAGCGGGACCGGATGAGGAGTCCCGGACCGGCCGCCCAAGAGCCCCAGAGCAGCACCAGAGAAGAAGTCTCTGCCGTCCCGGTGAGTGCGGGGCAGTTTCCTCTTGGTTCCAGAGCGGCCCCGGTTGCCAGAGGGCCGCTCCAACGAGTGGGGCATTGGTAGAGAGACCTAAGAGGCTCCAGGGGCATTGGCGTATTTCGAGTCCCCCGAGCGGGACTCCGACAAAGGCCCAGCGTTGACAAAGCCCACGAGGGCTCCGGGGGCATTTTTGTGATCCCGAGCCCCAGAGGGAGGCTCCCACGGAGGGCCGCATTTTTATTTAGAGCCTGCGAGGCTCAAGGGGGCATATTTGCATATTTTTAGTCCCCCGAGCGGGACTCCAGCACCACGGGGGCAGTTGGGTTCTTAAGCCCACGAGGCTTCCAGGCACCAGTCGGTGACTTCGAGTCCCCCTGGGAGGGACTCCAAGGACCGGGGCCATTCCTTCTTCGAGCATGGAGGCTCACACGTCATTGGGGCAAATTTGTTATGTAGAGCCCGAGAGGCTCCTGAGGCCCCAGTTGCTGTTTCCAGAGCCCACAAGGCTCCCACATGTTGGCCCCATTGTTCTTACAGCTGCCCAGTACTTAGTGGGCAGCTGCCACGTTTAGGCTTGTTTCTTGGCTGCCTGTGCAGCTTGCCCTGACTTTGGGACTAAGGGCATTTTAGCCCCTGAGAGGCCAGTTGGCCTGGGGGACAGTTGTGCACCTTGCGCAAATTGTTATTACCTGCACCTCTGAATGTGTTTGGATGCATCGCGTGTTTTGCTTCTTTCCCTTTGCTATGTGTTTTATGCTTAGGTGGTTGGTTTTCCTTCTATAGGTCCTTCTAGTGAGGTCCTGGTTCCCTGCGTAATATTGTCCTAAGGTGGTTAGGGTTGCGTAGGAGGTACTTACCCTTTACCAGTAGTTACTGGTTGTATGCTACATGTTCTACTTTTGTGCTACAGTTATTCTATGTGCTGAGTGTTATTCCTACAAGTATTCTATTCCTACAAAGTGCTAGTTCTAAAAAGTGTTTACCCCTGACAGTGGTCCATGTGGCCCTGTCCTGTACATAATCCCCTGTAATTTCTGGCCGTGCCTGTTGGCATATGTAAAGTGTGTGTGTTTTATCTAATGTGTTTTGTATAATACAAAGGCTATTTTTATATATAACCTTGTGTGGAGTTTCCTCTGTGGTGAGCCTCGGGTGTTGTTGCTGGGTGCGCGAGCAAATGCTTTACACCTTGCCTCCGAGATAAGCCTGACTGCTCGTGCCAAGCTAACCAAAGGGGGTGAGCAGGGGTTATCTTGGCGGGTGACTTCCTTGCCCTGACTTAGGAATGGTTGTTTCTGCCTGACTTTGGCGCAAGCCTTAGCCAACCAGAAATGCCATTTCTAACAGAGAGACATATTTTTGTGCCTATTTAGAAGAGCTATCAAACAGCTATGGGGACAAGAGGATTGCTCGTGTAAGGGTTTCGTATTTAAAATGACATACCAAGGTATGTCATCCTCTTGTAAGTCCTGCGTGAGACTCGTCTTACAGTACTCAGCAAAAACACCCCACTTATATATGGTTAATATAAATATTATTGCTTCATTTTTAGTAACAAATTAGTCTAAAGCAAAAGAGAACATGAAAAACTGACATTGTAAGAACTCCTTTCAGAGCGCCACCGTGCAAGCAAGGGTTACTAGGCCCAACTGTGGGAGTTGAGGCCTTTTACCCCTGATGTTCCAGGGACCGACTTAATATGGATTCTGAGTAACGAGGCCAGGTCTCTTCTTTACTTGATTCTCATGGCATGCGTGGTCCGAGCAGTCCGAAGCTCATCTGGAGGGGGTGGGGATGAGGATACAGGACAGTAAACAAGGGCTTATAACATAAAATAGGTGCAGCAGGAGAAATAAATCATTGTCCAGCCAAATACTCTCTTTTATGAAAAGAGAGAAGTGTTTTATTTCTACTGCCTACCACACAAAGGAAAAAAACAAAATTCACAGTTACACAGTCCACATTGAGGTTGGGGCTCCATTATTCCTTTGGCAATTCTCTAGCCCCCTACCTCCTCATGTTAACAATAGTGGTTATGGCCCATTCACTATTAGTGACATCCAGGATATGCTGCACTAGCAGTCCAAGTCTCAAGAGTCCACTTTGACTCTAATTTGAAGTCAGTAGTCTTCCAGTGCTACCTCGCTATCTAGTTTTACCTGGACCAGCAGGAGTGGTGCATCTGGAGTTCCTGACGCACCCTGTCCGTGGTTGTCTGAAGCCGCTGCACCTGAATTCAAGTGAGTCTGCCACACACCTAGTTGGCTGCACCCAGAAGGTGCAGAGTCTCTCATTCGCAGTTGAAATCCAGAAGTGATCGGAGGTTATCTGCGACTTCTCCTGCAAGGTAAGGGTACGGCTTGTCTTCTGGTGGGGGGTAGTTGGGTTGATCCTATTGCAGTTCCCTTGACTGGGCAATGGTGCACAGGTGCTCCCATGGCGTTTTCACTTACCAGCAGGAGATTGTAGAACAGGTTGCAGTTCTTGATGGTCCCAGTGACCCCTCTGGAATACAGAGTCATCGTATGTCACGGTACATGGTGTTCCACCTGAACAGCACAGAGAAGTCTTCGGCTATGGCCCCTACTGATTTATGGGGTTGCAGCCTGCTATGGCCCTAATCAAACAGCCGTCCTTTTTCCACAGCAGATCCTCCTATTATACGGGGTAGCCGACTCAGCACTACACCCATGCTCTGACCCGATCGGTACAGTGCGGCACTCATCTCCCTTCTAGACTGCCATCCCCTGCCAACTTTGTCCTGTATAGGAGCCACAACCCGATTGTTGCAGGTGCCATTTCCTCACACATCGCAGAAGGAGTTCACTCGACAGGGCTCCTAACTGGACCTCGCTCCCTCCAACGCTCTCCTCTTCCTCAGATGGTACATTGGTCTTGGCAAGCAGGCAGGTGCCGGTGCTCCGGGCTCCAGGGCAGATGGTCTTGCATTCCCTGGGTGATGACCCCTCATCCAGCAAGGAGACTAACAGGCCTTGGCCCCCAGTTCTGGTCCCAGGCAGGAGTCTTGTAGAGCTGCCCCTCCTTACACAGCCTGCCTGACTGCTTGGCAGATGACTATTTTGAGGGCCTCAAACTCCCTTTCTTATAGTCCATTTCCAGAAACCAAATGTGATTTAGGGTCCTATTCCTTGAACTTTTGTGTTAGGGTTCTGTTTCTTTTGAAGTGTCCACTCCTCTGCTCTCTTTCTCTTGAAAAACAATCTGTCACATCAGATGCAGCTCCAAAGCTGGTAGCCCCACAACACAGGCCATGGGTGTGACTAGAGTTCACACTTGTATATCAGCTACAGTGATATGTGCATCAAAAGGTTAGCCCAGGGCCAACAGCCATACTCTTTATGATTCTCTTATCATGACCATCTCCTTCTTGAGATGCGCCCAGGCTCCTTCCTTGTCACCTATCACTCAATAAAATAGCACCCTTTGAAGTGTACATGTGAAGCCTGGCTCTTCTCTCCCCAGTTTGTGTCCCACACAACTTTGAGGAATGTAGTAATACACAAATCTGCCTAAGGAGATTACTCTACCTCCTCTCCATGTTTCACCACGCTGGCCCGAGTCTCCCAAACTAGAACCCAGGGCCCATCATGTGTTCCGCCATACACTGGCACACATACATGAAGTGCATCTATGCAACCTACACAAATTGCATCTCACCACATCCACTGTGTATTGTACCACTCATATACACACATACATGCATTTACCATGCATGCACTGCCCAGGACTACTGCAATATCCCTGTGTTGCACCCTTCTAAGGCTCACATACACTCAGCGCAGATATACCACTCCTGTGCTGTGCAGCACTTCTCAACAAAGTGATGTAGACCAAGGGTGAGTTAAGCACACAGGAGCGAAACTTTAAAAGTGAGGGAGCCTGTAGGCCTCATTTTAGTGACACAGGCTAAAAAGGACCTGTTCACATCTACTGATCACTGCACAGTGGGAAACATCCTTTTCCCTGCATGCGTTACTCCGCGTGCCATTACCCTGCATTTTTTACACCGCAAAATCTTTTACAACGCAGGACTTTACACTGCAAACTATTACAACGCATTCCCAAAAGTAAAGCCCCGGTGGAGTTAGAATAGTAAAAAGCGTTCTAATGGATTGCGTTGTAAAGACCTGCGTTGTAAAAGATTTTGTTGTGTAAAAACTACAGGGTAATGGCATGCAGAGTAAAAGTGTGCAGGGTAAAGTGTCCTACTCTTGCACGGTAAGCTACCACCACTGTGCTCATGCTGCTTAACTGCTGGTGAAGGCAGTAACCTTCCATTACCATGCAGAGGACTTTTCCATCCCAGCACACATACTTTGGGTGACTCATGGCAACTCCGTCAGCATGAGGGTATTCGCGAAGGTTTCATTTTACAAAAAACATTACTTTCAAAAAGTTTCATTTCAGTGTTGTATTCGCATGTACACAATCGAGACACTGATAAATGTTGAAAAATAAATGTTGTTTCATGGTAAAGCTTTTATTATATTTCTTATGACATTTGTTGCCGCATTTGTATTCTTTGATGGCTCTTGGAGCCAAATCAAACACATAGCTCTGCTCTGCCCAAGGCCATCTCTGGCCCCACTAAGAAATGTTGTGTCTCCTATGCCCTTGACTAAAGCCCTGCAGCAGCGTTTCTCAAACTCGGGGTCACAAGCTGAAATTTGGTGGGTCAGAAAATTCTAAGCAATAAATAAAGATGCCTTTAAATTCTGCTCACATTTGCCAGCGTCAAAGACAGAGGTCAAATGTCAGACTATGTCTTCTGGCAAATTGCTGCATATTCTTTTAACATGGGGATTGGTGTTTACTTTTCTTTCTCTGACAGCAAAGTGAGAGGAGTTTTTACTAGAGTACAGTAGAGTGAAAATAAGACTGTAGGATGTCGTTTTTTTTTGCACCCCACAACAAAATGTAAATGCCTGTTAATGGAACTGTATGCATTCAGCAGTCAGTAAAGCAAACATGAAGCCCTTTTTTTGTAATTCTGAAATGTGCTGGAAACAGATTGTGATAGAATCAAAACAAATCAAGATACTTTTCTTGGTGATACACAAAGGATACGTTTTCAAACAAACCAGATTTCTACACATCATCATTTGTGCGCTATATAGTTTTATCAGCAAAACTGTCTGTTCAAATGTAGTTGCCATTTCAATGGAAAACATGCTGTCTGCAAGTGACAGGCGCTACCACACGATCAATCAATCAAATCGAGTTTATAAAGCGCATGGCTGCACTAGGTAGTGCGTCCCCGTGCTGGGACAAGGGCCCGTACCAGGCATAAGAAACAGTAAAGAGAATGTCAGACAGTGGAGTTACCAGCTGGGAAAAGCCACATCTTGAGCTTTTTCCGGATACTTTAGTTACATTCAAAAATGGCCCCGCCTAATGTCCTTTAAAGATAGGTGGGTTATGAAAATTGTTTGTTCTAAAAATTGGGTTGTGATTCGAATAAGCTTGGGAAGCACTGCCCTACAGGACATTTTCCAGAGTGGTACTCTCCAACTTCACCAGAGCTCTTGGATCTGAGCCATAGAAGGAGAGTGGCCTCACAGCACGGCCAGCAGAATTAAGCGATGTTGCGGCATATTCTGCATAATCATGGATTTGCCACATATTCCATCTTCCACACTATACTATGAAGATGTTACCATCAAAAAATATTTGTGCGCAACCAGATCAAAAGTCTCTTAAAACGCAGCGATGTGTGTTGCTGCACAATGAAATATTTTAAAGAAAAGGGGTAACCCTGTGTCCCTCAGAACCTGGGTAATGAATGGTTTACGAGAAAGTGGTTCTGTTGGGTAAAACAAAAAAATGTAACCATGCTAACAATGCAATCCAAGATTATTGCTCTCTGATAAGCACAGGTCCAGTACCACCAGGATTCCAATAGAAAGAATATGAATCCTCAGCTCCAAATCGGTGTCTGGACAACAAAAACAATTGTGTATATATATCTGTATATAAGAGCTTGTTTGCACTGTATATATTCTTCACCCATTGAGCACTTTTTCACAAACGTCACTAAATCGCACGTTAATATTTCTTCTGACAGTATATTCGTGCTATGTATGTGAATACTGAATGAAGCAATTCTGTTATAAACACATAGTACAATCACTTGATTTCATGACTTATTTGTTTAGTTCCTATTTCTAGAGCTGTGCTTATCGGAGAGCAATAATCTTGGATTACATTATTAGCATGGTAAAATTATTTTGTTTTACCCAACAGCCGCACAATGAAAGGTTGTCACCTTTCAATTGGTTATTGCTGTATTTGAGTGTAAACTGTTATGAATGAGGTGTAACCTTTGCTCAGACATAGTAACACATAAAAGACAAAATAATGTAGTAATACTGTCACAAATTGTGCCATATTACACCCCAAAATTTAGTCAGCTCTGCTGCATAATTTGGTCTTCCCTTGTTGCAAAATGTCGGTGGCCGTGCCTTGCAAGTTGTTTAGTCAAACGAGATGCCTCCACTTTATCTCCAATCAACCACACCTTCCAAGAGACCAGAAAAATATGTGGCTGTCTGTGAAAGGGAGAACGGTGGAGGTCCATCGCCCTTTCATGGCTTTGGCTACTGTTGCACTCAGACTAAACCCTGGGTTCCACTTTGGCACCTTTCTTTATTGCTGTACTTGACTGGCCACCTGGGGTACCTGTGTGTGTTTGTCTGCGCCCTCTAGGACCTTGGCCGGAGTTTAGGTTTTCTAGAAAGGAAGCCGTAACGTTCCATTACTTGCATATCTGGGTCCAATTAGTAGAAGATTATGAAAAAACGGTTGTTTGTCAAAATGTGCGTCCCATAAAAGTATTGAACTATCTCGCTCATAGTCTTGTTTAAAAACCTGCATGTAGGGGAGCGGCGTAACGCAAAATGAGGAGGCCCCCCTTTAAATGCGAAGATGGTCCCCTGCTGCTCAGAGACCATCGTTTGCGTGATTTAAATTCATGGCATAACTATTGAATGTAAAATTGATAACATTTTGCTCCCTCTTAGAACCAGAGCCACATAGTGCCTTGCTCTGCCCGGCCGCTAACTGGCAGGGCTGCTTCTTTGTTCCTCCTTCCAGGAACTCTCAAGTGCCATATTCACATTGGCCACTGGTAGTCACTGTTACACCACTATATGATCCCAGTGGGACCTCGGAGAAACTCGAACTGAATACTGGGTGCCCCGTGTTGAGCCAATGACATTCACCGCGCCGATGCTCGCCTCATGAGGCGACAGGCCAGGGATGTGCGATGACAGGTACTACTCGACGTCTTTGAACTGCTGCTGAATGTGTTGCTTATGTGTTGTTTCAGCTTTATATAGCACAAACTCGATCCAAAGAGTTTGGAGCGCTTTACATGAGCACCAGTTACATTTCGCAAGGTCACATTTTAAATATGGCAAAATCTGGGCACATCACTTAATCTCCCCGTGCCTAAAAATATGTGACATTTGTTTAGGCACAGGGAGATTAAGTAATTTGCCCAGAATCACAGAATTTTGAGCCAACGCCGAGACTAGAACCTGTTTTCCAGTTCCTAAGTCCATTTCGAACATTTTAAGGATCTTGGGGGACCTACGCCAAACATATTTTGCCCCCCCCCCCTGTTTGGAACAGTTTTGAACTCATCCAATTACAGCTGTTCCATGCCCTCTTTAGCCAGGTCGCTGACTGCACGGTTAAATGTGTTTACCTCTAATATTCATGGATAGTGATGTGTGTTTTCAAAAGTTTAACACAGCAGTAGCCCACTAATATTGCTATAAATAACCTTTGTGAACCCCCTCCCATTTCTTAAGTGTCAGGCTCGATTTTGATGTAAAAGAAACGTTTTATGGATGTTGCATTCAGAGTTGGATTGGGATTGAAAATCGGCCCGGGCACACAAAAGAAATTCAGCCTACATTTGCATAATCACTCCTCAAATCACTGCTTTGGCGTAATCTTATAAAAAAAACTTGTTGGGGGGGGGGAGGGAGTAAAAAATGCACGCGTAAGTTTACAGTGGTGAATCTAATGAGGCCACTTCTACTCGGGCCCCTGCCCCCGCTCATTATGTGCGCACATTAATTGACCGGCCCAGCGAGTCAAAGGGAGTGACACCTCTGCCTGTTGCTAAACGAAGGTAATGAGCGCCCATCTGCCCCCAGAAAGGCCACTCAGACACCCACTGGGCCGCTGGCTGTGTTCGAACAATAGAGGCACCGACCAAATGGCCCCCAGACTCCTAAAAAACAGAGGCCCACAGCAGCACTCACCGGCCCCTCGGGCATTGCCCGAGTGCCCACATTACCAATCCGACGCTGGTTACATTCCCCACCCCCAGCGCCTTGAGACCCTCACGGGTAAGTAGTACGCTTTACAAATGCGATGATTGATTGATTGATTGATTGCATGAAAAATAAATACAACATTTATCTGCAAAATGTATGTAAGAGACACACATTAATCCACATTAGAAATAAATTAAAGGAAAATTGTATTTTAAACAATCTGTTTAAGAAGTATTCAAGGCCATGAGGGCAAGAGTCTTTGCTGAGCTGGTTGTATCTGTACCCCTCCCCTCCCCCCAGAAGCTGACGCCCTGGGCCGGAGCCCACTTTGCCCGTTTAAAATGTCTCTGTGGTAGTTATGGCCCTAACGCTACATCGTCTCGGCGACAGACGCTTGACAAACACAAAGTCACTTAATATCCAAATATACACCCCCCTGCAAACCTAGAGGTCGCGAGAAGGGCCACCACACACTCATGGAAGATTTGGTAGCTAAGGACGTGTCGATGTCCCGGGGATGAGGTAGGAAGAAACCAGGCCAGCTGCAGGGGCGGCTCTAGGCTCATGGTGGACCTGGTCAGGGAGCGTAGGTAGGGGGCCCCGGAAGTGGGAGTCCGGGCGGGGCGGAGCACGGAGGCCAGTTAGGAGGGGGGGGGGGGGTGTCAGGGTGTTTGGAAGTGGAACAGAGCCAGAGCCGGCAAATCCCTGCCAGGGGCAGGCACACAAATATGTATCCATCCTCAGAGGTTTATTATATTAAGGATATATATTGGCGTGGCGGCCCCTGGGGTTTGGTGGCCCTGTGCAGGTGCACAGCTTGCACATGCCTAAGACCGCCCCTGCCAGCTGAAACACCGAGTAGGAGAGTGCGGACTATTCGCAGACAGCCTCCCCCTCTCGCTCTCTCTCTGTGCCGCCAGCCAGTATCTTTCTTTTCACATCGACCTTCAGTGAGGTGTGTGGCGGGGGGCGAGGAGAAGCCTGGCCGGGGGAGTGAAAGCAGGTATAGATTGAAAGCTGCTTTAGAAAGCCGAGAGAAAGGGTCGCGGCAGCTGGGGCGCGCGGCTCTCCATTCTGTGTCCAGATGGAGGAGCCAGCGGGGGAAAGAGCAAAGAAAGGCGCCCGTGGTGGCTAATGGAACTTATTTATGTACCTGCTCCCCTGGCACTTCTGCTCCCACTCCTGCAGGTGCCCCTCCCTCTCACAGCCGAAGGCAAAGGATGTGCAGCCAGTCAGCCGAAAGGTACCAATTATACTGGTATTATTCGTCACTAACCGCATTGTCTGTTTATGTTTTATTAGTGCACATTATTACCACACAATTAAATGGTATGTATTGAGTTAGCCCGGGGAGCGAGGCAGGTTATGCGTATTTACCTCCGGATGCGAAACTGGTGACTCCAGGGCTGCTTGTCTGACGCCTTCAGTAGGCGGCGCTCGACCTCCTGGGCGGGTCTGGCGGTAAATCTTTAGCTTCCTCGTTTACTCTTCCAACTGAGGAAAAAAGTAGGCTGTCGGGAAGGAGAGATTTGCCGAATGCATTAGCTCCACGCGTTAAACCCGGTTTAATAATTACTGAGCTGATTAGCAGGCACAGATAAGGTGGTCTGCTCGTGTCAGACTGAAATCATCTGATCGACAGTATCGACCTATCTGTCTTTGATCACCCGGTAGCGAAGGTAATGGCACAGACGGTTTCCAGACAGGCATTTTTAAATAGTGATCTGAGCATGTTTGTCTACAGAGGAATTTACACGGCCTAATCACTAAAAGTTTCATAGACGCGCAAAATGCATTAAAATCACCCAGCGTGAGAATCCGCACCCTTTCTGTCAGGGTGTGAGGTGTTTTTCGCGACCGCCGACTCGAGGGAGAAAAGGCGGTATAAACCAGCAGTGGGAAAAGAACATTTTTTAAGTGAACGAAAAGGAAATGTGGTAGTTCAATGCTTCATTTTCAATATTTGTGTGTAGAACTTGTATAGCTGTTATGGGGAACGGCTCTGTCTGCGTACTACTAGAAGCCAGTTTTAGAGGCCCTATCTTTATTTGCCTTTTCCTCTGACTATAAATTGTTTTATCCATAAGATGGCCATTTCCCCCCTTCTTGGGAACACGATGAGTTAGTGGATATAATTGGCCACGAGCATGTGTGCCCGCAGCCCAGGCCCTTTTATGTAACAGGGTTACTTGACTGATGGAAACCAGTTGGATGGGCGTGGGGTGTGTGTTATCACTGCTCCTAGGGAGGGGCTATTACATGACGTGTCTAGCAGAACACTTTTTTATTTTCTTTATTTAATTTATGCGTTTTTATATCGCGCGGACTTTACCCAAAGGTGTCAGAGCGCTTCACAATAGGAACAGTAGTGAAACATGAGGAAAAATTACAAGTGAGCATGTTACAAAAACAAACGTTACGTTACATAAGGCAATAGTGACAATTGTGCAGGTATCAAGAGCAAACAAAATACAAGAGGTAGCAAACTATACGTTACAAGAGGAAAAAAAAGTGACGTGTGTTTGTTACAAAGCGTACAAAGTTCAAATAGAGGTATAATACTGCACTAAATGGCAGATACTCAAAACACAAGAACAAACATTACGTTACATGAGGCAATGGTGGCAATTGTGCATGAATCAAAAGCAAACAAAATACAAGAGTGAGCAAATGATACATTACAAGAGGGAAAGTGACGTGTGCATGTTACAAAGGAATACACAATACAAGTAGAAGTATAATACTGCAATAAATGGCGGACTCTCAAACCACAAGAACACATTAGGAGGCACTTC
Organism: Lissotriton vulgaris; assembly: GCF_964263255.1. NCBI lineage: Eukaryota > Metazoa > Chordata > Amphibia > Caudata > Salamandridae > Lissotriton > Lissotriton vulgaris. Next base: position 770,195,003 of record NC_141697.1, read on the forward strand.
TATAGTCATGTAGAACAGATTTATGTATAATGGAAGGACTTCCTTCAGATAATAGAGAGGGTGTGAATTAAATTTGGAAGTGTCTTGACGAAGGAGAGCTTTGAGGTCAGTTTTGAAGGTCTGGGAAGAGGTGGTGGTCTGGAGCTGAGGCGGAAGTGAGTTCCAGATTCTCACCTCGTTGCCTGAAAAGGATTGGGCCATCGACCTTTCCTTCTTGAAAGTGGGAGGTTCAAGCAATAGATTTTCCGCATTACGTTATGGTCTAGAGCCTCCAAAGAGTTTCAGTTTATGCGCCAGGTAGCGAGAAGAGGGGGAGTGCAAGGCTTTGTGGGTAATATAGGCAGTCTTGTAGATAGATCTTGCCTCGATGGGAAGCCAAGGGAGGGTGGATAAACTGGGTGTGATGTGGTTGCTTCTTTTGGCCCCATATATGAAACGAGCGGCTGAATGGAGAACAGATTTAAGGGGGGACAGGTGGGATTTGGGGAGGCCAGTAAGAAGAGAGTTGCAGTAGTCCAGTCTGGAGAGAACCAGTGATTGGACCAGGTCATGCTCCGGGGAGAAGCGACAAAAGAAGTTGGTATCGAGCAGACTTTGCAATGGAATTTATGTGGGAGAGTAGATTGAGATTTGTGTCAAGTATGACATCAAGGGATTTTGCGCTGTCGACAATGATGGATTTATTGTTAAGTAGACTCATCTGATCCATCCATGATTGAACCGGGGGAGGAGAAAGTGAGGAAGGAGGAGAGGAGGAGAGGAGGAGGAATTCAATTTTAGAGGGATTCAGAATCAGTTGATGAGTTAACATCCAGTTTTGAATGGAGTCGAGAGTAGAGCTTAGGATGTAGAGATCGTGAGTGGAGGCAACCTTGAGGTAGATTTGAGTGTCGTCCGCATAGAGCTGATAGTGGATCTCAGATTTGCTTAGGAGGTTTCTATATGGTTCTAAATAGAGATTGAACAATTTGGGTGCAAGTATGGAGCCTTGAGGAACACCTTGACCTACCGCCATTGGAGATGAAAGACTATTCCCTATTTTGATCATTTGGGATCTATCCGAGGAAGGAAGCAAACCATTTAAGCACAGTGCCCTCCATGCCCATTCTCTGTTGAAGAGTGTTAAGGGGAGTGTTGTGATTGACAGTGTCAAAGGCTGCAGAAAGGTCAATGAGAATAAGAAGACAAGACTTCCCAGAATCGAGTATCCGCAGCGCATCATCAATCACTTGCAGCAGGGCTGTTTCAGTGCTGCAGTTTTGAATGAAGCCGGACTGGAACTTGTCAAGAAGATCATTGCCCTTGATATGACGAGAGAGTTGTTTCGCTACACACCTTAATGTGATTTTCGCAAGAAAAGGTAGGTTAGTGATGGGGCGGAAGTTGTTGAGGTCGTTCGCATCAGCAGTGGGTTTTTTAAGCAGAGGGGTGACCTGCCCAGTTTTGAAGGAAACAGGAAGGGGGCCTTGACAGAGGGAGAGGTTAACCAAAGTGGTCCAATAGGACAGAGAATGGGTATAGAAGTCAATGGCAATGGCACTAGGGATGGGTCAAGAGAATGGTTGGAGGGCTTTGTGTCGAGGATGCATTTGAGGAGGGCATCTTCGTAGATGGGGTAAAAGTTCTGCCAAATGGCTAAGGATTTGCGCTCCTCTGGAGGGGTAGGATGACTGACCTGATCCACAAGTGATTTCATTTTTTCGTCAAAGAATGTAGCGAATTGCGCTGCTTTCTTTGTAGAATCCTCCAACTTGGAGGTTGGGGGAGAGCAGTTTGGATTCTTGATGAGATCGAATAGTTTTTTGGGTCTATTTTTGGCTGAGTCGAGGAGGGTTCTGAAGTGTGTCGCTTTTCCAAGGAAGATGTGCTTGTGGTACTCGGATCTTGCTGAACGAAGAGTGGCCAAATTATCGGTAGAGGGCGCTTGTCTCCATTGTTTCTCCAGGAATCACCGGTACTTCCTTTCTTCATAGAGGGATTTGTTGAATCAAGGTGCTGAGGGAGTGGGCCTTTTCTTTTTGCTTTGGAGAGGAGCGACGTTATTGATTTCGACTGCAAGGACTGTGAGGCATTGGGAGATGAGTTCGTTAACATCTAGGTTCAGGTCTAGCCTTGGAAGTGATAGCAAAGCTGATTCACAGAGGGTACTGAGGTCAATATTTTTAGTGTCACAGAACCAGGAGGTAGCCCTCTTAGGTTGGCCGAGAGTTACAGAGTGTGAAAGGTGAAGAGAGAATGGGATGAGGAGGTGGTCAGACCAGTCTACATGAATAGGGGTAGAGATAGTAAGCATGCCTGTTTTCGAAATAACAAGGTCCAGGATTGAGCCCTTAGAGTGTGTTGTTTCTGTGCAGTGTTGGATAAGATCGTTTGCAGACAGGAAGGTGGCCAGAAAATTCGCAGAAGAGTCTTGAGACAAGCCCCAGTAGAGATTAAAGTCACCCACGAAGATCTGATTGTCACTTTGCGAGTATTAGTCGCTAATGAAGTCAGTGAGTTCCTCCATAAACGAGGGGCCGCTACAAGGCATGGTAAATGGCATGGAATCTGAGGGGTAAGCGGTGGTGCAATTGAAGTTCAAGGGATAGGCATTCAAAAGTGTGGAAGGAGCTGTTAGGAAAGGCCTTAAGTTGAAGGGAGTTTCTAAAGATGACTGCAACACCTCCCCCAACGTTGTCAATTCTATCATTTCTTAATATAGAATAGCCAGTGGGTACTAGGAGATCAAACATAGAGTGAGAGGTATCGTTGAACCAGGTCTCTGTGAGGAAGAGCATGTTAATATTGTGAAGTATGATGGTGTCGGAGATTTCAAGTTTGTGTTTTAGTGCAGATCTTCAGTTGTGGAGCAGACAGCGCAGCTCTGTCGAGACTATTTTGGTGACAGGGGCACTTGAGCTATTAGGGGTGATAGGGATGTTGTACTTATACGAGGGTGCTCGGGAGGGTTTAGGTGGATGAGTGGTTCTGACAGAGGAGATGGTCGGAATAGTGTAGATAGTAGGGCTACTTGGAGATGAAAGTGGAAGAAGGGTGGTGTTCGAGGGCTTGTGTGAGTTTTTTTTTATAAATAATTTTTTTTAGGATTTTATAAAGTATACATCAGTAAATCTGTGAAACAAAATGGACCATTACACTACCGCATTCATCATCCAAGTGACAAAAGTTATATAAGAACTCACACTTTGCACCAGTACATATGTTACAATAGGATGTTAGGAGGCCATATTCAAATTGCTTCTCTACATCGCAGGATTTGCATTTAAATAGTCTGTTCGGTATTTCCAATAGTCTTTCGGCTGGCGGGTAATTCTTCTTCATATGTTCTCAACGTAGTCTGGCAGTAGGACATATCCTTAAGCCATTGCTTAGCACTAGGTGTCATCTTACTGTCCCAGCACATAGATACTCGTCGCTTGGCGAGTAACAGTGCTATCATACCAAATTTTCGTTTCGTAGCTCGTACGTTGCTCAAGAGCCCCAATAGACATACTCAAATAGTGCAAATAATGTCAGCTCCCACCATTTCGGACAGTATTGAGGTAACCTGTTCCCAGTATGCATGTATCTTCAAACAGTACCAAGCTAAATGAGTAAAATCAGCTTTCTCAAAACCACCTCGCTTGCAACTCTCTTCCGACCTTAACCCATATTTACACAATTTCACAGGCGTGTGATACGCTTGATGCAGGTATTTAAAATGTACAAGCCTTAAATTACCATTGGGTGTTAGCATTTTAATCAGAGTGCATGTGATCTGCCAGTCTTCTTCTGTGAGTGGTTCCTCCATTACAGTGCTCCATCTTTCCCTTGCCTTGTTAGTATTATTACTTATTTCATTTTGTGCCGCTGTATACAAAAGAGACACTAAATGCGTGGTGTTGGAGGAGGTCAGTATGAGTTGTAAAGTGTTGAGCTGTAGCGGTTTGTCTGGATAGCTTGTATATCGTTTTTTGACCGCTTCCTGCAACCTGTAATAGGTGAAGCGGAACATTAGTGTTTGATTTTGTATATATGCTAGGTCTAGCGTTTTCTTGAATTTCCCGTCATTGTATAGGTCACCTATTGTATCCAATCCCACTTGCCACAATAAGCCCATAAGCCCATACCCACCTCTTCGTTGGTAACAGAAATTGCAGGATAAAAATGTAGTGGCAGAGCTGGAGCATAGAGCGGCAGTTTATTTGCCAATTGCCCTAAACGGTGCCATGCAGCGTTAGTGGCGTCAATGGTATTAATGTCTTTGGCGTGTAAGGGTGGGCAATTATGCGTTATAATTGCCGTTAACGGTATCGGTGATGCGTCTCCTTCCTCTATGGCCGTGTGTGTTAGATATGGAATTTCGTGATACCAATACGTGGCATATTGTGCTGAGCACATAAATAGTACAAGAGGAAATCTGGTACACCAAATCCTCCTCTAGTGTATGGTAGAGTCAGAGTGTGTAATTTAATTCATGCCTGTTTGCCTTCCCATATTAACCTGACCACTATTGAGGATATGCGTTTGAAAACTTCCCTTGGTGGGGTAATTGGGACGTTTTTGAATAGGTAAAGTAGTTTGGGGAGTATCACTATTTTAACTATCGCTATGCGGTCCGCGAGTGATAATGGCAGCTGTACCCAGCAGTTCACTTTAGTTTCCAATGATGATATCACCCTACCGTAATTAGTTCTTATGACAATCTCCGGGCCTCTATGGTACCACACACCAAGGTATTTAATGGGGTCGACTTGCCATTCTAGTGGAAATTCAGTAGCATGCAGTGTTGTGGTGTCGGTAGAGGAATAATAGAGCGAGCGGCTCTAGGGCAAGGGCAAATAGTAAGGCGGACAGTGGACATTCCTGTCTTGTCCCATGCTCTATACTTATTGTGTCCGATACATCGCCATTAATCCGAATCCTAGCTACTGGTTGAGTGTATAGGATTTTTACCCACTGCATGAATATCGGGGGAAATCCCATCCTATTAAGTACTGTGATTAAGTAAGACCACTCAATAGAGACAAAAGCCTTAGCAGCATCCAGCATGACCGCAACAGCTTTAGTATTGGGGACCAGATAATGAGACCGAGCGAACAGTGTCCGGGTGTTGTGCGTGGTGGCTCTTGATGGTATGAGACCGGATTGGTCTGGGAGAACCAGGTTTGTCATAAGTGGTTGACCTGACCTCACCCTGGTCGGTAACGGTTGCTCCACCCACCGCGCAGCTCTCCCTGAGTGTGCCCAATCTCCCTGCCTGCCTCGCCGCTGCCCTGTGTCATTGGGCTCCACTTCTCCTCGTTGCTGCTTCTAGTGCTTGTTCCTGTTTTTTGTTCACTGCTACCAGTGCTTGTTTTTTTGGTTTCTTGCCCTTCTGTGCCCCTGCCTTTGTGTTTGTCGCTCTTCCCCTCGGGACCGCTTTTCCCACCTCTGACCCCTGCCCACTCCCTGCCGCTGCTCCCCTGCGGCCCGCCCCCCCCGATCCCCTACCCCGCGCCACCCCGCTCCCGCCTCCCAGCTGCTCCTCCCTCCCACTCGCTATTTAGGGTCTGCCAGCGTGACTGGGAGCTGTGACCTAACCTGACCCTGGTCGGTAACGGTCGCTCCACCCGCCGCGCAGCTCTCCTTGAGTGTGCCCGGTCTCCCTGCATGCCTTGCCGCTGCCCTGTGTCATTGGGCTCCACTTCTCCTCGGTGCTGCTTCTAGTGCTTGTTCCTGTTTTTCGTTCACTGCTACCAGTGCTTGTTTTTTTGGTTTATTGCCCCTCTGTGCCCCTGCCTTTGTGTTCGTCGCTCTTCCCCTCGGGGCCGCTTTTCCCACCTCTGACCCCTCCCCGCTCCCTGCCACTGCTCCCCTGCGGCCCTGCCCCCTTTTTTATTCGGTACCCCGATCCCCTTCCCCGCGCCACCCCGCTCCCGCCTCCCAGCTGCTCCTCCCTCCCACTGCGCCATTTATGGTGGAGTCCTCGCGTACGCGCAGCGGGCGCGCCGATTGCGCCCGATTACGCCCATCCACGCCTGGACCGCGCTCAGCGCCAGAACCCCTGGACTTCACCAGAGCCAGCCCCCCCCGACAGAGATACGACGCCGCAGCCATCCACGCACTCAACACCGGCCGACAACCAGCCTGCTACCAAGCCACCCCGAAACGCTCGCACGGAGCCTTCACCTGCCACGCCTGCAGCTTCACCTGCAACTGACCCTGCTCCGCACCCACCAAGCCAGGCTCCAGCAACGATCACCTCAAGTGCATCCTGCTCAACACCTGCTCCGTCCACAGGCACGCCGTCGAACTCTGGAACCTCCTTGACACAACATCTCCAGACGTCGCCTTCCTCACAGAAACATGGATGAACGCCTCCTCAGCAGCGGACATCACGATAGCCATCCCAGAGGGATACAAGACCGCCCAGAAGGACCGCGCCAACCAAAACGGAGGAGGCATCGCCATCGTCCACAGAAACACCATCCGAATCATGACCAACTCCGACGACACCCTCACCGCCGCCGAACACCTTCACTTCCAGATACATACCGACCCCAAGACCACCCTCAGAGGCACCCTCATCTACAGACCCCCGGGACCAGGCGCACAATTCAGCGAAGCCATCGCAGACTTCATCAGCCCGCACGACCTCACCTCCTCCGACTACATCCTCCTAGGAGACCTCAACTTCCACCTGGAGAACAACAATGACTGCAACACCGCCACCCTGCTGGACAACCTCGCCAACCTCGGACTCAAGCAACTGGTGAACACCCCCACCCACTACGCCGGCCACACGCTTGACCCCGTCTTCTCCTCCAGCAAGCACATCTCCTTCAGCCACTCCACCCGACTACACTGGACAGACCACAGCTGCGTTCACTTCAACTTCAGGAGAACCACGACCCGCCACCACCCTCAACAGTTCCCCGCAGAAGCTGGAGCAAGATCACCGCCGACCATCTCACCACCTCTCTGTCTGAACCCCCCCACCTACACGGCGGACCCCAACGAAGCAGCCCGCAACCTCACACAGTGGCTCACCAACAGCGCCGATGCCCTTGCACCACTGAAGAACCCCCCCAACAGACACGGCAGCAAGAAAGCCTCCTGGTTTACCAACCACCTCAAAAGCTCCAAGAAAACCTGCCGCACCCTCGAGAAAGCCACGACCAGACTACAGAAAACATGACAGCCCTCAAGAATGCCACCCGCAAGCACCACCAACTGATCCGCGCCGCCAAAAGGACCACATTCAAAGAACGACTGGACAACAACTTCCACAACAGCAAAGAACTCTTCAGCATCGTCAAAGAACTCTCCAGCCCCATTGCCTGCAACAACGACATCACTCCCTCACAGGACCTCTGCAACTCACTCGCCTCGTTCTTTCACCGCAAGATCGCCGACATACACAACAGCTTCAGCACACATACCACGCACCCTACCACCACTCCAGAGCCTCCCACCACCGTCCTCCGCACCTGGACGCCGGTCAGCACCGAAGATACCACCCGCACGATGAACACCATTCACTCCGGCTCCCCCACTGACCCCTGCCCACATCACATCTTTAACAAAGCCGACTCCATCATCGCACCTCAACTCCGGGACATTATCAACAGCTCCTTTGCAGCCGCCACCTTCCCTGAGAGCTGGAAACACGCCGAGCTCAGCGCCCTCCTGAAGAAGCCCACCACGGACCCAACGGACCTCAAGAACTTCCACCCCATCTCTCTCCTCCCCTTTCCGGCCAAAGTCATCAAAAAGACCGTCAACCAACAACTCTCCGCCTTCCTCGAGACCAATGGATCCCTCGACCCCTCGCAGTCCGGCTTCCGAGCAAACCACAGCACCGAGACCGCCCTCATCGCAGCCATCAACGACATCAGGCCCCTGCTCGACAACAGGGAAACAGCGGCCCTCATTTTTCTGGACCTGTCGACAGCCTTCGACACCGTATGCCACCTCACCCTCATACAGCGCCTCAGCAAAAACGGAATCCAAGGGTCGGCCTTGGAGTGGATCATGTCGTTCCTCGCCGGAAGAACCCAGAGAGTCCGCCTCCCCCCGTTCGATCTAGAGCCACCAAAGTCATCTGTGGCATCCCGCAAGGATCCTCACTCAGCCCCACCCTCTTCAACGTCTACATGGGCCCTGCACCCAAGCCAAGGGACCACGCACGCAACCTGGGCTTCATCCTGGACTCCTCCCTCACGATGACCAAGCAAGTCAACGCTGTCACGTAATCCTGCTTTAACATCCTGCGCATGCTCAGAAAGATCTTCCGATGGATCCCCACCGACACAAGGAAGACGGTCATCCAGGCCCTCGTCACCAGTCGACTGGACTACGGGAACACCCTCTATGCCGGGACCACAGCTTAACTACAGAAAAGAATCCAACGCATACAGAACGCCTCAGCACGTCTTATCCTGGACACCCCCCGCTTCAGCTACATCTCGCCCCAGCTGAGAGACCTGCACTGGCTGCCCATCAGCAAGAGGATCACATTCCAACTCCTCACCCACGCACACAAGGCTCTCCACGACGTGGGTCCCACATACCTCAACAACCGCCTCACATTCTACGCGCCTACCCGCCAGCTCTGTTCCGCCAGCCTCGCCTACGCCACCGTCCCACGCATCCGCAAGACCACCGCTGGAGGAAGATCCTTCTCCTACCTGGCAGCCAAGACATGGAACTCCTTCCCCACCCACCTACGACTGACCCAGAACCATCTCTCCTTCAGGAAACCGCTCAAGACCTGGCTCTTTGAGCAATAGCGGATGCCCCCCCCCCCACCCCAGCGCATTGAGACCCTACGGGTGAGTAGTGCGCTTTACAAATTCCGTGATTGATTTATTGATTGTAATCTTGCGGCAAGTATTTTGGCTAGGATTTTAGAATCTACATTTATTAATGATAAGGGACGGTACGAGTCACACAATTCATGGTCCTTTGCTGGTTTTAAGAGTGCTATCCCTACCGCTTCACGCAGTGTTGGTGGAAGAATATTTTTCTCAAAGGCGTCACCGAACATTGCAACCAAATGGGGCGGTAACATGTCAGTGTATGCTTTATAAAATTTGCACGTAAACCCGTCTGGGCCTGGCGCTTTTCCATTCGGCAATGCTTTATACCCATCGGATCTGTACAAGTGTGCCCTGATTCGTCCCTTATCTTCAATACTGCCTATGTTCTGCGTCCCTCACAGATTCTGGAGGCCAGCACTCTACCCGGTCTACCTCCTTCGCCAAACGTTCTGGCTTTGGCACGTTTCTGGATATATTTAACCTCCTCTTCAGAAAGGGATTGGTAGTCAGTGAGTATTTGTCGTATCTTTCCTAGCACAGATGGGTCTTTGGTGGTCTCGTATTGACTCTCTAATGATTTTAGTTGTGACTCACAGCGTGTTAATTGTGTCCTAATGTCCCGTAATATCCCGACCGTAGTGCTTATACAAACCCCTCGTAGTGTGGTTTTAAAAGCCTCCCAAAGAAGGCATGGGTCATTCGGGGACTGTTCATTTAATTGAAAATAATCTTTAATTGCTTTGGCAATAGTTTCTGTATATATTGAGTCTGTGAGGGTCGTGGCATTAAATCTCCAGGTGTATGGGGGCGGTGTATAATGCAGTATTTGAAGAGACAAGATAATGGGATTGTGGTCTGATAAGGTTTTAGGCATATGTTTAATACCCGTGGTCCATAAGAAAGCAGTTTCGGAGCCCAGCCAGTAGTCTATACGGGACCAGCTATTGTGTGCTGCCGATGTAAATGTCGCTTCGCTAACCTGTGGGTTCCGCACCCTCCATATATCATATTGTTTCATGTCAGTCATGATGTCAAGAACTTTAGCTCGTGCTTTCTTGTGAGGTTCAACCGTCGTTCCTGATCTATCCATCTGTTCATTTATAGCTAGGTTCAGATAACCCCCCCATAGCAATGTGCGACCCACTCCTCATGTAAGTGCTTCCACACTTCGTGGTAGAAGTCAGGTGAATCGATGTTTGTCCCGTATGCGTTTACAAGCGTTAGTCGCTGGCCTTTGAGTGTCCCTTTAATTATGAGTTAACGCTCCTGGCTGTCTGTGATCGTGTTCTCAATTGTGAAGTTTTTGCCCTTTTTTACCAGTATCGAGAACCCCCTGGAGTAGGAAGAATACGTGGAACTATGAGTGGATTCGGCCCATCGTCGGCCAATGTTAGCATGTGTGTGAGGTGCTACGTGACTTTCTTGCAATAGCATGATGTCGATATGCCATCTATCCATGCATGCAAATAGTTGCCTGATTTTTTTTGGATTAGTAAACCCCCGTATGTTCCATGTAAGCAAGTTTAGAGCTGTCCTACCCGGTGTGTTATTCATCATGTGTGGCATAAGTAATGAGAAATACGCCCGCATGAGTGTTGTATGTGGTGTCCTCCTATATTTCTGTACCAGCAATATGTACATACAAAGTTTACTGCATAAGTAAAGCTTTCATCCTGGATTTCAGCAATTCATCTTAAGTGTTTTGGTCCTTGAACTTGAACAATTCCCCAATCCCCCTCCGTCCCCCCCACATCAGCAGCCCAATCCTGCAGAAGCCCTAACCCTTCGCTAACATTGAAAAAACTCATAAACCGTGTGGGGAGTGCCCATGTGGGGGTCCGCCTAGGGTGCACGACACCATCCAAGTTAATGGATGTGGACAGACCGTAGTTTAGTCCTAGGCAGGAATATTGCATACCATATGTGAATAGAATTAACAGAGTTCAAATATTCAGAATCACACCATTAAGCTTTATGTAGAACAATAGGATTTAGGGGCAAGTGCCTAACTTATGATTAGGGTTACTACCGCTACCTTCAGGTGTAATATGTCTTAATCACTTCCACGCTTGTGACAAGGTCAACTTGTCATGGGTTTTACCTGCCCTGTGCTTATGACGAGTTGACCTTGCCACATAACATGGGATTTTGAAAATGTCAGCGCACAGAGGGGAATCTGTGCAGCTTTGAACTGTTAAGCTTTACGGGAGAACCAGAATTATATTACTGCTGTGGTTATGAGTAGTGGCGCTATGTGTCCGCTGGTACACAAGATCATAATTCACCAAAGTATCTTCCACATATTATTGGCTTCCATTTGCTAAATCGTGAATCTCTTGTGGAAACAATCCCTACTAGGTACCTGCAAGTCTTTAATACACCCATATATTAAACTTTTACGTCCTTTTTAAACATAAGCGCACTGCACCAATGCATTTCGTGACATCAATCACATCGCCTCTGGTTGCGCAGATGATGGGGTGTCATTTACATTGACTGCTCCATTTCCTGTGAAGTGTCACATTTTCACAAGTACAGTCCTGCAATCCCATATGTACCCTTGTCCCACATAGCAGTTAAACTGTTCAAGGCCCGACCGTCTGCCATTTATTTTGCGTCCCTTGGCCTTCGCTGTCTGTTGTAACAAAAGGGAGGGGAAGAGATGGATCAATTTTACCATTCAACGAAAAAGAATGGAAGGTCCAGCCACAGTCACAGCCCCGGGAAATGTGGACAACTAAAGGGGGACTGGGCTGTTCCTATAGAGAGGAAGGAGGGAACGGTCACTAAGGTGCAAGGGCTAGTGCTCAGTGGAGAACTACCCCTGGGTATCCAATTTGTTGAATATAATGGCCTCACACACCCTTGCGAGTGTCATGCTTCATCATAGGCAATGCTCCTCGTTGGGCAGGCGTTGCAATGCCCAACGGGCACACCTCAAAGAGGGGCTCTTTATGAGAGATCTTTTATCCAACTGCCTATGGGTGAAGTGTGGGTGATGGGCCAGGACAGAGTAGATGGTGTGGGTGAGGATAAAATGAGGCACAAGGTACCAGAAAACAATTTTATTCTGGTGGTCCTCTGCCGCAAGTAAAATCAAGAATAGCCTGTAATCGCTGGAACTTAGGATTCCAAGGCCGATACAGTACTAAGGTGCAAATGGTGTGGTCAACATGTTTCTCGCTTCAAGTTCATTGACTGCGATTCTTCAGGACCTAATGAAAAGACTACTATCTACAAAAACATGACCTAAAATAGTATCAGTTTATATACAGCACATAAGTTGTAGTACCTGTTTGACAACTGCTCTTGCCTAAAGAGGGAGACAAAAGAGATCATTACCACAGGTAAGTGACAACAAGTGAACCCTGTAATGACTGTGAACACACTGTGATGATGTGACATACTAGTGATCATTGTGACTAGTATGTGGCTAAAAACAAATGTAGAAAATCCAAATTGGATATATAAAAACCAGTAAAAACAATGGGTAGCAGCAGCATTCATAATGATAAAATATCTGAAGCATTAGGCGTAATGTTACTCACCTAAAAGTTAGAGTGAAAAGGTATCAACAGTACCCGGTAGGTCTGACATCAGGGGAGAAGCCATAATGGTTGAGGCTAGGGAGGAGGGATAAGGGTGTGAGGGAGTTAAGGTTAGTGGTAGCCTCACATTAGGTGCCAGAGATGTACACATATATAGCTAGCTACGTGAATAGCAGGGTTTTACCGGGCGATAACAGCAAGTACCCAGTCTCATTGAGGAACTGCATAATGCACCAATTGGAGGGTATCTTAGGTCTATAACACCCTTAGCAATGAGAGCTATATCAGTTAGGGTCCAAACATCACAGTTACTGAGTCAGATATGTGACGGAAAAGGAAGGACAGCGGTGTAAATATAACCTAAGGTCTGGATCAATGCACTAAACAACATAGTCACCCATGCGGTCAGGACCTGCCCTCGAGTGTGTGTGTCTATAGACTAGTGCTAAATCGTGAATCTCTCGTGGAAACAATCCCTGCTAGGTATCTGCAAGTCTTCAATACACCCATACATTAAACTTTTACGTCCTTTTTAAACATAAGCGCTCTGCACCAATGCATTTCGTGACATCAATCACATCGCCTCTGGTTGTGCAGATGATGGGGTGTCATTTACATTGACTGCTCCATTTCCTGTGAAGTGTCACATTTTCACAAGAACAGTCCTGCAATCCCATATGTACCCTTGTTCCACATAGCAGTTAAACTGTTCAAGGCCCGACCGTCTGCCATTTATTTTGCGTCCCTTGGCCTTCGCTGTCTGTTCCCATATAGCATATAGCACAGTTCAGTGCCCATCGGTTAGGTTTGCTTAAAGTGCAGACTTACCAGTCAGGAGTGGTGCATGTGGGACATCTTTGCCATACCAAATGTTGATCGGACCAGAGGTCACAGTACAGTTGATATACATACTGACTCAGTCGATACAGGAGGTCTTGCGTCTGTGATTTATCAGTCCGAGTTGTGTGCTGGATCAGCCTGTCGCCGCTCCTTTAGTTGATTTGCAATCTTCTTGACGAAGTCTTGGGCCGCTTTTGGTGTGGGGAGGATTGTTGGCTTACCCTCCCAGGTGACCTTCAATCGCACTGGATATAGCATTGCATAGTCTATCTGCATTCCTCTGAGTTTCGCCTTGACGTTCGCAAATTCTTTACATGCCTGCTGTACTGCCATAGTGTAGTCAGGGTAAAACTCCAGCTGGTTACCTTGGTAGTCTACTCGTTTTTTCTCCCTTGCTAGCCTCAATATGCTGTCACGATCACGATTGTTCAAAACTCGGGCCACTATTGGCCTTGGTGGCGCGCCTGGTGGTGGGCGAGGTGCCAGTGACCTATGGGCCTGCTCGATTATAAACAGTTGGGATAGGTGATCTTCATCAAATACTTCCCGGCAGAGGTTCTCTACATATGTCTCCATAGGGCCTGTGTTTGTTGATTCAGGAACACCTGCTATTCGGACATTTTTGGGGCGCAATCGGGCCTCCAAATCCTCAGCTTTGTTCCTTATCACGTCCAGCACTTTTTCCATCCAGCTACATTTGGACGTGCTAGCATGTGCTTCGTCGTCAACTGCTGACAGACGGGTCTCAGCCTCATCCAACCGCTCACCTTGGCGGTCCAATTTTGTCACAAGTCAAAATATAATTCCCTTTGGGCGAATTACCATAGAGATACAAATTCTTACAGACACATATAAACTCACCAATATCAAACCATAACAAAGAAGCAATATAAAATATATTAAAAAAGCAGTGAAAACACTATAATAAAAGTAGATCTGTACAGTTTATTAGCATACACTATATTTTGTTAAAAAAAGGAAACATATACAAAACAGAACACTCTAAAAGAAATAAATCTAACATTCCTATAAAAAAGGAGGTACAGGAAAAGGACTAAATTCCAACAAAAGCTTAGAATTTTCCTTAGTTTGTTTTTTCTGTATTGCTCCTTGTGCATCAACGCGTTTCAGGGGTATATTTAATATTTGACCACCTTCATCAGGACAATTACAATAAATGTTTCCCAATGGTTCTGAAATTCAAACAAGACCGTCTTGTTTGAATTTCAGAACCATTGGGAAACATTTATTGTAATTGTCCTGATGAAGGTGGTCAAATATTAAATATACCGCCGAAACGCGTCGATGCACAAGGAGCAATACAGAAAAAACAAACTAAGGAAAATTCTAAGCTTTTGTTGGAATTTAGTCCTTTTCCTGTACCTCCTTTTTTATAGGAATGTTAGATTTATTTCTTTTATAGTGTTCTGTTTTGTATATGTTTCCCTTTTTTAACAAAATATAGTGTATGCTAATAAATTGTACAGATCTACTTTTATTATAGTGTTTTCACTGCTTTTTTAATACATTTTATATTGCTTCCTTGTTATGGTTTGATATTGGTGAGTTTATATGTGTCTGTAAGAATTTGTGTCTCTATGGTAATTCGCCCAAAGGGAATTATATTTTGACTTGTGTCAATTGTGGAACCCTATCCCTTTGGTCTTGGGGTCCCTCTCTCTTTTATTAGAGGTCCAATTTTGTCGCCATGTTGTCCACTCGGCATGTGAGATGATCGAGTTTCCCGTTTATGTCCTGAAGGCTGGTTTGGATGACCTTCAGTATGGATTCCATGCCAGTTTCTGGAGCATTCTCCGTTTCTGCTTCAGTTGCTGAGTGAGTCGTGGGGCCCCTTACTGACCTTCGCGGTTCAAAATTCAGTTGCGGCTGCTGTTTGTCCAGCTTTTCCATTTTTGCGCGACTGTAACATCTTCGCAGTGGGTTCACAGTGTAGAGACCTTGTGGCACCTTCAATATCTTCCTTCTTAGTGCGCTGCTGTTATGTCCAGTAGTTGATGGTAGGCCTTGTTGTGTCCCCTCGAACATTGGGAGGGGGCTAACCCACCCTCAGCTGGGGATCAGGTGGGTGACCCCCCAGAACCGGCTAACGATCTCCCGTTGATGCCTATTACAAAACAGTTCAGGCGCCAAAAGACAGTACCTTGTACCTTGGCGTCAGTGGCGGCAAATCTCCACACTTTATAAATGCAAATTATATGGGAGCAGGTGTGTAGGAGGCTTTGCGGTGGGGCCATTCATCTCGTAGATTACGTTACTCACTGGATGCCATTTCGCAAATCATAAGTGTGCAGGGGCACCGGTGATGTGCTTTTGCAAGTCGCGTCGTGGTTTTTGGGTGTAAGGTCTGCTCCCCGTGCACTTCGTCTGGCAGCGCGTTTTCAGATCGAGCATGTAAAATGGCCGCCTGTGCTCTTCGTCCTGTAGCCCCTCATTTACGCAAGCTTATTGAAGTTTGCACCTTCAATTGGAGGCATCTCGCAGCACTCAGCCTGGATCATGCCTTGATTCTAGGGAGCCGCATGTGTTTACCCCGGTATTAAATATCGTAGTCACTCACGTAATTGCTAGCGAGTAGCAGTCGAGATTCTCGGGTGTTTTAGTTGTGGAGGGTACCGTGTTGCTGCCAATCCAGCTCACCTTCAGTAGCGCTCTCGATTTGTGCAGCAATTACTTCTTTACGGGGCTAGTTCGCCTGTTATTCAGTGTCCTTGCAGCTTAGCTGGTGGAAGGTTCGCAAATCCTCAGAGCAGCGGTGGATGCTCGAGTGGTTAGTGGGCACCGCCATTTTGATTCACTTCCCGCTTTATCTCCGTTTGTTGCCAAGCCATGGAGTAGTATTTCCCAAATGTCCCTTAACACTCATTGCCCACACCCGCCGGCGGCAGCAGTTACCTTAGATGCGAGCTGTTCTGTACTCGGCTTAAGCTGCAGGACTTTACCGGTGTTTAATGCAGTGGTCTTGCCGTCCGGCCGCCGCCATTTTGTCGATCCCCGTTCGCGCCTGCCATCCACTCCGGGGGGTATTTCTCTGTTAAATTCTAGCCTCCGTACATTCAGTTGCGCTCCGCAGTATACCTCGGCATTCCGATGCCAAATTTTGCTGTTAGCGCTTTTTAAATTGCCGCAGTGAAAACATGTGGGACATGGGTCTGCCCGGCGGAACTGTCTGCTTAGCCAGCCATCCCGCAGTGCGCCCTCGAGGACTTGTGTGAGTTAGCGATGTTTGCAGACAACAGGTTATGCGTGGCTATTATGGGGAGTGGGGGCAAGGTGTATCTCGTGGGAAGCTGAGTGTTTTCCAAAGGAATTGAGGTGTACGGAAAAGTAGAAATCTTGGAGCTTAGAAGTGAAATGGTAGCTTCAAGTTGGGAAATGGAGGTGATGAGAGAGCCTAGCGTATTTTCCCGAGAGAGTAGGGAATGCAGGGGGAAGGTGGGGACGGGAGGGGTGTTGGGGTATAGGGTTCAGAGGTGGGGAAAGGTGGTGGTTGAGAGCGGGCTTTGGTGCATCAGAGGTGAGAGGAGAGTTGTCTCTGTTGGCGCTGCAAGAAGGATAGGAATTAAGGACATAATTAGGGGGAAGTAGGTGAGGAGCGAGGCGGTGTGGTGGAGGGAGAGGGGAGGAGTGTGTGGAGACATAGGAATGAAGGAGGTTTGGGAGGAAGTGGGGGAAGAGGGTTGGAGAGGTCCTGTATGCTAGGTGAGGTGGCTGTGAGGGAACGAGCATCTGGTGGAGTGAGGGGGGATGGGAGATAGGGAAGTTGAAGAAAGGAAGTGGTTCTGCTACGCCCGAGGGAGGGAAAGGGAAAGGGTTACCAAGGTGGAAAGGGGGTAGCACAGTATTGGGGGAAGGAGAGAAATGCAATGGGTTTGTGGAGAAATCGGGGTACATAGCGAGGGGAGGAGGGGAAGAGAAGAGGAGAGGAGGAGAGAATAAGGGGGACGTAAGGAAAGTTAACTGGGGGAAGGTTGGAGGAGAGGTGGACTAAAAAGTTGCGTGGCAGGTAGGGAAAGGAGGGAGGAGATGAGGTTGGATGGTGCAGATTAGCAGAGGAGCGGATTAGCTAGAGGTCCTGCTGAAGTGATGAAGGAGGGCATACTGTGAGGGGGAAAGAGTGGGAGAGGAGGGCACAGGGGAGGGGGAGGGAAGAGGGTCAACCTGTGCCTCCTGAGGGTGCAGCCTATTGGAGTGTAGGGGGGTCAGGGCCGGAGAGAGGAAGAAATGGGTGGAGCAAGATGAAGAGTCACGGGACAACCCGGTTGCAGGGGAGGGGAGTAGGGAAGGGAAGAGGTGGTCAAAGTGAGAGAGACAGGTGTCTTTGGCTTGGATTATGACTGTACCGTTGTTATAGAGTGAGATAGAGAGCGATCCATTGAAACACACAGAGGGGGAGATTTTTAGCTGTTTCCCATGAGGGATAGAGGAGGAGGAGGAGGTGATGTTAAGGGAGTTATGTAAGCTGGTGGACCAAGAGGGGATATATGTCGTTACCACACGCGCGTTACAACGACCTACCATTACAACGCGGTTGTAACAACGCAAGTCGTTACAACGACTTGCGTTGGGGGGGGCGCAAATTTAAAACATTTAATTTACTATTCCAACACCAGTCCCCGTGGATAGTAGGGAAGGTGTTGGGATAGTATATTAAATGATTTACTATCCTCGAGCGCCCCCCAGCCCAATGCGTTGTAACAACTTTCGTTGTTACAACCGCGTGGTAATGGTAGGTCATGGTAACGCGCGCGTTGTAAACGTTGCGCACCACCAAGAGGGGATGTTGTGAGTGAAGAAAATGAAATCGTTTTATAGCCTCCCATAACGACCATTGTAAAATTGATCGACAAAAAGAGAATCAGGTAACCATTCCATGGTGATATGCTTGAATCGTTTTGCTGCAGCTTTAGTCAGGTAAGGAGGATAAATGATTTTGTAGCAATTAATTCCAGACTTAACTCGAGTGGTGGCTATGTTGGGAAAATTAGGAGGAGGAGGGTGGTGGGGAGGGTGGTGGGGATAAGAGAGGGGTGTTATCGGTTTTGAGAAGTATAAGGACAAAAAGGGGGCACATATTCCAGACGTCGGGTGAAGATATCTGAACTAATGTGAGTCCGGGAAGTGAGGCGATTAGGAACAGGTTGTTACTTCCCGCCATTTTTACCCCCTACCCGCTGCTGCTCCTCCCAGCCCTAGTGTCCTGCCAGCCCAGGTGCTTGCCAATAACCATGCCACATGCAGAGAGTGGTTGTACATGTCTTTATTCCTCTGCGTTTAAGTCAGAACTCAACATTTTAAAGCTGCCTTCAACTCCTCTCTCCGATGCTTATGTCATGGGCCAACGGTGTACAGTGGGAAACAAAAGAGTTCCAGCGTTCTTTTATTTGCAAGACACTACGGGACATATTTACAAGGAAGTGGCAGAGCGCAGCGTTAGCCTCCTTGGCTTAACGCTGCGCTCCGCCACTTCTGAAATGCAGGGCTGCACCGTATTTACAAAGATACAGTGCAGCCCTGCATTTCTCCCTTTGCAAGCACTAATTTAACGGCCTAGCAACAATGCAGACACCATTGCACCTTGGTGCATGGGTGTCTGCATTGCAGGGGAAGATTGTTTATGTGCATGAAGGTGTCCTTTCATGCACATAAACAATCTTTAAATGGAGTTTTGAAAATTCTATGTGTGCCTCTTAATGCAGTACACATAGAAGTTACAAAACGTCATTTTTTTTAAATGATTGTTTATGTGCAGGAAGGGACACCTTCCTGCACATAAACAATCAATGGTGTTTTGTTGTTTCCAAGTGTGCTATACAATGCAGCAAACATGGAAACAAAAAAACAAGGAGAAATTAAAAATGTCTCCTCGTTGCTTCAGGGTAGGACCAGGTTTTCCCCTCGCTTAATTTTGGCGCTGCCCCATATTTACGCCACCCGTGTAAATATGGGGCAGCGTCAAAATCAATGGGTGTCGTAGCGGAACGCCCACCGCAACACCCATTGCGCTCCCCTTTCACACTAAGTATAGTGTGAAAGGGTGCCTATTTGCAAGGCAGCGTTAAGCCATGCTAAGTGGCTTAACGCTGCAGTGTAAATAAGGCAAAGCCCCTATCGCCACCACAATGTGGTGAAAAGTGATGTTGTAGTGGTGTTAGGAGCTTGTAAATATACCCCTACATCTCTCGCTTTGTTAAAAAAAAGTTGCACGTTTTTCACAATAAATATATAAATAAATCCATGAATCAATCCATAGAAATACAAGCAATTCTAATTGTTCAATTAAGCGTTGTGGCTCCTGAATCACATGTCCTGATCTGGTCATTGGAGACGGGGATTTGGGAGTCAAAGTGTAAGCGATCTGCACAGGTGAGGTGGAATCGTCAGCAGACAAAGAATCATCAACAGTCTGTCTAGACCCACTCTCTATTTTGACATCAATGTTGGGTGAGTGATGGGCCACATGTCGAAAATGAGAAGAATCTCTCGTAAGGCACTTACCGGGACGCCGGGCAGTCACTGTTGGACTTGGCCCTTTTGGCAGGGTTATCCCCAAACTATTTGCTTCTTCCTCCTATTTTTTTCCTGACCTCTTGTTGTTGACTATAGGGCTCTGGGCACTTTACCACTGCTAATCAGTGCTAAAGCGCCTATGCTTTCTTGGTAAATTGTGTTTATGGATTGGTATATCCATGATTGTCATATTTGATTTACTGGAACGCCCCTAGTAAAGAGTGTGCCAGGGCCTGTAAATCAAAGGCTACTAGTGAGCCTGCTGCACTGATTGTGCCACCCACATGAGTAGCCCTGTTAAAAAGGTATCTCAGACCTGCCAGTGCAGTGTCTGTACCCAGTTGTTAACTGACATGTTGACTTGGCAAGTGCACCCACTTGGCATGCCCTAACCTTCCCTTTTCTTAAATGTAAGGCACCCTATGGTAAAAAAAAAAAATTGATACTTGTATAGCGCACTACTCACCCGCAAGGGTCTCAAGGCGCTTGTACGAATACCACTGTGGAACCCATCCTGGCTTTCCCTGTGAGGCGTCCACTCCTGGGCACCCCCAAGGTGGAGGTCAGGCATTCTTAGCGTTGTGGGGGCTGTTGTGGAGATTAAGCAAGCTATTGCCCAGAGTTGCAGACTGAGACTCCATGATTGGAATAGGCACCGAGGCGAGAATTGTCAGGTCCATGGAAATTTTGAGCCCCAGACCCACCGCGGCGGGGAATTGAACCCTGGTCTCGGGCTAGACCTCTGCATCAGGGTCTGCCGCTCTAATCATTGAGCCACACTTCTCCAGGTAGGCCCAAGGTACTCCTGTGGGCAGGGAGCAATGTTTGTGAAAGGTAGGACATGTACTGGTGTGTGTGTCATGTCCTGATCGTGAAATACTGCCAATTTCGTTTTTCACTATTGAAAGGCTACCTGTTCCTATAGGACAGAATGGGAAATGCTTTGTAATATCTTACAAGTGCTATACAAGACAAGATAGAGAGTGTGCCTCCTGACAGCGTCTTTGCCTCTGCGCCTGCATCTGTAAAGTAGCGTAGGCGAAGAGCCGAAGGGATTCCCTCATTTGCATGGGACCAGGCCCCCATGCAAATGAGGGAACACCCCCTCTGATGACGGCGCAGGCTCTTTATGTACACCAGTGCTATAGATATTACAGAAGGGAAAGCACAGGCATCTGCGGCCCCTTGTGTATTACCAAAGGTTCCCAGGGGAGTGCAAAGTGAGCACTAATGCCCGTTGCGCCCCTGGGGTACTTCTGTAATACAGACCCAGGTGTCCTCTTCTATGGTGACCCGGTGAAGGGTACAATAAGCTTCCTGCTTCTACTCTACAGTCGATAAGGGAGGCCAGTTTATATTCGGTGCATTGTGTTCCACTTGCATTTATATATAGCTTTATACTCCTGATGAGGCCTTAATGTGTGTAACACACCACTCATGGAGAGCGCTTCTGATTGAAGATTTTATGGCTGTGATGCTGGCTATATGAGTAGATAGTGATATCGTGATGGAGGACCAGACATGAGCTCTTATGTGTTACTGCTCCTACGCATGACTGAAATGAAAAAGACTGAGGGATAGGACACTTAAGCTTTAAGAAAAGGTGTTTGGATTGATGAAGTGTGAGAATGCATTGTGGCCTACGTGGGAAGGGTTTTGCTGTCTTGCATGCATAGCAGATACTCTTCTGACTGTTGCTGCTTGTGGTGCTGCCTAATGGATGTAGTCATGCATGCTTGTGTTTACAATTTTTGGAGATGTCTGTGACCTGTAGTTCACACCAGTTGACTATGAATGTAGCCCCTATACAATCCACCAAAGCTCATGCTCTAATGGGTCCTTCTAAGCAGCATTTTTTGTAGGCGAGGGAGTTCTTTATTTACGAAGGTGTTGCCGGTTCTCGGCACAGGAATTAATTTCTACACACCAGCACATTTTTATCCACCACATGGTGGTACTGTACGTCTATTTTATAGTAGAATTCATCCGTGAAAGACTGAATATTCTAGTAAACTTTTAAAACTAGCCCGCACGTACTCCTGTAACTGGCTTTTGGCAGCAATGGCAGAAGCTGTAGGCGATGCCACCTGCAATGGACTCTATAGAAGTACTTTGGGCACTGACACCTACTTTTTTTTTACAAATTACCACTGACTGGCCGGGGCAGTTATACATTTCCATGACTCATCCAAGGTGTTGCGTAGATTGACTCGTAATAATGGGTATTATACGCCCAGCCATTAAATTAGTTTTCAGGGTTAGTCCAGCAGTGGCAGATACGGTTAGGAAAGGTTGAGTGGTGCTGCCCTTGGTTTCCTCCCACCACGTGCACCACGTATCACCTCCAGAATCTTGGCAACTGGTTTTGTTAGATCTACGGGGGGGGTCTAAAGATATAATATGATATAATATGTTCCATTGTACGAAGATCCTTAAATGAACCTTTGGTTTGCCTAAAGACTGCTCACTTATTTAAGGTAAATGAGGACAGAAAAATGGAAGGTATTCATCTTCTGAGAGATATTCTACAAGAAGGAGATTGGATGGTGAAGATGGATCTGAAGGATGCGTACTTCACTATTACAATTGTGAAAGAATGTCAAAAATACCTACAGTTCAGGTGAAAGGGTCGGTTGTTTCAGTTTCCATTTGGCCTTTCCTCTGCCCCTTGGTGTTTCACCAAGGTTATGAGATCTGTGGTAGGTTTCTTCAGGGAGAGAGGTATCAGGATGAAAATTTACCTGGACGATATTTTGATTATGAATCAGGATATTGGGATTCTAAATGAAGATTTGAATTTTGTAATGAGCATGTTGAAAAGTTTAGGGATCGTGATAAATTTAGAGAAGTCTGTTTTGGTACCTATAAGAAAGGTGGAGTTTCTTGGTTTTGTGGTGGATACGGTTGTGTGTCAATTGTGTCTACCAGTGAAGAAGGCGAAAAAGATAAAACAAGAAATTCAGAGGGTTAAAAACAGAGAAAGGGTATCTTTGACAGATTTAGCAAGAGTGATTAGCCGTTTGTCTTCTTCAATTCAAGCCATTTTTCCAGGCCTACTACTCTACAGGGCATTACAGCGTTTGAAAAAAACAGGGCGGTCAAAAGGTTTGTGGTATGGAGACATGGTGTATGTAAATTTGGAGGCAAAGGAAGAATTGATTTGGTGGAGAGAGAACATGGATACATGGAACGGACAAGCAATTTTTGGAGTTTCCCCAGAATTTGTTTTAGAGACGGATGCAAGCAATCTTGGTTGAGGCACATCAGGTTTGGGTAAAGAGACTTGTGGTGAGTGCACCCCGTGGGAGAAAGAGAGTCATATAAATTGTCTGGAGATGAGAGCAGGTTTGTTTGCTTTGAAGAATTTCAAGAGAAGTTTGGTAGACAAGTCGGTATTGCTCAGGATGGACAATGTGTTTGCTGTGGCTTACATAAACAGACTGGGGGGTACTCGGTCCAAGGGCCTGGCAGAGTTGGCAAGGGAAATTTGGGAGTTTTGTCTGGAGCACAAAATTGGTCTGAAGGCAGAGTATTTACCAGGTGTCAAGAATGCGTTGGCGGATTGGAACCCAAGGAATATGATAGATTACAGTGATTGGAAGCTGAAAGAGAACATTTTCATGAGAGTGATGGAGAGAAGGGGGCCACTGGAAGTGGATCTCTTTACTTCAAGGTTAACCTTCCAGTTGGAGAGGTATGTGAGTTGGAGGCCGGATCCAAGGGCCATGGCAGTGGATGATTTCCTGCAGGATTGGAGAGGGATGAAGGGTTATGCCTTTCCCCTGTTCTCTATGATACAGAGAGTTTTGGTTCAGGTGAGGAAGCAGGAATCCAGGTTAGTTTTAGTGACTCCTTTTTTTGGAAGAGTCAACCTTGGTTCCTATCTGTGATGGAATTGGCAGAGACAGAGCCTCTTTTGATTTTGGCTTTCAGAGGTCTTTTGAGGAATGCGGAAGGAGAAGAACATCCCTTGGTGGAGTTGGGTTCTCTCAA
The DNA here is from genome assembly GCF_964263255.1 of Lissotriton vulgaris. Taxonomy (NCBI): domain Eukaryota; kingdom Metazoa; phylum Chordata; class Amphibia; order Caudata; family Salamandridae; genus Lissotriton; species Lissotriton vulgaris. The sequence continues at coordinate 770,218,695 of NC_141697.1, forward strand.
CTTTCTAGTTTGGAAGATATCAGAAGTTCAAGGGCATTCACAGATCTTTCTGGAATGGTTATTATTTGAGTCCCAGGCACCAGGAACAAGAAAGAGATGTAGAGGGGCTTGGAAGGCTTGGCTTTGTTGGGGCTTGGAAAGGAGTTTGGATCCCTTGGAAGCAATTGACATTCAAGTAGCTAATTTTCTGGCTGGTTTGTTTGAAAAGGGAATGTCGTACAGGACTGTGAACTGTTTTTGGTCAGCGATTTCCGCTGGTCGTTCATTAAGTCATTGTGTTCCTATTGGAAGGAGTCCTTTGGTTTGTAGAGTTATGAAAGGGATTCTGATTAAGAGGCCTCTAGAATCTAAGTATAAGTCTTTATCGGATGTCAACTTGGTTCTGGAATTGTTTTTGGGTTGGCCAAGTTATACGTTTTTGGAGTCTAGAGAGTTGTCTTGGAAGTTGCTACATTATTGTGACTCATTTCTTTCAGGAGGGTTTCGGATGTCAAGGCTTTGGTGATTTCTCATAGGTTTTATCAACCTAATGGTGTACATTTTGAGTTCTGTAGGAGGACTAAGACTATGTCAAGTTCTGTTTTTTATCCAGTATTTGATGATTGTCCTCCTTTGTGTGTAGTTCACAATTTAAAGGAGTATTAAAGCAGAATGTTGGAAAAATGGGGAGTGGAGTAGATCAGGGTTTGATCTCTTATGTGAAACCATACAAGGCAGTTTCTAGTGCGACTATTGCTAGATGGGTTTAATGTTCCATGAAGGAGGCTGGTGTTGATGTGTCTAAGTTCACTGCGCATTCTGCACGTGGAGCTATTGCAAGTAAGGTGAGTATGTTAGGTGGAAGACTAGAGGATATTATGAAGGCAGCGGACTGGTCTCCTGTCTCTATCTTCAGGAGATTCTATTTTAAATCTGTTGAACATGTTTTAAAATGTGTTTTAGAAAGCTTTGAACATGGATAATGCTAGACTCTTGTCTTGACATAAAATTGTGATTCTAGTAGGTTTACTGTTTATAGAATTGGGATTTTATTAAAGACAAGGAAATTAGCATCATCCCACCCACCCTACCCTTGGGTGTGGTATAATTCTATTATGTTTGAGATTTATTTATTTAGTTTCAGTAAAGTTGGAGTTATTTTGTACAAGCATTGAGAGGTTGTTTATGCTTGCTAATTTTGTTTATATGTTTTATTGTAGAGAATTAAATATGGTTATTTTGAAGTTTTTTTGGAATGAAGAAGAACTGGAAGAGGCAAATGAAAAGAGGAAGAAGAAGGTGGCTGCATGCTATTTGTGATCCTGAAGATTCTTTGTTGATTGTGATGTTATGTACATCCAAGAGCTTTTAATGGTGCTGCTCGGAAGTGGGAAATAAAAGTTAAATGCATAATGCTAGCCTCCTTGTCTTTAATAAAATCCAGATTCTATAAACAGTAAACCCACTAGAATCTCAATTATATGATAACTTGTGTACTGCAGGGTTCCATTCTATGTTCCTCAGTTTTGTAGGTCCCTTGTGATAATATGGTATGTATGTTGCAGAACCATTAGACTAGCCCTTCCCTCACACTGACATATCCAAACTGTCACACACTTACTTTCTGTCATGATTGATGGGTGCCTTGAATACTTAGTGGAGGAGTTGCTGGATTCCCAATGAGTTTGCGGGCAGGCAATATTTAGTGGCATGGAATGTCTATGATGCTTCAGAGTGATCTTGAGAATCTGCTCTATACATAAGAGCTCCTAAACCAGTTAAATAATTCCATAAATTGTTCCTCTGGAAACCAGACCCACAGCTTGTATGGAGGGAGCCATTCAGAGATGGGACTGTCAAGAATTGGGCTCAGATTCAGGGTTTTCCAGGGGCTAGGTATCAGGAAAGAATACAACAGGGAGTTAGGACATCCTTCTCGAAGTTGGTGAAAATGCTCCCGCAGTGGCGCAAAGAAGGCCTGGATGGAAGCTCTTGAAGATGTGGAAGCGAAGAATGAGACTGTCACTTGCTGTGGGGCCTGTGAAGCTCAGACCTGTGGGGTCAGGAACTGGTTTCACTTTTGTGTCTCTTAAAAGGACATTAATCATGGAGGACAATGCTTGGCAACAGCAATTGACTGGCTTACTTTGCTTTCCTCTAAGTGTGTATCCATTTGGCGTTCCCAAAAGTTTTATTATGTCTTCCTCCACCAAACCTAGGTAAGCATATTCTGAGGTTTTGGCCCTGGAGAGGTCAGTTTTAAATACATATTGGATTCTAATGTGTTCTGTGCTTTCTGATATGGAAACCCAAAGGTCTGTTGAATCCTTGTAAACATCCTGTGACATCTTGAACCATGGTGACATCAAGACTTTGCTTGTATCTCTCTGCCTTGCCATTCTTTTGCCGTAGGTTAGCAATATCCTCAGGATTCCCCCTCTCTTTTAACCCCTTAAGTGCTGCTGACGGCCAATGGTCGTCAGCAGCGCTACCTCCCCAGTGCTGCGCACGACCATTGGACGTCCATTCAGCACTGGTTCCAATGGACAGCGCACCACTGGGGAGGAATGTTTACACGCAGCTAAGGTGTTAACTGATGCAACATTGTCCTGGGGAGAGAGGTGGATTATTGCTGCTTCTGAGAAATCATGAATATCCAGTTCATTTTACTGAGCACCAATGGAAAATCTTTGGCTTACTTTTGGTGCCCGGTTTCATTATGTTATAGCCCATTCCTGCTGTGGCCAGTGTTTCTCTTTCAAGTTTTTGCAATTCCCACCCATACCTCAAGATCTGTCAGATAAAACAGCATGTTACGAGTTGGTTGCGTCTGTAAAGAGGTTATTGCAAAAAACAAAAGTTGTTAGTTCGCTATAGAGCGTATCGAAAAGAGGATCCCCATAGCTGGCAAATGATGACAAGCTCCCTCAAACAAAGGCAAGAAGCAAATTTATAATGTTCTACAGACAGTTTATAGTATTGATCACTAGATTCTCACCGAGAAGCATGGTCGATGCTGAGCTCATAAAAGCTGCTCCACTGCCTTCACAGGTAACAATAATATGAACAAATTCAACTCAGCAATCTCGTTAATAAATTCTCTGTCTCGAATGCCTAGGTGCTGCTTGCCTTGCCACAGAAATGGGCACATCTGGAGAGCAAAGTTACTGTGAGCCAAAAAAATATCTTTCAAATTTCTCACTAGTAATTCCAAGAAAGTGCCATTTGAATTATCTGGAAATCCATTTGAATTCTAAACTAGGTAATCCCTGTGACTGGTCACTGGTTTTTCCGTCCAGTAACTAGCCCTCAACTTTGGATGTAAACTGGCACCCTAAGCCAGTTATTTACTTTCCCTATGACTTCTAAATACTCTCTTCATTGCTGTGAACCTAATAATTAGCCAGGACTAGGCATAATCCCACTGGTGCACCCTTCACGAAAAGTGATGGGGGACTATCCTCAATGAAAAGGACCTTCCTTTGCGCTTAGATACCTCTGGGTGATATAGCGCTATATAAGCTTATGACATAACATAACATAACTATCCTCAATGAAAAGGACCTTCCTATGACTTTGTGGAACATGCCTTGGGTCCTGCTGACAAAAAACTCCTATAAAGATCTGCTCAGGTAAAAGCATATTGTTGTAACTTGAGATATGCTTCACCCTTTCCCATTCCCGGTTTTCCCCCCTCCTTATTGTACCATGTTGGTACCTTCCATGTGACAGCCAGGCGCTCACTGTGGAATGTTGACACAGTGACCCGGGCTACCAGGTTGACAAGCTGACGGCAGTCTGTTATGTTTTACATGACAATAAAATAACACCAGCTAAGAACTCTGCGTCTCTCTTCACTACATTTTCCTGGCGACGAGGAGGAGGAAACTGGGCCAGGGACAGTGACTGCCGTTTCCCTGGAATTTGTGTATTGCTTGTCGACAAGGAGAGTAATTTCACGGAGCCTGTGAGGAAAGTTCAACAGGAGCGTGACTACAATGCTGGCGGACGTGGGAGCTGAGAAAGCAAAAAAGTAAGGTGACACGGCGGCATCGTTTCAGTCCATTAACTTTTCCATAATTAATACCCGCGTGTTCACGTTCAGCTCGGGTGCCTGGTCGGGCATCGAATGATTTGCAGTGACTGGGTCACGAGTGCGGGGGCGAAGTGAAGTTGCTGGGGTCAGAGGCCAATTAACACATTCGGGTGCCGGGTCGGGCATCGTGTCTTCCGTTCTGACTGGGGAATTCTTTTCACAGCTGTGGAAAGGAGTGCAGCCGCCAGGTCTAGCATCTAACGTAAGGGTAGTGACTCGATCTGAGCATTCAAGGCGGCTCGATCTACAAACATTGGAAAGTGTCTCAGGACACACAGCGCAGCCATCCACTCCGTTTCCTTTTTGAAGACGTTTTTAAGCCTTGAGTTTCCCTTCACGGCCCCAGCCCCAGCGGCTCAGTCACAAGCGCTCTAACCCACGCCGAGGCGGTAACCTAGCAACAGCTCTCCGCGCGCTCGACTGTCAGCGCTCTCACTGTTAAACAAATTTAAGCAGCGCAATCACCGCCTGTCATCCTGAAGGGACTGTGGTGACTCGGCACCGGGTGTTCATACCTTGCCTTTGTGGGAGCTTCGATCAAATAGTCTGGAAAGTCGTTTCTTCGAGGTGCACGTCCTGGAAGCCTTGGCGCAGCCGGCAGTCGACATTTTTCTGACAGGAACTACTCTGAGGGAAAGCCTCAACACAGGAAGTTCCCGCCAGTCTAGGGAAAGTAGCAGTTCCATTGGATAAAGCAAAAGTAAACCTGTAGAGGCAGAAAGTGGACTGCACGAACATGGGGTCAATGTGATTCTCCTGTATTTTCATGATTTATGTTTAATATTTGAAAAAAAGTGAAGCTTTTCTATGTTTGCATGTGTGATTCCTCAGTTTAGATCCATTGTAGCTAAAGGAAGAGAGTAGCACTGCTTCTGGGAATTTATGGTTGTAGTTCTATTGAGCAATACATAGACCAATAAGATTTTGAAGTTTTATGGCAATGGCAGGAGCAGGAATGAGCCAACCTCCACCCTTCCTCAATGAGTTAGGTGAACCAGTTATTCCCTGGAGAAGGTGGGAAGGTATATTCAAATCTTACCTTATAGCAATTGGTGGTAGCAACTACACTAACATACGCAAACAACATATATTGCTACACAATTTAGGCACACATGGGAGGAAAATATACGAAGATATTACAGGAAGATTGATTGAGGATGAGGATGAGGTGGTGGAGGAAGGTGTCAATGTTTATGAAAGCACGCTGAGGGAATTAGCGGCTCACTTTAAGGAGAAAATAAACGTAGTGATGGAAAGGCATAAGTTCTTCAAGAGAGTGCAGAAGAGGGAGGAGAAAGTGAGCAATTATATAGCAGTGTTAAGAGGGTTGTCAGCCACATGCGAGTTTGGTCAGCTCACAGACTCTTTAATAAGAGACCAACTAGTGAGGTGCACCAATGACACAAAGATACAAGAGGAATTACTTACTAAGAACCCAAATCTGGAGGAGGCAATAAACATTGCTAAGGGACTAGAACACACAGCGCGTTGCATGAGGGAAATGAAGGCACCAGAGGGGACTAACAGAGAGAGGGCTGAAGGTAAATCCAGTACAGAGAGCGAAACAGTTTGCAAAGTAGGTGACAAGAGTAAAGAGGTCAATCGCAGCAAGCCCAGTCCTTCTGTGTGTTATAAATGTGGTAGTCCCAACCATTTAGCCAATAACTGGAAATGTCCGGCAAGGAATGTACAGTGCAGAAAGTGCAACCGGTGGGGGCATTTTCTAAGGTGTGTAAGGCCCCGGGAAAGGCAGTACATGTTATTGAGGAGACACACCAGGAAGAGGAAAGGGAAAAGTCTTACGTTTTTCAAGTGGGGGATGAGGAAGACAACAATGATGATATTTACCCGAAATGTGATGTTTTACTTGATGGGGTCAAGTTTAGTATGTTCGCAGATTCATGCTCCCCATATACGTTGGTAGACAAGAAAGTGTTTGATGACAAATTCGCTAACCACCCTGTAAAATTGTTACCACCAGATATCAGTCCCAAGGGTTACAATGAAGGGAAAATTCCCCTGGAGGGCATGGTGACCATGAGAATCTCTTTTAAGGATAGGCACACAGTAGGGAAGGTGTATGTGTCCACGAGAGGTTCGACCCTATTGAGCTGGAAACATCAGAAGCAGTTGGGGATCACCCTTGATCCAAACAATAGAGAGCAGGTGTTGTTAATTGAACCAGAAGGAATATCAGAGGACCTCATCAAAGAGTTTAGAGAAGTGTTCAGTGATAGATTGGGTGTATTTAAGAATTACATGCACAAGATAGTGTTAAAGGAGGGAGCCGTGCCAGTAGTGCACAAGACCAGGTCCATACCATTGCGCATGAGGGAGCCCCTCCAGCAGGAACTACAGAGACTAGTCAGTGAGGGGGTCATCACAGAAATTGAGAGTTCAGCATGGCTAGCACCGATTGTCATCACGGCCAAAGACAAAGGGAACAGCATAAGACTCTGTGTGGACCTAAGAGACCTGAATGCGAACATCCTTGTGGACAGGTTTCCTCTTCCCAGGATAGGGGAGATGCTAAGCACCATAAAGGGGGCCAAGTATTTCAGTGTGCTGGATCTATCGTCGGCCTATTATCAAATCAAACTCCATCCGGATTCCCAACTACTGACAGCATTCACGACCCCATTTGGAAATTTCAAGTTTCAGAGAATGCCATTCGGATTGGCATCAGCCGCTGCTGCCTTCCAAAGGGTCATGCAACACGCATTAAAAGACTGTAGGAACACCATCTGTTTCCAAGACGATATACTTATCTATGGAAGTGGTGAAGAGGAACACAATGAAATGGCTAGAAGGGTCCTGAAAAAGTTGAAAGAGGTAGGCTTCACCACGAAACCCTCCAAATGCAAACTGGGAGTAAGCTCGGTGGACTACCTGGGACACACCCTATCCGAAGACGGCATCAAGCCAAAACATGACTTAGTGAAGGCAGTGGAGAATGCTCCAGCTCCCAAGAGTAAGGAGGACATAATGTCTTTCCTAGGCCTGGCAGAATATATGGCCAAATTTATTAAGGATTTTGCGATGGTTTCGCAGCCGCTAAGAGACCTGATAAAGAAGGACAGTGTGTTTGATTGGGGTAAAGAACAAGAAATGTCCATGAAAAGCATAAAGAAGGCTATCATCGAAGCTCCATATATAGGGAAGTTTGATCCTAACGGGGTAACCATCATCTCCACGGATGCAAGCAACAGAGGCATAGGGGCAACTCTGGCGCAGAAAGAAGGCAGCAAGATAAATGTGATAGCTTTCGCATCAAGAACCCTCACATTGTCTGAGAAGAATTACTCGACCATAGAGAAGGAGGCTCTAGCTGTGTATTGGGCCGTGTGTCACTACAAATTTTTCATTTGGGGAATTCCGTTTGAAATACAGACTGACCACAAACCGTTGGTTTCCCTTTTCACCAAAAAGAACATGGAAAGCATGACGCCAAGGATAGCAAAATGGGCAGTGGGCCTACAAGCCTATAACTTCACCGTATCCTACATACCGGGGCAACAAAACAGAGTTGCAGACTTTTTGTCGAGAGCACCCACAGAAGGAGAAGAAGAAGAAGAGGAGAAGGGTAGCTCAATCCTGGAGGTGCGTTTAGCAGCAGTGGAAAAGGTGTCATGGGAAACACAGATGGAACGAGATGAAGTATTGAAGAAGGTGAGGAGATATATTTTGGCTGGATGGCCCAAGAAATGCAAGGATATGGAGTCAGAGATCCAGCCATATTGGAATGTGAGAGAGGAGCTATCGGTGGAAGGGGATCTCATACTGAAGTCAGGAAAATTAGTCCCTCCAGAAGCCTTAAGAAACCAGGTAGTGGAACTGGCCCACGAAGGACATCTAGGAAGAAGCTTGTGCAAGGCCAGACTTCGTGCAGACTACTGGTTTCCAACAATGGACAGAGAAATGGAGGACAAGGTACGTGATTGTTACGCGTGCGCTCTGAGTGATAAAACCAAGATCACGAGAAGAGCACCGCTGTCACCAGTTGAAGTTCCGGAAGTGCCGTGGAGCAAGTTAGGATTTGATATTGCAGGTCCTATCCATGGTAGAGGACCCCAAGACTGTTACTTATTGGTTTTAGTAGACTACTTCTCAAGCTGGATAACCTGCAAGACCGTCCACAGCGTGAGCACTAAGGTGATAGTGGATTTCCTGAAAGAGGTGTTCACCCTAGAAGGCATACCCTCAACTCTGGTGACCGACAATGGCGTCCAACTGGTGTCGGAAGAGATGAAGGATTTCCTCAAAGACTGCTCAGTGACCCATATTCGCACGCCACTGTATGGTCCTAAAGCTAACGGAAAGGTGGAGAGAGTCAACCGAATGTTGAAGGAGTGCATACAGTTGGCCAACCGGGCAGGGGAGAACATAGAGGAAGCCATAAGGGACATGCTGTGGGCATACCACACCACGCCAAAGTCTACCACTGAATGCACGCCCTTTGAGTTAATGAGGGGAAGAAAAGCGGGCACCAAACTCACACCAGGTTGGATGGGGGAGAAAACAGACAACGGAGATCGAGCACGGAGAGGTCAAGAGGAAGATTGAAGACAGCCAACAAAAATACAAGGAATGGTATGACAAGAAGTGGGGAGTGAAGGAAAGAGAATTTCAGGAAGGTCAAGGAGTCTATGTGAAGAAACCCGAGAGACTATAGAGAGGGGGCGACAAGTTCTATGCCTCCAAGACCATCCGCCGGCCAAATAGAAATTCTGTGGTCATGGAAGATGGGAGACTTTGGAGCCATGATCGAGTGGTTCCAGCAGAAGGGAGAGAACATAGGACAGTAGTGAGAAGAGCAAGAGGTAATGAAGTCAGAGAAAACATCAGACAAGACAGAAGGAGTGATAGACCTAGAACCTCTCCTCAGTGGCACAAACAGTACATAATGAGATAGACACATACATTACAGGCATAGTCTTCCCATCACCTCAAGATAGATTTCTAGAGCACCTTGTAACTTCCCTTAAGGGGGATGATGTGTTGTAACTTGAGATATGCTTCACCCTTTCCCATTCCCGGTTTTCCCCCCTCCTTATTGTACCATGTTGGTACCTTCCATGTGACAGCCAGGCGCTCACTGTGGAATGTTGACACAGTGACCCGGGCTACCAGGTTGACAAGCTGACGGCAGTCTGTTATGTTTTACATGACAATAAAATAACACCAGCTAAGAACTCTGCGTCTCTCTTCACTACACATATGCTCACGATGAATAGACCAGCTCTTGCGGTGCCTGATACTAACAAGAAGCAAGGATGATAGCAATCAGACGCTATTATAGGAACTCTAAGTTGGTGAAACCTTCTTGATCAGATGGCCCTCTGTATTGTTTTATGCTCCTATGTCTCACGCAGCTTAATTTTTGGCACACGGGCTTGTGTCTCAATGGTGTGCAGGCATGACCTGGAATATGCAAGATTCCCACAGAGCCACCACACTTTATCCTGTTGGACAGTGCATTTTAGTAGACTTCACTCCACCATGTTGAAGTGTTGTCAAATAAAGAGAGAGTACCCTGAAGTTTCTGATCATTGGAAAAGGATAATTTTGTCCTGACCTTCTATCTAAGTTTATTTACTTCCTAAACCTAGTCGACGAGCCAGTGATCCCATTGGGGGTTAGATGGATCTGCGGAATGTAGGCATTTGGAAATATCAGGCTCTCCAGCACTGACTCTGGCAGGCGAGTAAGCTATCTATTATTTGGCTTGTTGCCCAGAGACGCTGTTTTAGCAATTCCCCATGAAAGTCATTATTGCTAAGAAGGTTGACCTCTAATTTAGAAGTGACCTGTTTTGACTCGTCTGCTTTTGTCTGACATGAAACTGCCGTGAGATAGAAGAAACTATTTCAGGAAGCATGAGCACTGTCTGCTATTATTCGGAATCAGCAGAGAGCTGTTTAAGATCATTATTTCCATGTCGTTATCTGTAAATTTGTGAGACATTAGTGAAATAGATATTCTCCAACTTTTGTTTAGCTTCTAAAACGTCAGTGTTGCTTTAAAAAGTGTTTTAAAAAACGACAAATGCACTGTTTTGTAAGATTTCTCTTTCGGAAAAAAAGTTATATTGGAAAAAATCCTCGGTATAAATGTTTTTTGTTAAAAGATTCGCCCACGGGCAAATGTATGCGAACGAGACAAATGTTGCATACTTACAAAGCTGTGACCTTTTCAGTTTCAAACACCCCTGGTTAATGCCGACCGTAGGGCTCAATGGACATCATTGGTAGCTGACTGAACAGGGAGTATTGCTGTGATATTTGGGGTCACTGCTGTGCTAAAGAGTTTGTTAGGACTTTCTTATTTGAATTGCTGAACATCATTTCTGCTCTTTTATCAATTTAATGTGTAAATAAAAACCTTTGTGTGTTTTTAAAAACATTTTTAATTATAGCTCTCGTAGGACATTGACCTTTATTGGGTGTTTCTTGATTGTGCCATACTGCATCCAATGTCCTATTCCTAACCTAGGTGCACAACCTAGATCAAGGCTTTACTTTTTTTGACCATGCTACCCATTGGTCAAAGATCCAAGTAGGGTCTTTGGCAGTTTTGATCAGTGTAGTAGTACCCAAAGCCATGGAACACCTTTTGTAAATTACACTTGACATCTGCCAAGTGATAACAGACTCCCCCAGAACCTTGAACAAAAGCCAGACTCACTGTTATGAATTTCAAGAGATGTCTACAGCAGATTGTTGGTAGTGTCCATTACTTGCCAAAGGCATGTTGGTGACCCTAAGTGTGTTCCTTAAGCATTACCCCTATGAATGCGCTTTCCCGATATATGCACTATGACATTACTTACCTTGCTTCCTTTGCTGCCAAATGGAGGCCCCATGGCAGCAGCAGAGCAGGAATCTGATGCCGGACATTGGAACCATCAAGCCATGATTTCCAAAGAGGAGCCAGACAAACCAGCAGGGCCAGGGTTGAAAAGTGAAGACCCAGCTCAGTCCCTGTCCAGGTTTCTTCAACTAGACCTGGAACTGGAAACACAGCCCTATAAGAAGATGGGACAGTGCTGGGGAACCTATCCCTGCTGCTCTGAGTGGCTTCTCAGTGGGGCCTCAGGAATGCATTGATGTGCGCACAGACAGCCACATTTTAGCAGATATACGGTGCTGCCTGAGGCATGAGCGATATGTCTGATAAAAAAAATGGATTGTGCCAGCTCGAGGGGATCTTACCTGACCAATGGCCTTGAGGTGCGCAATCCAGGCATCCTCTTACAAAGTGCTGTGTTTTTCTGCCCCAAGGGGGCAGATTTACAACTTCTGGCACATCCCTGCAAATCAGCAGGGATGCGCCAAGAAAGATGCGTCGTGCAAAACTACCAGTGTGCCACCATGGATACGCGGCATTTACAATGCGGCACGCCGTGGTGCACGGATAGACAAATGCGTGACGCATCTGACGGCGTAAAGATGACGCAGTGCTGGAGTTGTGTCGCAAGCGCGACGCAACGCCAGCACTGCTCAGGGGTAAGGTTTTGACGCAGCATGGAAGTAAAAATGATTCCATGAAATCTGCATCACTTTTACGGGGCTTCCTTGCGATGGAACGCCCACCCTACATACATTATACCTGACACAGGTATAATGTAGCGCAGGGCCTTACAACGGGACGCATCTCACTAGATGTGTCACGCTGTAAATATGTCACAGGGTGGCGCATTGTTTACGCAGCCGCTGCGTCATTAAAGTGACGCAACCGTGGCGTAAAAGTGACGCAAGGGGCTTGTAATTGTGCCCCTCTGTAGCTGGATTATGCCTCAGCCCTCGCAGCACCTCGCCACATTCTCCTGTCATCAGGAGCCCCGAGACCAGGCCAAGAGGGCTGACCTGCACACTAGCAGTGTTGATAAAAACACAAAATCTGCATTTTCGTGAACACTGCTAAATTAAGTAATGTGCAGTGTGGGGCGAGGCAAGGGGCAGAACCTGGGGCCCCAAAGGAGGCAGGGCTGCACCATGATGCCCCTGATAAGGTGCCACTGCTACTCAATTGTCTCCTCCTCCAAAGATTCTCCAAATGGTGATTTATTGTGCCCTTGTGTTTGGCAAGCATGAGGCCTGGGTAAGAATTAATGAGCGGGCTACGTCATGACGGAACCACGCCATCATGAGCACATGCCGCCCTTGACTCATAGCAGCGCGGAGTCGTCATGAGCACCGAAGCGCCGACTTCACCCCTTTAGCCCCCCACGCTTCGGCGGAATTCGCGGTGCAGGGAAGGGGTTAATATTATTATTATTATTTTTATTAATATAGTTAAATGTGATCTTACATTGACCATGGTACTGTATTTCACTCCTGTTTTATTTACATTGCCGAACAAGTGAGGTGATTATGGAGGGGATGCATGTTAGGACGACAGTGCTGGAAATGGGTGCATTTAACTGGTACTGGCACAGCTTGTTCCGTTTTAACAAGGCCTTTTATGATGTGTCTTTTTGCAGAGGCAGAATGTTGTTCTTTGGGCTCCATGGTGAGTCGCAGATGTTAAACTTTGAAATTGGTGACATAAATGGCAGCGGTGATTAGTGGCAGCTTCCGATGTCCGACTGTGGCATAAAAAGTCAATATAAAATGCATATAACAAGAATAATGAGCAAGCAATAATTGTTCAAGAAGGGTTCAGGAAAATGCCAATGAGTGCATTTTGGAGGATAATTTGTGCTCATATTGGCTAAAAATCAATGGGTTCTGAAAGGGCATTCGTGAAATAGGTCAATACTTTAATTGTCTTCCAGTCAAGCCTGACTCTCACCAGGGATGGTTTGAGTTTCAGCCTTTCAAGAATGTTTTTTTTTTAAAAAGTGGCAAAACTGCATTTTTCAGTGCAAGTTATAAACAATTAGCTGCAAAGCCATGGATATTAGAGGCAGTTCAAGAACATTTTGGTATGCAATATCACCTAACCCATGTTTAAGATGAAGGCATCATCATCTTTCTCTTCTGCATTCCATTTCCTTCCATTTTCTAGCCTATTCCTTCCAAATAGATTGATAATCGTGGTTTATTGGTTTATGACTGGCAGTTTATTTGGACGTGCCAGGGTGGACAAACACCCAGTCCCAGACTGTAGACCGCAGAAGTAGACCTATCTTTAACGGTCATACAGTGCAGGCTTCAGACAACATTAAACACACACAAAAGGAAAAGCTTTTATATTATTCAATTTATCGCAATCTGCGTTAGGGAAAACCCTAGGGGGTTATTAATACTGCCCCAGCCCTCTAGTTAGTGGCATGCTTCATCATAGGACCACTTCTGAACCCTGCTGCAGCCTAACATACAGGATGGAGCACAAATAATTTTTGAGAAAAAACTAGGGATTCAAACAGCAATCAAGTAAAACTATCTAAGAGGTACCCTCTCTATTCCATTATTCCTGGGTCCTTCCTGATAGGGTTATAAAATGTGTTTCAGGTGTACTTAGGGAATTAACGTCCCTGTCGCCCTCTTGGCTCTTATCGACATGTTTCTGCCGAATTCTTCTGCCGACTAGGGGTCATTAGCATTCCTCGGGATATAGATCCTGTTTACTGACCACCAAGAATATTCTTTAGGTGAGGTTATTCATCTTAACTATACTTGCCAATTGTAGTAACACCCCAGAAACTTCCTGAGTTTCATGTATCCATTCCAAAACTCAGGGTGAGAGTGGGACGTTCTCCTGTAGTCACACCCACTCCAAGGAACAATCGTCGCCCATTTGGTCCTCTCTTCACCCTGCGCCCGTCAGACAACATTAGTCATGAAGTCATAAAAAGCTTAATGACTATACATCACGTAGGTGTATAGAGGCGCTGAGAATGCTGGAATCAGACTGCACACCCTGCATGGCGATTGCCGTTGCAAGATTTTTAGGTTGGGCATGGACAACACGCACCCGCACTTTACAACAGTTAGACACTGCTCGATGAATTAACTGACACTGTTTATCGTAGATCAGCTTTTAAAGATTTGTGTTATTGAATTATTTTTAACTATCATGTATAATTTGTCTTCTTAAGTGTAACATGACAGCACCATGGTTTAATGAGTTTTTTAAATAATGAATTTAACATTGTAGTATTTATTGTGTAGTGTAGGCTGTATAATTGCTTTTATGACTTGCTGTCGAATAAAGCTTTGACATTTGATTTGACTATACATCATGGCATTTTTTAATTCATGAAATGAAAGCCACAGCATACATTGCCCTCTGCCTCCAAGATCCCAAAACATCAGAGATAGATCTCTTTAACTTAGCATGAATTACCGTCATTTCGTCTATAGACATCAACTTCTGATTGGAAATTTATTGACGCAGACACACTTCAAGATCAAATGCAAGATTTTACTTTAGATAAATAAACGCACATGTTCCAAAACGGCAAGAATTCCATGTTTGTATACTTTGAAGGATACTTCTCCCTGCAAATTCTTCACCTGTTGAATATCCCAGGCACCAGACCCGGTTCGGAAATGTCTAGCATAAGGTGGTAGGTGGCACTGGCTCCCGCTCTTCCCCTCCCTTCAAATGTTCTTGAGAGAAGAAAAGACACAAGAAGAAAAAGAAGTGCACCGAGTAAACTCAGTGTTGATCAAAAATGAGGGGTAAATCGCTGCATCATGTAATGTAATGTAATGTAAAAATTACTTATAAAGCGCGGCATACACCGGACGGTTTCTTGGCGCTGTTCACTTTATTCGGTGAGAGGCAGAGGGGGAGGTGAGAAAAGCTTATGTATAAACACTACGGAAAAGATGGGTTTTAAGGAGAGACCTAAATTGAGATAAAGAGGAAGAGAGTCTGAGTTCCAGTGGGAGAGAGTTCCAAAATGAGGGGGCCAGAAAAGAAAATCTAAGACCTCCATGTTTTTTGCGCCTGAATCTGGGTGCCTGGAGGAGTGCATGGTCAGAGGATCGGAGGTGCCTGGGAGGGACATAGCGATGTAGGAGGGAAGAGATGAAGGAAGGGCCGATGCCGGCCAAAGATTTATGAGTAAGACAACCTAGTTTAAACTTGCAACGCTCTGATACAGGAAGCCAATGAAGGGCTTTAAGCAGAGGGTGGACATGATGATGTTTAGGTTGATGATAGATCAGGCGAGCTGCCTGATTCTGTATCAACTGCAGTCGTTTGATTTGATATTGAGGGATGCCTGCATACAAAGCGTTAGCATAGTCGATCCGAGAGATGACTAGGGCCAGCAGTGCCAAAGTGAGGGCTTCGGTGGTCAAGAAGTGGGCTATTTTTCGGATCTTCCTAAGCTGAAAAAAGCAGGAGGACACAGTGGCACTGACCTGATGCTTCATAGAAAGATCGTGGGAGATATAAACCCCCAGGCTTTTCACTTTATCAGCAGGGCGAGGAGGGGGGCCAAGTGAAAGGGGCCAGAAAGTGGAGTTCCAAGGGTTGGATGGGCCTCCGACAAGAACAAGCTCCGTCTTGTCGGGATTAAGTTTGAGATGGTGAGCGCCCATCCAATTGCTGATATGGCAGAGGGTGGATTGGAAATTTTGGGCCGCTTCATCAGAGGAGTCAAGATTGAAGACAAGCTGAATGTCGTCTGCATAGTTAAATGCAGAGACATTCCTTCCCCGGAGGGAGCGGATCAGAGGGGTGAGGTACAGGTTAAAAAGAAGTGGTGACAAGGACGAACCCTGCGGAAAGCCGCAGGTAAGCATCCTCCTGTCAGCCGAAAACTGGGAGAGTCGGACGGATTGGTGGCGGTTCGTCAGAAAGGAACGGACCCAGTTAAGGGCCGTCCCCACTGATGCCCGCTTCTTTGACACGGTCGACCAAGATGGTGTGGTCGACTGTGTCAAAGGCCGCCGACAGATCCAGAAGGACCAAGGCTTGGCTAATGTTGGAATCCGCGCCTCTACGGAGTTCCTCCATGACAGAGAGGATAACCGCCTCTGTCGAATGGGCAGGTCTAAACCCGGCTTGCTGGGAATCAAGGAAGTTAGAGTCTTCGATGAAGGAGCTGAGGACGCTGGTCACGTGTGTCTCAAGTAGCTTACTCAGGTAAGGGAGAAGGGAGATGGGACGGAAATTACCCATAACCCCGGAATCGGCGTTGGTTTTTTTTAATATAGGAACCACCTCAGCGTTCTTGAACTGGCTGGGGACCTCACCGAGCAGTAGAGAGTTGTTCAGGAGGGCCAGCGGAGGGGTGGGGAAAGCCGAGAAGGTGGCCCGGAGAATCACAGGAGGGCAACAGTCTGTGGGGGAACCAGATGAAACTTTATTTAGTAGGGAGAGAAAATCTTCCTCTAGTATGGGGGGGAGCTGAGTGAGGGAATGGGGGTTAAAAGAGGAGGTGACCTCAGAGAGGGGCGTCGCCGGAGATCCGGAGGAAATACTGTTTTTGATTTTGCTGATTTTTTCTATAAAAAAAACAGTTGAGGGAGTCGCAGAGAGCCTGGGACGGAAGGGGTTTAATAGTCACCCTATCCGGATGTGAGAGCTCCTCCACAATGGCAAAAATTTCTTTGGATTTTTGCGCAAAGTTAAGAATTTTTGAGGAGAAGTAGGCGGTTTTAGCTGCTAAAATAGCCTGTTTATATTCTCCAGATAGTTTTAGGAAGTGAAGTTTCTCTAAAGGGTCGTAGTTTCTACGCCAATGACGCTCAGCTTGGCGAAGTCCCAGTTTTAGGGATTTGAGGCTATCTGAGAACCACCGATGTGCGTCATGGGGACGTTTGGCTCTAATTAGTTTGAGGGGAGCGACCTTGTCGCTGGCGGGCTCTAACCATTCAATTAATGCGGCTTCTTGAGAGTCTTTGGAGCCTAGGCAGGGCAGAGCCGAGGATGTTAAAGAGGTGAGGAAGAGGTCGAGGTCTGCTTTATTCCAATTGCGAGCCAGAAGGCTAGGGCCTCGGCTGTGGGGGGGCGGTGGAGGGACCAGAAGACAAAAAGAGATTAAAAAGTGGTCCAACCAGTGGCAAGGTAATATCGAGAGCGATTTGATTTCCAGATTATAGGTCCACACCTGATCTAAGATGTGGCCTTTAGAGTGAGTGGCTGTATGAATATGTTGAGAGCCATTGAGCCCACTTAATAGGTCAGTGAAAGCCAAGGAATGGGGGCTTTCATTTGCGTCTGATGGCCAGTAATTAAAATCACCTAGAACCAGGATTTTGGAATTATTAATTGTGAGCTGAGAGAGTAGATCACCAAAGAGGGAGGAAAAGTTGGGCATGGGTTGAGGTGGGCGGTATGCCAAAACACAGATAAAAGGGGACACCGAGGATTCAAATCTGATTGCCAGGCAGTCAACCTGGGGGATGGTAAGTAAAGAAAGGGAGCTGAACCTGAGGGGAAATTTGATAATGGCGGCTACGCCGCCTCCTGGTTTACCAGCTGGCTGGTTTGCTTGGAGGATGTAATAAACCGGTGGAATGGCTGCCAAGATGTCGGGGGGGGGGGGGAGTCGTCATTCAGCCAAGTCTCCGTTAAAAGGAGAATGTCAGGTCGGTCTGAGTCCATGAGGTGGCATATGTCATGTTGGTGCCTGACTAGCGACCGGGTGTTAAGATACGTGATTGCTAATTCCATATTAGCAGGTGCTTGAGAGAGCAGGGGTTTAGAAAGAGGGGGGGGGGGGGTGATTGTGTGTTCAGGGGTGAGGGAGGATAGGAGGATCCTGAGCTCGGGAAAAGAAGTGCGGGCTTGGTAGACGCCAAGCTGTTGTAGTTTTTGGTGGCTGGCGGATTCCAGCAGCCAGGATGAGTGTAGAGCAATAAGGTCCCTAGGGGCATAGGATGTGAGTTGGGCAGAGTGGCAGGCCCCAGGCCCCGGCCGGCCGCGGACAGGCGCAGACGGGCTTGCCTTAGGCGCGCCTTCGGCGCACTCCAGAAAAGAGGCTCACAGAGGAGAAAGAGTTGAGACCACAAGGTGAGACTGCAAGGGCCAACATTACTGACACAGGATGCACGTTCTCTTTGGATCTGATTCTGACCCTCTACACATGCCGGAGGGACAACATCAGGACATAAACAATAGCAGTGGGGTGGCTTATCTGTTTCCACCTCACTCTTTAGAGATTGTTAATCATACCTCTCCTCTGCTCTGATACAGTTTTCTTCCTTAGAGCCAGGATTGGTGGACATTTCCCCCACCCCAGGAGTCCCTTCTAGCACCACCCACCGCAGACACTATATGGGGAATACCCCAAACTCCGAATTGCCTCTGGGCTCTTTAGGACCATGTGTATTCCGCTGGGGTTGCTGATGGTGGTTCTTCCTCAAGCATCAAGAGCTTCCTTCATTCTGCAAGGAACTAGTCTGATGCTAGATTGAAACATACCAACATTGGGATCCTTGCTGGTTACACCTGTATTGGCACAGATAGAGACATCATTTTCAAAACTGTCTATGCCAAAACCTTCGCCACTGCAGACTCCTGCTGCTTTGTTGGATGCGCTGATGACACCAGTCAAGACAAAGCACTCCAGAAAAGAGGCTCACAGAGGAGAAAGAGTTGAGACCACAAGGTGAGACTGCAAGGGCCAACATTACTGACAGGATGCACGGTCTCTTTGGATCTGATTCTGACCCTCTACACATGCCGGAGGGACAACATCAGGACATAAACAATAGCAGTGGCGTGGCTTATCTGTTTCCACCTAACTCTTTAGAGATTGTTAATTATCTGGCCCTGCAGGATGCCAGCTGGCTGGACACCTCTCCAGACATCAACATAGATACTTCTCCAGGCCCTGTCCCCGGCAGAAATGGCATTGATCCTCTCAGTTTTTTTTAGAAAGCAGCTGAATTTCTGGCTGCCCCTTCCACCGATGAAACTGAAATTAAATACTTTGACAGACGTCCTGCAATGTGCTTGTACTTTGGTAGAACCACTCCCACCTATTAGTTATATGCTGATGGCGCCTATCAAGGATGCATGGGTCAAACCTGCATATGCACCTGCAGTGAACACATCTGTGGACAAAAGATGCAGACCAGCACAGTGGGACTCATGAATCTTGCCTGTTCATCGCTCACTTTAGGCCATTGAAGTACAAGACAGCTTTATGTGGTGAGCAGAATCCAAAGCCCCCTCCAACCTACCCACAAAACAGGGAATCCAAGATTCTGAAGGCACTTAGAAGAAAGACCTTTTCTTCTAAAATAAAAATTAGTCCATCCTTAATGACTTTTCGGAAACTGCTAAAAACAT
The DNA here is from genome assembly GCF_964263255.1 of Lissotriton vulgaris. NCBI lineage: Eukaryota > Metazoa > Chordata > Amphibia > Caudata > Salamandridae > Lissotriton > Lissotriton vulgaris. Next base: position 770,237,971 of record NC_141697.1, read on the forward strand.
GGCTTTTTACTCAATAATAAATCAGAACCCCTCCTGAGCTTTAGATCCAGCAGCGCTGAGACACCCTAGGGTATTTGCGCGCTATATAAGTTGTATAAATAAATAAATAAATAAAATAAAAATTGAGTAGCTTGGCACTTCCTGGCAACGAGCTATGAGGGACGGGTTTCAGTTGAATTCAGTGGATGTTCCCACTTCATTATTCATTTTCTCCCGTTCCTTTGATTCCTCAGATTCTGAGGAGTATTTGAAAGGAACGAGCACGGGTTATCTTCACCGGTATGGACTGTCCGACAAGGATGTGGCACTCAAAACTACGGCACCTCTCCCTATGTCCCAGGCTTTGCTTTCCACTCAGGCCGACCTCCTCTCCCAGTCAGAGTGACACATTCTGTTGCACAAGCTGCTCAGTCTCCACCTTCATGCACGAAGATTGAGCAGTGACATTTGCATTACTCCTAGTTGCCACAGGAGGTGGTCGATTTCGACCGTATGTGCCCATTGCCCCTCTACCAAGTCTGCCTATTCTGGGAGGTAAAATAGGTTTTTCACGTGGTTTGCTGGGTAGAACATGGACCCTTTGAAGGCTCGCCTTTCTAAGGTGTTCGGATTTGTGCACCTGCTGGCCTTACTAGACTGTGCAGCTGGCACTGACAAGGAGTACCTGGCAGGTCTGTCTGCCTTTCTTCACTTCCAAAGCCAGCCATTCAACTTTCAATACCAGTAGTGATTAGATTTCTGAAGTCACAGGTAAATCTGTTTCCACCCACACTCTTTCTCCTGCCCAAATGGTATCTAAATTTAGTTTGAACCCTTATGATGGGTTCTACCTTTGAGCCCCTTCACAGTTGTCCCTATGGTTGTTAACTTTTAAACTGTTTTTCTAGTTGCAGTTAATTTATCGAGGTGTGTCAGTGAATTACAGGCATTAAACATCCACAGCTTCTTCTTGAATAATCTTCAGCGTAAATGCGGGGTTCTTGCCTAATGTGGTGACCCCTTTCCATCTGTGGCAATCTACTACTTTTCTACGTTCTGTACTTTGATTCATACTACCAAGGTGGTAGAGAATGCACTGGCTGGGCTTGATTTTAGCTGTCTGCTTTCACATACCTATGAGACAGAACAGGAGAATTTAGAAGGTCATAGGCTCAATGGAAGCCCATATTATTTTCAGACAGTGTATCAGAATGAAGACACGTGAGTAATAGACTTACTAGTCTACAAAACTAACAGTAACGGACCAGTTGAATTTAGAATTAGGTCCTGATAAAAGCCCAGACCCTGATGGGCACTACATGATGAAACATGTTGACCACTCATTTATGATGTTAAGAGAAATTTACAAGTCCATAGAATGTCATCACTTCACCTTTTAATCTTACACCCTTACACCATGAAGGACACTACAGGATGAAACATGTTGACCACTCATTCATGATGTTGAGAGCAACTTACAAGTCCATAGAATATCACCACTTCAACTTTTAATCTTACACCTGTATACTTTACCCATATTCAAGTAACTTTTTTAAGCTACAGGAGGTAATTTTATATATCACCATATGGATCCCATCAGACTTTCCCTTGGAAGGAGGCGGTACTCACCTAGAGAAATGCTGCCCAACAACATACCATAGTGGGGATAACTTGCACCACCAGTGGCTAAGGTTGGTTGAGGGTTTTGGTTCAACACTGGAGAAATCCAGACCCTGCAGAACCGACAGGGCTCACTCTCCTTTGATTATATATGTTATTAGATTAGAAGCTTAGTGAACTCTACACAACATCTATTTCACCCCACCAGAAAAAAAATCCCCAAGGTAAATAATGTTTTCTTTTTTTCCATTTGTTTTTTAGTAAATACAAGTTTGATACAAAAATATTGAATATGAAAAGATAGTGCTTTACTTTCAGATGTGTAACCATCATTTAGAAAGTTGGGTTGCTATGAAAGGGAAAAAGACTCTAGCCACCACTGTAACATAACACTTAATCAAGCAAGTACTGTGTCTAAGAGATAACCATGTCTACCCCCTGAAGGTGTTGGCATGAGTACTTGGGCCTACTACTAAGCAGATATGCTACAATGCAGAGCAGCATCAAAACAACACTTGCATTAAGTAACCACTGAGTAAGGCTCCATAACAACTTTAGCTGGACTTTCACTGATTCAGCCGTGAGGGCAACGGCTCGTGTTGCCACAAAGACCACAACCCCCAGGAGTCAGCAGGGGCAACGTGACAGCATTCCCGTGCCCGGAGGCATGTAAAAACTACCGGCGGGCTCTCGCATTGCAGGACTTTCACTGATTCAGCCATGAGGGCCACGGCTCATGTTGCCACAAAGACCACAACCCCCAGGTGGTAGCGAAAGCAACGTGACAGCATTTCTGTGCCCGGAGGACTTTAAAAATGACCTGCGGGCTCCAGCACCGTGGGACTTTCACTGACTCAGCCGTGAGGTCAACAACTCATGTTGCCACAAAGACCACAACTCCCAGGAGGCAGCGGGGGCAATGTGACGTCATTCCCGCGCCCGGAGGTGCGTAAAAACGAATGAAGGGCTCCCGCACTGCAGGATGTACCAGGCGTGCCCGGGCGAAGCCCGCCTGTGCCTGTTCGAGACCGTAAGAGGTTGGGCTGAGCTACCTTCCTTATAACTTGGTCACTGGAACACTTTGGGAACAGTATTGTATTGCTTGGCTAACATAATAGTGTGTGTATATATACTGTTAACATGAGTAAGCGAAAGCCTGGCACAGGTAAGGGTGTGGTAAGGACCCTAGATGCTTTCCTACTGAAGGTAGAATCAGCCCTCATTAACGAGATAAAGTTTACTGAGCGAAGGGTATCCCTTGAGCCCTTACCTTCGCAGAGTAGACTTTCCTTCACTCCTGCACTCACTGAACCTTTTGTGGTGACGAACCATGATGTATCCCCATCCCGGATTAGTCAGTCTCCACATGTTGTTTTGGATCCAGTGACAGATATTGTCTCCTTTTCATCTACTGACCTAGAATCTAGTCCTGTTAGACATAAAATTACGACCAGAGGGCAGAAAGCCAAACTTAGGTCAGATCGTATTATTGAACCCCTCCCTAAGAAAAGGAAGAGTCGAGGAATATTGAAACAAAGTAAACCAGCCCCGAGAATAACGGGGAAGAAAGTACTACCTAATAATCAAAAAGAGAATGGACACTAGTTTCTGCAAAAAACCAAGTAGTTTTTTTATCGAGAACCCTCATAGACTTCCTGGAATTATCGTAGCGGTATATCTTTTTTCCGCCCCATCAGGAGTCCTGGCATAGTCATTGGGTCAACGATTAACGTGCAGGATGCCTGCCTCACCAGAGGCTACTTCTGGTATTTACAGAAGTGTCCAGAAATAAAAATAGGGGGGGGGGAAATATTTTTTAAAAAATAATGACTTAGTCAGGACTGTACAATTTAATATCAAAAAAAGGACTAGTCACTATCATTAAGAGTCATTGTGATATGTAGGTAGTTGAGTTATTGGGCTACCATATCATTATAAAGGAGTGTCAATGATATGGTTTTTTGCAGAAACTAGTGTCCATTCTCTTTTTGATTATTAGTTACTTGCATAGGGGAACCGAATGGACTCCGTATCCTCTTCCCTCCCTTTTGATATTTAACGTAAAAAAGAAAGTACTACCTGCTAATATTGCAAGTGAACCTAATGAGGGCACCCCTAATCCCATGGTTCACAATGCAACAGGGCAGCTCGCCGATAGTACACAGGAGGGGAACTTCTGGGGCAGGCTTGAAACCCTGATGTCAACCTTACTGGAGCCTATCTTGCAAAAAATAAGTATTGTAGAAGCCGGACTATTAAAGATGGAGGAGATGGTTAGCTGGAACCCCCAGGTATATCGGCATATGAAGTCTAGCCCAGGTCCTTCTAATATCATGGGGACAAGTACGGGGATGGGCTTATCTGTTAGCTCTATTGCATACAGACAGGGACCAGATAAGAGTAGTTCCAATAACATCACGCTTAATAGTGTTGACATCCCAGCCTGTGTTGGTCAGGCCACCCCCTAGAGCAGGTTCCTCTGTGCCCCCAAGGCTTGGGAGGTTGGAGAAAAGTGAGATACGGCTAAAGAGTCTCCCAGTAATAGACCTTCCGCCGGAATCTACTCCTTATGTAGTGGTTTTAGGGAGTGTTCCTTCTCTTCCCTGAGGGGTTAGTGAGGACTTCGGGCAGCTGAAAAATAAATTAACCCATTGATTCACACATAACACCGTTCTGGGTGCCCGTGTGGCTAAAAACATTCTTATGGCCCGTAGGGTAAGCTGAATTGGGAGTTTGCGTAAAACGGGCACAGGTGAGTGCGTTACTGTAAATTTTGATAACCCCCAGCTCCTTCTAATTTTGGATGTGTCATTAGGGCCTTACCATTGGGTTTCTTTTATAAACCTGTTCCTACTAGGGAAATGTATCCCAAGTCCCTATGGCAGCTCCGCAAGGTGGGTGGTCAAACAGACCAGCACCTAGGCAACAGCCTATTCCCATGGTTTATTCATCATTTCTAACAGATGGTCAGCATGGCGCCTGCCCTTCGCTGGAATTAAATAACCGATTCTCTGCTTTAACAGGGTTGGAGGAGTGTGATTGACTAAAGATCCCTACGCTCTCTGATAATGGGTTTGTTGCACATAATCAGTTCCCATTAGAGGTGGCTGAGAGGAACGTAGGTGAAATATCCAATAATTTTATATCTTGGAACATTGCATGCAGGGCTGGCAAATAGGCTCTGAGACCATTATGGGTGCAATTTGTGAAGCAATTCCCTGTAATTAGTTTCCAAGAAACATGGTCGGTGGATTGTGATCTATTTTTGGAAGGTTACAAGGCTTTCTTTGTACCAGCTACTCCTTCGGCGAGTGTAAGACCAAGGGAGGTCTAGTTATATATATAACTCTGGCTGTCGATTGTCAGATTCAGGTTGTGCCAACCAAAAACCCAGGAATTCTGGCACTGAGAGCCAAAAAGGGAGATATTAAATGGATACTTATTAATATTTACAACTCTGTGGCCTGCCCATATGGTACCTGTAACATCACCAGCCTGAGCACATTCATTAGACAGTCTTTTGGTTTTATTCTACATACCCTTATGTTTTTTGGTGATTTTAACATGCATCCACGTGTCAATCCTATGTTATCCTGTATATCATAGTTGGGTTGTCCCCTCATGAAGGGGTTTCATTTTGAACATCTTGCCCAGGGGGAATCGCTGAATAATTTGTTAAATGAACTGGATATGTTGGCTCTGATGTCCTTAACTGACCGCACACTACATTTCCTGTGCCAACTTTTAAAGGGAGTGGTAGGGGGTCATTTATAGATTTTATTTTAATTTCTTCTTACTTACAAACCTTATTTTATGGTTTTAATATTGTTGAGAGCGATTATAGTGACCATAACCCACTGTGTGTCTATATGCAGGGCCCATTATTAGCACAAATTAGTGAGGTAACAAGCAGGGGTTAACTTAGACCAACTGATGGCAAACGACGACTTAAATGGTCACAGATCTCCCCAGATAAATTTTATAGTGAATTAAATGTATCTTGTGCTCCTGAGCTAGCACTATGCACCTCTGCAGGTTCTTCTCCCAGGGAAGGTATTGGTGCGTATGAATCCATAGCGCATAAAGTTGGTGAAATTCTAAGTGCCCCGGCTGGTAGAACGGCTATTTCTGGCCCAGATGATTTAACTCTCACTGCTCTCAGGCGACAAAAAAGTTGAGGGAAGCTCTGTCAGTCAAACCAAGAATTCAAATTGAGGTACATGCATGGCGTAAAGAATATAAATCAGCACTGGTAAGGCGGAAGGGTGGCTTGGAGGGAGTTGATTGATAAAAGCACTCTCAGGAAAAGCTCTAGGTTTTGGACTATCGTGAATCACCCTCTTTTTGGTCAGGAAGTGGAGGGGGCTTTAGATTCGCATATTACCGAGGACGAATGGGTGCCCCATTTTAAATCTATGTTTGACAGCCCTATGGAGCACAGTTGCCAAGAAAGTCGGGATATAAATGTCCCTGCAATGATTTTTGAACAAAGTGAGGTTGCGGCTGGCATTGCAGGGCTATCCACTAATGGAGCACTGGGTCTAGATGGTATTCCTCCAGACCTGTTTAAGTCCGACCCTTCCTTCTGGGCTCCGGTACTTATGGCTGAGTTTAACACAGCAGCAAAGAACGGTTGCCCTCAGGCCTTGGCCACTTCCATCATAGTCCCTGTTTTTAAGAAGGATGACAGGAATAGCACTCACTGGTATAGGCTAATCTCCCTCCTTGACTCAGTGGTTAAGGTTATAGGACGCATTTTCTTGCAGAGATTATCCACCTGGGCAGAGGAGCATAAGATCATGTTGGATGTCCAGTTTGGATTTCGGTCGGGACGTTCAACCGTCGCCCAGTGCCTTCGTTTATCTGTGTTATTGAGCAAATATACGGTTGCCCGCTCTGCCACTGTCTACCTTGCCTTCATGGACTTGTCCTCCCCATTGGACGGTGTAAATAGAGTTAAACTGTGGCAGTCCATGAGGGCAATGGGGATGGATAACAGTACCGTTCATTTTTTAGAGGATATGCACAAGTCAACAATGGCTAATATCAAGTTTTCTCAGGATTTACGGGTCACTAATGACCTGGAGACAATGAGGGGAGTATGGCAAGGTTGCATCTTGGCCCCATTTCTGTTTAATCTTTATATTAACGATCTGGATACTGCATTAAGAACCACTGGGGTAGACTACCCGTGTGTAGGGCGGCGTGGCATCCCTGTCTTGCTTTATGCAGACAATGCCGTCCTTTTATCTAGGACTGCATTAGGTTTGCAATCCTTATTAAAGGCTTTCTCTAAATTTATGTTGGATTGGGACCTGGCAAAAAATAATTCTAAATCTTATATAATGCTAGTGGGGCAACAACTCCAAAAAAGTTTTCAATTCTTTGTTGGCCCCCGCACCAATGATTTTTCCTACCTGGGGGTTCTCCTTGATGATCATTTAATTATTAATGTCATATTAACCCCATCTCTAGCTAGTCTCTTCTTGATTTACTGACATTTAAAATGGGGGCCATTAATCTTGAGGAAAAGGGGGCATCTGGCCCGGGTGAATGCGGCAATTTTTAATTTTGCCTCAAAAATAGGGAAGAAACCAATTGGAGCCATGCTGAAAGTTTATCGAGCCAAAAGCGTGGCCATAGCTAGTTATGGAAGTGAAATTTGGGGACACATTGCTGTGGATTCCCACCAGGTGGTTGAGAATGATTTTTTGAAGTGCCTGCTGTGTGTCCCGGGCGGAATATCTAATCTAGTGGCCCATGAGGAATTGGGAGTCCCCTATCCAAGTAATGTCCTGGCTCTGCACCCTCTTGTGTTTTGGTTGAAGTGCTGGATGAATGAGTAGTTAACCCTTAACCACTTAATTTTAAGAGAGTGTATGTCCCTCGATAACGCATCCCGAATTCCTTGGCTTAATTACATTAAAAGTAGCCTTGAAGGGGTAGGCGCGCTGATTTATTTTTTAAGCCCAATCCATTGTTAAGAAGGATTTGGAATTAATTACGGCAGCCTTCTTAACCTCAAGGAAATTGGACAAGGATGAGCAGGAGTAAGTATGGGTGAATTTTGCGGATCTGCGGTCCGCGAATTCACGCAAAATCACAAAAAAGTCAGCGAATTCGCGGATTTTTTTGCGATTTCCATCTACTCAACTGGAGTACTTTCTACTGGCTAATCAGTAAGTGCAACCTCGTTGGGTAAATGTATCGTGCTTTTCCTACACTGCAGCTGCGTAAAGGGCCAGAAGATTTGTCTCCACTGACCATGTGTGCCTGTAACTTTGCCACCGCGCCAAAAGGTGCTGAGGTCCCTTGAGTGAGCTGTCCATCATAGTTGGGAAAGGGCGGGAAGACATTTGATACCGCTAGTGTGTGGTGCGGGGCTTCTATACGTGTCAACATGCCTCTTGTGTATAAAGGGTCAGAGAGCGAGCAGAGCAGCAGGTGAGGAGAAAGCAGCCTCCGGGTCACAGGAACTACACGGGGATTGCGCTCGAGAAACTCATGGATTCAAAGACCTCCCTCGAGTGTTGCAGCTAATTTTCGACAGTAGATATGGGGTTAAAGCACACTTTTTTTTTTTAAATATCTTTATTCGTGATTGCAGTAGTAGTAGTAGTAAAGCTTTATTCGAGATATATACTCATAAAAGCACAAACACACATTTAAAAATACATGTTAATTAAAATCCGTCCTTCATACATATAAATACATTTAAAACAGTTGTGCAAGCTTTAACAAAAGAAAATTATTTAAACTTATATAACAATATCAATTCATATTAGCAGATATAACCCTCCGCCTAATGGACCATGCCCACCCCAAATACTTTGCAGTTCCCAGCACAATGGGCATATCAGTGGAGGTACAAATGATTCTTAGCCCCTCAACACCACTAGATGCCCCAAGGTTTCTACAAACTGGGGCCAGCCATACTCTCCTTGGGATAGCATAGGCCTCGCACAAAAATAAAAAGTGGCCTATGCTTTCATTAGTTGCACCACACACCGGACAGCATGAGGTATTCGAGCTCCGCCATCTACCTGTCAAGGATCTCAAGGGAAGGGAACCAGACCTTAACTGGAAAAATAACTTCCTGTCCATTGGGACAGTAATACTGTCCCAATATTGTTCTAGTACAGGTCTCATTTTAATTTCCAAAAATCTTCCCCCCATTGTTTCGGATTTTGTACTTCTCCAGAGTCTTTCTTCTATGTACTCCCAATAAAGGGTCTTAATGGTGTTTTTACTTGGGAATACTTCCCCAGATGGATTATCCCAAAGATTAGGGAGGCCGAGCTCACCCAGAACAACCCTGAGTTTCTTCAACCATGATATTTTATGGAAGGTGTCTGCTTTAATTAGGGCTAGAAACTCGTCGGCATAGTGTCGAATCTCTGGGGTAGTCCATAACCGTCTCCAATAGAGAATAGGCCTTAATCGAGCTCGGTCACTAACAGATATCCTTCCTAGATCAAGACCGAGCGGGATTAATGGCGCACTCTGGGGGAGACCCGTAATTCCCCTTAGAAACCTATTCTCTGATGTTTGTAAAGTAGGGAGCCTCTCGAAGCCCCACACTTCTGCCCCATATAGGGCTGACCCTATGGCTTTGGCATCGTAGACGAGAAGAACCGGTTTTATAGGCTTGGTTTTTGATTTTGCTTGCTCCACCCGAAGTGCCCCTGCAATCTGCTGATGCCTCAGTACCGCCTTTTCTATATGGTGGGACCAACCTGACTTGCTAGATATCTTAACCCCAAGATAGGTAAAGGCACTAACTACCTCGAGCTCATTGTTGTTCAGAAATATCCGTGGTCGGGGTCTACGCCTTTGGGAGAAAGCCATCAGCTTGGTCTTCCCAACATTAACTTCAAGACCATGCTCCCCAGAGAAAACATCAAATATATTTAAAGCACGCTGCAGTCCAGCCGGGGTTTTGGACACAATTAAAGTATCGTCAGCGAACATCAGGATCGGGACCCTGATGCCCGCTAGCGAAGGTGCATCCACACTTGCGTCCAACATCCTACCCACAATTCCATTAATGAATAGGGAAAAGAGCAAGGGTGCCATTGCACATCCCTGTCGTACCCCCGTTCAATCAGGAAGTCGACTGTGGATTCCCCATTCAACCCCCATTGGACTTTGGCAAAGTTACACTCGTGGAGCCTCATGATCAAAGTGAGCAACTCAGGCGGGACCCCCCATTCCATTCAAAACTGTCCAGAGCTTGCTCCTTGGGACCAGGTCGAAGGCAGCCCGCAAGTCGACAAAAGCGACGTATAGGCTGCCATCGCCAAGGAGCACCGTCCCCCACCGCAACATGGTGAAACGGAATATTCGGTCTACCGTTCTGGTTGCCCGCCTGAAACCTGCCTGGTAAGGGGACAGAGCATTGTTCTCCTCTACCCAGTCCATCAGTTTGGTTACCACCATCTTCCCTACCACTTTTTGGACCGTGGCAATCAAACTTATTGGCCTATAATTGGCCGGGAGTGACCGATCACCTTTCTTGTAGATGGGTATGATTATTGCTCCCTTCCATATTTCGGGGATTACAGCCCCTTTTGCTATGGCATTTTCCAGTAGGGTCACATACCTAGCCCACCGTACTTTATCATTTTTGAATATGTCAGAAGGTATCCCATCTAAACCCGGTGCCCTTCCCCCTTGTAAGGAGCAAATTACCAATTCTACTTCTTTGGTGGAAAACAAACTTTCCGTACAGAATACAACTGGAATTGCTTCTGGAGCCACGACCTCCCTAATCTCTGCGTACTGGGGTTTAAAATACTCCACCCAGGATGCCTCGTCAACATTGTTATCTGGTTTATTTGGGGTGCCACCTCTACCCCACTTCACAACGTTCCAGAAAAGCCTGGAATCCCTTGCCCATGAGGCCTCCAGCAATTCATCCCAATACTCTTCATCCCATTTTTTCTTAGCCAGGCGAACACTAGCATTGTAGTGTTTCCTGGCTACACCAATCATCGCTCTATCCCTACTTCTAATTGCTCTACCCAATTCTAATCTAGCTGCCCTACACTGTTTATTAAACCACCTAGCCGGTTTAGGTGGGGCTTTCCTATTTACCTTGGACGATCTCATGAAATGTGGTTTTAAAAGGGAGAAAAACTTGTCATGTATGGCTGTAGTTACACTGGACCCAGGAATTACGGGGCTTGCTATCTCCATGGTGGCGATTGCAGTATCCACCTCTGAACTTATATAGTCCATAGATACTACATTCGCCAGCACATTTGGCCATTTAACTCTGCGCATGTCATTGGCCATAACAGGTAATACTCCACCACGAGGTTGCGAACTGCCTGGCATGGCCGTCCACCAAGCGTGGGTGACACAAAGGGGATTGTGATCACTTTCCAATCTTCCCTTTATTTCCATATCGCATACCCCCTGCCATGAATTGAGGCTACAAATGACATAGTCTATTCTACTTTTGTTATGGCCATTGTCGAATGTACAAACACCTTCCTGGTCACTCTTAGTCCTTCCATTAAGGGCCCTCAACCCGTATTCCAGGCACATTGCATTTAATAGCAATATATTCTTCGTCCACCGTTTGACCGGAACCAGGTTTAGAGTCGGGACACCCCATTGGATATCTTCCTCTTGCCCTAGTGGATTTTCCGTGTTATCCAACGGTTCGAAGGTCCTATTAAGATCACCAGCCACTACCACTCTGTTTCCCAGGGACTGTGATTCGAGGAAAGTGGACAGGGCCACTAGGGTGGGGGAGCTCCCGGTATTGGTACCCCTAGCATAAATATTGTATATGTCTATCGCACCCCACTTGTGCCATGTCATTCTTAGCAATTGGATATTCTTGCAACCCAGGTCCAGCACTTTCACTTTAATTTGTAGACCTTGCTTGACCCAAACTGTTAAACCTCCCATAGGTCGACCCCTGGCACCTCTATTCGCTGGAATGGAAAAATTTAAGTAGCCTGGGAGGAAGATGGGATCGCAAGCCCATGTCTCCTTGAATAGGCACACTTCGAACCTGTTGACAAAATCTATCCAATTTTGGGACAATAGTCTACTACCTAGCCCCGCAATATTCCATGAGAAAAACTTCCCCGGGCTAGGGCCATCTCTGATTCCCACCTCCATAGCTAATGTGGATGGAAGGTTAATTGGACTCACAGAGTTCCCTTCCTGGTCTACAACAATGTCCGCAGAATTAGCGTCAGTTACCTGGGTATCAGTGGTGCTTGCTATGAACAATTCGTCATCCCCCAAACTTTGCATAGACGACCCACTATCTCCCCTCCAATTCACGATCTTCCCACCACTGATCACTTCTTTTGGATACACTATTGTATCCAAGGTAGACACCACAGAATTCTCACATAAGTCCCCCCTTGCCACACTTCCCCCCGATATTCAGGAATTCACCAGACTTTCGTCAACAACCCCACCCCAAATTTTTCATCCCATCATAGGAATTGTCGATTTGACCATTGTAAAAGTTTGGTTGTAACAAAGGCACAGTGAAGGGGGTAATCCCTGTCAGTGATAGATAACTAGACCTACCTAGATCACTATTCCCACCAAATTGGGCACCAATTGGTCTTGGGTAGAAAAAGGTGAGATCCACAATACCGATCCCACCACTGCTAGTGCCTCAGCCCGGCCTCGTGATCCAACCTACCACCCTTGGATCTTGAAAATTAATTATAATACATTCCCCCCCCAAATTTTTTGGAGTACAACCTATCCAATTAGCCCTTCTTACCCTGATAATCAAACAATCAACTTCACCGGGCAATGATCTATTAGCCCTTAACCAGTGCATGACCTATTTTTTTTAACATCTGGAAGGTTTCTCTTTGGCCTACCAATAAAGGTGGAACATTGGTAAGGACAGCCACATAAGGGTAGGAATCCGGTGTAAGATTTATGGGGGGTATCCTAGGGGGAGGCTTTGTCACAAGGAGTGTGGGGCGGCTTGTATCTAGAACAGCAGGGCGGGATATTGAAACATTTTGTGGCACCTGGGAAACCTGGGAGTTATTTGGTACAGCATTGCTTTTTCTGGAGATGTCATTACCACTAGTTACAGGACCAACATTTTTTGGAGCCTGGGAAGCCTGAGGCTTATTCGATACAGCATTGTTTTTTCTGGAGTTGCTGTTTCCACCGGCTACAGGACCTTGGCAGGATTTCAGGGTGCTTGGTGGGTATTGGATACCATTGCTTAGAGGGTTGACATTTTTAGAACACTCTTTCCTACCTTTAACCACAGTGTCAGGGAGCTTAGTTTTCCCCCCATTGTTAGTACCTAAGATAACTGGCAGTTCGATGTTGGTGTTAGTCTTGCAGCTTTGTCCCTTTCCCTGTGGCCCAATTACAGTGCTAACCACGGGAGAATGGAATTCAACCGTGGGAACACTTTCATCCCGCCCAGGAGGTTGCTGGGGGTTCCTACTCTCTCCCGTCCTAAAATAGGACTTAATTAATGATTTTGTGGAGAAAAAAATTATCCAGACTAGCCTGCTCTAAGTGATCTAACTGGTCTGCTAGTTTTTTAACTCGTTCCTCAATGGGAGTCAGAAGAGACCGTATTCGTTTCTCCAACTCCAGGAACAGTGGCAGAATGGGCGGTAGTGTCTCGGGCGATGCTATCACTATGGGGTCTGGACCTGGTGGGACAGCTTCCCCCTCTCCCATTGGTGGCCCACTAGGACTACTCCCAGTAGGATCCCGGGGTCGTGTACATGTTCCTACTTTTCTAATTTTTTTCGGGGGTTTTGGAACATAACATTTCTTTGGAACTACACTCCTCTTCCTTTTAGGACAAGGTTTAGATTTTACTACATGTGTTAAAACACTAGGTTGAGCCGTGCATAACTGATCAATAGGTGGATCAACGGGGGTACTAGGAGGAATTGCAGGCAAGGTAGAGGTTTCGGATTCCAAAGACAAGACAACCGGTGGCTCTGTAATTGGAGGAAAGAGGTAGGGAGTTTCCGTTACAGCCGGCAGTGTAATAGATGATAAAGGGGTAACCAATGCCGGAAAACTTTGAGCGGGATGTTTGTCATCAGAGGTTTTCAAGAGTTCAATGGATAACCTACGTTCTGCACGTCTTTCCGCCAGGGCAATTTCTCTATCAAGGTCTTGGGGTAATCGTTTAAAGTAGGTGTCCAGGGGACCCATAATGGCTGCCCCTGCCTCATTCAATGAAGGCAACAAAGTGGGAGTGCTTGAAAAAGAAGACATATTATGAAACCTCCTATGCCTTCAAGAATGGTGGAGCACTTAAAAATATAAAACGACTTAGAAATCACACTGTTACTAAAGCGGAGTACCAGTCCGGTAGATGTCAGTGGGGGGGCCCAGTCCGGCCTCCTTCGGCCCCGGACAGCCACAGACGGTCCCGCCCTTGTCCCGGGCTTCTCCCGGGCGCACTCCCACGCGCTCCCGCGCAGCGGCCTATTGACCTCCTTTTAATGGAATGAGGAGAGATTATGGGCGGGGGGGCTGGGCCAGCAGGGAGAGCAGCCCAGGTGTGGCGAATGGGGCTCGCAGGGACTCCTGGTAGCTGGAGTCCCTGCCTCCAAGCTCGCAGCCCTGCCGGCAGCTCCACGCACCCCGAGGTCTTCGAAAATCACAGCTCCTCTCCCAGGACAGCTCCGGGTGAATACAGGACGCTGCGGGACCCGCGAAGCAGGTCCGGCAAGGTGTTGATCCCCACAAAGTCAAGAGGTCGGTGGCAGCAACGAATAAGGGTGGCCAGCAAAGGAACAGCAAATCCGCTTTAGGAGGGTCCCACTAGCACAAACTCCTCACCCGCTTTTCACTCCGTGGGCGGGGGGGCGGGGCCAGCAGGGAGAGCAGCCCAGGTGTGGCGAATGGGGCTCGCAGGGACTCCTAGTAGCTGGAGTCCCTGCCTCCAAGCTCGCAGCCCTGCCGGCAGCTCCACGCACCCCGAGGTCTTCGAAAATCACAGCTCCTCTCCCAGGACAGCTCCGGGTGAATACGGGACGCTGCGGGACCCGCGAAGCGGGTCCGGCGAGGTGTTGGTCCCCCACAAACTCAAGAGGTCGGTGGCAGCAACGAATAAGGGTGGCCAGCAAAGGAACAGCAAATCCGCTTTAGGAGGGTCGTGATTGCACATCCAGAACAAACATACAGTAGAAATTCTAGACATTCGAGCAATCCCGATTTTCTTTTTCACCCCAACTGTAGGTCACAGAATATCAACTCCCCAATGAGCGTGTGCAAGAACGGAAAATTATACATCATCAGCAACAGGATCCCGCCACAAATAAAAGATTTGCTGAAGGAGATGAGTAGTACCCCTATCTGTGGCAAGTGAGGGCTAGCTCTGCTGTTTGTGACAGGTGAGGCATAGCGCTTCTATTTCCCTGAATAAGGAATACATATTTTGAGCAAAGGATGGCTCTACTGTAGGTGGCGAGTGAACAGGAAGCGTGTTACACATGGCTCTGGATGGTTGATAGTCTGTTCCCTGCCCCACTGCCCCGCTTATTCTCAGAATTCTGCCCAGTAGGACAGCATGCTCAGGGGGACATGCTGATCCCTTTCACATGGGCGTCCGCTGGGGGGGAGTGCCGGGGGGGTGGCAAGGAGAGTCGCTTGCCCCCCCCTGGAACGACCCTCCTTTCCCTCCATGCGGACGCCCATGAAAACGGTCACTTCAAGACGTGGTTCTCACTCTCTTTCCTCTCCTCTCTTTTATTTGCTTCCCTGGGAAATGGATCCAAAAAAGAAAGACGCTTTTGCTGGAAATGTCATATTTTTCTGACATTTTAATTCCAAAGTGCAGCATTGGGAATAAAAGACTAAAAACATGAAAAATAGATAAATAACTAAATAAAGTAAGACAGAGTGGTAGCAAACTGGCCAAACTGATTTTATTCACACTGAAACACAGTACCGCCACTTTTACAGAGTTTGCCAGTGAAGTACAGAGTTTGCCAGTGAAGCGCTATTTTTGTTTTCTTGTCTTTGTTTTCCCTGGACTTGGATCTAGTGCACCAATCCTGGAGGTACTGCAATCTGTGGATTGGAAAACAAAATGTGTGCTGCGGCTCTGCGTCCAGGGATGTGGTCTTTTTACCATACTGCTTACGTTTAGAAAGGATATAATCAATGGCCAATGAAATGGGTCCGTTCAGGGCCCTGTAGTCGTGTCCTTAACTTTTCAGGCAAAAGCACTCACTGATTTCTGAATAGTGAGTGTAAAAGCTTTACGGTAACCATGTTGTTCCTGCTTACATTTTCCATGGTTTGCTAAATTTTGCATTCCCTATAAGTGTTTGCTTTTTCCAGGATGTTGTTACTTTTTTTTTGTAGGCCGCATATTGCTCTTGTCTAGTGCGTAATTTAAATTGAGCCGCATCCAGGTGTTTATAGCGGGCAACAATTGGGTTGTAGTTGAAGACAGTGGGAGTTTTTCTCAGTGGGGCAGTACGGTGTTCAGTGGGGGAGAGGATGTGGCACTATGGTCAGAGCTGCTGAATTTTGAACTGGGAACCAGGTTCAGCCTTGATAACCAGTCCACCAGATCACTCTCCTGCGAGAGCACAATCACATGGTAGACCTTAGAAGGCTTCGCAACACCTTAGAAGTCCTGGTGTCTTCGTACCAGCAGGTGGACCCTAGCATGACAAGTGTAGGTTAACCTTCAAGGCTTGGCCACCACTATCCATACTGAAGTTCACCTCCAGTCTGCGGGCAGGCCTATGAAGCAGCACACCCTACAACAACAGTCACTGGGGTCACAGGACCCTTGAGAAGGGCCAGCTCTAGGGCAGTGCAACCAGTGTGACCGCACCAGGTGCTGACTTTAGGTGGAGGCATCATGTTTGCAAGCATATTATGGTTTTAAAAATGCTTGCTGCCTCCTTCCTGTATTTTTTGGCAACAATAAAAATGTCAGGATGACTCTGGTGATTAATGTTCTTCCTAGAGAGAGATCAGAATTTTGTCTAGTGGACTCATGGAAAGGTAGCTCAGAGGGTTAATGTACCGGCTGCAAAGAACATGCGCCATGCCGATCACAAAGTGCACATAATGTTAATGGGTCAGTGGGCTTCTGCTTTTATCAGAGAGATCCTTTTGTTACTTGCAGTTTATAAGTTAAAATCCTAACTTAGAACAGTGAGCTATTAACTATCATCTAAGAGCTGCATACAAACTGCAAGGTATAAATTAGAGCGTTATGTTCCCCCCAGTCTTTGAATATCCTAATGTCCCAAAAAGTGTTCTTTTGGACAGAAATAAATTCTGATTATTAAGGAAAACTCCCACCATGGTATTACGTTTTATATTCCGGCTATTGTGTTTCTCCAGACCAATCACTATAAAACTATACGGGCTACTAGTATGGTTGTCATGTGACTCCTACACCTTGTAGTCCTTAGTCTTATGTAACATTTTCTATACAGTGATTTACACACATATTGATTGTCTCTCTGTAATGTGTGTGATGTAAAGTGCTCTGACACTCTACAATGGTATGAGTGGTGCTGTAAATCAAAATAAATGCATCTGAGAGAGAGTGGTTATGGAAAATGGGGGGCACAGTTAAAGGGTGGTAGTGAGGGAATCCATGGCCTAGGTGGTCATTGGGGGGCACTAACAAACATTAATGCACAGGACACCACCAGTGCTGTTGCTGGCCCTACCCTTAAGGCCAGTCTGCCTCACCCATAGGTTCCTCCATTGGCCTTGTTTCAGCAGTAGTAGCTGCAACTCACCATGGATTGGCAGTGCAGGATTTGCACACACACCAAACTAAGTTAGCAAACTTACCGTCACCCAGCTTCATTCACAAGCACTTTTACCATGTGCTGCCTGCTGTGGGGCCACTAGGATTAATTATGCAGCAAAGGATGACAACATTATGCCGTAGTGTTGACTAAATTATGCATTAAAAAAAAAAGCGTAATGCAGTATATTTTCAGGTATTTTATTATTTTGACATGTGTACACATGCTAACAGTCTCTGGAAAGATTTTGCCTTATTTGAACCAGTGTAACATACAAAGGCAGCAGTGAGAAAGGTGACCAGTCAACCTTTACAATAGGCCATCCACTCCACAGCAACACAAGTCACATTTTATATTAACTTTTGATATGTTTGAGCTACAAACAATTTATTCGTTTAAATGATCAGATCATGCAGCAGATCTTGCATTATGAGGCAAATATGACATAATTTTAGAGAAAACATTTGCAAACTAGGATATTTTGCCATTCATGTCTGAACTGCTGTTGTGGAAAAAGGGAGTAGTGCTGATGACAGAAACTCCATGGCTCGGAGACAAATGGCTTGTGTTTCCACATTTTATCGTATTTGGTAAATTCTGTGATTAGAAGTATATCCCACTTTGTGATTATATTTTAATGTCAATACCTCATTATAACCTTAAATAATCATGTATATCCATTGGTTGATTAAACTGGGCAGTGAAATGCCAAACAAATACAAAAAATTGGGATGTCTGCGCATTCTGGCTCCACCCACAGATCCAATCCTTGGGTTATTCCTGCCCTTTATTCTCCGCCCACTGTTCCCCAACATTTTTCCCCCACTTCGACCACTGTGTAAGACTCAGCATCCCTGGACCTGTGATGTGCCGCCGCTGAGGGCGACGCATGTGCCACACATTTACGGTGCCAGGCTTCCGCATAAGGGAGCTGGCCATTATTGTATCCCTAAACGTGGGCACGTTGTCAGTTTGACATTGACTACACGTAGAGGGACTCTAAGTTTCTTTTAAAAAATATAGCTAACATTTGTACCTATACATTTTATTTTGTATAAATTAATTGATTGTGTGTAAAATTTAGCAATGCCCGGGGAATTCTAGTAAAGGGAGCACCCATTGGCGAATCACTAGCGTGTGCGATTGCTGAATTATTTATTACTAACTTTGATGTTGTACTTTAACTTTGGATAAAAGTTATCATGAATTCTAGCACCAAGAAGCCAATATTGGTAAATATATGTGCTACAAATAATCCCTAACATACACTGTGCATACAATATATTTAATCAGGTGCTTTAATCATAGGCTGTTTTAAAGTATTCTGATAAGAATCGAATTGTGCTGAAGACAGCCTTGATTGGTGTTGGATCGAGGACACGGAAGTCTGCCACCTAGCACACAGAGATAAAGCACCTTGTCAGAAAGTTTAGCGTTTTCCCTACAGGTGGTGTTTGTTGGCCTGTGGCAGGGTCAGTCACATGTCCTGGATTCCTGGCATTTAATTGAGTCTAACCCAGTTCTGTGCCCCAGTGTTTCTTGTGGCCCACCTGGCACACATCATGTCGGAGGATGGTGATGATGCTAACATTTTGCCCCCCCCCTGGAGAAATTTCTGTGGACGCCCATGCCCTTTAACCTATCAATACATTCACCTGCAGGACCAGGCAGGTCTCCCTGCTTTGGTTTATTAATCACTATAATTATTAGTAGAGCCCAGAGTCGCAGAGAAAGTTTGATAAGGGAGATCTAGGACACAAGTAAAGGTTTTCTTAAGGGACTGAGATGGGTAACATTCGCAGTTCAGCATGTCCAGTCCAGGCACCTTGGAAATTAGATGCTATAGGGCAGATTTACAAGCCCCTTGCGCCTCATTTACTCCGCCGTTGCGTCACTTTTGTGACGCAGCGGCGGCGCAAATCCTGCAGCAAGGAGCAGGGTACTTACAACGTGACGCATCTGGGAGATGCCACTAAGAGAGGTGGAGGGTGCACAGCTGGGAGATGCGTCACGTCGTAAAGCCCTGCGCCACATATAGGCATTCCTGCGCAGGGGAGGGCGTTCCGGTGCAGGAACTCCTCCTAAAAGTGGCTGAGTGAAATCTGCAAGATTTCACTAAGTCACTTTTAGGCCAATGCTGCGTCAAAACCCTGCGCCTGCTTGAAGCAGGCGTAAGGCTTGACGCAGCATTGGAAGAATAGGCCCCCCCAGAGCATTGCTAGAGCTGCGTCGCTCTTCAACTTCAGCAATGCGCCGCCTTTACGGCACAGATGCGTGACGCATCTGTGCCGTTTTTGCCCCATGGTGCGCCGCATTGTAAAGGCGGTGCATCATGGGTAGCGGAGCTGCGGCGCACAATTACTGGCACATCCCTGCTGATATGCAGGGATGCGCCAGTAATTGTAAATCTTCCCCTTAATGATTTGGAGCAAATTATATGATTGGGAAAAGGGGACTCAAAAATGATCGATCAGAAATCTGTTCATCGGTGAGTACTGGGAAGTTTCATTGACCAGTCAGGATTTCCAACACAAGTATGCTAGTGCGGGCTTATTGAGCCTGCAGGTGGATTGTTGTCATCGCATAACCTTGGTTCCGTGGGACCCAAGGGCCCTGCGGCTGGAGTTGCCTCTGCTCTTGATGACACATTAAAGATGTCACCACTGAACAGCATCCCTAACTGCAGGCCTTCCACACCCACTTAACCATTGCGACACCTCCCTTTGGCCTCAAGGTACCAATTCACAAGTGACTGCAGTGCACGAAGGGGAATCGGAGGCTGTTTAGGCTGAAGGTAAAGAAGAAAGAGATGAGGTAAGGAGGGAAAAGAACGGAGGGGCTGCGAGAGCCGCGACAGGAGCCGATGTTGGGGGGCACAGGCCCGTGCAGGCAAGGGTGGAGGGGGAGGGCAGGCACACAGGCGAAGAGAAAATTAAATATTGATTATTTTGTAATGGAATTTAAATTTCACTTATCTCCCGGAGTTGGAAGTGACGGTGATGATAGCAGAAGTCGCAGGACTACGGGGAAAGCCTGGCGGCGTAGAACGAGAGGGAAACGCTGTGAGGTATCTACAGGCAGAGTCAGGAAGCGCTACATGCCAGCTCACCAAAATGCCAGGGTTTGCAAAAGTGACATCAGCCTCTTCTTTGACCCCTAGAGACATGGCGGGCCTGACCTATTTGTCCTACATTTATTGCTCAATAGCATTTTATTTGCTACTGAAAGCCTTGAGGAGTATGGAGGAGAGGAAAGAGATGGGTGTGGGCACAGACCAGCAATCTCTGCGTTCACATCTTGCAGCTGCCTGTAAGATCTCTCTGTGCAGGGTACCCTAGGGAAGTGCCAGGCATACCTAACACTGCTACCCTGGTATACCCTTAATTAAGGCCACGGGTCTGCGGCCCCTGCACCACTGAAGTATCTAATCTTGAGGGGGTTCCCCTGCAAAGTACATGGAGGGGCCCCCCTCCAGGGCACAAGTCCTAAAAAAAGAAGTGGAGGGACACTGACGTCACCACAGGAAATTATGCCACGAAAGGTGGCTTGCACCATCAGACTCATTGCCTCCCCTCGCTCACTCCTTAGATGCGATTGCATCAGAGAAGCCAACGCTCCGATCTAGCCCCAGAGAGGCCAAAGAGTGAATGTTTGGCTCCATTTGCTCCAGTAATCGAGCTTCTGGTAAAATAAGTGGGGGGGACGCCCTCCACCCGTGTGGTACCCCGACTCGAGCCCTGCCCCCTCCATACTCACTCAGGAGCTCTCAGGCCAGGTTACTGTGCTGAGGGGGTCTCCTGAAGCTCGGGTGCCCCCACACTGTGTGAGCCCTTGTTAAGCCACTGCCCTACGCCCTTCATACATACCGTGCAGCAATTTCTCTTTCCTTTTTCATGATTTCTCCTACCTCACTCCTGAAGTTTGAAACAAACTTCCCTGCCCATCAGAGTCTCCACATTAGTTCCTGAATTCTGCAAGAAACTGGAGACCTGGCTCTTCGGCTAGCCCAGACCGTGACTCGGTCCATACGGCTCCAGCTTCAACGGCAGTATACCCTCCCGGGTGAGTTGGGCACTATGCAGAAAACCTAACATGCTCTGCAGTACTTGCCCCACACCAGGCGAGGCCCTTCTGTACTTCCCCCTCTAGCGAATGCCCTGCTGAACCATCAGTCTCTCTGCCAGATGAGTCCCCTCTAAACCAGTCTGTGCGCTAGGGGGAGTCGCTGCAGCATCCTTCCCTCTCCCAGGAGAGTTTCTGCAGCGCTAGTTCCTCAGAATGAATGAATATTAATCTTATACATCGCAAACTTTGCCCAAAGGAGTCAAGGCGCTACGAAAGGGGCCAGCAGTCGAGGTACGTAGAAGGCTCACATCAATTAGATGGTAAACAGCGAAGTCTTCAAGGCCTTGCGGAAAAGGGAGTGAGACTCTTGTCCGGAGATTGACAGAGGGAGAGCTTTCCAGAGGTTAGCAGCAGCAACGGAGAAAGCTCCCCCCCCCCTCCCCATCTGGCTCTCCTAAACCTAGGACAGGGAAGCGGTGATGCACCTGTTTCTCCTCCAGGGGAGTCCATACATCACTGGTCTCTCCGCTAGGCCAGTTCCTGCAGTGCCTGTCTCTCCAAAGATGGACCTGAGCACCTGTCTCTCGGTGAGATTCACTGCGGCCCCACCCCTGCCCAAGGTACACCATTTTTCTGAGACCTTCTCTAATCTTTAGTGAGAATGGAAAGCTAGGTAACTGTTAATGCGACAGAGCCCAAGGTTTCCCCTCTGCTCCCCTTCAAAATACTACTATGTCTGTCAAGGAAAATCAGGATCCCTCAGAGTTCTCTTGGGAGCACCTTCTAGCAAGAAGGTCTCAGCTCTTCAGGAGGACCAGCAGGTGGAACTCAGCTTGTTTCCAGTGATGAATTTGTAAAAAATAAAATGTAAGTGCCAGGGCTCAAGGTATTTCTCAAGATGTCACTTTGGTTTGTACCATCCACTGCCCCTGCCACCGCTGCCAAATGTCAGTATCAATACGACTGCTAATCAGCACACTCCAAGTCCAACAATTTGGACCATCTCAGACCACCAAGAGGGATTCCTTTTGCAGGATAGCATTGGTTGGAATCAGACAAACAGACTTGAGGATCTATGTGACTGGCAGATTTTCAATGCATGATGGGAGATTGTTGGAGGAATGATTTATATAGGCTGTCTTCTGGCAGCGGTGCATGCTGGGCTGAAATAAATTGCACGGGAAGAATGCAGGACAATTGCATGGGAGAAGTGAACCTTTTTGCACAGAATCATTATCCGAGGCTTTGTAAGGCGGTCTTTTTAGGTCTTGGCTACCACAGTGTGTCTATTGCCGGGCCGCTGGAATTATGTGATGCTGCTGCGTTTTCTGCATTATCATAGATGTGCCGCATTTGCCACATAATCTAACATATGCGGCAACGTTTGCAGATTTTCGAGCTCAACCGAATCAAAGGTTACTAAACAAAAGGCCCACTCATAGTTCCATGCTGTGACAGATCCTTTGCAAATGTCAACGAATGACCTTTCAATTACTGACTGCAGTCTTAATATGTTAAACTAGTGCTGAGAAGGTCAAACTTTACCCAGACGGTATTTATAGGTGTTAGAATGACAAAATAATGAAATAATCAGCCTACAGATTGTACTTCATTATGCTGCATATTTTGTCCCTTCTTTCTGCATGATTTTACCAAACCTGGAACATAAATGATCGTCGCCTGCATAATTACAGAGTCCGTGCCTATTGCTAACAATACACATAGAGTGGGCTTTCGGTATGCTCTTTTTGACCATTGGCTTTTATCGATCAACCTTTTTCAGCCACTACCTTGAGACTTGGTCAGCTGTGTTATGGTGCAGCCCAATAAAGGTTTATCGTTTTACCTGATGTTATGGGCGGTTTGGGTGCATCCTTTCTCCACTGCTTGCATTGAAAAGGGTGAGGTGATACTTTTTAACTATAGCCCTCTCTGACTGCTCCTGCTGGCTGCTTCTTGTGTACCTCGCTATGATACGAACTCACTGCTTGCGTTAGCACACTAAAACCAGGGGCCTTATTTATGAAGGCCTTGCGCCGCCGGTGCGTCACTTTTAACATAGGAAAAAGTGACGCACCGGCGGCGCAAGGCCTTCATAAATAAGGCCCCAGAACTATTGGCTTTACCAATGCTTTTTCTAAGGAGGCTAACATCCATGTAAACAGACTTACACAAAGGCAGCTCATCCTCTCATTTCCAATACAGGCGGAAAGCTGGTGGTAGTTACATTGCAACTTTGTATTTCTTTGTTTAAGAGGCTTCTTGATACATGCTTGCCTTCCAGTTATTGTCTGTAACCATTTATCAATCACAAAACGTTGAAATGTTTCTGGGACAATTCTGCTCTGTAGTTTGGTCCTCGCGCCATACAGTACATCTGCTTCACCCTGGCACGCAAGCGCATCCAAGGAGATGCTCTCCAGGATTGGCTTTGTCACATTCACCCACATCCTTCAGCGACATGGGTGTAGTGAGTACATTGTGTTTTCCCATCTTTGGTGTTTTGTGCCCTAAAGTTATCCTTCATGTAAAGCCCTCCTTCTCACTTCTTGAATTCCCTAAGGATCTTTAGTCTTGGCTTTTTGAGTTGTCCCACTAGGCCCTGGGTTTGACTAGACTCACACCCGCTCAGCACTAGGACATCCTTCTGTGTGATATTGCTTCTAATAATCTGCATAATATATCTCTGCTTTCTTGGAAAGAAAACCTCTGCTCCTCTTAGATGGCTTATAACATTACCTGTGTGGTGGCGATGAAAGTTTGTTGTCTCAGTTCCTTCTAGCTTTATCTGCGTAATGTGATGACATACAGCGCCTTGAGACCTTGACGGGTGAGTAGTGCACTTACAATTCCCTGATTGATTGATTGATTGACAGGTGATTTTAAAGTAAACTCTGCAGAAAACCCTTGTAGTGCTTGAGGTTTTCTGCACCAGTGGCACCAGGTAGAGATGCAGAACATGATCGGGTTACATTGACTGAGGTCTAGTTGGGTCCCTTCAGTGGAATAGCAAGGGGTGCTGCAGACCAGGATTGAGGTGCAACAGTAGAACAGTTTCGATCCAGAACTGGACAGCAAGGCTTCTGCAGGACACTACTAGGCAGTACTTTCAGAGTGATGTGGGTTGTAGCATTCTGATAGCAGGTAGCACCAGTGGTTGGGATTTAGGTGGATTTCCAGATACATTTGGATTTCAGTGTTGCCGCAACAGGGGATGGTGTAGAGGTGCACGTGGGTTCTATTTTGGTTTGATGAATAAGAATGGCAGAGTTGAGTGTGGGCACTATTGATGGAGCAGCAAGGAATGTTGCACTACATGATTGAAGTGCACTCACAGAGGTGTGCCTAGGTGTAATAGATTGAGTATATTGGGATGCCGAAGGACTGGATTTTAGCGTAGTGGCAGAGGAGCAAGTAGCGATGAAGAGCAGGCTGGGGAGAATGGGGAGTGCTGTGAATTTGTCGCTGAGATATGACGGGGGTTTGAGAACAGGACTTAGATGCAAGGGGTCGGTTACTGGAGAAGCAAGTGGTAATACAGGACAGGATGAGGTGCGATCAGTTGTTTCAGAGCTCATCACCTGCACTTAATTGCAGGGACATGGACTTATAACAGCTGCCACATGGTGGCGCTGTTTGTGTAATTTATAGATGAGCAGTAAAACAGTTGTAGGATAATTTAATTTCAATTAAAAACAACTAATACCTATCACTCAAGCCATTCTTGCCACCCTAGCAATTCTTTAAGCTGTGGTGGCCTTGAACAGTCTGAATTGACGCACTTCAGTGTGATGGGTAGTAGTTGTGTAAGTAAAGTGTCAATGTGTGGTGCAAACTGTGGTGGCCTCTAGACGAGGGCACCAGCACTTTTTTTTGTACAAATTAAGCACCGGGGGGCATATTTACAGAAAATGGCGAAGCATATGATTAAGCCAAGAATGCTAACAACACGCTTCGTCACTTTAGAAACGCAGGGCTGCACCATATTTAGTAGAACATGGTGCAGCCCTGTGTTACCCGCTGCACTGGCACTAAATTTAGCTGTCTAGCGCCAATGCAGGCACCCTTGCACCATAGTGCAAGGTGCCTGTGTTGAGGGGAAGATTGTTTTTATGCAGGAAAGTCAACCTTCCTGCACATAAACAATCTTGAAATGCCGTTTTTTAACTTCTATATGTGCAGTTGAATGCAGCACACATAGAAGAAGCAAAACAGCATTTTTTTTAAATGATTGTTTATGTGCAGGAAGGGACACCTTCCTGCAAATAAACATTCATTGGCGTTTTGCTGTTTCTATGTGTGCTGCACAATGCAGCACACCTGGAAACAGCAAAAACGAGAAAAAATTAAGCATTTCTCTTCGTTTCGCCTGGTCTTACTTTTGGCACTGCCTCCTGTTTACGCTGCTCTTGTAAATAGGGGGCAGCATGGGTGTTGCAGTGGAACACCCACTGCAACACTCATTGCCCGCCACTTTCACGCTAGGTATAACGTGATAGGGTGCCTTATTTACAAAGCAGCATGAAGTCACGTTAATTGGCTTAACACTGCCTTGTAAATAAGGTGAAGCTCCTATCGCCAGGGCAACATCACTAAAAGTGACCTTGTGGGTGCGATTGCAGAGCTGTGTGTGGGCCTCGTTACTGCAGCGCACTAGAATGAAGTGCTGAGAGGCAGGCTTGAGGCGCATAGACAGAGCACAGTGTGTGTTCCTGTGGTGGAGCAGCAGAGGGTGCGGTGTTTTTGTTATGTTTGATGGGTGCAGCCCTGCCCGGCTAGGAGCCCTCGGCTCTCAGCCGAGGTCACGATTCGCTCGACTCCCCGCGTCCTTACTAAACACCTCTTCTCTGGGTTCTTTATCCTTTTCCAGGCAGTTATTAAAAGCTTTAGCATTTCCATTTTTCATCACTCTCTGTTGTTATAGCAACGAAAGATCGCTCTCTCAAAAAGCCACACGTTATTATGGTGCCCAAGTTTTGTGAAAGGACAAATCCGTCTCGAGGGCGGTTGTCCTCACCTGCTGCTGAAACTGTATGCCCTTCTCTGCCCTGTGTGTCTGCAGACAGTGTGCTGAGGTTCGAATGCCAGCATCGCGGAACCTGCCTTTTATCCTTCTGTTGATAAAATGTGTACATATGAGTCGTGCAGTGAGGAAATTCTCTGTGTGTTGGGTGCTGTGATAAGGCCGGCTGTTCTTAAAGAGCAAAGGCAGGAAAAGCTGGGAGAGGGCGGTTGTTTGGAGCGAGCAGGACATGACAATGCTGCTCGGATGTATTAAACAGGGGGATATTGAAGCGAGACCTCCAGGGCTGTAGGAGGCCTGGGGACAAGAGCCTGGGTTCGGGCGCCGCTGTGGCAAGTAGAAATCTGCCTATCCATCTGTAAGCAGGGCACAAGTCCTAAAAAAAAGAAGTGGGGGTCTGACCAAGTCAGGCAGTAGGCAAGTGACATCATGACGCCTGCTATCAAAGCAATGACGTCACAACGCGTGACATTCCACGTGACATCACACGAAATGACCTCACTGGAAGAGATGCTCTGATAAGTGTATGTTATAACAAATGCCAATTGAAAATGCAATAAAATATGTGTTTTTTTAAAGTTGTCTCCTGCAAAGCATATCATGTAACATGCAGATCACAGATTTTTATTTTACGTAGATAGGTAAATGGATTACTGCTATGAACACAGAGATCCTTTTGTTACTTGCAGTTAATACATTGTGGTCCTTCTAGTAGACCATAGTGAGCTACGAAATGTATTTGACTCCTACACCTTGTAACCCTGACTGTGTGATGTAACACATCTTGTACATTAATTTACACACTTACATGATTTGTTTGGAATGGATATTGTGTATGTTATGTAAAATGCTCTAACACTCTACATTGGGATGAGTAGCGCTAGTAGTGCTATTTAAATAGTTATTTGTGTAAATACTGAGACAGACAACCCCATCTGACATTCTTACTGTGCATGCACTTATATACAAAAAGTAAAAAACATGCTTCTCTGAAGTACCTGTGAAGCGATAACAAGCTGTGTGCTTTTGTTTTCTTGACAGTGCATTTGCATTTGTGAGGTTCCAGGACGCCTCCAGTCACATGCTCGATCAAAAGGAGGCCTAATGGCCCCTTAACTTCAATCAATCAATCAATCATGACACTTGTATAGCGCGCTACTCACCCGGAAGGGTCTCAAGGCGCTGGGGGGGTGGGGGGGGGGGGGGTTGTATGTTACTGCTCGAAAAGCCAGGTCTTGAGTTGCTTCCTGAAGGAGAGATGGTCCTGGGTTAGCCGGAGGTGGATGGGGAGGGAGTTCCATGTTTTGGTTGCCAGGTAGGAGAAGGATCTTCCGCCGGCAGTGGCTCTGCGGATGCGTGGAACGGTGGCGAGGGCGAGGCTGGTCGACCGTAGCTGGCGGGTGGGCGTGTAGAAGGTCAGGCGGTTGTTGAGGTACTTGGGGCCCAGGTCGTGGAGAGCCTTGTGTGCGTGGGTGAGGAGTCTGAACGTGATCCTCTTTCTGACAGGGAGCCAGTGCAGGTCTCTCAGGTGGCCCGAGTTTTGGCTGTGTCGGGGATGTCCAGGACGCGTCGTGCGGAGGCGTTCTGGATGCGTTGGAGTCTTTTCTGAAGTTTGGCTGTGGTTCTGGCGTAGAGGGTGTTTCCGTAGTCCAGTCGGCTGGTGACGAGCGCCTGGGTGACCGTCTTCCTGGTTTCGGTGGGGATCCATCGGAAGACCTTTCGGAGCATGCGCAGGGTGTTGAAGCACGATGATGAGACGGCGTTGATTTGTCCGGTCATCGAGAGGGAGGAGTCCAGGATGAAGCCCAGGTTATGTGCGTGGTCCGTTGGCTTGGGAGTGGTGCCCAGGGAAGGGGGCCACCAGGAGTCGTCTCAGGCGAAGGGAGATGATCCTAGGATGAGAACTTCCGTCTTGTCTGAATTCAGTTTCAGGCGGCTGTTCTTCATCCACTCAGCGACGTCTTTCATCCCTTCATGTAGGCTGGCTCTGGCGGTGGTTGGGTCTTTGGTGAGGGAGAGGATCAGCTGTGTGTCGTCGGCGTAGGAGATGATGTTGAGGTTGTGTTTGCGTGCGATGGCTGCGAGGGGGCTCATGTAGACGTTGAAGAGGGTGGGGCTGAGTGATGATCCCTGTGGTACGCCGCAGATGACTTCGGTGGCCTTGGATCTGACCGGGGGGAGGCAGACTCTCTGGGTTCTTCCGGCGAGGAACGAGATGATCCACTCCAGTGCCTTCTCTTGGATTCCGATGTTGCTGAGGCATTGCACTAGGGTGCAGTGGCAGACAGTGTCGAACGCTGCGGAGAGGTCCAGGAGGATGAGGGCCGCTGTTTCCCTGTTGTCGAGCAGTCTATCTTTATCATTGCCCAGCTGGAGATGCGAAGTAAAGCCCCCTCGCTGCCTGCACGTTGCTGCTGGGAATCAAAAGCACTCAACGTGCAGGAGCTGATGAAAATGCCCCAGTGTTTCAAAATTGCACTGGGACAAGTTCGACATATTTCTGTGGGGCCATAATTCTTAGCAGGAGGGAAGGCGCCCACCCTGTAAAAAAAAATGGGTGGATGCTGTGTACACGCGTGTACCCCCAACTTCTGTCCTGTCTGGAAGTCCTAATTCATGCTCAGCTGTGCTACAAATGGCACGGAGGAGCGCTGCGTTGCTAGAAATGAAAAAAAAGCATTGGTACAGCCAAGGGATCGTGCTGTAGCAAGCTGGTGCAATCAGAGCTGGCCTTTGCTCAGACAGCGTCCTGGACAAAACCAAGTTTGGTGCCCCCTTCCGACTGGTCGTCTTAAATTCTCTGTGTGTGGAAAACGTGGGGTGTCTCAGAGGAAGGGGTCATGGGGAATGAAGAAGGAGTTCCACAAGACGAAAAACAGACCAAATGCGACTCTGGCTCAAGCAGCCTTCATAAAAAGTTTTTAAGCGCACTTTTTGGGGAGTGAGGTCGAAGATTGACAGTTGCAGACTGACTTCACCCTTCTGAAGACTAAAAGTCAGCACTCTGTGCATGGGCACAGGTCGCTCATGCTAAAAGCGGGTCCCGGGTGCAATTTTTTTTGTGGCTTTTTTTGTATTGCAAGCACATACCATGACAGAAAAATGCAATATGGAGCCGTATGTTTAAAGTCTAAAATGTTGAATTAAAATTGTACATGATTTGGCAGCTTTACTATTTATATTTCTTAAATTAACAAGCTTTTCAGTTGTACCGTTCATGCTGTTGGTATTATTCACAAAGAAGTCAATTATAAATCACAATATAACTAAGCACTCAAATACCAGGCAGGTAGGATGTGACAATGATATTAAACACTTTATAACAGCAACTTTAAAAATGAAATAGAAAATAAATCACCATCTAACTTGCCACCTGATGTGCAGGCAAAATAAATAATCAACATTAAAAGTTCAGAGTTTTTTTTTTGTAGAACACGAACTTGACCCGAAGGTATCAGGTATCAGAGCGCTTTACAAGAGCACCAGTTGCGTTACACAAGGACACCTTCATTTTTGTTAGGCACGTGGAGATTAAATGATTTGCCCAGAATCATAGGATGTTCAACGTCATTGCTGAGGGTCGAACCCGGTACCCAAGATTTGAGGTTGACCGCCCTAGCTGTTAGACCGCATCCTCTCCCCTAATAAAGTCCATATAAAAAATAACATAAAATACCTTGATCCAGTTGTCCATTTCACAGTCCAGTGGATGAAGCAGATGGACAAAAAGCTCCTGTATGTGTGTGTATACACATATATCTTATGTAATATTTTATTTTTGAAGTATGATAGTCTAGCGAGACACCTAAAGCTGGTACAAAGTCCAGACCTAATAATTGCACCTCATGACATTCACAAAGAGCCACGTGCCAACGGTGTTATCAGCCTTGCTTCTGATAAAGATGCCAATTTAGAGTGACAATAAGAATCAATCCATGGCATAAATGCCAGATACATTTGGATTTCAGTGTTGCCTCAGCAGGGGATGGTGTAGAGGTGCGCATGGGTTCTATTTTGGTTTGATGAATAGGATTGGCATAGTTGTGGGTCCACTATTAATGGAGCAGCAAGGGATGCTGCACTACATGATTGAAGTGCACTTGCAGGGGTGTGCCTAGGTGTAATAGATTGAATATATTGGGATGCTGTAGGACTGGATTTTTGCGTAGTGGCAGAGGAGCAAGTAGCAATGAAGAGCAGGCTTGGGGAGAATTGGGAGTGCTGTGAATTTGTCGCTAAGATATGATGGGGGTTTGAGAACAGGACTTGGATGCAAGGGGTCGGTTACTGGAGAAGCAAGTGGTGATACAGGACAGGATGGGGTGCGATCAGTGTTTAATTTGAGCCCCGTGCTCAGCATCTGCACTTAATTGCAGGGACATGGACTTATGACAGCTGCCACATGGTGGTGCTGTTTGTGTAATTTAAAGATGAGCAGTAAAACAGTTGTTTGATAGTTTAATATAAATTAAAAACAACTAATACCTGCCACCAAGCCATTCTAGCCACCCAAGCCATTGTTAAAGCTTTGGCGGCCTCGAACAATCTCAATTGACACACTTCAGTGTGGTCGGTAGTTGTTGTGTAAGTGAAGTGGCAATGTGTGATGCAAACTGCTGTGGCCTCCTGACGAGAGCCCCAGCACGTATTTTTGTATTTTTTTTTTTACAAATTAAGCACTGGCGGGCATATTTACAAGATATTGGCGAAGCGTGACATTAAGCCAAGAAGGCCTAATGACACGCTTTGTCACTTTAGAAACCCAGGGCGGCACCATATTTACTAGAATATGGTGCAGCCCTGCGCTAGCACTAAATTTAGCTGCCTAGCGCCAACGCAGGCACCCTTGCACTATAGTGCAAGGGTGCCTGTGTTGAGGGGAAGATTGTTTATGTGCAGGAAGGTCACCTTTCCTGCACATAAACAATCGTGAAATGCCGTTTTGCATTTAGCAGCACACATAGTAGTTGCAAAATGGCATTTTTTCTAAATGATTTTTTTTATAAATGATCGTTTATGTGCAGGAAGGGGGACCTTCCTGCACACAAACATTTATTGGCATTTTGCTATTTCTATGTGTGCTGAGCAAGGCAGCACACCTAGAAACATCAAAAATGAGAAAAAATAAGGCATTTCTCTTCGTTTTGCCTATTTAAGACCAGGTTTTCCCAGGTCTTAATTTTGGCGCTGCCTCATATTTATGCTGCTCTTGTAAATAGGGGGCAGCATGGGTGTTGCGGTGGAACGCCCATTGCCTTACCCATTGCCCGCTTCTTTTATGCTAAGTATAGTATGATAGGGTGCCTTATTTACAAAGCAGCATTAAGCCACTTTAAGTGGCTTAGAGCAGGCTTGGGGAGATTCTGAAGTGCTGTGAATTTGTCACTGAGATATGACGGGAGCTTGAGAACAGGATTTAGATGCAAGGGGTCAGTAACTGGAGAAGCAAGTGGTGAAACAGGACAGGATGGGGTGCGATCAGTGTTTAATTTGAGCCAGTTGTATCCATGCTCAGCACCTGCACTTAATTGCAGGGACATGGACTTATGACAGCTGCCACATGGTGGTGCTGTTTGTGTAATTTAAAGATGAGCAGTAAAACAGTTGTTTGATAATTTAATATAAATTAAAAACAACTAATACTTGCCACCCAAGCCATTCTGGCCACCCAAGCCATTCTTAAAGCTTTGGCAGCCTCAAACAGTCTGAATTGACACACTTCAGTGTGGTCGGTAGTAGTTGTGTAAGTAAAGTGGCAATGTGTGATGCAAACTGCTGTGGCCTCCTGATGAGGGCCCCAGCTCGTATTTTTTTATTTTGTTTTCAAAATTAAGCACTGCTGGGCATATTTACATGTGCTGAAAAGTCATCCTGTTCCCTGGCCACCCCCCCCCCCCCCCACACACTTTTTGGAGACTGGTACTGGCGGTAACTGACTCTGACTGACCCTTGGCTCTGCCTAACAAGGCCTGGGTCCAGTGCTATGCCGAAAGAGACATATTTATAAAACAGCGAGTACACATACTTACACTAGGGTACACTCAGTGTTGGGGTACCCCTGTGACTGTCATGACCTACCCTATAAGGCCCTAGTACATAATAGGGCACAGGGATTGAAACTACCTAGCAGTCCCTAGTATATAATAGGGGATGGGAGTTAGGAGGCCAGCAGCTCTTTCTGCACTTGCATGTGTGCACTGCTGAAGCCTGTAGCCAGTTTAAAAGTAGCTCTGTGTTGCAGGGTTGCTTTTAAAAAGTAAATTGCGCCCAAGCGATTTTGGTGTTTGGGGGAATTTAA
This sequence comes from Lissotriton vulgaris, assembly GCF_964263255.1. Classification (NCBI taxonomy): domain Eukaryota; kingdom Metazoa; phylum Chordata; class Amphibia; order Caudata; family Salamandridae; genus Lissotriton; species Lissotriton vulgaris. The sequence continues at coordinate 770,270,723 of NC_141697.1, forward strand.
AATGGTTAACCTACAATATTTGGGCATATCAGGTACCCCCGTGTCCCCCTTATGTGTCCCAAGGGTGGGGGATCAGGTATTTATAAGGAGGACCTTTATAAAATGAGTTTTATATACACTGGGTTATGGGAAATTGCACATTTCACCCCCCACATTGTGATAAAGTGTTGCCCAAAATCATCTTTGGTGGTCGGAGCTTTGTGGAGGAAGGAGCTGCAATATGTTTACATATTTAGAACCTCTAAAGTCTCCCCTATGTGTTCCTGGGGTGGGGGTCATGTAGATATATGTGGAATACTTATAAAATATGTTTTTAGGAACCCTGGTGCTGGAACAATGGCCTAAGTCATTTTTCCGATTACAAATCCCCTGTCACATAGGTTAACATGGCAGGGAGATATTAACTAATAACTCTTGATAGGAGAAGGCTAAAAGAGCCAATCAAAGAGTTTCCAGAATGGTATTAATAAACTCAACAATATGATATTGTTGATTTTCTTCTAAAATGTTCATTCAAGAAGTTATAAGACTTACTCGTTTGTAAGCCCAGATTCAGCCTTCGAGTGGTCTGTCCTGATTGGTCAGAGTTAAGTGGATTAGCCAGGCTGCTCTGAAAAGATGATAAAGGCCCCCTGGGGTTGACCAGCTCTGCTGGGAGGGTAGTGTTCTGTTACACAGGAATGCCAGAACAGGGGGGGGGGGAGTTTTAAACAATGGACTTCAAGGGAAGAGAAAGACACCAGTGTCATTTACAACTCATTCTTTTGACCCCAGCCAGATGCTAGGATTAAGGAAGGAATGAGCAGATGCGAGAGAGAGGATTGAAACCAGAGAGTAAGATGGTGACAGCGTGAGTGCTGCGCTGCTTGGCTGCGCACGCCAGTCACGCAGTGAGAGCTGATCGGCTAGCTGCCCTGCGTGAAGCTCAGGATGCTCGCTAACGGCGCATGGCAGAACTCTACCTCGAGGCAGAGACAGCGGCAGCAGGACTCACGGTGTGCCGGGAAACAGAACTGTTCAACCGGCAGATCAGTACTAGAGTGCGAGGGATTAAGCAGCCTCCTAACCCGCTTGGAATCCTTTCGTCTCTTCTCTCTCGCGTACGCGGCTTGCGTACATCGAAACAAGACAGTAGAAGAGACAGCAGAAGAAAGCTCTGGCAGACGCGCTCCTGCTTCCTCGCAGCTGCTAACCTGGAACGGGGCATTCTGCTTTAAGTTGGCTATCCCAGTGACAATTATTTTGACTTTTATGCTTCTTGAATACCGGAGTCTGAGGCAGGAAGCGAAAAAACGTACAAACTCCAGACTCAGCCTCTTCATTGAAATGAGCAGTCGCGGAGCAAGGAGGGGGATCAAGCATAAGACTCCAGCTCCATCGAAGGACACCCTGACAGAAGAGTTCACCGGGAAGACGAAACCAGACCAGGTCAGTGGGGCAAAAAAAAATGCTTTGGCTAAAACCGGGGGGGGGGGGGGGGGGGGGGCTACCAACAAAGACCCTGAAGACCATAAAGATTCTACCTCTAATCAACGCCCCGGCCCACCCCCCTGCCAATATATTTATGGTAGCCAAATCCCAGGCCAGCTTAAAGAGCAAACAACCCCCCACACCACCTAAGACCCGCCCGCAGCTGGACGGTACTACTAACAACGGGGGCTCAAAAAAAAACCTTGCCTCGATAACCTGAGCACCACGGAAAGTCTGGTCAGCTTCCCAAGTAACATTTCTGCATCTGCATCTCTTGCCAGTGACTACACACCCATTGAAGGCTCAGAGCTCAGCCTGCCTCAACTTATAGTGGTCCCTGGCTCCACTGACTCCCCTATACCACCAGATACCCCTCTGCCTGCACCGTTTACAGCCCCAGAACAACAGCTACTAACTGAAGGAGCCAGCCACCAAGGGGTCGACACACCTCTGGTCACCTTTGGCGTCAACTCTCATCCTGCAGGGGCTGAATTTACTTTTCAAAACTTGGAGCCTCCCATTGGATCACACAATCTCTGGACCCCAGAGGCTGGGCCGGGGGATTTCTACACTGTATCCGACAGCACTCCTAGCTCTTCCGGCGAGGGAGAGGAGGAGATGGACGACGAGGACGAAGGAGCAGGCAGCGCCAGTATTATCTAAGAGGAAAGCGAGGGCTCCCACGTTAATCCTGACACAATCGTGCGGCCCAAGAAACCCAGAAGTAAGAACAAACGACAAAGCCAGCTTAGATGGGACTACTCTGTCTCAAGGATGTCTTACCCTTTGGAGGAAGATAGCTCAACCCAACCACAGTGGAACAGCCTGGGGAATCAGCAATCTAAAGCAACCGAACCAGGGGAGCCCTCTCTGGCAGCCATATTAGCATCTATAAAGGACTTCCAAGAAGAGGTGAGGGCTGATAACCGGTCTGCCAAGAACGCCGCCAAAAAACTTCAGGGAGGCCTAAGAACGCTGAACAAGACTTGCATAGACATTTGTGACCGGTTTAGCATGGTCGAAGCACGGACAGAGCACCTAGAAACCGAAGCTGTGGCTACCAAACAACTCAGCGAATCCCACTCCGCCTGCCTCACAGACATAATGGTCAAGATGGACGAACAAGAAAACTGGCAACCAAGAAATAACCTTCGCTTACTAGGTATTCCATAAGGGAAGGAAGGGGAAGATCCCTGGCAATTCATAGTTAACCTACTACGAGAATCCTTCCCTGACCACCCAGGGTGGGATTGGGACCGGGAGGTACAGCAAGCGCATCGTTTCCCCTTTTTCCAAAAGCGACAACAGAATAGTGGCAGCTCAGTTGATGGTCAGCACAGAGTTTTCCTGGTTTACTTTGGAAACTTTCTCTTAAGGCAATTGATTTACGACCAAGCACGCCCAAACTCCAAAAAAGGGGCTAACAGGATTTTGTTCTTCGCTAAACCGGACTTTTGCCATCAAACCGTGGAGCGGAGATGGCACCTGAGGCAGCTTATCTCCCCTTTCCAGCAACAGGGTGCAGAAGTATATCTTATGAACTCGGCCAGACTGAAAGTTATTCTTAAAGGCACTACCAGAGTCTTTCTGTCAGAAATTAAGGCTAAAGAGTACCTTGACGAAATTAAAGCAAAGAAGGAACATGAAGACTAGATAACGCTCACAGGCTGATAACTTTATCCTGCTCTTTGATATGTCTTTTAGCTTTCTGTCTTTTCATTTACCTGCCCTGGTTACTCACTGAGGGGAAAATAGGTTGATATATGTCCACAAACCGTACCTACACTCACTGTATTGTAAACACACGCTGTAGCGCCTAGGCCGGTCACAGACTTTGACTTCTTTCTTTACCTGACTGAGTGGCGGCTCCAGCAGCTGTGGCTCATGACTGATCACCATCACTCAGGCCCTGCCTGATTGCTCACACAAGGGGGAGGGTGGGGGGGGACGGGCGGTTGGGGGGGGGCTCGGTAGGGACACTCAAGTGCAAACAAATAACAAAAAAACAAAGATCCAAACTTTTTTCAGGCAGTACGCTTATGACTTCACAGCCACATCTCCGAACTCAGACATTCCTTCCCAAAGAAAAAGTCGAATCCGTAATACTCCTAAGACAGGGAGGGGGAGGATGGATGGAGAGAGGAAGAAGACCGGTAAAATAGGGAAAAGGTATGCCCTGCAGTTCTTCAATCTTATATTATCAGATGGCCAGCTAAGATTCTCTACGAATAGTATCTGTTAATGTCTGTGGATTAAACAACGCAACTAAGAGGCAGAAGGTAGCGCTAGGCTTACGGGCACTGGGTGGGAACATCATATGTATGCAAGAAACACATATAGAACATTCTCAAAAACACTTGCTAGATACCCTAGGGTTCAAATTGGCGGGAGCAACCTCACAAGGGGCTAAAACCAAAGGGGTAGGAATCTTACTAGATAGAAAACTCGCCATTAACAGCCCCCAAAGTAAATCTGACCCTCTAGGGAGGTGGGTCATCTCAGAGATTGTATTTCCTAACAACTCCTCTATTACTCTCTGCTCTGTATAGGGAGCAACCTTGACAAACCCGGAGTTATAAATCTCGTATCCGGGGAGTTAGCACACAGGCCCACCCGATAATACTTTGTGGGGACCTTAATATTCACCTACCCTGCAACTGGGCTCCAAACCCAACACAGAAATACAAAGTAAGGAAACCCAAAGTCTTTCAAGCCTTGAACAATCTCATGCAGACTCATGGCCTAATTGACGGGTGGGCAAACAAAAATCCCACACAACCCGGAAACACGTTTTACTCAGCTCCACACAAAACCCTAGCCAGACTAGATTTTTTTCTTATCTCAGCTTGACTAATGAACAACTTTTCAATTGACATAGCACCCCGCTTCTTATCCGACCATAATCCACTTGTAGTCACTATCAAATGGTTTTTACCATGGAAAGAACCCACCAAGTGGAGTTTTGAGAAAGCGCTATTACATGACAATAACTATGTAACCCCCATACAGGGCTGGATCCAGGAATTCCTGGAAATTAATAACGGTCCTGCTTCTCAAATGATAGTATGGGACACTCTAAAGGCGGGGATCTGAGGCAAGACCCTGAGGTTTTCTTTCCAGAAAAACAAAAGGGAAAGAAAACAAATCAGCGAGTTACAAGATACACTAAGAAAAATCAAGAATAAATTGACTCAATTAATACACGCAGGATTAGACTGCCAATCCATTCAAGAGGAAGCAGTACTTGCTAAAGCGGAGATAGGCACTGTCTTCATGGAAAAAATTGCAGCTAAATGGGCGGCCACTAGGGAAAAAAGCTATGAATGTTGTGACAGCATTGGGCACCACCTTGCCATTAGGACTAGACAGCAGATATCCAACAGCGAAATACATGCAATTAGACTCCCCTCTGGCGTGGAAACCACAGACCCTTCTCTTATCCGGAAGGGATTCCAGGAATTCTATTCTAAACTGTACACCGAGGAAGCCTGTTCTGGGGGGGACACCCTAGACTGCAAAATCTCTAGCTATCTCAGTGAGATCGAACTGGGGCAACTCAACCCTACAGATAGCGAGTCTTTAGATCAAACCCCTACCTGGGAGGAAATTCTGGAAGCTCTTACAAGGCTACCAGATGGGAAGGCCCCAGGACCTGACGGCATCCCCACAGACTTTTTTAAAATCTTCACTCCACAAATTAAAACCATACTTACAGATGTAATATCATCTATCTTCAACGGGGCTATGCCACCGGGCTCCTGGGCAAGCGCCAGAATTTCTATCTTCTTGAAGAAAGATAAATCCCCTTTGGACATGAGCTCTTACAGTTCAATTTCCCTCATCAATAGCGACTCCAAAATATTTTCCAAAGTGTTAGCCTCTAGGATTTCTCAAATAGTGGAACCTCTAGTATCTGAATGGCAACACGGGTTCATTCCCATGAAAGGGACTACCAAACACGTTAGGAGAGTGATCACTCTGTTCGACGCAGCACAGGTCACCGGAGACCCAATGTCACTCATTTTACTCGACACCGAAAAGGCTTTTGACTGAGTGTCCTGGCGGTATCTTTGGAGTGTGATGAGGTGGATGGGGTTCGGGAACAAAATCATTCGGGCAACACAGGCACTCTATAACAAACCAAGGGCCAACGTCACTATAATCGGACAACTTACTGACCCCTTTAACATCTCCCGGGGGACGAGACAGGGCTGCCCCTGCTCCCCTCTACTGTTTGCCCTATACCTGGACCCCTTTATTAAACAGATAGAGAAAAATGAGAACATTTCATCAGTATGCTATCCCCAAAACTGTTGCAAAATCCTGGCGTATGCTGACGACCTTGCCATCACTTCCTCAGATCACGCCAATTCTATACTGGCATTAGAACTCGAGGCTGAAAAATTTGGAAAACTGGAAGGATATGCCCTCAACAAAAACAAAACACAGATTTTGGTAAACACGAAAATCACATGGACTGACGATCGGGTGGTGCCCAAAGCTAAATACCTAGGGGTCCTTGTCTCACCCAAGCTGGAGAACATCGTAACAGATAATCAATACCCCTGGCAGCCCAAACAAGGAAAGCTTTACAACAGATTGACAATTTGCACTTAACACTAGTGGGAAGATGCAACGTTGTGAAGATGACATATTTCCCCAAACTACTATACTTCTTTTTGTAGCATACCTTAGAATTCAGCAAAAACCACCTGCTTAAATTTCAACAAATGTTCACTCAATTCATCTGGGCATACGCTCAACCCAGACGTGCCCTTACGCATCTTACCCTGTCAAAAGAAAGAGGTGGCTGGGCCCTTCCCAACATCATCCTTTACTACTGGGCGTCAGTCGTACAGTATAGCTCAGAACTGGTTAGGGAACCTATTCTCTCTACATCCGGGTTGCCCTCTCCCTTCCAGCTCCTATTAGGAGATCAACACTGGGGATGCCTACTTCGAGAATCGACATATGGCTATTACAACCGGGTAAAATTTAAGACATTAATGAACTCCTTCAAAGTATTCCGCAACATCCGAAGAATCTATGGAATAGGTAGATTTAACTTTTACTCACCCACACTCAACAACAATACCTAGCCAGCTATTTTCGACATATCATACTTCTCAGAGTGGTATAGGGCTGGAATAGTTAAACTTGGGGACCTGATTACAATTGAGGGAATCAAACCTTTCTCAAACCTACAAGCCAAATTCAATCTGAGAAGCCAAGACTCCTTTAAATATATGTCCATCCACGGCTTCCTTTCCAGCAAAGTCGGAGGAACCTCGGGCTTCTCAGAAGTCGAATTCTTAAACACACTACGAAACACTATTACCCCCCACATCGGCTGTCTGTATAATATGCTCAATCGACAAACCCCCGACGACTTAGAGACTATTGCCTCAAAATGGCACCGCAAACTTAACTCAGCCGAAAGTACCTTTCACAATTCTTTAGCACTATCGCAACAGATTTTAATCTCCGCCAAGCTACAAGCACAACATTTCAAAACTATCTTCTTTCTTTACATGACACCTAGCAGGATTATCAAATGGGGGACTGGAAAAGGAACCCTATGTCCACGCTGCTCTGAAGCTGGGTCCGATTCTGTCCACATATTTGCAACATGTCCAACTTTAGCACCGACACTACTGAAGATACAGAATACACTTAGCGAAATATGAAAACACCCAATGACCTTAAACTCCACAATTATTCTCTTAGGCACTCAATCTGACTCACCAAGAATAAAGGAAGAAGGGCTGGTATTCATCGCCATGGCAATTTTTAGACTTTGTATCTCCTCATGCTGGCTAGACTCAGACTCTCCTCACTACGCGCAATGGTTGGCTAGGCTGGCTGCCACTTTCCATCTAGAAAAAGCAGTCTACGCCAAGAAGGGAAGAAGGAAAAAGAAAATAGGGCTGGAAGTCTGGGGGAGATTCTCCTCCTGGACAGAGCAACAGGGACAACCGAGCGTAGAAGATTCCTAGGAGACTTCTCTGTCTAAAATATGACTGAAACTCGAATGGCTCTTATTTTACCCTACACACTGTGGGTCTTCTTCTCTACTCGTTACTTCTTGTCTCCCTCCAACCCTTTGCTCCACTTAAACTACCTCCACATATTGTTCTGTACATGCCTATTACGACACATTTTGTGCTTCCTTTTGCCTTTACTTCGGAAATTAACTTTTTGTTTTTGTGCCTGAACCGATGGATTACTGGGCTCCAAGGGGTGGGGGGGGGGTGAAAAATAATTTGATTCCATGTTGTAAAGACAATTCTTTGTTGTTTCACTCTGCAAAAATAAAAATGTATAAAAAAAAAAAAAAGGAATGAGCGGATGCAAGGGGGAGAGACTATGTAGTTTAGCTATCCAAGGGGTGTGTTTAGCCAGCTCCTCTCTCCCTGGTGTAAAATCAGCCATTATGAATTTGGAAGAATTGGTGCACTCTGGGACAAAATAGTGCCACACTCTGCAGAAAGTGCTTAGACCTTTGCATGGAACCCTGCAGCCCATTGGACAGAAATGACTTCCTGCTTGACCCTGAGACATTGGAATAAGTATCTGAAAAGTACAGAGTCCCTCATATCTGCTGCTTGAAACTTAAGAAAGCAGGACATGCCATGCTGGAAGTTTGATGTGCAGTTCCTAAGGCCTGCACTCTGAAGACTGTACCTTCTGCGCCATCTGAAACTTCAGCCTGTGGATTACCTTGCTGTAAAAGGACTGAAAAGTGTACTCCTTGCATGCTACAGATTAACAGAGCTCACCTGGAACATCACCACCAAGGATCCTCAACCTGGAGAACTACCAGTGGATTTATTTAAGAAGTTTTATATAGCGCAAATTTGACACAGTATTTGGTATCAGACACTTTACATAGTACCAGTTGCGTTACAGGAGGACACATTTATTTTTGTTAGGGTAGGAGAGATTAAGTGATTTGCCCAGAATCACAGGATGTTCAGCATCATTGCAGAGACTCGAACTCGGTTCCCCACTTCTAGGTCGACCGCCCCAGTTGTTAGGCCAACTCTTCTCCCCATTTGTAAGGGTTTTGTAAGGATTTGCAAGGGTTTTTTCCAAGTGGATTGTGGGGAATGAAGTCCTCAACTTTCAAAGACCATCTTCGGAATTTCAGACCCTTGGAGTGAGTTTAAGACACTTTTGGACCCTTTGGGGAACTTCAGGAAGAAACTTCAGAAGTTTGGAGAACTTTAGCAACTTTGGAAAAAAACTTCATAAGTGGGATTGACTCAACCTGGCCAGCCAAGCCACCAGCCTTAAACAGAGAGTCGGCCTGCCTTCCAGGTTTGTCCTGCTGAAAAGCCCCATAGGTCCTACTGCCAGAGTTTGACCGGGAGTAGGCGAAATCCGAGGCCGGCGAGTCCTCACTGAATCTGGCCTGGTGAAGGGCATCAAGGGACCCCGCGACAAAAAGCTCTGTAAAAGTTTCTAAGTCATAATGAAGAAAGGTGACCAGGAGCAACCGTGAAAGCCAAGCTGCCTGCCTTCAACTGCGTGTCAGCCAGGATCATTGGTTTATTCCCGCAGGAACGCTCTGGATGTCAGACTTCCAAAAGTTGGACCAGGAGATCGTCGCAAGGCAATCCGCCGAACCCTCACTGAATCCGGACTGGCTGAGAGCTTCAAGAGACCCCGGGAAGAAAAGCTCCAGAAAAGTTTCCAAGTCAGAAAGTAAAATCTGCGCGGTCAACTATCACAACCAGATGTCCTGCTAATTTGCTATAGTTTTCTATTTGCTAAAACTTTGAAAATTCATATCTCTGGTTTCCTACATTGGAATTTTGTCGTTTTGGTGTCATTTTAAAGAAAACAATATTCCCTATTTTTATAAATTGGTGTTGGATTTTTTATTGTGCAGTGTTTCCTAATTAGGTACTGAATTGGTGTTTTTAAATGCTTTACATACCTGTCCTTGAAGTTAATCCTGCCTGCTTGCAGCCAAGCTACCAAGGGATGGGCATAGGAATAGTTTTCTAAGACCTATTCTGAGCCCTATACTGTGTTAGTGGCCTTATTGCAACTGGCAGACCTACAATTGCCCCTACCAACAATCCACTTTCCAACAATATGAGATAGCATTGTCTTGTATAAAAATTTGCACTTGAAGCCCACCCTCTGGTGAGAATTTCAACAACCATCCAAGAGTAGGCTGCATCAATTGTATATCTTGATGCTTTCCCATTCCGGAAATGCTTAGACATTTTCTCCTTGAAAGGGCTGGAATAAATTCCTTCCCGGGATGGGAAGGGCAGTGGAACATCCATAAACTTTGTAGGAGGGAATTGGAAGGGATTTCTCCAAGGAGAAAACTATGAATGGCACAACAGGTTGCTTATCCACAATGCAGAAAAGTTGAATGCAGAAAAACAACCACAAATGCCTATACTGATGAACAATTACTAAACACTTAAACCGGCGCAAAAGCTGCAAGTCAATGTACACCGTTACTATTCAATAGTGTTTATTATTTGGATCAGATTTAAGTCCACTTTTTTCTTTTTTGAGCAAGACGTATCTTTATATATAAACAAAAACACCACATTTATTAATTCAAAACAAAAAAACAGAAAAGAAATCATACCAGATCACACAATGACCGGCCCACGCTTTAGTTCGTCACAACATTTACATTCATACTCCTGCAATCATGCCACATTCCTCATTCATCAACACCTATCATCACACATGCATACTACTTCCACCTCCTTGGTATTCCAGGGGATTCTTGTCCTCTCTAATAGTAAACCAAGGAACACTCACCAAACAAGGAAAAATCTTTTAAGTCTAGCTTAGTTATGCATCATACCAAATCACAAATATAATTATTTAATTAAAAAACTTTTTAAGACTGCACAACCAGACAGATCTATTTGGAAAATACAATTGTTTGATATCCAACAAAAAGGTCTACGCATTTCAAACCCCCTGCTTCCTGGGAATCTCCTCAGGATCAAATGCAACTATTTACACTTGACCTCCAAGTGATCAATACATTTTCAACAGAACAAGATATAAGATCTCGAATGTGGCATCCCATTTATCTTTATGCCTTAGACTATCACTTAGGTTACTTGCAGAGACACAGACCCATGATGTTTGGGAACTTTTTATCTTTATGAAACCAAACATAAAGAAAGGTACCTCTAGCATAAATAAAATTTAAAATAAAAACCATCTGGAGTAAATGTGTATTTGGGAGAGAAAGGATGGTGGAGATATCAAAGGTGGTGAGAGGATAAGTAGGAATACAAATAAAGGCATAAGGATGACGTGGGGGAACTGACTAGATTCAGCATCTCTTGAGGGCTATGTCTGCTTCCATGAACCCCTCATTGCAGTTAGCCCTCCCTGCTACAAGGGTAAGTGGTTTAAACCCATTGTCCATATGAACTCTAAACGCAGTTGGGTAGTTGTTTTATAGTTGTTTCCCATTGAGATAACAATCTGCACTTTTGAGATTTTTCTTCTTAATTTCAGGTTTCTAAGAAGATTCTACTTTCAATGCTGTACTTGAACGCAAATCTCCTCTGGCTAAGATTCCGTTGTTCGGGGCCTCGTGCTGTACATCAGACATGTATTTAAGAGCAGCAGAAGATCCATACAAAAGAAAGAAATGGGGAACAAATCATCCACACTCTCTCACCAAAAGGTTGGATCCAGATTCAATTCTGTGTGATAGTGCTGATAATGGGATTTGTAAATATTAAGTCTTGCAAAACGAAACATATCCCTATATTTGGGTTATCTTAGCATCTTGAGAAATGGTTTATTGGTTCATTTGGACTGCCGGACCGAAGACCTCTTCCCATGAGACCTAGGGGCATATTACCAACAACTAGCGATAATTATCTCTAGGTTGGCTTAGCGGCAATAATTTTATCGCCGTGTTGCGACGATTTTTATCGCTTAGGAGCCTTGATATTATCAAGGTTTATCTCCTAAGCGATAAAAATCGCCCGAAATGCATGAATATCGCTGAAAAGTCAGCGATATTCATGCATTAACGAACAAATGCTCTTAGCCATGTTATCCACCTCCCATTGGATAACATGGCTAAGAACTGCTCAGGGCAGGTGTTAGCTTTTGGAGATATTCGCGCTTAGCGCGAATATCTCCAAAAGTTGGTAATAGGAGATAGCGATGTTAGCGACTGTTTCCAGTCGCTAACATCTTGGCACGCCCACTTTGCATGTCATTAGTGATAAATATCACTGACATGCAAAGTGGGGCCCAAGATGTCGCTGTCGCTAACTGGTGTTAGCGACAGCTAGGTAATAGGGAGATAATTTTATCTCCGCTTTCTTGGCTTTTAAAGCCAAAAAAGCGGAGATAAACCCCCTTGATAATATGCCCCCTAGTTCTTATATTCTTTGCTTCATGCGGACATTTCTTCTGGAAGATTGAGGTACTCTTTTATTTCAGCTGTCCCTCTTTCAATGTGTGGCTTTGCACTATCCTCCTACTTAGGTGGATATCTCTGGCTAGGCCAAGTATTTGAGATTTTCTTGGGGCAGGATGTAGGTGACTTCTGATTTTGGGCCTGCTGCTCTCCTCGCCTTTCGTATATCTGATTTTGAGTTGCGGCCCGGCTGGATTTTGAGGTATATTGCAGGGCACATTCCTGCTTGAAATTGTAACTACTGGCATTCAGCTTTATGCAGTAAAAGTGGCTGATTGTCTAACATTACTATTTTTGATGCACACTTCTAACCGCAGATTCCTCACCTTGTGAATATTCCCAGGTGCAGACTGAATATAGAGATTTTCACCTATGCACCAATATGTGGCATTGTGTGGCTCTCCCCTAGCTCTGTAGTGCCCTGGAAATTATGCCAGAACTACATACAGCCTCCACTCCTATGCACTGATGTCAGTTCTTTTCTTTCTGCACTTTCCAACTTGGATCCGAGGCTTGCGCCCTTGTTTTCCTGTCCGTTCACATAACTTAATTTTGCCAAAATGTTATAGTGTGCAAGGGATGTGTCCTCCTGCAAGCTTTAAATACTGCGAGGGTTGCGATAAGCAGATGTCAGTGACTGACCCCCATCAGGTATGCATCTGGTGTCTGGATTCCTCACATGACTCGCAATCTTATGATGACTGTGCCAGGATGAACCCAAAGGCCTTTCGAGACCACACGCCAAGCTCTATATTGCTGAACATCTTTATTATTATTATTATTATTATTATATTTCTTATATAGCGCCAGAATCGACCCCCGAAGGGGTATCTCCGCGCTTGCCTTGGGAACCCGTCCTGGTTTTTCCCTGTGAGATAGCCCCTACAGGGCATCCCCAAGGTGAAAGCCAGGCATCCCGCCGCGGGGGGGCCGTTGTGGAGATTAAGCAAGCTTAATGCCCAGAGTTGCAGAGTGTGAACCCATGATTAGGTCAGGCACCGAAGCGAGAATTATCGAGTCCGTGGACAATTGAGCTCAACACCCTGCCGCATCAGGAATCGAACCTTGGTCCCAGGTCTGACCTCTGCTTCAGGGTCTGCCTGCTCTAACCAGTGAGCCACTCTTCTTTAGAAAGCATTTAATGGCTGTTCTCACTCGAAGCATAGGAAGTGAATGCGTTCTCCCTCCCAAGTCCATTCTTGATAGAGGTCCTCTTTCCTCCCCCCCTTTCTTGGGTAAGTCAAAGTTCAAGAAAAAAATTAGGAAGAACAAATGTGAATCCCCTTCTTCCTGCCGCTCCTGTCAAGAGAGGTTGCAGTGATGTAAGGATGCCTCCCCGTCTCTCTTCCGGTTCTCCGCTTTAGAGCCAGTCCAACAGCTCCATCCAACCAAATTCTCAAGCCCTTCGGTGACACCACAAAAGGTCAAAGCATTCATGTAGGCCACGTTGTGTATATTCGGCACCCTACCAATTCCAGCTAGCTCGTTTAGGTTCCCCAAGGATTTGAGGAGGCCTCCTGTCAGGCTGCTGCTGGTGAATCCATCCCAGATGCCAACTATGCCTCTTGATCCCACTGCTAGTTCCCCATGCGTCAACGCCACCAATGCCAGAGGAAGAACCTATTGTCCTTTTGGACTCTGAAGCAAATCCAAATTCACTGAAATTGCTCTCACTTCGACCGCAGACACCACCCATGCAGGCCCATTAGGACTTTTATGGGACATTACTACAACTGACACATTGATCGGATTCAGAACCCCATGATATTGATGATGATGCCTCACCTTGTTCTATCTGGTGACTCCACGTCATTGCTGCCATTCACAAGGGAAACGCGCTCCACACCGAGCTACCGCCGCGCCAGCAGACATCAGCGGCAGCAGAGCGGACTCGGTACCCCAGGGGGACCTGCTTCAGCGCACGCTGTGCGCGTCACCATCTAGCGCCAGGAGGCGCCTTAAAAGTCGGGTACACCCGCAACGCGGGACGCGAGCGGGACGCCGGGCGAAGCCCGGGCCAAGGGCGGGCCCGTTTTAGCCCGTTCTAGACAGTGAGAGACTGGACTGGGCCATCCCTCTTACTTCCACCCTCTAAATTGAACAGTTGCAAGGTAAAACACTTTTACATCTACAGTGTAATTGGACCATTGTTTGCTACTTATTGCTAGGGCCTTGTTGCCAACCATTGTTTGTTCACTATGTCCAAACAAAAAACGCCTGTCACTCCGGCTAATACAATGCATAATTACCTGGTTCAGGTAGTGACAAAAATTAATAATAATCGGAGGTCCTCCCTAGGTATGGGGGATTCGCCACCTTGTGCCCAAATTAACCAACCAGGGGTGTTTCAGTCTGTAACTGATGATCTCATTGCCACCGACCCTAGTGAAGACCCAGTTGAGCACTTAGAAATTAATGGTTCAATGACCTCTACGGACCAGCAACTTGACCCCTTTACAGATCTGATCAACTTAGAAGACCAAGATAAATCTGTAACAATTGAGGAGTCAGTTATAGAAAGCAATACCCCCCCAACACCGGTCCCCGCTCCAAGAGCAAAAAAAGGGATCACTAAGGCGCCACCTAGAAGAGGTGGCCTACGCTCTTCTAAAAACAAACCTGTAACCCCACCTAGACGAGCAAAGAGAAAGAAAGAGGATGGGATAAGGGAGGAAGAGTATGAAAATGAAGAAGGGGAGGACACCCTTTTAATTAAGCTCATGGGTACACTAGAGTCCAAACTATTAGGTCTAATGAAACCCCTCATATCAAAGGTTGACCAATTAGTTACCAAGGTCAACAAGCTAGAGTCCCTGTTAAGGAAAACCAACGAGGGGGTGGGGGAAATACCAAATCTAGTTGCTTCTAAAATTGAACAAATGGAGACTGCGGGAAAATCACTAGGGGTGACCATGAATACTGGTCTACAAGCTTCTTCAGATCATGTCCAACAAGCTAGCCCTAGGAATGATAATACCTCTGACATGGCCCTAGTTTCTGATGCAGCCCAATTAGTGGGCAACAGCATTCCTGAGACCTTTAACCCAGAATCTGCCCCAGTTGAATTAATTGTTGAAGCCTCGCCCCTCATTTTAGTACTGGCAAACACACCCTTGCTGAAAACTGGTCAGATCGAGTCTCCTGATTCCCTAAGAAACAAGGCTCTTCAGTGGTTGAGTAGTAACATGCATATATCCCCCTGGGGCAAGGAAAAATTATCAGACGATCTGCTTACAGCAAGAAGAGTTAGGTGGATAGGTACTAAGCCAAAGAAATTTCAAGGGGATTGTGTGGTCTTGAACTTTAAGGGCCCCGATGTTCTGCCCGATGTCCTACGGAACATTCTCCCTCCACAACGTAGGACAGCTGAAATAGTTCCACTGACACTGGATTTCTTCTATAGTAGAAGAGGTCTAGTAGCAAAGCCGAGTATATTAAGAACTAAATGGACAGTAGTGGGAAATAGAAGGGCCAGAACAAATCCAGCATGTGAGTGGGGGCTAAGCTTGGATAATCAATACTCTGTGTTAACGGACTTAAATGAGTGTGATTGACTCGCATGTGTCTCTCCTGTTACCCTGAATATGCAGTTGGGCCAAGGGCATGTTAAGATTTCCATGTTAGACGACTCTACACCAGCCCCAGATGTATTTTGTACTTCCTGCTCGGAAGAACAAAATAGAGCCCAGGTGGAACAGGAAAGAACATTGGAGGAAGTTGAGTTGTCATCGAGACTGAATAAAAATATAATACTAGGAGTAGACCCTGCAGAAACATTAAATATTCCTGATATTGTTCAGACACACTCTCAACAGGCTAAACCGCAATTATCAATCATCTCATGGAACATAGCTGGAATTACTAATAAGTTAAACATCCCAGATTGGGTTGATTTTATTAACCAGTATGATATTATCATGTTCCAAGAAACTTGGTCGCTTACACCAATTTTCAGGCAAGGGTATTTAAATTTCTTTGTCCCGGCAAAAAGCAATAGAGTGGGACGTCCCTCGGGGGGCCTGTTAATTTGGGTACGCCAAACTTTAAATTGTTCGGTTAAGCAAAGGTCTATACCCTCTAACGACATTTTGGCACTTGATATTACCTGGCAAAATGGTCATCAACTAGCCCTGTTTAATCTGTATTCAAGGGGAGTAGCCAGGGGTAAATCATCAGAGACCCTATCGTGCCTCGAGAATAATATTGAACAGCTACCAGACCCCACCCACATAATAATAGGCGGGGATTTTAATACTACCTTCGAACCCTTGGGTGAGGAGGATAAAGTCCTGGCTGAAGATGAGGATACCAAGTGGGGTATACCCCAACTAGATATCCCTGTAATTAAGAAATGGAGCACGGTAGCAATACAATTGAAAAGTTTTTGTCTTTCAAGAGGACTTAGAGCAGCAAATGGTCGGACAGTGTCAGATTCTATGGGGAAAAATACCTTTGATAATGGTAGATCGGCCAGCAGGATAGATTATATACTCCTGGACGTAAGGCTCTGGGATAAATTGGTAGATATGGAAGTGAAGGTTAAGATTGAAAGTGATCACAATCCATTGTGCCTGACACTACATACCTACCACGACATATCTGAGTATCCTAGAGAGGATCATATGGTTACACAGGACCTAGTAAGTTCTAATAACTCCCGATACTTGAAGTGGAGTATGCTCCTAGAAGATCTCGCTAAAATAGAGACTCTAAAGAAAGTAGTGGTGGGTGAAGTTGCTAAGATTAAGTCCCATTTTGGACAGACTAATTTTATTGACTACATGATGGCTGCCCACGAGATACTTTTTACTACAATCCAAAGTTTTTTCCGTAAAAAAATCTCCACAAATAAAATGAAGAAAGCGCAAGAAATCAGGGGGTGGTATGATAAGAGCTGCAGGGCAGCTCGAGACAATCTTAGGAAGGAATTAAGACTAGGAAGGCCTGAAGCAGTAAGGCTGGCGAGAAACCAGTATAGGCAGGTCCAAAAATTGGCTAAGAAGCGTTGGGACGAGGATTGTTGGCAAGAACTTAAGGAGATATGTGCCTCCAAGGACTCTAAGCGCTTCTGGGCTTCAGTAAAATGGGCAAAGGGTGGCATAGCACCCCAGCCTGTTAATAATGTCGCAAAGAACAGTTGGATAGAATACTTTCAACCACAGTATGCCCGTAACCCTATGTTTAATAATGTTAGCCTTCCACCACAAGTTTACTACAAAGCACCACTATGTGTTGAGAGGGATGTGAGTGTTGTACTAGACTGTGTAGCGGGGGGGAAAGCTCCAGGTATGGACGGTATTCCGGCTGATATTTTTTTATCTGACCGGAAGTCCTGGTGCACCTACTTTACAATGTTGGCCAATGCAGTGGCTATGGGAGGGAAAGTGCCTGCCTCATGGAAGGGAGCCGAAATAATTCCCATATATAAAAAAGGTGACCGATCCCTGGCTAAAAATTACAGACCCATTAGTTTGATCGACACAGCTCAAAAGTTAATGGGTCGACTAGTGCAAAATAAACTGCAGCAATGGATCGACGAAAATAACATCTTGTCACCTTACCAAGCTGGGTTCAGGCCCCTAACTAGTAGCGTCGACCAAGTCCTCCATTTTCTAACAATTTACTGGAGAAATGTCACCTTGAAGAAGGGGACATTGTATGCAGTTTTTGTAGATTTAAAAGCCGCTTTCGACCTGGTCCCCAGGGAAAAACTTTGGCAGACCTTGGCGGATGCAGGCATAAAGCACGAGTTGCTCACACTCCTTGTTCGCCTACACGAAAACAATTTTGCAAAGATACAATGGGGCAAACAAGGAGAGGTAACTGATTCCTTCCCGGTTGAACGTGGGGTGAGGCAAGGGTGTGTCCTAGCGCCAACTCTCTTCTCTATCTATATAAATGGCATCGTTGAACACCTAGAGAAGATTGCTAGTGACGCCCCTGTAATAGCCGGCTTTCATGTACCAGTTCTCATGTTTGCGGATGATACATTATTACTTTCCCGCACCCCCAGTGGGTTACAAAAAGTAGTTGATGCCTTTGGTGTATATTGTGACGAAAGGGGCCTAGAATTAAACACCGCCAAAACGAAATTTATGTGCCTCAATCAACAGTCCTCTTTCAAGGGTGTAATAAAATACAAAGGAACACCCCTAGAAAGAGTGGACTCTTTTTCATACCTAGGTATCACTCTGCAAGAAAACATGAGCTGGAAACATCACATAACTACAACCCTTCTAAAATTCAGACAGCTAGCAGGTGCCATCTCGCTAAAACATCGAACCTCACTGACAAAGCCTCTGAACTGTGTTATGGAAATTTATTCTATGAAAGTCCTGGGGGCTTGTTTATATGGTTCTGAATTATGGGGTTTCTCAAACTTGAGCGATCTGGGCCGGGCTGAAAATAGGTTTCTAAGAGGGGTCGTAATGGTCCCCCAAAGTACTCCAATAATTCCGTTAAAACTAGACCTGGGCAGAAAATCAGTTGTGGATATAGCGAGGCTTCGGCCCCTCCTATATTGGAGGCGAATTATGGTGACCCCAGAGCTAGGCCACTATGCAGCAGCATTGATGGATGTCATCAAATTCGATCGTTTCCATACTATCCCATGGCTAAGGGAGTTGCGGGGTTTACTCACAGAATTGAAATTGGACCACCTATGGGACAACAAAGATCCATCTTGCTTCCCTTCCAAGGAAAAGCTAAAAGATCTTTATTGGGAGATGATATATCTTGCAATGTTTAGTGACAGTACAAGCGCAAAGCTAACATCTCGCTTCTTAAATCTAAAAATGTATCCATCATATGAATGTTTTTGGGACCTAATTGAAAAACCGTATGACAGAAAACTTTATTTTCAATTCCGCATTGGTACATTACCTTTAAATGCGTTTAAAAAGCATTGGTCCCAGACATGGGATGAACATTGTCACCATTGTAACGAGGAAATTGAACACATCTCCCATTTCCTGTTTTGTTGTCCACTGTATTTGGCCCCCAGACGTAAGTGGTTAAAACCGGTGTGTTTAAAGTTGGGAACCCGAAGCCAATCCGAAGCCCTCAGGATACTTGAATCAGACAGTACAACATTATATGTGGTTGGTGTAGCAAAATATCTGGCGTGGTCGTGGTTAATTCGCACCCGATCTCTATTGGCTACTGTATTATAATGAAATTATGTATATCCATAAATTGTCTTTTTGCGACATACAGTATGTTTTTTAACCTATGGAATGTGTCCTTTTAAATTGTAATAATATGTTGTAATTTTATGACCTTTTACTATGTATTATTCGACATCTAATGTTTAATATGTATTTTTAAAAGTATTTTTATAAGTAGTATTTATTGTATAGGGTTAGGTGAATGCTTTTATGACAAAATGTCGAATAAAGCTTATAAATTGAATTGATGATGATGCCCATGTTTATGAGGAAGAAAATATTTTTGGGGGATCTCTAAGAAGCCATTGGACTAGATAACTCTCCTGACACTGGCCTAAACTCTCCAGTTGGTTTCCACTTGGTGTCAGCATCTTTCGCTATGGTTATCAGGAGGGCTAAGGAAGACCTCCAGCTGCCATCAGTAGAGAAAAAAACTAACGTTCTCTCAGAACTTTTGCATTGTAAGCAGACTGCTTCAGAGCCATTCCTTACATTCAACAAGGACCTAACAGATACCTTAGTGGGCTCATGTATCAAACCTGTACCTTGCCCATCAGTGAATAGGCAAATTGCTAGACAGTACAGTCCTGCTCCTGGGGAACTCATCTTTCCTCCTCTACCACCTTATTCGTGAGAGTTGTGGTACATGCTTCGACACGCAGGTTGAACCATAACTTCTACCCTACTAAATCCCCAGATAGCGACACATAGAGGCATTTCAGAATAGAATGCTATCATCTGCCAACCTAGCACTCAGATCAGTTAAATCATTTGCCTATTAAGACTACTCTCACACGTTATTGGACATCGTGAGCAAATTCTTGCCAAAGGTCCCTGATGAGTTACGCACTAATTTGCCTCATATCATACAAGATGGACAAGACTCTGTTAAGTGCATCATCAGATGGGAGCTGGACACCACAGATTGCTTGGATAGGCTAGTCTGTACCTGAACTGCGCTTCTCGGACATGCTTCAATAAGATCCATAGGCTTCTCCAGGGATGTCTAGGTGTCACTGATCGAATGCCATTTCATGGCACCTGTCTCTCCAGAGATAAACGCTGATTTGACCCCTGAGTGCTTCAAAGAAAGGAGAGCAAAGCACACTCCTGTGGCTGTTCAGCAGCCATGCAGCAGTATCCCCAACACTATTGCCCTTCCGAAGTTTAAGAAGGGGCATTTAGCAGAGGCAACAGAAAAGGCCGGACTCCCCAACAACAGACCTCGTCCCAATCCTTTCAAGGTAAAGATCAGGTCGACAATGCCCAGGCCCTCTGAGTCTACCTATGCCTCCACTCCCAAGCGCCTTTAGCTTGCACTCGGCTGCACATTCTCATCCTGTTGCATGCAGGATCAATTATTACCGCCACGGATGGCAAAGCATGACATCGGACAGATGGGTGCTTCACATTGTCCAGTATAGATATGCCCTACCTTTCCTCCTCATATGCCACCTACAGCCCAGCAATTTCGAGAAGACAATTTGTCTAGTGTACAGAGAGAAGTCCAGGTTCTTTTTGACAAGAGCACCATCAAAAGGGTTCTAGCATACGTATTACTGACTGGATACTACTCCCAATATGTTCTGGTGCTGAAGAAGGTCTGAGGACTCTGTGCTGTTTTTGTTGTTGCTTTACATGGGTTAATATGCCAGTGCTACAAGGGCCCCTGCCTGTTTTAAACAAAATATATATATATTTATTTATTGGTCAATTAATCAAGTTAGCATACCTTAGCAAACAATGTCACAGTATTCCCTCATGAAAACTCATCTTATGTTATGCTACATGATGATCTTTCCCTGCCACTTGTTTTCAGTCCAGTCCACGTAAATAATGCACATATATTGATAAGTGTACCGCACACTCCGAGCAGGGTACCTACCCCCTTCCAAGTACCTGTTCTTTGTGCAGTCTTACATGCTATCTTCTAAGTTTTGTGTTAGCGTTCCCAGTTGTGTCATCTGTGCCCCCGCTTCCTCAAATAACTGTAAAGTGGTCACCCAAGTAGTTTAGTCACCTGCCACCTTGTCATCCATCTGTGATAGTCTGATATGATTCTCCTCTGCCAAAGCCCACTACTTTGTATCGCTAGTCCAGTAAGCTATATTAGGGTTTCTTGCCCTCAAAGAGCCTCTATCAATGTGAATGTCTACCAACACCATTGCTAGATGCAGACATTATATTGCATCAAATTCTTCTTTGGTTTTGCTTCAATACCCAACAAACAGTGTTTGGAGAAAGCTCTATCGCGAACCCCGTTGACAGCTGCTGCCTTTTCACCACTTCAGTCCAATAGTCTTAGATTTTGGCACTGTTCCATGTGAAATGCATGAAAGAGTCCCCTTTCACTCCAAAGAGCAGGCAGTCTACCGACCTACCCTGACAACTGCTCCACTATTAAATCAGGGTTCGATATGTGCGATGCACATAGTTGAATTGCATCAACTTAAATCTGTCATTACTAGTGACCCCTTTCACCTGTGCACACGTTGTCACCTACTCCTTATCAATGAGTTGATTACCCAAATCCCTCTTCCATGCTAGTCTGGCTTTCAGGCCTTGACTGGGGCTGCCTTGGCTACTCCAAAGATTGGTGGGTTCAAAATTCACTTTATGCAATATGCTGATGACTTGGTCCTTTTGGACCACACCAGAATGGGGCTACAAAAGGCGCTGACGGCACTCGCTGTATACAACGATAAAAACAGGCTAGTAGCAAACCCAACCAAGTCTTAAGTAATTATTTTTGGACAATACCCAAGGAAAAAATCTCTAAAATGGAGGCTAGGCAATCTCCTGCTAGAAAGCATGCAGCGGTACACCTATTTGGGCATTTGTTTTCAGGAATCAGGGCGCGCATGTGCCCATCTTAAGTCAATCCAAGCTAAAGGCAAATCCATCACCTATGCCATTTGCAAGCTGCAAGCCTCTTTATACAGCCCGTCCACCACGGCCATCAACAGAGTACTTAAAGCCAAGCTTATGCCAGCACTCAACTATGCTCTACAGGCATTTCCGGGCAAACTGAGTAATGAATTAGAAAAAATTCACTGTAGTGCATATAAGAAACTTTTCCATCTTCCAAGGTGCACTAGAAACACTCTCATTTGCCTGGAGTTCTCACTCAACCAGCAAAACCTGGAAGAGCTGGCCGCCTTAAGTAAATATTACTTTTCAACAACGGCAGCACAGGAGAACACATTAAAGGCAGTCTTGAAAGATATCTTCAGAGAGCCAGGGAATCCCTGGTCGGCCATCCTCGAAGTGGCTATGGTCCAACTCAATCTTGCCATGGATTCATGGAACCCTGAATACGTCAAATACTCCGCCATTAAAAATGCCATTAAAAAACAAGTGCATGCAAGGTCACAGGAACTGGATCTGGAGTCACTGGGAAGAAAAGACTTGCATGAGACCCTGTGTTTTCCGCATACCCTGCATACCTCTAAATATCATCTCATGCAGGCCGTGGGCCATGCTGCCCTCCACAAGATCTTGGCTTATAGACTACACCCATTGCCCGTCAAAGAACTATATCCTTGCGGTCAGGACAGGTTAGAAGTCCGGGAATGCAGGCTTTGCCTGTATAAACGCGAGTCTTTGGCCCACCTCCTCTTCTGCTGCCCGGCCCTGCATTTGGCCCGCAGTCTTTATCTTAGGCCATTACTAAGACAATTAGGGTTATGTACTGCAAAGGAGGGGATTACCCATCTTTATACCCTGTCCACGGTAAAGCATATGGCGGCCTTTGGAAAGTTCATCTTTCAAGCACTGGCAATGCTGATGACTTCTACTGGTCTGATTACAGA
Organism: Lissotriton vulgaris; assembly: GCF_964263255.1. NCBI lineage: Eukaryota > Metazoa > Chordata > Amphibia > Caudata > Salamandridae > Lissotriton > Lissotriton vulgaris. The sequence goes on from NC_141697.1 coordinate 770,293,606, forward strand.
GGCTCCTGCCGGCCAATGACCCTTTTCCGATGTATCACCAGGGCCCATTGAGCAATTAGATAAACTGAACTTTTGTTATTTTCTTGATTTTAACTTTTGTAATGTTGTTATTTTTGTATTTTGGTTTTATGTAATGGTTTTCAGTAACCAAACAATAAGTATCATTCATTCATTCACTTGGAAGGGTGTTCCTGGGGTTGCAGTCATCTGTCACCAGCCAAGAAAACTAGAGGTGGAGAACGAAAAACCCAGCTCTTACCTTGGATAGTACATCAAAGAGTGATGGCAATATTTTCCATACGAGAACGTCTGTTTTTCTCTATCACATATACAGTGTTGTGTAAAGGAAAGTGCTATGTTACCAGACTGATTTTCTCTAATAGCATTTACAGGGGCGAAGGGAAATGCTATATTACAAAAAGAAAACACATACAGAATTTTGCAAACGTTTGTTCAGTCACCCAATCAAGTATGCAGCATATGGGAAAAAGGGGATTGCAGCCATCCTAACCTGTCCTATCAAAATCTAACTATGAGGAATGCTCCTTTGCTGATATTCAAATTGGTTATTACATCTGACATTTAGCAGTCAGTGCTAGTTGAGGATGTGGTGGAGCTAATAGAGTAAGTGGGTGGAGCCAGTGGAGGAAAAGTAGGTGAAGCCTCCAACAAACATTTGAGCACATGCCCTTCATATTTTACAAATTAAGCACTGGATAGCGGTTAAATGTGGCTCTGGTGTTGTTTCCAAGGTGGAACGTAATCGATGCGTAGGCACACAACACTACCTACCAATGCGCGAGGGAATTGCAGAGAAAAATCTCTGGATCCTGTCTGCCGCCTGGGGATATTTGCAAAGTTAGAAATCTGTGTTTAGAATTTCAATCAGAAAGAGTGTTATCAAAGGTCACTAACTTGTTAATTCAGAAGCGTATTATATTCCTTCTACAATACTCCTAACTCAAAAGTTTTTCATTTGCCCCCTGATTTAAGGACCATGCAAAAGGTTGGCTTTTGTTAGTCCTAGTAGCGAGAGCATCATGATAACCTCATATGTATTATGAATGTTGTAAACCTCTGGAGCATTCCTTCTGCCTTACCAGACAGATGGTTGATGGGTTTCCAACTCGTGGTAGATGATCTTCCACCCAGGCACATTCATGATTTCCCTTTGCCTGAGGTGCTGGTCTTGGAGTTAGACATCCTATTTCTGAGCTGCCTTGCAGAATGGGCTCAAGGCCAATGTATTATAGCCTTATAGCCCGCCGTAGAGGGCAATACCGGCTATTAAAGGCCCTCTCCAGCGTTAAAGGCCCCGAGCCGAAGGCTCGAAGAAACATTGGAATGTTGGAGCTCCAGGCTTATACCAGCCATTATAAGCCCAGAGCACTCCATTCTTTTCAATGGAGCTCCCAACATTCCAATGCTCTAATATATCTTATTTTTTCAATCAAGGGAGCATCCATCACCCATCTGTCCAGGCTGCAGACAAGAGTGATGTTGTCAATTAGTGGACCAAGATGTTAAAACATGGGAGGACCAAGCAAACACCCTTGTGCTCTCTGATTGGTCTCTGCAAGACAAGTAATGATGCTGGTTTTAAGCCAGACTCTTCTTTGACATTGGACTTCTTGCCACACCTTAGGTAGAGTAATGTTTTAAAGCAGTCAAAATTCATCCATTTTGAACCCCAGAATATTTTGTGGGTAAGGCCTTGCTGAAAGCCTTCAAGGTAGATTTTTTTTCATGCTTATCCAGTCACCTCTATAGGTTGAGTGCAGCTTGCGGTTCGCGTGTTTCAGCCCCGGAGGAGCTTATGCAGCCTTTTATCCTTTGATGGATCAAAATAGTTGCACAGTTGAGTTGGGCAATAACTGCTCTTTAAATGTGTCTCTTTAGTGTGTGGCTAGCTCTGTAAGACTAGAGAGATGCTCAGGTGTTCAGGGTCTCACCACAGCAGCCCACATAGTCAAGAGTAGCTGTTCCTTTGTTATTACCGCCTATACTACAGCACTGCAGTGGTTCTTCGTGGTGGGGTGGGCCACAGAGGTCGTGGCTTGCAAATAAAGATGGTGGAGGCGAACATTGGGGCATATTACCAAGGGCTAGTATCGCCGCTTTCTCGGAGAATTGTGCTGAGAAAGCAGCGATACAGCTAGAGCCCTATTACCAAGGGCACTTTAAAGTCTGGGCCGAGCCCACTGTGCATGTCGGCGATAAACATCGCTAATGACATGCAAAGTGGGCGTTCCCACGTCCAACCACATGTAAAATGTGGTTGGAGGTGGGAACACCCTATTACCAAGGCAGGCGTTGGGAGACAAAAACCTGCGATAAACTAATTTATCGCAGGTCTCCCAACACCTGCTCCGACCAGGCGTTAGGCATTGATAACATGGGGGTGTGGATCATAAAGCTGAATCCACCCCCCCCATATTATCAAGGCCCACATTAGCGCATGAAAACAACGTTTGTTTTCATGCGCTAATGTGCCATATCGCCGACTATCGCCGGATTTCTAATCGCCTGCCTGATGCGCATTGATAATTGTGCACTAATTAGGCGATGAAATCCGGCGATAGTTGGCGATATGGAGATGTGCGTTGTGCGTTTTGCAACGCACACCTCGGTAATATGCCCCATTGACTTTGGATAAATATGTGATCGCACTTTCTGGAATAGGAATTCGACCTTCTCTGAATTTCTGATGCTCACTCTTAGAACTAACTCTGCAGAATCATTCCCTGGTCGATGCTCAGCATTTAAGGAGAAGACAAAAAAGCCAAGCTTTTTACAGCTCATTCATTTAGAGCTTTAAATAACTTGTTAAGTCTTCCTGGATGAAAAAAAAAACATATTTCTGCAGACTGATCTCTCTCTTTACTGAGTGCACTGCGGAAAATGCAAAGTGCAGCAAAAAAAACCAATGTTCTGTCAGATCTGTAATGAGGGACATGTGGAGGAGACAGACTTCAGACAACAGCATCTTTGTGTATGATGGAGAGTCGAAATCCGTAACGACGGGCAGGCAGGGGAGCACAGGCAGTGAATTACAGCAGGTCTTTATTGGAAAGAGGGAGTTCAAATCGGTAATGGGGGACGAGGAAGGCGAAGGAAGGCTGCTCGATGTGGACAAGGGAAAGCATGGTTGGAAAGAGGAGGCACAGATGAGGAATGTGGCACCAGTGAGAGGACAGAGACCATGAGAGACAGCAGCCGGTGCTTGTGAAAGAGAGAATTTACAGTGTATAGAGGGACAGGTTAGGGACTGTAGGCAGTGATTGACAGCGGCAGATCGTGAACGAAATGGAGAGCTCATCTCTGGAAAGAGGCACAAGGCGAGGACCCCGTGACAGCGAGTGAGGGTTGTCGGGATTTGCGAGAATGAGTGCGTTCGCGTTTGGAGAGCGACACAAACGAGGGACTATGGAAGGACAATGACCACAGCAAATGCTTGTGGAAACAAGATCTCGAATCTGGACTGAGGCTCCAGTGAGGGATCATAAACACGAATTACAGCAGGGAATGAGGGAACAGACAGTGAGAAGTTGTGGCGTAACGGTCAGAGCTGCCGACTTTGGAACTGGGGAACCAGGTTCCAGTCTGGGCGTCGGCTCAACATCCTGTGCAAATCCCTTAATCTCCCCGTGCCTACCAAAAAATAATTGTGTCCATGTGTAAGGTATCTGGGGGCAGATTTACAAGTCCCTTGCGCCTCTTTTGCGCCACTGTTGCGTCTCTTTTGTGACGCAGAGACGGAGCAAAAGATGCACCATGGTCCGGGCTATTTACAACGTGAGGCATCTGGGAGATGCGTCACGTTGTTAAGCCCTGCGCCTTAAGGAGGCGTTCCGGTGCAGGAACGCCTCCTAAAAGTCGCGGAGTGAAATCTACAAGATTTCACTCAGTCACTTTTAGGCCAATGCTACGTCAAAACCCTGCGCCTTCTTGAAGCAGGCGTAAGGCTTGACGTAGCATTAGTAGAATGGGCCCCCAGAGCATTGCTGGAGCTGCGTCGCGAATGCGACGCAACTCCAGCAATGCGACACCTTTACGGCACAGATGCGTGACGCATCTGTGCCGTTTTTGCCCCATGGTGCGCCGCATTGTAAATGCGGCGCATCATGGGTGGCGGAGGCATGGCGCACAACTACTGGCGCATCCCTGCTAATTTGCAGGGATGCGCCAGTAATTGTAAATATGCCCCCTGGTGCTCATGTAAAGCGCTCCAATACCCTCAGGTCGAGTTCGCGCTATATAAAACGGTAAAACAAAACAAAAAAGGTCTGAGTGGGATAGGTTGGCAGCAATCGATAAAGAGGAAGCTAGTGTGCCAGGGAGCAGCAGTCCTAGTGGAACCAGCGGCAGGGCCGCTTTGAGTGGAAGGAGGGTAGCGTGGATCTGTCACGAGGATCTGTCGGGTGGGGGCGGGGTTTGTAACCTGTGGGCACACACGCTCCGCAGCTCTACATGAGTTATGTGTAATTAGCACGATTAATTCTGCAGCCCTGCTCGTAAGGTAATGGCTGCACGCCGTGAATACCTGAGCGAACACCAGCGGGACAATGCCATTTGTCGTCATAGTGACCATAAATATTGAGGAGAGAAAAGAGGGGTGAGCGTTGCAGGTAGAAGGAAGCGTGGGGAAATCGGAGGATTGAGAGAGGGAGAGGCAAGGAATGAGTAAAATAACAATCAGATGGACAAGAGGCAACCAGGAATGTCGGGAGGATGAAAGGGTTCTAAAGGGCAGTGTACACAGTGTGGATTTTGTGTGTTACGCGATACACCAACGCGAGTACGGTTTAGAGTTTTGGGTATGTGAGAGTTAACCGGGATGTGCATTGACAGCAAGCAGCATGCATGAGTAAGTTTGCAGGGTCTATATCTGCACCAACCATCCTTTTTCGGCCTGAACAGGTAGTGTGTCTTGCAATCCGCGAGGTATGTGGAATCCAGTTTGTCAGGAAGGAGGCACGAGGCCACTGCTTGTGCCTGGGTGGCGGAGTGTGCATGCGTGACACTGCCTCCAGATGCGTGACCTGAAAGCACGGTGCGAGCCCATTAACTCTAACTGGAGGAAGCAGCTAGACTGCAGGGGCCTTATTTATGAGAAATGACGCATCGCTGCATGAAAGCAGCGATGCGTCACTTCTCTAGTTCAAGTTTGTTTGATTAATTAAAATCTTACAAAAAAGTACACTTTAAAATAGCTTCAACAATAAAAAGTTTAAGAGCATCAAGCAGATAATTCTCAGTGCGCACTCCTTGCGACATTCCTGATGCGTCATATTTAATGTATGACGCATCATGTCGCAAGCAGTTACGGATACGTCAGTATTTCTGACGTGTCTGTATGCGCAAAAGTGATGCATTGCTGGAGTGTGTCACAAAAGTGACGCAACTCCAGCAATGCGTCCTTTCAAATGGGGCAAGCCCCATGTGAAAGGGCCTGCGTCAGTCTTACGCCTGCTGTGAGGAAGGCGCAAGATTTTGACGCAACGGCGTCCTAAAAGTGACCCAGTGAAATCTAATAGATTTCACTGCGTCACTTCTACGACCCTTCCTTGCATCAATACGCCCCCCTTGCATACATTATACCTGGCACAGGTATAATGTGCCGCAGGGGTTTACAAAGTGACGCATCTACCTAAGCGTAAAAGTGACATAGAGCTTCATAAATGAGGCCCCAGGCATTTTGCCAGGAGGACACCGCTGTGGCGGTCCTTCCCTGCTGCCCCCAGCGTGATACATATGGGAAGGAAGATCTCCATCAGGAGGGCCAGCGGGTCTCTGATGGAGTGTGGATCGCTGGACACTCTCCAGTGGTCTGACTGCCCTAGGCCATCATGGTCCCCAGATCATCTTTGCAGGGCATGCACATGCGGAGAAGGGAGGGGAGCCTGACCCAAAGAAAGTGGCAACAAATGGACCACACACCGCAGATCACCTCTTCTGTGGGTACTAACCATAGTGTGTAATATAGGGCAACAAGATGGATCTCGCTCCTGTGTCTAGAGTTTGGGACTTTTTCTGGACTTGAACTATAGATGAGTAACAGCCTTATATTTCATAGCCATATTTGTGCGGCCCCAGCATTGTTAAATCCACAAACTGACTCGTGTACCCCGTTGCCCTCTTACCGCCTGTTATTCGCCGATAACAGCCAAGGTGGGAGACAGTCTGGGCTGCCTCTGAGCGTATTGCGCTATCGGTAGGTACCACATTGTGGGAGAGAGACAGAACCACAAGAATGAGTGAGGTCTGAAAAATGTTTGCCCACATGAGTGAGGCTTGTTTTATATGTGATAAGGTTTTCCAGACAGCCATGGTATGTAATATATATAGATGAATCCGACTTCCCCTTAAAGCAAGTGTGATGGACCACAGCTCCCCTTTGTATCAGTGAACTGCTTTCAGTGAACAAAGACAAGAGCATGGTACCCAGGAAGCCACCTGTGCATCTTTATTTGTATACCCAAGCTAGCCGCCTAGATTCTACAAGATGAAGGCTTGAGTTCCATTATTCATGGTAATGTGTGTTGGGATGGTTAAGCCAGCAGTGCATAGAGATGAACTAAACCTGTGAACATGCCGAAGAGTAGGATATGTGCCTGTTGCTGTACAGGTTAGTATCACAATCTGACATCCTACCCTGGGGGTTAGGAATTCACAATAGAGAAACAGGGCAGCTTTGGCCATACATCTGGAAAGACTCTATGGGGCATATTTACATGGAAGTGATGGAGTGCAGCGTTAGCCTCCTTGGCTTAAGGCCGCACTCCGCCACTTCTGAAACGCAGGGCTGCATCATAATTACACCAATATGGTGCAGCCCTGTGTTTCCCCTTGCTCTGGTGCTAAATGTAGCTACCTAGAGCCAACCCAGGCACCATTGCCTCATAGAGTAAGATTGTTTATGTGCAGGAAGGTGTCCCTTCCTGCACATAATCAATCTTTAATGGCGTAAAGCAGCACATTTATAAGTTGCAATTGTTTTTAATGATTGTTTATGTGCAGGAAGGGACACCTTCCTGCTCATAAACAATCAAGGGCATTTCGCTGTTTCCATGTCTGTTACACAAAGGAGCACACATTGAAATAGAAAAAACAAGGAGAAATTAAACATTTCGCCTCGTTTTGCCAGGGTAAGACCACCCTTGTAAATATGGGGCAGCGCCAAAATCAATGAGCGTTGCGGTGGAACTCCCAGAGCAACACCCATTGCCCTCCCCTTTCACGCTAAGTATAGCGTAAAAGGGTGCCTTATTCACAATACAGCACTAAGCCACATCGCCATCACAACGTCCAAAAAAAGTGACCCTGTGGTGGCAATAGGGGCTTGTAAATATGCCCCTATGTGTCAGGCTCTGCTAGAGGTTTTTTACATTCTGGTGTATCTAGGGAAACACTGAACACCTATGACTAAGCCCTTATATCTGCATCCTAGCTCCGTCCTTTTCAATCTACAGGAAACTGGATTCTCACCTCCGCTGTCACAGGCCAAGGTTGACAACGTGGAATTATCATGCTTATATCATGGTTGACAATTGTTCCATCTCCGTAGGTGATAATTGAAAGAAGCATCACTCAAATATGTGTGCATAATGCATCAATATGTCCCACACATACGCCAATGAGGAATAGGCATTTATCTCCGTGTCATTGGCCTAGCGTAGGAGTCCACTTCTGCAAAGGTGCTGGCAGGATGAGTGCGACGAGATGGCTCAAACAGAGCATGTCAAAAAAGATGGTGCACCTAGATCCTCACCTTCTGTCCCACTTCCCTGTACAGGAACTACTGCCGCCAGTGTTTTTTTTGTCTTGGAGGAAATTTGCAAGTTACATAAAAAAGCCAGAAAGTCTGTTGGCGTGTCTCATGAGTTCTATGAAAAAATCAAAAAGTATTTTGAAATTCATTAAAAAGCTATAAAATAGAGACGCATTTCAGCGAACCAAATAATGAAAATGCTATTTTGAAGAAAAAAAACGAATTAACTGAAATTAAGTTGGGTAAGAAAAAAACATGGAAGAAAAGCATCCGAGAACGGTTTAAAGAAAGTAACATGAATTCACCTGTCGGGAGCAGTGATGGGCAACATTAGGGGAGAAAGCACGCGTTACCACCACGTGCCCCCCCCCCCCCCCCCCGCAACCCTCCACCGTGTGCACAAATGGGAAATATTTTTGGGAGAATCCACATCTGTGTCTTAAATGCACGTTCCGCCATCCCTGCCTTCGCAGCCATTCACATGGGCTAGCAAATTGGGCTTCCGTAATTAATCTTAATATTAGACAAATCATTTTGTGACGCCCTGCCAAGGTACAATTTGCGTAGTGACTGATTAGTACACAGGCCTATTGCACATTCCATACCTATTCACAAACCAGTGTGCACATTGAACCTCTTGAATTGCAAATAGGTATTTGTACATCAAGTGCATAGTTTTAATACTAAAGTGGGAAAAAATAGGTAAGCAAATTAAAGAGTTAAAGGCAGAGAAGAGAAACGGTTAAGAGGAGGAATGAGAGTTTAAAAGGGGCCCCCCAAAACAGTGGAAAAAGGTAAAAGCATAGGAGAATGTGAAAATATACCAATGACAAAAAAGATTTGAAGGAGAGTGTTGGTAGTGCTCCCCACTCCCAATAAAAACACAAGGGTGGAGGAGAAGGGGAGAAGAAACATTACATAGTAAAAAAAAGTACTGTAAAGAGAAAAGGTGGCTCAGGGTGCGGGTTGGGTTAAACCCCCGGAACAACAATTAAGACAAGATTTTTGCAAAGCCAGTAGGTCTTGCGTATGTGAGATTTATTGGCTTTGCTAATGGTTTTTAGCTATGTTTTAAATAGCTGAAAGTAATGTAAAAAAGCTATATGACACAGCAAGCGTTGTCTGTGTTATAACCCTTTAAAAAAATATTTTCAGTTATGCTGCACTGAAGCTATTCAGAAAAAGGGGGTGGTGATGAACAGAGTGTCTGAATAAAGCAGACCACTCTTACCCAGTCCAAAGATCAGGGCTTGATCCATCACCGTTATTTATCTCACTGCCCCATCCCAGCTCAGAACCTGGCTATATGCAAATCAGTCTGTCCCTGGCCCAGTGCATCATGGGATAGCCCTGATCTCTTGACTGGGTGAGAGCTTTCTGCTTAATTCAGAGACTCTGTCCCTCACCACCCCTTGTTGTAAATATTTTTGTCCACCCTAAGCGTGGAAGGGTATTCTCAGATGTGAGACCCTTGCTCATTGCACCATCAGGATTCAAGCAAACCGGGCCGAAGACGGCTGTAATGCCAGAAACCGGTCCCCGGGAGCTTGTTTCCTTCCCAGTGTAAGAATTGGCTTTTGTAGTTTGGTTTGCCCTGTTCCCATCATGCACTGGGACAGGAACAGACTAATTTGCATACAGCCAGGTTCTGAAACTGGGATGGTGCAGTGAGCTAAAAAACGGTGTTGGATCTAGCCCTGATCTCTTGACTGGGTGAGAGCTTTCTGCTTAATTCAGAGACTCTGTCCCTCACCACCCCTTGTTGTAAATATTTTTGTCCACCCTAAGCGTGGAAGGGTATTCTCAGATGTGAGACCCTTGCTCATTGCACCATCAGGATTCAAGCAAACCGGGCCGAAGACGGCTGTAATGCCAGAAACCGGTCCCCGGGAGCTTGTTTCCTTCCCAGTGTAAGAATTGGCTTTTGTAGTTTGGTTTGCCCTGTTCCCATCATGCACTGGGACAGGAACAGACTAATTTGCATACAGCCAGGTTCTGAAACTGGGATGGTGCAGTGAGCTAAAAAACGGTGTTGGGTCTAGCCCTGATCTCTTGACTGGGTGAGAGCTTTCTGCTTAATTCAGAGACTCTGTCCCTCACCACCCCTTGTTGCACTGAAGCTAGCCTACTGTATAATATGGCTAAAACAGCATCTGCAAAGCCAATTGATCGCGCATAGGCGAGACCTATTGTCTTTGTCAGTGCTTGGTATGGAATGCTGTATGGTAAGTTATACTAAGTATTTATATAGTGTTTACAGTGGCTTGAACGCTAATGTTATAGAATGGAGAACGTCCTTGCCAAGGTGTTAATGTGGCTAGATTTAGAAGCATTATACCTTACAAAAACTGTAAAAATGTGCCATATAAATGCACTGAATGGAACACAAGTAGTAGGTAGATAGAAAAGTCCAATAGGTTACAGTTTGTATTACAGAGATGCTTTAGGCTGTTACTTAGGGTGCATTGGTTAAAAAAAAGCACCCCTGACTAACTTGTGACTGCTTGTTTCGTAGTAACATATAGCAATAATCAACGTTTAGTGGGTGTCCCGGAGCTTTTGGCCCCTGCACAACTGCACCTGCTGCACCATCCAAATCATGGCCCTAGTGCTTGTAAAGCAACTGCAATCGTGACTGCTTCCTTAGTAGTAACACATAACAATAGTCTATACAAAAGGGGATGATGGACGGAGCGCTTGAGCAAATCAAACACTCACACTGAGTCAACTGATCTGGGTTTAATCCATCACCATTCTTTAGCTCACTCAGCCACCCCAGTTCAGACATGGCCATATGCAAATCAGTCTGACCCTGTGCCTCATGAGAACAGTCCACCCCGAACTGCCAAGCCATGTCTTCCCTGGACCGGAACAAGCATCCTGGGACCGGTTTCGGATTCAAAATCCTCATCAGCCAGGCTATCTTGAATCCAGTGGCCAAGTGAGCAAGGGACTCACGTCTGAGCATACCCTGCGAATTTAGGGCGAACCAAGTGATACAAAAGGGGATTATGGACGGAGCGCTTGAGCAAATCAAACACTCACCCCCAGTCAACTGATCTGGGTTTAATCCATCACCATTCTTTAGCTCACTCAGCCACCCCAGTTCAGACATGGCCATATGCATATCAGTCTGACCCTGTGCCTCATGGGAACAGTCCAGCCCGAACTGCCAAGCCATGTCTTCCCTGGACCGGAAACAAGCATCCTGGGACTGGTTTCGGATTCATAATACTCCTCAGCCAGGCTATCTTGAATCCAGTGGCCAAGTGAGCAAGGACGGACGGATACAAGATCACCCGGAAGGACCGCATCAACCAGACGGGAGGAGGCATCGCCATCGTACACAAGAACACCATCCGCTTCTCGACTAACTCCGACAAAACCTTCTCCGCCGCCGAGCACCTGCACTTCCAGATACACACCGACCCCAAGACCACCCTCCGAGGCACCCTCATCTACAGACCACCGGGACCACGCACGCAGTTCAGCGAAGACATCGCAGACTTCATCAGCCCGCACGCCCTTCCCTCCGCCGACTACATCCTCCTAGGGGACCTCAACTTCCACCTGGAGAACAACAACGACAGAAACACCACCGCCCTGCTGGACAACCTCGCCAACCTCGGACTCAAGCAACTGGTGGACACCCCGACCCACTACGCCGGACACACGCTTGACCCCGTCTTCTCATCCAGCAAGCATGTCTCCTTCAGCCACGCCACCGGACTCCACTGGACAGATCACAGCTGCATCCACTTCAGCTTCAGTAGAACTACGACCCACCACCAACCGCAACGGGTCCCCCGCCGCAGCTGGAGCAAGATCACCACCGAGCAGCTCACCGCCTCCCTCAGCCAGAACACTCCCACCAGCACAACGGACCCCAACGTAGCAGCCAGCAACCTCACCAAGTGGCTGACCGCCTGCGCCGATGACCTCGCACCACTAAAGAACCCTCCCAGCAGACCCGGGAGCAAGAAAACCCCCTGGTTCACCAACGAACTCAAGGAATCCAAGAAGAACTGCCGCACCCTCGAGAAAGCCTGGCGGCTCGACCACACCACAGACAACTGGACCGCCCGCAAGCACGCCACCCGCAAACACCATCAACTGATCCGCGCCACCAAGAAGACGGCACTCAAAGAACGACTGGACAACAACGCCCACAACAGCAAGGAACTCTTCAGCATCGTCAAAGAGTTCTCCAACCCCAGCGCCGGAACCAACAACATCACTCCCTCGCAAGACCTCTGCGACTCCCTCGCCTCGTTCTTCCACCGCAAGATCGCCGACATACACAACAGCTTCGACTCACAGACCACGCACCCTACCACCGAACCAACGCCCGCCACCACCACCCTCTGCAACTGGACCCCAATCAGCACCGAAGACACCACCCGCACGATGAACTCCATCCACTCAGGATCACCAATCGACCCGTGCCCACACCACGTCTTCAACAAAGCCATCGCACCCCATCTCCGAGACACCATCAACTCCTCCTTCCACACCGCCACCTTCCCGGAGAGCTGGAAGCATGCCAAACTAACCGCCCTCCTGAAGAAACCAACGGCGGACCCCACCGACCTCAAGAACTACCGTCCCATCTCGCTCCTTCCTTTCCCTACCAAAGTCATCGAGAAGACCGTCAACAAACAACTTGCTGCCTTCCTTGAGACAAACGAATCCCTCGACCACTCGCAGTCCGGATTTCGGGCCAACCACAGCACCGAGACCGCCCTGATCGCAGCCACCGACGACATCAGAACCCTGATCGACAATGGGGAAACAGCGGCCCTCATCCTCCTGGACCTCTCCTCAGCGTTCGACATGGTCTGCCACCGAACCCTAGTGAAGCGCCTCAGCATCCGAGAGAAAGCGCTTGAATGGATCATCTCGTTCCTCACGGAAGAACCCAGAGAGTCCGCCTCCCTCCGTTCAGATCCGAGGCCACCGAAGTCATCTGCGGCGTACCACAAGGATCTTCTCTCCCCCCGACCCTCTTCAACGTCTACATGAGCCCCCTCGCAGCCATCGCACGCCAACACAACCTCAACATCATCTCCTACGCCGACGACACCCAGCTGATCCTCTCCCCCACCAACGATCCCACCACCGCCAGAGCCAACCTACACGAAGGGATGAAAGACGTCGCCGACTGGATGAGGAACAGCCGCCTTAAACTGAACTCAGACAAGACGGAAGTCCTCATCCTGGGATCATCACCCTCCGCCTGGGACGACTCCTGGTGGCCCCCAGCCCTGGGCACCGCTCCCAAACCAACGGACCACGCACGCAACCTGGGCTTCATCCTGGACTCCTCCCTGTCAATGACCAGACAAGTCAACGCCGTTTCTTCCTCGTGCTTCAACACCCTGCGCATGCTCCGCAAGATCTTCAGATGGATCCCCACTGAAACCAGGAAGACCGTCACCCAGGCACTCGTCACCAGCCGACTGGACTACGGGAACGCCCTCTACGCCGGAACCACAGCCAAACTCCAGAGAAGACTCCAACGCATCCAGAACGCCTCCGCACGACTCATCCTGGACATCCCCCGACACAGCCACATCACCGGACACCTGAGAGAACTGCACTGGCTCCCTGTCAGCAAGAGAATCACGTTCAGACTCCTCACCCACGCACACAAGGCACTACACGGCCTGGGCCCCAAGTACCTCAACGACCGCATGACCTTCTACATGCCCGCGCGCCAGCTACGATCAACCAGCCACGCACTCGCCACCGTTCCACGCATCTGCAGAGCCACCGCGGGAGGAAGATCCTTCTCCTACCTGGCAGCCAAGACTTGGAACTCCCTCCCCATTCACCTTCGGCGTACCCAAGACCACCTCTCCTTCAGGAAGCAACTCAAGACCTGGCTGTTCGAGCAGTGACGTACCCCTCTCCCCCAGCGCCTTGAGACCCTCCCGGGTGAGTAGCGCGCTATATAAATGCATTGATTGATTGATTGATTGGTTCCTGTGAAAAGATCTTATCCTGTGCTTTAAAGTGAATATGCCGTGAACAGTGTAAATTGCCCAAGATCACCATATGTAAGGCTGACACTGAGACTAAAATGCAGTTTTGCACTTTGTTCTTAAAAAGGCAGTTTCATCAATTAAAAGGACTTACGAAAAAGGAGAAATTTTGCCAAAAATGTGCAAATGTTTTGTGCAGATGAAGAACTATATACCTCCTGAGATAGCTATGTCTACAATAAAATTAACAAGCATCTGCAATGCAATAGGTCTCGCATTTATGCGAGTTTCATCTATTGGCATTGTAAACGACAATGCCTTTTATTTATGTTTTGGTTTTAAAAAATAAATAAAAGGCAATGCCATTTACAATGCAAATCGCTTAAACTCTTGTAAATGCAAGACCTATTGCATTCCAAATGCTTGAAGGCATAACTGAGTTGCCCGTTCTGTCTCCCATGGCCCCTGAAGAGCTCCCCATTTGCTACTAGTTAAATAAACAAGCCGGTGGTCACAACTGGGCACGAGAGACCCTCCTGCAATTAGAGGAACTCATTTAAGAAAACAGTGCTGACAGACTAAAGAAAACATCTGTGTAACAACTGAAGTAAAAGGGCCAGTCCTCATGGGAGGTTGCAAATGAAGACAAGGAGGTAATAAGGAGGGACTAACAAGCCTAATAACGAATCAAAAGCCAGCATTTAGGAAGGTAATGATACAAGCCAAAGACAAATATGGGCGGAGAGTGGGTGGGGCTTCAAATAATGTTAATTACATTTGTAGAGCGCAACTGCTACCCGTAAGTGTCCTGGCGCTGGGGTGAAGAGCTTGAGGATCATAAGAAGTATGTTGCATGGTCGAGTCTGTGAACAACCATGTTTTTAGAGCCTTCCTGAATGCCATGAGATTTGTCATGCGCCTTAGATGTATTGGAAGGGTATTCCATGTCTTGGCAGCATTGGTAATAAAACTTCTGCCTCCCCAGTTTGCTTCATTGGTAATAAAACTTCTGCCGCCCCAGTTTCTTTTTTTGTCCGGGGTAACATCACCAATTTAGCATCTGAGGACCGGAGTGCTATTTTAGGTGAGTACCAATGGAAGTGTTGTTTAAAAAAATCTGGGCCTGTTCCTTGATGGGCTTTGAAGACCAGACACAGCGCCTTAAATTGGGTGCACTTCCTAATCAAAAGCAAGTGAAGTTTTCTGATCTCTGTTTTAACCAATGCTTATTTTGGGGTGCCCGTAAAGAGTCTGGCCACTGCATTTTGCAGCATTTATAGTTTATTCATTGCTCCTTCTTGTAACTTGAGGTAAAGATTATTGCAATAGTCTAACCTCGACATTACCAGTGCTGTAACTACCGTCTGTTGTGCGTCTTTAGGTAGTAGCAGCATTATTTTCTTGCTTGATCTGATAATGTACGAAGTGGAAGATGCCACAAAGTTCACCTGATCCTTGAAACTAAGAGTATCATCAATCCATACTTCTAGCTTTTTAACCTTTCTTGTTGGGGAGAACAGTGGTCCTAAGGAGTTTGGCCAAAAGTCTGGGGTCCAGAATGTTGGATTGTTGCCGAAAAGCACAACCTCCATTTTGCTGGAGTTCAGCTTTAAACAGTTTTGTGCCATCCAGGTTCCTACTGCGTTCATGTAGTCTTGTGGTCTGGATGTAATGTCCTGTAGCCCCTCGGGTCTTATTGCCACCACAATTTGGGTGTCGTCTGTGTATGATGTTAAGCTAAATCCAAATGATTCGATGAGGGGGGCCATGGAGGACACATAAATGTTAAAGAGCGTTGGACTCAATGAGGACCCTGAGAAACTCCACAGGGAAAGGAGAATGCCTCCTCAAATTTGTCTAGATTGACCCTTTGAGTTCTTTCTGAGCGAAAGGATTTGAGGAGTTTTTGGGCCGTTCCCTTCACTCCTATTTCTTCCAATCGGTCCACCAGTAGGGTATGATGGACGGTATCAAATGCTGCCGAGAGGTCCAGCATGATCAGGGCGACCTTTCCTCCCTGATCAAGAATGGTCCTTATTTCCTCCCTGGATTTTATGAGCGCCGTTTCTGTTTTATGGCCCTCTCTGAATCCATATTGGGTCGGACTTAGCGCCAGGGATGATTTTAGAAACTGTCTGAGTTGGGCATTCATATTCCTTTCTATTATCTTTGCTGGAAGGGGTAATCTGGAGATATGTCTAAAATTGTTTGGATCTTTCGCATCCAAATTGGGTTTCTTCAGTAGGGGCAATATTGACACCTGTTTCCAGTCTTTTTTTTTTTTTTAGTGTATCTTACATAGCGCACGGCTACCCCAACGGGGTGTCCCGGCGCTTGCATTGGGAACCCGTCCTGGCTTTTCCCTGTGAGATAACCCGTACTGGGCACCCCCAAGGTGAAGGCCAGGCATCCCGCCGCGGGGGGCCGTTGTGGAGATTAAGCAAGCTATTGCCCAGAGTTGCAGAGTGTGAACCCGTGGTTCGAGTAGGCACCAAAGTGAGAATTATCGAGTCCGTGGACACTTGGGCTCAGACCCTGCCGCGTCAGGAATTGAACCCAGGTCCCGGGTCTGACCTCAGCATCCTCTTCCTCCTCTAACCATTGAGCCACACTTCTCCACAATCTTTCAGGAAGTATCCTTCTGTGTACATTAAGTTGAAGATAGATGTCAGCTAACCCGCTACTATCTTTGACGCTTGTTTAACTATCTCTGTCGGGTATGGGTGATACGGGGAACCTGACTTCACTTTGGCAAGTAGATTAAGGGTATCCCCTTCTAAGAGGGGGCTGAATCTGTTTATTCCAATGTTATCGATTAATTCTTTCCTGCAAGTGAGTGTGTCAGGAGGCTCTGTATTTGAAAAGGTAAGAAAGATTCTATTAACTTTGTCAAAGAAGAATTTGGCTATCTTGTTGCATAGGTCTTGACTCGCTGGGATGGGAGGGAACCTGGGGTGGGCTAGGGTATTAACTGTTTTGAACAGCACTTTGGGCGAGTTTTTAGCTTCCGGAATTTATTCCATGAAGTACCTTTGTTTAGTGCTTTGTAGCATTTGTTTGTATTGAGCCAAGCTCTGCTTGTATTCCTTTTTCTTCCTTTTTATAGTCTTTCCTCCAGCTTCTTTCCCTGTGTTTGCAGACTAATTTTTGGTCCCTGAGCTCCTATGAGTACCAGGATGCTGACAGCCGTTGCCTGCGGATGCGTATCCGAGTTAAGGAAGCTAGCTTATCCCCTGCCTCCTCTGACCAATTTGAATAGGATTTGGTTGCTTGGTCCAGATCTGTTGGGAGCTGGTTATTCGTTGCCGAGAGCAATATGAGTAGCTCCTCTTCCTCTATATTTTTCGAGTCTCTTGTTTCTAGAATTTTTTTGTGGGGTTTGTTTCCCGAGTGGTTACACTCCAATACAGCACTCCAATATAGAAGTCAATAATATCGTTTTCAAAAATATATTTGTTTAAAGTATTGTTTTTTTAATTAGTGTTATGTATTTTAGTATATATTTTAAATGTATGTAAGGCATTTTTGTATAAGTATTGTTTATGTTTTTTTAAAATATATGTTAAATTTTAAGTAGTTAATAATTTAATTTGAATTGCATTTCGCATTTTTTAGGTCCATAGCAGGTTGTGGGTTTATAGGGTGAATAGGATGGGAAGTAATTTAATTATAATAAATTAATGAACCTATTTATTTATGAATATTGTTTTCATTGAGACTGTATAATGTTAATTGTGTTTTACATTTTTTTGGGTACATTTTCGGGGCTGGTTGTGGGGTTTATATGGGGTAGAATGTGGGAAGTAATTTATTTTAATTAATTAATAATTAGTTGTTAAAATAATTAATAAATTGACAATTAATTATGCCAATTGTGTCATTTGCTTTAGGTGTGGGTCATGGGGTTTATAGGGGTAAAAGGTGGAAAGCAATTTATTTTTAATTAATTATTATTTGGTTGTCAATTATTATTAATTAATTAATTGACAATTAATTATGGTAAATGTGTAATTAATTTTAGGTGCAGGTTGTGGGGTTTATCTGGGTAAAGGGTGGGGAGTAATTTATCTGTAATTAATTATAATTCTTTGTTAATTAATATAAATGAATTAATTGACAATTAATTATGGTAATTGTGTAATTAATTTTAGGTGCGTTTTTTTGGGATTTTAGAGATAACGGGTGGGAAGTAATTCTTTTTTAAATAATTCATGATAAGTTGATAATATTAATTAATTATTTGATAATTATTAGTGTCATTGTTTAATTATTTTTGTGTGTGGGTTTCGGGTTTGTAGGGCTGAAGGATGGGGAGCACATTAATTTTACTTACTTTATAATTAGTTGTTATATACTATTATTTATGTAATTGAAGAAGTTTTTTAATTGTGTAATTAAGTTTTTGACAGTTTAATTTTAAGTGTGGCTTGTGAAAATTATAGGTGTAAAGGGTGGGAAGTTAATTACATTTTATGTTTTAATTTGCTTTTTAATTAATAATATTTGTTTAATTGATACTTAATTATGTTAATTATACAAATACTTTTTTTATTTTTGATGTGGGTTGTGAGTTGTGTGGTGTTATAGGATAGAAGTAAATAGACTACATTAATGTAATAATTCATGTTTTTGTTAATAAATAATTTCTAAATAAAAATATCTGTTTGAAAACTATTTATTATTTAATATAATATTTGTATGTATTTGTGATATGTATTTAACACTAAGGGGTCGATTCCAATTCGGGAAACAAGTCCATATGACGATTCAAATTCGTAGCCCTTTCCGTCCGAATCGTACAAATCCGTCCGAATCACGTAGTACGATCCGTAGGAAAACAATACGTCCGAATCTTTGCGAACCGTACGAAAAGCAAGGGAAAATCCGTACGATACGGACCCTGAAAGTGAACCGTATGAATCGTAAGCATGCCGTACGACCCGACAAGTATTATCCTGACCGGGGAATCAATATGCGATTCGTACGGAAAACTTCACGTATGAGCTGCGATTTATACGGAAAACTTTGCGTATGAGCGAGCCACAAAATCAAATACGAGCCGAACCTACACTGAACGAAGCGCATGCAAACCCCTAAAAACAGCACAAGGAGGTAGAAAACGACTCGTACCGCGAGACCGTCGCGCTGGACACACAAATAAACAGAAGCAAATACAAGTAAACAAGCTTTACTGAACCGCGCGGACACTGTAAAACAGCACAAGGAGGGTGAAAACGACTCGCACAACACCACAAAACACGTCTCCAGTGTACAAACCTTGGAAATGAATGTCCTGGGCAGATCCAAACAGGCAAACAGAGGGGCTAATTCAGAACCACCCCTTATAACACACCCACCAAAAATTCAAACTAAGCCCCACCCACAAGTGGACCAATAAAAAGGGCCCACACACACAAACCAAGATCCTTTGCAACATACCCAATTAGCAAGAGACACTGACAACACAACACCAACTGCACACATCCACCTTCACAAATACCCCCATTCACATTCAGACCCACACACCCAAATCCATACACACCGTCACCCCACACCATGTCCGCACAGAAGAATCCAAAGTTCACAAAGGAGGAAATGGAGATCCTTGTAGATGAAGTCCTCAGAGTCGAGCCACAGTTGTTTGGCACATTGGTCAGACGGACCAGCATAGCTGAGAAAACACGCCTGTGGGAGAGGATAGTCAACAGGGTGAATGCTGTTGCGCCCATCAGACCCACAAGGAAGGAGTGCCAGGCCAGGTGGTACGATCTGCGGAGGATGATCAAGCGTAAAATGGACGAAGAGTACGCACAGAGCCAGCACATGGAGGTGGTGGTCCCCGCAGACCAGTACAGTACCAGCCCTGAGAGGAGAAGGTGATGGCCCTGCTACCACTGGTGGGAGTACATGGAATTGAAGAAGTCGTAGAGCCTGGTGAGTACACAAACAACTCATGTAACATGGGGGTAATGGCATCCACACCCCAAGTACAAAAAATGCCTGCACCAACCCCCAAGCGCCCACTGCCCACAACTACATCCAAAAACAAACAACGCTAATACCTCTAACATGTGTATGCCCCATTGAGAAAGCAAGGCCATGCTATGTCCCATGCTACAGGAAGCACAGACCCAAAAATGGACGTCCAGTATGCTGGGAGGGTGGGTGTCACAAAATGCATTGTGGGACTCCAAATCAGACCCAATTGCATGGGCGTCGGCAGGAGGGGGGAAGGGGGGCTTTTGCCCCCTCCCCCAGATCGCCAGTGCGTCTGGTGTGAGCCCAGTCAGGGCTGACCCTAGTCCATCATGCTCTTGAAATGGTACCATTGTTCCAGGTGGCAGCCCCCATCCATTGGGTGGGAAGGGTGCAAGGGGGTGGGTGAGAAGGGTGCAAGGCAGAGGGCGAGAAGGGTGCAAGGTAGAGATGGGTGCAAAGCAGAGGGGAGAAGGGTGCAAAGAAGAGGGGAGAAGGATGCAAGGCGGAGGGGAGAAGGGTGCAAGGCAGAGGTGAGAAGGGTGATAGGTGGAGGGGAGAAGGGTGCAAGGTGGAGGGGGAGAAGGGTGCAAGGAAGAGGTGGAGCAGGATGCAAGGTCGAGGGGAGAAGGGTGCAAGGCAGAGAGGAGAAGAATGCAAGGCGGAGGGGAGAAGGGTGCAAGGTAGAGAAGGGTGCAAGGCGGAGGTGGAGCAGGGTACAAGGGGGAGGTGGAGAAGGGTGCAAGGGGGAGGGTGAGAAGGGTATAAGGGGAAGGGTGAGAAGGGTGCAAGGCAGTCGGGAGAAGTGAGAAAGGAAGTGGGGAGAAGGCTGCAAGGGGGATGGTGATGAAGTTAAAAATGTGCCCACCCCTTTAAACATTTCTGTAGACGCCCATGCCCAATTGCCCTCATCCCATATGGCCAAGGTACACACCCATGCACCATGCTCAATGCACAGGGGAGCGGGAATATACTGACAAGAGAGCTGACACTGGGCCCTGGTATAGGCAGCACAAGGCCCTCCTGTGACCAGTGCAAACACAAACACCAGGACAACAAGGTCAGATATCTTGGACAGGAACTCACAACCACTGTCATGGCAGCGTGCTCCATGGGGAGACAGCCACACCACGAGGGATGCCCAGTTCCAACTCAGACTCCAACTACCAGCACGGCCTGTCACACACACCCCTTACACAAACATACCCTCATGGGACAGACAATGGAGTGGCCTGCTGTCACAATGGTCATGTAACACAACAAAAACAATACAGATCTGCTGAAGCATCCAAGCAAAAAATGCACGGTGCAGATTCACAAGCCCCTTGCGCTTCTTTCACGCCACCGTTGCGTCACCTTTGTGACGCTGCAGCCGCACTAAAGTGGCGCCATGGTGCTGGGTATTCACAAGGTGACACATCTGGGAGATGTGTCCCGTTCTAAAGCCCTGCACCAGAATTAGGTGTTCTGGTGCACGGGGTGTGGTGGGTGGGCGTTACGGCCCAGCAACGCCTCCTAAAAGTGGGTATGTGAAATCTACAAGATTTCACTCAGTCACTTTTAAGTACATGCGGCGTCAAAACCGTCCGCATGCTTGAAGCAGGCGAAAGTATTGACGCAGCATTGTGCAGATAGGGCCCCACAGAGCATTGCTGGAGCTGCGTTGCGCTTGTGATGCAACTCCAGCAATGCGCCACGTCTACGGCACAGATGCCTGATGCAGCTGTGCCGTTTTCCCCCCATGGTGCTCCGAATTGTAAATGTGTTGCATCCATGCTGGCATAGCTGTGGTGCACAATGACTGGCAAATCCCTGCTGATATGCAGGGCTGTACCAGTTTTTGTAAATATGCCCCCACATGTCAATGACTCTGGAGCACAGATCAATCTGACCCCACAACATATCCATCCACAAGTGAACATTGAGGACAATCCAAAGCATAGACAACTACCAGGTGGAACAGTGGCAACTACAATGTGTATGAAAAATGGATGTTGCATTAAATGACATTAACACTGTCTGTCTCTCACACCCACAGGGCAACGTGCGGAACCTACCCCCAACAATGGGGGAGATGAATCACAGTCCCAGGCTCCGTAGGACCCTGATCCCACCGACAGTGACACCTCTCACCACTCCACGGATGACCCAGACCAACCTGGCACCTCTGGTGTCCAAACCCGTGCAGCACCTGGAACAGGAACATCTGCTCCAACCACCACCATTCCTGCCACATCCCAGCAGACATCTCAGAGCCCTGCCCACAGTGAACAACTGAGCCAGCCTGACAATGGGGGACAAGGTTCGCCGGGCACCCAGGAGGTGGCAGACAACACCACTACTGCCATCCCTCAGGGGTCCAGTCGACCCGATGTGCCCACAACGGCAGGCCAAGCTCGTGTGGGCAGGGGTGGTGGGAGTGCCGGCAGGCGGAGGCGAGAACCTGACCAGCCAGCTGTAGGGCCCAGTATGTCTGAACTACGCAACATCATGGAGGCATACCGGCGGGACACCAGGGAGATCAGACAGGTAGTGGGGACCCTCACAGAGATAAAAAACCTGCAGGCCAAGCAACACGCCAGTCAACAAGAACACCAAGGATGGATGGAGGCAAGACTGGCTGAGCTCCTGGCGGTGCAAAGGGACATAAGCCATTCACTCCGTCGGATCACAGACAACATGGAGCACCCTCCCTGTGTCACCAGGCAAGACACTTCTAGGCGAAAACCGCCACCAGGCACAGGGAGGGAGGAGTAGGAGGAATCGTCCGATGGAGCATCCCATGCATCGTCAGGGTCTACATATGAGGGTCCCCCAAGGAAGGTGGGTCGTCCACGGAAAAGACAGTGAGAGGCAGCGGGCCATGCACATCTCCCAGGTCACTTGGTCTGGCTCCTGGACTTGTGTGTAACAGCATCACCTCATTGACTGTCCTACTCTGCCACATGGACTTGCTGGTTGTAGTCTGAACAATGATGCCAAGCACTCTGGTCTGGACTCTGTTGACTCCAACTGCAAGGCATTACATCTCCCTCTGTGAACTTTGGATTCCCGGCATTTTTGTACAGTACCTATCACTTACTCACGATTCACGCACAAGACAGATAAATATACACAACAATCACAAGGAACATTGATGTTGCAGTCATTTAGCATGAGTCAACAACATACGTGTTGTGATATGTCAAAGTATGCCTGAGTGTGGAACAAACTCAAGACCTCCATACACTGGGATCTGAGTCCGGTCGAGGACACACATAGGTCACAATGTATCATCAAATACATACATGGAGCGCAATACTCACCCGTGATGGTTTCAAGCTGCTGAGGGGGGGGGGGGGAGGGGCTTGCCATACTGCTCGGACAGACAGGTTTGGAAGTTTCATGAAGGCGTAGAGGTCATGGGTCATGTGGAGGTGCCCAGGGAGGGAGTACCAGGTCTGTTTGGTGAGGTGGGAGAACTATCTCCCACATGCAGTTGTACTGTGGATGTGATGAATGGTGCCCAGGGCAAGGTTGGCTGGATGGAGTTGGGGCAATGGGGTGTTGGATGGGAGACGTCCATGTTAGTCTTTGGGGCTGGGGTTGTGGAGTGCCTCCTGGGTGTGGCTAAGGAGTCTGAAGGTGATCCTGCAGTTGACAGTGAGCCTATTGTAGGTATCTCAGGTGGACGGTCATGTGGCTGTGGCAGGGGATGTTGAGGATGAGGTGTGCGAATGCACCCTGTATGTGTACAAGTCCTCCTGGAGTCTGGCTGTTGTTCCTGCGTAGAGGGCGCTGCAGTAGTTGACCCGGCTGGTGTCGTGGACCTGGGTGAAGGTCTGTCTTGCCTAGGAGTGTATCTATCTCAGGGTCATTTGCAGCATGCGGAGAGAGTTGCAGTATGAGGTAGAGATGGTGTTGAGTTGCATGGTTATTGTGAGCGAGGAGTGTAAGATGAACACCTGCTTGCGTGCATGGCCACTGTGTGCTGGTGCGCTGCCCAGGTCGGTGTGACACAAGGAATTGTCCCAGCCGTAAGGGGACAATCCTCAGATGATGACCTCAGTCTTGTCCAAGTCCTGCCTCAGGTGGCTGATGTTCATCCATTTGTCAACTGACCTCATGCCTTCTTGACGGTTGGATCTGGGAGTGGCAGGGTCTTTGGTGAGGAGCAGCTGGGTGTCAATGGCATAGGACATGATGATGAGGTCGTGTGCACATATGATGGTGGAGTGGGGGGTCATGGAGACATTGAAGATTGTCACGCTGAGAGATGAGCCCTGGGGCATGGGTCCGATGACCCCAGTGTCCTATGTGCTGAAGGGGGGAGGCGGACTCCCTGGGCCTTGCTGGTAAGGTACTTAGCAATTTAATCCTGGGCCCTCCTCTGGATCCCAGTGTTGGAGATGTGTGATCTGACAGTGTGGTAGCACATGGTGTAGAATGCCATTGAGAGGTCGAGGGGGTGAGGGTGGTGGTCTCACCATTGTTAAGCAGGGTCCAAGATGTCGTTGGTGGCAATGAGGGCGGTTGCAGTGGTGTGATTACTGTGGAAGATCGACTGGGGCGGGTTGCCTGGAGGTGTTTGCTTGGAGGAAGTTGGTCAGTTGCTCGTTGACTGTCTTCTTGATTACATTTGCTGGGTAGGGAAGCAGGGTGATGTTCAATGCGATCCTGCTGTACTGCTGTCCGTTGTTAAAGAAGGGCCTGGGTCTCTGCATGCCTCCAGCTCCAAAGAATGTGGCGTACTCAAAGGAGACATTCATGACGTGCCGGAGGTGGGCTTCAAGGATGGGGTATGCTGTGATTGAGATGTTGTGTGCGAAGGGTCCAGCAGATGGAGAGCCGGAGTGGATGGTGTACATGATCAGGGTGGTGTCTTTGCTGCTGACGGGAGTCCAGGACCTGAGGGGGTATGTCTTGTGGATAATAGCGCTGTCTGCCTCTGTGTGGCGAGGCAGTCGTGTACGTCCACGAGATTGCAGTGGTAGAATGTTGCGAGGGATTCCCTTGGCCTTGCAAGGGTGGGATGTCTTTTCGATGGAGAGCTGGGATTAGATAGTTCACTCACGATGCTGATTAGCTCCTTGATGTTGTGTGTGTTGGTTCCCATGCCCTACCTGAAGGATGTCCTCTTGTCCGTATGGAGGATATGGTGATGTCTGTGTGTGGTGGGTTTCAGGGCTAAAAGGTAACTGATGGTTGTTTGTTTCGCAAGGTTTGCACAGGAGTCCGGCTAGACCTGTATGAGTCCAGTAGGTCTGCCTTGTCTCAGATGGCTTAACTGTTTTTGTGCTTCACGGGAAAGTACGCAAATGTGGCAAGTGTTGGATCAGTCCCTGCTCCAGTGTGTGAGGTTGCAGGGTGTGGTGGTGGCGTTGGTTGGAGTGTCATGGGCGAGGGTGCCACACAGCTCATCTGTGGTGAATTAGATCACGCATCTTTGGGGATCTGTAGCGGAGTGTGGGGCAGTGTGTTGCTTGTCGGAGAACTGGATGCAAATATTGATGTACTAGTGAAGGATGGTGGTGTGGTTGTCCTTCAGCCAGAAGTTGCTGTCCCCCAGCCACATGTAGTCTGTGGAGGTGAGGGCCTGCGTGCTGATGTAGTTGTTGATGGCTTAGCGGAATTGTGGTTGTAGGCCTGGAGATCTGTAGATGAGTGTTAAACTGAGGGTGGTAGGGGGTTGGTGTGATCCTGAAGTGCAGGTGCTTGACAATGCTGAGTGTGTCCTTGGTGTAGTATGTGACTCTGAGGGTGTACTTCTGAATTAATTGCAATTCATCCTCCTAGATTGATGGTGCGGTTTCTGCGGGTGAACTTGTATCCGTCTGTGATGGCAATGTTGAAGTTGTGTGCTGAGGATGCGTTTAACCAGGTTACTGTAATGAAGGCGATGTGTGGGGCTTTTCTGTTGAGGAGGTAACAGAGCCCAATGGCGTGCTTGTGGATGGAGCGGGTGTGCAGTAGGAGGCACATGACCTGGTTGTACGGACATGGTCTGTTAGGTGGGGCAGCGCGGTGTAGGTAGTAGGAGTCTCACACACAGAATGCAAAGCTGTCATGTGTGCGCTTAGCGGTTGCCAGTTAGCAGTTAGTTGATTGTCTGGTGTTCATTGCTTGGAGGGTGGCTGGAGCATGAGTCTGTTGTATTACGTGGGTCATGCAGGGACCAGAGGGTCTTGCACTGTGCACGTTTTAGGCACTGGCGGGTGATGACAGTCCTGCCTTTGGCACGGAGTTGGTGCCGCAGTGGCACAGACAAGCTGCTGCCTGCATTAAGAATAGGTGGAGGAAGGGAGGAGCATCTGGGAGGCATGTTTGTTGCAGGATCATGGCACTTGGTGGGGCGGTGCCACAGGGGAGGCAGCAGCAGGAATGAGTGAACACCAGACGGCGGAAGTGGTGAAAAACTAGGCAAAAAACTAGCACACAAAGACAAGGAGCTTAGAAAGGCACAGTGTAACAGGTATATGGAAAGGAAGGAGTGTCTGGTTACTCATGGGTCACTCAAAGAAAATGGATGAACAATCACCAAAAATGACGAGCACAGGATCAGGCTCCAAGAGGCCAAGCTGTATCCAGGACACACAGCGTCAGCAGGTGTTGTCTGCCCGTTGTGGGTAGCAATCTGCACAAAGACATACACAACCAAGTACTTCATACACATTAGGGATCATTAGCCATGAAGAACTGCATGCATGTTGCCAAAGTACACATACTCCCATATGCACAATCTTTGACAATTATGCCATAGATGACGCATGCAAAGTGGCAAGAGATCTGCAGTGACAGAGATGAGGCACATTGTACTGTGGTGAATACATTTATTACACAAATGGATCAAGTATGTGTTGAGGCCATGCTGCATGAGCCAATGTCCATGGCCAGTGCCATTTCTCTGCAGACATTAACAGTCATATGATGAGTCTACCTGTACTGCTGGTGAAACAATGTGCATAGGACTGCCTGTGACTGTTAGGGCCTCGAATCCTCAGAAACGTGCGATGCTCAAAGTGGTCCATCTGCCGATAGCCCCTTGGTCTGAGTAGAAATGACAGACTCAAAAGGGTGATCAGGCGAGGGAAGAAAAGGAAGGGAACAGCAGGGAGGGAGATCTGAAACAAAGGTAAACAAGCATAAGGTTTTAACACTTCTTGTCACTGAATCACAGAATACCTCAGGACCTATACTGTAACAGTAACACCTGTAAAGGAAAACAACAGCCACTGAATCCTAGATGGGATCACAGTAATGAAAGCGCTACTAGATCTGAGGATCGAACAAGGACATTCCTACCCACTTACAAAGAAGGCTGTGTCATACATTTCCATGTATTTATCCAGCAGTTATCAACATACTCAAAAAAGTCTTAACAGCCACGTAACTGGGTAATTTGACCTTACTTCAGGACGAACTCTACAAGCCACTGCTGTGAAAACAGAGATGAACAATATACATGAATTTAAAGAACATGTAAAGGTGATGAAACACCATTACACACCAAAGATTATGTTGTACAAATTGCAAAAGAAATGGCCAATATTATGATCCTGTTCCAAGGATTGTGCAACTAGCACAGGGGTCACAGAAGACACATAAAAGGTAGCAGAGTATTGCAGCAATATGAAGGGGGTATAACGCTGTGCAGGCTGCTTCAAGGCAAATAAAGCCATGCGGTAATCCAGAAAAAAACAGAGTATGAATAAAGTCCAATAAACAGAAATTCAAATGTGCTGCTGCGCGTCTCACACAAAGCCAACAATCCGTAGTTAACCCAGGGAATCAGTGAGGGTCAAGAAGGGAAATTACACAGCCCCCGCAGGAGCCTTAAGAAGCTCGTCCAACAAGGGATGGAATTAGGTAAACACAAGGAAGCCCCGCAAGAGCCAGTCATCGGCTCATCCAACTGGGCTTTAAAATGCCAAACAGAACAAGCTGCTGGGCCGGAACTCAACATAGAGTAATGAGGAGCAATGGCACAAAAGCACCCCTACCATGACCAGGATATGCAGCACGCCACAAGAGGATCCTGGATTTAACGGCACCCGACTGGTGCCACGGAAGCATTTACATTTTCTACAGCGCAACGTTGTGACGTCATCAGCGCAACGTTCTTGGCTTCATGGCAAATGAAACTTCTCATCCACTTACCGAGAAGGCTTGCAAAGCAGTGTTCTCCACCGGCCCTGAGGAAGCGGCATGACAGTGACATGACATACTGGCACAAAGGGCAATGCATCCATACAAACAGACTTACAGGACAGTTGACAGAACATGTGGGACATACGCTGGCCCCCACCTTCACAACATGGTTGTTGTAAATCCAAATGTACTGTCACACAAGATTAAGTGGATGAGCCAACCACATCCTGCTGCACACAGAGAGGCTGCAATTTCCCATAGAGCCTGTTGTTGTGATGTCACACACAATGTCAAACTGTGGCATCTGCAATGTGTCAGGGACAAGGTTTACACACATTGATGCTTTCACCAGAGTCCACACTCCACTACAGATGACTGTCAAGAAGGGTGACTGTCATGTCATGGGGGTGGTGCAACATGTAATTTGATCCATGGTGATGAGACATGTATGCATGGTACTACAACATGCACAAAAACAGTTCCCACACATTCCCAAACCATACCAACACCAAAAAGCCTGTTTGGATCTCTTAGCCGAACTGACATTTACACATATCCGTGCATGGAACGCTGATTCAGCCCACGTTGCAATCATCATGAGTAATAGCATGAGGACAAAGATGACAGAAACAGACAACAGGCACAGCAACCTAGGAATGACAGACACACAAGAGGTTACCGTTAAAAATAATTGCAAAAGATATGGGCAGTTACGAAACAGGAACCATGTAGGACACATGCAAATTTCAAGGAAAGTTATTGTGCCTTACTGTGTGGCATGACATCAGCACTCATGTGACACATCAGAACACACATCAAAGTAACTTTGCATACAGTCAGTTGGACACACATTGCAACACATGCCACTCAATGCTACAAGCTTTCTCACTCATTCCCAGTGACTCATAATTATGAGAAGAAGTTGCGTATGAGCTGACTCCGGATATCATCCTCCTCCTCCTCATCACTTGCATCGTGACCAAGCCCTTGATCCTCAACGGGTGGATGTTCCTGCTCCTCAGGATCCAGGATGAGTGGCACTGACTTCTCAACTGCCATGTTGTGCAGCATTCAGCACACGATGAAGCTCTTACAGACCTTGTCCGGTGCATATGGGAGGGATCCTCCAGTCTTATCGAGGCACCGGAATCGGCTCTTCAGGAGGCAAAACGTCCTCTCAATCACTCGCCTGGTCTGCCCGTGTGCATTATTGTACCGCTGATCTGCAGCTGTTCTTGGGTTGCGGAGAGGTGTTGTTAGCCATGGCATGTTGGGATATCCCGAGTCACCTACATAGATACATCATGGAAATAAGTGGGTCAGGAGATGCCGTAAGAGCAATAGATACTGAAACACACAGGACAAACAGAGTTTATCCACCAACAAAACATGCCTGCTCGTTGCGCAGCCCCAGCATTATTTGTGGCACCCTGCTACCTCTCATGATGAATGTATCGTGTGCCGATCCTGGAAAACGTGCACAAACGTGGGAAATCAACAAGTTAGCAAGACACCACAAGGGCATTTATTGAATGGTAATGTTTACGGTTGCAGTAAGCCTGCTCCTGTGCCTGTGATGGCACCAAAGACACATGTGTCACATCAATGGACCCAATGACATGTGGCATCCCTCCCAGGGCATAGAAATCACCCTTGACATCTCTCAACTCTTCAGGAGTAGGAAATTTGATGAATTCATCAATGTGCTCCAACATGGCTGCCCAAACATCATGCAGGACATGGCTGAACATCGTCTGTGACATTCCACCAACATCAGCTATGGTTAATTGAAACGTACCTGTAGCAAAAAAATGTAGGTCTGCCATCACCTTTATCTTGGGGGTCAGCGCAGTAGGATACCTGTGTTGCGGTTGGAGATGTGGTGCCAGCTTGTTCGTCAACTCCTGAATCAACTGTTGAGTGAATCTGTAACGTCAGATGCAGGCACGTTCCCTCATGGAAGCCAAGTCTGGGAATGGCCTTGGTAGAGGCGGTGCCCTGCAGGACATATTTGGGAATAATGGAGATTGACAGTCAGCCAACATCAATGGCAATGTACATAGCACATGCAAAACTGCTACTAGACATCAGGTCACTATGGAGTCTGGCGTGTGCAATACATCCAGGACACATATGCCAGCTTGCTGGCACTCCTACGAAAAGCCAGACACACCTGTTGATTGACAAATCAACATGACATGCCCTGAAATGAGCTGCTGGACCGGTCTGAGTGAACAGCCCAAGATATCACCGGAGTGACACACGTCACCGGATCACTGACAAAATATCGAATTCAAAAATATAGAATACCCAAAATATCGATAACAAAATATCGAATGCAAAAATATTAAAGTCCTATCTACAAACAGGTAAGTACGAAAATATCAAATCAAAAATATCGTTAACAAAATATAGTTAGTCAAAATATAGAATTTTTTAAAACATCTTAAAAGTAATTTAAAATTAATAAAATAATGAATATAAATAACCAAAACATACTTAAACATACTTAAATAACCTTAAAATTATTAAATAATTAATTTAACTTAACAAAAATAAACATACAATTTTATTTTTTAACACATATATCTATATTAACATAATATTAATAGAAAAGATACAATATTTTCACCGCAGGATAGCGGGAGGGTAAAATTTACTATTACCACTCCAGTGAGTGCAACAATAGGGTAAACGTTGGCTAGCGTAGGGGTAAAAATTACTATTCCCACTCCACTGAGTGCAACAGTAGGAAAAGCGTTGGATAGAGTAGGGGTAAAAATTACCATTACTCCTCCAGTGAGCGCAACAGTAGGGAAAGCATTGGCAAGCGGGAGGGTAAAAATTACTATTCCCACTCCAGTGAGTGCAACAGTAGGGAAAGTGTTGGATAGCGTAGGGGTAAAAATTACTATTCCCACTCCAGTGAGTGCAACAGTCGGGAAAGCGTTGGATAGCGTAGGGGTAAAAATTACTATAGCCACTCCAGTGAGTGCAACAGTAGGGAAAGCATTGGATAGCAGGAGGGTACAAATTACCATTCCCACTCCAGAGAATGCAACAGTAGGGGAAGCGTTGGATAGCGTAGGGGTAAAAATTACTATTACCACTCCAGAGCGTGCAACAGTAGGGAAAGCGTTGGATAGCGTAGGGGTAAAAATTACTATTCCCACTCCAGAGAGTGCAACAGTAGGGAAAGCGTTGGATAGCATAGGGGTAAAAATTACTATTCCCACTCCAGTGAGTGAACAGTAGGGAAAGCGTTGGATAGCGTAGGGATAAAAATGACCATTCCCACTCCAGTGAGTGCAACAGTAGGGAAAGCGTTGGATAGCAGGAGGGTAAAAATTACCATTCCCACTCCAGAGAGTGCAGCAGTAGGAGAAGCGTTGGATAGCGTAGGGGTAAAAATTACTATTCCCACTCCAGAGCTTGCAACAGTAGGGAAAGCGTTTGATAGCGTAGGGGTAAAAATTACTATTCCCACTCCAGAGAGTGCAACAGTAGGGAAAGCGTTGGATAGCATAGGGGTAAAAATTACTATTCCCACTCCAGAGAGTGCAACAGTAGGGAAAGTAAAGATTTAATATATTAATAAAAATTAATTAAATATCAATACCCCAAAAAATGTATTAAAATAAATTATCAATTTAATATTAGGTAATAATGAATCAATTAAAAATTCAAATAACTATTAGTTATTAAAATTAATTACCTAAAAATACAAATTAATTTCCAATTAACAAGTGACTAACAATATATTAAATATCAATACCAATAAATAAATACAAATTATTTACTTAATTACAATTAAATTACTTTCCACCCTATTCCCCTATAAACCCACAACCCACTACAGAAAATAAATAAATACAATTAACATAATTATCAATTTATCAATTGTTAAAATTAATTACCAATTAAAAATTAATTAATTACCATTTAATAATTAATTAACAATTAATTCAAAATGAATACCAATAAATACATTAACATATTTAATTAATTACAATTAAATTACTTCCCACCCTATTCCCCTATAAACCCAAAACCCGCTACGGAAAATAAATTAATAACATTAACATAATTATCAATTAATCAATAAATAAAAATAAATTACCTATTAAAAATTAGTTACCAATTAATTCAAAATAAATACCAATAAAACAATTAACATATTTATTAATTACAATTAAATTACTTCCCCCCTATTCTCCTATAAACCCACAACCTGCGACCGAAAATAAATTATTAAAATAAACATAATTATCAATGAATCGATTAATAAAAATGAATTACCAATTAACATTTAGTCACCAATTAAAAATTAAATAATTACCAATTAAAAATTAATTACCAATTAATTTAAAATGAATAACAATAATTAAAATAACATATTTAATTAATTACAATAAAATTACTGGTGTTCATCGGACGGTGTTGGGGCTTTACCTGTTGTTTGCCGTGTCCATTGCTTCCTTCCTCACGGCCGGGCTTGGCTCCGCCCCCTTGCTTGCGAGCGACCGGCCGGGCTTGGCTCCGCCGGTCCACCGATCACCTCACACCTACCTACAATCCCCAGGATCCCTTGGGGCAACGCGGACCTGAAGGACGAGTGAGCGCACCAGGAGGCGCATAAAGATGCGACAGGGGCCGAGTCCCCTGGTGTTCATCGGACGGTGTTGGGGCTTTACCTGTTGTTTGCCGTGTCCATTGCTTCCTTCCTCACGGCCGGGCTTGGCTCTGCCCCCTTGCTTGCGATCGACCAGCCAGGCTTGGCTCCGCCGGTCCACCGATCACCTCACACCTGCCTACAATCCCCAGGATCCCTTGGGGCAACGCGGACATGACGGACGAGTGAGCGTGCCAGGAGGCGCATAAAGCTGCAACAGGGGCCGAGTCCCCTGGTCTTCATCGGACGGTGTTGGGGTTTTACCTGTTGTTTGCCGTGTCCATTGCTTCCTTCCTCACGGCCGGGCTTGGCGCCGCCCCCTTGCTTGCGAACGACCGGCCGGGCTTGGCTCCGCCGGTCCACCGATCACCTCACACCCGCCTACAATCCCCAGGATCCCTTGGGGCAACGCGGACCTGACGGACGAGTGAGAGCGCCAGGAGGCGCATAAAGCTGCAACAGGTCCCTCGCCCCGCGAGGACGCGCGCGGGACGCGCCGGGCTAAGCCCGGGAAAAGGGCGGGCCGTCTACGGCCGTCAGAGGCCGCAGAAGGCCGGGCCGGGCAACCCCTCTAAGGTTTACGATCCTTGCAGCAACTTTAACCCTAGACAAGCGGACGATCGTTCATCATGCCATTGCAACAAGACAAAGGGGGGAAGTCTACAACAAAATCAGACTGTGGAAGCATATCCGGAACTATTGACAAAGTCATCACTAGGGCAGCCGCCCCCCTTGAACGAGAGATAGAAAATACTGAAAAACGGCTCTCCTTAGAAGTCTTTAATTCCAAACTTTCGTCACTGGGCCCAATCAAGAACAGCACTACTCCTGAAAATCGTTTGAGCCAGCGTCTTGTTGACTTAGGACTGCCAGAGATTAGTATTGGGTCAGACACACCAAGTAGTGTTACAGCGGGGAATAGCACAAGAAATAGCATTATCACCCAGGAGGAAAATGGGCACCGTAATACAGATCCCTCGAAGATCCACAAATTTTCTGCTGTAAAAGCAATACCTACAAGTGTGAATCTAACAGGGAAAAGAAAGCTGGGTGGGGGCGGACAGAAAGGCAAACATGCCAAGATCCCTAAACTAGGGGAAACATAGTTACATCAAAGGGTACAAACAATCTTACCCATATATTAGATGCCGCCCCTGCCCAGAATAAGGGTGCCCACTTTACAACCAACAATGATCAACAGCAGTCACTGAAAAGATTGCTAGTGACTGGGTCAGGAGAGGGTGGGTTGATTGGGCAAGTGGAACATATTGTAAAGTCCCTAATGCTTCCCATCTTTGAAAGGCTAAAAATAAATAATGAAAACTTAGGTAAACTCCAAAAGGCTACAGCAGATAACACCCAAATACTAAATTCTATACTGGATAGCAGGAAGTCGGAGGGACAAGTTACGCATGCTAACAACTTGATTAATACCGAACAACCTAACGCCGCAAACGTCGGTCAGCATGTAATGCTGACAGAGAGAGTGATGGGGGAAATTAGTTTGGGTGGCACCAGGGAGAGATCACAGGGAACGGAGGATAGTGGTAGTATAACGGGGTTACCTGAGATACCCCAAGAAGGGGGCAAACAGCCAGGCTCGAAACATACTGACCAACTAGCCATGGGTGTGGGTGACCGAACCATCTTAGATCTACCACCTCAAAGTACCCCATTAGTGATAATCCTGGGAAATGTTCCCCCATTATGACAAGGAGAGAGAGAGGATTTCCATCAGATTAAAAACAAGGTAACACATTGGTTACACCGAAACACAAGTGAAGGATATAGAGTAGGACACAACATAATTATGGCCCGCCGAGTAGCGTGGCTGGGACGGTCAAGAAAAACTAGGGATGGAGACTGTATAGTGATCAATTTTAACAGTCCGGTACCAGTGGAAAGGATACTCAGGGAAGCAGAGGGAGGTACATCACAGGGGAGACAGGGTATAGTTATACTGCCCCTTGGGTTTTTTTATAGGCCAGGGTTGTATGACACCTTTAAATACAGGAATACGATACACACATCCAAGCCACCACACCGTGGAAGACTAGATGGGTGGGATATTATACCCTCTAGGTTGAACGGAGCCAGGATGGGGAGTGCATCAGGACAACTCACACCTCTGGAGGTCACGAATAGATTTAATGCCCTTTCGGGCCTTAATGATTGCGATTGATGGCGGGTATGACATGCCCAGTTACTCCCCTACTATTGAACCATGTATCTTGCGCGTACATCCCACTGCCCCGGTAAGATCCCAGGTATCACATCAGGTAGCTCAGCCATCGGCAATTATCTCATCAGTTCGACAGGGTATCGAACATGTGAATTTTGACCCACACACGATATTAAGTGTTAAGTTAACACCTCCAGTGCAGGCACAGAACGATTCACCCTCTGTATTGGCTGGAACTTACAAGGCAACACCAACTCAGACTCTATCTTTAGCACCCGCACTTGACCCCAGTAAGATTGATACCTTTAATGTAATCTAATGGAATGTAGCAGGGCTCGCTGATAAGATCATTGACCCCATTTGGACCCAGTTTATTAGTAATTTTTTTATTATATGCTTACAGGAGACTTGGCTAGTTGATTGTAACTTTTCTCTTGAAGGGTACAAAGCCTTTTATGTCCCTGCGGTCCCCGCAGCTAGAGGGAGAGCTAGGGGAGGTTTGGTAATTTTTACCTCCCTGGCATTAAACTGTAAAATCAGGTCTATCCCCTCTTTGAATAGTGACATACAGGCCATTGTTCTTGAATGGGGAAATCTTAGCCTTTGCCTAATAAATTTTTATAATGCTGTTAATAGGGAAGAAGGCAGTAAGATCACGGCGCTGGATAAATTTGTTAAGTTGCACTGTGGCCTACAAAGAAAGAGTATAATGATCATGGGGGACTTTAATATACACCCATGTGGAACGCCCGGGCTCTCCAAAATGATTGAAATAGGCTGCCCGAAGGTGACGGGCCTACACTTCGAGCACTCAACACAAGGTGATGAACTAAACGATATGCCAGATGATTTTGATCTTTTCCTAGCCGCCAGTCTGTTACCTCCACTGAATATACAAAAGGTACCCACTTTGAAAGGAGGTCATGGTGGGTCATTTATTGACCATATATTAGTTTCTACTAATTTCCACACCTCGATAACGGGTTACACAACCTTGGAAAGCCCCTTTAGTGATCATAACCCCGTCTGTACCATAATAAGCAATAATCTCTTGCATAGGAAGGAGCTTGTGCAGGCAGTGGGGACCCTTAAAACAACTAATAACAGGCGGCGCCTTAAGTGGACCCAAGTAACTCCCCCATTGTTTTATGAAAATCTACAAGAATTATGTAAGGCAGAATTCTTGTATTGCTTAGACCCAGAGTCCTCTGCCATGGGCACAATAACTGCCTTCAAAGGTATAATTAGCAAAGTTGTTAACCATTGGTGGCCAGAATAAAATCAATGACAATCCAAAATGGTTCGACCACAGTTGTTCAAAAGCTGCCAGGGACCTAAAAGATGCTTTAAAGAGTACCCCTAGGGACCATGTGTTAATCCGCTCTGCTCGAGCTGCATATAAAAAACAGCTAGGTCTTCGTAAGAGGGAGGTGAAGGAGGACATATGGCGAGAACTTTTAGAACCCCAGACTCTATCAAGTAGTTCCAGATTCTGGAATATTATTAATAGTCCGTTATTTCCTTCTAAAAAATCTGAAGATCTGGGAATAACATAACAGAGGAGGAATGGGTGGACCATTTCAGGGTTATCTTTGAATGCACAACATCTGTCCCCGTGTTTCAAATAAACTCAGAGCGTGGAAATGATATCATATTCACAGCACAAGAGGTGGAAAATAGCATTAATAACCTTACATGTAAAAAGGCTCCAAGCCCTGATGGTGCTCCACCTGATCTCTACAAATCCAATGTATCCCTGTGGGTGCCAGTCTTGGTGGCAGTATTGAATGCAGCAGTAAAGGCTGGATGCCCTGAATCTTGTGGGATTGTCTACAATAGTCCCTGTGTTTAAAAAGGGGGACAGAAATTGTACAATGAATTATAGACCCATCTCCCTGATCGATTCAGTCGTGAAAGTTGTAGGGGGAATAGTGTTGAACAGATTGAGTGCTTGGGCCGAAGAAAATAACATT
The DNA here is from genome assembly GCF_964263255.1 of Lissotriton vulgaris. Lineage (NCBI taxonomy): Eukaryota > Metazoa > Chordata > Amphibia > Caudata > Salamandridae > Lissotriton > Lissotriton vulgaris. The sequence continues at coordinate 770,330,291 of NC_141697.1, forward strand.
ATATCAGAAGTGCAGTATGGGTTTCGCCCGGGAAGATCTACTGTGGCCCAATGTGTCAATTTACATCTCATACTGGGAAAATACACTGTAGCCCGAGGGGGAACAATCTACCGGGCATTCATGGACCTATCCTCAGCCTTCGACTGTGTTAATCGGGAGGGGCTGTGGGGGTCCTTGAATGCCATGGGGGTTGACGCTAACCTGGTGGATTTCTTGAGAGATCTCCACAAAGAGACCAAGGCAAACGTCAGGTACTCACAGGATCTAAGGGTCTCGAGGGATTTTAGCACAGAAAGGGGGGTACGTCAGGGTAAATTTCCTAGCCCCCTTTCTTTTTAACCTTTATATAAATGATTTGGACCGAATCTTGCAGGCAACTGGGGTGGATTATCAGTATGTGGGTGACAGGGGGCTGCCCGTCTTGCTATACGCAAACGACGCAGTTCTCCTAGCACGAACCCCTAAAAGCCTACAAGTTCTGCTAAACACATTTTGGGGGTTTATGGCAGAAAAAGATCTGGCCATAAACAATGCAAAATCTTTTATAATGCAGGTAGGGCCTGGATCTAAGCGCCAATACCCATCAATGGTAAATGGAACGAGAGTGTCAACAACCTCTACCTTCTCGTATCTGGGCGTTCTCCTAGACGAGAGACAAAACTGGGCCCCCTTGATTAAGAAGAAGCGGGGGGGAGGTGACCAGGAGCAACGCTGCAATTCTTAACTTTGCGAGCAAGATGGGCTATCGCCCAGTGGCCGCAATGTTGAAAATTTATCAAGCCAGGAGCGTAGCCATAGCCACATACGGGAGTGAGTTGTGGGGGTACACCAGAGCTGAAGGGATTCAGGTGGCCGAAAATACCTTCCTAAAACAACTGCTGGGGGTCCCCCAAGGGACATCAAACTTCTCCGTTCACGAAGAAACTGGTGTTCAATACATCAGCAACACCCCTGGCTTGCGTCCCATGGTCTTCTGGCTAAAAATTGGCTAAACAAAGATCTTGTTCTTACACACAAAATATACAGGGATTTGTTGAATTTTGGCCACATGCCTGTAATACCATGGTTCAAATACTTAATGAGATCCTTTAATGAGCTGGGACGCCTGGATCTTTTCTTAACTCCAGAGTGCATAACAAAGGAAGATATGGCCTTTGTAAAGGAATCTTATTTAGAGCGTAAGCAGATCAAGCGTGAGGAACAGGAACTCCAGAAATCTGGAGCACGCAGACATCTAATGCTCAAAACGTCTCCAGAAATGGAGGACTATCTTGCATGGCCTCTATCAATGCAAGAAAGATTTCTGCTAGTAAGGTTTAGATTGGACTATTTTCACCTCTTACTGGCAGTACCTAGGGGGAGCCATAAAGGACAGGTGTTAGCACCCTGTGGCTGCGATAACCTGTCTCCACAGGATCTGTTACACTTTGTCCTTTTTTGCGACTTTTATGCGGCCCCCCGTAGATTGTTTTTAAAATCTCTCTTAAAAAAACTAATTTTTTCACAGGCACGCCCATCTTTGTTTTACCTGCAATTGTTAAAACCCGACTGTATACCGTTGATTGTAGGGTTTTTAAAATGCTCTTTAAGATACAGAAAAAGCCTGGATTTCAACTGACTAGAATAAAATGTATTACTAGGAATTGCTTTTAACTTTATATATTGCCTTTATACTCTTACTTAATGTGTACCGACCCTATTGAACTCATGTAACCTGATCCGTGATGTCCATTTTTAAATTCGCTTGTTCTATTGTGTAAATGTAACTTTTATGGTTCTCATTTTTGAAGCCGAATAAAGTTCTAATGAAATACCTATTTTATATACCTCGATATTTTGTTTTTCTATATTTTAAAAATCGATATTACGTTACTTACCTTCAATTCGATATTTTTCACCACTATATTCTGTCCATTCGATATTTTGTCCATTCTATATTTTGACTTCGATATTATGGCTATTCTATATTTTTGATTCGATATTATGTCTGTTTACCACTTCACCATACCTGAAGTGGAAGGTTGTCATCCCATCCAGACAGCTGACTGCAAGGCACACACATAGGTCACATGGAATGCCAAATGTACATATCAAACACATTGCGATTAAGGTGTACACGTGACAACAATACAGCACAGCCATTGTCACGATGCAGACATGTATGCCTGAGGAAATATTATGTCTGATGCACACAGACCCAACAACGGTGGGAATCCACATGTGGCATGGTGTGCGTAGATGTGAAACCATTCCCATCTCAACACAGACCCATGTTAGATGCACCAACAGCAGATGCAGTTTACGGAACACAAACAGCAAGCTCAATTTAACACAGGACACACACCTGACATAGTCACATAGGGTCATGCTGAGCGTGACATGTCAGTTGACAAAGTGCCCCAGTCCCTGGCATCAGGAGACAGGTGCTGGTAGTGATGAAGGTGCCATCCCAGTGTTGCTGTGCATGACAACATGTGCCTAATGATACACATGGGACAAGTGTCAAGGTGATGTGTGCCACATAGTGCCCCATCACACATGGCATGCGTCCACAGGTCATCACACATCGATTGTGCAACAAGATTAGATGCCCTGTGCTACATCACTGGCTGCCACACCTAGGGCCTGCACATGAAAGTATGCAATGAAAAGTACCTGATAGACATCCTTGTGCGAAACGTACCCCTACATCCCTGCAGTGTGTGCGCCTCGTATCAATATTGTAATGGTGCCATACGTGAGTGTGTGAAACACACCGTACCCCTGCATTCGCATCAGCGTGTGAAATGCACCGTACCCCTGCATTCGCATCAGCGTGTGAATCGTGCCCTGTGAAACGCACCGTACCCCTTCATTCACATCAGCGTGTGAAATGCACTGTACCCCTGCATTCGCATCAGCGTGTGAAACACACTGTACTCCTGCATTCGCATCACTATGTGACACGCACCGTACCCCTGCATTCACATCAGCATGTGAAATGCACCGTACCCCTGCATTCACATCAGCATGTGAAAAGCACCCTACCCCTACTTTCCGGGCGTGTGTGCGCATCGTACCACTATTGTATAGGTGCCATACGCAAGCGCGTGAAACACACTGTACACGTGTGTGGATCTCAAAATAATAAGGGGACACATAGGGGACAAGTAGTAGGGCACTTGCCTGCACAACATTGGAGTGGACCACACTGCTGCTGTCTCTGCATCCTCTGTCTCCTGCAATGGCACGTACTGTGGAGAGGGCCCCGGCATTCACTGAGGAGGATAACCAGGCCCTGCTGGACAGCCTCCTCCCATAGTACCCGAAGCTATATGGGAGACCAGAGGAGCAGGTGAGTGCTGACTCCACTACCTTTGACCGTGCACCTGTTGTGTGAGTGTCACAACAGGCATTGTGTCCAGGTGGGACAGACATGCAATGTGGTTTGGGGTGAGTCCCAGGGGGTGTACATGCTGATGTCTCTCATGCAGAGCATGATGTAGTTCATGTGTGTTCAGTCCTCACTTGCATTGTGCTTACTGTGACATTCACTGTATAGTGAATGACACATTCAGCCGTGCCAGACCTTGGTGTCTTCACTTCTAAATGTCCTGAGATGGAACAGTGGTCCCACCGGAGTGACAGGTGACTGTACTCACAGATGTTTATGAGTTGAGGGGACGACCTGTGGTGAGATTGTCCAAATGATGTGTCCAACCTCATGGACATTGGTGTGTGTGAATGTGCCTTGTCATGCGGGTGAGTGTGTATGTGATGTGTGGCACCACTACTGCATGGCATATGCAGCTGTTCTCCCCATCTGATGTGACCAGTAAGCAGTGCTGTGTGCGTGACTTGCAAAGCTAGCACGACACCTGTGACACCCCACAAGCAAGTGGAACATGTGCAAAGTGAGGGTTGTGTCCGCTGACGGGCGAGTGATCTGTGCCAGGGTGTGTCTGTATGGTCTGCTGAGGGTTCTTCAGTGGAGTGGGATATGTGACTGCTTGGTACGTGCTGTCCCACACTCTGCAGTTGTATTTGCTGCCCAGTGTTTGCAATGATCAGTGAGTGTGTTGCACCCCTTACGCCATCTGTTGGCCTTCAATGCCATGTAGTGCATTGGGGCTTGCAGACCGGCCAATTCACATGGGCAATGATGCAAGTCCTGTCAGCATCCTATGCCCTGTTCACATTATCAAAGATGTGCAAGTGTGTGTCTCTGGGACATGGAGTAGGTGTAGTGATGTTGTCTCACTGTGTCTTCCTGACAGGTAACATTATACGAGAAGGGGGAAATCTGGCGGGACATCGGCAGGGCCATCAGGACTGCGGGGGGCCCTTGCAGGCGCCTACATAACGTGCAGAAGAGGTTGCAGGACATCCGGTGCTGGACCCGGCGTATCGCCTTGGTCTAGCTGAAGTTGTCACCTCCACACCGGCATGGTGGATGCCGTCGCCTAACCCCCCATATGCTCCGTGTCCTGGCGGTGGTGTTCCCAGACCTCGATGGGCAGTTGCAGGAGAGACAGCAGCAAGGAGGGGGTAGGTACATGCCTGTTTGTTGTGTTGTATGTCACCTTCTTTTTGAAGTGCTCTGAAGCCTGGCTACACTCCCACAGTTAGGGTGTCAGCTCAGACAGGTTATATGTGCAGTGCCTTTTCGGCTCCCCATAGTCACCTGGTGCTCATTTTCATCCCTTCCCTCCTTAACATGTTTCCCCTGGTCTGTGTGTAATCACATTTGCACATGTTCATCTAGGGTGCAAGAAATGCACACTGCACATTTATTTACGCATCATGTGGGAGGGTGGTCTGTGACATGTGTTGGGACCTTGCCTGTACCATGACCTTTGCACTGTGTTTGGGCTTCATATTTGTTGGCACTGATGATGAGTCTCAACATAGGAGTGTGAGGTATCAACTGCACACCCTTGCAGCATGCATGACCTATGTTGTGTCCTCAGACATGATGTACATCAGTGGGAGATATGCATAGAGCCATGGCGGTTGCTCATGGTACAGTCAGATCATTCCAGACCCACAGATCAGTGTGCCCACTACAGTCCCCTGAGACACCCTGGCCTCCCAATCATGTGTGCTATCCAACACTGTGTCCATTCTATGTGGGTTCAGCATGGGTCTGCCTCTGTGGCATTGGTCCCTGGCATAGTTTGTATTTTTCCCGTGTCTGCTACATGTGTCCACTGGACAGGGATACAACATTTGGCTTGTGCTTACTCACACTGGGCAGTGCCTGTGTGCCTATTCACAACAATCTGTTGATGGTTGTTTGTTACAAATATGTATTGCCAGCCCCACAAGGTGAGGTTGGGTTACTTTTGGAATTGTTGCAGCACATTTTTTGTTACCCCGATTCAGAGGTCTCACTTCTTGAGCTGTATCAATCACATTGACTGAGGAATAGGGGTGTTGTGCGGGAGAGGTCTACATGGGCCTGCCTTTTTAGCCTGCCAGGTCTGACCTGTTGGTGACAATTGGCTGAACAATGAGTCACCATGCACTGCCCCTGTGATAGTGGCCAGTGATTTCCATTGGGGCTTGGCAACCTATGTCATTTTGTTCCAGACATGATTCAGGATCATACATTTTTGCCACATGTATATAGTTCAGATGCAACGCTGTTTTGTCTTAGTGTGCACACTTCTGTGTTGACATTTTGCTTGGGGATAACGGTGTGTCCACAATGCACCAATGATTTTGTTAATCACAATTGCAGGCCCATTAGCTTAAGCATTGTCCAGAGTTGGGACATGTGTGCCACTCCACATGACAACCAGTAGGTTTTAAGTGCAAGCAACTATGTCATCAGGGAATTGATGCCCATGTGCGGACTGACCTATTTCAAGTTGTGTCACATAAATGATTGTACCTTGGCACTCACAGCACTTGTTAAAAGTTGTTCATGTTTAGAATGTGTTAATACGACGAATTGTGTAAATGACACTTATGTGCCTGTATGATAGATGTCTCACAAGGTAGTGCACACAAAACAACAGTTCCACTTTCATGTAAGACGCAGCCACCTTTTCAAAGAGGCCAGTGTTAGCGATTATTGGTGTGCCTTGATCTCTATATACATGTCCCCACAGTGGTCTTGAGGTCTTGAAACTCCTTTGTTGTCAATTATACAAACTAATGAGTGTCAAGACATCAGGACCTCCGTTCCACCATGTATATGGACAATCTGCAACGCCATTTGTTTCTAACAGTGTTTTATTTTGAAGGGTGCCAGCTTTTTCAATGAATGTGTAAATGTGTTTTTAGTGTGCATTTCTTTGTGAGACATCTTTCATGCAGGCACATAAGTGTTCTTTTCACAAAATGGTGATTTAGCACATTCAATAAATGTCGATTGTGTAAAGTATCGTGAGTCCCAAGGTACCAACATTTATTTTAAATAACTTTTTGCCCAATGTACTTACAGGGCTCTGAGTGTGGTGACACCTTGGGGAGTGAAGTGGGTTAGTTAGCCCTGAGGGGCACCACTACTGTTTCTTTCTTTGTGAACTTGAGGTGGCATCACTTCATTGTATTGATCTTCTCTCCTGTAAACAAACACTAGCTTCTCTGTGTATTTCTCATTCAAGGTGTGGCTTGGTGTGTTTTTTGGATGCTTGTGTCCAAGTAGCATTGTGTCTGTACCAACTGGCCAGTACAAGGCTAAAATATGTTATGTTATCTGGCAGAGTTATCTGGCTGTTACTGATGCATGGCATGATTTGCAGTGTGACCTACTGATTTTGTGCTAATGTGTCAGATGTGTACAGGTGACTGATGCATTTCTGTTTCTTCTCCTTGCCCACAGCATCATCACCTGAAACTGGAGGAGACAGCTGCACAGACCAGGAGGAGGGACCCAGCCACAGTGCCACCAGCGTGGAGGAGTCCGAGGGAGCCAGTAGCACGGAGGGTGAGGGGAGTCAGTCTGCGGACCTGTTGGAAGGCAAAACATCTTACCAAGCAGATGGATCCAATTCTGACTCCCATGAGGAGGGGGAATTTGCAGCAACACCGGGCAGCAACACCGAGTCTGTACCCGCCCCCTCCAGCACCATCTCCACCCTCCCAGTTGCTCCCATCCCTTCTGTCCGTGCAGCCCCCATGTCTCCTTCAGCCCCAGAACCGCAGCCCCTGCCCCTGTCACCACTCCTGCCCTTAGTGCGGAGTCTGTGGACTTACTCCGCCAGTTTCAGGTTGGTCAGACATCGATGCTGAATGTCCTCCATGCCCACACTCAAATTCTGACACAGTTGTTGTCTTTCATGGAGGGTATGTCAGCAAGGATGTCTGACCAGCGTCGGATTATGCAGTCCATGGACTCATCACTGACACCATCCACACTCCCCTCTCCCATACCTGTCCCACGCACACGCAGGAAGACACGATCACGCACCCCAACAGACACAGGCAGCACACCCCACATTTGGCGAAGCGCACACCTCCTGGCACGCACACTCAGGGGGCTGCAGGCACACCCACAGGGGCTGGGGTTAGACCGCATACATGCAGCCAGAGTCACAGTCTGCACTCCTCACAGCTATCTCCCTCCACTCCAATAGTGTCCTCGGGTGCTGGGGTTGGGTTGGCCGAACTGACAGCAGTGTGCAGGGCACACTATCTGTCCACCTTTGGTGCTGCACAAGCCACTGAGGAGGATATGTCCATCCTTGCACCCACCTCACCTACCCTTGCCACTCCTGTCCCTGCGGTGCCTGGTCCTGCCACCGATGATGCCCCCCAAGGGTCAACATCCCATTAGCTACTCCATGTGCAGGCAAGTTAGGAGTAGACGGCGTACCCAACGTCCCCCTCCAAGGACATTTGTGTGGACTGGCCCTTGGCCTTATTTGAGCACGGACTCATTTTTGCACACCTTATTTTTTTCCAGCTGAATAAAGCCTTTTAATTTACTTTCAACAATATTGCATTTCAGTTACTTGATGTTGGTGATGAGGGGCCAGGAGTTGGTGTCCTGGTAATGTTTTGGGGTTCTGAAAGATGTTTTTTGTTGATGGTCATGAGGTGGACCATGGTATCTGTTTGCCATCACAATGACTCTGCAATTAATCATTGGTTGTGTCTGTTCAGTTTGGCTTGAGACATTGTCCCAAGGAGTGTTCCTTCCTCTGTGGCACCTGACATCCTCACTGCAGACAGTTGCACAATTGTTGTGCTGACATGTGTGCACGTTTCCTTTTTTGGTGACGGTCCCCTTCAACAATAGCCATGCCTGCTCACAGATGTCTACTGCTCATTCGTCTGTGCCATCCTTGCAACTCACTGTACTTGTGTTTTGAGTATGTACAAATGCCTTCAGGGACACATTCACCCTTTTCACCACTATGCATGTGTGTAATCACAGCCTACCCCTATGTTGGGAATTATTATGCAGGGTATATGGGCACATGACTCACAATTTTGTGCATTGTATCTAAGGGGTTTCAACCCTATTGTTTCCATGAGAGACTACACCTTGGTGGTCTGACCACCACCTGGACATTCATATCAGTCCTGGGATGTCCGTGACAATGTGTGTTCCCTTTCGCTCTCCTTGTTTGGTAGGCTGTAACATCACTATACACTATTGTGTCATGATGGTAGGGTGTGTATTTCGCCTGCATCCTCCATCGGTGGGTATGCATGTGGAATTTGACATCACACCCACATGTGGTGTGTCCATGCAGTGTGTGAAAGTAATCCATCCTCCAGGGAGTGGGACACTGCTGTAAGTGATGTGTTGCTATGGCACTATCATTATAGTCAGAAGTTAGGGATGTGCACATAGCCCCATCTAGTTGTGCTATGCTGATGATGATGTACCCCTATATCTGAGTACTGCTGGGAGTCCTATCCACCCAACCCTCATTTGTCTGGCCACTCCTGGGAGTCCTATGCACCAACCCCTTATATGTCTGGCCACTGCTGGGAGTCCTATGCACCCACCCCTCATATGTCTGGCCACTGCTGGGAGTCATATCCACCCACCCCCATACTGTTGGCCACTGCTGGGAGTACTATGCACCCACCTCTCATATGTCTGACCACTGCTGGGAGTCCTATGCACCTACCCCTCATATGTCTGGCCACTGATGGGAGTCCTGTGCACCCACCCCCATACTGTTGGCCACTGCTGGGAGTCATATCCACCCACCCCATACTGTTGGCCACTGCTGGGAGTCATATACACCCACCCCATACTGTTGGCCACTGCTGGGAGTCATATACACCCACCCCCATATGTCTGGCCACTGCTGGGAGTCCTGTGCACCCATCCCCATACTGTTGGCCACTGCTGAGAGTCATATCCACCCACCCCCGTACTGTTGGCCACTGCTGGGAGTCATATCCACCCACCCTCATACTGTTGGCCACTGCTGGGAGTCCTATGCACCCACCCCTCATATGTCTGGCCACTGCTGGTAGTCCTGTGCACCCATCCCAAACTGTTGGCCACTGCTGGGAGTCATATCCACCCATCCCCATAATGTTGGCCACCGCTGGGAGTCCTATGCACCCACCCCTCATATGTCTGGCCTCTGCTGGGAGTCCTGTGCACCCACCCCCATACTGTTGGCGACTGCTGGGAGTCATATGCACCCACCCCTCATATGTCTGGCCACTGCTGGGAGTCCTATGCACCCACCCCTCAAATGTCTAGCCACTGCTGGGAGTCCTGTGCACCCACCCCCATACTGTTAGCCACTGTTGGGAGTCATATCCACCCACCCCTCATATGTCTGGCCACTGCTGGGAGTAATCTCCACCCACCCCATACTGTTGGCCACTGCTGGGAGTCCTGTGCACCCACCCTCATATGTCTGACCACTGCTGGGAGTCCTATGCACACATACCCATATGTCTGGCCACTGCTGGGAGTCCTGTGCACCCACCCCATACTGTTGGCCACTGCTGGGAGTCCTATGCACCCACCCCTCATATGTCTGACCACTGCTGGGAGTCCTATGCACCAACCCCCATCTGACTGGCCACTGGTAGTAGTGATGTACACCCACACCCCTTGGAGCTGGACACTGCTGGCCCAGACCTGCACATACCAATGTGAAGGTAATATGCAGGGCCAGATCGACGCGTACCCTTCTGTTTGTGCTGTACGCAGGGGTTGCTGGACACGCCCCCCAGGTAACCGGACATTGGTGGTGATGTATGGCATACACATTATGGGGTGGGACTTTGGTATGGGTGATGTTTCCCGCCCCTCACCCCCCCTAGCCCCTGGCTGTTGTTCTCGCACCAGGTCCTAGGCGTACAGGACTGGGCTGACACAGAGGATGGGGTTGATGGCGTGTGTGTGCCTCGTATCACTATTGTAATGGTGCCATACACGAGCATGTGATACGCACCATACCCCTACATTTCTGGCGTGTATGTGCCTCGTATCACTATTGTTATGGTGCCATATGCGAGCGTGTGAAACGCACTGTACCCCAACATTCCTGGCATGTGTGCGCATTGTATCACTATTGTAATGGTGCCATACGCGAGCGTGGAAAACGCAATGTACCCCAATATTCCTGGTGTGTGTGCATCGTATCACTATTGTAATGGTACCATACGCGAGCACGTGAAACACACCGTACCCCAACATTCCTGGCGTGTGTGCGCATCGTATCACTATTGCAATGGTGCCATACGCGAGCATGTAAGATGCACTGTACAAGTACACTTTTGTTGTTGCGGTACGTTGTTCTCACCGTATGCGCCGCCGTCGAGTTCTGTGCACCAGGTCGTAGGCGTACAGGACTGGGATGATATGGACGATAGGGTTCTTGGCATGTATGTCGCGTACCAGGGATACGGTTCGGGTTGGACTCTGCTTTTCGGATGTTTTGAGCTCCCGTAGAAAAAGGGTTGTACGGAGTGTCGCAGAGACGAATCGTACTTGCTGGGCCGGAAACTGCTGCTTATTTACGTACGGACGTCGCGTACCACGTGTTCCGGATACAATTTGCACATATTTTTTTGTCGTACGGCGTTTAGTATGATTCGTACGGAGATCTGCTTTGGATACGAATCGAACTTTATCGTACGTATGAGAACGTTTACGGGTACGATTTGTACAGGAAATATGCTTCGTACGGCTATTTGTAAGGGATTTTACCAAATTGGAATCAGCCCCTATATGTTTTTTATCTTAAAGATATTTTTATTTTTATTTTTAACATATGTGTATATTTTCTAATTTACTTGAAAAAATATATTTTTATTTTGTTGATGGTATTTTGTTTGTTTTTAATTTTGAACTGACTGGAGTGAGAATAGTAAATTTCTTCCCTCCGCAATCCAGCACTTTCCCTATTGATGTGGTGACTGGAGTGGGAATAGTACATTTTGTCCCTCTGCTATCCAACAGTTTCCCTAGTGATGCACTGACGAGTAGGAATAGTAAAATGTATCCCTCCACTATTCAACACTTTCCTTACTGTTGCAGTCACTTGAGTGGGAATAGTAAATTTTATCCCTCTGCTATCCAACACTTTCCCTACTTTTGCACTCACTGGAGTGGGAGTGGTAATCTTTACCCCTCCGCTATCCAACACTTTCCCTACTGCTACACTCACTAGAGCGGAAAAAGTAAATGTAATCCCTCTGCTATCCAACACCTTCCCTACTGTGCCACTCACTGAAGGGGAAATAGTGATTGTTAACCCTTTGCTATCCAACACTTTCTCTACTGTTGCACAGACTTGAGTGGAAATAGTCATTTTTACCCCTCCACTATCCAACACTTTCCCTACTGTTGCACCCACTGGAGTGGGAATAGTAATTTTTACCCCTCCGTTATCCAACACTTTCTTTACTGTTGCACTCACTAGAGTTGTAATAGTACATTTTAACCCTCCACTATCCAACACTTTCCCTACTTTTGCACTCATTGGAGTGGAAATAGTAATTTTTACCCCTCCGCTATCTAACACTTTCCCTACTGTTGCACCCACCGGAGAGGGAATAGTAATTTTTATCCCTTCGCTATCCAACACTTCCCCTACTGTTGCATTCATTAGAGTAAGTATAGTAATATTTTCCCCTCCACTATCCCACACTTTCCCTACTGTTGCACTCACTAGAGTAGTAATAGTAATTTTTATCCCTCCACTATCCAACACTTTTCCTACTGTTGCACTGACTGGAGTGGGAATAGGAATTTTCACCCCTCTGACATCCAACACTTTAAATCTTTAAATGTAATTAAATTTTTTTGAAATAGTTAATGTTTTAATTTATAATAACATGTTTAAATATATTTTATGTTTTTGGTATATATATATATATATATACCAATAACATAAAATATATTTTTATGGCCCCCCTTCTCAAAAATTAAATAATAAAAAAACGCAGCCCCCTCCAAATAAATACAACAGTTAAAAAATGCCCAAGCCCCAGGGGATGGGTTCCCTGGGGCCGATTATGGCCTCGGGAGGGGGGCCATGAGGCCCCCTTCCAATTTTTCAAGAACAAATACAAAATAGGGGTCAGGCCCTGGGGGATGAGGTCCACAGGGCCAATAAAATAGGAAAAGAAGGAGTGGGGGCCACAGAGCCACTCTTCTTAAATAAAATAAATAGAACAAAAGACCGGCGTCGCGCCGGAGGCCCCGCCCCCTCCCTGCAGCACTGTGCAAATGCACCCCCTGGCGCATTTGCAGATGGGGAACTAATTCCTCTTGAATGGTGGGGGTCCCTGGGGAACCTTCAGTATGCGCCAGGGAGCTGCGTTGCATAGAAGTGTTCAGAGGCCACGCCCCTTTTTACATCTCTCTGCAACGCAGCTCTGTGGTGCTTAATGGAGGTACCAGGTGGGCTAGTTGCACCCCAGGGGCCCTCAAGATTCAAGGGGATTTAGGGGCATATGTATGAAACAAATTTTTAGTTGCAAACGCTGCAAATCGCAAAAAGCAGCGTTTTCGACTAAAAATTAGCAAAACGCGATGTATGAGCAAAATCGCATCGCAATATTAAGGAATCGCAAAATTTGCAATTCCTTAATTTTGCGGAAGCATTTAATGAATCGCAAATTGCGATTCCTTAAATGCTATGCAGCAAGCACCCAAGTTCTGCGATTTCTCCTTAAGAAATCATAAATTACCACCAACTTCAAGTTGGTGGTAATTTGCGATTTCTTAAAAAAATTCACTTTTTGGCATTTTTCAAGGTGCCATGTGGCACACATACATGCCCTTAGGGCATGTATGTGCGCCATATGCGCACACATGTTCATTTCAGGGGTGCATCAGGGTGTCATTATGATGCCCTTGAACCCTTGAAATTATTCTCAATTTGCGATTCTCAAATTGCGAATCGCAAATTGAGAACCAGAAATTGAGAATGACTTCCTATTCATACCTATCGGCCTCCGGTATTCCTTAATTGCGATTTCGCAATTTGCTAATCGCAATTAAGAAATACTAAGAAATCGCAAAAAAAGTGCGCATTTTTGAATACATCCTGTTTTGCAATTCTCAAATAGCGATTCTCAAAAAATCGCTATTTGAGAATCACAAAAACAGATTTTCATACATATGCCCCTTAATCCCCCAACTCAAAACACACCACAGGGTGCGTTTGCACAGTGGTAAAGGGAGGGGCTGGGGCCTGAGGTGACATGTGTGCAAACATGCTCTGTGGTGCGTTTTAAGTAGGGGAATTAATTCCTCTTCAATTTTAAGGTCCCCTGGGGGCCAACTAGCCCTATAGGTACCTCCAGTAAGCGCCACGGAGCTGCGTTGCAGAGTGTTGTAAAAAGGGGCATGGCCTCTGAACACCTCTCTGCAACAAAGCTCCTTGGCGCATACTGGAGGTACCTGGTGGGCTAGTTGGCCTCCAGGGACCCTTAGGATTGAAGAGGAATTATTTCCCCAACTTAAAATGCTCCGCAGGCCATGTTTGCAGACATGTCACCTCAGGCGCCACCCCCTTCCTTCACCATTGTGCAAACGTGCCCCCTGGCGAGTTGTAAGTTGGGGAATTAATTCTCCTTCAATACTGAGGGTCCCTGAGGGCCAACTATCCCACCAGGTACCTCTTGTATGCGCCAGGGAGCTGCATTGCAGAGAGGTGTTCAGAGGCCACAGCACCTTGTACACCTCTCTGCAACGCAGCTCTGTGGCGCTTATTGGAGGTACCTGGTGGGCTAGTTGGATGCTAGGGACCCTCAGGAATAAAGGGGACTTAATCTCCGAACTTAAAACGGCCACAGGACGTGTTTACACAGTGGTGAAGGGACTGGACGGGGCCTGAGGTGACGTGTGCAAACACACCCTGTGGCGCGTTTTAAGTTGGGGAAATATTTTGCCTTCAATTCTGAGGGCCCCTGGGGGCCAGCTAGCCCACCAGGTGATTCCAGTAAGTGCCACTGTGCTGCGTTGCAGAGAGGTTGTCCAGGTCATGCCCCTTTTTACACCTCTCTGCAAAGCAGCTTTGTGGTGCTTACTGGAGGTATCTATAGGGCTAGTTGGACCCTAGGGACCCTCAGGATTCAAGGGGAGTTAATTTCCCAAACTAAAACACCCACAGGACATGTGTACATGGTGGTGAAGGGAGGGGACAGGGTCTGAGGTGACGTATGCAATCACGCCCTGTTTCGCGTTTTAATTTGGAGAAATAATTCCCCTTCTTTCCTGAGGGCCCCTGGGGGCAAACTAGCCCACCAGGTGCTTCCAGTAAGTGCCACTGAGCTGTGTTGCAGAGGTGGTCCAGGCCGTGCCCCTTTTTACACCTCTCTGCAACAGCGCTTACTGGAGGTACCGAGTGGGTTAATTTGACCCTAGAGACCCTCATGAATCAAGAGGAGTTAATTTCCCAACTTAAAACAGCCACAGGACATGTGTACACAGTGGTGAAGGGAGGGGACGGGGCCTGAGGTGACATGTTCAAACACGCCCTGTGGCGTGTTTCAAGTTGGGGAAATAATTCCTCTTCAATCCTGAGGGTCCCTGGGGGACAACTAGCCCACCAGGTGCTTCCAGTAAGTGCCACTGCGCTGCGTTGCAGAGAGGTGGTCCAGGTGGTGCCCCTTTTTACACCTCTCTGCAACGCAGCTCTGTGGCACTCACTGGAGGTACCTAGTGGGCTAGTTGGACCCAAGGGACACTCAGGATTCAATGGGACTTAATCTCCCAACTTAAAACGGACACAGGGAGTGTTTACACAGTGGGGAAGGGGCCTGAGGTGACGTGTGCAAACACGCCCTGTGGCGCGTTTTAAGTTGGGGAAATAATTCCACTGCAATCCTGAGGGCCCCTGGGGGTTAACTGGCCCACCAGGTGCTTCCAGTAAGCGCCACTACGCTGCATTGCAGAGAGGTTGTCCAGGCCGGTCCCCTTTTGACACCTCTCTGCAACGCAGCTCTGTGGCGCTTACTGGAGGTACCTAAAGGGCTAGTTGGACCATAGGGACCCTCAGGGTTCAAGGGGAGTTAATCGCCCAACTTATAACTGCCACAAGGCGTGTTTACACGGCGTTGAAGGGAGGGGACAGGGCCTGAGGTGCCATGTGCAAACACGCCCTGTGGCGTGTTTTTTGGTGAAATAATTCCCCGTAAATCCTGAGGGCCCCTGGGGGCCAACTAGCCCACCAGGTGCTTCCAGTAAGCTCCACTGCGCTGCGTTGCAGAGAGGTGGTCCAGACCGTGCCCCTTTTTACACCTCTCTGCAACGCTTACTGTAGATACCTGGTGGGCTAGTTGAACCCAAGGGACACTCAGGATTCATGAGGACTTTATCCCCCAAATGAAAACGGCCACAGGACGTGTTTGCACACATGTCACCTCAGGCACCTCCTCCATTTACCAGTGTGCAAATGCGCCCTGTGGCACGTTTTAAGAGGTTGTTTTAATCCCCCTGTCCTATTATGTACTAGGGTCTTACAGAGAAGGTCATGGTAATCACAGAGATTCCCCAATGCATAATGTTCCCTAGTGTATGTAGGTGTTTTCACTGCATTCTAGGTGTCTTTTAGAATAGCATTGGCTCTAAGCCTGGTTAGTCAGATTCAGTTACCATCAGTACCCGTCAGAAAAAGTTGTGGTTACAAGAGGACTTTCTGCTCCTCTGTTGGTTCTTTCGGTACATCTCTTCTTCTTCCTGCACTTTTCTTTGTCTTTGTGGACTTCTGTTGCTTATTTCTGCATTTCTTTTGCTTCTTTCTTCACATGTCCTACCTCTGTAGGCATAGTTAGAAATTAGCATTTAAAAAACCTTTGAAATGAATTAAAAAAACCATAGGTTTCAAGCACGTTATAGTTAGAAATTAGCATTTAAAAAACCTTAGAAATTCATTGAAAAAAACATAGGTTTCAGGGGCGCTATAGTTAGTTGGACATTTCACTCGTACAAAACTAAGTATGGGCGAAATTTGCGAATTGGTGCGAAATGGCAAAAAAATTCCGCAAGTTTGCGAATTTTCCCACAAACTTGCAGATTTTTGTGCCATTTGCACAAATATGTGACCACGTGTGCCTGTAACTTTGCCTGCGCGCCAAAAGGCGCCGGGGTCCCTTAAGTGAGCTGGCCATTATAGTGGGGGAGGGTGGGAAGACGTTTCATACCGCTAGTGTGTAGTGGACGGGGCCAAACGGGCGGAGCTTCTATGCAAGTTCACATGCATCTTGTTTATAAAGGGTCAGAGACCGAGCAGAGCAGCGGATGAGGAGAAAGCAGCCTCCTGGTCACAGGAGCTACACGGGGATGGCGCTCGGGAAACTCATGGATGCAAAAATATGTTTGGCACAGGACCCCAGAATCCTTCAGATGTCCAAGATAGCTCTGCTGCATGTGTTGGTACAAAGCCATTCTGATCCTGCTCAGTGGGTTCAGGCGCATGCAGCTGCTGCTGCTCGACAATGTCCCATCTCATACTAAACTGTCCCGTACAGGCATATGCTGGCGCTGGGCAGTAGGGTGCAGAGGCATGAGGGTGCTCCACGCCTGGTACATGCGCATACCGGTGCCAGGGGGGACACGTGTTTATTGGTGCTGTGTAGCAAGTTATGACTTTACATTTTGACTGCACCAGATGGTGGTACCACCTACACGGATCGGGAACATCCAGGCACCAGACTTCATGGTGCAAGAGCATAATGGTGCTGTGTGGTCTGGATATATATGTACTGGGGGCAGGGGGGCACTTAGCACAATGTGTGCTCATACCCAGAGGGCTCCCAGGCAATTGAGCACTAATGATTTTCACACTGAGAGGGCTCTGGGGCAGTTCAGCCGCACGGGGGCTCACACCCACTGGGCCCGGGGCAGTTCAGTAGCGTGTTGGCTCACAACCCCTTTGCAGCTCAGCAGCGCAGGGGCTCACATCCACAGGGCTCCCGGGCAATTTAGCAGCGCCACCCTCTGGGTCATCACTGCCACCCTCTGGTTCATCACTGTCACCCTCTGGTTCATTCCTGCCACCCTCTGGTTCAAGACTGCCACCCTCTGGTTCATCACTGCCACCCTCTGGTTCACCACTGCCACCCTCTGGTTCATCACAGCACCCTCTGGTTCACAACTGCACCTTCTGGTTCATCACAGCACCCTCTGGTTCACCACTGTAGATTATGGGGAGAAAGCACACCTGCCCAGCCTCAACCGGGGGCTGGTTAATGTTTTACTGAATTTTAGCTTCAAGTCCGGCACCTGCTTCCTTATCTGTAAGTGCTTCCTGTTGTGGTTTAATTTTTGTGACAGCCTGGAGCATTGTGCCATACTTGTAACTATTCTCTGACCCTGCTTCGAGGGTCAGACCAGGGTCAGAGAATAATTGCAAGTGGGCAACAACTCTGGAGGCGCCGCTCAGGAAGCACTTACAGGGTTAAAGCTGGTGCCCAAGTTGAAGTTAATTTCTTTGTAGCCATTTTGTAAATGGTTACAAAGAAATTAGCTTCAACTTGGGCACCTGCTGTAACCCTGTAAGTGCTTCATGTACTTCAGTTTTTGAAAATCCGTCCCGCACACGATTTCGCAGATTTTTCTGAAATTTTGCAAGATTCGCGGACCACGAAATTGCAGAAAATCCACAAATTCCATGAACGGAACGGATTTTACGCCCATGCTTATACAAAACCAGTGAAATTCCCCCGTTATAGTTAATTAAGCTAACCATAACTTGCGCGCCCACAATGTACTGCTGATGACGTCACATATTACATCACTTATGACATGTTCAGTGACATCACTCATGTCATCACTGATGAAATCTTAAATGGTTGTATGTTCTTACAACGCATTCCGTTGCAACGCATGTCTTTACCACGCATGCGTTACAACGGAATGGTTTTTCTACGCATAACCTTTTCCTCGACTTCTTCCGTTGTGACGTCAGACGTTGTTAAGAGGAAGCAGAAGTTTCTTTTTGTTTCCTCTTAAACAACGCCGTTTTCTTGCACATCTCGACGTTTCTTCCCTTTTTTTTTACCCTTTACTACACATGCCTTTACTATGTACCTCGTAGTAAAGGTATGCGTGGTAAGGGCTTTTGTGGTAACAACGCATGCGTTGTAATGCATGCGTGGTTAAGCTATTCGTGGAAACGGCCGCGTTGTAGTGGCCGTTTCCCATCTCAAATTACATCACTGATGACATCTTCCTTGTGATAGAGTGTCAGACCTCCTCTCACCCTAATATAACCTTTGATACACACACTCAAAAATAGAAACTAACATTTTCAAAACAATGGACATACCAATACCACTTACAACACACATATTCAGTAATTCTAAGATCTACACACACATCCACTCATTCACCAACAGTCCTATACAGTCACTCATTTATGTACTCACTCATCATATGTACTCAAACACCTATACATCCTGTTACACACCGACACTCATCCCTAGAGTTACTCGCACACATAGTCACACATGCAAACGAAGTATCAAACATCCATTTATTTGCATATACAGTTATACACACACCACCACACTTACTTCTACATAAACTTACACATACTTACTCTCTTAAGCAATCACTCATAGAAACACATACTAATTTATACAGGAACTCTTCCAATCTCTCACTCTCACATATACTCACTTATATACACCAATACTCACATATACTAGTTTAAAACATATGTAGTTACTCATAAAGACACTATTGAGACAGTAATTCACTCACTAAAACACCCATACACACACTCATCCCCCATACAGTCCTGCACACATGCTGTCTTCAATACCTACGAACAGTAAGTCACTCATTCATGCATCTATGCACTATGTAATACCCCCACCGAACCAAACAGACACTCAAACACTCATACTGATACTCAAAAAAAACAACTTATAACCTATATACACACTCATTTAGCTACTCACCAACTCATACAGCCACTTATACACAAAGTGAGAGACTGATACAGATATTTACACATTTAAACATTACTCACTAACCCATGTATTCACTAAGATTCACTTAGTCAGTTATACAATCAGTTATACAAGAAAAATGATCCATTTAGACACTTATATACCAAATTTTTCTTCCATTGACCTTGAGATATACATATATAAAACATATTTAATTTTCAGAAAAACACACATTCACTGGATGATGTCATCAGTGATGTCATTGGATATGTCATCAGTGATATCATGAGTGATGTCACTGACCATGTCATGAGTGATGTAATATGTGACGTCATCAGCAGTGCATTGCGGGTGCGCAAGCTATAGTTAGTGTTTGACCTCAAGCTAGGGGTTCCTCCTCTGCACTACCAAGACCATAATGCATTTCCAGGGTGGTGTGGGGTGTGCTGTCCCATACTCCTTTTGCGACAGGTCATCTGATACTGATGGGAGGTTCTTAAGCCTCCAGGGAGAACATGGCGGCGCTTGGCTTTCCTTCCCTGCCCTTCTTCTGCCTTGCTGGATTCCTTGTTACCTCGTGTCAAGCTCTGTTCTCCATTCTGGATTTCAAGCCTGTTTTTTACCTTATGCCTAGTTTCCTGTTAGAAGCGCCATTGCTTCATTTCTACCTGTGGTGCTCCCCGTAACGCCCCGCCTTGTCCCGCCTGTTCCTTGAGAACTACCGAACCTTAATTAGCGCCCCTCTATTTGAACACGGCGCTATTTATTTATTTTTTTGGGCGGACTGCGAGTACTTCGCTTTTTGAAATACCCTGCGGTGTTTATTTGTTCGCGTCCCTGTGAAGATATGGAGTAACGGGCAGACGCGCTTTTCTTTTTCACTTTTTGAATAAAGCTTTATTCGTGCATTTCTTTACGCTATTAAAGAACAGCGGGTCGGAGACGCTGCTACGCCTAGAGTTTCGAGACGCAACAGCGTGTACTTCTGGATTCTCTTCTTGAAGCTGTTGCCTTTCCAAAGCCCGTATTCTCCAATGATCAAGACTAGGGTTCCCCTGGATTTGAAAACGAGTCTTCTTTGGTCTAGGATTGTTTTTGGGCTTTCAAAACCCTCTTCAAATACGGTTCCTATTTCGGGCCGTGAACTCTGACCCTTTCTGTGGTTACACTTCCTGTTTGGAGGTGTAGAAAAGCTGGAACTTTATTGGTTGCAGGTGAAAACAACCTGGAGCCTTCTTTTTTGTTCAAGAGACCAAGACGTTACTTTGAAAGATTTCATCAGTTGATCGCAGGTGAGTGTGGGAGAGCACACTTTTAAAGGTGTATGCTTGAAGGAAGTTAGGGTGCTTAGATAGCTCCACTGTATGTAACAATATTGTTTCTGTTCTATTCTCTCCTCCACTACAGCTTGTCCGCACTTCCTGCCTGATCCTCTCCTCCAGCTGACGGACTGCTCTTGGTCTCTTCATTTTCTGGGGTTGTCTTCTCTCCCTGTTGTTTTCCGTGTGACACAGTGAGGGAAACAACTTTGGGAAAAGCTGAGGCATTGCCTTCGCTCCTGGGGTTATTGGATTACTGCCTGGACACCCAGTGAGCCCCACAGAAAGCCAAGCCCACGTTTATTATTCACCACCGAGCGAAGTAGGGCTATGGATGTGACCATGTCAGGAGAATCCACTGATAGCACCATGAGGGAGTTAGCGGCAGCAGTAGCAAAATTTACAGACAGAGGTAAAATTGGTCAAGGGAGAAAATCAACGGCTAATATCAGAACTTACAGTTCTGAAGACACAGAGATCTATAGAGAGCAAGGAGACAGACACTGCCCCTAGATTCAAATGCACTTACATACAACCTGCTCATTTTCAGGTCCCTTCGGCTAACACTTCTTCTGCTTCTACTCCTGTAAACGTCACTGTAGTCACTTCACCTCAAACTCCGTTAGCTATGCCCGAATGTTTCAATGGAGATAGTAATAAATACGGAGTATTTATGAATCAATGCCACCTACAGTTTTTATGTAGAGCTACCTCATTTCCGGATGATGCGGCTAAGATAGCATTCATCATTTCCTACCTCAGCGGTAATGCCGTGTTGTGGGCAGTAACCCTGGTGGAAAACGATGACCCGATTTTGTATAATCTATCTTTATTCAAAGATAGGATGAGAAGTTTATTTGCTAGACATTCATATATGCAAGCTAGCGACAATGAATTATTAAATCTTAAACAGGGTTCTAAGGATCTCCTGACTTATATTACAACTTTTAACAGGTTAGTTACAGAGACCCAGTGGCCAGAAGAAAAAAGGACTTCCCTGTTTTATAGGGATTCAAGGATGAGCTTAAAGATATCTTATCCCAGATAGTGGATCCCCTGAAGAATGTTCAGCCTTTATGGACTTAGTGATTAAACTAGATCACCGTCTAACTGAGAGAAAAGGAGAAAAAACCAAGGGAGAATACACAAAACGTTTTGTAAACAGAAGCGAAAAGAAGGATCCCCAAGACACTAGTGAACCAATGCAAATTGGAGGGATTCGGGGCCCCTTTACTACTGAAGAAAAGGAGAAGCGTAGGAAGATGAACCGTTGTTTATACTATGGCAAAGGGGGCAACTTTGCCAAAGAATGTCCTGTAAAACCTAAAACCTCTTCATGAGACACTGCTAGTAAAAGCAGTCGGGTTCTACCTTCGGAAAACTAACTGACTTGGGGAGTAGCAAGGTCGCCCCACCAAGTCATGCTGTCTTAAAGACCTCACAACATTTGGCCAATACCTGGACCCCAGTACCAAAGCCATTTCCCATAATTGTGGTGTTCCTGTTACCTTCACAATTGAGACATACCATGGCAATCCTGTTGGATTCAGGAACAACAGGACATTTCCTCGAAATAACTGTGGCTAAAGCCTTGGGGCTGGAGTTTACCCCTAAAAAACATCCCGAGAACGTCCGAGCTGTGGATGGATCTGAACTATCCTCTGGTCTAATATTGTACCACACCCCTGAAATCATCCTCATGTGTGATAATGGACACTCAGAATCTGTTTCATTTGATCTCATGGATACCCCTGCATTTGGGGCTATATTGGGGGTTCCATGGCTCCAAAAGCTTAATCCCCTTATCGATTGGGTAGCCAGAACTGTAACCTTACGGTCTCCGTATTGCTTAACGCATTGTTATCGAGATATCACACACTGGCATACTCCTGTGTATTGTGACCTATCTACGATTGATGGCGATCCCCTCCCAGAGGAGTATCAACAATATTCAAACGTGTTTGATGAGGCGAAAGCTGTAGCCTTACGACCCCATAGATCCTACGATTGCAGGATAGATTTGGTACCTGGGGCAGAACTGCCCGTGAGTCGCGTATATGCCCTCACCGAACCTGAGGCCAAATATCTCTATGAGTACATACAAGATATGCTTAAGAAAGGGTTTATAAGGCATTCGACCCCCCCAGTCTCTTCTCATATTTTTTTCATGCCGAAGAGAGAAGGAGGCCTTAGAGCCTGCCTAGACTATCGCGCCCTCAACAAGGTGACAGTAAAGAACAAGTACCCTCTTCCGCTCATCTCTAACCTTTTGGATCAGGTGCGTAAGACCACCATATTTACGAAACTTGACTTACGAGGGGCATACCACCTGATCCGAATCAAGGAGGGGGATGAGTGGAAGACGGCTTTTTGTACCAAATTTGGGTTATACGAATATTGCGTAATGCCCTTTGGCTTATGCCGCCTTCCAGTTTGTTATCAATGAAATACTACGAGAATATCTGGACGTGTTTGTAATCATCTACATCAACAATATTTTAATTTACTCACAGAACATGACAGAGCATGTGAAACACATAGGACTAACACTGAAAAAATTGCAAGGCAATCATCTTTTTGCCAAATTGGACAAAAGCATCTTTCACACACAGAGGGTAGCGTTCCTTGGATTCATGATATCTCCCGAAGGTATCCATATGGATCCAGCCAAGGTATCTGCCATTGTTGAATGGAGTAGTCCCACCTTCCGTCAAAGAAGTACAATCATTCCTGGGGTTCGCTAACTTCTACAGCGGGTTCATCAACCATTTTTTAGATCTCATCACTCCTATCACCAGACTCCTAAAAAAGGGGGTAGAATTTAAGTGGGATGCAGATGCCGAGAAGGCCTTCAGACACTAAAAGACAGGTTTACCTCTGCCCCCAAGGTCAAACATGCGGATGAAACCCAACCTTATTATGTGGAGGCCGATGCATCTCAATATGCAGTCGGTGGGATCTTATCACAGCGAGAACAGAACAGTGGCACCCTGCATCCAGTGGCTTACTTCTCTAAGACCTTGTCTCATGCGGAACAAAATTACACCATAGGAGAAAGGGAACTACTTGCCATTAAGCTAGCTTTTCAGGAATGGCGCCATTACTTGTTAGGCTCCCCACACACCATCACGATATATTCCGATCACCGCAACTTAAAGTATTTTAGGACGGCCAACGCCCTGACCCCTAGGCAGATGCGATGGGTTTCCTTTTTTTGGAGAGTATGACTTTCAAATACATTTCCGTCCTGGGGTTAGACAAGGCAAGGCAGATGCATTGTCTCGTCTGGGTAAAGAACATAAATGGTCAATAGAAACCCCTACCGCCATTATACCGGAAGACCGAATCATTGCTGTAGGGGATCAGAGTGTAGATTCTCATACCTTTCTGACACATCTGGAAAAGGTCTACTCTTCCCTAGATCAAGTAGAGTGGTTTAAAGATCCTTCCAATACTATCACAGACAATCTCTTCTTCCATAAGAGCAAATTATTCCTCCCCACCAAAGAAACACAGGCCCTGATTATCAAATGGTGTCATGCCCTACCTTTAGCAGGTCACCCTGGAGAGGAAAAGACCTGATTGATGTGCCAGAGATGGTTCTGGTGGAAGGGCATGACAAAGGACATTGCAGCATATGTAAACGCATGCCCTACCTGTGCCAGACAAAAGTCCTTACATTGTGTTCCGGCCGGACTTCTACAACCCTTATCAGTGCCCAATAGTCCTTGGTCTTCCATTAGCATGGATTTTATCACTGTTCTTCCTTTGACTCGAGGGTATACCACTGTTTTGGTAGTAGTGGATTTATTGTCCAAGATGGCACATTTCGTCCCTCTAAAGAAGATTGCCACGGCGTTAGAACTCACTGAGGCCTTCATCCAGAATGTTGTGCGACTTCATGGGTTGCCTTCCGTTATCATATCAGACAGGGGTCCCCAATTTATCTCCAAATTCTGGCAGAATTTATGTACAGCACTATACATAGACCATCGTTTGTCATCATCATACCACCCACAGACGGGCAAACAGAGACAACTAATCAGACCTTAGAACAATTCTTGAGATGTTTGATCACTACTATCACAGGAGATTGGGTTCAAGCCTTACCTCTGGCGGAATTCGCCTATAACAATTCCACTCATTCTTCCTCTAAGATCTCCCCTTTCTATCTTACCACTGGACACCATCCTAAATTCCTTCCATTAGTATTACCACCTTCGGTATTAAACACACCTGCAGTAGTAGATCACCATGCACATCTTGTAAGAATTTGGAAACAAGCACGACAATATTTGATGGATGCCAAGGAAAGTATGGAAAAACAAGCTGATAGGCATAGACGTCCAGACCCTTTTCTACGCTATCAGAGACCTTGTTTGGCTAGCCTCAAAGAATCTTAAGTTGGAAGGGCCACGTAAATTACAACCCAGGTATCTAGGTCCTTTTTCCATCTCCAAGGTTATTAATTCTGTGGCCATCAAATTAAGTCTTCCTCCAGAAATGCAAATACACCCTGTCTTTCAGACTTCCTTGCTAAAACCATACCAAACTCCCTCCTGTCAAGAACCCCGCCACCCCCCATTACCGTAGATGGTGACCTGGAGTATGAAGTCAGACCCATTGTAGATTCAAGTAGGGTTAAAGGTAAACTACAGTATCTGATAGACTGGGTTGGATACCACCCAGAGGATCGTTCTTGGGAAACGGCAGAACAGGTACACACACCCTCATTATTCAGGAGGTTCCACGCTTTACACCCGTCAAAACCCAGACCTGTGAGGAGACCTTTAGGGGGGAGAACTGTTAGACCTCAAGCGAGGGGTTCCTCCTCTGCACTACCAGGATCATAATGCATTGCCAGGGTGGTGAGGGGTGTGCTGGGCCATACTGCTTTGCGACAGGTCATCTGATACTGATGGGAGGTTCTTAAGCATCCAGGGAGAACATGGCGGCGCTTGGCTTTCCTTTCCTGCCCTTTTTCTGCCTTGCTGGATTCCTTGTTACCTCGTGTCAAGCTCTGTTCTCCATTCTGGATTTCAAGCCTGTTTTTCACCTTGTGCCTAGTTTTCTGTTGGAAGCGCCATCGCTTCATTTCTACCTGTGGTGTTCCCCATAAAACCCCCGCCTTGTCCCGCCTGTTCCTTGAGAACTACCGAACCTTAATTAGCGCCCCTCTATTTGAACGCGGCGCTATTTTTTATTTTTTTTGGCAGACTGCGAGTACTTCGCTTTTTCCAATACCCTGCGGTGTTTATTTGTTCGCGTCCCCATGAATATATGGAGTAACGGGCAGACGCGCTTTTCTTTTTCACTTTTTGAATAAAGCTTTATTCGTGCATTTGTTTACGTTATTAAAGAACAGCGCATCGGAGATGCTGCTACGCCTAGGGTTTCGAGATGCAACAGCGTGTACTTCTGGATTCTCTTCTTGACGCTGTTGCCTTTCCAAAGCCCGTATTCTCCTATGATCAAGACTAGTGTTCGCCTGGATTTGAAAACGAGTCTTCTTTTGTCTAGGATTGTTTTTGGACTTTCAAAACCCTCTTCAAATACGGTTCCTATTTCGGGCCGTGAACTCTGACCCCTTTCTGTGGTTAAACTTCCTGTTTGGAGGTGTAGTAAAGCTGGAACTTTATTGGTTGCAGTTGAAAACAATCTGGAGCCTTCTTTTTTGTTCAAGAGACAAAGACGTTACTTTGAAAGATTTCATCAGTTGATCTCAGGTGAGTGTGGGACAGAACACTTTTAAAGGTGTATGTTTGAAGGAAGTTAGGGTGCTTAGATAGCTCCACTGTATGTAACAACATTGTTTCTGTTCTGTTCTCCCCTCTACTACAGCTATTGTCCGCACTTCCTGCCTGATCCTCTCCTCCAGCTGACGGACTGCTCTTGGTCTCTTCATTTTCTGGGATTGTCTTCCCTCCCTGTTGCGTTCCGTGTGACACAGTGAGGGAAACATCTTTGGGAAAAGCTGAGGCATTGGCTTTGCTCCTGGGGTTATTGGATTACTGCCTGGACACCCTGTGAGCCCGACAGATAGCTGAACTAACTATAACAGGGGGAATTTCACTGGTTTTGTACGAGTAAAAGTTTTTTTCACTGAATATATATATATGTTACTTTTTTATATAATTTTAAAATTATAAATACATTACAATTATTAGTTTAATACTTGTTTTAAAGTAAATATATATATATATATATATATATATATATATATATATATATATATATATATATATATATATATAAATTATTAAATATGTTTGTATGTGCGTTTAAATTTTTTTAATTAGGTTTAATTGTTATATTTGTTAAAATGTATAATAAATCTAATTTTTTTTAATTGATTTTATTCTTTAATATGTTTAATATTTGTTACATTTTTTTTTACATGTATATAAAAACAATATTTTGTACAACTATATTTATGACATAGATATTTTTTTCCTCGTTGTTACTGTAGATGATGTAGATATGTTTGATATCGATATTTTGGCCACAATCATTTTGTGAGGGTTTATTTTGCGTGTCAATATTTTGTCAGTGTACCCATGCGCCGCCCAGGCTCAACCTAAAACAGGTCAGAAGCAGGCTCCATGGCGAAACTACGCTGAAATCCTCTTTCCTATAAACACTTTCACTTTGAAGTCAGCCTAAAGCAAAATAACCAGGCTCCCACGAAAACACAGCTTGACATTTGACCAAGGTCTTTGAATGTCTAGCAAACATGACGAGATAAAAGCAAGATTTAAAGTCCCGTTGACAGAAAACTACTATGTGGAAGAATACAGTGAGCACAGCTTTCGGGCAAGACGAACTGTACTTGGACAGCCTAAACCATGTAAAGCCACCAATTGGGAAGCAAGAAAATGTGAGTCACAAACCACACAGTCGATGGCAAGCAACGATCAGAATACCTTTCCTAGGTCAACTTTTAAAACTCCACAAGATGTCTTTCGCATACCACACAGCTTCTCTGTATGGTAGGCTGTGACCTAAAAAAGGAGATGGGACATCACCCAGGGGCAGGACGTGGGAAGGGGGGGAAGAAAACATGCCTGAGAAAACATTATAGAAAAACCAACAAAGAGAACCTTTTTACAAAACTATTGGCCTTTACAGCATTTAAATCAACGTAAAAGCCGACATTTAAAAAACAAAAACTTTCTAGAGTTTGGTTTTTACCATATCATAAATATCATTCATCTTAAACATGTAAATTAAACTTTATGTGAAATGGTTTCTCAGCATTGGTAATTTGTGAATTAATTTTTCTATGAAAACACATATAACTACATAATAGACGTGTAAAACGGCTTGTGATTCACCCCTTGTGATTCACATCCCGTGAACAACTATTATACGCCTTTATCCCAATGGTTCCTCCCCATTTCTGTAGTTTCATCCATCGCCGTTTTTACACCTTAAACCACTGCGCCTTCAACCTTCACTGACATTGCCGTTTTAACACCTTAAACCACTGCGCCTTCAACATTCACTGACATCTCGGGCACAAGCCGCATGTGTACTGTGCGACTAGACTCTAGTCCTGAAGTGGATGCCCTCTTCTTTGTGTCACACATCAATTCACCCTCACAGAAGTCACCAATTAAATGCCTAGCAGTTTAGTTTTACTTATCTCTATTTTTTGTATTTTTCTCCCCCCTTTTATTCCCTTGTAAATGTTGATACAGTAATGTGATATAGGCAAAATATGTGAATAAGCTTAAGACAACAATGAACTATCCCTTGTCCTGAAGATGATGCTTTATATTGTTGTGAATAGCATCGAAACGTCGTCAACACTAAATGCACCATATGCAATATGATTTTATAATATTGTAATGATCAATGGTGTGAAAATGGATATTTAATGTCATAGTGATTACAAACAAACAGACACATCTTATACCCTGCCTTTGGCCATTCTGTTTTTCGTTGGTTTGTCTTGTGTTCTGTGGGTCACGGCTGTGCCCACTTGTCATTTAATGTTTTGAATCACAATCAACAGAACATATATAAAAATAAATTCTTGTCCGGCTGGACGAAAGACATACGATCTATTTAAGCGTATGATTATTGTGCTTGTCCATTTTTCCTTCCAAAATAGGGACCACTGTTCTCTAAAACATGTTACTGCCCAAGGTCCCTATGGCATACCTTCTGGGTTTCCCTTGTTTTGTATAATAGTTTAATGTTTATTGGTTAGTGAGTTATAAGTTATCCCATCACCCTTTACCAGGAGAAACCTCCTTGGATTACTTATGGAAGCCTTTCGCTGGTCATGGCCTCTTTTGTAAATGAAGGTACATTTTGACAAAAACTGTTTTTCTCCGAGAGCAGTTGCTGTTCATCTGAATGAGGTGAAATATTAGTGATATTGAATGGATCAATCTGACTTACGCTCACATTTGCTAAGCTGTTGCACAGATTCCCATAGGACAAAAATACTGGTACATGACTCAAACTGGCGCCGAAAATAGGGTCAATCAATATTTATGTGCAGAATATTTATTCTATCAATGGCATAAATCACATTACCTACATACATAATTTTCCATTTGATTTTATTCATGTCTTCATGTATTACCTGGAGGCCATATTTCTACAATTTTTTGCATGTTAATCTCTGGGCTTCAGGAGAAATTGGTTTCTAGGCCCACTAACCTCCAGCCGCGGTTGGTAGTGGGAGTACCTGCCGGGCGGTGACGTGGGTAGGGGGCGGGGAAGGGTGGGGGGTAGTAATCTATCGGTTACGGAGCTTTATAGGTAAGTAAACATATAAATAAATAAAATGAATTTCGTTGCGTGCACTAGAAATTCGTTTTATTTATTTATATGTTTGCTTACCTGTAAAGCGCCGTAATCCATAGATTACTACCCCCCACCCTGGCCCTCCCGCTCCCCACGTCACCGCCGGGCAGGTACTTCCACTACCGACCACGGCTGCTAACCTCAACACCAAACGCTAGTCAGCTGGGTCTTTAGCTTCTCCACATAAACCAAAGGACCTTTGAGTACACCCTGGACATACTTATATTGGTGCCGCACCACTAAGAGAATGTTATGGGCATGTGCTCAATGGTGCGTAAGCCCAAGGCTGGTGGTGCTCCTGTTTACTGAATGAGATTAGGAGCACTCCTAAATGGAAGTAACCACAGACTGCCGGCCCTCTGACTTGACACATGATACCTGTAACAGTCTAGTGTTTCTGTCGGCCGACAGAAACAGGAAGCACCCCCTCACAATGTAGCACCCTCTGGCCAGGCATGGCCAGAGGGCCTAAATAAACGGGCCGAGGTCGCTTGGGACTTCCGGTACCAGTGTAACAGTAGTGTGATTGCCTGTTGTTGCTCCCTGCATGTGTAGGGCTGTATTCACCCAGGTGCCCCATCTAGCGTGGGGTGGCCCCCAACACTGGCGACGAGAGTGGCATTTAGATACTTTGGGAACAGAGGATGGTACTGACAATCACGACCTTTTTGATACAGTCCAGGGATTACGGAATGGCTCTCTCAGTGCCATTACTTGTCCTGGAGCAGTCTGTTCACGATCAAATGCGAATGAAGGATTCTCCATGTGTGTGAAGTATGAAAAACCCTAGGGGGCATATTATCAAGAAAGGTCGTTACATTATCACCGCTTTTATTGGCAGGAAACTGCCGATAAAGCGGCGATAATGCTCTATGAATTCCAATCGAAGCCCATGTTAGATGTGAAGACATCTAACATGGGCATCGATTAGAATTGCATAGAGCATATTATCAAGCCCATTATCGCCGCTTTATCGGCAGTTTCCTGCCGATAAAAGCGGCGATAATGTAACGACCTTTCTTGATAATATGCCCCCAGGTGTGATATTTGTGGTAGGTGTTAGTTTTGTGGAAGGCCTTGGAGAAGACCTGTATTTTGGACTCCTCTTCCCATTGGTCCCTGGACTACCAAAAGCACTCCGCCCTCATCTGCAGTCTGCGAAAGTCACTTCTACTTCATTGATGTCTTATCTGGATGGAGGCTCAGGACACCTCAGCACTTATTCCTAAAACACGCCTATGGTGCCTTTTGGTCTTCTTGCATCAAAAAGCTTCACTAGATGAGCAGGCGGACTTGTGATGGTCACGTGGGTGGCAGAGGTAACGGACAAAGTCGGTTCAACAAGAGAAATTTACTATTGCAGTTGTGCCAAAATATAAATGACGCTCTCCATACCGTTCACATACAAGTCATTCTCATATGACCGGGTCCAAGGTTTCTTGATCCTATTCCACTCTAAAGTGGCCGGAAGTCGTATGAGGGTCTATAGAGTGAAGCAGCTGGGGTTCGCACAAACAACTCGCATTTTAACTTATTTTTCCACAGCCTCGATGTCATAAGGAGCGTCTTGAAACCGAAACTGCCCTTTCAAATAAAAAGAACTTGCAACCAGGCCCGGACTGGCCGTTGCGGGCACTGGGCAATCCCCAGGTGCGCCGCAAGGGTGGGGGCCGGTTTTGGGCACTGGGGGCCGTTTTTGTTACAGGGCCGTTTTTGCAGCATAGCTGCAAAATCGACCCTGTAACAAACTCAGCCGTAAACCGGCCCCGGCAAAGAGCTCGGTCGCACCCTCAGGGGGCCGGCCAAGCACTTTGCCAGGGCAGGTTTTGGTTCTCAATCCGGCCCTGCTTGCAATATCCAAACCGAAAACTACATAGCAGGATCGTGCACAGCAAGAAATGTACCCCAGCACATGCTGCAAACTTAAGTCTTACTGTGCAAAGTTCCAGAATCCAGCCATGTGCCTCAGTTGAATGAAAGGAAGCGGAACGACCAGAAGAGTTAAATACCAAAATAACTTGCCTTCTGAAAATGCAGAAAAAACCTACTGCTTATGAATGAGGTATTAAAAAGAAGAAAATAAACAGAAGAATGATGCCATCTTCTTTTCCTCCTTGTTGCAGTGTTATTACTTCTTATTGACACACCATGCATTAGGGCGTCACTAGACTATCCTTGTATTGTTTAAGGCTCCATCCAAGAAGGAGAAAGAAAAAAAAAAGAATCAATCAATTCTTGTTGCGATTTTCACTACTGCTAACAATCAATTTTACAGTGCACAATATATTTCGCCAAATGTAAGAAACTTTAATACTTTATAAAAAAAAAAACCTTCACGTTTGTTAAATAAGCTTTTAAGCTATTAGCAAAATTGTTTCACAGCAATAGAAACCGTTTTTTTAGTGTAGTTCAATTGCCATCAAGATGCAAACCAGGAGCAGAGACAAAGCATAGTGCACCACATATCGGAGAGTGTGAAAAATCAAACTTGAAGTGAAGAATTAAAACTCATAGCTGCTTTATGTTTTAAAAAGAAAACTGTGCCAAATGATGAGTAGCTCTGACCCCTGCGTAACGCAAGCTTTTGGCACTGTTGACTGATGACATATTTTAATGCACTTTGGCAGAGTGAATAGGTTTGGCTTACAAATAGAGTGAAGTCACAGAGGGGCCTGGCAGACTATGCATGCACAAACACAGATCCCCAAGCACAAAGAGATAAAGATGCAAGCAGACAAATGGACATCTAGGCATACCAAGACATATGTGCATCAGAGATACAGACAACACATATGCACCTACAGGCAACAGTACACAGGCACACATGCAGTCTCAGACGTACAGGAAGAGGAATGCACGACTGTGTGATTAGATGGATAAGTGTGCATTTGTGAATGCACACATGATTTAATGTATACATGTATACACATGGGTGCATGAATGGATTACCAAATATACATTTGTTGTTTAGGACTTGTTTTTTGGCTTACAACCGATTGGATTTGTTTTACTATGATGCGATTTTGCAATTGTTTGCGTTGTAAGAGCAGAGAACAAAGATGTTGGCACTTTTTCTGTGGTTTACGTTTTACTACGATATATGCTTAAGAAGCAGGTTCTAAACTTCAGTCTCCTTTAAGAGCATTCGGCAGTGAAAATATCAAACAAAACATTTGAATGGGACAAGAGAATACATAAGTATTCACTACACACCTTTACGGAAAGCAAGTCTGAAACACATTCAGGCAATTACAAAATGTGTGCCCTATCCTGGTATTTGTGAAGAAACAACCCCTTTTTCAATCATAGATCAATGGCATCTAGAGTATGCACATAATGCCTTATTAGCCAAGCACTGTCCACAAAACGTATAATAATTATATAGAACAACCCTCAGACACTTATAGTATAGTAGGGAATTGTCCAGAGGGTGAAGCAAATGCAGCAGCAAAAATACTCTAAATGCTGGGCTCCACCTCAAACAGCACTCACTATAGCTTATGATGGGCTACAAAAGAGGAGTGTGAAACGAATAATTAGAAGGAATAGTCAATAATACAAATTAAGAAGCATTCTACTTTGACTACACAGTATAAATAGTTACTCAGGTATTTTGTTTTAAGGGAAAATAACGAAGTTAAATGTGTGGTTATCATAAGATTTTTTGTCAACATATCTGAAAAAGAAAGTTCAAAGAGAATGTTTTACAGCAATTTAAATCCAATAAAAAATACACTTTTCAAAAGACCTCTAGTGGGTAATACTGAACAGTGGGATTTGGGTTAGGAAATTGTTTTTAATTGGTTGGTTCTAAAGTCAATCTAGTTAGCTAGTTTCTTACTGGATGGCCTTTGTCGTTCTTGTGTTATTTCTTCTCCTGGACCATAGTTTCTCTACCACCCTTTTGAGTGGATGACTTGTATCCTTCCACTGCTCATATTCAGATAATGAAATTATTATTCTTTTTAGCACTACACAGAAGTGAGCACATGTGTGTTCTTGAGTTTTCTCCTTTGCCCTGTGTGTTGACTCTCTGTTCACCCTTCCGCCCCCTTTTTTTCCTGTCAAATAATAACTTTGGTGATAAACGTAGCATTTCATAAAAGCACACACAGTACATTAACAGCACATTAAATATTATATAGTCTCTTAAAATCTACAGACTAATGTTGTCCTGGGCACTGTCCCAGAGCCCCTTTCCCATCGAACAGGGCTGGTTATTCCCCATTTGACAATTAAGGTGAGTTTCAGACATGGTCCATGCTAGTCACCATGCAACAAAGTTTAATTCCGGCCTTTAGAATCAATATGAGCAAGCCTGACTGACTAAAGCAATCTTCTCTGACCGGGGCAGCCACTGAGTTCAGAGAATACAGAGGCATGTCTTCTCAGGCTCCGGTCTCACAATGCAGGAGGGTTGTGGCATCTAGCAGACCTCTCTGGATGATGCATCGGGACAAACTATCTCTGACGGGATATCCAGACATTACTCCGTAGCTTGCATGTCTAATTGTAAATATGTTATGTAATTGTGTATATATGTGAATTCGTATAGGCTCACAACATTCCCCACCCTATGAACAGTCCTTGAGCTGAGGATCTTCCGTAAAATCTTATTATGATACCACCATTGGAGTCCTGTGCTTTTCTAATCCCAAAGTGTACTTGCCTGTGTAACCAATTCATGTCATTGCGTATGTATCTAAATTAAAAACCTGCCTTAAGACACTTCATGTGGCGTTACATGTGTGGTAATGCACTCTCTTTTCACTTTTTTAAGCAAAGGTTTGGAGTGAAACTTGGCGCTGCACCACATACGCTGTCTGGTTCCCGGCGCACATAGCCTTAGTTGCAGCACACAGAGACCTTATACTGCCGCACACAGAGGAAAAAAATTAGAGGGAACATTGACCTCCACACAATATAGCACCCTCTGGCCAGGTGTGGCCAGAGGACTTAAATAAACGGGCCGGGGTCAGTCGGAACTTCCGGCCCATACCAGTGTAACAGTAGTGTGGTTGCCTGTTATTGCTCCCTGCGTGTGTAGGCCTGTATTCACCCAGGTGCCCCCATCTAGCGTGTGGTGGCCCCCAACAGATACCATCTGGTGGTTTTAGAATTCTCTTGGGTATTTTGAAGGGGGGGGGGAGTTGGAGGCTGCTCAGGTAGGAGTCACAATCCTATCAGCATTGTTTGCATAGGAAAGCCATTTCTCTCCTTCAGCATAATGTGCTGCAGTCACCCAGCACTGCGTGCAAAGCCAAACCGGAAGGTCATCGCGCTGCTGTAAGTCTTATTGCCGTTTCTGCTGGTCTTTGTTGAACACATATGGTTAAGGATTGCAGTGTGCTTCTGTAAGGCTGAAAGATGGACAACATTTGGTGTTCTTGTATTTCAGACACAGATAATTTTAAAGTCACCCACGTCTCTGTTTGAGGCCACACTAATCAAAGAGATTCTCTAAGAAAAGCAAGGCACAATCTCTTCTATCAGATATTACCCTTCTCAGGATCTCTGCCAAAGTAGCAAAGTATTATCTAGCTTTGATTTTCTTGGCATGCATATTTTATGGCATGCTTTTGGGTGGGTGCTGGGATCTTGACTGGCGGGGGTTGTGATATGTCAGTATTGTTTCTTCTGGCTCCTTGAAACATGTCTAATTCCAGGAACTCCGGAGCGGTTGGCAGTTGGCATGTGCTAAATTGGCACATAGGCAGCACCATCTCCTCTTCCACGAACCTCTCTCTTCAGAGATAAGTACTCGGGAAGCAGAGTGAGGCCTAGACCTTACCAGGAGACAAGTCACAGTTTCTTTTTTTTTATTCAAGAATTTTTTTATTGGAGAGATTCATCAACAGGCATTCGAATAGGATTTAAGAGCATGACAGATGCAAACCGAGCACTTATTTAAAAAAGAAAGCACAAAAAATTGAAAATCCAGCTATCAATAAAAAAGACATTATGCAAATGTGCAGAACTCATTCAACGTATCAAAATAAGACAATTGGAAATACATGTTAAGCCCAAAAAGACAGAAATAGAAACGGAAAGTAAGTCATGGAAAGTGAGAGGTTAGAAGAACAAGCATTTGCAATGCAATAGGTCTCGCATTAGGAAAGTTTGAGCTATTGGTATTGTAAATGACAAATTTGTTATTTATGTGTTGGTTTTGAAAATAGCGAAATGAATAGCTTTGTCATTTACAATGCCAATAGTTTTAACTTTTGCAAATGTGACACCTATAGCATTTGTAATGCAATATGTATTGTATTAACGTGACTTAGATGTATTGATATTACAAATAACAATGGCTTTAATTTATTTTTAATAATAAATACTTAAATAAAAGTTATTGTCATTTATAATGGCAATAGCTTAAACTTTGGTAAATAACTTTTGTGAAGATTATGTTCAGTGTATTTTATTGTGACTAAAATCCAAGAACAGAAGTGAAATATTAACATCTTTTTGTGACATTTGTAATAAAGCTTGAAACATTGAGAGAACATATTTGAACCAGTTGAATGGTTGCACAGATTGATGCTGTGGTGGCGCTGAGTGATGTTGTGGTTGCGACGAGTGATGCTGTGGCTTTCAGTGATGCTGTGGTAGCGCATAGTAGTGATGTGGTGCCCCTGAGTGATGCTGTGGTGGTGCTGAGTGATGCTGTGGGGATGCGATAGAGTGAGTGCGATAGATAGATAGAGGGAGGGAGCTAGATAGATAGATAGATAGATAGATAGATAGATAGATAGATGATAGATAGATAGATAGATAGATAGATAGATAGATAGATAGATAGATAGATAGATAGATAGATAGATAGATAGATAGATAGAGTGTTGGCAATAGAGTGAGTGCGATGGATAGACAGATAGAGTGAGTTAATAATTTTCTGCTGTGGGCAGCGTGCTCCTCAGAAGCATTCCCCAGGTAAAGGGAGGCTTTGTGTGAGCTGCATTCCAGACAATTTACAGTGACGGTAGGACGAGAGAGGCACAGAATGTGATGAGAATTGCCGACTCGCATGCCTCCATTTTTGCTGATGCGCATGAATCTCAGTAATTAGTCTGCACACAAAGTGATAAATGTATCCCCCTTAGCCGTAGCCGTTGAACCACTGGCTCTATGTGTTGCATGCATGCGTTAATGTGGCAGTCTATTTTGGCTAGCAGGCACACTCACAACACAATGAAAATGAACTACTATTACCCAATGTAACAGTACTCAATTCATCCACCTTAGAAGCTGGAAGTGTGAGTTGGTCCTGCCAGGATGTGAATTAATGGCCTTCATTACATAACTGCAGATGTATGCAGCGAGCATTTAAAACACAGAAAAATATTGCTGTGAATGTGTGTGTGCGTATGTGTGTGTGCGTGCCTGCATGTGTGTGAAAGAATTAGCACTAAATAGCACGAGTGTGAGTTGGTCCTGCCAGGATGTGAACTGATGACCTTTATTACATAACTGAAGATGTCAACAGCGAGCGTTTAAAACACAGAAAAATATTTCTGTGAATGTGTGTGTGTGTGTGTAGGTGTGTGTGTGCATGTGTGTGAAAGAATTAGCACTAAATAGCACGTGTGTGAGTTGGTCCTGCCAGGATGTGAACTGATGACCTTTATTACATAACTAAAGATGTCAGCAGCGAGCATTTAAAACACAGAAAAATCTTGCTGTGAGTGTGTGTGCGTGCGTACATGTGTGTGACAGAATTAGCACTAAACAGCACGTGTGTGAGTTGGTCCTGCCAGGATGTGAACTGTAGACCTTTATTACATAACTGAAGATGTCAGCAGCAAGCGTTTAAAACCCAGAAAATCTTGCTGTGAATGTGTGTGTGTGCGTGCGTGCATGTGTGTGAAAGAATTAGCACTAAATAGCATGTGTGTGAGTTGGTCCTGCCAGGATGTGAACTGATGACCTTTAATACATAACTTAAGATGTCAGCAGCGAGCGTTTAAAACACAGAAAAATCTTGCTGTGAGTGTGTTTGTGCGTCCGTGCATGTGTGTGAAAGAATTAGCACTAAATAGCACGTGTGTTAGTTGGTTCTGCCAGGATGGGAACTGATGACCTTTATTACATAACTGAAGATGTCAGCAGCGAGCGTTTAAAACACAGAAAAATCTTGCTGCAAATGTGTGTGTGTGTTTTCCTGGTTGTGGTGTGCGAGGCTTTCTTTCAAGTCGGGTGGGGGAGCAGGGGAGCCAGTAAGTGGAAGGGAATAGCTCTCTGCATTGCTGGGTGGGCGGGGGAGCAGCAGCCTGTGGTGTGAGAGACAAATGTTGGGGTGAGGAGGAGGAAGGGGGGAGAGAGTGCGCTGCAGAGGAAGAGGCTGAAGGTGGGAGGGCGGGGGAGATAGCGAAAGGGTGAGAGAAGAGGCATGGGGCGGGGGAGAGCATTCCTTTGAAGTGTGAAGCTCTCGGCATTGCTGTGGCAGGTCTGATGCGATAATGAAGGCGGCTCGGGGAGCAAACGGCAAGGGCACATGCACTCGGCGTAATCCGGCTGGTTCAGCTTTCCTGTTTCCACCTCTATATGTCTCGACATCTGCAATGCGCAAGCGAATTGGCAGAGGTCGAGACCTAAAGAATGGAAGGGAGGGAGGAATTAAAAGACATAGTGCTATGATAGGCAAAATAAATGACCGAGTCGTAGGCAGGCGTAACTCAAGGTGGAATATTCTTTTGCAGATACAGGTCCAATTTCGACCACAGTGTGAAGATTTCTTCTTGAAATCACCATTGTGTAGACTGTTGTCTGTGCTTCTTTTTTTTTATTGAACCAGATCATACAGGAGTAATATTAAACAATACACAAAGAATAATCTCGACACAGCGAACAAGCAAAGTATATCAACAAAAAAAAAGACAAAATAGACTTAAGACAGTCAATTAAATAACAGTAAAAATAGCATTATCAGGATTAACAAATTAAATACAATACGACGGCACCTGTAAAAAGCAAAATAATACTTCATCTAGGGTTACCATTAATATGAGCTGACCTAATGCCGGCTTTCCAGTTAGAGATTGCGAGCCAAATCGCCTCACCCTTTTTTCTAGCTTTTGGGGCCCTAGTAGCATAAATAGCTGTTTCAAAGTTATAAACCGCCAGAAAGCGAGCCAACCACATCTGAAAGCTGGGTGGATCAACGTCCTTCCATCGAGCGGACAAAAAAATTCTAAGAACAGCTGTACCGATAAAGACCAACTTCTGTTCTCTCCTGGTAAGCTTAAGTGAACAATCAAACCCAAGTACAAAGAGGGTCTCGGACTCGGGAATTTCATGCCCAAATATTTCTTCCCAAAATTTGGCTATCATGCTCTTGATGGAGACGAGCTCGCTGCAGCTGCTAAACATATGAATTAATGTGGCAGGTCCCTGCTGGCATCTGGGACATAGGTCGTTCTCCCTTTTCCCCCAGGAATATAATTTAGCCGGGGTATAGTAAAGATTAAATATAGTTTTAAAGAGCTGTGCCTTAAGATTGCTTGCCATGAGAAGGTTGTGTGACAGATCTAAACATCTATCAATGTCGACGTTGGGATTCCCTAATTTAACCACCCAGATTGTTTCTATTTTTTCTAAATCATCCTGACTTCTAGTCAGCAACATTTTATATATAACACCAATTCTGATGGTCAGCCTATTCAAGGCTTCAATGATTTCTATTCTAGATAAAGAAATAGTTGATTCTTTCGCTTTAAGTTTAGCATATACCTGTACAAATTTCAGATAATCTCCGTTAGATAGTTGATATTTCTCTTTTACGTATGAGAAAGTAGTTGCAAAGCCCCTCACCAAGAGATCATTCACTGTCCTAATTCCGGACGCTTCCCATTTCCTAGAGATGACACCATACTCTAAGCCCAATGTTGCTGTTGAGTGCCAAAGGGGTGTATATCCATTTATTTTCCCAATGAGCATATGTTTAGAGGCATTAGTCCAAACCTTCCATGCACTTGTTATAACTGTTAGCTTGATATTCTTTCTGTAATATATTGCATCTGTTTGCCTCAAAAAGAGACCCTTGTACGCCTGTCCCAGTACCAGCTTGTAGATAGAGGGGATTGGGCTTGTGCCAATATCGATTATATTAGCTGGGGGGCATACAAGAGGGGCCATTTGATGAAGAAAGGTAGCCCAATGATATAAAATGGCACAGGGAATGGCAAGACCACCCCTATCCTGGGGGAGTGATAATAGCCTATGAGATCTCCTGACCTTGCCTTTTTGCCAAATAAATTTAGACATAAGAGAGTTCAGTGTTCTTAATATGTGAGCATCTATAGCCAAAGGAATTGCTCGAAATAGGTACAAAAACCTGGGCAGCACATTCATTTTTAGAAAATTACCTCTACCTATAATCGATAGGTGAAGACTGTTAATCCTGTCCAGATCTTTTTTAAGATTAGCCAATAATGGGTCCATATTAAGATTAGGTATAAATCTAACGGTGGGACTAATGATAACCCCCAAATACGTGGCCTTATTTGCTCTCCTTTGATCTGTGAAGATGGTATTAGCCGTACCCAATATAACTGTCTTCCCCTTATTCAAAGAGTATCCTGAATATTTATCATAGTCGAGTGTCACAGTCTCTATTTCTTTAATGGCCTCAATCGGATTAGATGTAATAATCGCGATATCATCGGCATAGGCCAATACTTTTGTCTCGTATTGGCCGCAAACAACCGGTCTTATTGCTTGGGTCTCCAATAGCTTAAGAATTAGGGGGTCTATGTATAGTGCAAATAATAGGGGTGAACAGGGGCACCCTTGCCTAGTGCCCCTGGATATATTAATATACCCAGACTCTGAACCCATAATCTGTAGCTTTGCCTTGGGGGATAGATACCTAGATTTAATAGATTTAATAAATTTGGGGCCAAAATTGTGCCGTGCCAGGACCGCCCATAAGAAGCTCCATGAAACACGGTCAAAGGCCTTCTCGGCATCCAGTAGGATCATCGTCATCCGGCCCCCCGTGACCGACATGGCGTCAAATAGGGCAATAGCCCTACGTGTGTGAATAGTAGTACCCTTTCCAGGGACAAACCCATGCTGCCACGGGGAGACCAGGCGTTCGACGACCCGACTGAGCCGAGCAGCCATCACTTTGGCATATAATTTGGAGTCCGAATTGATTAATGAAATGGGACGATAGGATGTGAGTTGATCAGGGGATTTGCCTTTTTTAGGGAAAACAACTACATTAGTTTCGTTCCAAGATTCAGGAGAGACACCATTATGTTGTATCCCCAAAAACAAATCGTAGAGCAGGGGACATAGATGGTCACTCAGTATTTTATATAAGTCAAGCAGTATTTTGTCAGGGCCAGCAGCTTTACCAGTTGAGAGTGAAGACATGGCTGCCTGTACCTCAATCAAAGTGATTTCTTTATCGAGGTCCTCACGGGAGGTCTCGTCTAAGATTCTCACAGTATCAGGGTTATCCAAAAGCTTATTAAGATATAGACCTGAATCATTCTCATTCGTAATTAGGTCATCTGAATATAATTTCTGATAATAGCGTTGAAAGGAGGAGACAATATCTGGAATTTTTGTATAAGTCTGGCCTCTATCCTGTATGGAGCAGATATTATTGAATACATTCTTCTGACGAGTACGTAACGCTAACTGCTTGCCAGCCCTCTCACCACTCTTGTATAAGTCTTTCCTATATGCTCTATATGTCTCGGCGGCCTTTTGACTAAGACTGGAGTTGAGTTCGGATTTTAAGACTGCTAGTTGATACATAGTAAACTTGTCGTCAAGGCCCAGGGAGATCTATACAATATGTTCCTCTTCAACTTTCGCCAACCTTTGTATTTTTAAATTATATTCATTATTTGCCAGTTTTCTAGCCCTGCTTTGATAGCTAATGGTTTCCCCCCTCAGAGCAGATTGAAAGCAGTCCCACACCACATTCCTTGGCGCACTAAACCGATTAATATTAAAATATTCTTCAACCCAATTTTCAATAAAGATGATATATCCTTATTGGCCAAAAGTTTACGATCAAATGTCCATGGCGGTTGTTGTTTAGGTAGGGTTGCAAGGTTAACTGTAAAAATTAGTGCATTGTGGTCTGAGATGATCTTTGGGCATTTGATGATTGAAGATTGCGCCGCAAGCTCGTTGGAGACAAACATATAATCAATGCGAACGTGCTTCTTGTGCTTCTTGTGTGTGAAAGAATTAGCACTAAATAGCACATGTGTGTGTTGGTCCTGCCAGGATGTGAACTGATGACCTTTATTACATAACTGAAGATGTCAGCAGCGAGTGTTTAAAATACAGAAAAATCTTGCTATGAGTGTGTGTGTGTGCATGTGTGTGGATGTGTGTGCGTGTGTGTGCGTCTGTGCATGTGTGTGAAAAAATTAGCACTAAATAGCACGTGTGTGAGTTGGTCCTGCCAGGATGTGAACTGAAGACCTTCATTACATAACTGAAGATGTCAGCAGCGAGCATTTAAAACACAGAAAAATCTTGATGTGAGTGTGTGTGTGCGTGCGTGCATGTGTGTGAACTGATGACCTTTATTACATAACTGAAGATGTCAGCAGAGAGCGTTTAAAACACACAAAAATGTTGCTGTGAATGTGTGTGTGTGCGTGTGTGTGCATGTGTATGAAAGAATTAGCACTAAATAGCACGTGTGTGAGTTGGTCCTGCCAGGATGTGAACTGTAGGCCTTTATTACATAACTGAATATGTTAGCAGCGAGCGTTTAAAACATAGAAAAATCTTGCTGTGAATGTGTGTGTGTGTGTGTGTGTGTGCGCGTGTGCGTGGGTGTGTGTGTGTGTGTCTGAATCGTTTTTGGCCACTATAGGTGTGGCAGGGTATACTCAGACATGAGTCCCTTTCTCACTGCACCATCAGGATTCAAGCAAGCCGGGCCGAAGACGGCTGAAATGCCAGAAACCGGTCCCCGGTAGCTTGTCTCCTTTCTGGTGAAGAATTGGCTTGGTAGTTTAGTCTGCCCTGTTCCCATGATGCACTGGGCCAGGGACAGACTGATTTGCATATAGCCAGGTTCTGAGCTGGGATGGTGCAGTGAGATAAATAACGGTGATGGATCAAGCCCTGATCTTTGGACTGGGTAAGAGTGGTCTGCTTAATTCAGACACTCTGTTCATCACCACCCCCTTTTCTGAATCGTTTTTGGCCACTATAGGTGTGGCAGGGTATACTCAGACATGAGTCCCTTTCTCACTGCACCATCAGGATTCAAGCAAGCCGGGCCGAAGACGGCTGAAATGCCAGAAACCGGTCCCCGGTAGCTTGTCTCCTTTCTGGTGAAGAATTGGCTTGGTAGTTTAGTCTGCCCTGTTCCCATGATGCACTGGGCCAGGGACAGACTGATTTGCATATAGCCAGGTTCTGAGCTGGGATGGTGCAGTGAGATAAATAACGGTGATGGATCAAGCCCTGATCTTTGGACTGGGTAAGAGTGGTCTGCTTAATTCAGACACTCTGTTCATCACCACCCCCTTTTCTGAATCGTTTTTGGCCACTATAGGTGTGGCAGGGTATACTCAGACATGAGTCCCTTTCTCACTGCACCATCAGGATTCAAGCAAGCCGGGCCGAAGACGGCTGAAATGCCAGAAACCGGTCCCCGGTAGCTTGTCTCCTTTCTGGTGAAGAATTAGCTTGGTAGTTTAGTCTGCCCTGTTCCCATGATGCACTGGGCCAGGGACAGACTGATTTGCATATAGCCAGGTTCTGAGCTGGGATGGTGCAGTGAGATAAATAACGGTGATGGATCAAGCCCTGATCTTTGGACTGGGTAAGAGTGGTCTGCTTAATTCAGACACTCTGTTCATCACCACCCCCTTTTCTGAATCGTTTTTGGCCACTATAGGTGTGGCAGGGTATACTCAGACATGAGTCCCTTTCTCACTGCACCATCAGGATTCAAGCAAGCCGGGCCGAAGACGGCTGAAATGCCAGAAACCGGTCCCCGGTAGCTTGTCTCCTTTCTGGTGAAGAATTGGCTTGGTAGTTTAGTCTGCCCTGTTCCCATGATGCACTGGGCCAGGGACAGACTGATTTGCATATAGCCAGGTTCTTAGCTGGGATGGTGCAGTGAGATAAATAACGGTGATGGATCAAGCCCTGATCTTTGGACTGGGTAAGAGTGGTCTGCTTAATTCAGACACTCTGTTCATCACCACCCCCTTTTCTGAATCGTTTTTGGCCACTATAGGTGTGGCAGGGTATACTCAGACATGAGTCCCTTTCTCACTGCACCATCAGGATTCAAGCAAGCCGGGCCGAAGACGGCTGAAATGCCAGAAACCGGTCCCCGGTAGCTTGTCTCCTTTCTGGTGAAGAATTGGCTTGGTAGTTTAGTCTGCCCTGTTCCCATGATGCACTGGGCCAGGGACAGACTGATTTGCATATAGCCAGGTTCTGAGCTGGGATGGTGCAGTGAGATAAATAACAGTGATGGATCAAGCCCTGATCTTTGGACTGGGTAAGAGTGGTCTGCTTAATTCAGACACTCTGTTCATCACCACCCCCTTTTCTGAATCGTTGTGTGTGTGTGCGTGCATGTGTGTGAAAGAATTAGCACTAAATAGCACGTGTGTGAGTTGGTCCTGCCAGGATGTGAACTGATGACCTCTATTACATAACTAAAGATGTCAGCAGCGAGCGTTTAAAACACAGAAAAATCTTGCTGTGAGTGTGTGTGTGCGTCCGTGCATGTGTGTGAAAGAATTAGCACTAAATAGCACATGTGTTAGTTGGTCCTGCGAGGATGGGAACTGATGACCTTTATTACATAACTGACGATGTCAGCAGCGAGCGTTTAAAACACAGAAAAATCTTGCTGCGAATGTGTGTGTGTGTTTTCCTGGTCGTGGTGTGCGAGGCTTCCTTTCAAGTCGGGTGGGGGAGCAGGGGAGCCAGTAAGTGGAAGGGAATAGCTCCCTGCATTGCTGGGTGGACGGGGGAGCAGCAGCCTGTGATGTGAGAGACAAATGTTGGGGTGAGGAGGAGGGAGGGGGGAGAGAGTGCGCTGC
Source organism: Lissotriton vulgaris (assembly GCF_964263255.1). Taxonomy (NCBI): domain Eukaryota; kingdom Metazoa; phylum Chordata; class Amphibia; order Caudata; family Salamandridae; genus Lissotriton; species Lissotriton vulgaris. The sequence goes on from NC_141697.1 coordinate 770,374,806, forward strand.
AGAGGAAGAGGCTAAAGGTGGGAGGGCGGGAGAGATAGCGAAAGGGTGAGAGAAGAGGCATGGGGCGGGGGAGAGCATTCCTTTGAAGTGTGAAGCTCTCGGCATTGCTGTGGCAGGTCTGATGCGATAATGGAGGCGGCTCGGGGAGCAAACGGCAAGGGTGTGCAAGGGCACATGCACTCGGCGTAATCCGGTTGGTTCAGCTTTCCTGTTTCCACCTCTATATGTCTCAACATCTGCAATGCGCAAGCGCATTGGCAGAGGTTGAGACCTAAAGAATGGAAGGGAGGGAGGAATAAGGATGGGCGAATTTTGCGAATCTGGCGTTCGCGAATTTGCTTATTTGCGATCTCGCAATCCGCAAAATCAGCGAATTCTCGTGAATTCGCGGATTTTTTTTTTTTTGGGGTTCGCAAGGGTTTCTGCCAGTTCGCGGGTGTTTTGTACCAGTTCGGGACTATGTTGTTTCTATGTCTGGTTCATCATCACAGGTTCCCAGCACCCTCAGTTTCACCCCTGCCACCCTCTGTTTCACCCATGCCACCCTCTGGTACATCAATGCCACCCTCTGGTTCATCATCACTGTAGATTATGGGGGGGAAAAGCAAGCACACCTGCCCTGCTTCAACTGACATGAATTAATTTGGGGTTGGTTTATTAATGTGTCACTGTTTTAAAATTCCAGTCTGGCACCTGCTTCCTTATCTGTAATTTGCTTTATGTTGCAGTGCAATTTTTTTTCCAGGACCTTTGTCGCCTACTTGTAGCTATTCTATGAGCCTGCTGTGAGGGTCAGAGCAGGGTCATACAATTGTTGCAACTAGCAACTGAACTCTGGAGGGGCCCCAGTCAGGAAGCACTACAGGGAATGGTTACTAATGATGAGTTTGAACTTTTGCACCTGCTGATTGCTTTCAGTTTTGCAAAACTCGTTTTTTTGCAATTTCGCGGGATTTGCGGGGCGCGAACTTGCGCGAGATCGAATTCGGAAGCTGCGAATTCGTGCGAATATGCGATTTGTTTTTTTGCGGCGTGTTAGTTTGCAAGGTTTTGTGCGTTTTAGCGAGCCGCTTGTAGCGCAGCGGCACAAAGTTACCCTTGCGGTCGTTCACGGGCGCGGCCATCTTGTTTGCATGACGTATTTCCGTTTCCGGGCGCGATGTGTAATCTCGCAAAGTGTGCGGCTCGCTAGTACAATTTCGCGTGTGATCGCGAGGTAAATCTCGCGCAAACTTACCCACGCGGTCGTTAACGGGCGCGGCCATCTTGTTTCTCATTCATTGCTATGGTTCTGGGCATGCTTTTTGTATCCTCTCCAAATCTCTGCCATCCTTTGCTTGTTTGAAGTTTTTTTTGATCTATTTTACTTATTATCTATCCCTCTATTTTTCTAGCCCTATTTTTTTGTGTTTTCTGCTACTTTTGGTTAATTTTAAACTACTTTTTTAAACTCTTTTCTTTTCTTCTCTTCCCTATTCTATTTTCTTTATTATTTAGCTTCCTTTCTGCCCAGACCATGGTGAAGGGAGCCGGGAAGCATCCCGAGAAGGGGAAGGGTCCCGCACCCCGTGCCCGGCTCCCGTGCGGGCGTTTGAGGGGGGAGAAAGTCGCACCCCGGGAGATCTTCAGCCCGGGCCGCACTAATTTTTTATGTTCAGCGCCGCCTCCCCAGGACCATCATGGCAGGCGGCAGGATCGGTAGTGGGTACGGGATCCAGGAGCGCCGGAAGCGGTGGGAGAAGGTGTGCCGGGCCATGTACCACCACTCTCGGGTCCGGGGCACCTACAACCAGGTCACCCACCGCTGGACGGATGTCCTGGACCGTGAACGCGATCTGCTCGACCTGCTTGGCCTTGAGATCCCCGGGCTTGGTGAGTAGTAGTAGCTATTTCTTTACTACTCTGTTTTCTCCTGCTCTGTGTGTTATTATATTGCAAATGTTTATTTTTTACCAAGAGCAATAATGCTGCTGATTACATTGTAGGTAAATTATATTTCAAAATCTTCTGTGCATTTCAGGTGCACTGTTCTCCTTCTCAGTAGTGTTGCTACTATGCTTATTTGTTTTCGATTTTGTGTTCATTTCATTGGCCTGTGAAATTATGTATGAGTGTAATTAAAAGAACTGCGTAATGCTAGATACTAAGGTTCAGATTTTTAATTACCGGCGCATCCCTGCAAAGTAGCAGGGATGCGCCAGTAATTGTGCGCCACGCCACCACCACCCATGGTGCGCCGTATTTACAATGCGGCGCACCATGGGCCCAAAACGTCACCAAAGCGTTACGCATCTGTGCCGTAAAGGCGGCGCATTGCTGGAGTTGCGTCGCAACAATGGCGCAGCTCCATCAATGCTCTGGGGTGCCCTATCTCCCCAATGCTGCGTCAAGCCGTACGTCTGCTTCAAGCAGGCGCAGAGTTTGAGTCACGCATCATTGTCCTTAAAGTGACTGATTGAAATCTTATACATTTCCCTCAGCCACTTTTAGGATGCGTTCCTGGGCAGGAACGCCCTCCCTTGCGCCGGAACGCCCCCTGATGGCACAGGGCTTTACAACATGATGCATCTCCCATATGCGTCACGTTGTTAATATACGCTGCACCATTGCGCCTCTTTTGTTCTGCCGCTGTGTCACAAAAGTCACGCAACAGTGGAGCAAAAGAGCCGCAAGGGGCTTCTAAATCAGCCCCTACAGACTCAAGTCCAGTCCTTCCTTTGTACACATGGCGATAAGAAGAAATAGTGGTGGTGGATTGATAGTTTGAGTATTTTAATGACTGATTAATGTAGTAGGAAACTTTAGTGTTGTCGCTGATCTGCAATCACGATGGACTTTGTCTGTCACTTCGCGTGCTGCGGACTGCTGCCTGCCAATCCTAGGCAAACCTTTTTAGTACTTTGTTTAGTGAGTTACATAAGAACTTTCCAATTCGACGGTCCGCAAATCAAGCAATACTAATAACGTAGTAGACCACATGAGATTGGTCAATATATCCCGTGGAATAGTTGTCTATTTGCTATTTCGCCAAAATATTTTGTTATTGTTCTTTTGAAATGTTTGATTTGGTTGACAAATATCATCCATGTTTTCTGGTCTTTCTTTCTTTCATGTTGTACATCATTTCCCCCCAGGGGCAAGAGGACACAGGAGGAGGAGGAGGGTGCTGTTCAGGATGCAGGCCAGGATCGGGCAGGCGAGGGCTCCTTTGCTGGCCCCAGTAAGTTTTAATTTTTAATATAGAGTACTTATTTTTTCCTAGCGTTCCTCATTCGATTTTTTCTAAATCGTCTTTGATCTTCTTGTAGACTGGATCTAAATTCTTATCCTGCCTCGACTATGACTCCCTGTGGTATTACTAGATTATTCTTATTAGTCTGTCTGTGTAGCTAACTAAGATTGCACATTTGACAATTCCATTGGACTCCCATTCTAGTCAGCAATAGCTCTATGCACTGAGTGCAGTCCTCTGGGATTGTCCATAATGTCTTTTCAAGTCTTCTAAATGTTTATGCTTTGACAATTGCCAACAATAAAAAGGTGAATGACCACCAAGAAAGAATAAGATACTACTTTACTTTTGGTTTGGATAGTAGGACAATCCATTCTACTACTGTTGCAGGGACAAATCTGCACAAACAGAACTATGGACACTAAATAATGCATTGCTTAGCTTATCAATTATAATAGGTGCTGTTAGACTTTCCACATACCTCAGTGATAACAGACTTTGTAGTTGAACCCCCAATCTCCTTACTGACTAGATAGTGTGGCAGAGTCATTTAGCTCCCAAAGTCACCGATGATTGATACCCAATGATGATTAGATTATCCAACGCAGGACAAGAGTACGGAGTCAGAGTCAAGAAGTGTCAGAGGCACGGACTCATGCTTGCAAAAATTCCAAAACCTTTAGCTCATCCACTCTAGTCTGGAGGACCAAAAACCACAGAGTCTATTTAAGTTTAAAAGCTTTATTAAAAGTAAACACATTTATTAAAATCAAGTTTGTCATAAAACTAAACGTTTAACTGAAAATGGAAAAGTGATTAGTGCTGACGATTAATTGGACACATTTCTTGTCGTCGAGCGAGCTCTCACCTGGTTTGAACTTGATCCTGCTCGTGTTCTTAGAAGTCAAGCTTCTGTCTGTTAGGAGAAAAAGTGGTGCGTGTTAAAAATAAAAAGCAAGCATTCATCAGTTGTGCCAAAAAGTGCAGTAAGACAACAGCCTTCCCTGGAAAAAGGGACATTTTTACTTTAGAGTAGACAGTCACAAATTATTACATTGTATTCTGTTTTTTTCACATTTCTTTATTCCTCCTAGACCAAATATTATATAGTAGTGAGTGGTGTATTCTAACATTCTTAAATGTACTTTGTAGGTGGAACATCTGGTGGCGGGGCCAGCGCGGAGGTGGTGGTATTGGACGAGGGGAACAACTCTGGGGAGGAGGCGGTGCAAGTGCCGGACGACACCAATGTGCCTGTGAGGGTTAACACGGTGGTGGCGGGCAGAGGTAAGCTATATATTCCTTACTTATTGAGATTGAAGACTGCAGAGTGTGCTTTCTGCACGGGTGTATTATAAATCAACCAGGTAGTAGCCTCCTCTAAATGTACTTCGACTTAGCTGTGAAGTTTTTGGCGAGAAGAATCCCAATCAGATCTGAGATGAACTTGATGGATGGGATGAACAAAAAGCGAAAGAAGGGTGTAAGTAAGTGTGGAAGGACGAGAAATATAATGATGACTGGAAAAGAAGAATGATATGTGTTTGCTTGGTCCCTGAGGTGGCTGGGAAGGAAAGAATATGGTATGGTGCATGGCTGGGTGAATGATGAAGCAAGGATGGGTGGAAGGAGAACAGCCTGGGTGGGTGAAACAGAAACTGTATGTGTGCATATACTTTGAATGGATGGATGCCTGGATCATGGTACTATCTGACTCTTAGATAGCATATGTGTATCTAGAGAGAGTAGATGGTCACTGGATGAACTAAGTGTTACTTTGAAGAGCATGTAACACAAATACATCCCATGTGAAGTGATAGATAATCAGATTATTTAGCTTCTTCATTTTCCTTTACTAGTACTCATTTGCACTGTAGGGTGAAAGCTAAATTAATTAAGCAGTAGCCCTTTTAACAGAGTATTCTCAGTGCCACCCGTAATAGAAAAGTAAGAGCTTCACCACCTGCATGTACTAGACCGGTACAGTAACGCAAGTCTGTCTCACTCATCATGGTGTGTGTCTGTTTTTCTCGGGGGCAAGGTCACTGCGCTGGCATTATGCCGGCTTGCATAAGATTATTAAAGTAAAGGAGTTAGGTCCTTAGAGGTGTGGGAATGGCTGGACCTTATTATATACTATCAAACAACGAAATAGCCAACCCACGTGGCATACATAGCGGGAGGCTGGCAGATCGTTTTAAAGGAGGTTAGTGCAGACGCGGTGTGCATTGATACAGCTCTCGTGTTTTGAGCAATCCGACTCAGTGTTTATACAATGTTGCATTTTTAACAGATTGCACGCGTGTATGTACCAACGTGAACATGGAGTGAGACGCCCCTATAAACGATTGATAGGACACAAAAAGGTAGGAAGAGATTTGAGAGTTGGTTAATATAGCTGAATGGTCGCACAAGCCCACATATATTAAAAACAGCCTTGTATTGCCCACAGGTTACCAGTGATTCCAAGCAATAAGGGGATGCCCAAATATAGAATCAAAAAGGTATGTCACGCAGTGTTTTTGTGAAGTGACCGCACACGTATAATTGAGTGTGGCTCTAACAGGATTCTTTGAATTCCTGCAGACTGCAGCTCAAAGACCCAGAATCAGACATATGAGAACAACGACTACATTAAAGGTAACATGGATTTGGTATAGAGTATAATGGTAGCAAAGACAGGAGGCTATGAGAAATGACACTGAAACACTTTGGTGTTTTTTCTTTTTTTACACACATGCAGATAGAAGTGACAAGGCCCTGAGGAGAACACATAACTTCTGTATGGTGTTCGAAACGCGTCGGCAGTACGGAGATAAAAAAATTAGAAATATTCACAATTTTTGACCCATAGAATCATTATCCAATATCTCTGGTTGATTGTGACTTTGTTCACTACTGTTCTTTTCACTATAATCACTGATGGTTAATAAGGCAAAGAGTTAATATTTGCTTTCGGAACAGTTAAAATAGAAATGTATAAATCATGCTGTGTACAGTGAATGTATATATTTATGTAATAATGTTTTTTGGTAAATGTTTTGTATAAGTTGATGTACATATGTGTTATATGTGTTGTGTTGTCTTTCTGACATGAATCAATGATTTTTTCAAAAAATATAATCTAAAGAAAAGGTAAAAATAAATATACCTAACACATCAAAAATAATATTGATCTGTTGCTTACAATTTAGAGGCTTGCATAAGATAACGTACCAATTTTCCTAAACAAGAGAGAAGAAGAAGAATAAGACTGGTGTACTGTCATAGTCGACTGTAAAGGAAGTCCATAGTGCTCGTAGAATTTGTTCCTTAAACTCCCACTAATGTTAGAGCAAGGATGAAGAAGTCGGAGGTTAGATAGATACTGTCCTCAATAGTTATGTACTGTGCTTTCAATTTGCTACTTGTACTGTGACACAACTTTCTGCTCAATCATTTTGTGTTAATCTTAAGGAGCATTGGTTACAGACTATGTCTTTCTTTCTTTATATAGTTGCTCCTTCCAAATCAAATAGACCATCAAGGAGGGAGCTGGCTCGAATGGCCCGGCAACAGAGGCTGGATGCCACTGTCGCTGAATATCGGCGGCTGGTGGCCCTGGAGGAGGAGGACACGCAGTCTACCGGTACAACAACAACATCCACTGGGACAGCTGCATCCTCCTCCGTGCCCCCACGGGCTGCCAGCTAGCGCAGTGCTCCAGCGGTACGGAGCCGGGCTGCCAAAGCCAACCGCCACCGCCGAGCAGCAAAGACAGCAGCTGCCCCCCACAGGAGTTGCAAGGCACGCCAGCGCCGCTTATGCCTCAGAGTGTCCTACCTGGAGCAGGAGGTCCTAACCTATAAGAACTTGGTGGAGGGCCTCCGCTTCAACCATGCCACCCTCCGCAAGGAGTATGATGCCCTGGCCGCTAAAGTCAACAGCACCCTGCCGTAGTGTCCCTTGCCCCTTTTTTAGAGACTTTTGGGGGGTGGGAATTGGGAGTTGGGTTTTTTTTGGGACTTTTGAAGGACAATTGTTGGGGTTAGGGAGGGTCTAGCGGGAGATTATTTTGTAAGGGCTACAAAAATATACTTTTTGAAACTTTATCTGACCATACCTGTTTTTTACTGCTTTTGAGTCTGGTGGGGGGGGGGGGGGGGGGTTTAACAGTAAGTTTGTTTTCCTGAAGAGTCCTAGGACTTTAGTAGTACTACCGTCAATCTCTCGTCTCTCCTAATACTCCATTATACTACCTCCTACCAAACGCTTATCTTACCTGTAATTTGTGTTTGAAAGTAGGGCTAGGCCCAGGGCTGGCTCCACGGGAAATGGCGATTAAGGTTGGCAATCCTGGGTGGATGAAATGTCCTCCTCATTGCGGTGGTACTAGTGGTGTGACACAGTGGCAGTTGCATGCCTATGGAAAAAAGAAAATGAAACCTGGTTTGTCCTTACTGTAGCATTACTACGGTACGATAGAGAATATAGAAGGTGACAGTACACTAGAACAGTGCCACAATGTAGCCTAACAAATGGTAAAGTATTGAAAGTATAACTTGTACTTCTGTTGGATTTCTTTGACATTGGCTACTACTACAAGAAATAGTACTGAAGCTGAGTAAGTCTAGAATATATCCTCGGATTCCTTCACCAGCCTGTTGCTATGACCTTATCCTCCCCAGCAAGTGTGTGGAATTATTGATGTCATTTAGTCACACATCAAGCAAAACCACACAGCCCGGGGGAAGAGGGTTAGGGTTTGGAAAATGGATGGGAATGGGGGTTTCTTTTTGGGTAGGTTTTGTTGAGAGAAGAAAAAAAAAGCACAGCATGGACGAACAATAATTGAAGATAAAGAAATCTTTGGGTACAAAGCTAACCATAAATCTTTTAAGTGACATAAAGGAAGTGCATGCACTACTGCATGCATTGTTACTGAAAAGTAAGTAGTACTAGAATGCGACAGTACAGGGCTGCAGCGTTTTCACTTGCCTATCTCTGCACTCAGAGAAACACTTCTTACATTAAATTAGGTTTAAAAAATAGCCGAAGTAAAACCTATAGAATGGCTGTAGGGATCAATTTTGAAGCAGAGAGAGATCCAAGAAATGCAGTCACACTCATAGAAGAAAACAATGGATACTGTATCTGTATGTTGTTGTAGTTGTCCTATTGAATTTGGTAAGTAAGTTGCATGCAGCAAATAATTCCTCTTATTAGCGGCACTCCTCCATTCCAGCTGACGCTTCGTCCATCAATGTTGGTGACCAGAAGACACCCTGTCCACTGCCTGCCTGGCGGATGCTGAATTGCGGCTCGCTAATGTGAAGCCTGACTCCATCCTTTTTTCCCCATTGCACAGACTGAAACCCGGCCTGTAATTATTGAACGAAAAACAGGAAGTGATATATTACAACACAACTGATAAATAAATATAAGGTATGTACGCTGTGTAGTGCAAAAAGTCACACTTTGATTTTCCTAATAGACAGTACAATATTTTTGAAAGTGCGTACTCTGTCTGAGTCACCTTTTGAAGGATAAATAAGTATGGGTAAATTAATTTAGCGGATCTTTCCCCTCAAGCTAGGTGTACTGTAAACTGTGTTTTAGAACAAAATTAGACCTTCCCAGCAGTGCTCCCACCCAGACCCTTACTAAAGCCAGTCGCAAAAATGTAGAAGACCCCCAATCAGATCTCAAAAAACGAGGCCTAGCAGAAAACTGGTGACAAAACGTACTTTGAAAGTAAAAGTAGGCCCAAATACCGCCTTAACCACCGTGGATTGTATTCAAACCACTTGCAAGCAAGCAAAAGTATCCATAGCCAGCATCGCTCCAAGACTCGAAAACCCCCCCACCCAAACACATGCAATAGAAATACTGCTAACCCTAACGAGCCCTAAGTTAAGAATAGTGGCAAAGGCTTTCTTTAACTATGCCAAATCCCCCCTTTCCCACCATGGATTTTCTTCAAATGACTTGCAACCAAAATTACACATTCTCACGAGTGCTCTAAGACCCCAGAACTCAGTTGCAAAAATCTAGAACACCCCGAAACACATGCAATCCTGCTGCTAGGGCTAACCCTAACGAACCCTAAGTTACAAAAAGTGCCAACAGGCTTTTCCTTATGGTGTTGTCCAAACCACTTCTATCCGGTATTAGACCTTCCCAGGAATGCCCCAAGACCCGCCAACCCACCCGCAAAAAAGCACAACACCCCCAAACAGCCAAAAAGGTAAATCTCATACTTACAATATTTCTCGGCCTTCGGTCCAAACGCGCTGTGCAGCTAGGTCATAACTCCCGTTTTCCACCACGGATTTCCTGAAAAGCAAATGCAATCCAGATTAGACTGTCCCAGCAGTGCTCCCAGGCCCCAAAACTCACCCACAAACACCCGAAACCCCCCCAAAGAGCACCTCAAAGGCAAACAAGTCAGCAAAATAACTAAAAAAATTCTGCCTCCGATTTGGTCCAAACCACTTTTATCCGGTAGTAGAGGTTCCCAGCAATCGCCCCAGAGCCGTCAACCCAGGAGAAAACTAGTAGAAGACCCCCAAACAGCCAAAAAGCAAAAGTACAAAAATGGGGACTTAGTCATTTTCTTGCCAATTTCCAAAATCACTCCACGCGCGCTCTGCAGCTAGGCCCTAACTCCCCTCTGCCACCATGGATTTGCTTCAAACCTCTTGCAAACTAAAGTATCCATAGCCAGCAGTGCTCCCAGACCCCGAAACCCACCCACAAACACCAGGAAGCCCCCCAAACAGGCCCCCAAAAACGCTACATTGAGCAAAATGTCAGAAATAGCAAAAGAAATTCTGCATGGATTTTGTCCAAACCACTTCTATCCGGTATTAGACCTTCCCAGGAATGCCCCAAGACCCGCCAACCCACCCGCAAAAAAGCACAACACCCCCAAACAGCCAAAAAGGAAAATCTCATACTTACAATATTTCTCGGCCTTCGGTCCAAACGCGCTGTGCAGCTAGGTCATAACTCCCGTTTTCCACCACGGATTTCCTGAAAAGCAAATGCAATCAAGATTAGACTGTCCCGGCAGTGCTCCCAGACCCCAAAACTCACCCACAAACACCCGGAACCCCCCCAAAGAGCACCTCAAAGGCAAGCAAGTCAGCAAAAACACACAAAAAATTACACCTCCGATTTGGTCCAAACCACTTTTATCCGGTATTAGAGCTTCCCAGCAATGGCCCCAGAGCCGTCAACTCACCCGCAAAGAAGTAGAACACCCCCACAAGTGCTGAGTCTTTCTTCATTGGGCGTAATCCAGCCCTCTGCTTTGAGGGAAATAGGAGTCTGGAGGAGGAGGATAGAGGAGCATGTTCTTCTGAACTTTTGAACCTGAGGAATGCAGACTGCGGCACCTTCAAATCAATAAGCAAACAAGTGAAGACAGTTCTGCTGATGGGCTTGTTTTTGTGATTAGGTGATTAAAGTTTGAATTATATTAACTGTGCACAACAAAGAAAGACAGACACACAGGAATAAAAGTGAATAAGGATGAAAAAGAAAGTTATTGATTCATTGTCTCATTTTCAGGGCTCGGTGTCAGTGAATAAGAATAAGGCTTCGTCATCATACTCTGCGAATTCAGGCAGGGTGAGCTCAGTGTCACCTAACAGAGAAGAAATTCCCTCATCTACGTTGCTGTCCACCTCGTCTTCATCTGGCGTGCTTTCTCGTACTTTGTAATCTGGTGGTATGAGGTGCTGATTCATCTTGATCATTGTTAACCTCTCCACATTTTTGGGCGAGAGGCGGCTCCGTTTGGGAGTTACAATGCCACCAGCAGCACTGAAAACACGTTCAGAAGACACTCTTGCGAGTGGGCAAGACAAGTAGTTTAAAGCCAGGTTAGAGAGCTGTGGCCACAATTCTTTTTTCCCATGCCAATACGCCAATGGGTCAGCATTAACATAGACCCCTGTTGAGTCATTCAGATAGTCCTGCACCATCGACTCAAGGTCCTCCAAGGTTCCTCCACTTTGCTTAGCTTTTGCTGTGACCTTTTGAGAACCAAACCCAAGCCAAGTTAGCCAATCCTCTTCAGCATCCAATGTTACTGTTGTGTCTGGTGCAGATGATCCGGTTGCCGGTGTCTTTAACGGCTGAGAGGTCACTTGTGCCACAGCCACAGGTGCAGAAGTGGATTGTTTTGACTGGGGATGGCCTGCTGATGCTGATGCTGATGTACTGCCTTTTCCTTCAATGAGCAAAACCTCTTGGCTGACAAGGCTAGCCAACGTTTGTACTTTGTAACATCTTCATCAGCAAAAGGAAAGAATGCTCGGCCTGCCAGCGCCTTTTTGTAGCGTGGATCCAGAATAGTAGCACAAATGTAATGCTGTTCTGAGTGGATCATTTTAAGACGTTCATCACCTTGTTGGCGCTCTAATAATTTCTCCGCCAAAACAAAAGGGTCTTGGTTTTTGGCCATCTTTTTGAAACACAGAAGACACCGCCTTCAGTTGGTGCTCCAGCATGTACAACAATGGGATAACTTTTCCCAAATTACAGTCCTCCTTGCTGACTGCGCGCGTGAAGACCTCAAAAGGATGAAGCATGTCTGTCAGGCTTTTAACTAGGTCCCATTGCGCCGCATCTATCCTCAGGTCCTTCTGAGCTGTACCCTGTTTTAAGAAATAGTGATCGAGTACCGTATTCTGCTCATACAGACGCTCAAGCAAGTAGAAGGTTGAGTTCCAACGTGTTGGCACCTCCTGGATGAGTGCTTTCACTGGCATTCGACGTTCATGTAGCAGGCTCCTCAGATGCTTCCAGGCCTTAAAAGAATGGCTGAAATGGTTGCACATTTTTCGGCAGGTGGCCACTACCTCGCACACTGGACTGTCTTCATCACTCAAGAATTTTTTAACAACCAGGTTTATACAGTGCGCCAAACACAGCACTCTGAAATAGTCACCCAGCTCCATGGCCTTAACTACATTGGCGCCATTATCCGTGGAAACATAACCAATCTGGCGTTTTTTTGGGGACAGCCAGTGAAAGACCTTTGTGTTAAACTCATCCAAAATGTTTTGTGCTGTGTGACGTTTCTCCAAGCCAAACATGGCTAGTGTTGCATGTTTCCGAGCAGCTTTAAAAACTTGGTCCGGGTCAACACCTGCGTTTAGCTTTGCTTTAACCCCTGAAAAAGAGACCCAGTGTGCAGTGATGCACATGTAATCAGCGCCTGCGCCACTGGTCCACATGTCTGTTGTCAGATGTATAGTGTGAACAACACTCTTCTGCAAAGCTGCCCCAATCACCTCCCGCACATCTTCATGTAGTGCTGGAACCGCAACTCTGGCAAAATAGAACCGGCTAGGAACCTTCCATTTAGGGCAGAGCGCTGCCACTAATTCTAGAAAACCAACCCCTTCTACAAAAGAAAAAGGGAGAAGGTCCAGAGCTAGCATTTTAGCCAGCTTAGTGTTATACAGACACGTCAGTGGGTGGTTGCGTTCATATGGCGCTTCTGTAAACAACATGTTTCTAATGTTACCCTGGACCAAGCATTTACGGGATGATGATGATGACTTCTTCGACCCAGTTACGCTCACTGATGGACTTTTTCGCATTGGTGTCTCACTCTCTCCCACTCTCTTAGTGTGGCTCACATGGGGTGTGCTGCTGACAAGGGTACTGGGTGTAAGTGAAGTGTTTGACACGTCTTCTTCCTCCTCGTCATCATCAGATGAAACATCAACGTTTTCTTGACTTGCAATTCCGGCTTCCTTGATCTCCTTTAGGTGCGCAAACCATTGGCCAGCGTGCTGTCTCTCAAGATGACCTCTCTGGCCTCCGGTACCATAGTTGGTACCAAACTTACCACGACTTACTGCATGTTTACAAATGCTACAAATGGCGAGGTTTTCCTTTTTTGGGCAAACACTAAAGAAGTCCCAAACTGCAGACTTGAAATGTCTTTAGGGGCCGGAGGAGGCGGCGATACTGGCGGTGGTGGTCCTGCTGCTAATGCCAGATGAAGTGGAGGATGTGGATTGCCGAACTTTAGTACGTTTTGCACTTTCACCACCACTAATTGAGGTCGAGGTAGATGGAGGTCCCTTCTGGTGAGGAAGAAATATGGAAGCGGTACGTGTTGGTGTACTAGTTAACTCCAATGATTGTGGTGTTTCTTCCATTGCCTCCTCGTCGACAACATCATCACGCTCAGCAGCTTCTCGGGCTAGGGTCAAAATGTCTGTTTGCTGCATGCCTGCTGGGGCTGCAGTGACCTTTATGATGACTGGGTCGTCGTCGTGACAGTCTTCATCAGCAGCAGTATCCGCCACTTCTTGTTGAGCCTCATCACACTCCATAACTATGAGACGTTGGACGAGCTTCCTGTTACGCTTAACTACCTTTGTCAGATCATGGTGTTCCTCACTCTCAGACGGCTGTGGTGGTTCCCAATTTAGATCCATATCATCAGAAGGAAGGGGGCTTGAAGAAGATGTAGACGCCACCCTTGATCTTTTCCTTGCTAGGGATGAGGAAGACAATGAAGGATCAGGAGGAGTGGCTTCCCAAATGATACCTCGGCTTGATTGTCGATTTCCTGATGTGCCCCTACTTCTGGAGGAACAACTATTGTGGGCACTTGTGACCCTCCATGCACCTCTGCTTGCGCATCTCCTTGCGCTGCCTCTCCTTCCACAAGTACTTGGGCTTGTACTTGCACATGTGGTTGTTGTTGCGGCTGTGGTTGTTCAACACTCGTCAGATGAGTTACAACAACCTGTGTTGATTGAGGGACATTGCTGCTACTTTCTTGCGATGAGCCAACATCACTGGTCGATGGTGATTGAACAAGTACACTGGCTGCCTCTGCAGCACTCAAGGGCTTGGACTTAAGTTGGCGAACTTGGCGTGGTGGTGGTGGTGGCACTGAGCCCAATGGAGCAGGGGTGCTGCTCCCAGCTTGGTCCCCAGCAGATCCCGCTGCTGCTGCAGGCGTACTTTTTTTTTACTCCCAAAAAATGTGGTGGGCGGCACACCAGTCTCCTTGGTAACTTGCTTCTTCTGCTCCTTACTGGCAACTTTCTTGCTAGAGGAGCTACGGGGAACTTTTTTTGGGGCCATCTTCTTCAGAGCAGGTCAGAACAGCAGGCCGCAGTTGCACGAGTTGCAGAGATGTCTGTGGCCCGATGTGACGTTGTGTGATGTTATGCTGCACACACACACCGCTGCAGGACTTCTTCTTGGCACAGGTGGTTCTCTTGAGTCTTGTGCACCTAAAAGCAATGGAAGACAGAGGAACATCAGTTCAGGTATACACCCCAAAAAATCGAAAATCACAGAAAAATCTGCACAAACCCAGGCCCTCCATGATGTTTAAATTCAAGACACCCCACAGAAAGACTAGGCCCATGCAACACTCACTACCCCTGGGCATAAGGTTTGAAAGCTAGGCAAAATGGTTGCAGACCTAAGAACACTGCCTGCATTCAAAATGGCCCCCTGCCTCCCAGCACATGGCCAGGGCCTGCCAGTAGCAGCACTCAAAATGGCCCCCAACCACATGGCCTGTCCCCATGAACACCCCAAATAATCGAAAAACACAGAAAATTCAGCACAATCCCATGCCATCCATGCCCTCCATGATGTTTAAATTCAAGACACCCCACAGAAAGACTAGGCTCATGCACCACTCACTACCGATGGTGAAAAGGCCACAACAACAGCCCAAAAAAACGAAAATCACAGAAAAATCAGCACAATCCCAAGTCATCCAGGCCCTCCATGATGTTTAAATTCAAGACACCCCACAGAAAGACTAGGCCCATGCATCACTCACTACCCCTGGGCATAAAGGTTGAAAGCTAGGCAAAATGGTTGCAGACCTAAGAAGAACACTGCCTGCATTCAAAATGGCCCCCTGCCTCCCAGCACATGGCCAGGGTCTGCCTGTAGCAGCACTCAAAAGGGCCCCCACCCACATGGCCTGTCCCCATGAACACCCCAAAAAATCGAAAAACACAGAAAAATCAGCACAATCCCATGCCATCCATGCCCTCCATGATGTTTAAATTCAAGACATCCCACAGAAAGACTAGGCTCATGCACCACTCACTACCCCTGGTGAAAAGGCCACAACAACAGCCCAAAAAAACGAAAATCACAGAAAAATCAGCACAATCCCAAGCCATCCAGGCCCTCCATGATGTTTAAATTCAAGACACCCCACAGAAAGACTAGGCCCATGGAACACTCGCTACCCCTGGGCATAAAGGTTGAAAGCTAGGCAAAATGGTTGCAGACCTAAGAACACTGCCTGCATTCAAAATGGCCCCCTGCCTCCCAGTACATAGCCAGGGCCTGCCTGTAGCAGCACTCAAAATTTCCCCCACCCACATGGCCTGTCCTCATGAACACCCCAAAAAATCGAAAAACACAGCAAATTCAGCACAATCCCATGCCATCCATGCCCTCCATGATGTTTAAATTCAAGACACCCCACAGAAAGACTAGGCCCATGCAACACTCACTACCCCTGGTGAAAAGGCCACAACAACAGCCCAAAAAAACGAAAATCACAGAAAAATCGGCACAATCCCAAGCCATCCAGGCCCTCCATGATGTTTAAATTCAAGACACCCCACAGAAAGACTAGGCCCATGCACCACTCACTACCCCTGGGCATAAAGGTTGAAAGCTAGGCAAAATGGTTGCAGACCTAAGACCACTGCCTGCATTCAAAATGGCCCCCTGCCTCCCAGCACATGGCCTGCCTGTACCAGCACTCAAAATGGCCCCCACCCACATGGCCTGTCCCCATGAACACCCCCAAAAATTGAAAAACACAGAAAAATCAGCACAATCCCATGCCATCCATGCCCTCCATGATGTATAAATTCAAGACACCCCACAGAAAGACTAGGCCCATGCACCACTCACTACCCCTGGTGAAAAGGCCACAACAACAGCCCAAAAAAACGAAAATCACAGAAAAATCAGCGTAATCCCAAGCCATCCAGGCCCTCCATGATGTTTAAATTCAAGACACCCCACAGAAAGACTAGGTCCATGCATCACTCACTACACCTGGGCATAAAGGTTGAAAGCTAGGCAAAATGGTTGCAGACCTAAGAGCACTGCCTGCATTCAAAATGGCCCCCTGCCTCCCAGCACATGATCAGGGCCTGCCTGTAGTAGCACTCAAAATGGCCCCCACCCACATGGCCTGTCCCCATGAACACCCCAAAAAATCGAAAAACACAGAAAAATCAGCACAATCCCATGCCATCCATGCCCTCCATGATGTTTAAATTCAAGACACCCCACATAAAGTCTAGGCTCATGCACCACTCACTACCCCTGGTAAAAGGCCACAACAACAGCCCAAAAAAACGAAAATCACAGAAAAATCAGCACAATCCCAAGCCATCCAGGCCCTCCATGATGTTTAAATTCAAGACACCGGACAGAAAGACTAGGCCCATGCATCACTCACTACCCCTGGGCATAAAGGCTGAAAGCTAGGCAAAATGGTTGCAGACCTAAGAACACTGCCTGCATTCAAAATGGCCCCCTGCCTCCCAGCACATGGCCAGGGCCTGCCTGTAGCAGCACTCAAAATGGCCCCCACCCACATGGCCTGTCCCCATGAACACCCCAAAAAATCGAAAAACACAGAAAAATCAGCACAATCCCATGCCATCCATGCCCTCCATGATGTTTAAATTCAAGACACCCACAGAAAGACTAGGCTCATGTACCACTCACTACCCCTGGTGAAAAGGCCACAACAACAGCCCAAAAAAACGAAAATCACAGAAAAATCAGCACAATCCCATGCCATCCATGCCCTCCATGATGTTTAAATTCAAGACACCCACAGAAAGACTAGGCTCATGTACCACTCACTACCCCTGGTGAAAAGGCCACAACAACAGCTCAAAAAAAACGAAAATCACAGAAAAATCAGCACAATCCCAAGCCATCCAGGCCCTCCATGATGTTTAAATTCAAGACATCCCACAGAAAGACTAGGCTCATGCACCACTCACTACCCCTGGTGAAAAGGCCACAACAACAGCCCAAAAAAACGAAAATCACAGAAAAATCAGCGTAATCCCAAGCCATCCAGGCCCTCCATGATGTTTAAATTCAAGACACCCCACAGAAAGACTAGGTCCATGCATCACTCACTACACCTGGGCATAAAGGTTGAAAGCTAGGCAAAATGGTTGCAGACCTAAGAGCACTGCCTGCATTCAAAATGGCCCCCTGCCTCCCAGCACATGATCAGGGCCTGCCTGTAGTAGCACTCAAAATGGCCCCCACCCACATGGCCTGTCCCCATGAACACCCCAAAAAATCGAAAAACACAGAAAAATCAGCACAATCCCATGCCATCCATGCCCTCCATGATGTTTAAATTCAAGACACCCCACATAAAGTCTAGGCTCATGCACCACTCACTACCCCTGGTAAAAGGCCACAACAACAGCCCAAAAAAACGAAAATCACAGAAAAATCAGCACAATCCCAAGCCATCCAGGCCCTCCATGATGTTTAAATTCAAGACACCGGACAGAAAGACTAGGCCCATGCATCACTCACTACCCCTGGGCATAAAGGCTGAAAGCTAGGCAAAATGGTTGCAGACCTAAGAACACTGCCTGCATTCAAAATGCCCCCCTGCCTCCCAGCACATGGCCAGGGCCTGCCTGTAGCAGCACTCAAAATGGCCCCCACCCACATGGCCTGTCCCCATGAACACCCCAAAAAATCGAAAAACACAGAAAAATCAGCACAATCCCATGCCATCCATGCCCTCCATGATGTTTAAATTCAAGACACCCACAGAAAGACTAGGCTCATGTACCACTCACTACCCCTGGTGAAAAGGCCACAACAACAGCCCAAAAAAACGAAAATCACAGAAAAATCAGCACAATCCCATGCCATCCATGCCCTCCATGATGTTTAAATTCAAGACACCCACAGAAAGACTAGGCTCATGTACCACTCACTACCCCTGGTGAAAAGGCCACAACAACAGCCCAAAAAAACGAAAATCACAGAAAAATCAGCACAATCCCAAGCCATCCAGGCCCTCCATGATGTTTAAATTCAAGACATCCCACAGAAAGACTAGGCTCATGCACCACTCACTACCCCTGGTGAAAAGGCCACAACAACAGCCCAAAAAAACGAAAATCACAGAAAAATCAGCGTAATCCCAAGCCATCCAGGCCCTCCATGATGTTTAAATTCAAGACACCCCACAGAAAGACTAGGTCCATGCATCACTCACTACACCTGGGCATAAAGGTTGAAAGCTAGGCAAAATGGTTGCAGACCTAAGAGCACTGCCTGCATTCAAAATGGCCCCCTGCCTCCCAGCACATGATCAGGGCCTGCCTGTAGTAGCACTCAAAATGGCCCCCACCCACATGGCCTGTCCCCATGAACACCCCAAAAAATCGAAAAACACAGAAAAATCAGCACAATCCCATGCCATCCATGCCCTCCATGATGTTTAAATTCAAGACACCCCACATAAAGTCTAGGCTCATGCACCACTCACTACCCCTGGTAAAAGGCCACAACAACAGCCCAAAAAAACGAAAATCACAGAAAAATCAGCACAATCCCAAGCCATCCAGGCCCTCCATGATGTTTAAATTCAAGACACCGGACAGAAAGACTAGGCCCATGCATCACTCACTACCCCTGGGCATAAAGGCTGAAAGCTAGGCAAAATGGTTGCAGACCTAAGAACACTGCCTGCATTCAAAATGGCCCCCTGCCTCCCAGCACATGGCCAGGGCCTGCCTGTAGCAGCACTCAAAATGGCCCCCACCCACATGGCCTGTCCCCATGAACACCCCAAAAAATCGAAAAACACAGAAAAATCAGCACAATCCCATGCCATCCATGCCCTCCATGATGTTTAAATTCAAGACACCCACAGAAAGACTAGGCTCATGTACCACTCACTACCCCTGGTGAAAAGGCCACAACAACAGCCCAAAAAAACGAAAATCACAGAAAAATCAGCACAATCCCATGCCATCCATGCCCTCCATGATGTTTAAATTCAAGACACCCACAGAAAGACTAGGCTCATGTACCACTCACTACCCCTGGTGAAAAGGCCACAACAACAGCCCAAAAAAACGAAAATCACAGAAAAATCAGCACAATCCCAAGCCATCCAGGCCCTCCATGATGTTTAAATTCAAGACACCCCACAGAAAGACTCAGTCCACCCACCACTGACTACCCCTGGGCAAAAGGCCCCAAAACAGCCCAAAAATCGAAAATTCCAAAATTGTAGTTGCAGCAACTGTAATGCCCCAAACAAACTTACTTGTGAAATTTCTAATCCAAAAGTGATCCAAAGAAAGTCAAAAAGGCCTCAAATCCAAATATCCAGCAGCATCCACAAAAAGTAATCCTTCCAGGTGAAGAATCCGAATGAAAGTGACCAGCACATGAAGAAAGCACTGGAAGGAGCCTGCTGGACAGGAACAGGAAGTTGGAGACTGTGGGGCACTTCCTTCCTCCCCCCCCCCCCCCCAAAATGGACTCCTTGCAAAAAAAAGTGCAGGCAAATGTCAACCTGAGAAGTTATTCTGATAAAAATCATCATTTCCAGAAGGTTTATGCTGCTTGCTGGTGGATTTCTTGTGCACAATTGCAAATTTTGTATTTTCGCGAGTGCGGGATTGTTGCTGCCTGCCGCATCTACAAGTTTGCAATTGCGAACTCCCACGATACGGGATCACGGCGTACTCGCGTTGACAAACTCTCGCTGTGCAAGGTGGCAAGCCGCGATGACGTAATCGCGCTCGCCAAACTCCCGCGGGATCCCGCAGCAAGATCCAGAATTTGTGGATTTTCGGTAAATTCGCGAGCGTTCGCGGATTGCGAATTTACAGAAAATCCGCAAAATCCGCGAGCGGAACGGATTTTCCTCCCATGCTTAGGGAGGAATTAAAAGACATAGTGCTATGATAGACAAAATAAATGAGCGAGTCGTAGGCAGGCGTAACTCTAGGGGGATTATTCTTTTGCAGATACAGGTCCAATTTCGACCACAGTGTGAAGATTTGTTCTTGAAATCACCATTGTGTAGACTGTTGTCTGTGCTTCTAATCAGACATACTCATGTCCACCATGTATAATGTGAGGTGTCATTTTCCCAGCTGGAAAGGATGGTTTTTAAACCTATAGAGAGTAGTATATCAATCAAGAGATGGTCCCAATTACTTAAGGAGTCTAATATTGAGACTTTGAACAGACTAATACCCCTAGGTTAACGATTCAGTTATTTAGGGTAAGTTTGATTTAAAAAATATTGTTCAAAGTGTCCACAATTTATCTCCAGAGAGGTTGAACTTGTTTGCAGTAAAATAGTAAGTGTTCAAGCTCACCAGCATGCAACCGAGGTGGATATTTTGTGTTTGTACAGCTGCACAGGAGACTGGAATGACCTAGAAGCAGTCCAAAACTTGCATTGAAGTATTAGAAGGGACATTTTGTGACCCAGAAGGAAATCCCAGATTTTTTCCCCAGGAGGAGGGAAAGATGGAATTAATAGTGTACTTAGAGCAGTAATCCCCCCAGACCCGTTGAGTACGTGCAGTGTCCGGTTTGGAATTCTTTAGCAAGATTCTTTTGATTTGTGAAGCGGTAGGAAGTTTGAACGAAAGTTTCTCAAGAAAATGTAGGCAATCCACAGAGTGGGAGTGCTTGAACTCAGGTAATGCGACTTTAAGTTTCAGGAAGCTGTAGAAGTCCAATAGCTGCAGGCTGAATCATTTGCACCTCATAGCAAAGGAAAAGTAATTACCGGGCTCACCACGATATTTAACATAACCGAGTCTCATGTTGTGATCTTTCTCCCTGTTGGCCCTCGATGACAACGTCTTATTACAGCATCACATATGCCATTACACTTGTTTTTCTATGCTACGTCATATGTTTGGTATGTAAATTTTGATAATTTTCAGTAGAAGAAATCCATTAGACAGTTTGGTGAGTACACTCATGGCAGCCTCACCACTTTGGATGCCTCAAAAGGCTGGACCAGCATGCTTTGTGGGTAAAAAGGAAGTGAAAATACATTCTCTGTGTCCAGTGTTGCCCTATTGGCCAATTTATGAACTGTATGTTCTATTTAGTTTTTTCGGTGGATAGAGTGGGTTAAACCAGCCACAAGGATCACAATTTTAATTGTTATCTCTATGATCTGAAAAAATATGCATATTCAACCCAAGCTCTTACCAAACGACCCTTTCTTCTATCTTATAATTAGAGGTCAGCGAGCCAACAAATTAACAGAGAGAGACAAACCAAGGGTCTGACTGGGGTTTTAGAGCCCATGCAAAAGCCAAACCCTGAAAATGTGTTATGTAAATCATACAACAAACCATGTAAAATATGATAAAGTATCTTCAAAGTTCAAAAAAGTGTATTTCTTTAACATGTGGAACCTTTAACATTAATAGAGCACGTTATAGCACTGTACTGAGAAGAACTTATTAAAAGTGATAGTTTTGTACAACCGATAGTCTGAACTCACATATTTGAAAGTGCTTTCATAAATAATCATGAAGAAAAATGAGAGTTTTGGTGAAATAAAATATTTGCCCAAGATCACACATTTTAAGCAGGGAAGCCTCGATTTATCCAGGTTTTATGGTTTTACTCTGTACATATCAGCCAGTAAATAGGTTTCTATTTGTCTTCCTTATATTAAGGCTTTCTTATTATCTTAGTGCACTCTTAAGCACTTTTCAAAATACAGCGCAAACTCAATCTGAAGGTATTGGAGCACTTTACATGAGCACCAGCTGCATTACACAAGGTCACATGCATTGTTTATAGGCTTGGAAAGATTAGGTGATTTACCCAGAATCACATGATGTTGAGCAGATGCCCAGACTGAAATTTGGTTCCAGAGTTTCATAGTAGGCAGCTGTGGCCATAACACCACATCCCAGGTGAAGGAAAGCAGAACTTAAGCCATATGAAAACTCGGCTCGTGGTTCCAACAGGAGCTCGAGCCGAGCAAATCCAGGGGCAGATTTACAAGCCCCTTGCAACACTTTTGCGCCACCGTTGCGTCATCTTTGTGATTCAGCAGCGGCATAAACAATGCAGCCAATTTGCAACGCGACGCATCTAGGGAGATGTGTCACGTTGTAAAGCCCTCCCATTCAGGAAAGCCTCGTAGAAGTGACACAGTGAAATCTACAAGATTTAATTGTGCCACTTCTAGCATGCCACTGGATCAAAACCTTGCGCCTGCTTGAAGCGAAAGGAGTGACGCAGTACAATGAGTATAGGGCTCCCCATGCATCGCTGGAGTTGCGTCGTGCTTGCGACACGCTTCAGCAATGCGTGACTTTTGAGCCAACAGACGTATCAGAATTTCTGATGCATCTGTCAATCCTTGCGCCATGGTGCGCAATATTGTAAATTCAGCGCATCCATGGTGGCGCAAGGGTATCGCCAACTGGCGCAGGGAAACTGAAACATCTCTACAGATGAGCCAGTTTCTTATAAATCTGCCCCCCAGGCTTCAGGCTCGAGCCTGCCTCAAAATGTCAGTACCTCACCCACCTTTAATTATAAAGTAAGAGAGAATAAAGAGAGAGGAAAGATTTAGATGTGAAAGAGAAACCCAATGCATTCAGAGTTGAGAAGGGCCTGTAGAGTACTGCAGCTGAGGTTCAAATGAATACCTTTCCCAGTGGGCTACAACTGCAACGAGCTTATTAGCTATGGTGCAGATGTTCACTGGAGATAACGCAAAGAAATAAGGAACTGGCGTGTCTACGTCAGGGCGTAAGTTTGGTAACGTTTGCACAGAGTGGTTGATGCCCTGTCCTTAGAAAAAGAAAAAGCCAGTAAGTGTAATTTCCTCACAGAGGGGAATAAAGGGTGAATCTGGCACGTGATATGGATAGCAATAGTCGCGCGGTTCAGGGAGGGGGCTTCTATTTTGCTGGGCAACTCGAGGATCTGCTGGGCTCGCAGGCCTGGGCTGCCCCCTGAGCAGGTGCGCAGGTCACGGTTCGCCGTTCCCAATGAAGCGCCAGAGGCGGTTGCCCATCCCACAAACAGCTGGCGCGTCCCAAGAGCGGCCTGAGGAACGGATGAACGGGCAGTGAATGCGCGCGCTCCATCCGCGGGAGAGGGCTCCAGCACCGCCCTCTCCCTGTCTTTGCACGTGCTCCGGCGTCATGGTGCGCAGAAGTGTGACTGGCAGGGTGTTGGCAAGGAGAAATGTCAAGAGGTGGCGATAGCTCCTTTCCCAGAAACAAGTGACCAGGCAAGCAGGCAAGCAGGCAGGTTGTGATTATCTGTGGGGACCATTTGTGCCGCCCCAGTATTTGCCGATAGAAAGCAATACTCGACTGTTGGAACCGTGCAGCTGAATCAAAGCCACGATTTATTCTGTCGGAGCGGTCTCAAGCATGACGTTTTATCCTGTTCTTACTTTTAAAGTGGGAAGAAGTGTTATAGGGTGCAGACAGTTACATTTCTTCGGCTTGCTTATGTTTGGACTAAACATATGTATGAGGACTTAATTTGACAAGTATTCTTACTATTTCTGCACTATCTGAGTACGCCCAGCACCTTAAGGACCACAGGATCCCTTAATAACAATGCAGCTGTCCCAAACCCCTCTTCTTTCGTTTGCTCTGATAGTCACATTTTATTTATCATCTTTATGTGATGTTTGGGCAGCAGCAAATACTTGGAGAATTATCAGACTTCAAATGTAGAGCTACCCAGGGACACTCTTGGTGTACCCTATTAAAATGGTGGCGGTAAACTGAGCTTCCTACCTTGTAGTTTAGCAAAGTCCTAAATGATGGCAGAATTTGTGTTTGGGGAGTTGAATACAGGGGTGAATAAGGCTCACAACTCAACACGTATGCAGCAGCAGTAAGAAATAATTGTCCATCCAAATAGTTACTTTTGTGATAAAAGAAGTATTTTATTTTAACCTCTGCTAAAACATAGGGAAATACGACATTCACAAACAACTACACAGTCCCCCTGAGGTCAGGACTCTAGTGTTTCTTTAGGCAGTTCCCTAGGCCCCACTCCTTCATTATGATAATGGTTACTACTCCCCATACAATATAGGTAAGTGAACAGTGTTTGGGCACTGCAGCGCTATCTAGCAAGCAATTTCCCAAGGCCCAATATTAGTATTACCAATATCTGCAGGATCGGAATGTCTAGAGTTCTTGAGGGTGCCCCTTCGCTGAATGCTGGAGCAGCAACAGCTGATTTAGGTGAGTTTGCTGCACTCAACCTAGGTGGGGTGCATGCAGCGGTCGTAGAGTTCCTCACACGCTGTCGTGCTACCGGAGGTTTTTTGCAGCTCTTCCATGTAGGATAAAAGTCTCTATTCCTTCCAAAGGGGGTGGCGGAGTTGGGAGGGGGCAAGGGTGCAGGTACGCTGGGGTACCCACGGCGACCTCACTTCTCTGACAATGACTCCAACCAGGTCACACTTCTTGCTGGTCCCGGTGAACCCCTCTAGTATACAGGGTCATCGTAGCCTCACTGTGCAAGGGCCACAACCCGATTGGCACAGCAAGCCTGCGGCGGAGGCCCCTCCTCGCATAGAGGGTCACAGCTCACCCCAGCACAAGGGCTATCGCCCTCACAGCTTAACAGTCTTATCACAGTGGCCCCTCTTGGCATATGGGGTCACTGGCTCTTCACTACGCACAGGCTCTGGGTCGATCGGCGCAACGATGCATATGGCTCACAGGTGCCCTTCTTAGGCATAGGAGGGCTGCTGAGTTTCTCCTGCACACGGGCAATGATCTGATTGATGCAGTAACCATCTTCTCACTTCTTGCAAAAGAGTCCACTCTACCAGGCTCCCCACTAGACCTTTCCCTCCAATGCTCTCCTCTTCCTCACAGGGCACACTGGATTTGGCAAGCAGGTAGACAATGGTGTTGCATGCTCCAAGGCAGGTGGTCCTGGATTGCCTGGGTGATTTCTCCTCTCCCAGCAAGGAGACTAGCAGGGCTTGGCCCTCAGTCCTGCTCATAGGCAACATTATTGCAGTACTTTCCCTCCCATCTGCTTGGCAGTTTATAATTTTTGGGATCTCAAGCTCCCCTTCTTATAGTCCATTTATAGACACTAAATGTTGTTTAGTGTCTGAGCTTTTCAATTTTATGTTGAGGGGTTGGTTTCTCTTGAACGGCCCACTCCTGTGCCCTCTCTTCCTCTTGAAAGCAGTCGGTCACAGCAGGAGCGACTCCAAAGCTGATAGCTCAACAAAACAGGCCACAGGAGGAACTGGAGTTCACACCTGGATATTAACCACAGTGATATGTGTATCAAAAGGTTAGCCTAGGGCCTCAACCCTACTCATTATGGTCCCACCTCCTTCCTGAGATGTGCCCAGACACCTTCCTTATGACATCTGAATCAAAGAGCACCCTTTGAAGTGTACAGGAAAAGCCTTGCTCTCCCCCTCTCCAGAGTGTTCTACCCAGTTTACAGGAATGTAGACATGAACAAATCTGTCTGTGGGGATTTGTCTACCTCCTGTTCTCTTGTTTAGCCATGCATGCCTGGGACTCAGTAAATGGAGCCCACAGTTTACCATCTATTGTACCATTCAAATGCCCACATAAACCCAGCACATGCATTTAACATACACACACTACACGGCACTGTATTCTTCATGTGCTGTACCACTCACAGGCTCAAAACATACATTATTCAAAATGTACACACTGCACAGCACTATATTTTTTATTAATTGTACCAGGCACACATACACCCAACAAACATGTTCTGCATGCATGCACTGCACTGTGCTGCATTATCACTGTTTTGCACCCTTCCAAAGCACAAATTTACCAGAAGAGATACACCACTAATGCACTGTGCAGTACTCCCCATCAAAACAATATAGGCCAAGAAGTGAGTTAAGCAACAGCTGCAGAACTTTGAATGAGTGAGTCTGCAGTCCTCACTCCAGTGACACAGGTTAAAAAGATCCCGTTTACTTCTACTGATCACTGCTCAGCATGCTGTCACCACTGTACATGTGCTGCTTACCTCCTGGTGAAGTTTGTAGCCTTCCAGCATTATGAGGGTAGCCCACTGGGTTCCCCCCATGTTCAACAAGACCGCAATCCTTGAGACAGGCATATGTCATGGTGCACAAATACGATCCGTGTTTGCTATGGCAACAAAAATCATCAATAGGGATCCAGAAGTCAGTACAGTTGGTGCATTCAGGGTAGAGTCGCACATCCATTACCTTGCAGAAGACCTTTCTGTCCCAACAGATCCTGATTATTGGACTATACTCCTCTGCAATATTCCCTGTCTCCTTGTCTTTATGCCGACTGCATAGATTTCTGTCACAAGAAAGTTTGTTCAAGCAGACATGTCTTGAAACACCAGACAGTTGTTAGGCAAACACTCACAAGATAATTCTACTTTGTGAATAGATGGCAAAAAGGGAACACTTGTGAAGAAAAATATTTCAAAAGTCTCAAACATCGCGTAAATAGACCGTCTCACCTAGAACGTGTAACTCCTATTGTAATTATAAAAGTAAGCCTTCTGCGTGATGAAAAACAATATGAAACCTAGCTCACCCCTGAAGGTTTCCAACTAGAGCAGATAAGTAAATGATGTACCTACTTAGTGCCATATAGGCACAGGCCCCATCAATGTATTCTAGTAAGATTTACCATACCCAGCAATCTCACTGTGGAGAGAAACTGTCCCAGTTTCACTGGTTGGGGAATTTTGAACTCTGAAGTTGTACAGCACACTGATTGGCATTGGACTTTTATAAGAATTCCTTCAGGAAAGGTGTTTGACATTACATCTTTTGGCGTGTTTCCCCAGTCTGTATGCTTTCTGACCTCCTGGTTTTGACTCTGTTTTTGTTAGTTTTGTGTCTCTGCGCACGTTCTCACTGCTGTTCAGTGTTTAAGTGCAAGTGCTCCAATTGTAAATTTTATTATCGATTGGTGCCTCCATGATTGGCATATTTGATCTCCTCTCAGTCCCTAGTTATGTGCATGCAGAGTGCCAGGGCCTGTAAATTAAATGCTGCTAGTGGGCTTGCAGCACTGATTGTGCCCCCACACAAGCAGTAGTTCAAAGGGTTCTCAGACTTGCCACTGCAGTGTCTGCGTGCCTTTTACTGCCAAGTTGACTTGGCAAGTGCAGCCACTTGCCAAGCCCTAACCTTCCCATTTATTACGTATGAGTCACCCCTAAGTTAGGCCCAAGGTACCCCTATGGGCAGGGTACCATGTATTTAAAAGGTAGGGCATGTACTGGTGTGTGTGACATGTGCTGATAGTGAAATACAGTGTAATTAGTTTTTCACTATTGAAAGGCTATCTGTCCCATAGCATAGAATGGGGAATACTCTGTAACATTTTACAAGTATATCTTCCCATTGGGGCAAGACAGAGGGACAGAGTTTAATATGCCTGAACTCAGAATTTAGAAATGCATCTTTTAGCAACAATGATTTTTATGTTCTGTGTTTGAAAATACCACTTTTAGAACATAGGTATTTTCTTGCTTAGCCACCGTGTGTGCCTCTGCTGGGTGGTGGATTGACTGTCTGGCTTTGGAGTGACAAGGGCTAGGGATGTGCATTCTCTTCAGACCACCACTGCGGGGTAGAGGTGTGTCCTGCCTTTCTTGGATGATTCATGTTTTAGATGTTTTTCTAAAATAGTCCCAGAAACTTGGAATACTTTACCCCTGCAGATTAGAATAGATTCCAATCACAACACATTCTGTTGAAATTTAAAAACCTGGCGCTTTTAGGCCTGCCCACCTCTCTGTCTCCTCACTGAATTTCTGCAAGCGCTATGAGACCTACGGGTGATATACGCGCTATACATACTCAAATTCAAATTAAAATTAAAATTCAGGGCTGGCCTTTATAGACCTGGGCTTCATTTAGAGTAGTGGGAGGAGATTTCCTTGCACCTGAATGGGCCTTGTCTGCCTTGGACAAGGCTGTCTCCACCTCTTTCCAGGAAGCTGGGCCAGAGAGGACCAAACTGGTTTGGACTGAGCAGACACTCTCTGCCCAAGAGAACAAATAGTCATGCAGTATACATATTGGGACCCAGACCCCAGAACTTTAGAACTCGCTTAGATCAAGGAACCTGTCAAGAAGAGGCGCTGGAAGAACTGCTAGGAGGAGTACTGCCCTTTTGCTGTGTTGTTGCTTTGCTGGGTTGGTCTGCAGTTGCTGCTTCTGCGTTTGGCAGTGAAAGGACTGGACTGAACTTTCTTCACTTGTCGCTGAGTATCTCCAAGGGCTTGAAATAGAACTTGCCTCCTGTCCATAAAGTCTCAGGGACAGCAAAGACTTCACTTACCTCTGGGTACCGCCTCCGGAACTACAAGTTTCAGTTGCCACAGAGGGGAAAGCAGCTGCCACCATCA
Source organism: Lissotriton vulgaris (assembly GCF_964263255.1). Classification (NCBI taxonomy): domain Eukaryota; kingdom Metazoa; phylum Chordata; class Amphibia; order Caudata; family Salamandridae; genus Lissotriton; species Lissotriton vulgaris. The sequence continues at coordinate 770,403,502 of NC_141697.1, forward strand.
CCGACACCACAGTGGGCTCTGTGTCCTGAAGGCACTGCAGAGGGCACCTCTGCCATTCGCACCAACAACTTGACTGCCGCCACCGCCGAACCGCTGCTTGCACCGCGACCTGTGGGCACCGCTTTCAGCACCGCCTCGCTTCACTCCACCACCCTGGTCTCACCAACGGTGATGCTGCCCACTGACCTCAATACACGTGAGCGCACCGTGGTTTGGGGCACCGCTTGTAAGTCACACAATGCATCGCCCTGTGCCACACCACAGTCTGAGCCTACCAACGCCATCTCCCATCAACCGGCACTGTCGCTTGCACTGTAACCTCTCAGCACCGCCACGGGCAGCGCCTCACTCCCCACCGTAGGCCTAGTCTCGCCGACACAGCTGGACAACCATAACTGAACAGCAGTCTGCACCGTGACTTGAAGGCACCGCATGCCGCACCACTTTGCTTCATATCGCAAACGCAACAGTTGCCTAGACCAGCCCGCACTGACGTGGTCAGCCATAACCAAAGGTACTGTTTACAAGTCTGCTGACACTTACGCCGGCCTGTACCAATGCAACAGCACAGACTCCCTGTGCCTGAGCGAGCATTTGTCCAGCCCGCTCAGTCCAAACTCCATGCTGCTCTCATGATTGAGAGCAGAGTGGGGTTTGGATGGGGAGTCCGATGCTTTCCCATTGACTGCTAGAACCAGGAACAGAGGGGTGCGAGGTGGCCGGCAGCACCAGGTAGGTCTTGGTTTTTAAAAAAGGATTACCCCCCCACTGCACTCTGCTCCCGCCCTTCCTGCAGGTCCACTCTCCCCCCGAGCCCATCCACCGCCCCGTCTTTATCTGTTTGGGCCACCACTGTTTTTGCAAGTAGAATGCCCAGTGTCCTGATTAGAGGAAACCACTGACAACTTTCCTTTAAGACTCCAAGGTTGTCAGTGTTACTGCAAGTGTTCACACAATATCCTGACAACATATGAAAATAGTAATTTCAGTTGGGGTGCTTTTCAGTTAGCAGTCTAAAGAGTAACTTGAAAGGTGTTGTACTAGTGATTTAGGTGTCCATTTGTTACCGCAGATGTAACACAGGGGCTTAACACAGGCTTGCAGCCCCTGTGGTGCGGGGGGCCCCCAAGCTCCAGGGGCTCCCACAGCACAGCACTCTGGCCGGAGAGCTCCTGATTGAGCCCAGAGGGGGCCCCTCCACGTACCTTGCAGGAAGGCCCCCTTAAGTTTTGTTACGCCAGTGATGTAACAAACGACTGACTTTGGAACTGAGCTCCTCAAACTGGGCAGGATGGGACCCAGCGTGATGTCCAACAACTGATCCGAAAGGCCAAGAAAACCGCCTTCAAGGACCGACTAGATAACAACGCCCACAACAGCAAGGAACTTTTCAACATCGTCAAGGAATTTACCAATCCCTCGGCCAACTCCAACGACATCACCCCATCTCAAGCCCTCTGCGACTCCCTAGCTTCATTCTTCCACAACAAAATTGCAGACATCCACAACAGCTTCGACAACCAACCCGTAGACCAACCCACCCAACCATCTGCTGGACCTTCACCCCCCTCGAACACCCTTAATGACTGGAACCCAATCTCCACTGAGGACACCATCCGCCTGATGAACTCCATCCACTCAGGATCCCCCACAGACCCTTGCCCTCACCACATCTTCAACAAAGCAGACTCCATCATAGCACCACACCTCCGAGACATTATCAACTGCTCCTTCAACTCCGCCACCTTCCCGGAAAGCTGGAAACACGCTGAACTCAGCGCCCTTCTGAAAAAACCCACAGCGGACCCCACCGAACTCAAAAATTACCGCCCCATCTCGCTCCTTCCATTCCCGGCCAAAGTCATCGAGAAAGCTGTCAACAACCAGCCCGCCGCCTTCCTCGAAGCCAACAAATCCCTCGACTCCTCACAGTCCGGCTTCCGAGCAAAACACAGCACTGAGACCGCCCTCATCGCAGCAACAGACGACATTCGAACTCTACTGGACAATGGAGACACAGTCGCCCTCATCCTCCTCGACCTCTCCGCAGCCTTCGACACAGTCTGCCATAGCACCCTTCTACAGCGCCTCAAAAACATCGGAATCCAAGGTAAAGCACTAGAATGGATCACCTCGTTCCTCACCGGAAGAACCCAGAGAGTCCGCCTTCCACCATTCAAGTCAGAGGCCACTGAAGTCATGTGCGGCGTACCACAAGGATCTTCACTCAGCCCCACCCTTTTCAACGTATACATGAGCCCCCTCGCGGCCATCGCCCGCCAACACAACCTCAACATCATCTCCTACGCGGATGACACTCAACTGATCCTATCACTCACCAATGACCCTAGCACCGCCAAAACTAACCTTCACGAAGGAATGAAAGAAGTAGCCGAATGGATGAAACACAGCCGTCTGAAACTGAACTCAGATAAAACAGAAGTCCTCATCTTAGGTACCTCCTCCTCCGCATGGGACGACTCTTGGTGGCCAGAAGCCCTTGGAAAAGCACCCATCCCGACAGACCACGCACGGAACCCGGGCGTCATCCTGGATTCCTCACTTTCAATGAACAGACAAGTCAACGCCGTCTCCTCATCCTGCTTCAACATTCTTCGCATGCTCAAAAAAACATTTCGTTGGATCCCCACCGAAACTAGGAAAACGGTCACCCACGCTCTGGTCACGAGCCGACTGGACTATGGAAACACCCTCTACGCCGGTACTACCACTAAACTCCAGAAAAAACTCCAACGAATCCAAAACGCCTCAGCCAGGCTCATATTAGACATCCCGCGTAAAGAACATATCTCTGGTCACCTGAAAAACCTCCACTGGCTTCCCGTCAATAAGAGGATCACTTTCCGGCTCCTAACCCACGCACACAAAGCACTCTACGAAATCGGACCAGAATGCCTCAACACACGACTATCCTTCTACACCCCCTCCCGCCAGCTTCGATCTTCCAACCAAGCCCTTGCCACTGTACCTCGCATCAACAAAACCACCATGGGAGGTAGATCCTTCTCCTACCTGGCAGCTAAAACCTGGAACTCACTTCCCACTTACCTTCGCCTTACCCAGAACCACCTAGCATTCAGAAAGCAACTTAAAACGTGGATATTTGACAAGTAATTCCCCACCCCTCCTCAAGCGCCTTGAGTCCCTCTGGGTATGTAGTGCGCTATATAAATTCTCTGACTTGACTTGACTTGAATATTGTGTTTCCAATTCATTGGACAAACCTTTATTTTAAAATGGTAAACTGGATATCAGTATAATTACAATGTTTTAAATGTTAAGTAAGACAATGTGAGAAATGAAAAGGTAACAATAAGTGCACATTTATGTAATTTAGCCACTTTTAACTTACCTGACCAATCCAATCTGATTAACAAACCCTGAAACCCACAGCCAAAACACTGCAAGGCTGTAGATAAAGACATGTGAGAAAGAAAAAAATAGGAAGAAGGCCTTCTCCATCTTCACACACAGACTTTGCAATCAGATTCCAGTATCCATCAGAACTGACATATCTCTTTAAAAAGCATGATATTCTGACACCATAATAAATCCCAGTCTGAGCCCTTTGTACACACCCTGAATATACCTTATGCCGATTGTCCCTGTACAGCATTCCACTACCACTGGCTATATTCTCGCTATATGAATACCACAGAGACATATATACATAATTTGTTTAAGTGTAGCCCTTCTGCCTCCCACGGACTCTTTGATGTTTTATTTTACATGTTCACCATATTTTTAGTTTCAGATGCTGAATGTATTTGTGAGGAAAAACATGTTTTTTTTCTTTTAAGAAACCTTCTTCGACTCTCTATTGACATGTTTCTCTTGCTTTCCATATCTGCAATGTATATATTTGCTGTGATGAATTCAAACACACTACTTAGTATCAATTTTGTGTAAATCTATAGCTATCAACACTGGGAAAATCTTTGCTGTTATGTAATATGGGGTGCATATTTACTCAAGGCATGACTCAGAATACATCTGTTTGAAGACCTCAGATAGCATACATGCAAATCTTTGATGACAGAGGGACAACAGGGTTTTAAGGAAGCTCCCTGAAACACTTACAGAGGCTCTCGAGTACATTGCTCTGTGTAGTTACTAGTTAGGTCGGAGTTTCCATAGAAAGATTGTTTTTGTTTTGCTAATAAATGTGACACCATTTAATGAATCTGTATGAAACTTTCCCTAAAATAATTAATCCACCTCAACTCTGTCATGGAAAATTTCAAGGTGGTTCGTCTAGCGGGTTCCAGAAAAAGGGGAGGCGTGGCGGTGCTACACATTGTTTTCCCATGTTAATTCCTATTTGGGAGAAGTATGTGTTTAAATAAGTGCTTGGGTGGTCAAGAAGGGGTTAACAAATAGCTAAGTGTATGACAAAGGTGTGCACCTCCGAAGCCAACTTAATGGAATCAAACATGCAAAACTTTACATATTTCCTTTAGCAATGAAACAAATGTGTGGTTATTTTTGCTACAGGAATTATTAGTGTTCTAAAAAACTAAAATATGGACACATTTTGTATGAGTTCCTCAATATCTTCCTCATCCATTTCAGTAAACCATTCTGTAATGCACAGAGAAATGTGTGCTTCCACCACCACAGCTGTCTGTCAGTGAACTGCCTATCAATCAACTGCAACATCACCACAGAGTTATAATAAACAACTAGAGCGCTAACACATTTTATTCTAGGCCAAAGCAAGGCACACCGCAATGTACTTTTTGGGGAATAGAAGTTGTTGAAATTAAATCCTTTCCCTGAAGAGTAGGCTGAAATATATGAGCTTTTATCATGCATGCATGAAACCAGAGGGTTCAAATTGTGAGCGGAGTTATGGGTTTGTAATAGTTTGTGGCATAATATATTTTAAAGGGGCTAAACATAGTTAAAGAGAAGTTGACATAAGTACAACATGCCTGTTCTACATCTGTTTACTCAACCTACCCATCTAATTTGCTTAGTAGTCTCCTAATTTTAAAATAGTACCCTTATGATTGATATATATTAAACCAAAGTGTAAAGTGATGTTATTAAGGTAGTTGCTAGACCTTAAGTTATTGGAGAAAACTAGAAATGTACTGGAAAAACAGTGATTAAAATGAAATTATAATTAGGTGTTTGAGTAAGACACACGCTAACATTAAAAACCAAAGGAACTGAAAAATGCCAGTTACAGTTCACTAAACTAATTATAACTTGTGCCTCCAGTTGAGTACTGGATTCAGGGTCTGGCTGGAGGCTGCAACTGAAATATCAAGAGTTATATCATCAATAAGCATGGGCGAACTTTGCGAATTCGCGATCCGCGAATTTGCGGATTTGCGAATTCGCGATCCGCAAACTTCGCGAATTTGCGGATTTTTGTTTTTTGCGTGTTCGCGGGTTTTTTTTGCGTGTTCGCGGGGCTTTTTGCGTCTTCGCGAGCCGCTTGCATAGCGAAGTTACCCATGCAGTCGTTTATGGGAGTGGGAGAGAGAGATAGATACATAGATAGATAGATAGATAGATAGATAGACAGAAAGAGAGACAAAGAGAGGGAAAGAGAGAGGGAGAGAGAGAACGAGAGAAAGAAAGAGAGGCCGGATCTCTGAAGGGCCAGATTCCTGAGTTGCCCCTACAGAACATACAGCTTTTTATTTTTAGCAAAATGCATATGAAAATTGTGCTGTAAAGGTCTCTTTTAGTTTAACCCCTCCTGACAACTCAAAATGGGTGTATTTGCCATCCTCTCCCTTCTTCCTGTTTTTTATATCTGTAAGTGCTTCCTGATGAGGTTTAATTCCTTGGACAGGTGCCTCGTTGCCTACTTGTAACTATTCTCTGACCCTGCTTCAAGGGTCGGAGCAGGGTCAGAGAATAGTAGCAAGTAGGCAACGAGGCGCCAGGAAGCAATTAGCAGCAGGTGTCCAAGTTGAAGTTAATTTGTTTGTAACCCTTTTGTAAAAGGTTACAAAGAAATTAGGTTCAACTTTTGCACCTGCTGCTGTAACCCTTGCTTGGCTGAAAATTCGTCCCCGCTGATTCGCGGATTTTACCGCGATTTCGCGTGATTCGCGAATCGCGAAATCGCGGAAAATACGCCCGCAAAATGGATTTTACGCCCACCCTTAATCATCAATGGTGTGATTTAACATGTCATTAATGATGCAATATGTGTGGTCATAAGCTGTGCATAATAGGGGCACAAGTTACTGTTAGTTCACTAAACAAGAACTGTTGTAAAGTAATTGTTTTTTTTAAAAAACCTTAGCTCATGTCTCATTCAATACCGTCACTTTAACTGTTGTTTTCAGTGAATATGTATTTTTTTGTATATAAATATATGTGTAGAAAAAGGTGTATGACAAAATGCGTCCATGTTAATTGTGACAATAAACAAGTATTTTTGTATTCTCCCCCTGTGAGTGCTTACCTCTTCTTTATGAAGACTTGGAGCTATTGGCAACGTGAGTCCACCTACACAATTGAGAGCACATGTCCGCGAGTGCTGTGGTTCGTGATGGTTGTGAGCGATATACTGAAAAAAAAAAAGGATACACGGACATTATAGTTAGGAAATATAATTTGAAAAAACCTTAGAAACTCACTGAAAAAAACAAAGGTTACAGGGACGTTATAGCTAGGCTGACATTTCACTCTTACAAAACCAAAGAAATTCATCCCTCCCCAAATGCACTTCTTATGACTTCACATAGTACATCACTCATGATATGGTCAGTGACATCACTCTTGACATCTCAAATGATATCACTGATTAAAAATTATTTCAGTGAATTTCTAAGGTTTTTTAAATTCTATTTCCTAACTATAACATCCCTGTACCCTTGTGTTTTTTCAGTGAATTTCTAAGATTTTTAAAAGGCTAATTCCTAACTATAACCTCCATGTAGCCTTTGCATTTTGCAGTTAATTTATAAGTTTTTTTTTAATTCTATTTCTTAATTGTAATGTCCATTTTTATATTATAAATCATTTCCGGCTTAAATTTAAACTACTGGACAGATTTGCACCAAATACCAAAAAGCACAGTCTGTATAACAACATCTACCTTTCTGTCAAATTTGGTTAATTCCATCCAGCGATTGGGCTGTAGGTTTAACAACACATTACTATGGGAATTAACATTACAAATGCACCCTTTTTTCATGCCCCCATTTCTCTGTCCCCACTGCATGGATCACCCTAAAACTGCCCATGACACACACCACTACTTTGAAACCTTTTTTGGAAAATTTCATGAAGATTGGGCAAACAACGCCGAAGTTATAGGCAAGTCAGAAAATGCTTTTCCAATGGAAACTAGGTCCTAACTATAATTACCTAGTGGCAACTGACAGTAGGTAGTATATATTTTTAAGATACATTTAATAAGCCAGTTAACCTATCAATTTTTTAAAAAAAAACATCCAATTAGATACTTATTTAAACATTTATTCTTCCATCGACCTTTACATATACATATATAAAACATATTTATTTATCAGAAAGACATACATTCACTGGATGGTGTCATCAGTGATGTAATGAGTGATGTCACTGACCATGTCATGAGTGATGTAATATGTGATGTCATCAGCAGTGCATTACACACGCAAGTTATAGTGAGTCCAACTAACTATAACGTGGAATTTCAATGGTTTTATGTCAGTAAAATTTCCCGCTAACTATAACTGGTGTGAAACCTATGGTTTTTTCAGTGAATTTAATAGGTTTTTTAAATGCTAATTCCTAACTATAACTGGTGTGAAACCTATGGTTTTTTCAGTGAATTTCATAGGTTTTTTAAATGCTAATTCTTTTCTATATCGAGCTTCTAACCTATTTTTTTTTTACAATTTGCTGTTTTGTGTAAGTATTAATTAAATTATTATTATTTTTTTATCATTTTTTCCTGGGGCGCTCTGGGTGCGCGCTCCGGTAAGCTCTCTGGAAAGCGCATCCAGAGCGCTACTTTCGTTCGTGAAAAAAATATGAATGAAAAGTTAATAATAACGCAAAACATTTCGGACCATACAAATAAAAGCAGTTTTTTTTAAATAAGGAAAAGAAAATAATTTTGCATTTCCGTGAAACTATCAACGCAGCGTAAGCGCCCCCGGAAGCGCCTACGTTCGCGCCGCGTATGCGACCCGGAAGCGCCTACGTTCGCGCCGTGTATGCGCCCCCGGAAGCGCTCCGGTGCGAGCAGCGTCAGCGCGTCAAGTCATGTGACCTTAAAATAACACTTTTCATTGGTTGCTAACAGTTTTTTTTACAAAAATGAAATCCCCACCCATTTCCTTCACTTCTTCTTTCACTTTTGTGACTGAAAGACCTGTTTTTTGCTCCTGGATCTTTCTTGATTTACCATGGCTGCCAGAGAATCCAGCAGTGATGAAGAACCTGATTTCATCAATGAAGAGCCTCCTACCCCAAAGGTGAAGGAACATTTTATTTGGAAATTTTTTAAGATTCCAGCTGACCAGAAGAAGGTGAATGCTCCAAAAGTGGAGTGCAGGATCTGCAAACAGGTCCTGTCACGGGGTGACCCCCCAAAAAAATACTCATTTGGGAACTTCACGATGATCCGGCATGTGGAGAGGAGGCACCCCCAGAATTTGGCCCGGGAAAGTGTTAGGGCTCTGGCACAAGAGGTTCCCAGTGATGGGGCCTCTACATCCACCGGAGGAGCAACTTCTTCTGGGAGGGGGCAATCGCAGGAGCTGGTGCCAAACATTCAACCTGCTTTTAACCATGGTGTCCTGAGATGCAGATACTGCTATCAACTCCTCACCTATGGGGAGCAAAGTGTCCAGCTCATGGTTCGAGCATTGGAGAACCATCACTGCGCTTCCCACCCCTAATTCGTTTTGTTTTTTTTGCTCCTGTTGAGCAGTTTCCATTCCCTGTTTTTGTTCCTGTTTAGAAAAAAGAAGAAAACAAAAAGTTCTTTTCAGAACTACCTCCAATTCTCATCAAAGAGCTATATTCTTCAAAAAATGGAAAAAGAGTAAGTGAAATAGAGTGCATTGATAATGGAAAGGAAAATGAGTAAGAAAGAACAGAAAGGTATGAGAGGAGAAAGGAAGTGAAGTAGGAGGACTGAAAGAAGGTGAGTGTTAGGAAAGAAAGTAAGGAGAAGAAGAGTGAATATGGGGAATGTTGATATTCACGAAAATGTTGAAAAGGAACAGGGGTGTGAAAGGGTAAGAAAAGATGCATTGCTGGAGTTGAAGGCAGAAGGCCTCATTTATGAAGCCATGCGTCACTTTAACGCCACCAAAGCATCACTTTTTGTGACGCATCAGTCTAATAAAAAATGCACCTTATTTATTCATATTTACAAACTGGCACATCTAGGTAAATGCGTCACTTTGTAAACCCCTGCGCCACATTATTCCTACGTCAGGTGTAATGTATGAAAAAGGGACGTATTGACGCAAGAAAGGGTCGTAGAGGTGACGCAGTGAAATCTATGAGATATCACTGCGTCACTTTTATGACGCTGTTGCTTCCAAATCTTACGCCTGTTTCACAGCAGGCGTGCAGGCCCTTTCACATGGGGCTTGGCCCCATGTGAAAGGGTGCATTGCTGGAGTAGCTTAATTTTTGTGACACACTCCAGCAATACTTCACTTTTGCGCTTACAGATACGTCTAAAATACTAACGTATCTAAAAGAACTTCCAACATAATACGTCATAAATTTAATATGACGCATGAGTAGAAGACTGAAGGACTCATTTATGAGGCCATGCGTCACTTTAACGCCACCGGAACGTCACTTTTTGTGACACACCAGTGCTGTAAAAAATGCACCTTATTCAATCATATTTACAAAGTGACACATCTAGGTAGTTGCGTCACTTTGTAAGCCCCTGCGCCACATTATTCCTACGTCAGGTGTAATGTATGCAAAAGGGACGTATTGACGCAAGAAAGGGTCAGAGAAGTGACGCAGTGAAATCTATGACATATCACCGAGTCACTTTTATGACGCTGTTGCTTCCAAATATTACGCCTGTTTCACAGCAGGCGTGCAGGCCCTTTCACATGAGGCTTGGCCCCATGTGAAAGGATGCATTGCTGGAGTAGCTTCATTTTTATGACACACTCCAGCAATACTTCACTTTTGCGCTTACAGATACGTCTGAAATACTAACGTATCTAAAAGAACTTCCAACATAATACGTCATAAAGTTAATATGACGCATGAGTAGAAGACTGAAGGACTCATTTATGAGCCCATGCGTCACTTTAACGCCACCGAAATGTCACTTTTTGTGACGCACCAGTGCTGTAAAAAATGCACCTTATTCAGTCATATTTACAAAGTGACGCATCTAGGTAGTTGCGTCACTTTGTAAGCCCCTGCGCCACATTATTCCTACGTCAGGTGTAATGTATGCAAAAGGGACGTATTGACGCAAGAAATGGTCGTAGAGGTGACACAGTGAATAAACTGGGGGCCTCATTTATGAAAAGTGACACATCGCTGCGTGAAAACAGCAATGCGTCACTTTTCTGTGCGCACTCCTTACGACATTCCTGATGTGTCATATTTAATGTATGACGAATCATGTCGCAAGGAGTTACAGATACGTCAGTTTTTCTGACGTATCTGTAAGCGCAAAAGTGACGCATTGCTGGAGTGTGTCACAAAAGTGACGCAACTCCAGTAATGCATCCTTTCACATGGGGAAAGCCCCATGTGAAAGGTCTTGCGTCAGTCTTACGCCTGCTGTGAGGCAGGCGCAAGATTTTGATGCAACAGCGTCCTAAAAGTGACGCAGTGAAATTTCATAGATTACACTGCGTCTCCATTACGAGGCTTTTTGCGGTGGAACGCCCCCTCTGCATACATTATACCTGACGCAGGTATAATGTGGCGCAGGGTTTTAAAAAGTAACCCATCTACCTAGATGCATCACTTTTTAAATATAGCGCAATGAGGCACATTTTTTACACCGCTGGTGCGTCACAAAAAGTGACACACAGGCGGCGCAAAACTGTCGCCAGGCCTTCATAAATAAGGCCCTGGATTTTCCCCATGCTTTGCTCCCCGGTGCGCTCCCCGGTGCGCGTACCGGGCGCTCCCCCCGCGCAAATCGAAATTTTTATTTTTTTTGAATGCCCCGCTGGACCCTATTTTAGCCCCCACATCAAACCTAGGGGGTCAGGGAGGGGTCTACTCTGCCCCCTTATGGTCATTTCCCCCTTTTTTTATGTCACCTCTTGTGTCTCGATCCTACCGAGACACAAGATGGCGGCCGCACCGGACTGTTTCGAATGTTTACAGACACCCGTGAGCCAATCAGCTTTCCGTGTGCAAGTCGCGTAGCACGCCCGGTGCGCTCCCCGGTGCGCGTACCGGGGCGCGCCTATAGATATATATATTTTTTTGAACCTAATTTACTCAAAATCCACTGGAGCACATATCTTGAGACATAGCAAAGGCACATCGGGCTACAAGTCCCTACAATTATACCAAGTTTGGTGTAAATCCATTCAGCCGTTCGGGCTAAAAGTGAGGTCGACCGCCCTATAGAAATTAACATGGGGAAAACGCGTTTTGGGATCCCCCTTTTATCTCGGCCCCCGCTTGACGCATCCCCCCCAAACTTTCAGGGAAGGACCGGAGCTCAACGAGGCCATTTTGAAGAAATTTTCAGGCAGATTCGTCAACCGGCGTCAAAGTTATTCCAAATAGAATTTTGAGGTTTAACATTGAAAAAAATCCTAACTATAACTACCTACTGGCGACCGCCAGTAGGTAATATATATAACATTCTCAACTTACCTGAACTTGGCATTCTGGGACATGTAGGCGTTATTGAACTTGCGACAATCTGACTCACCATGGGGCCGGAGCTATCAACCACGCAACAGGGTGCAGCTGGGTATTTGAAGCAGCGAAATGTGTCGCGCATCCTGTGAACACCTCAAGGCACTGAAGAAGGCTGTTGTGTATGCCGAAATGCATTTGCCGTTTTTGTGCTCCGAATAAATGCCTCCAAACGTCCCCGCCTGTGGTCTCTTCTTCTTCTGCTGGAGAAGAATATCTTGGATATATATATATATATATATATATATATATATATATATATATATATATATATATATATATATATATATATATTACCTACTGGCGGTCGCCAGTAGGTAGTTATAGTTAGGATTTTTTTCAATGTTAAATCTGAAAATTCTATTTGGAATAACTTTGGCGCCGGTTGACGAATCTGCCTGAAAATTTCCTGAAAATGGCCTCGCGGGGTTCCGGTCCTTCCCTGAAAGTTTGGGGGGGATACGTTAAGCGGGGGCCGAGATAAAAGGGGGGTCCCAAAACGCGTTTTCCCCATGTTAATTTCCATAGGGCGGTCGATGTCACTTTTAGCCCGAACGGCTGAATGTATTTCCACCAAATTTGGCAAAATTGTAGGGACTGGTAGCCCGATGTGCCTTTGCTATGTCTCAAGATATGTGCTCCAGTGGATTTTGAGTAATTAAGGTTCAAAAAAATATATATATCTATAGCAGCGCACAGGTGCGCGCACCGGAGTGCGCTCCAGGCGCGACACGCGAGGTGCGCATGGAAAGCTGATTGGCTCTCGGGTGTCTGTAAACATTCGAAACAGTCCGCAGCGGCCGCCATCTTGTACCTCGGTAGGATTGAGGTGGTAAAAATCAAAGGGGGAAATGGGCAAAAGGGGGCAGGGTACACCCCCCCTGACCCCCTAGGTTTGATGTGGGGGTCATAAAAAAGCCGTACGGGGCCCCCCAAAATTTTTTTTTTTAAATTTGCGCCGAGGGAGCGCCTGGTACGCGCACCGGTGAGCGTACGATTGAGAAAAAGAATGGCACTTTTTTTTAAAAAAAAAATAGCATTTTTTTATAAATTGGAGGTAGTTCTGAAAAGAACTTTTTTTTTGTTTTTGTTGTTTTATATTTTTTTTATACTTTTTGAAACGATTTTATATTTTTTTTGTTTTTTTTTCAGGGGAAAAACAAAAACAGGGATTCAGAAAATGCTCAACAGGAGCAAAAAAATGAGAAAATTTAGGGACGGGGAGAGCATTGGTGTTCCTGTTTCTTTATTGCAATGAGTTCAACGCTCTGCTCCCCGTAACAGAGTAGTTCGTCACAGTTTGTGCATAAACATTTTATTCCTGCAAATACCGGCTGGATGTTAGGGACCATTCTTGCACGTGCTGAACCTGAAGGTGTTGCTCCACCAGTGGAGGTGCTGCTGCCATCTCTTCGTGCCTTCTCTGCCAGCTCCCTGACACTCTCCCTGGAGTAATTGTTGGGGTGTCTTCTTTTGACATGCCTAATTAAATTGGCATTTCCAAAGCTGTATTTTTTTAGAGGATTGCCTCTGGATAAAATACTTCCACATATTTTACAAGTTACTTTACTTGCATTAACTTTTTTTTGTCCTTCAGGGATGTCATAAAATTTCCAGATGAAGTGGTTCTTTGTTTTCTGGTGAGGAGGGTCCTCTTGCACAAATCCATCTGAATCACTGCTGGAGGACTCCCTTGCAGCCATTGCTGTAGATCAGGAAAATTAATGAGTAGAGAATTCACAAAACACCTCTTGCTCTCTCCAAGTGAAAATCAATAGTGAGAGAAATGGGTGGGTTTCTCTAAATTTAGAAAAAAATAATTATTGAACCAATGAAAAGTGTTATTTACAGGTCACATGACCATGGGCTTCATCATTATGAAACCAAAACTGTTATGAACCAATGAAAAGTGTTATTTTCTGGTCACATGACCCGACGCGCTTACGCGACGCGCCGCGGGGCGCGGCCAGAGGCGCGCCGCGTAAGCGTGTCAGACGCCTACGTTGCACGATCGTATTCGCGCGAGTACTTCCGGGTGCGCTTACGCCGTGCGTATCACGCGGTCGCGGCTACGCGAACGTCACAATCATGTTTTCGTTTGCGATATTGGCGCTCACGAGACGCTCCTCGGAGCGCGCCCGGGGGCGCTTTTCAGAAATACGCTTTTCGGGGCGCACTCCGGGGCGCGCTCTGGGAGCGCTCCCCCCAAAAATTAAAAAAAAAAAAATGGGAAAATTGTAGGGACAGGTAGCCCTATTCTGAAGTGGTTTGTAAAAAAATTAACTTTATAAAAATATGTATTGTGCTACATTGGGCTTAATATATGTTAGAGCCAAAATGTAGCCCAAATGTAGCCCAAAGTAGCCCAATGTAGCCCAAAGATGGCCACCAGAGATCAAAAATTGTAAATGTAGCCCAAAATTCAACTAGATGTAGCCCAACTGTAGCCCAATGACAGAATGTACCAGAGTGTTAAAAAGAACAACTAGAGTGCTAACAGTCTTATTTATAAAGTGAAACTTATAGTTAGGAATTAGCATTAAAAAAACCTTTGAAATTCACTGAAAAAAACCATAGGTTTCACACCAGTTATAGTTAGGAATTAGCATTTAAAAAACCTATTAAATTCACTGAAAAAACCATAGGTTTCACACCAGTTATAGTTAGCTGGAAATTTTACTGATATAAAACCATTGAAATTCCCACGTTATAGTTAGTCGGACTCACTATAACTTGCGCGTGCAATGCACTGCTGATGACATCACATATTACATCACTCATGACATGGTCAGTGACATCACTCATGACATCACTGATGACACCATCCAGTGAATATGTGTCTTTCTGAAAAATAAATATTAGTGAGTTATGTTTAAAAATTTAAATACATATATTAGTGTTTCACTTTGTGTATAAGTGGCTACATGTGTTGATAAGTAGCAACATGCGTATGTATATGGGTTATTTGATATTATTATTAGTATCAGTATGAGTGTCTATATGGTTTAGTGGGGGTATTACTTAGCACATAGATGCATGAGTGACTGACTCTTTGTTTGTATGTGTTTTGAAGACAGCATATGTACAGGACTGTATGGGTGGATGAGTGTCTATATGTGTTTGTTAGTGAGTGAATGACTGTCTCACTAGTGTCTTTATCAGTAACTACATATGTTTTAATCTAGTATATATGAATATTGATGTATATAAGTGAGTATATGTGAGAGTAAGAGATTGTAAGATTTCCTTTTTAAATAAGTATGTGTTTCTATAAGTGATTGTTTAAGAGAATAAATATGTGTAATTTTCAATAGAAGTAAGGTGGAAGTGTGTGTATAACTCTATATTCAAATAAATGGATGTCCAATAGTTTATTTGCACGTGTGAATATGTGTGTGAGTAACTTTTGGATGAATGTCGGTGTGTAACAGGATGTATAGGTGTATCACTTCATATGATGAGTGAGTATATGTATGAGTGACTATATAGAACTGTTGGTGAATGAGTGGATGTGTATATAGATAGTGGAATTACTGAATTGCTTGTTGTAACTGATATAGGTATCTCCATTTTTTTAAAATTTCAGTTTCTATTTTTGAATATGTGTCTCAAGGGTTACATTATAGTGAAAGGAGGTCTGTCACTATGTCACAAGGATGGTGTCATGAGTGATGTCACTGACCATGTCATGAGTGATGTAATATGTGATGTCATCAGCAGTGCATTGCACGCGCAAGTTATAGTGAGTCCGACTAACTATAACGTGGGAATTTCAATGGTTTTATATCAGTAAAATTTCCAGCTAACTATAACTGGTGTGAAACCTATGGTTTTTTCAGTGAATATATATATATATATATATATATATATATATATATATATATATATATATATATATATATATATATATATATATATATATATATATATATATATATCGAACCGAGTTACCCCCAGTGGAAGAGCCAACAAACCAGTAGGCTGTAGTCCAAGTTATACTTTATTTCACGAAGACTGCACACAAAACTGGCAAGGAAGTCATCCCAGTTCACCTGCCCTGCCAGATGCGTTTCGAGTCTCCTGACTCTTCTTCCATGGCATCTTAGGCTTGCGTGGCATCAGGCCGGAACGTGCAACTGCTTCAATTTGATTTCTCAGCCCCAGTGGGCGCGGCATATCTTATAGCCAATTTTAGTCTCCCGCCCCAGTGGGCGTGGCCTATCGTAAGGCTGTATGGTCCTTGTAGTGTGCACTAAAATACAACTCCAGTGAGTCTGGTCCGTGCAACGCCAATTTTAAAAGATTACTCCCAAGTGGGATGATGACGCTCCTTGTCTCAAGTCTGTTACATTTTTGTGCCTTCGTGAAGCAGGCTACCGTCCTTTGCGGTGACGCCGGATTGGCCTCACCTTGGAAACGCTGTGCTTGCAGCGGGGCTCTTTCCGCGGCTGGGCCGACCGCTAACATAAATCGAACAGAGTTACCCCCAGTGGAAGAGCCAACAAACCGGTAGGTTGTAGTCCAAGTTATACTTTATTTCACGAAGACTGCACACAAAACTGGCAAGGAAGTCATCCCAGTTCAGCTGCCCTGCCAGACGCGTTTCGAGTCTCCTGACTCTTCTTCCATGGCATCTTAGGCTTGCGTGGCATCAGGCCGGAACGTGCAACTGCTTCAATTTGATTTCTCAGCCCCAGTGGGCGCGGCATATCTTATAGCCAATTTTAGTCTCCCGCCCCAGTGGGCGTGGCCTATCGTAAGGCTGTATGGTCCTTATAGTGTGCACTAAAATACAACTCCAGTGAGTCTGGTCCGTGCAGAAAAGAAGGTTGCCCTCATAAGAATACCACACATGAGGGGGTTACAGCACACGTACCACTGGTAGCAGCCTTGGAGCCTGTTACATAAAATTCCCTTCTGCTGCCATACGCGTTTCAAGCGTCTCTGCGCCCTTGTTCACTGGCTGAAAAACGGAGAAACAGTGACTTGATTTCATGCATGTTTTTTATTGAAATGTTCAAGTCCAGCCCATGCAGGCTGTGACAAAGCATTCTGGTACTTGCTGTTCATATTGTCACCACTCGATCGTGCAAACCCTAGTGGAGGTCACTGCTGCTCCATTGAAATATTTCCTTAGTAGGTGGAAACTAACGTAAAGCACTGCTCCGCTCCCAATATGTGGTGACACAGGAGTGTGGTGTATTATCGACACAGTTTCATGCCACTACCTGCCTTCGGTCCTTCTCATTTGTTCTTATCTGCTGACACAGGGCTTACATCAAAACACATGGTTTAGGAGCACTATGTTTCTGACTTCATTTCTCTTCACAATCTTTTCTATTGCTAGTTTCCCTCTGTTAGTGTCGTTTTTGAGAATGTAAATACCTACAGCTACATGATTATTGCTGATTACTATTTGCATTGTATTCCATTATTGCTATAACTGAGGCAAATGTAGTTTTTTTTGTAGATTCGCAACCTGACTGACTCCGAAGACTTGAATTGAATTAACATTTGGGTTTTTTGTGATATTTATACCCCTGATCAAAGGTTCAGAGTGAACCTGAAATGCATCGGGTTGTTGATGAACGTTTCTTTAGGATGTTAATTTAAACTATATGTGTCTCAATTCTTTAATATTGTGAAACTCATTAGATTAGATTTTTGAAATGTACTAGTTTGCAATTTTTATTTGAATGATTCATTACATTGTGATTCTTGTGAAATTATTGAAGTAAAAACTTTAGTTTACAATTTGCGAAAGGTTTGTTTATGACATTTAGGCCTGAGTGCAGAGCTTAGTCCCGGGTTTCCTTGGACTCACATTTAAGCTTTTATACCCAGGAGATAGGTAACCTCTCCCGCAGCACTGCACGCAAATAGAGTATAAAATTGTGTTTACATATCACACTAGTTTGATTAAGACGGTGTGCAGACCCACCTACATTTCACAGTTCTTAACCTCTGGTACCACCCTGTGTTTCTAGCACCCAAAAAATGTGGCAAGATATCTCAAATCTCACTACCAATCAGGCTGAAACAAAAGCCTCTCCAACTGAAGAAGCAGACACTATATATGCTTTAGTAAAGGAAGTTCGCGTGTTCAGTACAGCTACCGAATCTACTACAAATCAATTGAGACAACTGGAATATATGATGAAAAAAGAAATTAATCAGCGGTTTCACGCTACCACGCTTATCGAATACCATAAGGTCAAGCGGATACCCCGAGGATTACGGATTGCCCTGCGCCCCATGCTATTTAAATTTGACAAGGCCTTCATCTCACGGTGGTACACCATTTTAAATAAGTGTTCGCTGGACCTGATCTTACTACTGGAGGAGGAGATCTCTAATGCTTTGAGGGAACTCACACAGGATATTAACAAACTAAAAGATGACCTTGCTAGCAAAATGGAACAAGAAGATTGGACAAAGACCTTAGAAGACATCAATAGAAATTTAGATATCCATGCTCGAGAAGTACATGAACGCAAGACCCGAAAATTTAGAAGGGACACAATAGATTATAAACTGGACGAAGTTTATATGTGGGCTGACAACTATGCTGAAAAAAGAGTCTTCAAAAAACCAGGGACCACCTCATCAGAGGAGAGCATTGTAACAGATCAAGACTTAACCATGCTAAGACCCAGCGCTGCGTCAGTTTCTCAGAACCTGAGAAAAGTCAGAGATGAGACACCAACTACTTCAGCAACTGGGCTGCCTTTTTTAGAGGCAGGCCAGGGAGACAAAATACCTCCCGACAAAACAGCCTCTGGAAACGGAGGACCCGCAGGGGACAAATCAAAAAAAGCCATACCTGTGGAAACGGGCAGACCCAGACGAGAAGTGAAGAAATTAAATCTGATGAATCCTTGGTGATCAATATTTCACAAAAAAAGTTCAGTCAAAGGGAATTGAGTATATTGAATAAGGGATTATCATTTGTACCCTCATACATATCAAATGCATTGGAGACTGAAGTGTCCCTTTTTAAGTTTATGAGGAAACTCAGACTGAGGTGGTTCTTTTCTAGTGGCACTGTAGTAGACACACCTACTTCTAAAACTCAGTTCAAACCTAAAAGTAAATTTATCTTGCCTATATCTCATAAAACTTTAGACAACTTTGAAGTTCTAGTCAAGAAAGACCTTGAACAAGTGAAATATTCAACATCGTCACATTCCAATCTTACCTTGCAAGAACGAAGGATTCTAAACAAAATGCGACAAGATCGTTTAACCACTTTTCAACCAGCTGATAAGGGAGGAGCCCTGATAATTCTTGATACTGACTTTTACCAACGAAGTGTGAACATGCATGTTTAAAATGAAGACACATATTTTCAACTACCACAAGACCCGATCAAAGAATTACAACAGGTTTTGATTACTATCCTGACTAAAGGAGTATAGATGGGAATAATCACTGAAAAAGAAAAACAGTTTTTGTTCAATCAGCATCCACAAACTCCATCTATATATAGGCTGCCTGAGGTGCATAAGGACTGACATAACCCCCTCTTTCGCCCTATTGTGACGGGATGCGGGTCAATACATGAAGCATTAGGATATTTCCTGGATTTTCATCTACAACCACTAGTCCAGGCATTGACAACTTACGTGAAGGATACAACAGACTGTTTATTGAAACTTGATTCAATTAAAGAGACTTTCACTCAAGACATACTGCTCTGTACCATCGATGTGGTGGCAATATACACGTCCATAGTCCATGAAGAAGGACTTGAGGCAACGGAATGGAGATTGCTAAACTCGGATTTACCACAAGAAAGAAGTGTGTTCCTTTTGGAACTAGTTCATTTTGCTCTGTTTCACAGTTATTTTTGTTGGCAGGATCAGTTTTATGTACAAAGGACGGGTACCTCAATGGGTTTTCCGGGAGCACCCGCCTAAGCTAATACTTTTATGGCGTACTTTGAAGAAAAACATATACTCCATCACCCAGACTGGCAAAAACATGCTATCATGTTCATCCGATATATTGATGACACTGGATAAATGTCTTCAAGAACTGAACTAATTCAACAGTCGGATACAGTTTACATATGACATTAATGAGACCAAAATACATTTTCTAGATATCGAAATATTGAAGACCAACACAGGTTTGGAAACCAAAGTTTTCAAAAAACCCACTGATGTGAACAGTGCATTACATTTTTCAAGTGCTCACCCCTTGTCTTTAAAAAAACATTAACCTATCTCCCAGCTGATGAGAATCAAAATAATAACATCGGATGAAGAGGTTTGTGAACAACAGATGGATGAACAGGAGAGAAGATATAGAAAAAGAGGTTACCCGGACGTTATTTTGAATGAAGCTAGAAGGACTGTGTCCAATAAAAAAAGGGAAGATCTACTGCAGAAGCAAAACAAATTGAGCGTCAAAAAAGAGGTGTTTGTTTTAAAATACTCAACACAAGCCCCCCAAATTAAAGCCATCATCCGCAATAGGTGGGAACTGATTGAAAACGAACCTGATTTTCATGGTGTCTTCACTGGAATACCATTGTTTGCCCACACTCGTGCTCAGAATCTTCGGGAACTTTTGAAAACACTGAGGATAGATAAATTGGGAGAATTCAAGGGCATGAGAAAATACCACAATTGCGGACAATGGGGGAATGTAATAATCGGGAAGGAGTTTCGACATCCCCAAACTGGCAAGGCAATAGCTCTAAGACACACTTCAGACTGCACGACTGAAAATGTGATTTATGCGATAAAGTGTCCATGTGGATTAATCTACGTGGGAAGGACCAGCAGGAAAATTAAAACTAGAATAGTGGAACACAAGAACCCGATACGCAATAAAAAAATGAACTCTTCACTGGCAGCACACTGGATCAACGCTGCACATACCATTCCGCAACTTAGGTTCACTATACTTTAACATATCCAACCACACACAGGCATGGACATGAACACTACATTATCACGCAAAGAAACACAATGGATCAAAAAATTAGGCACCGTAATCCCAGGGGGTCTCAATGACCATTATGAACTCTTGTGCTTTCTATGATTATCACACTGGGATTCTAGACTGTGAGGGGTTATTTACATGCTTCTTAACGACATTTGCAGTCTTTCTGTTACCATTTGCAATATTTTCACCTTCATTTCAGATTTTGAGAATAGTTTATTTGCACTATTTTACTTTATTTTATCTTATCTTATTCTCTCTCTGTTTTATGTAAATTATTGGCATAACAATTTGCCACTATGATTACTTTCGTTTTAACTTGAGCGCCATTTTACATCAGGCAAGTTTCGTGTTTCAGTCCGTTATTTATGTTTAATTACGGAGAGGGCGGCGCGCCGCACTCTTGCCGAAGCACCTGGTATTACTTATGGCGGCTGTTTACCGCTTGCCGTACATACAACAGGAGTAGCAGAGACCCGTTTACGGACGGCGTTTTGCTTTAGGAGGTACGGGTGATTTAGTTTCTGTTGCGGTTACGTTTTACTAAATAGGCTCATGTACACATACTTATACTGAGCACTTTCATGTTCGTTTTAGATCTACTTTGGAGACATACCTTGAGAGTATAGAGGGGGCGATTATTATTCACATCGAGGTAAGATGGAGACAAGGTCCCATTATTAAACTTGAGAACTTGGCTCGTTGTACCAAGTACATTTCATTAAGGTACGTATCTCTCATTCTAGTGACCCTCGATTTCCACAGTGGAATGACTTCTGGCTACATCTTGAACCCCTTTTGATGTTTTGCTGCGAATAGAGGTATGTTGTACTTAAGTTTGAGACTGACCTTTAAGTCGGTAGTTTCATTTGTACAACAACATTTTTAATTTTTATTTTTAGCATCTTTTTATTTTTATTTTTTGTTGTAGAAACACTATCTAGAAAACACGGGACAGATTCATCTGGTCCTAGTTGGACTGCAGGAGGTATATTGTTGATAAAATTATTCATGTGTGGTGTAGGGCAGTATTATTCACTGTGGATGACACAGGAGTGTGGTGTATTATCGACACAGTTTCATGCCACTACCTGCCTTCGGTCCTTCTCATTTGTTCTTATCTGCTGACACCGGGCTTACTTCAAAACACATGGTTTAGGCGCACTATGTTTCTGATTTCATTTCTCTTCGCAATCTTTTCTATTGCTGTTAGTGTCGTTTTTGAGAATGTAAATACCTACAGCTACATGATTATTGGTGATTACTATTTGCATTGTATTCCATTATTGCTATAACTGAGGCAACTGTATTTTTTTGTATATTCGCAACCTGACTGACTCCGAAGACTTTGAATTGAATTAACATTTGTTTTTTTTGTAATATTTATACCCCTGATGAAGGGTTCAGTGTGAACCCGAAATGTATTGGGTTGTTGATGAACGTTTCTTTGGGATGTTAATTTAAACTATATGTGTCTCAATTCTTTAATATTGTGAAACTCATTAGATTAGATTTTTGAAATGTACTAGTTTGCAATTTTTATTTGAATGATTCATTACATTGTGATTCTTGTGAAATTATTGAAGTAAAAACTTTAGTTTACAATTTGCGAAAGGTTTGTTTATGACATTTAGGCCTGAGTGCCGTTAAGCTGTGCAGAGCTTAGTCCCGGGTTTCCTTGGACTCACATTTAAGCTTTTATACCCAGGAGATATGTACCCTCTCCCACAGCACTGCACGCAAATAGAGTCTAAAATTGTGTTTACATATCACACTAGTTTGATTAAGACGGTGTGCAGACCCACCTACATTTCACAATATCACAAATCAGTAATGTCTCAATATGTCATTATAGAATCTGCATTCAGGCAACATAAAATATTATTTTCAACACCTTTGGTTTTTTATATATCGCCAGAGGGAGAACACATATTGGCTCAATATAGAGGCAATTAGTTTTGTATAAAAAAACAATTTAACACTGTTGATGGCTTTGCTGTTCAAAACCTTTGTGAACGATAGTACTGTGTTTATGTCTATGGCTAATTACTATGTGATTCACAAAAGAGGTGGAACACTTATGTTTAAAAAAAAGCATATAAAAGAGAGTTAACGCTGTGCCTGGTGTGTGAACAAGAGCACTTGATGCTCGAAACGCGTCGCTGTTGAAAGGTCATTAATAAATCTTACCTTGCCAAGAGCCGTGGGGTCCGTTTCTTCATTTCGCCGCTGTGGTGGAGGTTTTGAAGATTGCTGCCATATATATATATATATATATATGTAAAGTCCCCTTTCTATTATGATTGTTTCGTGGTTGGGTCAACCAATGGTTTGCGATTTTATATCAGCACTTGCACTTTAAAAGCAGACTACTCCCTACGTGGCGTCATGTGATCAAGGCCTCTGGGCAGGCCAAAACGTCATGCTGGCAGGGCGCTCTTTTTAAATAAAGACATTACTGCTCACTTGCACATCATGGTTGACTCCTGTCCTTGTTCCTGATTCTCGTGTGGCCTCTGGGAGAGGGGGTGTGGAGTTTTGGAGTGAGCAGCACGCATATATATATATATATATATATATATATATATTCCCACAAAAGTTGCCCTGAAGCAAGGACGACTGCACCAGCAGAGTGCTTCTTAAAAGCCTTTATTGGTAGAAACCAGCCTTTCTGTTCCGACAAATTAAATGTTCCGACGCGTTTCAGAGCTCGCAGGCTCCTTCTTCATGGGATTCTGCTTGTGACAAACTGCAGTGCTCGCTGGTGCCATTTGAACTGCATGCCGATTTGATAATGAAAACCACATGGGCCTTTTTAAGTTAGTGATGTCATGGCATGCTGGTACCTTAGTTTAAACCGAGGAAAGTTTTCCACAAGTGTGTCGGTTTCAGCCAAGTATTCCACAAGTGTGTCAGTTCGTGACAAGAGTCTTTTGAATAAAATCAATGCCCCAGTGGGCTTCGGAAAACACTCTCCAGTTTCTTTATTTCGAAAATCCGCTGTGCCTAAGGTCAGAGGAATTCCAACCTCTTGGGTCCCACAATGTTCATGCGGTGGTTCGTCCTTCACGGCCAGGCTGCCGTGTTTAATATTCCCACAAACGTTGCCCTGAAGCAAGGACGACCGCACCAGCAGAGTGCTTCTTAAAAGCTTTTATTGGTAGAAACCAGCCTTTCTGTTCCGACAAATTAAATGTTCCGATGCGTTTCAGGGCTCGCAGGCTCCTTCTTCATGGGATTCTGCTTGTGACGAACTGCAGTGCTCGCTGGTGCCATTTGAACTGCATGCCGATTTGATAATGGAAACCACATGGGCCTTTTTAAGTTAGTGATGTCATGGCATGCTGGTACTTGTAGTTCAAACCGAGGAAAGTTTTCCACAAGTGTGTCGGTTTCAGCCAAGTATTCCACAAGTGTGTCAGTTCGTGACAAGAGTCTTTTGAATAAAATCAATGCCCCAGTGGGCTTCGGAAAACACTCTCTGGTTTCTTTATTTCATAACTCCGCTGTGCCTTAGGTCAGAGGAATTCCAACCTCTTGGGCCCCACAATGTTCATGCGGTGGTTCGTCCTTCACGGCCAGGCTGCCGTGTTTAATATTCCCACAAAAGTTGCCCTGAAGCAAGGACGACCGCACCAGCAGAGTGCTTCTTAAAAGCCTTTATTGGTAGAAACCAGCCTTTCTGTTCCGACAAATTAAATGTTCCGACGCGTTTCAGAGCTTATAATGGAGTTATAATGGGGCCCGAGAGGTTTGAACATTCATGACCTTTAGGCGCAGCTGTGTTATGGAAAAAGAAAACTGGGGATTTCATTCCGAAACCCACTGTGGCATTTTTATTCGTTTAAAAGAAAGGACATTGCTACTTAACTGAACCGACATGGGAAAGATTTTGCTTGGAGTGAAAACTACAGGTACCAGCATGCTGCAATTGTGACTCACATGAGAAGCCCACGTGGGCTGTATATAATATGCATGCAGTTAATGACGCCTACCTTGCATTTCAGTTTGGCAGTGTCATCCTCTGATGAAAGAGCATGGGGGCTCTGAAACGCGTCAGGATTTGTAAATGTTTGGAGCTGAAAATGCCGGTTTTCGAAAATAAAGGCAACCAGCTGGGAAGTTGCATCCTTGCTTCAGGGCAAACTTTGTGTGGATATATATATATATATATATATATATATATATATATATATATATATATATATATATATATATATTCACTGAAAAAAACAGAGGTTTCACACCAGTTATAGTTAGCTGGAAATTTTACTGACATAAAACCATTGAAATTCCCACGTTATAGTTAGTCGGACTCACTATAACTTGCGCATGCAATGCACTGCTGATGACATCACATATTACATCACTCATGACATGGTCAGTGACATCACTCATGACATCACTGATGACACCATCCAGTGAATGTATGTCTTTCTAAAAAATAAATATGTTTTATATATGTATATGTAAAGGTCGATGGAAGAATAAATGTTTAAATTATTGTCTTAATTAATGTATTTTTTTTTTTTTAAATTGCTTGGTTAACTGGCTTATTAAGTGTATCTTAGTGAATACATATATTAGCGAGTAATATTTAAATATTTAAATATATGTATCAGTGTTTCACTTTGTGTATAAGTGGCTGTATGGGTTGATGAGTAGCTACATGTGTGTGTATATGGGTTAATATATGTTTTTTAGTATCAGTATGAGTGTCTGTATAGTTTGGTGGGGGTGTTACTTAGCACATAGATGTATCAATGACTGACTCACTGTTTGTATGTTTTTTGAAAACTGCATATGTTCAGGACTGTATGAGTGGATGAGTGTGTATATGTGTGGGTTAGTGATTGAATGCCTGTCTCATTAGTGTGTTTATCAGTAACAAGATATATTTTAATCTAGTATATGTGAGTATTGATTTATATAAGTCAGTATATGTGTAAGTGATAGATTGTAAGAGTTCCTGTTTAAATAAGTATGTGTTTCTATAAGTGATTGTTTAAGAGAGTACATATGTGTAAGTTTCCTTAGAAGTAAGGTGGTAGTGTGTGTAAATCTGTATATTCAAATAAATGGATGTTTATTAGTTTATTTGCATGTGTGAGTATATGTGTGAGTAACTTTTTGATGACTGTCAGTGTTAACAGGATGAATAGGGGTATCACTACATATGATGAGTGAGTATATGTATGAGTGAATATATAAAACTGTTGGTGAATGTGTGAATTTGTATATAGATGGTGAAATTACTGAATTGGTTGTTGTAACTGGTATGGGTATATCCACTTTTTTGAAAATGTTAGTTTCTATTTTTGAATATGTGTTTCAAAGGTTACTTTACAGTGAGAGGAGGTCTGTCACTGTGTCACAAGGATGGTCTCATCAGTGATGTCATGAGTGATGTCACTGACCATGTCATGAGTGATGTAATATGTGATGTCATCAGCAGTGCATTGCATGCGCAAGTTATAGTGAGTCCGACTAACTATAACGTGGGAATTTCAATGGTTTTATGTCAGTAACATTTCCAGCTAACTATAACTGGTGTGAAACCTCTGGTTTTTTCAGTGAATTTAATAGGTTTTTTAAATGCTAATTCCTAACTATAACTGGTGTGAAACCTCTGGTTTTTTCTGTGAATTTCAAAGGTGTTTTAAATGCTAATTCCTAACTATAACTGGTGTGAAACCTCTGGTTTTTTTCAGTGAATTTCAAAGGTTTTTTTAATGCTAATTTTTAACTTTTTATAGGGCTTCATACCTATGTACTTTTTAGTAAATTTATAAGCTTATTTTTTCAAAAATGTCTATAGCTGAGAAAGGTATGTTTTTATAAAAATGAACACTATAATGTATATTATAATATTAGTTTTTGTTTTAAAATAGTTTTTTTTTATATTTTCATCTCTGGTGCGCTCCCGGTGCGCGCACCGTTGAACGCCCCGGTGCACGTACCAGTTCGCGTCCCGTCAGCGCACCAACCAAAAAAAAGAAAAAAAAAAGTATGAAGCTAAAAGGAATGGGGACAGAGAGAGTGGTGTTAAGAGAAAGAGAGCTAGAGGGAAGAACACAGAGGGACTGTGTAATAGATAGTAAGACAGAGAAAAAGTGTAAGAGGAAGTAACTGAGAAAAAGAAAAAGAATAAGGGAGCAAAAGAAGAGAAAAAATAGGAAGAAGACTAAAGCAGAGGTTCTGGGAGAATGTGAATGGATGATGAAAGTAAAAGGAAGGACAGTTAAGTATGGGGAATGACAGATAGTGACGGAACCAGAGAAAAGGAACAGTGGTGACGGAGGGAATGAAAATAGCAGTGAGTGTAAGTAAAGAGGAGTGAAAGAGGGTATATATAAGTGAATAAGGGTAAGACATGGGGAGTAACAGAGAGAAAGAAGAGAGAGAGTAAAAGAAGGAGTGTCACAAAGGAACTACGTGAACCAGTAAAAAAGGTAAGTGAAGGAGTGTGGATAAGCAGAGGTACTGAAAGAAGTTGAATGTGGTAGGAAGTAAGCATGGAGGATAAGAATAAGTGAGGGAAGCAAAGTAAAGAAACAGGGGTGAGGTAGGGTGAGAGAAAAATAGTGAAAATAAAACAAAAGGTGATAACAGAAAACATTTTTTAAACACACTTACCATATAATTAATGAAAACTTGTATCTGTGAAAGATAAAAGAAAAAACACGTTATAATTACTTAAAAATATATAATAAAATAGAAGAAACAGTTCATGAGGTTTAAAAATCTACAAAAGTTTACTAAGAAATGAAGCAATAGTGAAGGATACAAAAACAGAAAGAAAGTAATGTAGTTTGAGAAAAAAGAAGGAAAAAGAAATAGAAAGAGAACAAATTCCTAAAGGTAAGTAAGATACTAAAAGAATGTAAGATATCAAAACAAAATCAGTAAAGATAAGAAAGTAAAAGGAAAATGAGTGAAAAGGAGAGGAGTCTGATTGAAAAACTATTAATAAAAAAGAGGAATAGAAGATGACTGAGAGTGAGTGAAGTGAAGTCACAGAGTGAAGGGATGAAAGGAATGAGGTTATTATAGATTGATGGATAAAACAGGAGTGAGAGAGTAAGTACACAGAAAAAGAAAAGGACGGACTGAGTGAACTACAGTACAATGAGTGCGAAAGAGAAAAAAAAGGAGAAAACGAAAGAGAGGGTAAGAAAACTAAAGCAGTGGTACTGAGAGAATATGAAAAAGATAAAAAGTGGTGGAAGGAAGAGAGAAATGCAGACAGTTCGAATTAGATTGAGAAGTTGTGAATGAAGTGCAGTAAAGAAACAGCGATGAAAAAAGAGTGTAAATTAGTAAAGAGAGGTAAATAAGGGTGAAAAAGGAAAATGAGTGAGAGACAATGTGAACACAAAATAAATTACACAATGTAAACTACACAATAACTTCTACAATATGTTACATTATTTATTTTTGCTGTTCTCAGAATATATTGAATTTCACTTAAATTAGTGAGTTCAAAGTCTTCATCATTTAACAGCGGGAAAAAAAAAACACAATCTAAAAGATTGTGTTTAAAAAAAACCATTCAAACATACATCTCATAAATGTACACTAATCTTTGATTCACTTACTTTTCCGTGAGGCCAAATAGAAGATAGTGAAGGTCCTTTTGGTGGAAAAAAAGTCTGCTGTGCTCTATAACTTCCATTTCATCGACTTCCTATGAAAAAAGATCTAAGAACATCATACCTTACACTTTCCTCACGGCCAATTTGTGTCAGATATATCAGTATTTTTTACTTTGAGATCCACTTAAAGTATGTACATGAGATAAATAATTTAAAATATTAGATTAACTAACTAACTAACTAACTTTTAATATCTATTCCCGACTTCAAAGGCCAATTCCCTTTACTAAAACTTTGGTTTTAAAAACACTAGATAAGAATTTGTAGAGTCATAAGGCAAACGTTGTTTATAAGTTAAATGAGAATCATTTCAGTAACTCCATCCTTTTTCAGATTTTAAGTAGCATGTATAATGTCCTGAGGTTGTCGAAGAACCGTCATGATAAATAATAGCTTCAGTTGTAAAGGTTCTTCCTGAAATTGATAACTGAGAAGCCACAAAATTTTTAATAGAAGTTGTCAATTTAGTTCCATCAGGTCTACATCGTTGGAAAACTAAAATGATATACTGCCCATAACTTTGTATAAATAATGTGGACAGCATTGTACAGTTACATTGGGTACACACCATATTATGATCTGCTGCTTTAACTAGATTTTTAAATGACACTGATTTACAGTCAGGTAAAGTCAAATATATAAATCTTTCAGTGTCTATTCTAGTAGTACTTGATGAACTACAATTGTGGCAGTCATGCTGCCATTGATAAGAAAGGCTGAAAAGATTATCTACATCTACACCTTCATCTTCCAAAACACCAAACATATACATTAAAAATTCCTGGCAATCCTGCTGAATGTTCTGTGAAAATTTATCTTGACCAGAACACATATCTAAAATATTTTGAATTTCTGTTACACTTTCTATTTCTGCTGTATCACTGCTACATTTCTCAAACACAGAATTCAATAAACCACACAATCTTTGATCCCGATTTTCAACAATCTGTTCTTGTAAACTTTTAAGGAAAAAAACAAGACCTCTTTCAACATTTAAATTCCTTCTCAAAATGATACGACAATTTAAACACACATTCAGAGTCTTTTCAAAACCAGCTGTTTTAGAAATACTTTTCTCTAATGAATCCAATTTAGTTTTCAAATTTTCAGACAAAACAATTGTTGCACCCATGTGCTCTATTTTATCTATTGCTTCCAGTTTCACAATCTCTTCATTTTCTAACTCTAACATTTTGTTGTTGAAGATGGAACATTCTTGCAGAGTTGGCATCAAACATATCCCAGATTTCTTCTCAGTCATTTTTAAAAAAATATTCTCTGGAAGAATGTTTTCATTTGGATACAAATTTGAAATTAATCGATCTTGTAAAGCTTTTTTCCCAAGATCGCTTACTTTTCCAATTCTTACATCTTGTAGAATATTTTTATAATCTTCATCCTTTGCCTGTCGCATATTTTGAAGCAGTTCAGCATATTTAAAATGTAACCATATATTAACGTTTCCAATGCTTCCAAGGGACTTCCTGGTATCTTCATGTGTGAGCATTTTAAACACTGGTTGTCCTTTTACTGGAGTCAACTGCAATAGATCTCCAAAAACAATAATGTGTTTTCCTCCAAATAACACATCATACTCTGTTCTAAGAATTTCTTGCATTCTCAAATGCACAAAAGCAAGCATTAGATTTGAGACCATGCTTACTTCATCAATGATAAGAAGTTTCATTTTCTTCAAGACTCTTGAAACTTCAGAACAAGCATCTCCAGATAACTTGTTGTAATGCAATTTATTATCATGCTCAACTGGCAGCATCAGTAAACGATGTAGAGTAATCCCTTTAATATTATGTGCAGCCAGACCAGTTGGAGCAGTTACAACACAAGACAGCGGTGAATCAGTCTTTTTCTGTAGATAACTTGCAATGGCTTTAATTAGAAAACTTTTTCCTGTCCCTGCTTCTCCACTTACGTACAGTCGGACAGGGTCAAATGATGTGCATGAACACTCTTTTTTCTCATGTCTGAATCCATGTTCAATTTGCTCTGTGACTTCGTCATATATCTTTTTCTGCTCAACGTTTAGTTGCTTTACCAAATCTTCTAAGTTCACTCCATCCTCTTGAGCTTGTTCCATAGCTCTTTCCACCTCATCCATGGCAGTGGCAGCTTCATTTTGGATAATAGGTCCTCCTAGTGGATCCTGAGACAATGAAGTAGAACTCTGACTATCTTGAGAACTGTCTCTAGCTATCTCTTCAGCAATTGTGGTTTCTTGCTCCATTTCTTCATTCAACATTTGCAGATAATTTAGAAAAATAGGACATACTATGGTATCCTTAGTTGCATTAAAAGAGTCTTCATAACAGAGAAAATCTCCAAGTAGTTCCTCTTCTGTACGACATGGCTTAAAGAGTTGCAAAAGAGCTAAATAGTAAAATTCTCTTTTGTCTGGAGCTTCACAACTCAATTTTCGATGATTAATCAAATGGCCTTTTTTCTGCTTCACTAGACATCCTTCATAGCAAATGACTGCATATTTTCCATTATTGATATCTTCTGTGATGTTCCTCTTATAACTGTAGTTTTGCAGAACTTCATACAAACAAGTGTTCTCAAGGTGAGTACTTCTATTTGGATAGTATGTATCCAACATATTTGTCTTCAAAAATATCTGTACTGTTTGGTTCTTTTTCCGCCAAATATCCAATTTCTTGTACAGATTTCAAAACTCGGTTTCGTGTTGCAGCAAGACCTAGACTCACCCAAATGATTGTTCTTGATTTGGCATAGAGACTTGCTGATGATAACCGATCAGAACATTCATATGCTCCAATTTCTCGATGCGACAACATCTTCAGACTGAAACTGTATAATTTCTTGCTTAGACTCTTTTCATGTGAAATGTCCTCCCACATTTCCTTCAGTTCTGTCTTTTCTTTTTTGGTGATGTAAGATGTCACATATCGAGCCACAGCAATAGAGTTGTCAGCAACGAACTGAATATCCATGTTAGCATTCCACATGGACAAAATCACTGGGTTGTAATCGTTGATGTACTTAGATTCTTCATTTCTTTTCAAATTGTATGTATTTTTGGGAGATTTCCTCGTCACAGTATGTCGTAGAGATGACATCAAATTATTTACTCTTCCCTTAGAAATCACTGGTCGTGGAAATGCAAAACGACATTTCGTGTAGTACTTTTCCTTGTTTTTAAATTTTCGACGACAGTACTTTCCACAACGATGAGATTGAAAACGTAAAACTTGTTGCCTTAAACTGTTTTCTACAGTAGATTTTGGAACAGCACATGTTGAATACTCTTCAATGAAACTCATCACTGTTTCATCTGAATCTGATCCAAATTTGGGTGCATCTTTAATCCACAACAACATATGTATATGAGGAGCACCTCTCGCTTGATATTCCTTCCTCCAAAAGAAATCCAAAACCTCTCCAAGGGGAGGATTTTTTTTGTTGGTAATAAAAGACATCATAGCTTCAAATCTATGATTAAAATATCTGCAAACATTCACTGGATCCAAAGAACACAGTTCTCCAGGTGTTTTTAATTCTATATTTGGTATGTTTCCATTTGCCTCTCGTAGAAATTCAAGTAAGTCATCCCATGCATACTCAGCACAGCTAAGAGTGAGGAACCATGTAGGAGTTCCTAAGTTTCTTAGCATACATTTCAATTCTCCATGACGACGGAACCAATACTCATTGGTTCCACGTTGACATGCCATGAGATTGATTAGCTGAGATTCCAAAATACTATCTTGCAGATTAACTTTCTCCATAAAGTCCCTTGCAGAAACATTTTGCAAATGAGCTCCACTTTTTAGTATATGATTAACTGCATAAGAAAGCCCAGACAAATCACTTTCAAACAGTAGATGAAACAAATATGGAATGCATTGACGAAACCTTGGATCTTCAGCATATAATCTTAAAGTCCGTTATTCAGCTGCAGGAATTTGAACTGGTCGATCATCATATCGTCCACCACGACCTGTTGGAAATAATTGTGGAAAACAACGAGCTTCCAAACTTTCTTCCCATACACTAATGGGACTTCCTTTTGCTGCTTTCATTTGAAACAAGTCAATTGCATTTCCCATTACTTCTTTGGAATGCAAAGGATGAACAGTATAATGTTCATATATTTCTTCACTTCTAGACACATCAACTTTTTCAATTTGACCAACTGAACAATCACTGTCTTCTTCTGTAGCTGTTTCCTCTGCTCCAACACTTACATCTTTGTAGTACTCATTGTTTTTGACCAAATACAAAGTTGCCTTTTTGACTTTTCTAACATCCACTAAATCTTGCCAGATTTTCTTACTCTTTGTCGGAACCCCATTAACTAGAATAACTAGAGGATCCTCTTCTACTCTTTCTACACCAATTGTATCAATATTTTTCTTTACATCTAGAGGCAAATAAACAACTCTTCCCTTTAATCCTCTCTGTAAATCTGATGGAGGCAATTTCCCTGTCTTAGGCTCCATGCGTACAATAGCCTGAAAAGGATGGACACATTGAATCAAAATAGATTCATAAGTATTTAGATCCATCAATTCAGAAGGAATATCTATCAACTGAAGATTATTATGAACTGCTCTAGCAGGCATTCTATTTTCATTTAATTTTTTTAAACAATAATTACAAATACGCTGATCAAAACTCAAATCAAAAGAATTCTCCACCAACAAATAACTTACAAAATCCTTCCATTCACTATTATTTTCCAATTCACTTTTTGCATATAAATCAACTAACCTAGTCTGAATCTTATAATGAGTCCGTCGACAACACACACAAGTTAAATTAGGCCTTTCACTTGATTTCACCTTAAACTTGGTAATTTCCTCGTCAAACTTTTCTATACTTGAAATCTGTCCATTATCTTCCACATTATCATCCATTACTATATCTATTTCTACACTGTCCTCTTTGTTCCCAAAATAACAAAACTCAATTTCTTCACAAATAGTCTTCACATCCACTTCAGATCCATGCAAAAGAGCACTGTTTAACTGTTTAAGCTTAAGTGCTGGATTTTTTGCATAATAAAACTTTCTCACTAATTTCCTCACCTTATTATGATGCACTGCTAACATCCTAAAATGATGAAAAACACTCCGACATACTTTTCTAGAAAGACAAGCTAGTGAATGCCCATGCAAACCTGTGCTTTCTCTCACTCTGCAAGGATCTAACTCTTGCAAGATCTTCATTTTTTGTTTGAGACTTTTCTTACTATATGTACGTAAGAAATTTCGAAGCAAATCGATTGAATCCTGTCGCACACTACAAATACTACTGCACTTCCATGTGTACACTGGACCCTTAGTACGTCTCCCTAAAACTTCATCAGCTAACACCTCTATTGCATCTCTAGATACAAGTTTCTCTTTTTCCATCACACAACCATCTTTCACCTCATATGCTCGACCACTGGTGTCAACTGCATGCACCAAATCATTTTCCTGAAAGTAACTCTCCTCATTGAAAAACGGCTCAGAACTTGAACTATGCATCCATTCACCAGAAAATACTTCACAAAAATTACTCCGATTAATAATTCTTTCCCATCTACTGTTCGATTTGAAAACATCAATTGCCTTATTAAGTATCCTAATTCTATTGATTATTAAAATAAATAATTTTTTCTTAACTTCAAAAGCCTGATCAACAATCTTTTCTACACTTTTCTTTTTCTTGTAAAAAGCAGCTCTCAGTTTACTTTTCTTATCATTTTTTAGCAAATTTAAAACTACCCTATTGCGAAACATTCGCCTACGAATGTCCCTAAAATGATTTACCCTTCTATTGCTATCCATTCTCTTCTCTCCTGCTCCAATCGAGACATTTTTTGTGGGCCTCTCCTTCCTTTTTAGATTTGTTGACTTTTTCTGTATATTCACATTAGCAATATCATTTCTTTTTCTACGACATATGTTGCGAAGAAAAGACTTAATTGGCTTACCAGAAGCTTTTCTGGTGTTTTTTAAAGTAGTTGTTGTAGAGGATTCCATAAATTCTGTTGTTGATGTTCTCCTTTTCCGTATGGTATTTTTGATAATTCTTTGCCTTGAAGGCATTTTTGCTTGCTTTTCAGAAGTTGATTTGAATCTGTTGTTCTGTAAAAAAAAACACATGAAAGACCACTATTAGCAAACAACAAAGTAATGTCAAAAAGCAGACAATATAAACAATAAATTGCAACATATTTAAGTTTATAGAACAGCAACTCAGGGCTTTATTTATAAAGGCCTTGCGCCACCAGTGCGTCACTTATTACCCATGTTTAAAGTGATGCATCAGCTGCACAAGGCAATCATAAAAAAGGGCCAAATGCAAATACCAATCAATTGCACCCAAAAATCGTTTTTTGAATAACATTTAAGAAACACTGCGCAGAACCGATGTACAACCACTCAATATCAGCAAACAAAGTCAGGGCCTTATTTATGAAGGTCTTGCGCCACAAGAGTGTCACTTATTTCCCATGTATAGAGTGATGCACCAGTTGCATAAGGCAATCATAAATAAGGGCCAAATGAAAATACCATTCATTTGCACCCAAAATCGTTTTTTGAATAACATTTAAAAAACACTGCGCAGAACCTATGTACAAGCACAGAATATCACTTTTGAAACGTCACTGTTTCCCCAAATACAAATACTCTATCTTTCAAATGTTGATATCAAGCATCATCAAAAATCCAAAAACAAATCAACAGCAAACAAAGTCAGGGCCTTATTTATGAAGGCCTTGCGCCACCAGTGCGTCACTTATTACCCATGTTTAAAGTGATGCATCAGCTGCACAAGGCAATCATAAAAAAGGGCCAAATGCAAATACCAATCAATTGCACCCATAAATCGTTTTTTGAATAACATTTAAGAAACACTGCGCAGAACCTATGTACAACCACTCAATATCAGCAAACAAAGTCAGGGCCTTATTTATGAAGGTCTTGCGCCACCAGTGCGTCACTTATTACCCATGTTTAAAGTGATGCATCAGCTGTACAAGGCAATCAGAAAAAAGAGCCAAATGCAAATACCAATCAATTGCACCCAAAAATCGTGTTTTGAATAACATATAAGAAACACTGCGCAGAACCTATGTACAGCCACTCAATATCAGCAAACAAAGTCAGGGCATTATTTATGAAGGTCTTCCGCCACAAGAGTGTCACTTATTTCCCATGTATAAAGTGATGCACCAGTTGCATAAGGCAATCATAAATAAGGGCCAAATGAAAATACCATTCATTTGCACCCAAAATCGTTTTTTGAATAACATTTAAAAAACACTGCGCAGACCCTATGTACAAGCACAGAATATCACTTTTGAAACGTCACTGTTTCCCCAAATGCAAATCCTCTATCTTTCAAATGTTGATATCAAGCATTATCAAAAATCCAAAAACAAATCAACAGCAAACAATGTCAGGGCCTTATTTATGAAGGCCTTGCGCCACCAGTGCGTCACTTATTACCCATGTTTAAAGTGATGCATCAGCTGCACAAGGCAATCAGAAAAAAGAGCCAAATGCAAATGCCAATCAATTGCACCGAAAAAACGTGTTTTGAATAACATATAAGAAACACTGCGCAGAACCTATGTACAGCCACTCAATATCAGCAAACAAAGTCAGGGCATTATTTATGAAGGTCTTGCGCCACAAGAGTGTCACTTATTTCCCATGTATAAAGTGATGCACCAGTTGCATTAGGCAATCATAAATAAGGGCCAAATGAAAATACCATTCATTTGCACCCAAAATCGTTTTTTGAATAACATTTAAAAAACACTGCGCAGGACCTATGTACAAGCACAGAATATCACTTTTGAAACGTCACTGTTTCCCCAAATACAAATCCTCTATCTTTCAAATGTTGATATCAAGCATTATCAAAAATCCAAAAACAAATCAACAGCAAACAAAGTCAGGGCCTTATTTATGAAGGCCTTGCGCCACCAGTGCGTCACTTATTACCCATGTTTAAAGTGATGCATCAGCTGCACAAGGCAATCAGAAAAAAGAGCCAAATGCAAATACCAATCAATTGCACCCAAAAATCGTGTTTTGAATAACATATAAGAAACACTGCGCAGAACCTATGTACAACCACTCAATATCAGCAAACAAAGTCAGGGCATTATTTATGAAGGTCTTGCGCCACAAGAGTGCCACTTATTTCCCATGTATAAAGTGATGCACCAGTTGCATAAGGCAATCATAAATAAGGGCCAAATGAAAATACCATTCATTTGCACCCAAAATCGTTTTTTGAATAACATTTAAAAAACACTGCGCAGAACCTATTTACAAGCACAGAATATCACTTTTGAAACGTCACTGTTTCCCCAAATACAAATCCTCTATCTTTCAAATGTTGATATCAAGCATTATCAAAAATCCAAAAACAAATCAACAGCAAACAAAGTCAGAGCCTTATTTATGAAGGCCTTGCGCCACCAGTGCGTCACTTATTACCCATGTTTAAAGTGATGCATCAACTGCACAAGGCAATCATAAAAAAGGGCCAAATGCAAATACCAATCAATTGCACCCATAAATCGTTTTTTGAATAACATGTAAGAAACACTGCGCAGAACCTATGTACAATCACTCAATATCAGCAAACAAAGTCAGGGCCTTATTTATGAAGGTCTTGCGCCACAAGAGATTCACTTAATACCCATGTATAAAGTGATGCACCAGTTGCTTAAGGCAATCATAAATAAGGGCCAAATGAAAATACCATTCATTTGCACCCAAAATCGTTTTTTGAATAACATTTAAAAAACACTGCGCAGAACCTATGTACAAGCACAGAATATCACTTTTGAAACGTCACTGTTTCCCCAAATACAAATCCTCTATCTTTCAAATGTTGATATCAAGCATTATCAAAAATCCAAAAACAAATCAACAGCAAACAAAGTCAGGGCCTTATTTATGAAGGCCTTGCGCCACCAGTGCGTCACTTATTACCCATGTTTAAAGTGATGCATCAGCTGCACAAGGCAATCATAAAAAAGGGCCAAATGCAAATACCAATCAATTGCACCCAAAAATCGTTTTTTGAATAACATTTAAGAAACACTGCGCAGAACCTATGTACAACAACTCAATATCAGCAAACAAAGTCAGGGCCTTATTTATGAAGGTCTTGCACCACAAGAGTGTCACTTATTTCCCATGTATAAAGTGATGCACCAGTTGCATAAGGCAATCATAAATAAGGGCCAAATAAAAATACCATTCATTTGCACCCAAAATCGTTTTTTGAATAACATTTAAAAAACACTGCGCAGAACCTATGTACAAGCACAGAATATCACTTTTGAAACGTCACTGTTTCCCCAAATACAAATCCTCTATCTTTCAAATGTTGATATCAAGCATTATCAAAAATCCAAAAACAAATCAACAGCAAACAAAGTCAGGGCCTTATTTATGAAGGCCTTGCGCCACCAGTGCGTCACTTATTACCCATGTTTAGAGTGATGCATCAGCTGCACAAGGCAATCATAAAAAAGGGCCAAATGCAAATACCAATCAATTGCACCCATAAATCGTTTTTTGAATAACATTTAAGAAACACTGCGCAGAACCTATGTACAACCACTCAATATCAGCAAACAAAGTCAGGGCCTTATTTATAAAGGTCTTGCGCCACAAGAGTGTCACTTATTTCCCATGTATAAAGTGATGCACCAGTTGCATAAGGCAATCATAAATAAGGGCCAAATGAAAATACCATTCATTTGCACCCAAAATCGTTTTTTGAATAACATTTAAAAAACACTGCGCAGAACCTATTTACAAGCACAGAATATCACTTTTGAAACATCACTGTTTCCCCAAATACAAATCCTCTATCTTTCAAATGTTGATATCAAGCATTATCAAAAATCCAAAAACAAATCAACAGCAAACAAAGTCAGAGCCTTATTTATGAAGGCCTTGCGCCACCAGTGCGTCACTTATTACCCATGTTTAAAGTGATGCATCAGCTGCACAAGGCAATCATAAAAAAGGGCCAAATGCAAATACCAATCAATTGCACCCAAAAATCGTTTTTTGAATAACATTTAAGAAACACTGAGCAGAACCTATGTACAACCACTCAATATCAGCAAACAAAGTCAGGGCCTTATTTATGAAGGTCTTGCGCCACAAGAGTGTCACTTATTTCCCATGTATAAAGTGATGCAGCAGTTGCATAAGGCATTCATAAATAAGGGCCAAATAAAAATACCATTCATTTGCACCCAAAATCGTTTTTTGAATAACATTTAAAAAACACTGCGCACAACCTATGTACAAGCACAGAATATCACTTTTGAAACGTCACTGTTTCCCCAAATACAAATCCTCTATCTTTCAAATGTTGATATCAAGCATTATCAAAAATCCAAAAACAAATCAACAGCAAACATAGTCAGGGCCTTATTTATGAAGGCCTTGCGCCACCAGTGCGTCACTTATTACCCATGTTTAAAGTGATGCATCAGCTGCACAAGGCAATCAGAAAAAAGAGCCAAATGCAAATACCAATCAATTGCACCCAAAAATCGTGTTTTGAATAACATGTAAGAAACACTGCGCAGAACCTATGTACAACCACTCAATATCAGCAAACAAAGTCAGGGCCTTATTTATGAAGGTCTTGCGCCACAAGAGTGTCACTTATTTCCCATGTATAAAGTGATGCACCAGTTGCATAAGGCAATCATAAATAAGGGCCAAATGAAAATACCATTCATTTGCACCGAAAATCGTTTTTTGAATAACATTTAAAAAACACTGCGCAGAACCTATGTACAAGCACAGAATATCACTTTTGAAACGTCACTGTTTCCCCAAATACAAATCCTCTATCTTTCAAATGTTGATATCAAGCATTATCAAAAATCCAAAAACAAATCAACAGCAAACAAAGTCAGGGCCTTATTTATGAAGGCCTTGCGCCACCAGTGCATCACTTATTACCCATGTTTAAAGTGATGCATCAGCTGTACAAGGCAATCAGAAAAAAGAGCCAAATGCAAATACCAATCAATTGCACCCAAAAATCGTGTTTTGAATAACATATAAGAAACACTGCGCAGAACCTATGTACAGCCACTCAATATCAGCAAACAAAGTCAGGGCATTATTTATGAAGGTCTTGCGCCACAAGAGTGTCACTTATTTCCCATGTATAAAGTGATGCACCAGTTGCATAAGGCAATCATAAATAAGGGCCAAATGAAAATACCATTCGTTTGCACCCAAAATCGTTTTTTGAATAACATTTAAAAAACACTGCGCAGAACCTATTTACAAGCACAGAATATCACTTTTGAAACGTCACTGTTTCCCCAAATACAAATCCTCTATCTTTCAAATGTTGATATCAAGAATTATCAAAAATCCAAAAACAAATCAACAGCAAACAAAGTCAGAGCCTTATTTATGAAGGCCTTGCGCCACCAGTGCGTCACTTATTACCCATGTTTAAAGTGATGCATCAGCTGCACAAGGCAATCATAAAAAAGGGCCAAATGCAAATACCAATCAATTGCACCCATAAATCGTTTTTTGAATAATATTTAAAAAACACTGCGCAGAACCTATGTACAACCACTCAATATCAGCAAACAAAGTCAGGGCCTTATTTATAAAGGTCTTGCCCCACAAGAGTGTCACTTATTTCCCATGTATAAAGTGATGCACCAGTTGCATAAGGCATTCATAAATAAGGGCCAAATAAAAATACCGATCATTTGCACCCAAAATCGTTTTTTGAATAACATTTAAAAAACACTGCGCACAACCTATGTACAAGCACAGAATATCACTTTTGAAACGTCACTTTTTCCCCAAATACAAATCCTCTATCTTTCAAATGTTGATATCAAGCATTATCAAAAATCCAAAAACAAATCAACAGCAAACAAAGTCAGGGCCTTATTTATGAAGGCCTTGCGCCACCAGTGCGTCACTTATTACCCATGTTTAAAGTGATGCATCAGCTGCACAAGGCAATCAGAAAAAAGAGCCAAATGCAAATACCAATCAATTGCACACAAAAATCGTGTTTTGAATAACATGTAAGAAACACTGCGCAGAACCTATGTACAACCACTCAATATCAGCAAACAAAGTCAGGGCCTTATTTATGAAGGTCTTGCGCCACAAGAGTGTCACTTATTTCCCATGTATAAAGTGATGCACCAGTTGCATGAGGCAATCATAAATAAGGGCCAAATGAAAATACCATTCATTTGCACCCAAAATCGTTTTTTGAATAACATATAAAAAACACTGCGCAGAACCTATGTACAAGCACAGAAAATCACTTTTGAAACGTCACTGTTTCCCCAAATACAAATCCTCTATCTTTCAAATGTTGATATCAAGCATTATCAAAAATCCAAAAACAAATCAACAGCAAACAAAGTCAGGGCCTTATTTATGAAGGCCTTGCGCCACCAGTGCGTCACTTATTACCCATGTTTAAAGTGATGCATCAGCTGCACAAGGCAATCAGAAAAAAGAGCCAAATGCAAATACCAATCAATTGCACCCAAAAAACGTGTTTTGAATAACATATAAGAAACACTGCGCAGAACCTATGTACAGCCACTCAATATCAGCAAACAAAGTCAGGGCATTATTTATGAAGGTCTTGCGCCACAAGAGTGTCACTTATTTCCCATGTATAAAGTGATGCACCAGTTGCATAAGGCAATCATAAATAAGGGCCAAATGAAAATACCATTCATTTGCACCCAAAATCGTTTTTTGAATAACATTTAAAAAACACTGCGCAGAACCTATGTACAAGCACAGAATATCACTTTTGAAACGTCATTGTTTCCCCAAATACAAATCCTCTATCTTTCAAATGTTGATATCAAGCATTATCAAAAATCCAAAAACAAATCAACAGCAAACAAAGTCAGGGCC
Organism: Lissotriton vulgaris; assembly: GCF_964263255.1. NCBI lineage: Eukaryota > Metazoa > Chordata > Amphibia > Caudata > Salamandridae > Lissotriton > Lissotriton vulgaris. The sequence continues at coordinate 770,444,921 of NC_141697.1, forward strand.
TTATTTATGAAGCCCTTGCGCCACCAGTGCGTCACTTATTACCCATGTTTAAATTGATGCATCAGCTGCACAAGGCAATCAGAAAAAAGAGCCAAATGCAAATACCAATCAATTGCACCCAAAAATCGTGTTTTGAATAACATATAAGAAACACTGCGCAGAACCTATGTACAATCACAGAATATCACTTTTGAAACGTCACTGTTTCCCCAAATACAAATACTCTATCTTTCAAATGTTGATATCAAGCATTATCAAAAATCCAAAAACAAATCAACAGCAAACAAAGTCAGGGCCTTATTTATGAAGGCCTTGCGCCACCAGTGCGTCACTTATTACCCATGTTTAAAGTGATGCATCAGCTGCACAAGGCAATCACAAAAAAGGGCCAAATGCAAATACCAATCAATTGCACCCATAAATCGTTTTTTGAATAACATTTAAGAAACACTGCGCAGAACCTATGTACAACCACTCAATATCAGCAAACAAAGTCAGGGCCTTATTTATGAAGGTCTTGCGCCACAAGAGTGTCACTTATTTCCCATGTATAAAGTGATGCACCAGTTGCATAAGGCATTCATAAATAAGGGCCAAATAAAAATACCATTCATTTGCACCCAAAATCGTTTTTTGAATAACATTTAAAAAACACTGCGCACAACCTATGTACAAGCACAGAATATCACTTTTGAAACGTCACTGTTTCCCCAAATACAAATCCTCTATCTTTCAAATGTTGATATCAAGCATTATCAAAAATCCAAAAACAAATCAACAGCAAACAAAGTCAGGGCCTTATTTATGAAGGCCTTGCCCCACCAGTGCGTCACTTATTACCCATGTTTAAAGTGATGCATCAGCTGCACAAGGCAATCAGAAAAAAGAGCCAAATGCAAATACCAATCAATTGCACCCAAAAATCGTGTTTTGAATAACATGTAAGAAACACTGCGCAGAACCTATGTACAGCCACTCAATATCAGCAAACAAAGTCAGGGCATTATTTATGAAGGTCTTGCGCCACAAGAGTGTCACTTATTTCCCATGTATAAAGTGATGCACCAGTTGCATAAGGCAATCATAAATAAGGGCCAAATGAAAATACCATTCATTTGCACCCAAAATCGTTTTTTGAATAACATTTAAAAAACACTGCGCAGAACCTATGTACAAGCACAGAATATCACTTTTGAAACGTCACTGTTTCCCCAAATACAAATCCTCTATCTTTCAAATGTTGATATCAAGCATTATCAAAAATCCAAAAACAAATCAACAGCAAACAATGTCAGGGCCTTATTTATGAAGGCCTTGCGCCACCAGTGCGTCACTTATTACCCATGTTTAAAGTGATGCATCAGCTGCACAAGGCAATCAGAAAAAAGAGCCAAATGCAAATACCAATCAATTGCACCCAAAAATCGTGTTTTGAATAACATATAAGAAACACTGCGCAGAACCTATGTACAACCACTCAATATCAGCAAACAAAGTCAGGGCCTTATTTATGAAGGTCTTGCGCCACAAGAGTGTCACTTATTTCCCATGTATAAAGTGATGCACCAGTTGCATAAGGCAATCATAAATAAGGGCCAAATGAAAATACCATTCATTTGCACCCAAAATCGTTTTTTGAATAACATTTAAAAAACACTGCGCAGAACCTATTTACAAGCACAGAATATCACTTTTGAAACGTCACTGTTTCCCCAAATACAAATCCTCTATCTTTCAAATGTTGATATCAAGCATTATCAAAAATCCAAAAACAAATCAACAGCAAACAAAGTCAGAGCCTTATTTATGAAGGCCTTGCGCCACCAGTGCGTCACTTATTACCCATGTTTAAAGTGATGCATCAACTGCACAAGGCAATCATAAAAAAGGGCCAAATGCAAATACCAATCAATTGCACCCAAAAATCGTTTTTTGAATAACATTTAAGAAACACTGCGCAGAACCTATGTACAACCACTCAATATCCGCAAACAAAGTCAGGGCCTTATTTATGAAGGTCTTGCGCCACAAGAGTGTCACTTATTTCCCATGTATAAAGTGATGCACCAGTTGCATAAGGCAATCATAAATAAGGGCCAAATGAAAATACCATTCATTTGCACCCAAAATCGTTTTTTGAATAACATTTAAAAAACACTGCGGAGAACCTATGTACAAGCACAGAATATCACTTTTGAAACGTCACTGTTTCCCCAAATACAAATCCTCTATCTTTTAAATGTTGATATCAAGCATTATCAAAAATCCCAAAACAAATCAACAGCAAACAAAGTCAGGGCCTTATTTATGAAGGCCTTGCGCCACCAGTGCGTCACTTATTACCCATGTTTAAAGTGATGCATCAGCTGCACAAGGCAATCATAAAAAAGGGCCAAATGCAAATACCAATCAATTGCACCCATAAATCCTTTTTTTGAATAACATTTAAGAAACACTGCGCAGAACCTATGTACAACCACTCAATATCAGCAAACAAAGTCAGGGCCTTATTTATGAAGGTCTTGCACCACAAGAGTGTCACTTATTTCCCATGTATAAAGTGATGCACCAGTTGCATAAGGCAATCATAAATAAGGGCCAAATGAAAATACCATTCATTTGCACCCAAAATCGTTTTTTGAATAACATTTAAAAAACACTGCGCAGAACCTATGTACAAGCACAGAATATCACTTTTGAAACGTCACTGTTTCCCCAAATACAAATCCTCTATCTTTCAAATGTTGATATCAAGCATTATCAAAAATCCAAAAACAAATCAACAGCAAACAAAGTCAGGGCCTTATTTATGAAGGCCTTGCGCCACCAGTGCGTCACTTATTACCCATGTTTAAAGTGATGCATCAGCTGCACAAGGCAATCAGAAAAAAGAGCCAAATGCAAATACCAATCAATTGCACCCAAAAATCGTGTTTTGAATAACATATAAGAAACACTGCGCAGAACCTATGTACAACCACTCAATATCAGCAAACAAAGTCAGGGCATTATTTATGAAGGTCTTGCGCCACAAGAGTGCCACTTATTTCCCATGTATAAAGTGATGCACCAGTTGCATAAGGCAATCATAAATAAGGGCCAAATGAAAATACCATTCATTTGCACCCAAAATCGTTTTTTGAATAACATTTAAAAAACACTGCGCAGAACCTATTTACAAGCACAGAATATCACTTTTGAAACGTCACTGTTTCCCCAAATACAAATCCTCTATCTTTCAAATGTTGATATCAAGCATTATCAAAAATCCAAAAACAAATCAACAGCAAACAAAGTCAGAGCCTTATTTATGAAGGCCTTGCGCCACCAGTGCGTCACTTATTACCCATGTTTAAAGTGATGCATCAACTGCACAAGGCAATCATAAAAAAGGGCCAAATGCAAATACCAATCAATTGCACCCATAAATCGTTTTTTGAATAACATGTAAGAAACACTGCGCAGAACCTATGTACAATCACTCAATATCAGCAAACAAAGTCAGGGCCTTATTTATGAAGGTCTTGCGCCACAAGAGTTTCACTTAATACCCATGTATAAAGTGATGCACCAGTTGCTTAAGGCAATCATAAATAAGGGCCAAATGAAAATACCATTCATTTGCACCCAAAATCGTTTTTTGAATAACATTTAAAAAACACTGCGCAGAACCTATGTACAAGCACAGAATATCACTTTTGAAACGTCACTGTTTCCCCAAATACAAATCCTCTATCTTTCAAATGTTGATATCAAGCATTATCAAAAATCCAAAAACAAATCAACAGCAAACAAAGTCAGGGCCTTATTTATGAAGGCCTTGCGCCACCAGTGCGTCACTTATTACCCATGTTTAAAGTGATGCATCAGCTGCACAAGGCAATCATAAAAAAGGGCCAAATGCAAATACCAATCAATTGCACCCAAAAATCGTTTTTTGAATAACATTTAAGAAACACTGCGCAGAACCTATGTACAACAACTCAATATCAGCAAACAAAGTCAGGGCCTTATTTATGAAGGTCGTGCACCACAAGAGTGTCACTTATTTCCCATGTATAAAGTGATGCACCAGTTGCATAAGGCAATCATAAATAAGGGCCAAATGAAAATACCATTCATTTGCACCCAAAATCGTTTTTTGAATAACATTTAAAAAACACTGCGCAGAACCTATGTACAAGCACAGAATATCACTTTTGAAACGTCACTGTTTCCCCAAATACAAATCCTCTATCTTTCAAATGTTGATATCAAGCATTATCAAAAATCCAAAAACAAATCAACAGCAAACAAAGTCAGGGCCTTATTTATGAAGGCCTTGCGCCACCAGTGCGTCACTTATTACCCATGTTTAGAGTGATGCATCAGCTGCACAAGGCAATCATAAAAAAGGGCCAAATGCAAATACCAATCAATTGCACCCATAAATCGTTTTTTGAATAACATTTAAGAAACACTGCGCAGAACCTATGTACAACCACTCAATATCAGCAAACAAAGTCAGGGCCTTATTTATAAAGGTCTTGCGCCACAAGAGTGTCACTTATTTCCCATGTATAAAGTGATGCACCAGTTGCATAAGGCAATCATAAATAAGGGCCAAATGAAAATACCATTCATTTGCACCCAAAATCGTTTTTTGAATAACATTTAAAAAACACTGCGCAGAACCTATGTACAAGCACAGAATATCACTTTTGAAACGTCACTGTTTCCCCAAATACAAATCCTCTATCTTTCAAATGTTGATATCAAGCATTATCAAAAATCCAAAAACAAATCAACAGCAAACAAAGTCAGAGCCTTATTTATGAAGGCCTTGCGCCACCAGTGCGTCACTTATTGCCCATGTTTAAAGTGATGCATCAGCTGCACAAAGCAATCATAAAAAAGGGCCAAATGCAAATACCAATCAATTGCACCCAAAAATCGTTTTTTGAATAACATTTAAGAAACACTGAGCAGAACCTATGTACAACCACTCAATATCAGCAAACAAAGTCAGAGCCTTATTTATGAAGGTCTTGCGCCACAAGAGTGTCACTTATTTCCCATGTATAAAGTGATGCACCAGTTGCATAAGGCATTCATAAATAAGGGCCAAATGAAAATACCATTCATTTGCACCCAAAATCGTTTTTTGAATAACATTTAAAAAACACTGCGCACAACCTATGTACAAGCACAGAATATCACTTTTGAAACGTCACTGTTTCCCCAAATACAAATCCTCTATCTTTCAAATGTTGATATCAAGCATTATCAAAAATCCAAAAACAAATCAACAGCAAACAAAGTCAGAGCCTTATTTATGAAGGCCTTGCGCCACCAGTGCGTCACTTATTACCCATGTTTAAAGTGATGCATCAGCTGCACAAGGCAATCATAAAAAAGGGCCAAATGCAAATACCAATCAATTGCACCCAAAAATCGTTTTTTGAATAACATTTAAGAAACACTGAGCAGAACCTATGTACAACCACTCAATATCAGCAAACAAAGTCAGAGCCTTATTTATGAAGGTCTTGCGCCACAAGAGTGTCACTTATTTCCCATGTATAAAGTGATGCACCAGTTGCATAAGGCATTCATAAATAAGGGCCAAATGAAAATACCATTCATTTGCACCCAAAATCGTTTTTTGAATAACATTTAAAAAACACTGCGCACAACCTATGTACAAGCACAGAATATCACTTTTGAAACGTCACTGTTTCCCCAAATACAAATCCTCTATCTTTCAAATGTTGATATCAAGCATTATCAAAAATCCAAAAACAAATCAACAGCAAACAAAGTCAGGGCCTTATTTATGAAGGCCTTGCGCCACCAGTGCGTCACTTATTACCCATGTTTAAAGTGATGCATCAGCTGCACAAGGCAATCAGAAAAAAGAGCCAAATGCAAATACCAATCAATTGCACCCAAAAATCGTGTTTTGAATAACATGTAAGAAACACTGCGCAGAACCTATGTACAACCACTCAATATCAGCAAACAAAGTCAGGGCCTTATTTATGAAGGTCTTGCGCCACAAGAGTGTCACTTATTTCCCATGTATAAAGTGATGCACCAGTTGCATAAGGCAATCATAAATAAGGGCCAAATGAAAATACCATTCATTTGCACCCAAAATCGTTTTTTGAATAACATTTAAAAAACACTGCGCAGAACCTATGTACAAGCACAGAATATCACTTTTGAAACGTCACTGTTTCCCCAAATACAAATCCTCTATCTTTCAAATGTTGATATCAAGCATTATCAAAAATCCAAAAACAAATCAACAGCAAACAAAGTCAGGGCCTTATTTATGAAGGCCTTGCGCCACCAGTGCGTCACTTATTACCCATGTTTAAAGTGATGCATCAGCTGCACAAGGCAATCATAAAAAAGGGCCAAATGCAAATACCAATCAATTGCACCCATAAATCGTTTTTTGAATAACATTTAAGAAACACTGCGCAGAACCTATGTACAACCACTCAATATCAGCAAACAAAGTCAGGGCCTTATTTATGAAGGTCTTGCGCCACAAGAGTGTCACTTATTTCCCATGTATAAAGTGATGCACCAGTTGCATAAGGCAATCATAAATAAGGGCCAAATGAAAATACCATTCATTTGCACCCAAAATCGTTTTTTGAATAACATTTAAAAAACACTGCGCAGAACCTATGTACAAGCACAGAATATCACTTTTGAAACGTCACTGTTTCCCCAAATACAAATCCTCTATCTTTCAAATGTTGATATCAAGCATTATCAAAAATCCAAAAACAAATCAACAGCAAACAAAGTCAGGGCCTTATTTTTGAAGGCCTTGCGCCACCAGTGCGTCACTTATTACCCATGTTTAAAGTGATGCATCAGCTGCACAAGGCAATCAGAAAAAAGAGCCAAATGCAAATACCAATCAATTGCACCCAAAAATCGTGTTTTGAATAACATATAAGAAACACTGCGCAGAACCTATGTACAGCCACTCAATATCAGCAAACAAAGTCAGGGCATTATTTATGAAGGTCTTGCGCCACAAGAGTGTCACTTATTTCCCATGTATAAAGTGATGCACCAGTTGCATAAGGCAATCATAAATAAGGGCCAAATGAAAATACCATTCATTTGCACCCAAAATCGTTTTTTGAATAACATTTAAAAAACACTGCGCAGAACCTATGTACAAGCACAGAATATCACTTTTGAAACGTCACTGTTTCCCCAAATACAAATCCTCTATCTTTCAAATGTTGATATCAAGCATTATCAAAAATCCAAAAACAAATCAACAGCAAACAAAGTCAGGGCCTTATTTATGAAGGCCTTGCGCCTCAAGTGCGTCACTTATTACCCATGTTTAAAGTGACGCATCAGCTGCACAAGGCAATCAGAAAAAAGAGCCAAATGCAAATACCAATCAATTGCACCCAAAAATCGTGTTTTGAATAACATATAAGAAACACTGCGCAGAACCTATGTACAACCACTCAATATCAGCAAACAAAGTCAGGGCCTTATTTATGAAGGTCTTGCGCCACAAGAGTGTCACTTATTTCCCATGTATAAAGTGATGCACCAGTTGCATAAGGCAATCATAAATAAGGGCCAAATGAAAATACCATTCATTTGCACCCAAAATCGTTTTTTGAATAACATTTAAAAAACACTGCGCAGAACCTATTTACAAGCACAGAATATCACTTTTGAAACGTCACTGTTTCCCCAAATACAAATCCTCTATCTTTCAAATGTTGATATCAAGCATTATCAAAAATCCAAAAACAAATCAACAGCAAACAAAGTCAGAGCCTTATTTATGAAGGCCTTGCGCCACCAGTGCGTCACTTATTACCCATGTTTAAAGTGATGCATCAACTGCACAAGGCAATCATAAAAAAGGGCCAAATGCAAATACCAATCAATTGCACCGAAAAATCGTTTTTTGAATAACATGTAAGAAACACTGCGCAGAACCTATGTACAATCACTCAATATCAGCAAACAAAGTCAGGGCCTTATTTATGAAGGTCTTGCGCCACAAGAGTGTCACTTATTTCCCATGTATAAAGTGATGCACCAGTTGCATAAGGCAATCATAAATAAGGGCCAAATGAAAATACCATTCATTTGTACCCAAAATCGTTTTTTGAATAACATTTAAAAAACACTGCGCAGAACCTATGTACAAGCACAGAATATCACTTTTGAAACGTCACTGTTTCCCCAAATACAAATCCTCTATCTTTCAAATGTTGATATCAAGCATTATCAAAAATCCAAAAACAAATCAACAGCAAACAAAGTCAGGGCCTTATTTATGAAGGACTTGCGCCACCAGTGCGTCACTTATTACCCATGTTTAAAGTGATGCATCAGCTGCACAAGGCAATCATAAAAAAGGGCCAAATGCAAATACCAATCAATTGCACCCAAAAATCGTTTTTTGAATAACATTTAAGAAACACTGCGCAGAACCTATGTACAACCACTCAATATCAGCAAACAAAGTCAGGGCCTTATTTATGAAGGCCTTGCGCCACAAGAGCGTCACTTATTTCCCATATACAAAGTGATGCACCAGTTGCACAAGGCAATCATAAAAAAGGGCCAAATGAAAATACCATTCATTTCCACCCAAAATCGTTTTTTGTATAACATTTTAGAAACACAACACAGGACTTATATACTAGCATACAATTTGACTTCTTAAACAAACTATCTGCTTCCAAATATTCTCCATAGAGCAAACAAGTCTCTATCTAAATTAAATAAATCATTACTTACCTTTACAAATGCTTTGGGAGATTGAAAACAGTGTCAGACACACACACCAATTTTTCTTTAGCAGAGCAAAAAGTGTGCACTCAATACACTGAAACCAAGACTGGCATAGAAAATCTCTAACTTTGTACACATATGCCTTAATTCAACCAATCAAAAGTCTTCCCTCACTATTTTCAAACCAACACCCTTCCCCCTCTCAGATCTTTCTATCTGTTACCATAGCAACACCCTCCTAACTGAACTCTCAGGTTCAAAAGTTTATTGTACAATGTTGCAAATTAACTCAGCAAGGATGTTTGACCTCTCAATACACCAGCTTATCCAAGGTATTTTAGCTTTTAGTGACTTTTTTTAACCATTCAAATTGCTTCTTTCACACAACACAACCATGCACCCTAACTTTCAGTTTTCAACTATCTGAATCCACCAATCATTGCTTGTGATTCAAGAGCAGTGAAACTCCACAATTATTTTTTTGTAAACTCCTACTGTTCCAACTGCCATTTAATTCCTACACTTCATCTGACTGCACCAGAACCTTCTCACATCATGTATTCTGTATGGATTATAGGACATAGCTACATCCACTGGGCTCAAAGGTATGCAGCAAGCAGAAATTATCACAACCTTGATTTATCAAATGTGGAAATCAAGTGGATTGGCCAGAGAGGATTAAAATGCCATCAATTGATACCATTGGTGAAAACCTTTTTGCATCTGCCAAGCCCAGACCTCTTAATAGTGCACTGTGGTGGAAATGATTTGGGCACTATGACTGGGGTTGGTCTGGAAATGCTCTTAAAGGACACCTTTCATCAATTGATGACACTTTTTCCACAAACTGCCTTGGTATATTCAAATATATGCCAAAGACAGAAATGGAACTGGCCCAACCAATTTTGTCCACAATTTGAGAAAGCACGGAAACATGTGAATAAATCTGTTTCTGCTTACATGAGAGACTATGGAATGGGTTCAATATACAATAATAACTTGCGTTACAACATGCAAGACATCTACAGAGGAGATGGTGTGCACTTCTCAGATGAGGGAAATAGAATATTCCCCTGAATTTAAGACTGTGCATTGGAACCTACTTGTAGGTACCTAAATCAGCCACAGAACCCAAAAGCTCTTTTCAGAGCTACCCTACCTCTGATCATTCAAAATGTTTATCTTTTTCTAACTTTTTTCACTATTTTTCACCAAACTACTCTTCCCGGTACGCTTTCCGGTGCGCGTACCGGGCGCATCCCCCGCGAAAAATTAAAGATTTTTTTCTTTTTTTACGTTTATGAACCTCCTAAGCCCCCCTCAGAAAACCTAGAGGGTCAAGAAGTCTCTACTGTGCCCCCTTCTAGCCATACCGAACATTGTTTGACCTCCATCTTGTGTCTCGATTGTACCGAAACACAAAATGGAGGACTCCCGTTACACTGCCGGTGCGCGTACCGGAGCGCACACCGGTAAGCGCTCCATAAAAAAAGGTGGGAAAGTAATTTTCAGAAAAACCACTGGAGACACTTTCAACAAATATAGAATAGGCCCTACTACATAGCAGTCCCTACCATTTGCCCAAATTTGGTGGAATTCCATTGAGACATTTAGGCTACAGGCCTGTCTAAATATCCTGAGGTAAATTACAAAACAAAAACACATATGAAATGTTAGAATTTACAACCAATTAAAAAGTTTCTTTCATTTTCTACGATTATTTCCTGACATTTGATTGGTTAAGTACAAAAATATATATAAAAGAAGAGAGGGAAACACAGCCATTTTGACTACTGCTTCCAGAAGTACATTTGAAAACAAATAACACTGACAACTTCAACTGAATTCTCCAAGGTAAGCTGTTATTTTGGAAGTATGTTGTACACTTTAAGTTAATTTCAGAAAAAATATTCTGTTAGTTATATACTATCCCTCTGTAATAGTTATAGATTGAGATAGACTTCTCTGTAATAGTTATAGATTGAGTTACGCTTCTCTGGTATACAGTACCCTAACTCTACTAATATAGTTAATTGGTATGCAATTTTCAGAAAGAAAATGGAAGGAGAAAATCAAGCAAATGTTACTTCTATCAAAGTAAAGGTGGAAAAACCAGAAGAGCAAAAAGATGAAGTTGATTTCATGGATGACTCTTTGGATCAACAGTTTATAGAATGTTTGGAACAAATGGAATCATGTACTTATAATTATGAGGAAATACCAGACAATATTATGTTACAAGTTTTATTAAATTATGAAAAAGAATCAGAGGAATACATTTATATTTAATAATTTTAAATTGTTTGAGACAATATTCATTTTTATATGTAATTCATAAAGTATTACCAAAATAATAACATTATAAAATTAGACTTATAGTATACTGTGCAACTTTTTTTCTGCTACATACTAAGTTTACTCATAGTTACTACCTTTCTCCCACTATATTATCTCCTATGTATATTTTACACCTCTTTTTCATCATAAGGGATCAGGATAGACTACCCATGATCCACTAGAAATTCTCAGGGAGTGCTTAAAAGATCTGTTTCTGCTTTCCTGACAGACTATGTTATGGATTCCATATACCACAATAACTTCTGTAACAACACGCAAGATATCTACAGAGGAGATGGTGTACATTAAATTTAAGTCTCTGCATTGGTACCTACATGTAGGTACTTAAATAAAATACCAAAAAATAAAAAAAATATTGATGAACATAAAAATTTTTTAAGGTGATTCTTTTTCCCATAGTACGCTATCCGGTGCACTCCCCGGGGCGCGTACCGGGCGCTCCCCCCGCGAAAATTTAAAAAAAAAAAAAAAACGAGACCCCGCGGGGCCCTTTAATGGCCCCCACATCAAACCTAGGGGAACAGGGGGTGTCTACTCTGCCCCCTTATGGTCTTTTACCCCTTTGTTTTGGCCACCTCTCATGTCTCGATCCTACCGAGACACAAGATGGCGGCCGCTCCGGACTGTTTAGAATGTTTACAGACACCCAACAGCCAATAAGCTTTCTGCGCGCAAGCCGCGTGGCGCGCCCAGTGCGCTCCCCGGTGCGCGTACCGGGGCGCTGTCATAGATATATATATTTTTTGGAACTTAAATTACTCAAAATCCACTGGAGCACATATCTTGAGACATAGCAAAGGCACATCGGGCTACTAGTCCCTACAATTTTGCCAAGTTTGGTGGAAATCCATTCAGCCGTTCGGGCTAAAAGTGAAATCGACCGCCCTATGGAAATTAACATGGGGAAAACGTGTTTTGGGACCCCCCTTTTATCTCGGCCCCCGCTTTACGTATCCCCCCCAAACTTTCAGGGAAGGACCAGAGCGCCGCGAGGCCATTTTCAGGAAATTTTCAGGCAGATTCGTCAACCGGCGCCAAAGTTATTCCAAATAGAATTTTGAGATTTACCATTGAAAAAAATCCTAACTATAACTACCTACTGGCGACCGCCAGTAGGTAATATATATATATATACATATATATATATATATACATATATATATATATATATATATATATATATATATATATATATATATATATATATATATATATATATATATATATATATATATATATGTATATATATCGCAGCACGTTGGTGAAACTCTGGGAGTTGTAGTTTCACGTGGTGGATTACTGAGGCGGCTCCTCCCAAATGACACGCCAGTAGGTAATATATATATATACATATATATATTACATATATATATATATATATATATATATATATATATATATATATATATATATCGCAGCACGTTGGTGAAACTCTGGGAGTTGTAGTTTCACGTGGTGGATTACTGAGGCGGCTCCTCCCAAATGACACGCAGGTGTGCAGGCAGATCTACTTTAGATGCCAGAACACTTAAAACTTTGGACCGCAGTGGCAGTGGCAATTTACAAGGAAGCGCATCTGATGAAAGCTTATTGCTGAAACGCGTCATGCCAAACCTTGACCAATAAAGAATCTTGTTTTGAATCCAGCGTGCCCCCTCATCTATCTTATGGAAGATGACAGCCTGTGGAAATACTAGTGCGGAGCAATACAGTGAGAGGGAGGCACCTTCCGAAGTATCCGGTGTGTCACGTCTCGGTGTGGACTAGGAAGCATCTGGATCACCCTACATCACCAGGCATTACAATTCCGCTATCAAAGATAGTCCATGACCTACATGGATAGACACCACTACTTGAGAGATGTCACGGACCTGCAATTGTCGGCGGTGTAAAGGCTGGAAGTTTGGAGACAATAACGGATACAAAACTTCGCCCAGGAACACACTGCGCATCCGTACCTGATCTCATTTGCAGCCAGCCTTAACCATGGGGAATGAAGGGAATTTCGCTGAAGGACCGCACATCGCAGCACGTTGGTGAAAGCAAACTGCACTCTGGGAGTTGTAGTTTCACGTGGTGGATTACTGAGGCGGCTCCTCCCAAATGACAAGCAGGTCTGCAAGCAGATCTACTTTAGATGCCAGAACACTTAAAACTTTGGACCGCAGTGGCAGTGGCAATTTACAAGGAAGCGCATCTGATGAAAGCTTATTGCTGAAACGCGTCATGCCAAACCTTGACCAATAAAGAATCTTGTTTTGAATCCAGCGTGCCCCCTCGTCTATCTTATGGAAGAGAGCCAGCCTGTGGAAATATATATATATATATATATATATATATATATATATATATATATATATATATATATATATATATATATATATATATATATATATATATATATATATATATATATATATATATATATATATATATAAATCTCACTGATGACATCACAGTGATGTCATAAGTGATGTCACTGACCATGTCATGAGTGATGTATTATGTGACATCATCAGCAGTGCATTGCGGGCGCGCGAGCTATAGTTAGCTGAACTAACTATAACGGGGGAATTTCAATGGTTTTGTATGAGAGAAATGTCCCGCTAACTATAACGCCCCTGAAACCTATGGTTTTTTCAGTGAATTTCTATGTTTTTTAAATGCTAATTCCTAACTATAACGTGCCTGAAACCTATGTTTTTTTCTGTGAATTTCAAAGGTTTTTTAAAAGATAGTTCCTTAGTATAACCTGCTTGAAACCTGTGGTTTTTCAGTGAATTTGTAAGGTTTTTGAAATGATAATTCCTATTTATAATGTTCAATAAGCATACCTGTTTTTTTCTATCTTTTTTAATTATCATCCCATTCTCAACGTAGTAAAAACTGCAAATATTACCACTCTCAATTTATTCCCTCCTCCAAGAAAATCGCTACAAACCAGAACCACAACTAACGTTAATAATATACAAATGAGTCGTTCTCGTACAAAAAAAGTAAAAAAAAACACCACTTCCCAAACTTTCAAAAACAAACCAAATCTACAATGCTATCGAAAAAAAAGGCGATAGTTCCTCTTACCACTTACAAATTAATATCAACATTTAACTAGTGTAAGGACATCGACTATGTACTGTGTAAATTACATCCAACTCACACCCATATCTAAAGACAAATATGTAATAGAGGTACTAATTATACACTTCCAACACCCAACAAAATAACAACACTTAGCGCCACCACCAAAAGAACTATCCCTCCTGACCGCTCCCTCTCTACTACCTCAGACGTTGCACAAAACAGGACAATGGACCTTCCCAAAATAATATATCCCCTTAACAGCACACTAGCTCAATGTTAAGAGATGTGTCAATCAACTATGTATAAGGGAAGATCTCACACATCAACAATAATGTACACTGCTAATACTACCGATGACCTGCTATACACAACACACTATAGAAACCAAAAAGTTTTCCGTGTGTAGATATGCTATTGATACGTGTAGTGTACTGCACAGTGGACGCAACCATAATATCTCAGACACTGGGGAATATTTCAGTCATGTAGCTGTGTTGTCTCCCACCCTCTCTTGAAGTAGAAGCGGAGTGGGCTGCTCCAATGTACGCAAAGTGAGCGAAAGACTATAAATATTTAGCCTACGCCTTGGGCGTGGTTCACTTTTGCAAAGAGAAGAGACTACGCCACAGCGAAGGTCTGCACCCTGTCACGTGGCTGCCGGCCTAACCACGTGCCTCCCAGATACAGGCCCATTCCGAACTCAACGCCACAGCACCGCAGACTCATGTCTGTATCGACTACTGCCTTCGATCTCCACTGCGGACAGCAGGGTTCACAACTTGAATTCAGCTTTGTATCTTCACTACGGACAGCATTGAATTAAGCCTTGCTTTACTTAAGGTAGAGACAATTGTACTCTATGTCTTCCGATTTTGTAAAAGGATGTGACAAAAAGCATTTGTCTATAACTGTGCTGACTACAGCCTTCGATCTACACTGCGGACAGCAGGGTTCATAACTTGAATTCAGCTTTGCATCAACACTACGGACAGCATTGAAATAAGCCATGATTTATGTAAGACAGAGGCAATTTTGTGAAATGATGCGACAAAAAAACATGCCTCAATGTCTGTACTGAGTACTACCTTCAAATGAACACTGCGATCAACAGAGTTCATCACTTGATACCAGAAGCGTAGTAGCACTACAGACAATATTGAATTCAGTCTCGATTTATTTAAGGCAGCGACAATTGTACTATGTCCTCAGATTTTGTTAAGATAAGTGACAACAAGCATTCCTCGATGTCTGTGTCAACTACTGCCTTCGATCTTCACTGCGGACAGCAGGGTTCACTACTTGAATTCAGCTTTCCATCTACATTACCTACAGCATTCAAGTCAGCCTTGATTTATGTAAGGCAGAGACAATTTTCTTAAATGATGCGACAAAAACATTCCTCAATGTCTGTACTGAGTACTGCCTTCAATTGTACACTGCGATCAACAGAGTTCACCACTTGATACCAGAAGTGCTTAAGCAGTACAGACAACATTAAATTAATTCTAGATTTATTTAAGGCAGAGACATGTTCATATTTTGTTAACGTATGTGACAAAAAAACTTTCCTCAATGTTTGTGTCACTACTGCCTTCGATAAACACTTTGTACAGCAGGGTTCGCAACTTGAATTCAGCTTTCCATCTACACTATGGACAGCATTCAAGTTATCTTTGATTTATGTAAGACAGAGACCATTTTGTTAATGGATGCCACAAAAAACATTCCTCAATTAGTGTACTCAGTGCACCATAAATCATCACAAAGAAGAGTGAATAGTTTTATGTCACAGTGAGACATACTGTTCCTTTTAAATGGAATTCATGCAAAATTCAATCGACAAAACACATCAGTCCAATTACTGTACCACGCATCATCACAGGATACGTACACGCTAAGCACCAAAGGTCCTACTAACTCAGTGCACCAAAAATCATTATCACGTGGCCTTCCTAAGGCAGAATTCACAAGACAAAAAACATTACTATCAGTTTGGCCTGCCCGGACCGTGCATCATTGCAGGCTTCACAGAACCTTGTTGTTTCAGATACCACTAACTCAGTCCAAACCAAACTATGTATAATACCTATCAAACCCTACACAATATCCCTTTATTATGCTTCCTTCAAAAACTTATGGATTTAGTAGAATCATAAAATGTATGCTGCATATATGTTCTATCTTCTACTTCAATCAAGATTGCAGATGATGCAGTCCACCCTAAGATCTACACTGAGGACAACAGGGTTTACAACTTCAATGCAGCTTTGTATCTACACTACAGACAATAGAGAGATTAGCCTTGATTTACTTGAGGCCCACACAAAAAATACTCCTGTGGCACTGCTAGTATGCACAAGCACCTTTAATCCCCACATCTTGTGAACTATGTTTACAAAGAAAGTAGAAAACAGCGCCAAAATGTACCTCCACCACCGATAATACCAAGTACCTCTGGGGTATCACCTTTAACATCCCAACCAGACATATGTCCCCATTTTGGAGAAAGTTAGAATGCACTGCGTGAAATGCAATCGTTTAATTTCTTATGGAGAGCAATCAGTAGACATAGTTTGCAGAGCAATTGATAACCCTTGATGATAGTTTTTTCTTTTAACCTCAAAATTCATGCAGACCAGTATGCAACACTCAATAGTTTGAGTAAGACTGCTCGAACCACCCATCATTGCGGGGTGAGCGCACACTGAGCACCACACGTACCACTAACTCAGTACACCATAAATAATCACCACGTGGCCTTATTAAGGCAAAAATCAGTTGCCATACGACATTCTTACCAGTTCGTTCTGACTGAACCACGCATCATCGCAGGCTCAACATAAACCACCCCTACCTCAGTGTAGCACAACTCATGAGCACTTTATGATAGAATCTTCTGTCTATTATTTCACATATAGTGCCCCTACCTTAGTACAGCAGAAGTCATAAACTGTTTATGATTGAATATCTGTGTACGATATCATGATTACTATTCTACTTGTTACCAACAGCAACGTAATAAAATGGAGTCGAGCGCATGTGCGCGTACCCACTTCAACTATCTATCTGTGTCTGTGTATTTATTATATTTCTACAATGCTGCTCCTGCGCCCTACCACATGATATTGTGCTATAAATAGCGCATGCAACCATCTTACCTCTGACAGTAACTGTGGACTATTCCTCCTTTTTTTTGCGTATTTTTCTAGCGCAAAATCAACCCAAAACTATATCAGCAATTTACATGCGCACCGTATTTACAGTACATTTTCAGGCGCGCGTAGATAACGTCATTACTCTACAATAACCGGATGTGGACGCAATTCCAAGCTTCGAACACTGATTTCAGCACCAAGTTCGACAGTGTACCTGAATGACCACAGACGTATACATATTAGCTGCCCTTCATGTGCCAAAAACTGCAACTTAAACCTTTCACAACCCTGTATTACTACAACTACAACACTCCACTGAATGTACAACAAACATTCATAATCAAAGAAATGCATCATGTCCACCATCCTTTATGTGTGCAACTATGAATGATTATAGAGTCAGTGATACCCCGTACACATTTATACCAAATGGGAGTTCCATGGTGACTCATAGTGATGTGGATGTCGCAGTACAGAAAGGGAAGAAATACAACAGCGCTAATACAACAATAAAGGAAATAAGGTAACATATAACTCACAACGGAACCACACCCATAGCTCCGTAATCATGGTTCAGATTCTCACGCAGCACTGGCATAAGTCACACCAGCCCACTCTGCTTATGCTTCCAGTAAAAAACAAAAACGCAACATTGCCCAGATTTCCATTGTACTGATTTCTTAGTTCCAGGTCTAGTTGTCAAAACGGCACACACACACTCCCTCATGGCTGGTATACACCCACACCACACCCATCTAGTGCATGCGTCACTACACACGTGACCCTACCAATAAAAAAGACGGAGCGCAGGTGCTCTACGCCATTTTAGAGTTGCTCCCATCCCAAGTGCTGTGATGGTCCGACCTGGTGGTTCAGATGACTCATGTAGGCCCAAACCACCGAGTACAAGGGCCTACCACTAAGTGCCTGGCCTCCTTGGTCACTGAGTTAGTGGCACCGCAAGGACTGAGCGGGTGAGGAACCTGCGATGATGATGGGAGCACGAGTGTGTCGTTAGCCATACCGAAATAAAGACTCCGCACCATACATCAGATTTCTTGGTGACAGAGTGGGGCTGCATGATGTCCACGAAAGGGTGAGCAGTGAGGCCTGGGTGCGCATCAGAGGGAGTTGATGGGGTACAGCAGACTGGATACAAAAAAGCGACGCAGCGGTTTAGGCGTACGCAGTCCTATATACCGTATCTTATTACATTTAACTTTTTTTTCCAATAACAGAAACGTTTTTATAATCGGTCAAATGGCTGGTATATAAACTGTACAAATTGTTGTTTTTAAATGCAAGAGGGAAGGTGTGTGAAAGGGCGATGTAATTGTTCTCCACATTAACAGAGTAACAAATACCAATCATAACATCTTTCTTTTACTATCTTTTAGATGTAGAGCTTCAGGGTGCATTATGTCCCGGCATGTGGTGAAAAACACACCGGTGACAGAAAGGTGAGCTGCGAATATTCTTTGCAGTCACTCTCTCACTTCCTCTCTCCTTTGATAAAGAAATGACACACAATGTTAACTTCCTTTTTAACTTACAGGTTGTGTTTCACAAATTGGCGTTATCCCCCCAAACACCTCCAAAGCTCTACGTTCGTGCATTCTGCGATGATGCATGGCCATCGTAACAACATCTCAGAAGGCTGCTTCAACACGTGGTGCACCCTCTTTGAATTACGCCAATGGCACAAGGTGAGCAAAGAAGCTTGTTTCCGAAACAACAACAAGTCATCTGTGGACGCAGAGAGTGGGTAGTGTGAAGCAGTTTTACTGCGTAGGAATGTACAATTACCTCTGAGCTGTGAGAATAGATAGGTTGCAACAGTCTGAGGGACAGATTTACAAGCCCCTTGCACCACTTTTATTTCACTTTTAACATGAGAAAAGTGGCGCAAGGAGCTTGTAAATCTGCCTCTGAGTTTGCAAGAAAAAGCACTCACCTCCGGACTCTGCAAGTCAATGGGCTGCACCAGTCTAGGTACGCAATATGGAGAACTCACCGCTATGCAGTAGGAGTTCATGGGATATAGTACTTTGGAAAAAAAAAAGCACGCAGACACCGTCTTACAGTGGAAGTTGATGAAATACATTTTCCTGAGTGTACAAATAAATAAACCACAAATATACTTGTGCAGTTGTATGTACTATGCTATTACTAACTCTATATACTATCTTTCAGATCACTAAACTGGAGACGCACTATGAACCAGCACGTGCTTGGACACACAGCAAAGGCAAAAGGGTGAGCTACGAAGATTTTCTCCAGTATTAACTGCTCCATCTATAACTTTCTCTCTCTCACGTTTTAATGTTGTTTTTTCTCTCTTTCTCTCTCTCACTCTCTCTCACATCGTTTCTCTTTTTATTTTAAAGTTATGGACGCTGCTGTCCATTCTGCCGTGTACAACCAAAGCTGAGTTCAAGTTGTGAACTCTGTTGGTCACAGTGTTTACACAAGGTAAGCAGAGCAGCCTAAATATACAATGCCTCCGATTAAATGCGTCAGAATTAAAAGGGCTTATTTACAAGCCCCTTGCACCACTTTTGCGTCACTTTTAACATGGGAAAAGTAACGCAAAAGTGGCGCAAGGGACTTGTAATAAGCCCCAAAGAATATTGTCCTGCATAATGACTTGATCTCTCACCTAATTCTGTCTCATCTCTGAATCATTTTAAAGACCTGTTGATCCATACTGTAAATCTGACGCAATAGGCACTTCCATACAGACACCTCTTGAACGCGAGCCTATAAGAAAGGTGGAATGTATCAGGCACACTGCAGATGTGCAAATTAAAAAATATTGCCAAGTATTACTTTAACTTGTAATGTTTGACCTCATTTAGTCACATCAATCTAATTTTGAACACTTATTTTCATTTTTGTTTTGCAGATTGCCTACCCTTCTTCCATTGGAGTCCATATCACATTTTGTTTATTATATTGTTATGTTAAAGTTATGTTTCTCCCTTTTTATGATATTGTTATCTTAAAGTTACATTTCTAGTTATTTATTGTTGTTTTAATAAAAGTTAATTAAAAAAGTATATACGTCTTCTTTTTCTGACAACATTTACTATTATTTAGTGTGATAATCAAATAGTTATAAAACATTTAAAAATAGAAATGATATTTATAACTAGAAGTATAATACTGAGGCTAACTCTTTACCAACTCTTTACCAGAGTCAATAGCTACGATTAACTGTTCCTATGGAAAACATTTAAAACTCCAGCACAGTAACTGTTTCGATTAGCAACATTGTGTGGTGAACTTCTAAACTCTGTGCTCACTTAAGTGTTCCATGAACTGTTACTATGGTAACAGGCACTAAGCAGTTTGGGGGTAGGGTTGAAAGGTACTGGCTGTACAGAAACCATTATATTTACCCAGGATCCTCTACATGACAGAAAGGAAAGCAAAGTAAAACAGAACACTGTTTACCAGATTTACAACCCTCTTGCGCCACTTTCGCAGCCGAGGTCCCCGCTGCAAAATTAGAAGTGTGGAGGCCTCAACGACCCCCTTCAAGCCCCGGGAACCACCACCCCCGGGAATTTCTGTATTGTGGGAGGCAGACTGTGTGGCCCTCCGCCTCGAGCCCTCAAGGGCCCTAGGGACTGCCACGCCCCAGGGCTGGGTCCTGCAGGGTCCCGGGGTGCCTACCCCCGGGATACTGCTGTTTGCTATGAGAGGGCGGGAGTCTCACGGCTCCCGCCCTCCCATAGCAAACTTGATTTGGATTTAGAAAGTCAGAGCAGTGAAATCTGTTCTCACTTTCAAAATCCAAACCAGGTTGCTTTTCCACATGCAAGTGAGCATCTCCCCATGTGGAAAAGCAATACCGGCTACCGAAGGACGCTGGGAGCCGGCAGGACCTTGGGGGCATTGTGGATCCCCCACGGTCCCCTACATTTTTTTATAAGACCCGGGGGATAGGGTCCCCAGGGATATTAGAAATGACTGATAGGGGCTATTCTTTACGGTAAAATTAGAAGTCGCGCACCCAGTGCAGCGCTCATTGAGGCCCCCTGGTGTGCACGCGCTGGATGCACAACTCATAATCTGTAGGGTGCGCCAGTGCCTTTGGTGCACAACTTCTACGCGTTTGGGAACCGGCATTGCTTTTCCACATGGGGAGCTACTGACATGCAGTTACCCATGTGGAAAAGCAATCTGATTTAAATTTTGAAAGAGAGAACAGATTTCCTTGCTATGGGAGGGTGGGATGGACACCCCGGGACACTGCAGGAGCTGGCCCTCCCACAATACATAAAGCCCCAGGGAGTGGTGGTCCCCGGGGCTTTGGAGATCTTGCAGCCCCCCCAACCATTTCTTTTGTAGCCCCGGGGGTAACTGTCCCTTGAGTGCTCCAGGAGGGGGGCCATGCAGGCCCCCTCCCACAATACATAAAGCCCTGGGGGTGGTGGTCCCTGCGGCTTTGGGGACCTTGGACCCCTCCCCCCACCATTTTTTTTTGCCCTGGTGGGTGACAATCCCGGGGGCTGGGGGGCCCTTCAGGGCCCCCCATAAAGTTTAATAATTTTGCCCCTGGCATTTAGCTCCCCGGGGGCTAATTATAAAAAAAGTTCAGTTTTATTTTATTTTATTTTTTTACAGCAGAGTCCGTGCACCCTACACGCACCTGATCATTTAAAATTATTATTATTTTTTTTAAATTGTGGGCCCTGGGGGTCCTTCTGGGACCCCCTAAGCAGGTCTAGAGGGTAGAAGTATTTCTACCCTGCCCCCTTTCTACGTTTTGCACACATATTCCACTGACGTCTTCAGCCTCGCTTCTATCGAGGCACAAAATGGCTGCCAACAGTTCCTGGTTTCGAATGTTGACAACCACTTAACAGCCAATTAGCATTCAGCACGTGATCGGAAGGGTGCACTTATGGTGTGCTCATAGTGGGCTCATGGTGTGCTCAGGGTCCGCGGATCAACTGTGCCCATAGATATATAAATGCTTTTAACTGTAATTTTCTCAGGAACTACTGAACAGATTGACATCATTTATGAAAAAGGCACAAGTCTGAACTGAGGACTGTATCTTTGCCAAATTTGGTGTAATTCCGTTCAGCAGTTCGAGCTGTAGCTGTGGCTAAAGGTCCTATGGAAAATAGCATGGGGAAAATGCGTTTTGGGACCCCCTTTTTTCTCGGCCCCCGCTTGACGAATCCTCCCGAAACTTTCAGGATAGGAGGAGACCAGAGCTGGCCAAAAGTTTGGAAAATTTTGCAAAGATTCATCAATCGGCGCCAAAGGTATTGGGAATAGAATGTTGCAGATTTCCTATGGATATTAGATCCTAACTATAACTACCTACTGGCGGCTGCCAGTAGGTTTTATATATATATATATATATATATATATATATATATATATATATATATATATATATATATATATATATATATATATATATATATATATATATATATATATATATATATATATATATATATATATCACAAAGAAAAGACCACTCAGGAAGAAGGGACCCAAGACTTAGTCCATTGCGTTCATTTAAAATTTAATGGATGTCTGCCAGAACCGCTGTTGACCACCAGTGTATTGTGTTTGTTGACACAAGGTCGTCATTACTATAATGAAAGAAAGCAAGTTACCAAACAAAGCACCTACGGATACTTGCCTGTTGTTGGTCAGAGCACAGTAGGGTAATGGACTAAGTCTTCAATGTGCTACATTGGGGAGCGAAATATCAGACATGTAATTGGATATATTGGTGCCCTAAATCACTTTTTTCTACTAAGGGACTATCATTACTGAAAGATGATTTACGAGTATTAAGGCACTCTCACTGAGAGATTATGAATGACCTTTGCATGTCAAAAAAATGGCAGACTGAGTAAATAGATAACATTGAGCATAATGCAGTCCGTTTTTTCTTACAGCACTTTTTCCTGTCCAATTAAGAGACAGGGGGCATATCATCAAAGAGGCGATAAAAATGTATCGCCGCTTTTGCGTCCGTTTTCGGACAAAAAACAGCAATAATTTTATCGCTTAATCAGCAAGGTCACGCTAACGCGTGAAACCTTGCATTAGCGCCTGTTTTCTGAACGCCCAGCTAGGGCGTTCCTGCCCTGACATAACTGGAGAAATGTCGCTAAGCCACATTTCTCCAATTATCAATGAGCACGCTAACCTGCAGAGCGACAAGCAAAGTAGCGATAACCTCTGTATTCGCTACTTTCCTTATACCTGCTTCAAAACTGACTTAGCAATGATATCCTATGTAAGGTGGATATCATGGCTAAGTATGCCTTGCCCTATCATAAAGCTATCGCCAAACTTTGTGAGATTATCACATTTGGTAGTTAGCGCTTGGAATTTTATCGCTTTTGAGATAAGCGTTGCTAAAAGCACGCTATCTCAGTGATAAAATTCCACGTTACCCGTCGATAATTATCCTAGCGCTAAGTGCGCTTAGTGATAATTATTGCCGGTCCTTGATGATATGCCCCAGGAGTGTTTTAAATGTGGTGAAATGTTTAATGGGAAAACTATGGCATTTGAGAAAGGCATAATTGCTGAAACACATCTGCCAAATTAAAGTGAAAACTGTGAACCGCAGAGTGCTCCGTGATTTGCTGTAATGGGAATTTTTATTTTGGTGGTTAATGTTTTAGTGACGGCCGCAGTCATGACAGAGGCACCTGCCCGCAAGTAATTCTGCAGCGTTTGTGGCATTTGGTGGGAAAAAAGTTGGATACCTATATATATTCCCTGAAAAAAACCATAGGTTTTAGGGGGGGTGTTATACTTAGTTGGACATTTCACTCGTACAAAACCATTGAAATTCCTCCTCCGTTACAGTTGGCTGTACTAACTATAACTCGCGCACCCGCAATCCACTGCTGATGATGTCACATATTACATAATTCATTACATGGTCAGTGACATCACGGGGCCTGGCTTGCACGCCGACGGTAATGGCGGCGTGAGCCCGGAGCTCCGCGCCCATACCCCCGGACAATCCTGAATAAAGCTGAAAAGAGCCCAGCGCAGACCCGAAGACGAAGTGGTCTGAAAGCGGAAGCTTGAGGGGCGAGAGCGGAGCGTGTGAGCGGTCCCCGGCGGAGCTGATTTACTGAGTTCAGCTGCCACGACTAGAGACCACCGGAGCCGAGGAGGCGGAGCGCCCAAAATGGCGACCGCGAGTGGAAGCTGATTGCGCCCCGGCTGATCCGACTGCTCACCAGTGACCGGCGTTGTGGCTAAGAACTGCCGTCGACTGTGGCCTGACAAGCGGTGCCCTCCGAGGGCTCAGCTGGACTGCGAGAGCCCCTTCTACAACTTCGCGGAGCGGCCGGTCCCCAACGAGTGAACAGACCCGGACGGCTGAGCAGACTGGAGGAAGCTGCTCGAGGGTGCCAGTGGTTGCCATGAGGACGGGGATCCGACCGGAGCGTTGATTGCCCGGAGGGAAGTGTCTGCTCTGAACCCTCCCCCCCCAGAGACGAACGGTGAGTGGGCACGCCAGGCCCTACATAGCGGCAGCGGGGGGATGGGCGCAGACAGCAGATGAACTGGTGAGTCCTGGGCAGCTACCAGAGCCGGGTACACGGTAGGGGAGAGGCGACCAAGCAAGTCGGCTGGGGCACCAGCCGGCATAAGCCACATGAAGCGGCATTAGATAACCTCAGAACAGGGGGCCCGACATCGCTGCTGAGCCAACTAACTAAAGCCGATCAGATTGAGCCGGGGGGCCTATAAGGAGCGGTAAGCGGCGCCTACCCGCTGCCAGCAGAGGGAGAAGAGAAGCAAGCGCGGGACCCCCGATCATCCAGACTTTGGGCAGCGAGGTTTGCAACTGTGACTGCGACTAACAGGCAGCGAAGCTTGGCCGGCCGCTGGTGGTGCCTGTGAGACGCTGAGAAGCCTGCGGAGGTACCGGCCACTGAGCGGAATCACGTGGTGGAACGTTATATACCATGGGGAAACCGAGAGGCAAGCAGGAAGGTGCGGCGACCTTGGAGACAGGAGAGGGTGACACGGGAGAGCCCACTGACCTGCAGCGGCTGCAGGACCGCATCCTGGAGGCCATAACAACTATGCGGGAAACGCTGCACAATGACATTGCGCAAGTGGCATCGGGGCTTGGCCTACTCCGAGCAGACCACGACAAGCTGAAAGACAGGGTGAAGGAAACCGAGATCACCCTGAAGGACCTGGCTCCCGCTCAAAAATCCCTGGAGAGCAAACTCACGGAGGCCCTAGACCGGATCCAGATCTTGGAACGGCGCGCTGAGGATGCGGAAAATAGGAGTCGACGTAGCAATGTGCGAATTGTAGGTGTTCCGGAAAACGAAGAAGGGACTAACATGGTAGCCTTCCTCGATACTTGGCTTAAGGCTGTAGTGGCGCCAGAGGGCCTGTCGCCCTTCTTCACCTTGGAGAGAGCTCACCGTGTTCCATCCGGACCGCCTAAACCTGGCCTGCCACCGAGACCGATTGTGGCCAAGTTGCTGCATTATAAGGACAGGGATCTGCTGCTGCAAAGAGCCCGGGACGCTGGCCCATTTCAGATTGCGAACAATAAAGTCACGCTGTTTCCTGATTTCACGTTTGAAACGCAAAGACTACGAACCTCCTTCCTGATGATTAAAAAGGAGCTGCGAAATGAGGGGATTTCATACTCCTTGCTATTCCCGGCCAGACTCCGAATAGTGGTGGACGATAAAACGCTGTTCTTCAGTTCGGCAGCGGACGCTTGGGACTGGTGGGAAACATACAAGGCGGGAACGGACGGAGCCAGGGTCCGGGAGGAAAGGGAAAAAGAGCGAGAGCGAGCACCGGCGAACCTGCGAAAGTCGCAAAGACTGCGCAAGCGGAGACATGGCGCAAGAAAACCGACCGCCTCGAAAACCGAGGCTGAGCGCAGGGCGGCGCTGCAGGCGGTGGAAACCCTAGCACGAGGAGAGGACTCCCAGTCTAAACAGGGCATGGACACAGAGACGCATGCTTCAGCCTCGGGTTCGGAGTCGGACCTATCAGGGATCCATGATGCTAAAGGCCCATTTGTGACGCCGCAGACAGCGGAAGAGATCCTGAACATTTGACTTATATCTGATGAGCAATGAGAAGGACACTGGAGGGGACTCCCCCGACTAGCGGGTAAGCTGAACCGGGTCTGAGCGCTGGGCGAACAGCTAGGCACTGTTATGGGGGACAGGGGAGGGGTGCGGGGTTGGGACACGAGGCTCCCTTTTAGGCGAAGCCTCGCTCCGTTAGCCCATAAGGCACCCACGGCTGCGGCCGTGTACTAGTAACCTGGGTTGATCAGGTGAGGGAGTTTGGATGGGGTCTGGTATCTCGATATTGGGGCCTGTTCTGGGGGGGGGGGGCTACACAGTTGGGGACTGTTGGGTTTTCTTGACGACACTGACCCCGAGATGTTTAGGGGCTGGGCAGTTGGGAGTTCATGTTGGGATTGGGGGGACACCATCATCCGCAGGGGAATGGAAGTGGAGGGGAGGCACTACTCTGATCTATGGGACAATGGCTGATGCGAACGTATTGAAATGCATAACCTGGAACGTGCGGGGCCTACACACGATGCAGCGCAGACATAAGGTGCATGCTTATCTACTGAGAAGAGGGATACACATTGCGCTCCTACAGGAAACACACATCACTAAGCAGGAAGGGGTGGCACTGCAGAGGAGATGGAGGGGGCAGATATTTCACACTTCTTACTCTGCTTATGCCAGGGGAGCCCTGATATGGATTAGAGCGGGGACACCTTTCCAACTGACACGGCAGCTGATAGACCCAGAGGGGAGGTATGTAGCGGTGGAGGGCAAACTGAGAGGCAGGGACATTGTCCTTTGTAGGGTGTATGCCCCGAATATAGAACAATTGGCTTTCTATGCAGAGCTCTCAGGGACGCTAGCGCGCTTCCTAGTGGGCCCGATCCTTATAGGGGGGGACTTTAACTCCATAGCGGATATGGACCTGGATAGATCACACCTTCCCCTGAGGGACTCCCCGGTGCATCAAGTCACCAAGGGTAGACGTGCATGGCAGGAGAGCTGGGGGCTGACTGATGCATGGCGCGCGCAACATCCAACCGATCGGGATTATTCGTTCTTTTCCGGGTTGCACGATCTCCCCGTCAGACTAGATGCGTTTTTGTGCTCGCAGGAAGTGCTACCGTCCATTACCTGGTCTGAATACTTGACAAGGACAATATCGGATCATAATCCGCTCTTGATTCATTTAGCCTGGGTGATTGAAAAGCCCAGAGTGCCGACCTGGAAACTCCGGCCGGAAACACTGGAGGATCCGCTTTTCGGGGTGGCCCTGGGGGAGAGCTTGATCCAGTATTTTACTAACAATGAGGGGTCCGCAACCTCTAGAGCAATAGAATGGGATGCCTTTAAGGTGGTGATGAGGGGTCAGTGCATAACAAAGTATGCGGGCGTGAGAAAGGTGTTGATAGCGGATCTGGACAGAGCAGACACGAAATTGCGGGAGGCAGAGAAGAGACGACCAGGCCGCCCGGAGCTCCAGGAGACGGTTGGCTCGGCTAGGGGGGCGGTGGCGGTCGAGGTAGAGCGGCTTCGAGCTTTCGACCATCGGGCATATACACTGCGCTCTCATGTGGAGGGGGATAAGTCAAGCACCCTGCTGGCGTGGCTTGCAAACCCCGCGAAACAACGCTCCCCCATTTTGCACATCGCAGATGAGGAGGGCCGTATATCCTACACCCAATCGGCCATAGTGGAGGGCTTCCAAAAATATTACGAGGGCCTGTACCGAAGTGTCCAGGGCGACCGGGGAGACGAGGCAACAATTTTCCTCGATGGCCTTACCCTGCCGCGATTAGAGGAGGAGCAGGCGAAGGAATTGGGGAAAGACATTGACTTGGGAGAGATCAGAGGGGCTATTAAGAAAATGGCCCGTAATATGACGCCGGGTATGGCTGGATTGCCCATTGAATTTTATAGCAAGTATGTGGACATCTTAGGGCCGCGGCTTCAATCCGTTTACAAGGAGGCCGGTGATGTAGGTCGGCTCCCCCAGTCAATGCGAGAAGCGATAGTAATACCGATTTTGAAACCCGGCAGAGAGAGCAGCAGCCCCGCGTCTTATAGACCGCTTTCCATGCTAACTGCGGACTATAAAATCTTGAGCTCTATATTGGCGGGGAGGCTCTTACGGCACATGCCCACCCTGGTCCATAAGGATCAGAACGGCTTTATCCCTGCCCGGAACACGACGCTCAATAATAGGCGGCTTGTTCGCCTCATGGAGGACTCGCAGGAGGAAGGCAGAACCCCATTAGTTCTTTCGGTTGACATCGAGAAAGCTTTTGATAGCCTAGAGTGGGACTATCTATACACGGTCATGGAGCGCTTTGGCTTAGGAGAGGGCTATATCCGATGGACGAGGGTGCTTTACGCAGCAGCAGTAGCGAGAGTGAGGGTTGGGACATCGGTTTCCCACCAGTATCTGGTGGAGAGAGGTACCCGGCAGGGTTGCTCCCTGTCCCCCCTGCTGTTTGCGCTAGTGATTGAACCGCTGGCGGCTGAGGCCCGAATGGGGCGGTATTTTGCGGGTGTGCAGGCCAGAGGTGAGCAGCAGTTTATCTCCCTGTACGCTGATGACCTCCTCTTGTTCCTCGAAAATGACACGACAGAGCTCGACGGTGCGGAGGAGCTACTTGAAAGGTTTGGTAGGCTCTCGGGGCTGAAGGTTAACTGGGCCAAGACGAGTCTCTTTCCGATGCGGGGAAATACCGCTCGGCCTGATCACCGGCCATTGCTTGCTTGGGAGCCGACTTGTCTCCATTACCTTGGCGTTTATATTTACCACTCAGCTACGGCCTTGTTCGAGGGCAATGTAGAGAGGTGTGTACGAGGACTGAAGGGCAACATGGCTTTCTGGGCCACGCTTCCACTCTCCATAGCTGGTAGGATAGCCCTCTTGAAGATGGTGGCGTTGCCGCGGCTATTATATTACTTCCGAACGCTTCCGATCTGGATTCCCAGCTCCTTTTTTCGACAACTCAGAACACAGCTAACCACATTCTTGTGGGGAGCGGGCAGATGTAGGGTGGCATTGGCAACACTCACCCGTCCGAAGGAGGAGGGGGGTCTAGCAGTCCCGGACTACGAGCTCTACTATCTCGCTGCCCAACTGCAGGTATTCACGCAGGAAGTGGCGCGAGTGTATCGGGGTCCGGAGGACGGAAGACTGGGAGGCACGCCACGGCATGTACTGGCCTATATTGCTCTGAGACAGAAAATTGCGGTCCGGGACTTGACCCTTGAGCAGAACACTTTTCGGCAGTGCTGGAAACGAGCGCAGAGGCGAGCGGGGATACGTCACCCATATGCCCCGGAAATGCCGTTGGGCATGCTAACAGTGTTGCCGCATGGAGGCGACTGGTCCCGATTGCAGCAATGGGAGGAGGCGGGAGTACAGGTAATAGGGGACCTTTTTGAAAACGGGGAGATCCTCCCGTTCCCGGCCCTTCAGGAACGTTTCGACCTTCCACGGGGAGGTTACCTCCTTCACGCAGCAATACTAAGAGCGATACAGAAGCACTGGGGAATGGGATTGGCGGAGCCTGAAACGGCAATGGCTTGCCAATACACCATGATGGCCGAGGGAACAGTCAAGGCGGTGACTTGTTTATATAACAGGATGCTTCGTGAACATTTACCACCCCTAGAGACGCTAAAAACCAAGTGGGAAACTGATTTGGGCAGGGACATACCTGACACGACGTGGGCACAGCTAGTGCGGCGGGCGCGTAACAGCACAAGGAACGCGAGATTCCAACGTATCCATTATTATATATTACACAGGGCGTACATGACCCCCGGGAGAATTAAGAGATATTTTGGTGCGACTGACGCGACGTGCCCTCGCTGCACTGCCGAGGGCGCTGAGCTGGTACATATGTTATGGTCTTGCCCGGCCCTCCGGGGCTACTGGCAGGACGTGGGAGAGACCCTGAATGAAGTGACGGAACGATCAGTCGAATTTGACCCAGCGGCATGCCTCCTGCATTGGTTCCCACATACCCCCAAAAACAAGCTCTCAAGCAAATTTATTGATATGGGTCTGATGGTAGCCAAGCGGGAGATAACCAGAAACTGGAAAGCAAGATCGGGCCCAACTCATAGGCAGTGGTACAACGAATTCCTGAAATGGGCGGCCTGCGATAGTACACATAGATATCAGTCGGCGCGCAGAACCACTAACGCGAGGGCGTTGGAACTTGCGACGGCCTGGGAGATGCTGGTGCAGGCCCTCAGAGATAGCGAGGTGATGGACGAGATGGAGGTCCTTAGTGCGGGCAGGGGCAGCAACTTAAATTAATCAAAAGAGGGCAGAGACAGTAGACGTAGGAGAATTGCGATTAAACCTAGAAGTCCACATCAAGCGACCCTTAAGCGGATGATGGGGGGAGGAGGGATGGAGGGGGGGGTTTTCTATGTGTAAGTGGGAGGGGAGTTTGGAGGGGAGTTTTGCAGTTGATTTAGAAGAGGGACTAAAAGTGGACACACTCACACTACTGCGGAACGCTACTCCTGCAACACTGACACCAGGCATGAGAGAGCTGAGAACTTATCGCCGCTCGGCCTCCGGGATGTGGGCCAGCAGGCTGTGTAAAATGTGAAGTGTAATCACGTGATACAGCACTCTGAACGATACTGTGTATATATGAGAATTTTGCCTGAGCAATGTGTGTCTACAATAAAAATTACTTTAAAAAAAAAAAAAGGTCAGTGACATCACGGATGACATCACTGATGACATCTCAAATGACATCACTGATAACATCATCCAGGGAATGTGGTTTACTTCAATATTTAAATAAGTATTATACATATATATAGCAATCTGCCTTGAAGACTGAGTGGATGTATAAGTGTGTGAATGGAGGATTTAGTAGTAATGTGATTGACTGTCTAAGTGACGAATTTAAAGTGTCTCACGGAATATATGGGATAGTGATTAAACTGTGTAAATACCTGTATCACTCTATCTCTTGTTGTGTAAACTACTACATAAGTTGGTTACTAGCTATGTGAAAGTCTATAATAGTTATTAATTAGTTAAGTGAGTATTTGTATGGGATAGTGAATGAATGTGTGTGTGGTTGGGTGGGAGGTGTGTGACTGTCCAAGAATGTGTAAATTGTTGATTTAGTAGGTATATGAGGTTAACACTGTATGTGGAAACAGTTGTTTGGGTGAGTAAATCTCTTTATGGGTGTGGTGATGAGTAAATATACTTCTCAATGATACATGTCCAACAAACTAGAAATACAAAAGGCAGTGTATATGACAGTTGTTGTATACAAATAAGTATACATAAGACTCAGTGATTGTATGAGTGACGTATGGATAATTGTATACTTGTAATAGTGATTTTATAACACACTAAGTATGAGTTACTATCTATATGAATAAATAAAGTGGTGTTTGTGTAAGTGTGTAGCTTAGAAAATGTAAGTATGATCAATTGTTTGCATAATTGAGTAGGATGACTGCATAAGTGAATAGGATGTGTGCTGGTGTGTAATGTCGATGTAGGTATATATGTATATGTAATAGTGTTCTATTGATCTTTGTTAGCATGTATGAGTAAATCTATAGGTAAGTGTTTAGATGTGTGTGTAGATGTAGGAATCACTGAGTGGGTTTTTAGAAACTTGTATTGTTGTGTCAATGGTTTCAAATATGGTACTCCATATTTCATAATGAGCGTTGAAAGGTTATA
The DNA here is from genome assembly GCF_964263255.1 of Lissotriton vulgaris. Lineage (NCBI taxonomy): Eukaryota > Metazoa > Chordata > Amphibia > Caudata > Salamandridae > Lissotriton > Lissotriton vulgaris. The sequence continues at coordinate 770,477,080 of NC_141697.1, forward strand.
CTAATATATGATAAGATGTATCAGATTGTCACGTGGATGATGTCATCAGTGATGTCATTTGAGGTGTCATTAGTGATGTCATCACTGATGTCATCAGTGATGTCACTGACCATGTCATGAATGATGTAATATGTGACATCATCAGCATTGGATTGCGGGCACGCAAGTTATTGTTAGTACAACTAACTATAACGCGGGGATTTCAATGGTTTTGTACAAGTGAAATGTCCAACTAACTATAACACCCCTAAAACCTATGTTTTTTTCAGTGAATTTCTAAGGTTTTTTTAATGCTAATTTCTAACTATAACACCCCTAAAACCTATGTTTTTTTCAGTGAATTTCAAAGGTTTTTTAAATGCTAATTCATAACTATAACATGTCTGAAACCTATGGTTTTTTCAGTGAATTTCAAAGGTTTTGTAAATGACAATTTTTAAATGTATTAATTCTTATATTTATTTGTTTGATACTGATTTACTAATTTTTTTTAAACTATTTATTTTTATGGTTTAAATCTTTTTATTGATTTCAAAAACAGAGAACAAAACAGAGCACATGGCCCTCAGCTCTCAGAATCAGTTAAATACAGACAACAAGTGCCGTGTTGGGCAATATTACTTCAGTAAATGCTTGGAGCGGGCCTAAAAGCCAACAGACCATAGTGTGGAGAGAAACAGTACAATAACAGCAAAAGGAAAAGAAAACCCCCAGCTACCAACTCGGCACCCCCCCTCTCCTCGTCCACCAGGGTAAATACAGTTGGAAGGGGACTCGGAAAGTACGAGACATAATGTTATTCATCGCAGTCTATGGGTCTTGCGCTTAGGATTCGTCTGTGGAATTGACGTATCTGCCAGACGCAGTAATCTTAGGTATCTAGGGCAAGTCAGTTCTGTGAATTCTGTTATAAGCAGCGTTAGGAAGGGGCGCCATAATTCTGGGAAGTCAGATCCCCTACCCGCTAGAGTGAGAGTCAGTTTCTCCATCACCAGTACCATCCACAGCCTCTGTAGCCATCCAGAAAACGGCGGGGTTGGGGAGATCGCCAGTGTGCAAGTATGTTCTGGGTAGCTGCCCCCAAGGCGATTGAAATCAGTCGACCTCGTTGGGACTTAGCTGGGTATATCAGTGGATTGGGTAGGCCTAAAAGGACATAGGCTGGGAAGCGTCGGAGTTGCATATCAAGGTGGGAATCAATTGTGTCTAAAATTTGGGACCAGTACGGTTGGATATCTTTACAGCTCCACAAGAGATGTTCCAGCGTGCCAACATCCCCACAACCTTTCCCGCACAAGGCACTCTGACGGGGGTCAAATTGGTAGAGACATTCACGTGTTTAATACCAATAAATCACCACTTTAGTCAGTGTCTCGGTGAGGCCTATGTGGCATGCTGAGTGCCGAGCCTTGTAATAGATACTCTCCCACTCTTTATGAGTTAAGGTGCAGCCTAAATCCCTTTCCCATCGTTCCCACCCTGCATTGTGTGTGTAGAATGTGGTGAGCAGTAGAGTAGGTGCTTGTAAAGATCCGAGATTAGTTTCTTGTCGGAAGATCTGGTAACAAACCACTTCTCATATGTAGTCAAGCATCTCTGAGCACCAGTTTTAAATTGTGGTTGGAGCTCCCAGTGTCTAAACTGTAGATAAGATAGCCGCTCTGTCTCCGGAATTCCGTAATCTGTCCTAAGTAGTGGGAATGGAATGATTCCATCCAGGTCAAACAGGTGACCCAGTGTTCTACAAGGGGTGGGGCGCCAGTGCGTGAAGGCCTTAGGGGTCGTACCGGGGTGGAAGTCTGGGTTGTTGAAGAGTGGTGTGAGTGGGGAGGGGAATGTCATCAGTTCATGTGCAGTGGCAGTACGATCCCAAGCCTCCATTGTGGTGCTCGTGATGTAGGAGGCATAGAGGTTAGGTGGCCTATGTGCTTTGTGGAGGAAGGGAAGACCCTACAGGGGCACGCCCGCCACCACCTGATCCTGGAATAACCAATGTTTCTCGGACTCCAGGCGGTTCCATTCCACCAAGTAACGAAGCTGAGCAGCGTAAAAGTATAGTTGTAAATCGGGACTCCTACCCCCCTCTCAGGCAGCAAAATCGCTATGGCATGTTTGAAATGGGGTTTGCGGCCCTGCCAAATAAAACGGGCCAGATCTGATTGTGTGTGTTGGTTCCAAACCGTCAGGGGACGCAAAGGGAGGGTCTGGAAGAGGTACAGGATCTGAGGGAGTATAGACATCTTGATTGCCGCTATCCAGCCAAGCCAAGATAGAGTGTGATGTTTCCATCGATCCAGTTCTGTAGGGATATGGGCACAAAGTCGCTCGCAGTTGGCTGCGATAGTGGTAGGGATTGAGGCACCTTATTTGTACTCCTAAGTATGATATGGTAGAGGTGGACCACTGCAATGGGTGTTCTTCCCGAATGTGAGCCAGCGTGTGTGGAGTGAGGGAGATGTCGAGGGCGGTGGACTTGTCCATAATAATCTTAAACCCCGATGCCTGTGTGAAGCTATGCAATTCAACGAAGAGCGCCCTCAACGTTTGAATCGTATCAGAGAGGGAAAGGTGAATATCATCTGCTTATAGGCTGATGAGTGGAGAAGTGTGGCTCAATGGTTAGAGCGGCAGACCCTGATGCAGAGGTCTAGCCCAGGACCAGGGTTCAATTCCCCGCCTCGGCGGGTCTTGGGCTCAAAAATTCCACAGACCTGATAATTCTCGCCTCGGTGCCGATTCCAATCATGGAGTCCCACTCTGCAACTCTGGGCAATAGCTTGCTTAATCTCCACAACGGCCCCCACAACGCTAAGGATGCCTGGCCTCCACCTTGGGGGAGCCCAGGAGTGGACGCCTCACAGGGAAAGCCAGGATGGGTTCCACAGCGGTATTCGTACAAGCGCCTTGAGACCCTTGCGGGTGAGTAGTGCGCTATACAAGTATCAATTTACAATTTATGGTGTGAGTGTCACTGCCGAACTTGATTCTAGAAATGAGGGGGTGGTGCCAGATGCGGTGCGCCAGCGGCTCCATATAGAGCGCAAAGAGGAGGAGGGGAGAGGACACCCCTGCCTTGTACCTCTACTTATGGGGAAGTGGGACGACGTCTGGCTGTTTCCCCCGGACTGTGGCGTACGGTGAGCAATAGCAATTCAAAATGCGCGTGCACATTTTGTCCCCAAAGCCGAACCTCGACAGGACCTGCTCAAAATATGGCCAGTGCACCCTATCAAAGGCTTTTTGTGCATCAATGGCCAGTAGCATGTATTCCCCTGCGGTGCGAGAAGCCCTGCAGAACTCCCTTGGTGTTATCGCTGGTCTGTCTTTGTGGTTTGAACCCTGCTTGGTCTGGTTCAACTAATTGAGGCAGAAACGGCGCTAGACGGGTCGCTAAAATGCTTGTGTAAAGCTTTATACCAATATTCAAAAGAGAAATAGGCCTGTAGGTGCTGCAGAGGGTCTTGTCCTTGCCAGGCTTAGGAATGACCACTATAGACGCCGCTAGTATTTCCCTAGTGAGCGCTCCAGTGTGTGCAAAGCGTTAAAGAGGTCTTGCAACAGGGGGGCAATTTGCCACGAAAGGTATTATAGAATGCTGCAAAGTAGCCGTCTGGTCCTGGTGATTTCCCGAGCCGGAGGCGTGAAATAGCAGCGATAACTTCCTCCGTTCGTATATCGCTGTCAAGGTCGTCAGCTTGTGCTGGGGAGAGCATTGGCAACATCGCGGCATCAAGGTAATCAGTGCCATATAGGGTGTCAAGGGAATCGCTTGAATATAAGGTTGCATAGAAATCCCGAAAGGCTTGTGCTATGTCGGCATCCTCCATGGTGAGCCCCCCCAAATCTTGAATAGCCTGAGTTCTGTCTCTGTCTCACCTCCTGTAGTTTATGGGCCAGGAGGCGGCCGCATTTATTACCGCTAATGTAATAAGAATGGCAAAGGCGGAGGGCGGAGAACTCGGCCTTGTCCTGATCTAATGCTGCGAGCTGTTTCAGTTCCACACAGAGTTGGCGCCAGGCCCTATTCGCCCCCGTACGCTGATTCATCTGTTCTAACTCTGCTTTCCGCTGAGTTAATTCAGCTCGCTTTCGGCTGCGCTCTACATTCTCGGCTGCGGCTATAGCGATGAACTCACCCTACAGGATGGCTTTAAGGGCAGACCATTGCGTCACCAGGGATGTGTTGGGATTAGCGTTTGCGGCCAGGAAATTCTTGATAGGAGTACTAATTTGGGTGACTTTGAAAGTCCGGTGTAATAACGTGTCTCGCAAGCGCCAGTGTCTCAGTGGGGGTCGGGTATGAGGCAAATGAAAGGTGGCCATGACAGTAGAGTGGTCGGAAAAGGATGCGGTAAGGATCTCAGTGTCCATTGCCATATTTTGCAAGAGGGAGGAGCTAAGAAGGTAGTCGACCCTGGCATATGTTTTGTGTGCCCCTGAGTAATATGTGTAAGCTCGGCTACAAGGGTGAAAGTGTTGCCACATGTCTGTGAGGCCTAGCTCTCGCACACGATCTAGGTCAGACTGGGAAAGAGCTCCAACTTGTGAGGTGCGTTGACAGGAGCGGTCAGTGATGTTATCGAAGACTAAGTTTAAATCCCCCCCTAGTAGCAGACGCCGCTCAGAGTTGTCTGTCGCCTCCGTGAGTGCCTGGTGGAAAAATTCCACCTGACCCTCGTTAGGAGCATACACAGAGCCCACTATAAGGGATACCCCTGCTATTAGAAACTGGTAACTGAGTAGGCGGCCCCTAATCTCAGCTGCCTTTTGGAGAACCTTGCCCCTGAAGGAGCGGGATACTAGGATGGCGACTCCGGCTAATTTGGACGAATTAGAGGAATAGAGTTGTAAGGGGAATGCGTGGGATTTCATTCTGTGGTGGTCTCTGGGGATGAGGTGGGTCTCTTGCACGAGGCAAATGTCAGCAGCTGACTACTCTAGATAGTGGAGAACCGCTTGCGTTTGTTCGGGTTATTAGGACCACAAACCTTAAGAGTGAGTACCTTAAGTGGGTCCTGCGGCATGTGTTACACAAGGGGGAAATAGGCTAAGTCGGACCGCAGGTGAATGTCTTGCAAATCTAGGGCCTAGAGGGGAGAGGTGGAGGAATGAGTGGAGTGATCTGGCGCTCGCAAGGGGGGGGAGGAGGTGGACAAGGGGGCAAACACCCAAGCAAAAAAAGGGAAAGGGGGAAGAAAGGGGCAAATCCCAAAACCCCACACGCAAAAGTAACCAACCCACCCTAACCCAAACCGAATGTAGTCAAAAACAGGCCCTGAAGAAAGTCTGTCGTCCAAAAACGACAGGAGTGACAAACACGAGGGGTCCATAGTCAGTCAATGAGGAGAGACTTCCCCTTCCCCGCCACCCTCCCGAACCCGGCAAGGACGCAGAAGATGGGTCCCAGAATGGAAGCAGACACCAGGTCTTCAGCTGGCCTCCGAACCATCCCCGGCGAGGGCCTTAGTAGCTGTGGCCAGCGCATCTTGCTGGCTCTGAGCAATTTCGGAAGCAGGAGGTCTCCGCTGGCGTCTCCTCCTTGTCTGCCGCTGCCAGCCTGACGGAGAGATGTCTAGCCCCCCACTCGGGCCCTCGGCGTCGTCCTCCTCCGTCGGAGGCGCCAGGCCCAGCAGGCGGCAGGCAGCCATAAGCAAACGCATCTGGTGCAATTTGTTGTTACATCGGAAGATGAGGCGTAATGGGTTCCCCCAGGAGTATGAAATCCCCTGTTGCCTCAGGTGATCGGTCACAGGGCGGAACTGCCTACGTCTCTGTAGAGTGACCAGTGGCAGGTCCTGATATAGTACTGGGCAGTGGCCCTGGAACGAAATCAGGTGTAGGAACCTTGCCTTGAAATCTTGTACGCACACCAAGCTATTCACCGGTGGAGCTTGAGGGCCGCGGGGCAGTCCCACCCTGTGTGCTCTGTACAGAACAACTTCTGCCGCGTGGGAGTCGCTAAGGATATGCTTAAAGAGGCCGGTGGAGAAAGGGAACAGGTCCTTTGTATCATCAGAATTCCTCACTCCCCGTATACGGATGTTATGTCTACGAGACGGTTTTCAATGTCCTCCAAATACAGCTGCATATCCACGTTCTGGTCCTGCTACCTGATGACCTCCTGTTGCAAGGTCGTTAAGTCTGTAGACGTGGCACCATTCCTCTCCTCGAGCGCGGCTACTCGCTCACCAATATTGTCAACGTCTCGGCTCACCTCTTTCAGTTCCGTGGTAATTTCGGGCTTTACCGAATTGATATCTTTCCTCAGCATGAGGAAGAGCGACTCCAGGAAGGCTTTTGTGATGGGCTCATCTCCAGAGGCCGTAAGCTGTTTTGGCATCTCAGGTTCTGGCGCTGCTGCTGTCATGTTCGTATGGACTGTGTGCGGCCAAAGATGTCCTTCAGGGGTTTCACCTTGCGTTCCGAGCATTGGACATGCTTTCGTACTCCCACCAACGACTGGTACAGCAGAGGTCAAAGTCCCATAGAGCCCAAGTCCGTCAGTAGGGGCCAGCTGCCAACAGGGGGTGCAGAGCAGACTGTGGAGAGGCCAATAGGTGTAACTTCCAGAGAATGCTATTGAACGGTGGGCAGGTGGCCCCAGTATCCAAGTCGAACTTTCCGCCCACCACAAGCCGGGGATCGGCGCGGCCCAGCCCGTTGGAATAGGGGCCCGGGCCGCAAGCAGCACTCGACCCGCGCTCAGTGGGGGGGTTCAAGGGTGCCCCTCCCCTCGGTCTTTAAATCATGTGGACAGGCTCTTAACATAGTGGCATGGTCCAAGGGGGCAGAGGAATCTTGAAGTTGGTCTCCGCCTGCTCTGGTCGTACCCGCTTCCCTCCTGCACCAGATGCTAGGTTGTAGTAGCCACCACTCATACCAAACCCGGGATCTACGCGGCCCAACTCGATGACACTGGAGAACGGGCCGCAAGCAGCACTCAACTTGTGTTCGGCAAGGGGTGTAGTAGGGCCAGCCTAGGTAGCTACCTATGGCCAAAGCAGGAATCTCCGCTGTCAAGGTTCCGGGGGCACCCCAGGCCCTCCAATCGCAGGGGCCATCCCACCAGCAACCGCCACAGCGCCCAGTAAGAGGTTAAGCGGCAAAGCGTTCCCTTCTTCGCCGTAGCGGGCGTCGGGCCCCCAGCTCCCAGTCAACCGCAGTAGGGGGCCCTGGCAAGCCAAACTGGTGGCACAAGGTCCGAGCCTCAGGCAACACTCGGACCGCGTTCAACGGGGGCGCGACCAGGCCCCCACCTCGTTCTTGTGACAGTCAAAGACCTGGGAGCCCCGGTGCGGAGTAGGGTCCAGACCCCCCGGGTGATCCGTAGTATAGCAACAGGCAGTTGACCCCAACCACAGGGCTGCAGCGCCAAAAGCCCCCAGTCGCCTCCTCCGCTCCCAGGCACCAGTCACGATCTCCTCTCCGACTGTCTCTTAGGTCGCAGGGCCGGTGGGCTAGAGTGGGGTGGATAAGCACTCCTGTGTACAACAGAGCCTCTGGCAGTCACAGCCCAGTGGGGGCACCAGCCCGCGCAGACACCAGGGCCTCTCCACAGGCCTCGGCACTCGAGTAGTCCACTGCCGTCTCCGGGATCCCTCCGTCCGGGTCGCCACTACTCTAGGGCGGTGATCGCCTGGGCCCGGGGTGCCCGGTGGGCCAGGGTTCCTCTCTGTGGAGCTGGGGTAGATGACAGTCGCAGCCACTCACCAGGTCATGGGCCAGATCGCAGCGTTCTCTGTACCCGCCACGCCGAGAGATATGGGGCCAGCGAGGAAACCAGAGAGAAGAGGGGCTGGCCTCGACGCCCCGATCCGGAGCGCCGTGTTGTTGGGCCGTGCTCGTGTGAGCTGGCGGATCTGCCTCTCCGCCACCGTCACCGCCGTCCCCGTTAGAAGCCAAGGTGCAGGCTAAAATTGGACTGGCAGAAGTCCCAAAGTCTTGCACGCCTGTTCCCAAGCTGATCAGGCCCCTATGGAGCCGTGCTGTGCCGTTTCGGGAAGACGACGAGCAGGAGCCTGAGAATAAGAGTCCTGCCCACCGCCATCTTGACCACGCCCCCAACTATTTATTTTTAGATATTTTATTTTTTAAATTACATTATAATTACATTATACATTACATTACAAAATATACTTTCTCAGAATGTATTACTTTAGTTTAAATACTTTGCAAATAGGCAATAGAGTTTTAAGTACAGTAGTTACAGTTGTAGCAACGGGCAACACAATTTCAAACACAATGCAACATTGAGCTGAATGGGAATTTCTAGTTAAATGCAACTAGTTACTTTATGGATTACTTTTCTAACCACAGGACTGGAGTGGGACACCTCCTGTAAACAGTTGATTAAAAGCGTTTTGGTTACAGTCGTGATTTTTAAGGAATATTATTGTATTTTAAAAGTTGATAGAAACTTTTTCACATAGAATCACCAAAGTTATCCTATAGGGTTAATTCACTTAGCAAGTAAGTAGTGTTATCGTTACTTTTTCTTACTCAGTGGTGGATCCTGGATCCAGCACTGGTGCATCTCCTGTAAACAGTTGAAAGAATGCGTTTAAGTCATATAGGCGATTTTTTAGGAATATTTGTAGTTTGTGAAAATAGACACTTAGAAACTTTTCTGGTGAAAACTAGACAATGGATTCCTATGGAAGGAATTACAAGTTACTTGTAAGTATGATTAGAATTACTTTTCAAGATCAGTACTGGGCTCCAAGATGCTGCACTGACGTCTCTCCTGATAACAGGTGAGTAAATCGGAATTGGTAGTACATCCAGTAAGCGCCACAGAGCTGCGTAGCAGAAAGATGTAAAAAGGGGCACAGCCTGCACCACCTCTCTGCAACGCAGCGCAGTGACGCTTCCTGGAAGCACCTGGTGGGCTACTTGGCCCCATGGTCCCCCAGGTTTGAAGTGGATTTTTTTCCCCAACTTAAAATTCGGCACAGGGCGTGTTTGCACACATCACGTCAGGCCCCTCCCCTCCCTTCACCACTGTGTAAACGCGCCCTGTCACCGTTCTAAGTTGAGAGGTTAAGTCCCATTCAATTCTTAGGGTCCCTATGGTCAAAGTAGCCCACAAGGTACCTCCAGTAAGCGCCACTCAGGGACCCTCAGTATTGAAAGTGAATTAATTCCCCAACTTAAAACGTGCCACAGGGCACGTTTGCACAGTGGTGAAGGAAGGAGGCTTGGCCTAAGGTGATATGTCTGCAAGCACACCCTGTGGCGCGTTTTAAGTGAGAGATTTAATTCCTCCTCAATCCTGTGAGTCCCTGGGGGCCAACTAGCCCACCAGGTCCATCCAGTATGCGCTAGGAGGCTGCGTTGCAGAGAGGTGTTCAAAGGCCCGCCCCTTTTTACAACACTCTGCAACGCAGCTCTGTGGCGCTTACTGGAGGTACCTGGTGGGCTAGTTGGCACCCAGGGATCCTCAGTATTGACAAGGAATTAATTCTCCAACTTAAACCGCACCACAGGGTGTGTTTGCACACATGTGAACTCAGGCCCCGCCCCCTCCCTTCACCACTGTGCAAACGCGCCCCGTGGAGGGTTTTAAATTGGGGATTAACTCCCCTTGAATACTGAGGGTCCCTGGGGTGCTGCTAGCCCACCAGCTACCTCCAGTAAGCACCACAGAGCTGCGTTGCAGAGAGGTGTAAAAAGGGGCGTGGTCTCAGAACACCTCTTTGCAAGCACACCCTGTGGCGCGTTTTAAGTTAGAGATTTAATTCCTCCTCAATCCCGTGGGTCCCTGGGGGTCAACTAGCCCACCAGGTCCATCCAGTATGCGCCAGGAGGCTGCGTTGCAGAGAGGTTTTCAGAAGCCACGCCCCTTTTTACAACACTCTGCAACGCAGCTCCCTGGCGCATACTGGAGGTACCTGGTGGGCTAGTTGGCTCCCAGGGACCCCCAGTATTCAAGGGGAATTTGTTCTCCCTCTGCAAACGCGCCAGGGAGCGCGTTTGCAGAGTGGTTCAATAAGGGGGCGTGGCCTCCGGCCCAATCCCGTTTTTTAAAGTTTCTTTATTTTTTGATGGGGGGCTGTGTAGCCCCCCTTCTTTTTAATTTTTTTTGGGCCCTGGAGACCCACATCCCCCAGGGCCTGCCCCCAATTTTTTTTAAACTATTTAAAAAATGCCCACGTGGCCCTGCTCCTGAGGCAATATTCTGGCCCGGGGACCCCATCCCCTGAGGCATGGCCCTTTTTTACTTTTTTTTATTTGGACGGGGCCTGCCTTGCCCCCCTCCTGTGGCCACTTTTGACCCCGGGTACCCCATCCCCCAGGGACGGCCCTTTTAAAAAAAAAATATTCCTTTTGGGGAGGGGGGCTGCATGGCCCCCCTCCTGGGCCACTAATAGCCCCGGGGACCCCATCCTCTGGGGCTTACCCACTCCGTTGCGGACCGTGGGGGGTCCCCAATCCCCCCACGGTCCCAGCTGGCTCCCCGCATCCTGCGGGAGCCGGCATTGCTTTTCCACTTGGGGAGCAGCTAACATGCTGCTCCCCTTGTGGAAAAGCAATCTGCTTTGCTTCATTGAAGTGAAAGCAGGTTTCCCTGCTCTCACTTCAATGAAGAAAAGCAGTTTGCAATGGCAGGGTAGGAGCAGCGAGGCTTCCGCGCTGCCATTGCAAACAGCAGTGTCCTGGGGGTGGGCACCAAGGGACACTGCAGGAGCCGGCCCAAGGGGGTGGCGGTCCCCAGGGCCTTTACAAGGCACCGTACGCGTACGTGCGCGTATGTGCGCGGACCTTCGTGTGCACGAGCTGCATGCTGATTGGCTGCCACTGTCTGTCAACACTCCAAAACAGAAATTGTGGGCAGCCATCTGGTGCCTCGGTAGACTGAGGCACAAGAAAGCAGAAAAACAAACCTGTAGAACACAAAAAGGGGTTAGGGTAGAAATACCCTGACCCCCTAAGCCTGCCCAGGTGGTCCCACAAGGACCCCCAAGGCCCAAAAAGATTTTTTTTTAATACCCACTATGTTTTATTTCAAATTACCCGCCGGGGGGACCAAATCGTGGCGGCATAGTGATAAAGAAGTGTGGGGGGGGCCCAATCCCCCCCCACACTGCCCCAGGGACCGCCGCCCCTGGGGCAAAGCAATGCAGCCCCTGGCGTATACTGGAGGCTCCTGGTGGGCTAGTGGGCCCCCAGGGATCCCCAGTATGCAAGGGGAATTAGTTCCCCCTCTGCAAATGCGCCAGGGGGCTGCGTTGCAGACAGGTATAAAAAGGGGCATAGTCTCATTACACCTCTCTGCAATGCAGCCCCCTGGCGCATACTGGAGGTTTCAGGTGGGCTACTTGGCCCCCAGGGACCCCTAGTATGCAAGGGGAATTAGTTCAACCTCTGCAATCGCGCCCGGGGGCTGCGTTGCAGAGAGGTGTAAAAAAGGGTGTGGCCTCATTACACCTCTCTGCAATGCAGCCCCCTGGCCCATACTGGAGGTTCCAGGTGGGCTAGTTAGCACCCAGGGACCCCTAGTATGCAAGGGGAATTAGTTCCCTCTCAGCAAACGCGCCCGGGGGCTGCGTTGCAGAGAGGTGTAAAAAAGGGTGTGGCCTCATTACACCTCTCTGCAATGCAGCCCCCTGGCGCATACTGGACGTTCCAGGTGGGATAGTTGGCCCCCAGGGACCCCCAGTATGCAGGGGGATTTGTTCCCCCTCTGCAAACACGCCAGGGGGCTGCGTTGCAGAGAGGTTTAAAAACATTTTTTTTTAAATTTATATTAAAAATATGTAATGTAATTTAAAAAATAATATATCTAAAAATAAATAATTTATAATAGTGTAGTAAATCAGTATAAAAAATATAACAATTATTACATTTAAAAATTATCTTTTACAAAACCATTGAAATTCACTGAAAAAACCATAGGTTTCAGATACGCTATAGTTAGGAATTACCATTTAAAAAACCTTTGAAATTCACTGAAAAAAACCATAGGTTTCAGCCACGTTATAGTTGGGAATTAGAAAATTAAAAAAACCTTGCAAATTCACTGAAAAAACCATAGGATTCACACACGTTATAGTTAGCTGGACATTTCACTCATAGAAAACCATTGAAATTCCCCCGTTATAGTTAGTTTAGTTAACTATTACTCGCACGCCCGCAATGCACTGCTGATGACGTCACATATTACCTCACTCATGACATGGTCAGTGTGTAGTGTAGTTCCTATATTCCCAATAGGCTCTGCGCATTGGAATAACATAAACAATAGTTTAGACGTAGAACTGAAGTCGACTAGGTCTCTATTGCATATGTTAGACTTAATTTGTGAATGCCAGCTAGCTCAGAGGTCACTAGAAACTTTCTCGAATAAACAAGAAGGGATTAGTTTCAGACAACCATTTAACATGACAACTTTGTTCCCCAAGAATAAGAAATATATCATCAGAGTCACGGAAACAATTGATGTCTATTTCACTCAGTCAATCGTGCATGCTTCGTTTCACCAGAAGTGCAGAGAAATAGAGAGACAGGCGTTTTCAATAAAAAGGTTATTTATTGAGCAGTCTTCTTTCTCATGCAAGAGAAGTGAATTGCTACAATTGTAATACTTGCTATGAAGTAAAGTGCGTACAGTAAAAAGAGTATTATGAAATAATACTGCAAAAGCATGATATGGGTTCCAAGCCGTAAGATACGTAAAATAGATAAAATACATACAATGATAAATAATGACTAAAAGTACTCAACTGGTGCATCTAAAATACACCTACCCTGGTGTACCTAACCTAAGTCTAGTACAAGCGAAGAAGTAAGTGAGGTGTAGTTTGAGTTAAATACTAGTTTCTGCCAAGAATCTATCAAAGAATTCTCTAAGGGTTTAATCAGCTCCGTACCTTGGTTATAGAAGGAAGGAGGTCTTGTATCTCTCTCTCAGGACTCGATCTCCCAGTAACCCGCAAGGGTAGCAGGGAAACACTTGAGCTGGATTTCTCGGCAGGATAAAAGACAGCGTTTCTCTCAGTGCGTCAGCGGGAGGGTCGGCTTCCTTCGGCACTCGCATATAGCAGGGCGTTGGGCAAATAGTTAGTCGATCTGCTCCAAAACCACTGTGTGTTTGCTAGGGCAGATGCTGGCATATTTATACCTGGAAGGTGCCGAGTTTGACGTAAGGGTGGATATACCGCATTTGGCTTCAATTGTACCTCCGTGCAGCGGATCCTAGCGCTGCCACAGAAATTGACGACAACAAAGCCAGCCCGCCATTTCCGGCGCGAAGCATGGCCACGCCCCTTTTTCCGAGGCCACGCCCACGGTTGCTGATCCCTGTATCTCATAAAAATGTGCCATTTCCGGACATGCAGCGGGCGCGCCGTTTGCGCGCCGAAGGCGCGCCTAAGGCAAGCCCGTCTGTGCTCGTCCGTGCCGAGACCGGGCCTAGGGCCAGAACCCCTGATCAACTTCCTCGACAAGTTTCCCATACCTATCCTAAATCCACACTGATGGCACTACGCCCGACCAACATTGACTGCGCTCAACATAACCCACATACATGTTCGGAAACCATAAAATTCACATGTCCTCATTGCAATGTTAAGCTACAGATAGCCAATGACAAAGTCAAAACTCATGCTGCACCTGCATCTAAGTCCACTGATATTGCCGCTGCACTCATTAATGCACGTTCCCTTGTCAAACATCGGCAAGAAATACACGACTTCATCATCGATAACAACCTTGACTGTTTCTTTTTGACTGAGACATGGACGGATGGAGCATCTGATCCTGATATGGCAGCTGCGACCCCCCCAGCCTACAATGCCTATCGCCTTGATAGAGTAGGGCAGCGCGGAGGAGGTCTAGCCATCATCGCCCGCGACCACGTAGCGGTAAGAATATCTCATATTCCCTCCACCTTCTGTGAAGCCCTCCTCTTCGATCTTAAACTCACTTCGTCATTCCATTTTAAAGGTATCCTTCTATACCGACCCCCAGGCCCTCGCACCAACTTTCTAGCTAACCTTGGTGCAATATTAGAAGCTCCATCGCTGGAAGACTCATTTACAGTATTGGGCGACCTGAACTTCCATCTTGAGAATGCATCTGACAAAGACACCCGCTCCTTGATATCAGACATGCACACTATGAGTCTTCGGCAATTGGTCACCACCCTTACCCATATAGCCAGCCATACTTTAGATGGCATTTTTACTAACATGCAAGGTGTAAATATAATAGACACCATACCAATGCCATGGACCGACCACTTCGCCATTTTATTGAAAATATCAGTCAAATTGAACAGAATTACACCCCTGCCCGTATGGAAACCACAAGCCATCAAGGTATGGAAGGACATCGATCAAGCTGAGCTAATGGCCTTACTCGAAAGAACCCGTCCTGATCCAACCTCCGATTCCAACTCTGCCATCCGACAATTTCAGGAGCGGATAGGTGTCGCTACCGATACCCTAGCCCCAACTAAAAAACTCTCAAGAAACAGAACAACGCCATCAGCCCCGTGGTTCACAGAGGAACTACGTACTAAGAAACAATTTTGCAGAAATAGGGAGAGGCACTGGCGCAGATCCTATAGCGCTGAAAGTAAGGCCAGCTATAAGGAAGCACTTGGACAATATAAAGCCCTTATTGTCGAGACAAAGAAAACCTACTTTACCGAACAGATCAACTCTGCTAAAACTAAAGTAAAAAACTCTTTGAGATAACTAATGTCTTAGCGGGAAATGCACCGGACCTGAATCCACCACAATCCCAAGTTTTTTGTGATTCATTGGCCGATTTCTTCTTCACAAAGGTGAACGATATATATCAAGCGTTCTCCATGATAACAGCAACCAACCCACCCATATCCAACAACGGGATTAATACTATCGAACTATCTCAGTTCATAGACCTTGGAGAAATACAAATCAAGGAAATAACGGCCACTATGAAATCAGGATCAGCATTAGATCCCTGTCCTCTTAAAGTTATTTGTCCGATCATGGACTATCTCGTACCTGACATTGTTTTAATCTGCAACACAATGTTCAGAACAGGGATATATCCGGATTCCTTGAAAAACACCTTGGTTAAACCCTTACTTAAGAAAGCCAACCTGGATAAAGACCAACTAAAAAACTATCGCCCCATAGCCAGTCTCCCCTTTCTAGCCAAGGTAGCGGAAAAGGCTATGAACATACAACTCACAGAGTTTATAGAAAAACACCAACTACTGGACAATACCCAATTTGGTTTCCGTAAGTATCATGGAACTGAAACAGCTTTAATAAAAGCAACAGAGGACATAAGAGTGATCCGGGACCATGGAGGTACAGCAATACTGGTATTGCTCGATCTGTCTGCAGCCTTCGACACGGTCGACCACAAGATCTTGGTCGACCGTGCCGAAAACCTGGGCATTCGCCATATGGCTAAAAAACTGCTTTCCTCCTTCCTGGCGGGTAGATCACAGGTGGTCACACTGGGGCCCTTTCAATCTCACAAGCTGTCACTACCGTGTGGGGTACCACAAGGCTCATCCCTCAGTCCGACACTATTCAATATCTATGTGTCGGACCTGGCCTCTGTCATCAGGACCCATGGGATCAGCCTTACCTCATACGCAGATGATACACAGCTTGTGCTGGCCATCAATGGGAACGGAGACAAGGTAGCAGAAAACTTCCAAGAGGGCATGCGGGCGATCGGTGACTGGATGGCCTCCAATTGCCTAAAGCTAAATGCCGAAAAAACAGAGGTTGTCATATTTGGCCATCTCTCCCCCGGATGGTCAACTACCTGGTGGCCCTCTAAGCACAGAACCCCACCTATACCAGTCTCCACCGTCAGAAATCTAGTGGTGATTTTTGACGACAAACTACATTTTATGGCCCATTCAAATAAAATAGCAGCAACGGCCCATCACAAACTCAGGCTGATCAAGAAAATCTTGCCGTTCCTACCATCCACGGCAGGTAAGACGTTGGTAAGCGCCCTTGTGTTGTCATCTCTTGACCACTGTAATGGCTTATTCATCAACGCCCAAGCAAGAGTGACCAATAAAATGCAGACCATACAGAATGCCGCAGCCCGTCTCCTGTCTGGAACCCCAAAGTTCTCACCTATCTCTGAAACAATAAAGGACCTGCATTGGCTCAAGATTCGAAATAGGATCAAATTTAAAGCGCTGTGCATAATCTACAAAGCACTGCATAACCATGGTCCGCATTTCTTGAAATCCCAACTCAGGCACCAGTCCTCTACAAGATCGCTCTGATCCAACAACCTTAAACTCCTGCATATACCACGAACTAAAACAGTCAACTGGGGCGATAGACGCTTCCTAGTGGCAGCTCCTAGATTATGGAATGCCCTGCCAGCTTCTATCAAAGACAGTTTGTCCTTGATGCATTTCCGTAGAAAGATAAAGACCTGGCTGTTTGATCAGGAATAGTTACCGGCCCAGCCTTGGGAATACATGCACAGTTTCTATCGCCGAGACGCCTACGGGCAATTGTTCGCGCTGTACAAATTACAAAAATAAATAAATAAATAATAACGTCAATAAGAACTCAAAGTTCTTTACACGCTCCAGGAGTTCTGGGACAAATCAATACTGAAGCAGGGGGATGTCCCGTACTGCTGAAGGCTGGTTGTCTTCAAGAACTCTTTGTACTCTAGGAGCTTAGTGGAAGTAGCCATGCCGTATTTGGACTGTATTGGCTGTGCCTAAAAATGGTTATGATTCTTATGCCTATATAAGGAAATGATAAGTTATACCTATATAAGGGCATGAATCGGTAAAATTACACTAGAGCCCTAGATACTTTACAACACCCACTCCACGTAGAATGTCCATCTTTACTAAATACTAAGCAGTTATAACAATTCTAAGCATGTGTTTACAATCCCACCCTAAAAAATACATAAAATGCATTTGAAACGGTTTGTACACGAAAAATGAGTATTGTACTGTACGTATTCTAAGCATTGTTATCAGTCAAAATAATGCATGTAGTTTTACATTTGAAATGCTGGCTGAATGATTCACGAAATTACATTTATTAAATGGCTCTTAATACAGAAGAGAAGGTCGAGACCATTTCATCACACGATTTATATAATACTGTACATGTGCTAGAGGCTAATTTCAAAATATTGTCTCTAGGTATAAAAAATAGAAATCTTGTTCTCTAAGAATAGTTCTACATTAAGCAGATTACTCTGTGCCAAAAAAGGTAAATATTTTGGTATTTGAGAAAAAAAAATCTTTGTAGTAAAAAATAGTTCCACATTTTTAGAAGTTCTGTTTATCAAAACTGCAGGCCGAAATCAAAGTTCAGGGAACGCTGTGTGCTTGTTTTTCAAGAGTTATTCTCGTTGTTAGGAGAAAACATTAACTCAGATAGGCTGGCAAAGAATTCGTCTACCACAGTAGGTGAAAGTTGGGCCATTTCCGAAAAAGTAGAAATAGTGCATTTGTGAGATGCATTACCTCAACGTTATCTGGATCAGTAATGTTCACAGAAAGTTGTACCTGTGTGCCGCTTTCATCTCGTACCTCACCACCACCTAGTCATAATGGTGAGGTTTCAACGAATGCCGTCATCAGAATTGGTAGCCGCTGGGGACAACACGTTGCATGGGCCGTTACCGAACCAAGCAAAGCATCAACATCCAAAGGTACTGCTGATGGAAGTGAGAGACAGATGTCTAACACGCATTCTTCTCTGCAGAGCATGCATTGTAGAACAGGTAAGATGCAATCTTACCAGATTGGTCTGAATGATAGAAACCATGTGGTATTCAGATCTGTTAGACGAGCCAAGCCGAGGACCTGTGTTATCTTATTTTGGTACCGCATTACCTGGATCGTTTGTTCCATGGTAACCTGGGTATCGCTGGTGACTGGACTTGCCATATCGGAGCAGAAGAAACAAAAATAGAATTCCTGCTACGAGTCCCAAAATGAGAGGCAGGCTGCCGAACACAGAGTGCACGAAATTCTGAAAAATTCTCAGGACTGCTTCAAAGGGTGCTAATAGTCCCGAAAAAAGTGTCTTAAATACATGTGCGATGCCACTGGTATCTGACATGTTTAAAATTTGACCTAACATTTCTCTGAAATGTACAGGGCAGTTCGTTGATAATAATCTATGTATCTCTGCTGAGGTCCTTGCAACTTGCAGATCATACGTTTCTCTAGACGGGGTGAAAGGCACAGTTTTTTGTAAAGGAATGGCTTTAATTCTGCTTAATGTATCAATTCGAATAGAAGAGATGTACAATGAAGGCCAAATCATTGCCTCCTTGTCTGGCTTGCTGTTTGGATACAATACTTGCATACAAGTGACACTGGATGTAACACTGACAAGATAGGGCGTTCCTGGCAACATACCACAACAGCTGTGGTCACTTAACATAACGTAGCTATCGTTGGAAAGCTGCCTGAAAACAGGTTCTATTTGTGTTGCTGGAGTGCCGTGCAAGTGGCAAGAAAGATCATTAGATGAACCCTCACAGGCTCCATGTAAATTAATTTCTTGACATAGAAGTGTACCATTTAGTGACTTTTCACAATTTTTTCCACTAAGAAATACCTCTTTGTTATCCCCCCTCCAACATCTATGTGTGTAAGGTAAATTCCAGGTCGACTTGATGTATCCTTTACCCAACCTTTCATACAGTCCCGCTGGTATATGCTGTAGGTAGTATTGAAACTGGAATCTCGTTATTGGTATTGTTATGGTACCATGTATTATCCATTCAATGACAGGTTTCTCGGAAACTGTTAATGATAATCTTTCTAGTTTTTCAATGCTCAGCACCGTATAGTCTGGTCCTTTTTGTGCCAAAGAGATTTGTTTATCTGTAAGGTTAAAGATAGAAAATAATGACGTTGTGTTGATTAGACGCCAAGGCACGTAACCTGAACGCAGATTTTGTAACGTCCAGCCTAACTGTACAATAGAACGTAATTGGGACTGGCCATGTTGTAACATTAGCATATCCTGTTCTATTATATCAATAGCAGATGACATAACGCTGTCCAAAGAATACATTCTGGAGGACAGAGTTGTTAACCCATTGTCCACTACAGACAGTGATTTTTCCAAATTAATACGATCAATTTCTCGTATTTTTTCAGCAGTTTCAATTTGCGTCACTTTCCAAGCTTCGTTGTAAGCCGCATATATACCAGCGTATATGAAACGTTTTTGACGCTGTTTGCAATGTCCCAATAAGAAATCCCACAAGTCAGCACCTTCTTTAAGTAAAGTCAAGTGTTGCTTAATTTCAGGTAGGGTGGATTTCTGTAGCCATTCAAGGCATAGTTTTTCTACATTGTATGTTGTTATTATCCCTGGATGTTGTCTCTAGGAATATCTTGGGTCTGGCCTGTTCTGTTTGAACCCCTGTGTTTTTTCCAGGAATCTATCTTGATAGTTATTAGTGTCTGTGGGCCAGATCAACCATTTTTTCCAATCAGGATTAGTTCTGTTTTGGTGTAAAATATGGGACACATCTAACCCCTCATCTTTAGTGCTATTTCTATCAGGCATAGGCCTTGGTATAGTCAGGTTGTTTAAATCTTTTATCTTAGCTAGGCCAAGACAGGTTGTTTGTTGAATGGTGTCATTCAGGAACATTATTTGTTCTGGGATCATGCAGGATCTGAATAATGATTCTAATCCCTGTACTTGCCAATCTTTTGAACCCCAGATTGTTTTTGTTTCAATGTTGTCTTTCCAGAATTCAAAACCAAATGTAGACAGTTTTTCATAAAATTTTGCAGAATATATCTGTTTTGTATTGGTTAACATATTTTTAATTCCTGTCTTATTCTAATGTTTTAAATAAAACGTTTCTGGATCTGTGACATTAAACCCTGAGAAGTATGGAAATTTCTCATAAAATGTTTTCGAGCTGCCTTTAGGCGGTGTTGGACAATGTTCCCATTGATTATAATTTAAAACATTTCTAGGTTTTGCAGATTTATGCAAATAGTGGTGCCCAATATGATTAAAGCAATACATTTCTTCATAATCAGATGAACCTTCTAAATAATCATGATTTGTAAACTTTGCTGACATTTCTAAATCAGACATCATATTATTAATAGACTCAAAGTCCCAATCATCAGAGAAACTGCTCGGTGAGACAAAGTCACTTAATGAAACCTTGAACAAATGTGGATACTTCAAGAGTTCAACCGGGCCATAGATGTCGTAATCAGTAGCATTCCATGATACACCACCAGGTATAGGAATGGCTTTGATGTTTACTGATGACAGGTCTCTTTTTTCAACATGAGATGACTTGTGAGACTTTAGTACCAAGTTGATGTTCTGACTTGCTGTGTCCATTGTACTGTATTTTCCATCAATCATTCTTCCCAAGCTTAAAACCAAAATGAGCCAGAGTAGGAGGAAAAGTACACCTAACACAATCCACAATTCAATCCATGGTGAAATCAGATATATTTCTCCAAGTTGATGAAAGAGTTCTGTTATTTTTTCTTTGAATGTCTTGTTTGCTGGCTTTTCTTCATGTTCACTGGGATCTTCAGAAAAGTCATCGAAATTGATGAAATAGCCAGAGGGGGTTCGGTCAATTGTTGGAATCGCATCAGGATTATTATTAATCTTTTTAGTTGCTTCATCCTTTGTCATTTCAGTATAGTCAGAGGCTACCTCATTGTAGACAGGTGTTTCTTGATGAACTGTTGTAATTTGGGTTTCAAGAGGCATAAGTTCCATGGCTTTGTTGCATAGTCCTTTTTTATTCACTGCAGGTTTATCAAATGTGATTAGTCTCTCAGTTTGAACCTATTGAATTGTAGCATGGTTTGGCCTTCTGCTACATCTTGGGAGTCCACTGGGCCTACTACTTATTATTGGCCACATGGTTGTGGTTTTACCAGGTCGATTGATACAACTATGTTCTCCTTTTTACCAGCAAGGGTTGGTAGTACTACTGATCTTGTTCCATTGATTGCTAAGACAGGTACTGCTTTTCTGTAAGAAGGCCCAAATTACTTCTTCACCACGATCTTTTCTCCGACCAGATCCCAAATCTTTGGAATCCAGACAGGTCTTGCTGGGACAGGTGGTTTTTCTTCAGTGGCCGTTGGCTTTAGCTTTGTGTTACTCAGACTTCTTCTTGTTTCATTTAAGTCCTGTAAAACAGCCAAACGATCTTTAATATCAAAGGTTTTTTGTTCTACCACTGAAGTTTGACTATCGAGGTGTTCGATTATCATTCTAGTACCAAACAAAAGTTCATACGGAGTGATTCCACCCAGAGAATTTCTTGGCAGATCATTTAGACTTCGTTGGACACTTATTAGATGTTTGACCCACCCATTACCCGAACCTTATACCCTCGCTGTTATAGATTGCTTTATGTCACGTTTTTTTCTTTCCACTACCGCATTACCCTCAGGATGGAAGGGAGAGTACCGCAATGCAACGCCCAAGCTGGCCCTGGCCTTCTTGTAAGCCCGAGAGCTAAACGCAGGACCCTGGTCAGAATGTAGAGTGCCGATTGCGTATGTGCTGATAAAGACTCGCAAATCTTTTATAACAGTTCTGGCGTCAGCCGAGCGCTGGGGTCACATCCAAATGAATCTTGTGCAGGAATCCACTGCGACCATGATATATTTATAGTTACCGTCCCTTTGTAAGGGACCACAGTGGTCCAGGTAAACACACGCTAATGGTTTATCTGAGATCAGAAGGGGCGTCTGTGCAGGACGTTTCACTGTTGATACTTCCATTTTTTGGCATATTTCACAGTCTAGAACATATTTTCTAGTCTGTTTCCTCATGCGCGGCCACCAATATCTCTGTTTAAATAAAGATACTGTGGCGGAAATACCTGCATGTGCAGAGGCGAGCCCTTCGTGCGCTGCTAAGATTAGCCCTAACCTATGTTCCATGTTTGGAATTGACCTATCCCCCACTCCAGGGTTTAGAGCAAAAGGAACATTGTTTGCATCAGTTTTATATGAGTACTTTACTGGAAAGCCTTTCGGGAGTGTTTTACCACAGTTTTTTCCGGAAGCAGTGACAGCTTGCATTATTTCGCTGTCTATTTTCGTTTTTGAACGAGTGATTGCAGCTACGGAAGCTGTGTGGACGGCTGCCTTTGCGGCTTCATCTGCCAATGAATTCCCTGCAACGTGAACGCCATCACGTTGATGACTCAGTGTATGGATCACATGAGTCTTTTGTATTTTTTTCTGTAAAAGAACTACTTGTTCCCAAAGCTTTTTATGCTTGATTGTGCCACCTTTTGCATCTTTGAAACCGTTTTGAACCCAGTTCTGCAAGTGTTTATTGTGAGACTGGACGCAGTAATACGAATCGCACACTATGAGTGTGGGGATTTCGCGATCGGTATTCTCAAGCGCCATCTTGAAAGCCTGTAGTTCAGCTCACTGAGCTGTACAGTCTCTGAGTGATTGAGTTTTTGTGACCATAGGTCTGAATTTACCTTCGCACCAACGACCTTTTACAATCGCACATGCAGCACTATAGGCTTGTTTACCCCTAATTGCGGGCTGTGCTCATCCGTCTGTATATATTATACAGCCGTAATGTTCAAGAGGCAGAATTTTGGTCGGTAGAGGACATTCGTACTCGTATTGGAGAAATTCTTGTGGTTTCAAGCTAGGGTCAAAAACGTATTCAACGTCTGTTGCAGCAAGAGAATTAACCCATTGTATCCATCTTGGATGTAAAGCTTTAGCATTTGGAATGCTCGCTCTTGTCACTGCCTCTAAGGCAGGTACAGATATAACGACCGATATGCGTTTTCCCTGTGCGAGGGCTCTTACTTTTGCTACAGCAGTTTGAACCGCTGTCAGAATTTTCTCAGTTGAAGTGAATTTTATTTCAGCTTGTGTGTACAAGTGTGATTTGTAAGCTATTGGATCCTGTTTCACCTTTGTTATAGGTCAGGTATGTGAATCTGCATCTTCCTGGGATGACTCAGATTACAAGGTTGCGTACGTTTACGCGTGTTTGCAGCTTTGTTTTAGTTACCATGTCTGTTTGTATTGAACGTAAAATTTCCGTGTGTTTCTGAGTCTAATTAGTTTGTTTGAAATCAGGTTTTATTAATTCGTAGAGAGGTTTAACCCTCTCTGCGTAATTCAGAACGTAAGTTCTTCCAAAATCCAGGAAAACTAGAATTAATTGCAAGTTTTGCAGCGTTTTTGGTGCTTGGAGCAGCACACATTTCTCTAAGAAATTGGCTGCTAGGCTTTTCCCTTCACTTGATAACTCATATCCTAGAAATAGGACAGTGAGGTGGGCAATCCGTGATTTTTTAAAGTTGAATTTGTACCCTTCAGATGCGAACCCAAGTATAATGGTGTTCACCTTTTCAAGTGCCTGTCCAAATCATCGTCTGTTAGATAGATGTCATCGACATAAGATAATGCCTCATCATCATACATTTGTAGTAACTGAAAATAATCCTGGGCTATTCTTGAATCCCTGGGGGAGACGGCAAAATTGCCTCCGGGACCCCATACTTGAGAAAGCAGTCAAATACCTGCTTTCTGGTGCTATGTTTTGACAGAAGAAACCATTTGAAATATCTAATGTCGTTTTATATTTTTCGCCCACAATGTTATTCATCAGTGCTGCACTGTGTGAATTTTGTACTGCAAATGTTTTGTAACAAGAGTTTAAATGTCTGTAGTCCAATACTAGACAATATGAATTGTCTGGTTTGGAGACAGGAAACAAAGGATTGTTCATTTGCGAGGTGCATATTTCAATCACCCCCTGGTACTCAAGTTGATTTAAGATCTCCCTGACTTGTTTTTTAGCTTCTTGCTTAACAGGATACTGGCTTTGTGCAGTAGGTTGATTTTTTAACTCGATTTTATGGTGAGGGGATTCCTCATCCCATCCTACATGATTTTTATATAATGCAGGGCCTTTCTTGCATATGTGTATTTTTTAGGATTTGGAATATGATTTGAGAAGGCAGGCATAATCATTTCTTCGCCATGTGGGCACTCCCTAACAAATTCTGGTGGCCAGTCTTTCTCAGCTAGAAGGATATCGTAGCCTTTAGATAGCTTCTCCCAAAAGAGAGTTCTTATTCTCCTAGTTATGTCCCCTTCTATTTGCAATGTTATTTCATATAATTTATGGGGTGCACTAACTCTGGTGTCTGCAGTTGCCACTTGAATGTACTCATTCGTGTCCACTGTCTCCAGAAGATTCATCAGGATCTTGCGAGCTATGGTCACTTCTGCTGTGCTGTCTAGCATTGTTTGGGCCCACTCTCCGTTCTTGAGTTGTGTCCTCAGGATCTTTGGCATGTTTTATCTTTATGCTTGCTACCTTCTTTTTGGGAAATTGAGATTTTTTACTTTGGTGAGTGGGTTCCTTGTCTTTGGACTTGACACGCTCTTCTTTATGTTCTGACCGTCCTCTTCTTTCCGATTTCTGCGAGGAAGTCCGAAAAGATCGAGAGGGATGTGTATAAATATCTTGATATCTGTGAGGGTTTTTAAAATTATCCCTATTTCTGAGGTTATATTTTTTCTCAGAGGGCTCCCGTTGTGGAGACCTATTCCCCCGTTCTGGAGATCTATCTCTCCGTTGGGGAGACCTTCCTCTGGACTGAAACTGTTTTTCTCTGGGAGTGGACTGTTTATTACCCTCCCACCTTTTTTTAGGAGTAATTAAATTATTTTTAATGAAAGTCTTTTCAGGATTTTCTGTTAGTTGTGGTTTTAGTGGTTTCCCACCAAAACTATCTCTACCTAATTCTTCATAGGATTTTTCAATTATTCTGGCAAATTCAAAAGGCTGGTCTGCTATTTCTGTTTCTTTTAATTTTTGGCGGATCGCCACAGATGCTGCTTGTCCTTTTATGTTGGCTAGTAGTATAGCCGAGACTTGCTTAAAGTCTTTCAGTAAATTTATACATAGATTTAAAGCAGGCTCTGGACCGTATTCATTTTGAATCTGTCTTAGTACATCTGGTATAACCGCCATAGACGGAACACCATGTGTTTTTGTGTAGATTGAAGAAAAGACTGTTCCCCAAGTGTCACAGTCCAACACATGTGGTGCGATCCCCATTGGTAAACAGATTGTCAGAATTCTGTGTTTCTCATGAGATGTACTATCAGGGAATACTGCCTCTATTTGAGTAATCTTTTGAGCCAGCCAGAACGGAATTTGTTCCCGTTTTGCGGGTAATTTACCAATGACTGATTGTATAGTCTGTGGTGTAATTTTATTTGTGTTCCCCTGGTGAGGGGTGTGCTGTGGAATTTTATAGCAGGTTGGACTGAAAGTCTGCATGACATATTGGACCAATTGTCTATGTATTTTAATTAATTGTTTTAATTGAACTAACAGTTCTCTGTCTGACATTTCTTCAATGTCAGGATGTGGTGTATAGCTGGCTAGAACCGCCCATGTGGCTCCTGGTCTACCTAGTTGACCGAGCCTGGTAATGTGATTTTGATGTTTTAAGGCACCATTAAACCAGAGCTGATGCTCCTGGTAAGTTAGTGGAATTCCAACGTCCTCGAAAGGAATGTATTCCACTGGAGGTTCCTCTGCTTTGTAGTAGTGGAACTCGCGTGTCACAGCATTTGCTGCTGGAAAAGTTATCCATGAATAGAATACCTCTGTCTGCCGATATTTATGTTCCTCTACCACAAATATGACTGTACCACCTCTTGATGGTACACAAACCATTTATTAGTCTGTAAGTTACACTCTTTCTTACATTTATCGGGATGAATATTGCATCATCTTCATTTTCATTAAACCCTGTAACGTCTAAACACGGTTGATTCGCATCTACTGCAGCTCCACCGGTTGCGTTGTTGTCGCCATTAGTTGACATTGTTTAATGAAAGTTTGCAGAGCAAGTTTCAAGGAAACAAAGATTAGGTGCACAACATTTTGGAACACTGTATCCTTCAACGTTGAATAAACCAAAAAACTAACACATAGGATTCTCGTCCTACTTAGTTCTGGCGGATACTAACCTTTTACCCACTACAGACGTCTATTGGAGTTTTTACGGAAAAAGGGGTCTGTGTGAAAAGCACGACTGAGTTACTTTAGTATCTAGCGTTAAATTATCGCCTTACCAAACGTTGGGCGCCATGTAGTGTAGTTCCTATATTCCCAATAGGCTCTGTGCATTGGAATAACATAAACGATAGTTTAGACGTAGGACTGAAGTCGACTAGGTCTCTATTGCATATGTTAGACTTAATTTGTGAATACCAGCTAGCTCAGAGGTCACGAGAAACTTTCTCGAATGAACAAGAAGGGATTAGTTTCTGACAACCATATAACATGACAACTTTGTTCCCCAAGAATAAGAAATATATCATCAGAGTCGCGGAAACAATAAATGTCTATTTCACTCAGTCAATCGTGCATGCTTCGTTTCACCAGAAGTGCAGAGAAATAGAGAGACGGGCGTTTTCAATAAAAAGGTTATTTATTAAGCAGTCTTCTTTCTCATGCAAGAGAAGTGAATTGCTACAATAGTAATACTTGCTATGAAGTAAAGTGCGTACAGTAAAAAGAGTATTATGAAATAATACTGCAAAAGTATGATATGGTTTCTAAGCCATAAGATCCATAAAATACATACAATGATAAATAATGACTAAAAGTACTCAACTGGTGCATCTAAAATACGCCTACCCCGGTGCACCTAACCTAAGTCTAGTACAAGGGAAGAAGTAAGTGAGGTGTAGCTTGAGTTAAATAGTTTTGCCAAGAATCTATCCAAGAATTCTCTAAGGGTCTAATCAGCTCCGTACCTTGGTTATAGAATGAAAGAGGTCTTGTATCTCTCACTCAGGACACGATCTCCCAATAACCCGCAAGGGTAGCAGGGAAACACTGGAGCTGGATTTCTCGTCAGGAGAAAAGACAGCGCATCAGCGGGAGGGTCGGCTTCCTTCGGCACTCGCATATAGCAGGGCGTCGGGCAAGTAGTTAGTCGATCTGCTCCAAAACCACTGTGTGTTTGCTAGGGCATATGCTGGCATATTTATACCTGGAAGGTGCGAGTTTGACGTAAGGGTGGATATAATAACGTCACTAAGAACTCGAAGTTCTTTACACGCTCCAGGAGTTCTGGGACAAATCAATACTGAAGCAGGGGGAAGTCCCATACTGCTGAAGGCTGGTTGTCTTCAAGAACTCGTTGTACTCTAGGAGCTTAGTGGAAGTAGCCATGCCGTATTAGGACTGTATTGGCTGTGCCTAAATGTGGATATGATTCTTATGCCTATATAAGGATATGATAAGTTATACCTATATAAGGGCATGATTGGGGAAAATTACACTAGAGCCCTAGATACGTTACAACAAGTGACATCACTCATGACATCACTGATGACATCTCAAATGACA
The DNA here is from genome assembly GCF_964263255.1 of Lissotriton vulgaris. NCBI lineage: Eukaryota > Metazoa > Chordata > Amphibia > Caudata > Salamandridae > Lissotriton > Lissotriton vulgaris. The sequence continues at coordinate 770,504,481 of NC_141697.1, forward strand.
TCACTGATGACATCCTCCTTGTGAAAGAGTGACAGACCTCCTCTCACCCTAATATAACCTTTGATACACACATTCAAAAATATAAAATACAATTTTCGAAAAAATGGAGATACCAATACCAGTTTCAACAACCTATTCAGTAATTCCAACATCTACATACACATCCACTCATTCACCAACACTTCTATACAGTCACTCATACATGTACTCACTCATCATATGTACTCATACATCTATACATCCTGTTACACACCAACACTCATACATAGAGTTACTCACACACATACTCACACATGCAAATAAACTATCAAACATCCATTTACTTGCATATACAGCTATACACACACCACTACACTTACTTCTACAGAAACATACACATACTTACTCTCTCAAACAGTCACTTATAGAAACAAATACTTATTTATACAGGAACTCTTCCAATCTCTCACTCTCATATATACTCACTTTTGTACATCAATACTCACATATACTAGTTTAAACATATGTACTTACTCATAAAGACACTATTGGGACAGTCATTCACTCACTAACACACCCATACACAAACTCATCCACTCATACAGTCTTGCACACATGCTGTCTTCAAAACACATGCAAACAGTGAGTCAGTCATTCATGCATCTATACGCTAAGTAATATCCCCCACCGAACCATACAGACACTCATAAGGATACTCAATGTCGACTCGTGTCGACATCGAAGCCCTATCGACCCTCCTCTCTTCTTCCAGCCCCGACCTGACCGCGCTGCCCTCCTCTGGTCAGGCGGACGCTATTACCAACTGGCTGCGAGCCGGGTGCGATACCATCGCCCCTCTAAAACGCATCGCAACCAAACGCCCTAAAGATGCAAACCGTTGGTTCTCTGACGATCTAAAGATCCAAAAACTTACTCTCCGCCAAGCTGAACGACAATGGAGACGAAACTACTGCCCCATTGTCAAAACCCGGTACACTGAACTCCTCACTCAGTATAAGAAAGCCATATTAGACACAAAGAAAAACTATTTCACCTCAAAAATTCAACTTGCGGAGAACCGACCAAGAGAAATCTTTTCTATCGTCCAGGACCTCGCCTTTTCTGATAGAGCTTCGCTCAAACCATTACCCTCTCAAACACTATGCGACTCCCTTAATCACTTTTTCCTAGACAAAATCAGCAAAATTAAAATTAAAATTCCTCCTCCATCCCCGACCTTCACTGACCCCCGACGTCCTCCAGTCACTGCACAGCTGGATTCAATTCCCCCCCTATCGACCGACTCATTTCTCTCCATTCTTCCGTTGGTCAAGTCCGGCTCCCCGCTGGACCCCTGCCCTGCCTACATCTTAAAGCAGATCTACACCTTCTGCCCCTCACCACCTTTAGTGCTCCTCAATAGCTCACTGGCTCAGGGCATCGTTACCCCTGCACTCAAATCGGCAGTGATCGTACCGATCCTAAAAAAACCTGGAGCTGATCCTTCCGACCCAGCCAACTTCCGCCCAATCTCCCTCCTGCCTTTCCTGGCAAAGGTATTGGAACGACACGTGGTTAGAACATTGAGTGAGTTCGTGGAAAGCCATGGTGTTTTGGCCTCAAGACAGGCCGGCTTCCGCCCAGCCCACTCAACTGAGTCCGTCATAACATCGGTTCTGGATAACCTCCAACAAGGAATGGACACCAATCAACATCAGGCCCTGATCCTCTTAGATCTTTCCGCCGCATTCGACACCGTGGACCATACCATCTTACTTTCACGTGTCGAGGCAGCGGGAATCCGAGGAACAGCCCTACTTTGGCTATCCTCCTTCTTGAGCGGCCGGACTCAGGCGGTTCGTCTGGGAGAGTTCTCTGCGGAATTTTTACCCATCAAGTGCGGTGTCCCCCAGGGTTCTTCTTTATCCCCCCTTTTATTTAATCTTTACATCGCCCCCCTTATTTTTGCTTTACAGCAGCTGGAGGTCTCGGTATACAACTATGCAGATGACCTCCAGCTCATTTTCCACCTTTCCTCTGCCCCTGAGGCCATGTCTAAGGTCCAGTCCATCATGACCTTCATCCAGGACTGGATGAATTTCAACCACCTGAAACTCAACCCCAATAAAACGGAGTTGGTGTTAACGGGTGGTTGCTCCAGTCCCTGGTCCTCCTCCTTCTGGCCCCCCTCATTAGGTCCCCCACCCACTCCTGTATCCTCTGTCAAAACGCTTGGTTTCAAAATCAATAACCAACTTTCCCTACACTCCCAAGTCTCTGCTGTGGTTTCCTCAGCCCTTCTCTCACTCAGGACTATCCGCAGAGTCTCACGATTTTTCGCCCCAGACGCGCTCAAACTAATTCTTCTGGCCATGGTGACATCTCGCCTAGATTATGGCAATGTCCTCTACCATGGCATGCCCGACTACCTGATGAGGCGTCTCCAGCTGGTTCAAAATCAGGCCGCTCGGCTGGTTTTTAACCTTTCTAAATCACACCATGTAACTCCTCTCCTCTTTTCCCTCCACTGGCTCCCCGTCCGACAGCGCGTCCTATTCAAGCTCGGCTGCACCATTTTTAAAGCCAGGACAGGTTCTGCCCCTTCCTTCATCAACTCGGCTATCCAAACCTACACTCCCGCACGAGACCTCCGATCCTCCTCCCACCACCTCCTCTTGGTTCCCCTCTTCAAACGTAAGAAGTGGGGTGGTTCCAAATTTGCAACCACGGGCCCAGTCTTTTGGAACTCTCTCCCATTGTCCCTCAGAACCTGCACCCAATACCCCCTCTTCCGCAGAGACCTTAAGACCTTCCTCTTCACCCAAGCCTTTCCATCCTAAAGGCTCTCTTTTCTCCCTGTTTCGACTCGCCGAGTAGCTGTTGCCAGTGAGCGCCAAGAAACCGCCAGGTGTACGAGCGCTATACAAATCCCTTCAAATTCAAATTCAAATTCAAAAAACCAACTAATAAGCCATATGCACACTCATGTAGCTACTCATCAACCCATGCAGCCACTTATACACAAAGTGAGACACTGATACAGATATTTACATATTTAAACATTACTCAGTAATACATGTATTCACTAAGATACACTTAATAAGCCAGTTATAGAATCAATAAAAAAAAAATCCATTTAGACATTTATTTACCCATTTATTGTTCCATCGACCTTTAGATATACATATATAAAAAATGTTTATTTTTCAGAAAGACACACATTCACTGGATGATGTCATCAGTGATGTCATCAGTGATGTCAATTGAGATGTCATCAGTGATGTCATGAGTGATGTCACTGACCATGTCACGAGTGATGTAATATGTGGCTTCATCAGCAGTGCATTGCAGGCGTGCAAGTTATAGTTAACTAAACTAACTATAACGGGGGAATTTCAATGGTTTTGTATGAGTGAAATGTCCAGCTAACTATAACATGTGTGAAACCTATAGTTTTTTCAGTGAATTTCTAAGGTTTTTTAAACGCAAATTTTTAACTATAACGTGTGTGAAACCTAGGTTTTTTTCAGTGAATATATATATATTTAAACCTCACAGAAACACATAGTCACTGGATGATGTCATCAGTGATGTCATTTGAGATGTCATCAGTGATGTCATCAGTGATGTCACTGACCATGTCATGAATGATGTAATAGGTGACATCATCAGCAGTGTATTGCGGGGGCGTGAGTTATAGTTAGCTGAACTAACTATAACTGGGGAATTTCTATGGTTTTGTACGAGTGAAATACCCAACTAATTATAACGTCCCAGAAACCTATGTTTTTTTCAGTGAATTTCTAAGGTTTTTTAAATACTAATTTCTAACAATTACGTCCCTGAAACCTATGTTTTTTTCAGTGAATTTCAATGTGTTTTTAAATACTAATTTCTAATTATAATGTTCATTAAAGCTATAGTTTTTCAGTGATTTTAAATTATCATTCCATTCTCAACCTGGTGAAAACAGCCAATATCGCCAGTTTTCCCGTACTTTTCAGAGGGACAAACAGGCCTCTGACCATCAATTCTCTGCACAGACTTGAAGCTGTGCCGCCCTGCTTAGACCCTGGGCAGCTGCTGATGCAGAAGCAAGGTTTGGCAAGCACAGCCAGTTCTTTCCTACACAAACATCCTGGCTTTGGAAGAAGCTGGGCAGCATTTTCAAGTTTAAATGACTGCCCATGTGGACGTCGGCTGAACTAACCCTCTTCTGCTGTTTTCTACTGTTTGAGGGGTTGTTTTTATAGTGCCATGGGGACACTGCTGGTTTTAGGAGCTAACTGAGCTCTGGTTGGGCTTATATTCTGGTCAAACGTATTAATTTAATTCATTGCGCATATGAAGAAAATATTAAATGATGGAATGTGCAGCCTCTGTTTTGGAGCGCTTGATCCCCGTAATTTCTTAGTGCTTGTTGGGGATAAAGTAGGAAGAATAATTCAGCTCGCATACACCATGCCCACCGCCAGACTTGAAAGGGCACTGCCCATGGCCGCCCTGAACATTAGCAGTCCTCTGAATATATGGAGGCAGAAGGGGTGACAGGGGCAGAAAATAGGTGACAACATTTTGGCCTGCAGAGAGGCCATTCTGTTTGTGCCACCTAGGGCCGGCTTTAGGGATGGGCAAGCAGGGTCCATGCCCAGGGTGGCAGGCTTCAGAAGGGCGTAAGGAGCAGTCTGCATTAAGGTCAGCAGAGTCCCTGCCCCTGGCTCCAGGACTGCAGACCTGTTTATAACACTCATCAGCCTGCTTTCTTGCCTCCCTTCTCCTCTCACACCCTGCTGCCATGCACTATTAACCCCCTCCAACCAACAACTTGGCACCAGCGTGAGATGCAAATCCATGCATGATTCAGGTGAGTGGGGTGGGGCAGGAAACTGTTCAAAGGCCTGACACTGCTAATGCAATCCACCAGGGGCTGGCCCCTGAACACAGGGGCTCCCCACTGCCTCATTTTATTCACCAGCAGGAAGGCGGCAAATGTATTTCTGCCCAGCGCGCTACCCCGGCAAAGGCGGGCTCTGGAACACAAAAGGGTGATAAACTCAGAGCATTCAAGGCATGGACAAGCATTGGGAACTGGGCAAACACCCCATGCTTCCAGGGCTCCCATCACCTCAGGTGATACCTACACACAGCATTTCAAAGCTGTCAACTCATATGCAACTGTGTGCAGTGCTGGGTGTGAATTTATAGGTGTCACGCATGTTTACTCCGCAGCCACGGGGCTACATGGTTCCCTCTCCTATTACTCTTGCCATTGTGATGGGGAGGCCTTCCATGTTCGTTGCACGTAAAACACAGGCCATATGACCGACCCATAAAGAAGAGAGGAGGTGAGTGACGTACACATATGTATACAAGGTAATACTGTGAAAGGCCACACAGACCTCTAGATTTACTCAAACCTTGAGACTGTCATCAGGTTCAGCCTGCCTCCTACTCGAAACACGTCAAATTCGCAAGCCAGACAGCCTGTAGCACCAATTATTTCCTGGAGTTGTTTGTCGCTTGTGCAGTTGCCTGACCTCACACACATAAACAAACAGGAGAGGGGAGGTAGAGTAGTTCAGAAGGATTCATACTACACAAGCTAATTCGTATAAACAAAAGGAATCCTTCTTGAAATGGCAGGGAAGTGTTCACCACAGTGGTATGGGAGCACTTAGTGTTTCTTAAAATACCCCTCACACACCAAAAGGCCCCTTGGTGTCATGCTTCATCATAGGGGTCTTCGCACCCCTCTAACGGAATGCGGAGTGCTGCAACCTACGACTACGCAGGAGCACTTTTAGTTATTGACTATATGTGGTGCATGTGAGTGGGTATGTTTATTATGTGAGTGGTGGGGTTTAGGTGAAGTAGTTAAAATGTACCTGGCTCGTGGGTGTAGTAGAACATTTTTTTTATTCATGGCCCCGGGCTGGTACTATTAAAAGAAGTGAAGTGCGAGGTGTGTATTGTCGTAATTATGGACACCACCTTATGTGTGCGTCGACATGTTTCGGAGGCAAAGCTCCTTCTTCAGGACAGGGGCACAACTTCCCCACCGTACTCACGTTTCACTAATGGTTTACAGATGTATTAATGTGATTAACAAAAGTGAAGAAAAAACTATAAATATGTGCAAGTATATATAGGCTATTATGTGCCTACAGCGGTTCGGCTCAAGTAAATGCAATGTGCATGACCTGAGAAAAAGAGAAAAGAAAATTATGGTCTCCCTTATCCAGGTAGCTCAAACAGGTGCAGTCACCTGGAACAAACCATCCAGCTTAATTAGCCCTGTGGAAAAACACTTACAAGACATACAACACAGATAACATATAACACACTCTTAAAAAGTGCAGAGGTTTGAATCATACTTATGTAATTGTGCTTGCTTGCTTCATGAGCATTCAGAACGTCTGGGGGGTAACTGCTACTGTGCAGTCTAGAAGGAAGACATGTAGGTTTCAAGGTGGTGCATTACTTACTTAGGCTGCCTCAATAATCCTGTTGTTACACATCATACTCACAAACTCGGGAGTAGTTCTCCTCGGTATAGCCCCACACGCTGCTCCGCTGGTCTGAGGTTTGAGCCCAGGGCGTGCGGTATTTATACCCCGAGTGAACTGGTAATTGCTCGTTGAGAAATGCGTGTGAGCGGATGTCAAATCGTGCCCATATATGGGTAACCCGGTGTTCATTGAGCGCCCCTGAGCTAATTGAATGATTACTGTGCTCTGTCCGGTCGGGGAACGTCCCTGTATTCCAGTGTCCCGGTTTTGCGCATGCGCGGTTGTTGCTAGCCGCACTGCGCATGCGTGGAAAGGAGATAGGCTTTCTCCGCGCATGTGTGGAAGGAGAAATCAGTGCTGATGACTCTGCGGGCTCCGTAATAGAAGCCTGTTGGTAGTATTAAAGAAAGAAGGCTCCGTTTGTAGTGATGCGAAGAGCACCTTAGATGGGAAAAGTTTTATGCTAGAAAAAGTTTAATGTTAAAAGGGCCTGTTACCCATTGGAAATGGTACAGATTGCATCTTAGGTGGAAGGTGGTTTCGATGCAAAAGGGAGTTTAGCACAGTGTAAGACCCAATTACTTGCATAGGAGTGAATAAGCGTAAATCCCTTTCAGCAAACAGGGTTGTGATCGGAGTGAGCTTTATCAGGACAGGTAACTCTAATTTATGGCAAAAGTCATACCTAGTCCATTCCAAGGATGTCAAGGGAAAGTCCAATTTAATTAGACAGTTGTCCCCAGGGTACATCATCATTTAGTCCATTGTTTTGTGTACCCAGACGGAACACCCATCTCTGTTCCTTCTGAAAAAGGCCTGTTTCAGATGGCAAATGCTCGATCACAGTCCACTTTAAATTGTTTACACAATGTTGTGCATTCAGGTAGTGTGTTGCCATCTTTGTTGTGCTTTTTTTACAACGGACATTACTTTTATGTTCATTCATACTCGTCTTGACCGCTCTAGTGGTCATCCCCACATATTCAAGGCCACACGGGCAGGTGATCAGGTAGACCACGTTTTTGCTATTGCAGTTCGTCATTCTGCACTGCTCCCAGGTTGTGCCATTCCTGAACGTTAGTCTAGTGCTTTTTTGTGTCAGGTGACAACTGCAGCAGTTCCCACAGTGGAAATGACCTTGGATACCTAAAGAGGGTTGTCTCGACTCTTAGACTGCTTTGGGACGTTTGTGAACCAGAATGTCCTTCAAATTCCTGCCTCGGCGATGTGCGAACATTGGTTTCTCAAGTTCTAAAGCCCCACATGTTAGAATTCCCCAGTGCTTATTGAGTATTTTCGAGATCTCATTGGACATGGTACTATATGTTGTGACACAGATTGGTCGTTTGACTTCTGATACGACTTGCTGTCTGTCCTCAAGTAGTGCCTCCCTGTTATTATTCTTAGCCCTCTTCATTGCTTGGTTGATTATCCGTACAGGGTACTGTCTCAATTTCAGTTTCTCTTTGAGATCAGAAGCTTGTGCTCTGAATTCTGTCAGATCCGTGCAGTTCCGTCTCAAGCGGAGAAACTGACCATAGGGTAAATTCTCCCTGAGGTGTCGGGGGTGGAAGCTGTCGAACCTTAGGAGACAGTTCCTCGCTGTTGGCTTAAAGTGTGTTGTCAATAACTAAATGTGCTCCCGCGTAGTCATAGGTCGCAGCACGCCGCATCCTGTTAGAGGGGTGCAAAGACCCCTATGATGAAGCCTGACACCAAGGGGCCTTTTGGTGTGTGAGGGGTGTTTTAAGAAACACTAAGTGCTCCCATACCATTGTGGTGAAGACTTCCCTGCCATTTCAAGGACGTGACCTCACACACGACACAAGGGCTGAGATCAATCTATGAGACCCCCGTGCTGCCGGGAAGGCCCACCGCTGCATCACTTCTGGTCTGTGTCCCACCCCCACACAGCAGCTGCTGCCAGCAAGCCTGCCCCACTGCTGGAGAGGCCGGGGTGACTCAGGCCCTCCCCCCTCGGGCCTCCTGTCGCCCAGACCCCGGAGCTCCCTCTGGAACAGAGTTGACCTCTGCTCAGATAGCGCCCTGGGCAAAACAAGAAGAACGCACGGACACTGCACAAACGCTAGTTCAACGCCTAGAGAGTCTCCAAGTCTATCAGGGGGCGCTAGTTCCAATTAGACAACAATACTCGTGAGCATTCCACCCTAGTGATAACCTTTACAGCACACACAATAAAATGAACAGCTTCTAGGAGCTTGACGAACAGGTGACATTGACGAGAACGTAAAATGTACATGCAGAATTGCAAATGGATAATTCTGCACAGTGAATGTCCATTTGTGTCAGCCTGCTCCATGGGAGGAGTTCACATTTAGCATGAGAGGCTTTTTCATTGCCCCTGGGACCTGGCCCACCCGGGGGGTTAAATTCAACAAAGCGCGGGAGCCAGCGATTGTTTTTTTTTTCACGGGCGAAATTCAAGCTGGGTGCACCAATGACACCAATTTCTTTTTAAAAAAATGCTTTTTGGGGCCCTGGGGGTCCTTGTGGGACATCGCAAACCACAAAAGGGGATACTCGGTCAAAAGTGTGTGTTAGTACAGAGGCTAATGAGAACGAGACTAACAACTATACAAAATGAGTCATATCTGGCTGAGAAATTCCCATCCGACCACCCTTATTGGCGGAGTATCGTCATATGGGAGTTGGTACATGATCCTAATACCGCCCCAACCATCAGAAAGACGGTGCGGATATGGATCTGTAAAGAAACTCTAGCCAAGAAAATGCTCAAAGAGTGGAAAGACAATAAAGTGCAGTGCTCTAGTGAAGGTGAAACTAAAATTGACTACTTAAACAAAAAATATGTTTAATGAGAATTGTCTAAGTGTCAAAATTAAAACCAGGCCCCATAGAAAAATTGATAACTACAGAGTGGCGATGTGCAGAATGGTCAACATGTTTCAGCCAGTTTGGAAAAACTTTCCGGCTTTCGTCAGGACCAATAGATGTAATAGCTACTGCAAATATATAAAGTGTAGTGAAAAAAGAAATGTAATACTTTACAAAGTAGTAGTCTCCCTGGACCTTGGAGCCCCAATGTATCCTGGAGAGCTAATTTTTCTTTTCTTTTCCTGTTGTGGCATAAAAAACATACAACAAGGATGTAGAAAAGATGTATACATAGCCACTTTACACACAGACAATGTAAGAACAACACACTGGCATAAGTAATTTCTACTTTGCAATTAAACAAAAACATTTTTTGATCTCTCTTCCAGGGAGGTTTTAACTTCCACTGGAATACTCACCCAGCTTTGTGTGGGAGAAGACCTCACCTCACCCGGCAACCTACTCGGGAAGTTGAGGCCCGCTCTAATTTGCAAAAAAAAAGGGGGGACATAATATTTATCATATAGTATGTCTAGCTCACTGGCTCTGCATAAAAAACAAATTTCAAAATAATGGACAACACACACCCAGGGCAAAGGCCAACCACTTACAGGACTATTGAATTCTTGCTTTTTATTCAAAAGCACAGGTTTGTCTAGTCGTTATGCTAAAGTTTTGCAATGGTAAAACCTGACCATTTGTTATGGTCAGGCAAAACTTTAGCATAACGACTAGACAAACCTGTGCTTTTGAATAAAAAGCAAGAATTCAATAGTCCTGTAAGTGGTTGGCCTTTGCCCTGTGTGTGTGTTGTCCATTATTTTGAAATGTGTTTTTATGCAGAGCCAGTGAGCTAGACATACTATATGATAAATATTATGTCCACCTTTTTTTTTTTTTTGCAAATTAGAGCGGGGCCTCAACTTCCCGAGTAGGTTGCCGGGTGAGGTGAGGTCTTCTCCCACACAAAGCTGGGTGAGTATTCCAGTGGAGGCTAAAACCTCCCTGGAAGAGAGATCAAAAAATGTTTTTGTTTAATTGCTAAGTAGAAATTACTTATGCCAGTGTGTTGTTCTTACATTGTCTGTGTGTTTAAGTTTAAGTTTAAGTTTAAAAGTTCTTGTTAAGCGCACGTATACCAGCGGCTTCTTGGCGCTATAGCTAACGGGAACTGAGGGTGGAGGTAGGGAGGTCAAAACGGGCAATTAGTCAAAGGATTTTGTAAAAAGATGGGTTTTGAGAGTTTTACGGAATTGTGAATAGAGGGGGATGGAGCGAAGTTCAAGGGGAAGGGAATTCCAGAGGGTAGGGGCGAGGACAGCAAATTTAGATCCACCCCACTTCTTTCTCCGGAAGCGTGGGATGGTAAGGAGGGACTGGGTGGAGGATCGTAGAGCCCTAGTGGGGACATAAGGGACGATCTCAGAGGAGATGAAGGCTGGCGCCGAACTGGAGCGGGCCAGGAAGGTAATGCATGCGAGCTTGAATTGAATTCTAGCTCGCACGGGGAGCCAGTGCAGTGATTTCAAAAGAGGGGTAGAGTGGTGGAATTTAGGGAGATTGAAGGCCAGGCGGGCCGCCTGGTTCTGTATTTGTTGAAGGCGACGCAGGCTGTATGCAGGAATGCCGGCATACAGGGCGTTCCCGTAGTCCAGGCGGGACACCACCATGGCCAGAATGATGAGTTTAAGTGCGGAGAAGGTGAAGAATCGGGACACCCTGCGGATAGTGCGCAGTGAGAGAAAGGAAGAAGATACCACAGAGCTTACCTGGGAGTGAAGGGTGAGTTGAGAATTGAGTTTAATGCCTAAAGTTTTGACTGAGGGAGAGGGAACAGGAGAAGGACCAAGAGAAGGGGGCCAGAAGAGAGGGGACCAGGGGCTGGATGAACCACCCGTCAACACCAGTTCAGTTTTATCAGGGTTGAGTTTAAGGTGGTTGTGGTTCATCCAGTCCCTGATATGAAGCATAATAGTTTGAAAGTTAAGTGTAGCAGAAGGAGAAGAGAGATTGAAGACCAGCTGGAGGTCATCCGCATAATTAAATACGGTGACCTCCATCTGTTGAAGAGAGAAAATGAGAGGGGCAATATACAGATTGAATAGGAGGGGAGAGAGAGAGGAACCCTGGGGAACCCCGCACTGAACTCTTCGGGTGTCCGCTGTGTAGTCACCCAGGCGGACAGCCTGGGTGCGGTCACTCAAGAAGGAGGACAACCAGACCAGGGCACTCCCCCCGATCCCCGCCGCCGCGACACTAGAAAGTAAGGTGTTGTGGTCCACCGTATCGAAAGCGGCTGAGAGATCGAGGAGCACAAGCGCCTGGTGCTGATTGGTGTCCATACCCTCCCTGAGGGTGTCAAGGACCGACATAACAACAGACTCCGTAGAGTGTGCGGGGCGAAAACCGGCTTGACGGGGGGCAAGGGCACCGTGTTTCTCCACAAAGGAACTCAGAGCGCAGGTGACATGGCGCTCGAGCACCTTGGCCAGGAAAGGTAGAAGGGAAATGGGGCGGAAGTTGGCCGGGACAGAAGGATCTGCCCCCGGTTTCTTCAGAATGGGCACAATGACCGCGGATTTCATGGAGTTGGGAACTATGCCTTGAGAAAGGGAACTGTTGAGGAGGTGGAGGGGAGGGTCTGGGGAAGAGACAAAGACGTGGCGGAGGATGTGGGCAGGACAGGGATCGAGCGGAGAGCCGGATTTGATCAGTGGCACTACAGAGGTCAGACTTTCCCGAGTGATAGGGGGAAAGGAGATTAGTGCACCTTTTGGGGGAGGACATTGAGGATCAACAAAAGATGGGGAGGGAGGGGGGATGTTGGCCTTAATGGTGGAAATTTTATGAATAAAATAATCATTAAGAGAGAGACAGAGATCTTCGGATGGAGCTGGTTTGAGAGTGGTTCTGTCCGAGAACGCCAGGTTGTGGACGATGGCAAAAATCTCTTTGGACTGGTTCTCTGCTGCTAGGATTTTGGAAGAGAAGTAGGATGTTTTGGCCTCCAGGATGGCTTTTTTATACTGGCTCAGGATATTGGTGTATTCCAGTTTCAAAGTGGGGCAATAGTTTCTTCTCCAGGCCCGCTCCGCGCGACGGACAGTTAATTTGGTGGTTTTAAGCTCATTATTAAACCACCGATTGGCGTCTTTGTCGCGTTTGGAGGTGATGCGTTTGAGCGGGGCAACAGAGTCGCAGCTGTGAGTGAGCCATTGATTTATGGAATCAACCTGGGAAGCAGTGGTGAGGCCCTGGAGAGAAGGAAGAGAATTAGTCAGGAGGGAGGAGAAATTTTCAAGATTGACACGACTCCATGATCGGACCCAGGTGTTTTTGGGTCGGAGGGGCTTAGCTGGGGGAAGAATGGGAAGGAGAAAGGAGATCAAGTGATGGTCAGACCAAGGGCAAGGGGAGATAGAGAGTGATTCCACAGGGCAGTTCAGGGACCAGATCTGGTCAAGCCGATGACCTTTAGTGTGGGTGGGGGAATGGACATGGGATGTAAAGTTGAGAGAGTGGAGGATTTCGGAGAATTCCTTTGATGAAGGACATTCGGCAGGATCGGAAGGCCAGAAATTAAAGTCGCCAAGGAGTAAGATAGAAGAATTGTTGAATTGTTGTGTAAAGTGGCTATGTATACATCTTTTCTACATCCTTGTTGTATGTTTTTTATGCCACAACAGGAAAAGAAAAGAAAAATTAGCTCTCCAGGATACATTGGGGCTCCAAGGTCCAGGGAGACTACTACTTTGTAAAGTATTACATTTATTTTTTCACTACACTTTATATATTTGCAGTAGCTATTACATCTATTGGTCCTGACGAAAGCCGGAAAGTTTTTCAAACTGGCTGAAACATGTTGACCATTCTGCACAGCGCCACTCTGTAGTTATCAATTTTTCTATGGGGCGTGGTTTTAATTTTGACTCTTAGACAATTCTCATTAAACATATTTTTTGTTTAAGTAGTCAATTTTAGTTTCACCTTCACTAGAGCACTGCACTTTATTATCTTTCCACTCTTTGAGCATTTTCTTGGCTAGAGTTTCTTTACAGATCCATATCCGCACCGTCTTTCTGATGGTTGGGGCGGTATTAGGATCATGTACCAACTCCCATATGACGATACTCCGCCAATAAGGGTGGTCGGATGGGAATTTCTCAGCCAGATATGACTCATTTTGTATAGTTGTTAGTCTTGTTCTCATTAGTCTCTGTACTAACACACACTTTTGACCGAGTATCCCCTTTTGTGGTTTGCGATGTTTAATAGGGGAATGGGATACTAGGTCAATAAATACTCCCCTTGACCCCCTTTCTAAAGTATTATTAGTGTCCTTGTGGGACCCCCTGAGCAGGCCTAGGGGGTTGGGGTGTTTTTACCCTGCCCCCTTTTCTTTTTTTTGCGTTTCTTTTTCTCTTTTCTTGTGACTCTGCTCTACTGAGTCACAAGATGGCTGCCAACACTTCCTGGTTTGGAGTGTTGACAGCCAATTAGAATAAAGTTTGTGGTTGGGAGGGTGCGCGGATCCACTGTGCCTCTATACATCAAAACTTTTATTTTTCTCAGCAACTACTGAACAGATTTACACCATTTAAAAAAGGTCTCTTTCTGAGCCAAGGGCTACCTTTTTGCCAAATTTGGTGTAATTCCGTTCAGCAGTTCAAGCTGGAACTGTGTCTAAAGTTTCCTATGGGAAATTGATTTTCCGACCTCTAGCTTTTTAATTTCTCAGTTACTAGGGAACGGATTTACACCATTTAAAAAAAGGTCTCTTTCTCAACCAAGGGCTACCTTTTTGCAAAATTTGGTGTAATTCGGTTCAGAAGTTCGGGCTGTAGCCTTGTCTAAAGTTTCCTAAGGAAATTAACATGGAGAAAACACCTTTTGGGACCCCCCTTTTTTTGGCCCGCTTGCAGAATCACCCCAAAACTTTCAATGTAGTAGCTGACCGGTGCGCCCCACGAGTTTTGAAAATTTCGATTCGTCAACCGGCGCCAAAGTTATTGGGAAAAGAAAAAAACGTTTTTTCTATGGAAACTAGGTCCTAACTATAACTGCCTACTGGCGATCTCAGGTGGTGCTCGGGTGAGCACTGCCATTGGGAGCCTATTATAGGGCCAGATGTAGGTTGCCAATTACCGGTCGGTAACGGCCGAATTCGGCCGTTACCGACCGGTAATTGGTGATTGAGATGTAGGGGCCATTATTTTACAGAATCGGTAAATTTACCGATTCGGTAAATTTACCGATTCTGTAAAATACGGAATTGGTAATTTTACCAATTTGGTAAATCAAGATGTAGGTGGCACTCCACAGAGTGCCACAGGCCCTTAAGAGTCGGTATTTTACCACCCAATCCTATTGGGTGGTAAAATACCGAATTCAGGTGTGCATGCACATCTGTGCATGCACACCTGTGCAATGTGACACACAGACATGCCCTTAGGGCATGTATGTGTACCACATGGCACACAAGCCTGCACTTGGGGTTCTAGAGGGTGTCAAAGTGACACCCCCTGCACCCTTGCTGGATTTGGTATTTACCGATTCGGTAAATACCGAATCGGTATTCCCCATTGATTCCTATGGGATCAAAAGCCCAAAGGAATCAATGGGGAATACCGATTCGGTATTTACCGAATCGGTAAATACCGAATCTTACAGATTCGGTAATTCAAAATAAAAAATTACCTACATTTCACTCCTTCTAATTTACTGATTCATAAATACCGAATCGGTAAAATTCGGTATTTATGAGTCGGTAAATTAGATTTACCTACATCTGGCCCCTGGTCACTACTCCTTCGTTTTCAAAGCTGAGTTGTTGTTGGAAAGAGGAATTTGCATAAATGATGAGCACAAAATGGTGATTTGAATGATAAAATTGAAAAAGGCAGCAAGTGCCGGAATGTGTCTCTTTTACTAAAAGGAATGCAATAATTTGGAATTGTCTCTCACCTGGAGTGCAGGGTCTCTTTCTGAAAACTAAGGAGTACTGGCAATAATAGGTGCCCAGCGGCAGCACTTACCTGAGTACATCCTGTGATCTGGTCTAAGCCGGCAGACCGAATGTTTCGGTGGAAGTATAGCAGCCGGCTTGCCCCTGGACTCTGATTGAACAGTGAAGGTAGGGATGTAGAGGGAGCAGCGGTCCATTTCCTGAAAGTGGGTTTACTCTCTTAGCAGGGACCAGGTTGCTAAGTTGAGTAGCCTGTCCCTGCCTAACCATTTGAGTATTCTGGAGCAGGGTAACGCAATGGCATTGCACGTGGAGAGAAGAGAGATTTGTGTATGTGTGCGACATGAAATGAGAAAATGCTATGGGGCATTCTATAAGGAATTAATAACCATTTTGATGTGCTTTGCAGTGATTTCGAACATTTAAAATGCTTATTGTGTAACCATGGATATTTGGGAGACATAGGGCCCGATTCACAGAACTAACTTAAGACAAAATCCTAAACTTACTACTTTTGGTATTCACAGAAGTTAGGATTTTGTCTTAAGACAGACTTAAGACAGACTTAAGACAAAATCCTAACTTAAGTCTGTCTTAAGTCTGCCTTAAGACAGACTTAAGACAAAATCCTAACTTTTGTGAATACCAAAAGTAGTAAGTTTAGGATTTTGTCTTAAGTTAGTTCTGTGAATCGGGCCCAATGCGTTTAATATTACGATCATGGTATTGAACATTAACTATTATGGGGCCGATTACGATATGCCCCGTAAAGGCACTGGCCGACAGTCGGAGCCTTCCTGGCTGCATTGTAATGGGCTACTCAGTTTACTTTCCGACCGCCGCATTATGATGCTGGCGGTCAAAAAGTAAACAGGACGGTTATTCCGGATGGCTTCTAATGGGCTCAAGGACTCATTGTCCCGTCGGAACTGGCTCGGCTTGTAATCCCAAAGGGCGGACCTTTCCTTCCTTGGGATTACAATGCACGGTTTCCAGCATAGCTTCCATGCTGGCCTGTTCGACATGGAGACTGTGTTGGAAAATATGTTTGGGGGGCCTACAGCAAGGCCCCCTTAGGTGTGCGGCCTCTGGTTGAGGGACGAGGTCCCTGCACCCGGTGCCAGGCACCTTGAGGTGCCTGCCACCGGGTGCAGGAATGAACAGCACCTCCCATTTTTCAATGGGAACTTGTTTTACGGCCTGTTTGTGGCTGTAACACATGCTCCCATTGAGAAATGGGAGTATGTAACAGTTTTTGGTCGAATTGTAATTGGCCGGTCGGGACGGAGACAGTTTCAGGCATACGCAAGTCCGCCCGACATCACAATAAGGCCCAAATTATTTTTTCCATGTTGTTGGAAAGAGGAATTTGCATAAATGATGCACAGAAATGCACACAAAATTGTGAGTTGAATGATACCTCGCCAGACATACACAGGCACACCCTTCTCAGGATCAACCTTCCATAGTTGAAGGCACCTGGAAGCTGAAGGAACACCAGATAGTCTCAAGTAGATTCCTCTACCAGGTAGAGCATGCAGTTTCAGTTGGCTGCGACAGCTAGGCAAACAGTAGCAGACCCTGGAGCCTCAATGTCTCCAGGACACCAGGAGGATGTTCTCTACCAATATTTTTGTTGCAAGCAAAATCATGTTCTAGATCAGAAACAAACCACAGAATGTTGTGTACTAGTGATTGAGAAAGAAGGGTTATCATTTTTAAATCAGAAGCTTGCGTCTGGCAATAAAGTCTTGACTGAGAGCTCTTGTTACTAAGGAAAGTAAAACTGATGCTTAGTATGAGAGCCCCATACATTAGTAGTGGGACCAGTCATCAGTTCATAGTTGTTGGACTACTATACTGCTTTAATGTGGCATTCCTACAACCCTTATTGGCTATCTACAATGGTATGTAATGTGACTGCACAGACACTAAGGGGCACATTAGGATGGCGGGCAGACTTTGTCTGCCCCCCATCCTGTCGTAAAAAAGGACCTCCCACCATAAGGGCAGGGGTCCCGTGGGTGCCATTAGGATGCGCCCGCCACAGTGCACCACCCGCCGCAATGCCAGGAAGGCATGTCGTGCACTTCCATGCGCAACATGGCAGGCACCGCGTGTGCCTGCCATGTTGTGCATGGAACTGCAGGGGGGTACCATAGGTACCCCCCATGTGCACCCCCACCCCCCAGAGTCCTTGGGGGCCCGCAATGGACCCCCACAAGCAATTCCCACACGCCTTTCCGTGGCAGCAATGCCGCCATGGAAAGGCATGCTTCCGCCCTCATAGTAATATGGCTGGCGGAGTTTAACAGACACTGCCACCATATAAACTGGTAGGCAATCAGGCGGATTTCCTACCGGCTGAAAACCGGCAGACGGTCTTCCCATCCGACGGGGTCCCATCTGCCATGGTAATGTGGTGGGGGAAACTAGTAGCGGGCGGAGGTTTTTGGCGGGCAGATTGCCACCGCCATACAGGCGGTGGCGATCCGCCCGTTATCCTAATGTGCCCCTAAACATTTTAAGAAAAATGCACTGTTTCTAAGTTGAAGGAATCTGCTTTAGCTCCTAGTGAATTAGTGCATTTGGTTTGAGTTCGTATACATCACTTTTATACGTTTTAAATGCCCTCTCCATGAGTAGCCATCGAGCCAAAATTCCCCCTTGCACGACAAGTGGAAGCATTCTACAATAATAAAGCCAGCTTTACGATTAGAAAATGTGACCTGTCTTCTCCAAGTGGATGTTTCTTCTCAATGGAAGCCCAACTGATTTAAATGTCATTACCTCTGGACATTATGCTATCCACTTTGGTCTTATAGGGGCATATTACCAACAACTAGCGACATTTATCGCTAAATGGGCTTAACGAGTTTTTTTTGGTATGTAACACTTACAACGCAACTTTTACGTCGTAATGCTGTTACAACGCAGCTATTACAACGCAGGATCCATTACATCGGATGCCATTACAACGCATGGCATTACATAGCAGATGGTATTACAACGCATACCATTACATCGTAAGTATTGGTAAGTATATAATTTTTTTTTATTTTATTTAATATTATATAATTGATTTAATTATTATTAATTATAAAAAAAATATTTATTTATGTTTTTAAATATTATAAATTAAATATATTAATTTAAGAATTTTTTTAAATAAGTATGAGTATAAGAGTATATGATTTAATTATTATTAATTATAAAAAAAATATTTATTTATGTTTTTAAATATTATAAATTAAATATATTAATTTAAGAAATTTTTTAAATAAGTATGAGTATAGGAGTATATGTTTTGGGGTACTGAGGTATATGTTTTGGGGTGTTTGGGTATTTTTATGTTTTAGGGCAGGGTTTGTGTTTTGGGGTACAGGGGTGTTTTTAGGTTTTAGGGCAGGGTTTGGGTTTTGGGGTACAGGGGTGTTTTTAGGTTTTAGGGCAGGGTTTGGGTTTTGGGGTACAGGGGTGTTTTTAGGTTTTAGGGCAGGGTTTGGGTTTTGGGGTACAGGGGTGTTTTTAGGTTTTAGGGTAGGGTTTGGGTTTTGGGGTACAGGGGTGTTTTTAGGTTTTAGGGTAGGGTTTGGGTTTTGGGGTACAGGGGTGTTTTTAGGTTTTAGGGCAGGGTTTGGGTTTTGGGGTACAGGGGTGTTTTTAGGTTTTAGGGTAGGGTTTGGGTTTTGGGGTACAGGGGTGTTTTTAGGTTTTAGGGTAGGGTTTGGGTTTTGGGGTACAGGGGTGGTTTTAGGTTTTAGGGTAGGGTTTGGGTTTTGGGGTACAGGGGTGTTTTTAGGTTTTAGGGCAGGGTTTGGGTTTTGGGGTACAGGGGTGTTTTTAGGTTTTAGGGCAGGGTTTGGGTTTTGGGGTACAGGGGTGTTTTTAGGTTTTAGGGCAGGGTTTGGGTTTTGGGGTACAGGGGTGTTTTTAGGTTTTAGGGCAGGATTTGGGTTTTGAGGTACAGGGGTGTTTTTAGGTTTTAGGGCAGGGTTTGGGTTTTGGGGTACAGGGGTGTTTTTAGGTTTTAGGGTAGGGTTTGGGTTTTGGGGTACAGGGGTGTTTTTAGGTTTTAGGGCAGGGTTTGGGTTTTGGGGTACAGGGGTGTTTTTAGGTTTTAGGGCAGGGTTTGTGTTTTGGGGTACAGGGGTGTTTTTAGGTTTTAGGGCAGGGTTTGGGTTTTGGGGTACAGGGGTATTGTAGGGTTCAGGGGTAGGTTTGTGTTTTGGGATAATTAAATTATATTTAACATTTTTAAATTAATTAAAATATATTTAATGAATTAAATTAATTTTATTACATTAATTACATTTTTAAATTAAATTAATTAAATTAAATAAATTATTTCAATTAATTTAATTTCAATTTTAAAAATATGTACATTAAATTAATTTCATTATTTTAATTAAATTAAATTATTTCCTTTTTTATTAAAATTACATTTATTAAATAGATATTATTTTATTAAAATAAATTAATGGCTATTTTAAAATGTATTTTAATTAAATTAATTAAATTAAATTAATTAAATTAACTTAATAACATTTTTTTAAAAAAGGTATACTTACCTATACTTACGATGTAATGCCATGCGTTGTATTAGCATCTGCTATGTAATGCCATGCGTTGTAATGGCATCCGATGTAATGGATCCTGCGTTGTAAAAATTCCGTTGTAACGGAATGCGATGTAAAAATCCGCGTTGTACTGACACCAATCCGGTTTTTTTTTATCGCCAAGCATCGCCGGATATTATCGCAGAGATAACGTGCTATTAGCAACGTTTATCTCTAAAGCGATAAAATATCCGTTGATAGCTGCGAAATGCGTGAATATCGCTGAGAATACAGTGATATACACGCATTAATGCCAATAGGGTCTTAGCCATAATATCCACCTCCCATTGGAAATAATGGCTAAGAACTGGTCTGAGCAGGCGTTAGCTTTTGGAGATATTCGCGCTTAGCGCGAATATTTCCATCGCTACGCCTGCGTTGATAATAGGCGATAGCGATGTTAGCGACTGTTTTTAGTCGGGAACAGGTTGGGTACGCCCACTTTGCATGTCATTAGCGATAAATATTGATGACATGCAAAGCGGGCCCCAAACCACTCGCTATTACTTAAAAGCTGTCGCTAACTGATGTTAGGGACAGCTTGCTAATAGGGAGAAGAAATTATCACCGCTTAGCGGCCAAAAACGGCCGCTAAAGCGGCGATAATTTAATTTTGCCCGCCTTGATAATATGCCCCATAGTTCGGGAAAAAGCAAAATATGTATTTGTTTGTCTAGGCAGCTTAATAAGACCAGTGTGAAGAGATCTGATTGGGTAGTGTGTGTGTTAAATAAATGCAGCTTGTCAGTCTGTATTTTCTTGTATCCAGTGGTCAATTAATTAAATGTGAATTTGTGGATGGTATCCTTGGCTGCCGATGGACTTGTCTGTGTTAGGTTTTATAGGCCCAGATAAAGACTGTCATTCAGGAGTGAAATGAGAAAATAGTTTGATGCGAGTCTGTCTCCTCAGACGGTACCAAAATGGGAAACGGGAAGCTCCAGGGGCTTGGGGTGCAAAGTCTAAGCACGTCACTGAGGGAACATCTGTAAATGAAGGACAGACAATTACCATAGGGTCCATTTCAGGACTTTATGCAGTCTAGTGAACAAGAACCTACATTTATCACAGAAGCATATAAATAACCATTGTTGTTGGGTCTGGGCTGCAACCTTGCATTCAGGGATATACCCCAGGCTCAGGATTCTTGTTGGTGCGGTTGGAGATGTACATCCAGGAGCGTGATCCGGAAACAAACTAGGTTTCACTTCAATGAGGACTAGACGTACAGTTTGGAAATTAGAAGGGGAAGCCAAATTCTTAGTATGTGTTCCGACTATTCACCAACTATACATTCTTTGACTTACTCTAAGTGGTCTAACATGTATCCCAAAATGATTTTATTTTTTATTTTTGCATAATTTCATATTCCTTCTGAAGTGTTGATCTATGTGCTTACCACCAATGAATATCATAAAGCTTATGGGAAAGAAGAATGGCCATGCATCAATAGTTGATTGGGAAGTAAAACAGTCACATGTGCAGTCATGAGAAGAGGGTGAATTTGTGCGAAACAAAAGCAAATGAAGACGGTACCATCTTTCCACAAAAGCTGCCACGTGAAAATAGTTGTAGTTAAGCGTTGCCTCTATGCCCCATGCATGCGGCAGCTTCACTATGAATGTGGCCTGTGGAAAAGGTGGCAAATTATTTTTACACATACAGGTCTTACTTTCTGCATAGGTATCGCCCATGATGCATTGGCCAGCTGCAACTCAGGATAATTGTGTAGAGATGAATATTCAGCCTCCAGTTTTGGACAAGGGTCAATTATAAGAAGTCCTAGAGGGTGCAGAATGTTCTACTACTTGGAAAGAGTCCACCAAACGTCCCCTTCAGTATTTCACAATAGATTCAGTATCATGTTAAAGTAGGGTCAGCGGAAGTGGCATCTCCTAGGTTGGAAATTGAGTGGTTGACATCACCCCTGGATAAAGGTGACATTTTGTACCCGAAAACAAAAGGAAAAGTACCTCTGCTACATACCCGGTAGCCCCTCTCCAACCCGACATTTAGGCATAGTTATTTGCCTAATATATAGTTATAATGTGTCCATGATTGTACTCCCAACCTCTTCATTTGTACGCAGACAATGTGTCTTGTGTCTGTGGATCAGAAACCACATGGTGAAAATAAAAAACATTGATAGAGAAATTTTTAAAAATATGCAGGGGATCATAAGGTGATCACAGTGCAAGACTGTCTGTCTGACAGTGTGAAAAGCAAGACTATTTTATAGTAAGTTAACAACAAAAATGTAATTTACCTATAGCTGTGCAGTTTTAAAGTCTAACACCTAGGGCCCCATTAGGATGACGGGCGGAGTTAGTCCGTCCGCCATCCTATCGGAATTCGAGACCGCCCACCATAAGGGCGGGGGTCCCGTGGGGGGTATTAGGATGCGCCCGCCACAGTGGCCTGCATTGTTAACATTGTGGCGGGCAGTGCTCTCAGCACCGCCTGCCACAATGCTAAAAATGCACATTTGCATTTACATTAACAAAGCGGCAAGCACCGTGCTTTGTTAATGTAAATGCAGGGGGGTACCACAGGTACCCCCCGTGTGCACCCCCCCACCTGTCCTGCACTCCGGTGGCCCACAGGGGGCCCCCGAAGTGAAGACCGCATGCCTTTCCGTGGCGGCATCACCGCCACGGAAAGGCATCTGTTCTGGGCAATGCTAATATGGCTGGCGGTATCTAGTGTACACCGCCACCATAATAATCCTTTTCCGCCCCGGCCGCAAGGCGACCGGGGCGGAAAAGCGGAGGATGGTCTTCCTGCCCGCCGCGGTCCCCGCGCCATACTAACATGGCGGGGGGAATTTAGGTGTGGATGGCGGGAGGATGACCCCCGCCAGGCCGGCGGTGGCTACCACCAGCCTGGCGGGGGCAATCCGCCCGCCATCCTAATGGGCCCTTAATCTTGCAAAGATTGAATGATCTTTCAGCATGGCATACATTCCCTTTTATTCCAGACAAAGTATATTTCTGGAATTAAAGCAACAGATCTCTAGGTTAGATTGAACGTTATCGATGTCCTGTAATTGAGACCCTCTGCTCCTACGATACTCCCTTGGAGCCTCCAAAAGCTCCTCCAAGGCACTTCACAGGCAGCCCCCTTACTATTCTAGTCCTGAGGGCCACACACAGCTCTGTCACTACACTTCACTCCTGCTCAGCAGTGTCTCTGCCGATTTGGTTTTGAGGCTGCTCCGATTTGCAACAATGCTACTAATCTAGTAAAGGACCTCATATTTCTCTTCATCAAACCTCAGTCTTAGCTTGCAAGACCAAAGCTATGAGCAAACAGAAGCTATGCCAAAGCACCCACAGCCCAACACTGCAGCCCTTCCACTATTCCAAATTCGGTTCACGTAATGCTCCACCTGCTGTATCCCCACTCCCACGCATCTGAGGGGCCCACTGCACTCTGAATTTTGTCATATTTGACTACCCGACCAGAGGCTAGATACCCTTTTACCCTTCCTTTGTTAGGGCTGATGTTACCCTTGATGCACCATGCCTGAGAAAAGAGAGAAACCAACTGCAGATTTGTTGACAGAAGGAGGAAAGGAGACGGAGAGGGCTGATGAGATATGGGTAACAGGTGAAAATGAGTCACTGAAAAATGAGGTAGTTGGGATGTCACAGTAGACCGGGCCACTGAGGCTAAGAGTAGCATGCAGTAGTAATGCATATCTCCAAATGATAAATAGACTTCAGCATGATTGAAGACAGTGAAAGTGATAGCAGGCCAAGCCATGAAAAATACGCAAGAATTATAAGGGGCAGATGTACAAAAATCTGATTCACAAAAAGTTGTTGCAAATTGTACACTAGCGTTTTGTGAATCCAATAAGTTTTGGGAACACACCTATAGACTGATAGGTTGGTTTGCAAAATCACCATTTAGAATGGTTCGCACTTTGACCATCCTCATCAATATTCACGAATAGGTCGCAAATTGAGACTTACTTGGATATGATGCCATCACAGGGATGGTGGCCTGCTGGGTCAGCCAGGAGTGAGACGTGAAGTCTTCAAAGACATTCTCAATAAAGAAGTGATTGTTTCCAAACAAGTCGTCAGTACTGCAGCGCATACATCCCTTCTAGCAGCTAAGAGATAGTGTCATGGTTTGGCCTTTCGCCACTTTTCTTGGCTCAGATTCACATGACTGAGAACTGAGGCACAACACAAGATTTTGAAGCTCCCTTTTTTAGGGAACACATTGGGGTCTATTAGTATGTCGGACGGATCACCACTGCCCGCATGGCGGTAGCGACTCACCCACCATTTACCATTGCCCACATCCCATTTCCCCCCACCATATTATGATGGCGGGGGGACCCCAGCGGACGGAAAGAGGGTCCGCCGAAAAGGGGTTATATATGGTGGCGGTGTCTGCAAGATACCGCCATCCATATTAAGATGCAGGCGGTAATGTGCCTTTCCAGGGCTGCGTTGCCGCCATGGAAAGGCATGCGGTGTCGGCATGTGGGGGCCCGTTGCGGGCCCCCAGAGTGTAGGGGTGGTGGGGGGTGCACAGGGGGGGTACCTATGGCACCCCCCTGCATTTGCATGCACAATGTGGCAGGCACCGCGTGGTGCCTGCCACGCTGTGCATGCAAATGCACAACATGCCTTTTTTCCATTGCGGCGGGTGCTGCTGAAAGTACCGCCCACTGCAATGTAAAAAATGCTGGATGTGCCCGCCAGTGTGGCGGATGCATTCTAATCTTCCCCACGGGACCGCCACACTTATGGCGGGGGGTCCCTTTTGCCGGGACGATAGCGGGCAGACTTTGTCCGCACGCCATCATAATGGTCCCCATTGTTTGGATCACATGCTGATGATGAGATGCCTCTCATGAAAACAAAATTAGACACACTACAGGTCATCAGATTGGAGAAAAGAAAAAAATACAGGTTACATTCCTTTAAACCCTATGACTGTCAATATTACCCTCAGAGGGTTTAAACCATTCACTGGCCACAAGTTCAAGATCAGCAGAACCACTAGCAGGAGATACCTCAATCCAGATGCAGTGGAGGTCACCAACAGTCTGCCTCAGCCTTTAAACCGGCCACTGGTGGCAAAAAATGAGTTCTCACTACACTCTCTTCTAATAACCATTCAGCTCGGGGGAAGCATTACATTTCGCTTGGAAGAGTGGAAAAACATAGCCAGTAGCATATGTGTTTGGAATATTTTGTAAAATTATTACTGTAGCAAATCAAATTACTTCAAATAAACTTTACTTGGATTCATAAAAGAAAGCCTTAAAAGTTGAAACATACAGAGACATAAAATCTGATTACTTTAAATGGACACATATAAAATAACAATCCAGTAGCGGAACCCCCCACAATTTAATGTATATTGTCAAGTATATAAAAAGCACAGGTTAAGAAAAAAGATCACATACAATACATATAAAACATAGCATGCAGTTATAAAGTGTCACGTGCCAAGTAGGACATTTGTTCCTCTACATATTTGACCTTGTGATGTGGGCTAAAACTTCACAATTTGTCAAGAACCTAGTTATCCGGGCACTAACCAGGCGCCAAACAAGCCCTGATTTTTACAAAAGATTTCAAATATCCCACAATAAAAAAATAGACAATCCTCTTTCAACAACTGCAAATAAAAAAGGGCAGGGCGAGCCTGAGAGAAATTCACCTTCTTTAAAATGGGAACCAGAAAATGCCTTCGCGCGTTTTAGAAAACCTACATAAATACATAAAGTGCAGCAAATCCTGTGGAGACTGGCCGTCGCAGCCACAGGATGCAAGTACTTGTCCTCTACTGCACCCCTTAGGCCTTGCTAACAGGAGGTGAAAAAGATTAATCCGAAATCTTGTTAATAAAAACCTCTCATGTATAGATAAGGACCCTAACAAGGAGGGCTCCGTTAGCGGGGTTGTTTTAAGCATTTAAAACTTTCTAACACTTGGTTTCTGCACCTCCTGTTCATACCTTTCCATTTTCTTGAGGGTTAAAAAAGCTAAACTAACTGATTCCACATCTTTATGGACAATAGTTTCAGGTTTAAACAATAAATCAGCTCGCCCTAACCCTTCCAAACTTCTTCTAATGTAACTTAACCTGGGAATTCGCATTGCATTTTCAAGAGACATGCACTCCTGTAAAATCAAATGGTTTAAAGGTAACTCCTCAATCATCCAATACTTCATCCAAAACACAAGGGGGCGTAGAGCCAGAGTGTCGCTTAGAAAGGGGACTCCCAGCTCCTTATGGGCCGCTAAATTGGATAAACCGCATGGAACAACCGCTACAGGAATTTATTCTCAATCACCTGAAGGGAATTCACAGCGATAGGACCCCATATTTCACTTCCATAGCTATCTACTACCATGCTTTTAAAATGGTAAACTTTTAACATGTAGCAAGTTCAATTATCCTCCACCACTAGTTCCACCAAAGAAGTCATCTTCTTTTCATTGGGATTAACTTTGTCAAGAAGTCTCTATCCTCTTGCAAAGACAAGTTGTGGGAAAAAAATTATACTTACTTTCAAAGCAATGTGCATTTCTTCCTGTTACTTTCTTGTAATGCAGCGAAAGCTCTTACCAAATTTCAGTACACCACCAAAACACCTATTTTCACCATCTCTAGCTGGGCCGATAAAAAAACAACAACAGCCTTTACAAATTATTCACCATCTTGATTACCAAACCTTGGTCCTCCAATGGATCTTTTTGTTGAGCTAACAGAGACTTCGATATTTAGAGACAGTTAGGCAATTTTCTTATGAGGACCTGATATAAAGAAATGCCAAATACATGTTTATTTCATCACTTTCTCTGAGACTTCTAAACCACTTATCTTGAGACAAGAAAGTTAAGATCCAAAAATGACACATATAAGAAAATAATTATTCATGGAAATCATATATCTAGAACCTCAATTTGAATGGATCGAACATGAAATCGCATTTCACATCAGTTTTAATATTTGATAGTTAAAGCAAATAGCAACACATTACAAAGTAGATTCAATAATGATTATTTGCTGGTTGCCTAGAGAGGCAGAGAAACAATACAAATGTGAGATTCATTTGTCATATCATACAAACCAAATATGGTTGAGATATAGTCTGTCTTTGATAAGGATCTGGTCAAATCAGAACTGTAGCACAGCGTGCCACAGAAGGAGTAAGTTAACCATTCAGCCAAAAGGTTTTTCTTGGCTCAACTTTACCAGCTGGCAAAGTGCAGATTTGGGACAGTCAGGAAGGTTCAGTTCAAGGGTTTTGGCATTGAGGGGAAATAAAAAGTTTAGTCCGACAGCATGCCAGAAATGGAAAATAGGAAAATGACAGCCAGCCCGACTCCTCCTCCAAGGGGCAATGATACTTCCAAAAGTTCACTTTTGACACCCACAAAGTATCTTTCCTGTCAGCCCATATGGTTTCCATCGGTTGCTCACAATGGGCTACTCATGGTGTAATCAATACCTCACTAAGAAATGAGGAAGCATTAAGTAATCCTTTTGCAAATTCGTTAAGTTCCAAATGTTCATCCTTTTTACTGAAGTACGAAACTTCCTTTTACTCACAGTCTGTCCGCTCCAGGCGCTTTCCCTGGGTTTTCAATCATATTGATACATTTCTGTCAAGAATGTTGCAAAATCAAAAGTGAACCCATTGTTATTAAATACAAAAAGAAACTTAATGGAAAGTTCTCACAGCATCTAAAGTGACTACTTCAGCTCGATTCTACCTTTTGAGCAAGAAAGAAAAAGCATCTGAGGCCTACATGAAAATTCACTGAATAATTACCATGTTATGATTATTATAAATCGGACATCAATAAGGGGCCGATTCCGATTCGGTAAAATGCCATCCGAATAACCGTACGGAGATTTCTTCCCATACGAATCGTAGGCAGAACAGTACCCGTACGTACGATGTAGTCCGGTGCATCAGGATATGGTGCGTTCACCCCTGGATTTCAGGGGTGTGGTGCGTATGTCCCCGTGCGTACACACCATGATTGTAGGTGTACGGACCGTAGGGGTACGGTTCGTACACCCCAAGGTCGTAGGTGTACGTTGCGTACACCCCGTGCATACACCCTTGGATTTTATTGGTACGGTGTGTATGTGATAGTGTTGCCCTCCATACGAATTGCTCATACGCGACATTTACTGTACGAATCGCGTACTCAATCCCCGGTCCGGATCGTACTTGGCGGGTCGTACGGCGTTTTTATGAATCGTTGGGTCCACTGTGCGGGTCGATGTCTTATGGATTAACCCTTCATTTTCGTATGATTCGCAATGATTCGGACGTATTTCCTTGCAACGAATCATACTACGCGATTCGGACGGATCCGTACGATTCATACAGAAACGGCTACGAATACGAATCGTCGTCCGGATTCGTTTTCCGAATCGGAATCGACCCTTAAGTGTTTTTTGATTTCTCTTGATTAATTCAATCCCTATTCTTCTTAAGCAGTCACATGTCATTATTAAGCAATACTAAAAAAACTTTATAACTTCTTTTACATGTCGATCATTTTTTCAAAGCATATAAACTGCAGTTTTCCTTACTATAGATTATTACTGAATTAAGAATTTTAATAATTTCAAGAGCTTTATTATGCACATCATTTCATTTGAACATATATTAGCAGTTATGTTCACCACAATATCTATGTTAACTAAGGTTTGTTTCTTAAAACAAGTGTTTACATGCATGGTGAATATCATTATTTCTTCTCTCTCTTTGTTTATATTTTGACGTTCTCATGTTTAAAACAATTCGGCATGCTTTTACGATGCAGTATGAAATCTCACGTTTTTCAGCTTAACCGGTTTACATATTGTCAACGAGAAATACATATCGTAATCTCATTAGAAAGTGAGAATTGATAGAGGAAAGCGTCATTTAAAATTTACGCTCCATCCCTTGTAAAGAAGAAAGGACCAAAGAAACAGCTCAGACTCATTCTTCTTCTGTAGAAAGTGAGCAAATGGATTTGCAAAGAAAAGTTCAGAATGTTGCCTCTGCATCATAGCTACCCCCAGCTCCATCGAGGGATTGACTATAGTGCATAGGTCTTTAAGATACCCTTTTACACATACCGAAAGAAAATTGCAAATTCCTGAGTTTTAGAGTGGGAAGAGGCCTTTTTCAAAGTGCATGGCAGTCATTTCAGCACATCTAATGAGGCTAAAGGTATTTGTCTACCCTTATCTAGAGGATTTGCTGATCAAAGCTTCAATGTATCAGCAAGTGTACCAACATTGACAGATTGCTATTATCACCATCAACAGATTGGGATTGCATGTAAATCATGAAAGATCAATTGCCTTCCCAGAACAACCCCTTTATTTTCTGGAAGCTGTTCGGGATATGACAACACAACAGTATTTCCTTTGAAAGAGAGACATTTATCTATCCTTCAGAAATGTTGCAATCCAAAAGCAAGGTAAATATCATCTCTTCTAAAATCAATGACACCCTGAATCTTACTGGTCCCAGATGCATGCACAAACATGAGACCTCAGCATCAATGTCAGGAGGATCAGTAGGACCAGCTCTGGGGAAAATGGCAAGAAAAAGTGACCCTAACAACATACACAGAGCAATCGCTCAACTGGTGGTGTCTTCCAGAGCATCTGCTGAAGATAATGAGTTTTTATCAACACATCCCAACACTGACCATAGTAATGGAGGCCTCCTTATCATGGTAGGATGCTCACATGGATCACCTTCAGATTCAAGGCACTTGCTCTCCAAAGGAACAGACACATCACATCAACCTCCTTGTGTTGAAAGCTAGCTTTGAATGCTTTCCTTCTGTCCTTCAAGATGAACTCCCTCCTTGTACAGACAAACAATGCAATGACCATGCATTATCTGAAGAAGCAGGGAGGGACAAGATCCACAGTGCTGACCCTGTATGCACAAGCAATCTGGAAATTGCTAGTGTGCAGGAATCCTCAAATTACAGCTGTCCATCTGCCATGCATCCAGAATGTTCTATTAGACACTCTGAGCAGAACCATTATAGAGAACCACGAATGGATATTAAACAAACCAGTTATACAGGACATCTTTTGCGATTGGCCTTTCCCTCAAATAGACCTCTTCCCAAAAAGAGAAAACTAGAAATTCCCGGACTTGACTTCAAGGATTTCCCAACTCGGCACAATTGGGAATGCCCTTTGGATCACATGGTCAGTGAGATTTCTGGACCTATTGTTTCCCATTCCTCTACTGCGGTCAGTGTTCATCAAATTAACTCACTTAAAGACCAAAATGATTTTTGTCACCCTGGAGTGGCACCTCCAAAGGTGGTTCACAGATCTTTTCCACCTCTCTGACTGGCCACAGAGAAGGTTGCTGTCCAGATCGAACCTTCTGTACAATTTCAGAGACCTGATAGTTTAGCCCAACCTTCAAAACTTGAACATGGTAGCTCGGCTCCTGAACTTATAAATATGGCCTTTGTAGTCTTCCTCATGGGTGGATGGACATGTTGAGAGAAGCTATAAGACCATTTATTAGGGTGTCCTACTCCTTTAAATGGAAGAGGTTCTGCACCTGATGTGCACAAAACGTTGTTGATCTTATCACCTGCTAAGAAGAAGCAGTGCTTCCATATCTACTTCATTTGGCTAAAGCAAACCTGCAATTGTCCTATTTTAAAGTCCACCCTGCTGCTGTTACGACCTAGAGAACATGTCCTTCACAAATTTTCTTTTTTTTAAAAAGATTCTTGTAGTTGAGTTTTTCTTTGAAGGCATTAAGAAAATGTATCCTCCAATTGAGAGACACCACCTCCATGAGAGTTGAATATTGTCTTTTCACATCTCAAGGGCCCTCCATTTGAACTTTCACATATGGCTTCCCTAGAACACTTATCATGGAAACCATCACTCCAAGTCGCTATAACCTCTGCCTGCAGAGTTAGAAAACCTCAGGCTATTTGTTACTGTTGCAAAGTCATCCTGTGCCCTGGCCCCCCCGCCCCCCCCCCTCAACGTTTTGCTGACTGGTACTGGTGGTAACTGACCCTGACAGCCATGGGCTCTGCCTAACCAGGCCTAGGGCCAGTGCTATGCTGAAAACACTTTGAATACAGTGAAAACACATACATACACTAGGGTACACTAAGGGTTGGGATACCCCTGGATTGGTATGACCTACCCCATAGGGCCCTAGTACATAATAGGGCAGGGATACTGAAACTACCTTTCAGTCCCTAGTATATATTAGGGCATGTTAGTTTAGAGGCAAGCAGCCCTTTTCTGCACTTGCATGTCTGCACTGCTGAGTCTGATGTCAGTTTAAACATAGCCCTGTGCTGCAGGACTGCTTTTAGAAAAGTAAATTGTGCCCAAAATTGACTTTGGTGGTCGGAGCACTGTGGAGGGAGGACCTGCAATTTGTCTGCTCATTGAGAACCCCTAAAGTCTCCCCTAGGTATACCAGGGGTGGGGGTCCTGTAGATATAGGCAGAGCACTTATACAATTATGTTTTGATAAGTCATGGTGCTGGAAAAATGGCTCAAGTCATTTTTCCCATTGAAAACCCCCAGCCACATAGATTGACATGGTAGGAGGTTGTTAACTAATAATTCTTGATAGGATAAGACTTTCAGGACCATTTATTAATAAATCCATCAATATGATATTGTTGAATTTCTCCTAAAATGTACCTACAAGAAGTTATAATACTTTCTTGTTTGTAAGTCCAAATTCAGTCTTCCAGTGGTCTGTCCTGATTTGTCACAGTTAAGGGGATTATCCAGGCTTCTTTGAAGAGGTGATAAAGAGCCCCTGGGGTTGAACAGCTCTGCTGGGAGGGCAGTGTCCCATTGCACATGACTGCAAAGCAGGGGGGGAGAGTTGTAAACAATGGACTTCAAGGAAAGGGAAGACCCCAGTGTCATTTACAACCTTACCCTGTGTACCCCCAGCCAAATGCTAGGATTAAGGATGGAATGAGCAGATGCAAGGGGGAGATCTATGGAAACTAGCCATCCAAGGGGATTGTTTAGCCAGCTCCTCTCTCCCTGCTGGAAAATCAGCCATTATGAATTTGGAAGAATTGGTGCACTCTGGGACAAAATAGTGCCATACTCAGCAGGAAGTGGTCAGATCTTTGGGTGGAACCCTAAAGCCCAATGGACAGGAGTGGCCTTTTGCTTGACCCAGAGAAGTTGGTATAAGTATCTGAGAGGGGCGGAGCCCCTCAGATCTGCTGCTTGAAACCTAAGAAAGCAAGAAGGCCATGAAGGAAGTTTGATGTGCATTTCCAAAGGTCTGCACTCTGAAGACTGCACCTTCTGCACCATCTGCAACTACAGCCTGTGGATTACTTTGCTGCAAAAGGACTAAAGAGTGGACTCCCTGCAAGCTACAGGTTAACAGAGCTCACCTAGAACATCACCACCAAGAATCCTTAACCTGGATAACTACCAGTTGATTTGTAAGGGTTTTGTCCAAGTTGATTGTAGGAACTGACTTCCTGAGCTTTCAAGGACCATCTTGGAGATTCCAGACCCTTGGAGTGAGTTTGAGACACTTTGGGACCCTTTGGGGAACTTCAGAAAGAAGTTCCAGGAGTTTGGAGAACTTTGGAAAAAAGCTCCATAAGGGGACCGACTCAACCTAGCCAGCCAAGCCACCTGCCTTCAAACACGAGCCGGTCTGCCTTCCACATTCGTACAGCTGAAAAGCTCCGTAGGCCCTACTTCCAGAGTTTGACTGGGAGTAGGCAACATCTGAGGACGGCGAACCCTCAGCGAAGTCAGCCTGGTGAAGAGCATTGAGGGACCCCGCATAGTACAGCTCCAGAAAACTTTCTAAGTCCGAAGGTAAATATTGTGACGGGGACCTACCGCGAGTGGAGGCCGAGCAGGGCTCCATTGCGGTCGGCCTGAAACTTTGACCCGGTCTATCGCGACCAGATGTACCGATAGGGTGCTATAGTTTTCTATGTGCTAGAAATTGCAAAATCTTTGAAAATTCATATCTCCGGTTCCCTACATGGGATTTTTTGTCGTTTTGGTGTCATTTTAAAGATACAAATATTTCCTATTTGTATAAATTGGTATTGGATTGTTATTATGAGTTGCGTCCTAATTATTTACTGAATTGGTGTTTTTAAATGCTTCACAAACCTGTATTTGAAGTTAAGCCTGCCTGCTTGCAGCCAAGCTACTAAGGGTTGAGCATAGGAATCATTTTCTAAGACCTATTCTGAGCCCCATACTGTGTTAGTGGCCTTATTGCCAGTGGCAGATATACATTTGCCCCTACTAATAATCCACTTTCCAACAGTTACCACTAACCTTCCAAAGTTTTTATACAGTAATTGGGTAGTGATGAGAACTCACCCCAAATTCGACCCTTAAAGTGGTGTAATCAGGTTAGCATTAACTACCTTTTTTCAGAATCCTACTTCTCCATCAAAAAGGTCCCCCACACTCATAATGTGAGAAGGGTTTAAACATTTAGGGGCCTATTACGATGGAGGAAAAGCATGTGTAACTTCACTGCGGGGGCCTGTTGTGGGCCCCCTGGGTGAAGGGGGGGTGGGGGGTACCTATGGTACCCCCCCCTGCATTTGTATGCAGAAATCGTCAGGCACTGCACAGTGCCTGCCGCTTTCTGCATACAAATGCAATGTATGCATTTTTACCATTGCGGCGGATGCAGCTTTAAGCCGCACCGCCGCAATGGTAAAAATAGAGGATGTGACCGCCAGGGTGGCGGTCACATCCTAATTGCACAGGAGGGAACTCCGCATAGCTCCTCTATGGTGGCGGACGGACTCAGGTCCGTCCGCCATCATAATCGGCCCTTTAATCTGGATAAAACATAAGAACTTGAGAAAGTCCAAACAATTGTTTGCAAGCTATTGTCCATTGCATACAGGGCTTGCCATATCCAAGCAATCCTTATCAAAGTGAATAGTCTCTTGCATACTCCTGTGCTACCAGAAAGCCAACAAAACCTCAACTGAAAGCTGAAGGCCAATTCAAACAGAGGTAAAGCAGCTACTGCTTCATAACTGAGAAAAATTCAAATCTCTGAGATCTGCAAGGCATCAACCTGGGGATGTGTTCACACCTTCACAAGACACTGATGTCTTGATTCTGACCCTAGAGCAGATGCCCAAATAGGACAAGCTTCTTTGAGCATTCTCCTTCTCTAGTTATTTTTAATATCTTTTAACTACTCTCTTGTTGTTTATGGTATGAGCCAGCCATTCTATTCACTGTGTGTGATTATCAATGGATATTCTCTAGAGGGGAAGGAACAGTTTCTTAACTGTAATCCAAGTTCTTCTCCAGGGAAATTGTCTACATTAAAATCATGAACAACCCTCTCTCCTCCCCAATGAAAGAGATAAAGTTTGGTTTATAATTTCCAACTAACAACTTCATCAATAAGAATGAAGGTGGTCATTATGATAGCGGTTAATTCTCACTGGCTGCCTGCTGGTGGCAGATTCCCCGCCACCGTGCGGCCATTCTTTGCCCATCAGATAAGGATTGTGGGCAGATTGATGCCAGATGGGAAGTTCGCCCACCATGGGTCCAACATAAGCAATCGTTACGATTGCTTGTCGGACCCACCCCGCATTCACAAAATGGTGACGGTGCCTAGCAGGCACCATCCGCCAGATTAGGATGCTGCATCCCCGCCAGCCTGTGTATGGTGGTTCAGCTGCCCTTCACAGGCTGGTGGGGATGTACTTTGGGGGCCCTTTTACCGGGGCCCCCTTCAGCAAGGGCACTCCAATTTTGCACTTGGGGGCATCTATGGTGCCCCCCAACATTTCCCTGCACCACGTGGCAGGCACCGCGTGGTGCCTGCCTCGTAGTGCAGGGAAATGCAAAACTTGAATTTTTACCATCGCAGCGGGTGCTGCAGCCGGATCACTGACAGAATATCGACAGTCAAAACATTGAGGTACAAAAATATCAACACCAAAATATCGATGTCCAGAATATCGAAGTTCTATCTACATTAAGGTAAGTACAAAAATATTGAGAAAAAAATATTGTTGTTAAAAATATCGTACCCTGCAACGTCCCCCGTACGTACGATGAAGTACGATTCGTACCAGGAGCTGGACTCCGTACGAATCGTACAGAGACCGTACAAATCAAATCCCTGTACGAATCTCCCTTGGAACCGCTGTACGCGATATCTGCGGTTCGCGGCTGGTTTTTCCAAACCCAGCAAGTACGATATGTGTCAGGCTCGCACCGTACGACCCTTTTTCTACGGGAGCTGAAAACAGCCGTAAAAGCAGAGTTTGCCCCAAAACAGGTACGGAACGCCCCCCCCGGGTATGGTGCGTACACCCCATGATCGCAGGGGTACTGTGCATACCCCTGCGATCATGGGGTGTACGCACTGTACCCCTGCGATCATGGGGTGTATGGACCGTACCCCATGTTCGCTGGGTGTACGGTGCGTACACCCTGCGATCGCAGGTGTACGGTGCGTACACCCCATGATCCCAGGGGTACGCACTGTACCCCGCGATCATGGGGTGTGCAGACCGTATGGTGTGTATGTGATTGTGCGCTTTTCCGTACGAATCGCCCTTACCTGACGTGGACCGAACGAATCGCGTCCTCATACCCCGGTCCGGATCGTACTCGTCGTGTCGTACAGCATGTTTATGATACGTACAGCGAGGGCTCCGGATACGCATCGTACGGACGTTTTTTTTCCAGGATCGGAATCGACCCCAAAATGTTTAAATTTATAAGCAATACATTTAATATAAAAAACATATTTATGTATAAAATATAATATATACTAAATAATATTTATAAATATTTATTTTAATAAGATATACATTGTTAAAAAACATTAAAAATTATAAATACGTATATATATATATATATATATATATATATATATATATATATACACATACACCAATAATATACATTTAAAATATATAGATATATATTTTAAATTAAAATAATTTTTAAAAAATTATCTTTTAAAAATACATTTTACACTACATTAACTAAAACAGTAAAGAAAATATTGGATAGCAGAGAGGACAAAGTTACTATTCCTACTCCAGAGAGTGCAACAGTAGGGAAAGTGTTGGATAGCGTAGGGGTAAAAATGACTATTCTCACTCCAGCGAGTGCAACAGTAGAGAAAGTGTTGAATAGCGTAGGGGTAAAGTTTACTATTCCAACTCTAGCGAGTGCAACAGCAGGAAAAGTGTTGGATAGCGTAGGGGTAAATATTACTATTCCCACTCCAGAGAGTGCAACAGTAGGGAACGTTTTGGATAGTGTAGGGGTAAAAATTACTATTTGCACTTCAGTGAGTGCAACAGTAGGGAAAGTTTTGGATAGCGGAGATGTACAAATTACTATTCCCACTCCAAAGAGTACAAAAGTAGGGAGAGTTGTATAGCATAGGGGTAAAAATGACTATTCCCCCTCCAGAGAGTGCAACAGTAGGGAACGTTTTGGATAGCGTAGGGGTAAAAATTACTATTCCCACTCCAGTGAGTGCAACAGTAGGAAAAGTTTTAGATAGCTGAGGGGAATAATTTACTATTCCCACTCCAGCGAGTTCAAGAGAAGGGAAAGTGTTGGATAGCGGAAGGGAATAATTTACTATTCCCACTCCAGTGAGTGCAACAGTATGGAAAGTGTTGGATAGCAGAGGGGTAACATTTACTATTCCCACTTCAGCGAGTGCGACAGTAGGAAAAGTGTTGGATAGCGGAGGGGAATAATTTACTATTCCCACTCCAGCGAGTACAAGAGTGGGGAAAGTGTTGGATAGCTGAGAAGAATAATTTACTATTTCCATTCCAGTGAGTGCAACAGTAGGGAAAGAGTTGAATAACGCAGGGGTGAAAATTACTATTCCCACTTCAGCGAGTGCAACAGTAGGGAAAGTGTTGGATAGCGGAGAGGAATAATTTACTATTTCCACACCAGTGAGTGTTACAGTAGGGAAAGCGTTGGCTTGCATAGGGGAATAATTTACTATTCCCACTGAAGCAAAATATTTTAAAATATTTAACAAACAATCAATTAATTTAAATAATTGTTGCCTCCCATCATATTCCCCCATACATGACACCACCAATGTTCTGAAACATCACACTATTAACATAAGTTATTAACTAATATCTATTCAATTATTAAAATCAATAACATTTTAAAAACAATTAATAATAACATATTTCACACAATTAACAGTATAACACAACTTATATTAAATTCTATAATATAAAATGTAAAAAAATATATTGAAATTAAATTACTTCCCACCCTACTCCCCTATAAGCCCACACCACACTTAAAAAAGCCCACCATTAATATATTGGCCAATTAATTATTAATAATTCACAAACAATTATTAACTAATTAATAATATTTTATTTCCCACAATTAACAATATAAAATAGCAAATAGTTAAATATAAACTATTAAACATTATTATTAATTAATTATTTATAATTTAAATTACTTCCCACCCTATTCCAATATAAACCCACAACTTGTTCCCCAAAAATGACACAATTATTATATTTAACAATGAAATATTTATAATAACAACCAATTAATGACTACTAATAAAATATATTTCCACAATTAACAATTTAAAACAATAAATACTTAATTATTAATCAATAAAACCCACTCCAAAAAATACAATTAATATATGTACCAATTAATTATTAATAACTAACAACCAATTATTAGCTGAAATAATTAAATCTAATCACTTCCCCGACCCCCGGAAAACATCTTCAGTTCTACCTCTACTCAAAAAATCCAATTCAGACCCCCGAGAACCTGGAAATTACAGACGGATTGCAAGAATCCCATTTGCCTCGAAAGTTCTTGAGAAGCTTCTCAACAGACAGCTGTCTCAATTCCTTACAGAAGCAAATATATTAGATCACTCGCAATTCGGTTTCCGTGAAGGGCACGGAACAGAGACTGCATTATTGATGGCAACAGAGGAGCTTAGGAGTATTCTGGATGCCGGGGGGAAGGCCGCCTTGATTTTGTTAAATCTATCAGCGGGCTTCGACACGTTAAACCACGACACTCTCCTCGCTTGTCTTGCGGAGGCTGGAGTGCACAGGACAGCCCAGTCTCTGCTAGCGTCTTTTTTATCTAACAGGACCTTTACGGTAGAACTGGGAGAAGCCAAATCTAAAGCCTTCAGATCCCCCTGTGGGGTGCCCGAGGGGTCGTCATTAAGCCCCACTCTTTTCAATCTTCACGTGGCACCTCTGGCGGCTATATTTAGGAATTGTGGCTTTCTCCCAGTTTCATACGCAGACGACACTCAAATAGTAATCTCAAACAATGCCCTAGAGACAGCTACCAGGTTCAAACACTGTATGGAACAGATCACTTGCTGGATGCAGTCGAACTGCCTCAAGCTGAACGGAGACAAAAGTGAAGTGATGCTGTTAGGTTCAGACCTGCAATCATGGTCCCAGGATTGGTGGCCAGATAACCTAGGTCACTGCCCATCTCCAGTGCACAAGGTAAAGAATTTAGGTATGCTCCTTGAAAACAAACTGTCCTATGAGGCACAAACTAACAAACTTTCATCATCAATCTGGTTTGTCCTAAAAATGATTAGGAAACTCCTACCGTTCATCCCCCTGACATCCTGCAAAACAGTTGTCACAATGTTGGCTCTATCAAGACTGGACTACGGTAATGCGCTATATGTGGGGATCCAGACCCAACACCTAGCAAAACTCCAACGCGTACAAAATGCAGCAGCGCGGTTGGTGCTAGACATACTCAGACACAAGCCAATAGCTTACAGATTAAGATCTCTGCACTGGCTCCCCGTTAAAAACAGAATAAAATTTAAATCCTTATGTCTGGCCTATAAAGCCCTCCATGGGGTAGGCTCGCTGTTCCTAAAAACCCACCTGGAAAGGTATCTGCCTACTAGGTCCTTGAGATCAAGTAATCTAAAACTGATCCAGATTCCAAGATACAAACAGGTCAGGTGGGGAGAGAGAATCTTCCTGCTGTACACAGCAAAGGCTTGGAATCAGCTTCCAATTTCAATTAAAAATAGCCTCTTGCTACTCTCCTTTCGGAAAGAGATAAAAACATGGTTATTCATCTTGGGCTAGTTTTGTTTATGTTGAGCAGCTTGGTCCCGTACTCTTCCCTTAGCGCCAAGACGCCCATGGGCATTCGTTGCGCTTTATAAATCCTCAAATCAAATCAAATAGCTAATTAATAATAAATTAATTAACACAATTAACAATATAACATGTTAAATATATAAATATTAATCAATAAAATATATTAATTAATGAATTATAAATTAAAATACTTCCCACCCTATTCCCCTATAAACCCACAACCCGCTACGGAATAAAAACACATTTATTTAAAAATAATTAATAATTTTTTCTAAAATTAATATCACATTTATTATATTTAAATTACTTCCCACCCTATTCCCCTATAAACCCACAACCCATTACAGAACTAAAACACAAAATTAATAACTTCTAAAAAATGTAATACATATATAAAAAAAAAAATACAATAGTTAAACAAAATGTAGAATACATACATTTAAAATTCATACAAAAATAAATAACACTAATATAAACATCGATATTATTAACAACAATATTTTTACAAACGATATTACTGTCTTCCATATAAAACAACTCACTATTTCTTACCTTACTGTCGATATTCTGTTCCACAATATTCTTCCTGTCTGTATTTTTTTACCTTGATATTTAAAACTCGATATTACTGTAGTTTGAAAATAAAAACTCAATATTATGTCTGTTTACCACTGTAGCCAGCAGCACCCGCCGCAATGGTAAACATTCACAATGCGACCGCCACAGTGGTGGGCGCATTGTAATTGTACTTGTGGGACTGCTGCCATATAGGCAGTTGATCCGAAACCCTGTGACGATGGTGGACGGACTTAAGTCCATCCGCCATCGGAATGACCCCCTAAGTTAACTGCCACCTACAGAACATGATTGAATACTGGAGTTTGGGCACAGTGTTCTATTGTCTTTCTTACATTGACGATGGTGGACGGACTTAAGTCCATCAGACATCGGAATGATCCCCTTAGTTAACTGCCACCTACAGAACATGATTGAATACTGGAGTTCAGGCACAGTTTTCTATTGTCTTTCTTACATTGATGCTGCCTGTACGGTTGAATTGTCTAATCATTCATTATCAATCTGTTTAAAA
Organism: Lissotriton vulgaris; assembly: GCF_964263255.1. Taxonomy (NCBI): domain Eukaryota; kingdom Metazoa; phylum Chordata; class Amphibia; order Caudata; family Salamandridae; genus Lissotriton; species Lissotriton vulgaris. The sequence continues at coordinate 770,544,680 of NC_141697.1, forward strand.
GAAAATGAATAGACTTTGTGAAAAATCTTTTTAAAATTGTCACTTTTCTTTAATGTATTGCAGCTTTGAATGCTAGATGTCATTTCTTCGATCGTTTAAAGTACATGAATGGAGTTAGCAATGTAGCATGATGAAGTAAGGCAAAGATTCTACTCAAAATCCGACTTTGGAAAAAGTGCTCCAGGATCCCTGCACGGGGGTGGGAGAATTCAGTGCTTAGGGTTTAAAAGGAGATTCCCCTGAAGAACAACTAGGATTACAGGTTAAAAAAATATATTTTATGCATCCACTTCTGTGTGCCTACATGCATTGGCCACCTGCTGTGCCTGGTGGGGTCAACAGCCTTCTTCAGGGCTCATGGGATCCGTAACTAGTGTGTATTTGTTATCATGCAACACAAACATAGAGACGTAATGCTCTCATAACCTGATTTTCTGAAAATTATGTATAAACCTGTCATGTAAATGTAGAATTAGGTTATTAAGATTGAAAGGATGAACTTTTCTAATATCAAAGATGCCTATTGGTCTCTAAATTCTTTTATACATGTTTTTTTGACTTCTGCAGTGGCACCTGGAATTAAACACCTCTAAAACCAAACATATGACCTTAAACCTTTATAGAATGTACAGGGAATGTCTGAGCTTAGGGGACAGTATTTTAGAAAGTGCCAATGAATTTGAATATTTAGGCATTAGAATATTACACACACTTTTGTGGACCCCTCGAATCCCTATGTAAGCAGCATAGGGTCTCAGCTGTATTGAAAATACATAAAGCAACCTTATCAAGATCCTTTTCAATGGTGCTTCCATTTTATAGCCTTATGGCTGAAGGAGCTGCACTTTATGGAGTTGAGGTTCGGTGAATGATGGAAGTTAATGGTCTAACGATTAAAGAGAATACATTTATTAGAGCTCTTCTTCATGTGTTTGTTGGCATTCCCACATTTATGTTCTTCTTAGACTTAGGACTAACGAGAATTGCTGATAAAGTCAAATTGAGACCGCTCTAATATTGTGTGGGATCCTGGCATACTGCAGAAATGGCCTCCTACAGAATGGAAGTATTTGAGCTGATGGAGATGGCCAATTCAAATTAATTGTATTGGTTAAAGTATATTAGATTTTGGTGTTATACTCTTGGGTTAAAAGTTGTTTGGGATAATCCAAGTAGTATAACTCTTTGCCCAATAAAGTTGCTGAAAATTAGGTGTTGGTCATGTATCGGAGCAGTGGGTTGTGCGGGCAGTTGAAGGGAACTTGACTGGCAAATTTTAGAATTGCAAAAGCTTTAAGAAACTTGAACATAGATAATATATTTAATTTTATAAATAAAATTTAGACTAGCCACTTTGCAAATTAGTAACTTTAAATTGTCTGCTAGGAGTCAAAACTCTAATAATTATCTATTCGGTGAGAATGTGGTAGAATCTGAGGAGCATATCTTACTCTTTTGTGCAACTTTTACATGCAGATGAGTAGGAAATGGATTTGCCCGATTTGCCTGAATCTGGGTCTACAAAACTGCCAGCTAGCACTAAGGATACTAAAATTGGACACACATCCATAGATTCATCCATAGTGCTTAGGTATTAAAAAGAAGATTTTGCCATAGATATTGTGTCCCAGGAATAACAATTCACATTTTATTTGGTTTTATTGTTGTATTATATATGAAACAATTTATATTGTATTATTTTGTATACCATGTTTGATGTCCATGGATAATATTTTTAATTGTTTATTATAGGGATGATTACCCAAAATATATATATAATTACTTGAAAAGATGATCATACTTATATTAAAATTATTCTGTGTGTTTTTATTTACTCAATAGCATTCATCAGCATCCTTAGGTGAGCACTGCAAAAATACGCTTGTGTTTGGTACCTGTTAGTGAAGGGTATGTGTAATACTGCACACAACAAATATTTCTGTCCCTTTGACTCAGCGATATGAGTCCAGGGTCATAAAGTGGAAAGGAATCTGGCTTATATCTAAAGGTGTCTGGAATCTGTCCTGATCTTGCGCTTTGGCAAGAGGTCCTCTCACCTGATGCAGACCAGCTTCTCTCTAACTTGAAGACCCAGACAAATACTTGATGACTTTAGCTATTCTTCATATGCAAGCCTACATGAATGGTAGTCTTTGTCACTTCTCTTTACGAGGCATTTTGTACCCATGGGGATTTTTCTTGGAGGAACCAGAACCCATGGTCCTGCACCATAAGCAATGAAACAACCTCTGTGGGTGTGGTTCTGCACTCCTCTATTTATTCTGATGTTTGTTAAATTCATTCAATTTCAATAATGTGGTTGGTGCTGGATGTGATACTCCCTCTGAGCATGGGAGGTATTAATAGATTCAAACACGCGTTGCTTGGACCCCAAGCTTCACTTTCACACAGCACTCTCTGATCCTTCATTCAATGTAAAACGAATTTTGTCACATATTGTTCATGGGATTGTCTTTTTATTGTTTCTCTTTTGATTTATCCTCTTTAGGTAATTATTTCATCATTACCCTCATTTTTTCCGTGTAGTCATTTCATATTTACATGTACATGTAAATATGAAATGACTACACGGAAAAAATGAGGGTAATGATGAAATAATTACCTAAAGAGGATAAATCAAAAGAGAAACAATAAAAAGACAATCCCATGAACAATATGTGACAAAATTCGTTTTACATTGAATGAAGGATCAGAGAGTGCTGTGTGAAAGTGAAGCTTGGGGTCCAAGCAACGCGTGTTTGAACCTGCACCATAAGCATCATATCAGAATATACATCAAAACATCAACAAAGCTAAACTGGCTTTTGGCAACCACTAGGTTATCAAGATGGAATAGAGCTATCAATGTTCCATGATAATTTAAGCTATTCTTACATTAATTTAAGTAATTGAATGTATTTAATTTGAATAAGTATATTGGTTTTTGTTTATGTTGTTTTTGTATTTTTTATATTGGGAGTTTTAAAATATTATTTAATTATATATATTAAAAAAATACTTTTGTTTAACTTATTGGAAGAATAAGGTTATTAATTGCAGATTTATAGTAAATCATTTATTTAATATTTTGGTACTTCTCTCAATTCATTGCATTAATTTTGTGTTAGACTAGTCAGATGTGTTTTCTTGAAGAAAAACATTTTCCACAATGAAGTACAATTTGGAGTGGGAATAGTAAATTGGATTCCCTGAAAGTCCATCACTTTCCCCAAAGTGGTTACGTTTGGAGTGGGAATGGTACCTTTGAACACCCCAAAATGCAACACTTTCTTAATTGTGGCTAAATTTGGAGCAGAAATTGTAAATTATATCTCTCCAAAGACCAACACTTTCCCCAGAGTGGTAACGTTTTGGGAGGGAACAGTACATTTCAAAGTCTGACACTTTCCACATTGCAGTTAAGTTTGTAGTGGGAATAATAAATCTGAACTCCACCCAAAGTCCAACTGTTTCCCCAATGCGATTAACTTTGCATTGTTATATACATTTTTTAAACATCTAGTTAAATATATACCATATTTTACTGTGTATTATTTTTAATAACTACTTTTTTATTTCCAATTAAAAAACATTTATTCAGAATATTTGTGATAAAATACATGATATAGTGGTGTGCATACATTTCTATTTTTAGCTATACATTCATTTAAATATATTCAGTAATTTTTAACAGATGTCATCCTTTACATTATTTTTATGTTTTTACATTGTTTTAATCAAACAGTAATGAAAAATGTGTTTTATATTTTTATACGTTTTTAATATGTTTTTACAAAAAACATTTTTGAACGTGTCATAATTTTATTAAAAGGTATTAACATGTTTAACGTGTTATTTAGTATTTATAAACATTTTGATATGAAAATATCTTTTTAGCATTGATATCTATGGCATAGAAGTCTTTTTTTATTTTCCCTTATCTGCCATTTTTTCCAGATACTTTGATTTTGTTCATAATTTTGGGCTGTTCCTAGAGTTTGTGGTTTCCTGCTGCTGGTCTCCGGCTCAAGTAAGACTAATTTAAACTTATTTTATAGGGCTTTAGTGGTGGGGTATGTGTTTAGACTTGGGGCCTGATTTAGAGTTTGATGTACGGGTTATCAATCACAAATGTGATGGAGTTACCCATAAGTCAAATTCTAATTCAGGCCCTTAGGCTAATATTTGTAGTTGAGTGTTGTTTAAGTTATAAGACCCAAGGGTTTTTGGGATTGTATGAAGTCCTATTATTAAATATAATGTTTATCTGTATTTTATATGTGTATCTTATGTGTGCAATATTAATTTTTATGTTTTTTTTTTACTGTGCTTTGGTTTGTACTAGGGTTGTAAGTGTGTTTTTTGGGAGAGGTTATGTGAATTTTCCCTTTACAGGTTTTCATTTTTGAACAATGAAGTTCATTTTTAACCTGGTGTGTTTCATTCCTTTTTATTCAAGGAGAAAAACATAGATATTTTTTAGCCAAACATTTTTTGACTTTTTTCTTTATTTTTCAGTTTAACTAAAACATTTATTTATTTATTTATTTCACATTTTTCGGGGTTTGGATGGCTTCCTTAGATTATTGGACTCGCATCGGATGTTCTATTTTTCTTTGGTTTGTTTTTGCATATTTTAAGATCTTTATTAATAATATTTTTTGGGATTGTATTTTTTGAATGTCATTTCACTGTCCAGGAATTTATTCACAAAATGATTAGTATTATCTTATTTTACTGATTTTTTTGAAAGGAGATATATTAATTTTTGGGGGGCTATTTCTATATTGTCAACGTATATAATGGTTGTTTTGCATTATACATTTTTATACTTTTAAATATATAATATAGTAAATTTTACCTATCCAGCGGAGCTTTTGGGGCTGATTACAAGTTGGCGATCCTACAGCAGGTGCAGCAATGTGCATACATGCTACACCATGCAGGAACTGGAGGTGCAAATTCAGGGGAGCACTATATGTCCCTCCCAGGCCCAATAATGGCAGGGGGCCCGGTTAGGGCCCCTTAGTTGTCTCTTTGCCACCCATTTCATGGTGGGCTCACCGCCATGAAATGGGCTGTGGACAGGCAACTTGTAATATGCTTGGTGGTGCCACAGTGGCACCTCCTGCATATTGCTGCACCTGTCAGCACCGCCTCAATTGCACTGGATCCTTGATCCCGGCGAGTCAGTCGACTTGCGGTGGTCCAACCGCAATACTCAAAATACTGCGTGTAATTCCAGCAGCGCAGCAGTGATACCCTTGTACTCATAATCAGGCCTTTTGCCTTTTATACAGAATCTCATTTTAAATTTGCTGTAATAATATTTAGAAATAAATATATGTAAAAGTATGAGTGTCCGTGTGTGTTTTAGAAAACACAAGGAGATGATGGACGGAGTGCTGAAACTTTTCAGACACTCACTCCCAGTCACAGATCTGGGTTGAATCCATCATCATTCTTTAGCTCACTTCGCCACCCCAGTTCAGACATAGCAGTATGCAAATCAGTCTTGACCCTGTGTCTCATGGGAACAGTCCAGCCCCAACTGCCAAGCCATGTCTTACCTGGACCGGAAACGAGCATCCCGAGGCTGGTTTCGGGCTAGCAGCCCTCATCAGCCAAGCTAGCTTGAATCCAATGGCAAAGTGAGCAAGGGGCCCCGTCCATTATCTCCTTGTGTTTGCTTTGTTCGCCCTAAGTTGGCAGGGTATGCCCAGACATGAGTCCCTTACTCACTTTGGCCATACCTCTGGGCACAAAACTGTGCACCTGGCTGTGGCACTGCTAAGCGGGAAATCATCCCTCATGGTTAATCACTCACTATAGAATTATCCTCTTTATATCATTTACTGCCAGTAATTATACATTTCCTTGTTCCATTTTCATCCACGTTTTATTGAAACACTACAGAAACAGCGTGGTTCCACCATGCTCCTTTATTTCATTTTTTTATATATCTCCTGAGTGCCTGAGGCATTTCACAGCGACACGTTAAAAAAAAAGGTGATGTTGAAACATACGTCAGAGTAGACTCGTTGCTTCTGCCCAATGCTTTTCGAGCCTAAATGGCTCTTCGTCAGGGGTGTCTGCAACATATAAAAGAAACAACCCAGCTGTCCATACGCTGCTAAATTTCACTGCACAAAACAATACTGACAAGCCCAATAATGACACCCTCATTACACCATAGCTCTTGTTCATCACTCAATAAAAAGCCAAGGTACTCAAAAACCAGCAAATCCCTATTCCTCCTGTGACTCAACCCACCTCTTCCACTCATCTAATGGACTCCATGACTAACTGTTGCATTTAAATGTGAAGGGAAAGCTTGTGTGCAACCCTAAAACCACTAACTTAAAATGAGTAGACAGACAACCCCTCTTGCAACTGAGTATCTTCCAAGTGTATCTGTGGATACACCCTCTTGTAAACAATATCCTTATTATTACAACATAGTAATTAACGTACTCAAGTCATCAGTCTGACCTCCTCGTGCTCGTCTCTCCTCTCTAGTAACGTCAGTTTGTTCTCAATAGCGGTCAGCCCGTTGATTTAAAACAAAATTCCCCCTCGAGTAGCCAACCTAGCAGCCAATCCAATACAGTGCTTCACAACTCAAACCCCGTGACTTATTCTCCCTAAGGCTGTGCGAATTAATTCAAAAACCCATGTCGTGACTACAAGACCCATAATGCACTTCTCCATGTCATAACTGTAATGAAACAGAAAAATATCAGAAAAACTGTCCATCCTAATACTCTTCCTCCTCCTCCTACTACCCACTCAAATATGAAACAAAAATCACTTTGTCAATATTCAGTAAACAAGTGGCAATATTTATAAAAACAAATGTTTACAACATCCAATACTGTTAACTAAAGAGATGCTGGTAAAAGAAACCCATGAAATACCCAAAGTTCAACAGTCCGATAAGTCACATATAATATGTGCAGTCTTCACTCTATAAAATCCGCTCCAAGTTTGTGCTGTTTCCGTAGTGGTGAACTTTCTTTTTCATTTTCTTCAATTCCATTTAATCCAGCTTCATCAATGGGGTGCAAACTAGTGGGGACAGTATTATTGCTAAGCAAGACACACAATATGGTAAGAATGCACACCTACCCTTGTTTTGTGCTTCTTGATGCAAACAAGCTGTCATCTGTAAATGCTTGCGTACAGTTGCTATGAACCGCCCCAGATCTGTGACTGGGGGTGAGTGTCTGAAAAGTTTCAGCGCTCCGTCCATTATCTTCTTGTGTTTGCTCTGTGTGTTTTAGGAAGATTAAATGGTATTGTAATGTAGTGTGTTTTTTAAAGTAGGGCTCTTCCTCTTATGTCTAGATATGGTAGGCCCGGGATATTAGTAAAAAGTGTTTCTTTGAATGCTAGGAGTACATGCATTTTTTTTAGTTTGTTAGGAGACTTTTGGTTTATGGTGTCCTGTTGTAATTCGTTTTTAAGAAGTATTTAGTTGTGGATTCTTGTGGCCTTTTTATATTTTTTGTTCATTAATGGGAAAATCATTTTTATTTATAACTATTTTTAAATTTGGGTGTTTGTAGATTAATTTACTTTTTTGTTTCTATGCACAATCTATGGTCAATGTTTTATATTGTGCTTTCGTTATGTATTTATTGTAAATACTCTGTGACACTGGAGCACACTCTGGGGCTTATTTACAAGCCTATTGTGCCGCTGGTAGGTCACTTTTTCCCATTTTAAAAGTGACGCACCAGCGGCGCAAGACTCCTATAAATAAGCCCCTCTGTTCCTTAATATTTTTTTTAAAAAACGGCCCATGCATTTTCTTTTTGCTTTATTTTCACCACATCAAGTGTTCTGGGTCATTTTGATCATCGAGTGCAAGCGTTTAAACACATTTGCAGGCATCAAGTTTCATCTATAACAATAATTATTTTCAAGGCTAAAACAGTTGTGGTTGTATAGAAGTCAATCAATCAATCAATCAATCAAACGAATTTGTAAAGGGCGCTACTCACCCGTAAGGTCTCAAGGTGCTGGGAGGAGGGGGGGGGGGGGCGCTACTGCTCGAAGAGCCAGGTCTTGAGCAGTTTCCTGAAGGAGAGATGGTCCTGGGTCTGCCGTATGTGGGTAGGGGGGGAGTTCCACGTCTTGGCCGCCAGGTAGGAGAAGGATCTTCCTCCGGTGGTAGTTCTGCGAATGCGTGGGACGGTGACGAGGGTGAGGCTGGCGGAGCGGAGCTGGCGGGTGGGTGCGTAGAATGTGAGGCGGTTGTTGAGGTATTTGGGGCCAATGTCATGGAGAGCCTTGTGTGCGTGGGTGAGGAGTCTCAACGTGATCCTCTTGCTGATGGGGAGCCAGTGCAGGTCTCTCAGATGGGGAGAGATGTGGCGGGGGATGTCCAGGATGAGTCGTGCCGAGGCGTTCTGTATGCGCTGGAGTCTTTTCTGGAGTTTGGCTGTGGTTCCAGCGTAGAGGGTGTTCCCGTAGTCCAGTCGGCTGGTGACGAGGGCCTAGATGACCATCTTCCTGGTGCCTGTGGGGATCCATCGGAAGATCTTTCGGAGCATGCGCAGGGTGTTGAAACAGGATGACGAGACAGCGTTGACTTGCTTGGTCATCGTGAGGGAGGAGTCCAGGATGAAGCCCAGGTTGCGTGCATGGTCCGTTGGCTTGGGGGCGGTGGCCAGGGTGGGGGGCCACCAGGAGTCGTCCCAGGTGGAGGGGGATGGTCTTAGAATGAGGACTTCCATCTTGTCCGAGTTCAGTTTCAGACGGCTGAGCTTCATCCATTCCGCGACGTCTTGCATTCCTTCCTGGAGGCTGGATCTGGCAGTGGCGGGGTCGTTGGTGAGGCAGAGGATCAGCTGGGTGTCGTCAGCATAGGAGATGATGTTAAGGTTGTGTTGGCATGCGATGGTTGCGAGGGGGCTCATGTAGATGTTGAAGAGGGTGGGGCTGAGCGAGGATCCTTGTGGGACGCCGCAGATGACTTCGGTGGCCGTGGACCGGAACGGGGTGAGGCGGACTCTCTGGGTTTTTCCGGTGAGGAACGAGATGATCCACTCCAAGGCCTTTCCTTGGATTCAGGTGTTGCTGAGGCTTTGAATTAGGGTGCTGTTGCATACGGTGTCGAAGGTTGCTGAGAGGTCCAGGAGGATGAGGGCAGTAGTTTCCCCGTTGTCGAGCATGGAACTGATGTCGTCGGTAGCTGCGATGAGGGCGGTCTCTGTGCTGTGGTTTGCTCGGAAACCAGACTGCGATGGGTCGAGGGATACGTTTGTCTCGAGGAAGGCAGAGAGTTGTTTGTTGACAGTCTTCTCGATGACTTTGGCCGGGAAAGGGAGGAGCGAGATGGGGCGGTAGTTCTTGAGGTTCCGTGGGGTCAGTGGTGGGTTTCTTCAGTAGGGCGCTGATCTCAGCGTGGTTCCAGCTCTCCGGGAAGGTGGCGGATGCGAAGGAGCTGTTGATGATGTCCCGGAGTTGGGGTGCGATGATGGAGTCAGCTATGTTGAAGATGTGGTGTGGGCAGGGGTCGGTTGGGGAGCCGGAGTGGATGGTGTTCATCCTGCGGGTGGTGTCTTTGGTGCTAACCGAGGTCCAGGTGCAGAGGGTGGTGGTGGGGGGCGTTGGTTCGGTTGTTGGGTGCGTGGTCTGGGCGCCGAAGCTGTTGTATATGCCGGCGATCTTGCGGTGGAAGAACGAAGCAAGTGAGTCGAAGAGGTCTTGCGAGGGTGTGATGTCTTTGTTGCAGGCACTTAGGTTGGAGAGCTCTTTAACAATGCTGAAAAGTTCCTTGCTGTTGTGGGTGTTGTTGTCCTGTCGTTCTTTGAATGTGGTCCTTTTGGTGGTGCGGATCAGCTGGTGGTGTTTGTGGGTGGCGTTCTTGAGGGCTGTCATGTTTTCTGTTGTCTGGTCATGGCGCCAGGCTTTCTCGAGGGTGCGGCGTGTTTTCTTGGAGTTTTTGAGGTCGTCGGTGAACCAAGAGGCTTTCTTGGTGTTTGCTGTTTAATTTCTTCAGAGGCAGTAATAAGAGCTGATTCTGTACTATGTTGGCTTCTGAAGCCATATTGGGTATCGTACAGAAGACTGTTGTTACTGATGAAAGAAGAGAAGTCTAATAAATGTAAAAATATCCTATTACCAAAACTTTTCTTAGCATCTATCACACATGTAAAGGTGAGGTAGTAGGAAGTGAAAAGTATTTCATACCATCTCTCATAGTAACCAAAGTCAAAGATGCTCGTAGTTTTGGCATATACGAACATTAAGCCATGGTAAGTTCGTGAAGGTGAGCAGTCAGGTGTGTGCCGAGATCCATCAGCAGGACACCACTAGACACCAGAGATGCCTGTTTTTCTGGAGGGTTGGCTGCCCTGATATATGGTCGGGCCCCAGGGGGCCCAAAAATATTTTTTTTATGTGCCTCCCTGCGAGGGGGGTGGGGGGGGGGCGGTGGGAGTCTCTCAAACAATGATAGGTCTTGAGGGGGCCACCTTTTGTTTGATCCATTCCTGTTATCATGTTTCAGACCCTAGGCCCAGCCACACAAGTGGAGTACTGCTTTTATCAGGACAAGTTAGGGAACACTGGGTGGTAGGAATTTTGTGGATTCCTGCTGATTCTAAGAGTTTGCATAAAGGAAATGTGTGATTTTAGAAAAAGATTGTGGATTGCAGGGCAAGGTGAGTATGAAAACATCAAGGGATAAAAGCAAGACACACTACCCTGGAATACCCTTAGGGGATCATTACGATGTTGGCGGAATCACTTCTGCCCGACACTGCATCGGTCATGGGACTGACCGACACCCGATCAGTGGCCGACTGCCCTATTAGGCATTCCTATATATTTTTTACTATTGGAGCATGCAATCTGTCCCTAAACCGGCTGTAATACATGTTCCCATTGTAAAATGCGGTACAAAAGGGGTGGTGATGGACGGAGCATCTGAACCAATTAAACACTCACACCCAGTCAACAGATCTGGGTTTAATCCATCACCGTTCTTTAGCCCACTCTGCCACCCCATTTCAGACATGGTCATATGCAAATCAGTCTGAAACTGTGCCTCATGGGAACAGTCCAGCACCGAACTGCCAAGCCATGCCTTCCCTGGACCGGAAACAAACCATCCTAACTTTTGACACTTAGTCCCTCATTACAATCGTGGCGGTTGGACTGCTGACTGCTATCGCGGCGGTCAGGAGACTGAATGACAAGCAGTCGGCAAGTCCGACCCCCAAATTAGAATGTGGCCACAGTGCTGGTGGTGGAAAGTGCTCTGGTGTACATGGATGTGATTGGGGGCCCTATATGTGTTCCAGGACCACCTTACAGTGGCCCATGAGGAAAGGGGCTATGTTTGGGTCCCCCAAAGTCCCTTTCTGATAGCCGGTCAAACAGCCATGAAAAGGCTGTGGGAAAGGAACATCGTAATCCCAACAGCGGTGCCTGCCTTAGCACCACCGCCATTCAGGGATTGCGATTCCGACCGCTGCCCCATGGGATCTATGATCCTGGCGGAGGCAGCAGTCTCCCCTCTGACCGATTGTGCTCCGACTACCTGTATTGAAATCTGGTGGTCGGATCTCAGGGCTATCTGTCGGTCGGACCACCACCAGCGGCCTGTCAGTGGCAGTCCGAACAACATTGTGACGAGGGCCTTAATTTTATTGAGTTATATTTTTAGTGACTTGGTGTGCCTTGATTATAATTCTGAGTGAAATAAACAGATGAGGCCTGGATAAATGTGATTATCACCACACCCCGTATAGATTAATACTTCCTTAAACATGTACACCTTCAGTTGACCCCCCATCAAACCAAGATAGAATTTAAAAACACCTCAAGGGTTACTAGATTAAGTAAATGTCATTAGAATATTAACCCATGTTGCACCTCTTCAATAGCTAACTGGATGGCAAGTAATAGATTTTGTTTTATCAGTCACATATTTTGCACTTCACTCAGTTGTCTGTCTGACATATTTTTTCCTTCTGAAGTCTCCTCTACCAAGGAATTCAAACAAATTTATAGTATATCACTCAAATGTTCAAGATACAAAATTGAGGTATGGAAATTTAGTTTCAACAGCAAAAATCTTTACAAGATAAACATTATATTAAACACCATCCATGCCTATATTAGTTATGCATTTCACATTTACACCATAAATATTCACATAGTTACAACCTTCTGTACAAACAATCATATCAGTGACCAGCTCCCATTTTTGGAAAGTGGTCACACTGCACAGCCAACATAAAGAGACACATAACTGGACACCATTAACTTGTCCCCTCTAGAGCGGGATGTCAAAGCTTTTGATGCCTGTCAGTAGCAGGATACCACAAAACCTTGACTAAAGACAGGAAGCTGCATGAGCCGCTTTATCAAATTTTGTACATTCCAGTTTTTATTCCAAATGTGACATCTATTTGGCACTGCTATCTGTTTTAATGTAAAACAACATGTGGCATCTCTAATTTCACTGGAAAGCAAGACCGACCTCACTCTCCCACCCGGGATAGTAAATTGAGAATCTACCATGCCCCTGTCACCAGTGTTGCCAAGCTGCAGACTACCTCACTCAGATCAGTTCAGTTCATAAACTTTATTCGGGTAACTTAGTACCCATAAAAGCACAGCAGCTTGACAAGTTAAATAACAAGCGGAGAGTTTAGAAATACAAAGCAATGAGAAAATTTGCAATGATATAGCCATAACATTTTGATGAATTAGATTACAAGTAAAAAATACCTTCATTGGTAAGAATTAAATAGATAGATTACTATTATATAAAACATTATGTCATCCAACAATTATACAAACATAGTCATTCATAATAAAATCTCAGGGATCGGACATGCTCTATCTGATATCTTGACATGCCATGTCACTGCAGCCAGTTCATGGCTCCCCATAGTGTTCAGTTTACTGCGGTAATACAGGGTCTGCCCTGTTTTCTGTGGTGGTCATCAGGGGCGTAGCTTGATCAGTAAGACTAGGCAGGGGTGAGCTTCAGATTTTCCAACAATCACGCTGGGACATAGTGTGAAAATGCATTATACGACAAGCTGGGCGTGAAAAGGGAGATGAATGAAGATTGGTAATGGTACTAAGTGAGGGAAAGAACATTATTTTGTGAAACAAAAAACACATTTTTTAAGTCTTTCGAAACAGAGGGGATGAGAGAGTGTATGTGCTTTTATGTCTATATGTGTAAAATTTCCTGTTGAAATTCGACAGTCACCTCACCATACCCGACTAAAAACGCCTGCACCAACTAATTATCAAAAAATACATTTAATAAGGGGGTGTAACATCTCTAACACCCCCCCCCCCCCTGAAGCCATGCTCCTGGTGGTCAGTGCTTCAGAGCCCAGTGCTGGGACATCACACACAAATATGAGTGCTGGCCTCAGCAGTACAAATGCATCTGACATTTTTGTATTACCCTTGGATCACAAGGGGAGTATGCCTCTTTGATTGGATGAACATTTTTCAGTGTGGGGACTGGTGCCACCATCAATGGAATATTGGACTTTTTACTGTTCTTACCACTTAGAAAAATTGGGTTTCTCCTTTGCTTAGAGGTGAAACTGCATTCAGGACCACAGAAGGCTAACAGTTTTTACAAATAAAAACAGTTTTGGAGAAAAGGTAAAAACTGTTTCAATAGCAAAGTTAAAAAGTTTGTTTTCTTAAAAAAAAGTCAAATGTTTCCAATTAGAACAAACAATACAATCAGTCTCGCCTTTGGGACCTTATATGTTTTTAGCTATGGAGCACATTATCTTGGGTGCCAGAACATTTGCTGTTGTTTGAAGTGTACGTTTTTTTTTTTTTTGCAGTTTTATATAGCACGAACTAGACTCTAAGGTATTGGAGCATAGAACATGAGACCACTCACATCACAGAAGAAAACATAGGCATAATATAGAACTGCATTAAGAAGCACTTATTTCAAGTGTTATTTTTGTATGACTGGTAGTCTGAACTTACATATCTGGAAGTGTCACACTTGTCGTGTTGTTTGAATGCGTGCATTCAGGTTGGCTGGACTATTGTACTTGATGGGGGTAATGTTTTTTGTTTTTTTGCACGTTTTTCCCACGCCAGCAATGCACATATTTTGGCCACTGGGTGTCCACTGCTATCTAAGGGCAACAGTGGGGGGCGGGGAGACTGTGAATGAAGTTTCAGAAGATAAAACAAAAAAACAGCCCCAGGCTTCTGCTGGAAATCAAACCCGAGGCCGTGGCAGAGCCGATACCAAGCAGTGACAGACTTTCCAAGCCCAATCAGGCGGGCCACAGCCCGGATTAGGGGAGGGACGTCCTCATGCCTTCATTGGGTACAGTGCCTTAGATGGAGGATGTGTGGACACGCTGAGCGATGTCTCTGTCTGACGTTGGTGCCTGAGTGATTATGGTATGTGTCTGTGTCTGTCGCTGGTGTATGTGTGTAATTTATGTGTCAAAGTTTGATGTCTGGGTCTGATGTTTAACTCTGATGTTTGTATGCTTTCTGGATCTGACGTCTGTGCCTGTTTCTGAAGTCTGATTCTGATGTCTGTCTGATTCTGATGTGTGTGCCTGATTCTTATGTCTGTTTTTGATGTCTGTGTCTGACTCTGCATAAGCTGGGTGGAGGTGTGGTTTGTTTGTGCTTGATGGTGCCTTTGTGTGCCAGCTGCACGAACTGGGTGTTAGTTTTTTTGTGTCTGTGCTTGATGCTACAGTTTTGTGCCTATGTGTGTTGAAAGCACCAGCTGGGTGGCGGTGTGGTGTTCTGTGCTGATGGTGCAGTCTAGTGCCTTTGTGTGCTAGCCTACATAAACAGGTTGTCAGTGGGATATGTATGTGCTTGATGGTGTAGTGTGGTTGAGTGAATGTGCTGGGAGTCAGTGTTTGATGCATTTATACTTCTACGAGGTGGTAACTATTAAGCTGGTAGAAAGTACAGTATTGCACTAGAATATAAACCAGTTCCCAAGTTACAACAAACTAATGTGGAAGAGCAAAACATTCTACGAAAGAACTTTAATAAAAGATGTAAAAAGATTTTTAGCTACAGATTATCTGCTAGATGAACAGGTTTCAGCTTTAATTGTCAACGAGACTGATAGAAAACCAGGATGGAGTCAGCAATTATCTGTTCACACCTCTAAGTGTGCATCAGGGAGAACTAAGTCATCATGTTATAAAAATCTAAAAACGTGTGTGTGTTAAAAAGTGTGATATTGCGCACCAAGGCGATTACTGTAAGAAAGATTGTGACCATGTTATTGCATGCGGTTGTAAAGTTGGCCATCTTCCTGAGAAGAGGTATGCAGCAACTCTGTAAGCGAGCACACCAGTTCCACTGTAGGGGGCCCACCGCCGCTCTTTGCTGTGATAATGGCACAATATCCAATTAAAAAATAGGAGAGGTGGTTGACGCCCCACGGTGTGGAGAATATGCTGACGATGAACAAAGTAAAAGGCAAGGGAGCAGACGTACTGTGGGGGAACTTAAATGTGGCGGGGAAATGAAGGAGGTGAATGGAACTCTCTTCAGGGATGACAAACATAAACAAGAGAGAAAGTAAGAAAACCATGCACTCTAACAAAGTGGTAAAAGAACAGCAGGACGTTGTGGTGAAAGAGGATGTCACAACCCTGGAGCGCTAAAGTCAGGATTTAAAGGTGCAGGCACCGGCCTATTGGAGGAGCAGACCGGGAAGACACCATGCAAGTTAAAGGGACGGTGAGCTGTTGACCCTCGGAAAGCCACACAGAATGTTTTAAATGTTGGTTGGGCAAGCTGCGCTGAACAAAATAAAGGCACACAGCCACCATGTAAAAAATGAAGAACCGTGTGGCGCTTACTTAAAAAAAAAACCACATATAATGTTTTAACATAGACACTCTTACTGAGCAGAGCACACAGCAACTAAAATAAAATTTAAAAACCAACTTAAATAACAAGAACAGCGTGTTGGTTAAATGGGGAAGTGGGTAGCTGTCATGCCTGCAACTCCAGCTACAATGAAGAAGTAATTAAGAAAAGAGTGCTCGGAAACTGAACATAAATGATACTGAGTAAAGTCACATGTAACAGGGTCAGTCCTTATGGGAGGTTACAACAGTAGAAAAGGAGGGACTAAGGAAGGACTATTAAACAAGCTAACCAAAGGAAAAAAAGCATTTACAAACGACAGTCAAAGGAGCTAATTGAAAACATGGGCGGGGAATTGGGTGGAGCTTAAAGACAATATTCTCAACACAGCATGCCTCTAAGAGAGAGAACAAGCGCTGCTTACTTGCGGGAGATTTTAATTTCCATATGGACGACTACAATGATCAGGATGCCATCAAATTGTTAGATCTCGCATCCACCCTGGGTCTTTCCCCCTATCTTTTTGGTCCGACCCACGACAAAGGCCACACACTTGATCAGGTTTTCTCCACCATACCTATCATGGCTGTAACACTTCTGCCTATCGTCTGGTCTGACCATTTTCTTGCCCATTTTGAAATACCCTCCACCTTGGCTTCTCCGGCCAGTGCCACGAGACAGCAGGGCAGCAGTTATAGGGCACTTCATCGGGTGACCCCAGATATGCTCACACAAGCTCTGGTTGACCACCCTGTGTCTTGTACGGGGGACCTGGAGAAAGATCTTGAGAGCCTGCAATTCTGGCTTCTTGCCAGACTAAATGAGCTCGCTCCTTTACAGCTACCCAGCTCCTTTACAGCTACCCAGCTACCCAGGTCCGCTGCTCGACGGGTCTCTGCCCCCTGGTTCACGGAGGAACTAGCCCATGACCGTAGGCAATGTAAAGTTGCGGAGCGGGCTTGGAGAGCC
Source organism: Lissotriton vulgaris (assembly GCF_964263255.1). Lineage (NCBI taxonomy): Eukaryota > Metazoa > Chordata > Amphibia > Caudata > Salamandridae > Lissotriton > Lissotriton vulgaris. Next base: position 770,561,522 of record NC_141697.1, read on the forward strand.
CAGTATGAGCCTGAGGCCAAACAACGGTATAGAACCATGATGAAGTCATACCATGAACTAGTCCTTCAGAGCAAGAAATGTTATTTCGCTAAAAGGATTGATGACGCTGCCAACTCTTGCAAAGAGATTTTTTCAATTGTGCGAGAATTCACCAGCCCCCGGTCCATCTCTATTCAGGGTGCTCCAGCGGAGACCTGGGCCAACACTATTGCCAACTTCTTCACCACCAAAATTAGGCAAATCCAGGTTTCCTTCCCGTTGAGAGCCCCAGATGATGTGTCTACGGTGCCGATTGAGACAGCTTCTCTGTCTCCCTCAGGCCCAGCTCTGCTTGATTTTCCTCCCCTTTCGGTTGCCACATCTCTAGTTTTGATGAGGAACCTTAAGTCGGGCTCACCGTTAGATCCGTGCCCAGCAAAATTTCTAGCAAAAATGGCGGATGCCATTAATCCTATAGCCAATCCCATCCTCAATTTATCCCTGAGCGAGGGCTTTCTGCCCCAGACCTGGAAGCAAGCCATGGTCATCCCTCTGATTAAGAAGCCTAATCTTGACCCAGAGGTACCCTCCAACTATAGGCCAATCTCGCTCCTTCCAGCACTGACTAAGATCTTGGAGAAACACGTGCACAGCGTGCTTTCCAACTTCCTGGAGTCTAATGATTTACTTCATGATTCCCAATCGGGCTTTCGCTCCAACTTAAGCACCGAGACGGCGCTCTTGGAAGTCTCGGAGATCGTTAAAGAGGTGCTGGACACGGGAGGCAGGGTGATGTTAGTTATGCTAGACCTGTCGGCGGCGTTTGACACCGTCCCTCATGAGGATCTCCTCATTAGGCTCCGTGACATCGGGCTAGGGGGGACGGTGCTCAACTGGTTTTCTTCCTTTCTGGCCAACCGCCGCCAGACGGTCTGGGTCCCACCCGGATCCGCCGAGATGCCGCCATTGGGAGTCGGAGTGCCTCAGGGCTCCATTTTGAGCCCCACTCTATTTAACATCCTTATGACCCCTCTGGCGACATTGGCGGAGTCCTATGGGGCCCGGATCGTCTCTTATGCTGACGACACTCAGCTCCTTTTCACCTGTCGCAAGAGCGAAGAGTTCGATGGAGAAAGGATCCGTGAGTGCCTTGGGGCTGTTTTTAGCTGGTTTTCACACAACAGCCTTAAGTGCAACTCGGACAAATCTGAAATACTATTCTTCGGATGCCCATCAGAACCAGATTGGCAGGAATGGTGGCCTGCCGACATGTTCCCTCCCACACAGTCCTCTAAGTGGGCTAAGAACCTGGGAGTGAAAATTGACAACGAGCTCTCGCTCAAATCCCAGGTTTCCACTCTTACGGGAACATGCTTTGGGATTCTCAGAATGTTGCGCAAGTTCTTTCCCCTTCTCTCGGAGCAACATCGGAGGATTACTGTTCAGGCCCTCATAGGGTCCAGATTGGACTATGCCAATGTCCTATATCTGGGCTTGCCTGATTATCTCCTACAACGTTTGCAGGTCACCCAGAACGCTGCTGCGCGTGCCATCTTTGGCCTTCATCGTCGCACTAGCGCCTCTAATCTCCTTGTATCCCTTCACTGGCTTCCGGTGCGGAAGAGGATACTGTTCAAAGCCATGACCCTTGCTCATAAGGCCTTGCATGGCAATGGCGCCAAGTATCTCCAGAGGAGGCTGGATTTCTATCGACCTGCCCGATCCCTCAGATCAGAAGCCTTGGCATTGGCTCGGGTGCCACGCATTAAAAGGGCTCGGCTAGGCGGCCGGTCCTTTAGTTTCCTTGCTCCTCAGCTATGGAACTCGTTACCGGTGTCCTTGCGAAACACTGCTAATCTGCTTGTCTTCAGGAAGGACTTGAAAACCTGGTTGTTTGCTTGATAATCTGTCCCCTCCTTTTGGGCCCCTGTTCTGTTATCATTGTTATGTTTTCTAGCTCTTTTCCATGGTCTGGAGCTCAAAGCGCCGGGACACTCCTTTGGAGTAGCCGTTGCGCTATAAAAGTCCCATTTTAACATAACATAACATAACATAAGCGAGACCTACTAACTATTATTTGTATGTGGTCATTTTTTGGGGGGACAAAGTGTAGCAATTGCTGATTTTGCATTAAAGTGGTCTACAATGGAAAAATGCAGTAAGTTAAGATTTCAGTGATTTGTATGCATATCAAGTAACAAAAGTCCCTACAAAAATTCTGTATAATTTGAACTAAATAAAAAAGTGTAGCCAAAGTTTGTTTTGTTAAATTTTGCTTTGTGTTGTTAAAATTAAGTTAACAAGGAACGTTGCACAACATGAAGGTTATGGGTCTCAAACATTGGCTAGATAATCAGAACCGTATAAGTAGAAATAGTAAAGAGGTATTTAAATGGACAAGATGAAAGAGCATCTTTAGTGGAATGCAGGCATCACTCCCTGCAAAACAGAACATATGGATGTTGTCAAAACCTGTTTCATAGGGCCAAGGGCAGGCAGGGGTTATTGGGCCCAACTCTGGGGGTTTAGGCCGATTACTCCTAGTGTCCGACCAACTATGGGTCAGGAACAGCTGGGCCTAGTATTACCCTGACCTAGGTGCAAGGAATGCAGAGACGCAAGACTCAAAATATAAACAGTACCCAATAAGCTGATTGTCCAGTCAAATACTTGCTTTTGTGATAAAAGTAATATTTAATGGAAAAACACAAAGTATATCAACCGGATCCTCTAGGATTTTGTGGCCTAGGATGGCACATTTTGCTGCACAAAGAGCAAAATGTGCCATCCCAAACCCCAAGATTAGCGGTATTTTTGCTGCATGCAGATCACAAAAATACCACTTGTTCCTTTGTCTGCCCTGCCGGAGACACTGACAAGTTACAGTCTGTGACCTGGAAGAGTGTCCAGCAGCACCGCTCCTTGGAATAGGAAGGGTGTCTGATGCCAGAGAGTGCATTTCTACATTTGAAAAAACTGCTCTCACTGACATCTGTCAGTCGCTATTCCAAAGCGGCACAGAGCAGCAGGGAGTTAATGAAGTGGCAGGGATACAGGAGATTTAGCCGTTGGGGAGGAGAACAATGGGGGTCAGGAGAAGGGTGGGACGAGTGTCCTGGAGTTTTTGAGAGAGGAGTAACTGGGACTCATTCATAGCGCAAACCCAACTAGTACTGCGGCGCTTTACACTACAAAAAAAATAGTCAAGGGGTGCTGGATGCCACTAAACAAGGGGCAGTGAGGAGGAAGGGATGGGGCCTGGTGAGGATGGCAGGTAATCAGAGAGCCCTGGGCAAAAAGTGAGCCTTTTGCTTTTCCAGGTATTAACATATGCAAGCAGAAGAGGAAGTTAACACCTCTACCGCCTGTTGCTCACCATTCTTTAATTGACTCAGCTCAGTGCAGAGTCAACAAAAAGAGGATCAGACTCAGTGGGTTTTTAAATGCCACAATTTCGCCGGCACTTTTTTAGTGAATCTATATCCTGAAGGGGGTCTCTTCAGCAGCACTTTAAATAATACCCAAAGCCTCTTAAAATCAGTGCTTTAGAGCCATCCTTGACAGGGTCCCCAAGATCCTGCTTCCCTTCTAGCAGGGCTGTATATTCCCTATTCGATAATGAAGCGGACTTTCAGATGTGGCCTACAGTAGTCACCACATGATAAAGTCTGGTTCTGTCCTTAATAGTCCATTAGAGTGCATTATGCTCAATGTTCGTGCAAGTCCCAGGAACCATTGAATTCAGGGAGGACCAGGGCATTTCTTCTCGGGCTCTGGCCTCATGATGTGAGGAGGATGGAATCTACTGCAGTCTCCTTTGGATGATCCATCAGGGCCGCCACAGTTTACGGAGAGCCAGCGGTGGTATGGACTGCTTCCACGTAGCTTCCTTGCCTTTCAGTAAGTGCTATAACGGGTTGTGGATCCTGTTGGCACTATGTTCTAGGGCAATGACCCTACATTTCCTGGTGGCCCCCATCTGGCATATTCAGGTCTCTGATTTACTCCACCACAGAAGTGACGGACCCAATCTTCATGGTGGCTCCCAGCTGGCATACATACTGCAGCAAGGCTGAGGTCTCTAAACTTTATGGTGGCCTTCACGTAGCATACACAGTTTGTTGACATTTATCACCAATCACCTCAACAATGTTATGTTATGTTAGTGGTTGGGGCTCTCGCCTACCTGAGCAGTAGCATAGACAAGCAGGACAGCACAGACACTGATGTCAAGGCAAGAATAAGCAAAGCAAGGTCCACCTTCATTCAGCTAAAGAAGATCTGGAGCTGCAAGGACGTAACGCTGCAAACCAAGATCAGGCTTTTGACACAACCAACATAATATCAGTCCTTCTGTATGGAGCAGAGACTTGGAGGACAACAGTGACCCCCACCAACAAAGCCCAGACCTTCATCCACACCTTTGTGAGGAAAACCCTACTCTGATCAAACACCATCAGCAACAATGGCCTATGGCAGCAGACTTTCCAATCCCTGCTCATGAAGAAATCATGAAAAGATGCTGGGGCTGGATAGGTCACACCTGCCGCAAAAGACCGCATCAAACAGCATCACACAACTCTGACCTGAAACCCTCAAGGGAAAGGAAAAGAGGAAGGCCAGGAAACACCTGGCATTAAGCCTTGAAGATGACTGTAAGGAGATGGGTTACACCTGGAGTCAGACTGAAAGAAAATAGCCGGTGAGTCATAATTGATGGCCTATATCCCAGGAAGGGCAGTAGGCATAATTAGGTAAGCAAGTACAGGTTCTTCAGTTTCAAACGTTTCAAATCAATACAAGATGTATCGGTACTCAGTTTTTTAGTCAGTCAGCACTGGCAGAAATGGAAATGACGTACCTGACTCTGCTAAGTTATATGGCTGGAGCCAAAATCGGCCCTGGCAAGTATGTTCAAACTAGTCCCACACTGCATCAAATGAGCAAGCATAAGAAGCAAACTCAACTTAACTGTGAGGTTGGGAGAGGGAGGGCAGCTGCCCAAATGTTATTATTTTTTTACTATGCTCAACATTGCATTTTAAAGTTCAATCTTTCAGATATAAAAGCCAAATGGTCATCATTTATATATTTAGTTCAGAAGGCAAAGTAATGAAATATTCCATTACTTGATGGTCTGCCAGAATATCCAGGGGCAATCTTTCTCCCAATCAGAAAATCATGTGTGTACCTGTAAAGAATTATGTGATAGGTACATAAAAAATAGATGCACAGCAAGCAAATGCTTGTGCCACAGGAGATGCATTGTTGATCTGATTCATTGTATGCCTCTGAATACATTCTGATATCAAGTCCTGAAAGATATGAAAGATATGGTACCAGTTTTAAATTCTGCGTCAGGACTTGGTAATCATCATTATTCATGTGCCATTAGGAGTTCATCAAAACGCATTGCTCTATTAATATATGGGACACATACTCCCTGCCATACATAAGAAAAATTGCCAGTCACCAAAGAGTTCCATGACCGTTTACGGAAACGAGGTAGAAGGCCAAGGTACTTTATAAGGTCATGGAACTCTGAGGTTTCTTGCAGTATCCACAAAATGTACAGTAGGGGGTTATTTTGTTCTTAATAATACATGGTCTCACCATTACACTATCCACAATTCACTGAATATTCACTATGTTGCTATTTCATATTCATTAAGACATTAGTAAAAGCAGAATCTCTACTGCAAAATTAAATACATCAAAAAGCAGTTTGCTACTGTCGTAAAAAAGGTAATCCAATCCGTTTAAAGTAAATCTGATTTAAAATACTGTGGCTCAAATTGTTTAGAAATATGCCGAGATTTTATCTTTCAGTTAATGGCCTATTGCATGGAAAAAATAAAACATGTTGCCCTAATTATCACCTTTCTACTTATCACTTTTTTCCTTTTCTTTTTTTTAGAAAAATATGTCAGGAGGAAATGCCAGTTCACTTTTCCTTGTTTAAACTGCAGCTGTAATAATGGTCTGTGACCTGCTGTTGTGACATAATAACTCAGCAGTGATAACTTATTACAATTGAGTATCTAGGTCATTTTGTTATTACAGGTGACAAGAGATGTCGCAAGTTGTTTGTCATAAGGATATTAGCGACATGGGTTGTAGACTTCCATTTATTCAAAATATGCTAAATATGCCATTTTGTCTGTGCTACCACTGTCCCTCTGTCAGAGTACTTCTTATTATGCCAGCCAGTTGAGCGTTACCGCTGTTACTCACCAAACAAAGGGCCACATGAATGAAGCCTTTTTGAGGTCACAAACCGGCTGATTCACAGAATCAGCAAAAAGGCATCTTGCCGTGTACCAAACCCAAATTGCGATTCAGTATCCTGTCACCGAATCGCAATTTGGGTTTGCTATTCGGTTTTAGGAATGGGAGTGTTTAGAGCATCCCTTCATGATACCGAATTGCATCGGTATATATGAATGATTTGTGACCAAAATGCGGTCGCAAAACATTCGCAGTTTACCACCTACTTCAAGTAGTTGGTAACCGGTTGGCGAATAGACCACTGCCTGCTCTTAAAAAATGAAAAGACAACTTTTCAATTTTGTTTTTAAAATGCACCTGTTTTCCTTTAAAGAAATCGGGCTGTTTTAAAAAACAAAACAAAAAACGATTGCCTTATTTAAAAGCAATCACGGACACGGTGGTCTGCAGAACCCCCATCAGGCCACTATTTAGTGATTCCTAAAGGGTAGCAAATAGCGATCCACCTCATTAATATTCATGAGGTAGGTCTATAAGCGACACACTGGGAATTGCAAATGAAACTCAAAAGAATTTCATACATTTGAAATAGCAATTTCCTAATTGCGATTCGTAGGAAATCGCAATTAGGAACAAAAGTGCAACGGCGGACCGAGAGACGCCGCGCAAGGAAGAGGAGACCCGTACTAGAACTAAGGAAACAGGTTTTAAAGGAGACCAGCGAGCCAGCGCGTGTCCTATGTGGGAATCAGTGATAGATTGGAGAAGCACATGATGGGTGCCACACTCCAGAGGAATTTGTGACATTTGATCCAGGATATTTGAAATACGATTTTTGCAGGATTGCTAAGAAGACAAGAACTGAACCCTCAAGGTCCTGAGGAGAACCCCCACCAATAAGGGGCTTCGAAACGCGTCGACCCTCTTTTTTCAAGGCCAATCTTGAGATAATGCTGATGTAAAATATCTAGACTGCAGAATGGTTCTGATGGCCTTTTAGATGACTATAGTGTTGTCATTAGAAATAATTTAAAAATAAAAATAGCACCCCACCACTGATAAGAATAGGTTCTGTTGAATCTTGGTGAGGCTATTCACGCTTTCTTTCTTCTTTTTTCTACTAAACTTTTTCCACTTTTGTCTTACTATTATTATTTTTTTTGGTGTGTGTATTGACCCCTTATCCAAAATTGTCTTGATTGCAAGATGAATGTGTATGATAGTTTCACAGAATAAATGACAGATGGCGAATGGGCTGTATGACTGATGTACATGGTCTCATTTCAAAACATTTTTCGTGTGTGTTTTTGTCTTTAGCTTTTCACACATTATGGATTAACTTTAGCACAATTTCCATTTCTCTCCCCCCACTTTGTATAATCATCAAATTTTTAGAAATAATGTGATATAAATTATTTATGAATTTCAAAAAATAAAAAAGATTGTCAGTCACAATTTGTGTTGTGTTTATGCGATAATTGTTTAATATCATTGTGCATGTAAAACGCGTTGAATCAATAGGCAGTACTGGCATCTTGTTTTGTTGAGAATTTTGTTCGGCGCAGTCTTACTGCGCTTCAGCCAAACCCTTCGTTGTTTCTTGTATGACGTGATAGTGGCATGAGGAATGTTTTTGGGGCGCTCGGACGGCAACAGGTTACTTATTCTGCAAGCTCATGGCTCAGACAGTTGAACTATCCTTTTGATTACAAGTATAGCGGTGACGTCGTTGTCGATTTTGTTCTATTGTGAAATCGCGCATTACCATTCTGTTCTTCCTTCTTCCTTTTATACTCCATTTTCCTCTTGCAGAGAGGTAAAGTGGGCCTTCATTTGAAGGCTTCCGTTGTAGAAACACTCTGTGCTCATGGTAAATAGTGGGCCGCTCAGGAGAGAAAATTGGCCTTGGAACCGAATAAGGGCACTGGATGGAGTCTGCAACTAGAATGGGCCACGTGGACCGTCAGCTTTAGGTTGTTGAAGCCTATTCACCTCTAAAAGCAGCCCCCAAGCCTGCAGCCCATCCAGTAGTGTCAGAGAGAGAATGGCCAGTCGAGCTTTTCCGAAGTATTATTATTATACTCCACTTTTTAAAAATAGGACTTAGTGGACCTCGTTTTTTGGAACTTTTGAAGTCCCACCTGTGCGATTTACGCAAGAGCTGCAACTACAAAACCAGATCCTGGACATTTAATACAAAACAGTGCAGAAACGTAAAACAAATTGAACATGTAGATCTCGTTTGTTGTTCTTACTTTAGGCCTACTTTCAGATGACATCCCAGAGTTTTGTTTGCCCTTGCGAACAGCTCACATCTTGCTTATCTGCATGGTCTTCTATTATAGAGCCGTGATCAAATTATTAAAAGCTGAAGATTTCTCTAACTCATTTAGAGCTTCGGCAGTGGCAGTTGGTGATCTTTGAAAGTGGTGGGCCTTAATACTTTCCAGGAGTTGACTCAATTTTTTCACAATTTGCCATGAGAGTTCCCCATATGTTAAGAATTATCATCATTATGCCAATGCCAGCATTTTGTTATGTGCATTCTCTTTTGCCAAGAAAAACGTGATATTCCAGCACCAGAATATCGCCATTGACATTGTCCATATACCATGGGTTGCCCATATGCCAAAAATAACCTTCAGTATTGCAGATACAGCCTTTTATCATTGTTTTCTTCCCCGAGCGGCCATTTCAGCCCCAATATACCATGGCAGCCCTATCTGATGTAAATATTTACCTCCATTATGCCAGCACCATTGTTTTGCCATAGGTGTCTTCCCCTATGTCAGGTATTACTTTAATATTTCAGGGTATGCATTTTGCCTTTGGTGCCCTCCCTTATGCCAACAATTAACTCCAAAGCCCCAGTGCCACATTGTGGCCCAGGGGCCCCCATGCCAAGAATTTCCATTCCTCCAGTATGCAAGTGCCAGAATTTTTACACAGAGGCTGATATGCCAAAAAATACTTCTAGTATGTCAGTACCTGGATTTTGCCAATGGTTCCCTTCCTTATGCTGAGAATTATCTCCAATATGGCAGAAGCTACATGTACTTTGGGTGCCACCAAAAGCCCAGAATTATTTTGAGTATGCCATGGCAAGTGGCAGACTCGCACTCATAAAACATACAAATAAATATACTTTTACTCTCACTCTCTCACTCATACTCACTCACTCTCAAATTCATCTTTGTTATCCTCTCAATCTAACTCACACTCTCTCATGTACTCATTCTAACTCCTGCTCATTCCCACACACAAACATACTCATACTCACAGGTTCTCATTCTCACTTACAAGTGCACTTATGCACTCAACCTTTCACACTCACTCACTCTGAGCCCTGGTTCACCTGAACCTACCTGCTACACCGTTGATAGCTACACCATGGCTCACTTCTACTCCCTCCCACAATCTCCAATCACTCATTCCTTCTAAAGCACTCACACTCCTTCACACACTTATTGACACAATACTAGCAAACTCAGATTCTCACTCACTTTAACTCTCATTGAAACACAAACACACACACTCTCAATAATTCGCACACACATACACATAGAAACAACATTTTATTTCACTTAGGCTGCTTCCTTTGCTGGCCCCATGGCAGCAGCAGAGAAAGAATCTGGTGCTAGACATTGGAGCCCGCAAACCATGATTTCCAACCAGGAGCTAGACAGCAGCAGCCCCCCTCCCAGCTTTTTGATAGGACTGGAAAGGAAATGGAGTTCTAAAAGAAGCTAGGAGAGTTTTGGGGATCTTGCCCCACCTCTGTGTGGCTTATCATTGGCCTGGTGGATGCGCTGATGCTCCCCTTTGGCAGCCACATTTTAGCAGATATACTGTGCTTTCTGAGGCATGCACAATATGTCAGCTAAATAATATGGATTTTTCCTGTGTGAGGGGATCGTAGTTGAACTAAGCCTTTCAGTGCACAATCTAGACATCCACCTACAGAGTGACACGTTTTTCAACAGCATTCTATGGCTGGATCATGCCTCAGCCACCCTCAGACACTCTCCTTCTCCTGACACCAGGAGCCTGGAGATGAGGCAGAAAGAGCTGACCTGTGCATGAGCACTGTTCAGTTAAATAATTAGCACTTCTGCAAGCGGAAGTAAGTGGCGCCTCACAGGAGACAGTGCTGTGCCCCGAAACCCCTGATAAAGAACTGCAACTAACTTTAGGATTAACTATGTTTGATATGTATTTAATAGTTGGATTTTGATGAAAACTAATTAACTAGTGGCTCTTAGGGAAACTGGAACGATGCAATTTTTAATCTGCCCCTTATACATCACAATCTATCGACTTTGTGAATCATTGGCTTAGAGTTGATATTAGCACTGAAAAAAAACAGATCCTGTTTGTGAACACATATGTCCGCTGTAGTCATAGGGTAACAGATATATCCATGTGCACTCTATGACGGTCTACAATATTTATAAAGCTTTCAATCACAACATTTTGATGGGGTAAAGTCGACATTTGGTATTATTTGTGAAAAGAGATTGCTTTAGAAAGAAAATCAAAATTTGGGGGATTTGAAAATTATAACAATGTTTTTGACTAGCATTTTAAAGAGACTGTAAGAAATATAGATAAAGGTGTACATCTTCCCCGCTCACAAAATTTTAGTTATTTTGGACATCCCAGGGTTTATATTTATATTGAACTCAGAGTACCTAGAAATGAAAAGTTGTGTTGTTGGGGCAGAAAAGTCCCTCACATGATGACGGATATGAACTCCTGACCTGAGTGACGAGCTGGAATGATGTTTTGGATCCTTGGTGCTGATTTATGTGTTGTGGCCGGACACTCTGATCATGCATGTGTGCCATGACATAGGCCTGTATCACAGATTGTAGTCTTCTTGGAACGGTAGGGGTGCCCAAAGCAATACCCTAATAGCGAGGGCGGCCCCTCCATTAGGGCAGAGGAGCCCACCACCAGCAAAGAATACGATAATTTAATGGGTTTCTAACCCATTATGTTAACGTTTTACTTTAATCCCTCTGGACCAGCCCCCAGGACTCCGATGGCACTTGGTGCGGGTCAGAGGGGATGACACTGTGAAAGGGGTGGGGGGTTGGCAGTGCACTCCCTTGTCTCCTCACTGTACATGATGTGTACAGCTGTTTCAGACTGGCCGAACAGCTCATGCTCAGTGAACATTTCTCCAGCCCAAGCTGCGTTGCTGGGACTGGAGAAAGCCTGCATCAGTCTGCCTGGCAGCGCAAAGCCATAGCTCAGGCCAATCCTGATGCTGCTTCCCTGCAGGGTCATGATTGGCTTCAGTGCAGTCTGAGAGACTGTCCCAGAAGCAGGAAGAGCACTATGGAGCAGACGGTGGAGGTGGCGACAATCAAGTAAATTTATTTTCTTTTGACACTAGAAACCCCCACCCCAACAGCTCCCTCCTCCGGACCGCCCGCCACTATGGCAGGGGACCGGTCGCAACTGCCTAATAGTGGGGAAAGGCTACTGCCTTTGCCAGGAGTTCAGTAGCAATCACATGGTGATGGCAGCATACAGTGCAGTGATCAGTAGAAGCGAACAGGCCTTTTCACGTGCAGTGGAGGTTGGCCAAAGGGCTTGTTTCCTCCAGCTAGGCCAGCCGCCAGATACTTAACCCTTGCTGTGTGGCCAATCCGACTAAACAATTTTTTAGATATTTAAACGGTTCACAAATTGCATAACTAGGTGTGTGCAGCTCAAACCGGTATTCATTCAATCCCTCACACAGACGACCATCAGTGGTGTGTAGACGAGGTTGGCCGCACAGCTTGGCTTTCAGTCAGGACCTGCCTTGAAATATTCATGTACAGCCAACCTCAGGTGCACAAGGTCTTCAGTCTTGCACAATGGGGGTTAGCTACAGGATTTGGAATATGGTCAGTCGTGCATCCAACCCTTTGCAAACAGCTATACCCCACAACAAATGCATTTAGACATATGCAGCAGAAGATGGTAGCCAGGCCCTCTGCCGATTCCTCCAATTTTTGCTGCATATTCGGTAGGCTTTTTTTCCTATTTTGCTTTATCGATTTACATTTCACAGATTAATGTCAACATCACTATCATGCAATCGCGGCCGGCATGGATGTATGACATTACAACGCATGCTTTTACCATGAATGCTGTTACAACACAGTTTTTACAATGCATGCTGTTACAACGCATAGCGCTTTGGGGTGCTGGATAGTGAATAGTTTAATTTACTATTCCAACTCCAGTCCCCGTGGATAGTAGGGAAGGTGTTGGATAGTAAATTAAAACTATTCCCTATCCTAGAGCGCCCCCAGTGCAATGTGTTGTAATGGTTTTCGTTGTAATACCTGCGTTGTAAAAGCACTGCGTTGTAAAAGTTTTGTTGTAAAGGATGTTTCCCGGCCGGCATAAATCGCGGGAGGGGGGCGAGCGCGGAGGGGTCGTGCGAAGTAGGGAGTCATGGGGGGAGGTCACTCAGGGAGAGTTTAACTAAAAAAATATTAAAAATAATTTAAACTTACCTTGAGGCTGGGTCCAAGGTCTTCTCGTCTCCTGCTCTCATACCTCTGACAGGAACAGGAGCAGGCAGCCAGGCTTCCTCCCCTAAGCCAAACACAACTCTGCAAGCAGCATTGTGATTGCTCCGGACGGCGCCCAGCCAGGGGCTTATGGGGTGGGCATATTCTCCATGCAGGTGGAGAAGGGCAGAGTGCATATGACTGGTTTGGGCTGCCTGAGACGGCCGGCCAAACAATCTTTGCGCACTCAGGAGTGGGCACACAACTCCTCCCTTGCCCTGTTCAGAGAGCAGAGCAGCCCCGCCCCTGCCCCCGCAATGCAAACATAAAATGCTAATAACTAAAAGTTATTACCATTTTATGTTTCTGCTGCTCGCAATGTGAGAAAGCAGTGGGACAACGCTCCTCTGCCATAGCGGAGGAGCAGCCCCTGGTATCATAGATGATGTCATCTGTGATGTTGCTGTCATTTGTCAGTGAGGTAAGTCGGAATGTCATTAGTGATATCAATAATGATATAATTTAATATGTCATAAATGGTGTCATATAGTAGGTCATAAGAAGTGCATATCAGGAGGCAAGTTAAGTTTAGTTTTACCTCACTCCTCAGTTCAGCTACCCAAGATCTACGGATTGTGGCTGGGAACCATGATCACAGGGCAAGCATCATGGTCATGGACCAAGAGCCCATGGCAAACTTCATTGGTCTAATTACAGTATTTCACTGGGACAGTGGCTATAATTCGGGTAAGTGAACCCTACAAAAGTCCCAACACAGGTCAATGAAGCTTGCTGCAAGCTCCAAGTCCATTGCCATAAAGTGTTTACTGGGTTTTCAAACCCTAAAATGTGTCTGCGAACCCTAAAACGTTTAAAAGGAGAAAAAACACTAGCCTAACCAAAGGGGTTGACCATCTGTGTTGGGTTGGGTGCAGGACTAGGTTGAAGGCTGAGCACAGGGGAGGTTAGCTGCCCATAGTGGGTTGAATCTAGGGCCTTTTGAAAATTACAAAATGGGAATGATAACTGGGTTAGCTGACAAATTACAATATTTTTTGCAAGGCTCTTGGTGTTCTTGAAATTGACCCCACCGACTGTCAAGGTTCTGTTCATAATAAGAGATGACCCAGCTATACACCAAACAATGAAATCCTATAGTTGGATATATGTGATCAGTGGCTTCCTGTTCTTCCCGTAAGGGGTTTTCAGGCAATCGATCTCCATCAGGTATGGCATATGACATAGTTGCAGAAGATATAGTAACCTCTTTGGGTGTCCCACTTCCTCTTTAGTTTCGCAGCAATGAACTGCTATTCATGCCACTCATAAGGATACTTATGTATCAATGTGGTCTCAAAGCTGTAGTGCCCTTTGTTACCCCTGCTCACAATCTTGTCGCAAAGAGTGAAGGTAACACGATTCAATGTTAATATTTTCTCACCAGTTAGAATCATTAAATCATTCCACACAATCGATTCTTCCGATGATCTGGAATCTCAATTTCATCAACTTCCAAATCTTCTGACCTGTCTTACACTGGATTTTTTTTCTGTCCTCATCTTCTTGTCCAGAAGCCAGTTTTGAAGAATCACTCTTTTTTTTCCTTCCAATAACTAAAGCACAGCAAAAAACGGTACCGTCTATTTTTCAGCAAACCTGTCCTATGGCAAGAAGTGTAACGACCTGCACAAGAAAGCCAAGAACTATTTGAATGTGCAACAGTGCAATCTGAGGAACCAATCATATCTCTGCCATGGCTCATAATGATTTGCTGTTCCAGCGTGAACACAGGAAATAGTCATGGGTGACATTGACATGCCATGGTGGCTTGACATGCCGCTTCAAGCCCGCCCAAGCTTCTCTGTAATAGCAAATTTCTCGGAAATGTCTAAATGGATTTACACCCAATCCCAAAAAGCACACTTTCTGAGTAAAGTTCTGACAGTTTGCCAAATTTGCTGTTATTTTGTTCTGCAATTTTGTCTGTATCTGGAAAAAAATATGGTATGGAAATTAACATGGGAAAACAACTTTTGGGACCTCCTTTTTTTTGGTACTTGCTTGATTGATCAACGCAAAACTTTCCATGAAGGAGCGGAGGTAGATTGCTTTTTGTGGAAAGTTTTGCGAAGATTTGTTAAACTTTACCAAAGTTATTAGTGTAAAAATGCTCTTCCTAGGGAAACTGTAACCTAACTATAACTACTACACAGTGATGACTGTGTAATTAGTATGTGTGTGTGTGTGTGTGTGTGTATATATATATACATACACACACATACAGATATATATATACATATATATATATATATGCATATATATAAACGCTCCAATGCTCCTTTATCGCAGAACAAAGCCAGCACTCGCGAGGCAAGTTGCAAAGAAGACTTTATTTTATCTTAGCAACAACAAATTCGTTTTGGCAATCGCGCCTTCATCAGTATTACTGACCCACAGTGGCGCCCATTTTTAAACACATTTTAATGATTACAGTTAACATGAAAGAAGGACCATTAATCAATCTTACTTGAGCGCCATTTTTGAATGGCCTGATGGTAACATCACACTGGCCAACACTATAGCAAGCAATATTAGAGCAAAGCCGGTTTCCTTGATAGTGCCGTGTAGCAGCTAAACATTCTTAATAATATGTTTTTGTGCCCAAACCCCTATACCAATCAATGTAAATATTTCAATATGTAAATACATATTGTATGTTAAAATATAATCTCGCTGTGTATCGGCCAAGTGCCCTTGACGGGCTTAATCCTTTCATATTTGTGACAAGGTGCCTATTAAACATTGACTGAATGGGCAAAATTATTATGGCTACATATTTTGGAAACCATTGCTAAACTTATCATGCTGTGTATCGGCATTTTGTGCCCAATAATACCGGCAAACAAAATCGATTCATTATAAATCATCTTCAATCATGTTACACGTGGACATCCTAAGCAAACACATACATCAACTAATCTCCTAAATGCACTACCAATTCTTCCCCACTGTTAAGACCCTCAGGGGTTTTGGTCTGCAAATCAATAATAAAATGAGACTCAAGTCTACGTAGCCTTTGGATTCTGTCCCCTCCTCTGATGTTAACTGGGACATGGTCCAGGCCGAAGAACATCAACAGGTCCCTGTTGCTTTGGTGCGTGCTGACAAAATGTCTCACCAGAGGATATGTCTGATCTTGCTTTGAAATAGCCTGCATATGCTCTAAGATGCAGACTTTCACCGGATGGATGGTGCTACCCACGTATCTTAATCCACATGGGTACACTAGACAATATATTGCATATGCAAGCTATAAACTTAGTTATGTTCCTTTTTACTGTGGGTTCAGGAATGTTATTTCCCAAAACCCCTTTACTATGCTTGCAGGCCTTGCACTTGCCACATGGGAAAAAGCCCTGCATCTTTTTGAGAGTCCCTGCTCTAAGCGTATCCTTGGCTTGATGACTATGAACCAGCATGTCTTTAATCGCTCTAGCTTTTTTTAAAGTAACTAAGGGTACATTAGGTATATCCTCGCCAATGGTCGTAACCGTTTTCAGGATATGCCAATTCCTCTTAAGAATCCTCTTTAGAGTCATGGCTCCCTCAAAGATAGTGGTAATTAGTCTGAATTTACCACCCCTCAGATTTTTCTTATGTCTAGTGTTTGTCACTAATGAGGCTCTGTCTGGGGATATGTCGAACCCTATCAAGAGTTTTAATCAGAACTGTGTTGTCATAACCCCTATTTATAAATCTGACGATACATTCTTGTGCTGCCTCTTCAAAATCACAGTCCCGAGAGCTGTTTCTTTTCATTCTCAAAAGTTCGCCAAAAGGGATACTCTGTACAAGTTTAGACAAATGACTGCTGGATGCATGAAGCATCGAATTACCAGCTGTAGGCTTTCTATATAGAGCAGAGTAAATTTTGCCATAGCTGATAAACACCTTCAGGTCAAGGTAATTAACTGCCACTGAACTAACCTCACCTGAAAAGTGTAGATTCAAGGTGTTGTCATTAAGGATTTTGATATACTCATATGCAGATTCAGCTGATCCTTTCCAAATCAGGAACAGTTCATCAATATACCTGTTCCATACAATGACTTCTCTGGAACCCTGTGCACCCGGATGCGAACAGGGCACTTGCTTCTCCCACCAGCCAACGTACAAGTTTGCATAGCTGGGGGCGAAGCAAGTACCCATCGCAGTTAAAGAGATCTGTTCGTAATAATCCCTTTGGGAGAAAAAAATATTGTTCGTTAAAAAGAACTCTGTGAATTAGTGATATCTAATACCATTAGCAGGAAGGGTCCCACTTCAGTGTCTCGATTTGAATTAAAAAATCTTTCGTATCCTTTACATAAGATGACAACTTCAACACTGCCTGAAACAAAAAATGGTCAATAAACATAGATAGATGTTCGGGCAGGCCCCCTTGTGAAGATATTATGGGCCTGCCAGGAGGGTTCTGACTGTTCTTATGCAGTTTAGTGTTGTGATAAAAAGTTGGTATGATAGGATTAAAATTTCTCAAAAGCAAGTATTCATCTGTCCCCAACATGGTTTTTTCATACCATTTCGTTATTAATAAATGGTATTGTGCGATACTGTCACTGTATTTCTCTTTGGTAGATCTTTCATAACCCATGCTATCCGATAGCTGCCTCCTCGCTTCATTACAGTATTGTTCCTTGGTTCGTAGAACAAGGTTTCCACCTTTATCCAAAGGTGGAAACGTTGAAGACCAATGAGACGTCTTTTTCCAAGATTTTCAATGCATCCCTCTGATCTTTGGTGATGTTCATAGCTATTATGCTTTTTAGTTCTTAATTTGAGTAAACCATTATTGACTGCTTCTTAGAACACGTCCATAGCATGGTAAGACAATTGCGGAACAAATTGTGGGGCGGGCTTGAAAGGACTTTCTTCAGTTAGTTGTTCAATGCCCACATTTTCAGATCTTGGTGCAATGTCCGAGATATTTGCAGCATCCTCAGGTTCTTCCCTGAATAGGTGTTCTAGTGTTTCCAAAACTGACAGGTCACCTCCTGTTAAGATATCAGTAGCAGGTACGGTGTTAAGTCTCCTCTTAGTAATCTTAGTAGTGGGTCTCAGTTTAAAGTATTTATGTAATTTCAACTTGCGGACAAATTTGAAGAGGTCAATCCTCGCTTGACTGTATTCAAGTTGGTTGTTAGGGCAGAATGTAAGTCCCAATTTTTAGAGCTTCTTCCTCTGATGATGTCAAAGCCCTAGACATAAGGTTGACCACTGTCAAATTGTCATATATAGATATATATGTATATATATTGCTCTTGTGTTAAGTAATTCACTCCATGAAGTTAACTTATGCAATAGGTTTTGGAAAGCATGTCATTGCTACTCCGCTCATGTAATACTTAATGTAACAACTGTGTTTTCACTTTGTCCTTGGATCCAGTAACCAATAAAGTTGCCTATGTGGGACATTTTACTTTATTAGGTCGGCCGGAAAAGACAAACGGAATTGATTTAATGTTAAGAATTTTTTTTTGTGAGAAACCGCAATATTGTCACAATTACCAATTATATTCTGTATTTAATTAACAATTTATGAGCTGTAGAAGGAAATGATGTTGTATACTGTTTTCTATATTTATCCTCGCACATCAAGTGTGACGTTTAAATGTGCCCCCTAAAAAACTCCATGATCCGGGCTGGGAGTCATGTGATGAAGACCACGGCTGTGGTAAAAAATTGTCTGTGTGCTGCCAAATAAAGAACTGGTACCCCTTACCAGCGTGGCTCCAGAATCTTTTCTTCATTGGATTCATCGCGTGGGATATTGCGGTGGCAGCGTCTTCCTCTGAGCTCCGACTTGTCAGGAAGGGCATCCATTGTCTGACCGACCAAATCTGCATGTGGAATCTTCATAGAGGACGCCTGCTGACTGTTAACCATTCTGGAAATCAGGAGCTCTTCGGCCCTGGAGGAGACGATCTGCGGAGATGCAGGTAAGCAGCCATACACCACGGTGTTGTGGATTGCGAGTAATCTTCCCTCCAAGCATAGTGGAGCTAGCCGCTAAAGGGAATCCTACCCAGAATAGGGTTGCAGCCAGAGTTCACATAAGCTATTTTCAGCTGAGAACGCATAGTAAGGCGGACGCAACAGAGTTCTCTCCGACACAATACCAAATGGCAGACGAGTTCCAAAAGGGGCGGGAGGCCTCTGCAAAACGAATCATCAAAAAAAACAGCAACAGTGAAGAAAGAAACAGGAAGTGCAAATCAAATTACAAGACCGATCATAAACAAACAGAAAGACAATATACTTGAAAGACTGAGATGTAAAGAGATCAGCAGATGGTGGGAAGCGACATCCCTCCAAAACTATATTGAAATCAACCGTATCCCAAGGAGACTAGGATCTTTATAATCCCAACTCTGGCCATCCCCAAACCACAAGTTTTACGAGAATGGATGGAGAAAACCAACTCATGTTCGAAAAGAATGCTGTAAATTTTGATTACCAATGCATGGGAAGAACACAAAGACCTCATGACACAGATCCAGCAGCTGATGGACAAACTCAAAAATGAAGGTGATCAAGATCGGACGACGAAAGTACTGAAATCAATTGATGAAAGAATCAAGATACATGAAAGAGAGATCATCGCACATAAACAACGCAAATTTACTAGAGATGAGAAAACCTATGCTGCTGGCAAAATTTTAACTTTTGCGAAAAAATTCGATAGAGCAAGGTCAGGGCTGGTGAGGGGCAAAGCCTTGGGAGTAGTTGAATCCCACACCAGAGGATCAATAACAGATTTAAGCTCGGACCAGGAATTGGTCGATATTGTCTTATCGGGAACAGCAGAACAACTATCTTTTCAGAGGAACTACGCCTCCTCCAGAAAACCAATGAACAGTCGCTAAGAGGATGGCCCAAAGGAAGAGGGCGAGGAACAGGCAAAACAGGAAGCGAAGAGACAGACGCAAGAAGCGTCAAGGCTGCTGGTATGGGAATACGCAGCCAGACAGCAAAGAGAACCTAATGGCAAAGACAATACAGCATCTTACGGTAATTAACCTTTCTGACAGGGTTATTAGCGAAAAAAAAGAGAAAGTGGTACAACTAGGTTTATCTTATTGTCCTGACACTGGTTTTGATTACGCTCCATCAATAGCTAATCTCTACAAGTTTGAGCAAAAGCTAAAATTGTTTAAATTACATGCACTACGCAACAATGTAATGACTTGTCCCATAGGACAGCCCGCAACACCCAGTGCCAAACACACTCTAGCAATCGAAGACATTCCAACTCTGAAGGTCATGCAGGAACTTAGTTATATGAGCCAACCTGCCTTTACAAATGAACATGGCGATACCTTTGATCCTACACACATAGCTGAGATGTCACATACATTTGGTCTAGGGACTGATGAGGCAGACGCCACCAACTTTAGGGCTGCATCCAACGTTGTACCATCTATAGCCAGAGATAATATTGAAATTTTTAGTGATGTGGTAGCACATGATCTACTCAAACTGATTGTTAAGATACCACCCAGCATGAATATGACCAAAGAGCAGTGGCAGATTGTTAAAAACTTACAAAATGATACCAACCTCATCATCCAACCCTCCAATAAAGGGGCGGGGTGGTTTTGATGACAAGAAAGATGTACACACAGGAGGCATATCGCCAACTTAATGACAAGGCATGCTATGCCAAGGTGCACAAGCCATATCTCACTAACCTATGCCAAAAACACACCTCACTGATACAAGGTTGGCATGACAGGCATCTGTTGAGCTGGGATAAGAAGTTTATCCTTAACGAAACACCGACTACACCAACACTCTACCTACTACCCAAGATACACAAAAATGCCCTTGAACCACCAGGTTGGCCCATGGTTTCGTCTAAAAACAGCCTCCTAGAGAATTTGTCGATCTTTGTAGACCACTTTCTGTTTCCTTTTGTAACTGTAGTGAAAACAGATATCTGCCTGCACACGCACACATTGCTATGTTAGCATAACCGCATTAGATGTTTAAACGAAATTTTGCAACTTTGCGGCTTTTGCACACGACACTACATATATCTGTTGTTACAAATTAACTTGCTTGAATTTCTTCACATGAGTACGGTCTACTTGCCACATCCCTAGACTTACAAGGCAGCGTCTGTCTGTATAGCTTGTGCTCACAGCATCAAGGTCAAATAACAATGTATGCAGTTGATTCAGTGGCCTACGCTCTAGACATAACATGCATCCAGCTGCAAGAAGCTGAAATTCGAGTGCCTTTAATATTACACTGCATGCATGTTTTCAGGCACTGGAAGAAAAACCTTTCCATCTACAAGAGAGCTGGCTGATCCTTTGATGTGATTCACCTAAGCTGATCTTTGAAGTATGGGGTTCCCCAGTGAAACCTAGAGACCTTCTATTATTATAAAACTTAGCTTTGAGCATGGGGAGGGTGGTACACAAGGCGCAATCTGACCTGTTTCCACCATCAGTATAATATGATTTCACCCTTTGTGTTTTATGGAATTGTAACAATACTGACTGTTTTATTTCTAATCATATGCCTGCGTATGTTAGCTAAAATACTGTATCTTAGAGCACGTAGTTGAAATAAATATTTTAAACTTTACTGTGTCTCTGATTACTGACGTTGTGGACTTGTATGAGAAACATAAACGAAAAGTGTTCTTGATTCCCACCATACCTGAGAGTATTCTAAGTCGCTTGTTCTAGGTTGTCTAATCATTGGTAGCTTCGCTGTAGGACGGGGAACAAATGAGACACTGATGCTAGTCGGATAGGGGTTTCTGGGTACTGAAGTGAGTTTCTGGTACACCACAAGTCACTGAGGTCCTGGGTTCCTACGCACAGTTCTGTGTACACACAGAATCCCTGCAACATACCCAAACTTAACTCTTACATAAGAGATAGGAAAGACTTCTTACAGAAAATACACAACATAACCATCAATGAAAAACACTGACTAGTGTGTCTTGATGTTGAGAGCCTTTATACCAGTAATAGGCACCTCAATGGCCTAAAGGCATGCCAACATTTTCTTAAATCTCGCAGTTTACATCTACTTGAACACACTCACATGATCCTGGCAATGATTGAGGTATGTTTGAAAGAAAATGTATTTATGTTTGAAAAAGAATACTACAGACAACTCCAGGGAACTTCCATGGGCACCTGCTTTGCTCCCAGCTATGCCAATTTGATGGTGGGTTGGTGGGAGAAGCAGGTGCTCTGGAATGAGAACACTGAGCATTGGGTCTACAATGTTAAATCCTGGGTAAGGTCATTGATTACATCTTCTTTCAGTGGGAGGGTGATGACAATGAGTTGAAACTATTTGTCAAAGCAATGAATGAAAATGCCTTAAATCTTAAATTTACCATGCATCATAGCAAAAAATGTGTTGAATTTCTGGATTTGAAACTGATAGTGGAAGATGGGATGAATCAAACTGAACTTTATAGGAAGGAAACAGCAGGCAATTCGTTTTTACATGCTTTGAGTTGCCATCCCCCATGTTTCCATTGGGGGATACCTTACAGTGAGTTCTTGAGGGCTAAACATAATCGCAGCCCGGTGGAGAGCTATCAAATCACCAAATATGGGTTGGATGAATGCTTCAAAGCCAGAGGCAAACCCCATAGAGCATTAAAACAGACTGAAACTTGAGTAGAAAATCAGAGTAGAGAGGAGGTAATGTTTCAACCACCTAGCCCCAAAGTCCCCAAAGGTGAGAAGCAGGAACCTATATGGTTCATCACAAGATTTAGCAGTCAGGCTGGGCAGTTGCGCAATATACTAAAGAACAGATGGGATATACCGAGACAAGACCCCATTTTAAGAAAAAAAGTGGGTATCAACCCATCGATGACTTATCAAAGGAATGAATACCTAAGAGATCCTTTATCAAAAGCATTCTCGCTGGAAAAGATATCAGTTGGCTGAAACAAGCGAAAGGATTCTGCAAATGCGCGAAGTGCAAAGCCTGTAGGAACAGTGAAAATGTGACTGGTGTTACACTAGAGAGAGTAGGTATCCGTTGGATAATCCTCAAGTTTAACACGTGTAGTACGGATTACATGGTATATGTGATAACCTGTCCCAGCAACTTATGGTATACAGACTCAACCACATTCCTGGTAAAAAAACGTATACTGGAGCAGTACTGCTAAATATTTTGCTGAGAAACATGCAGGAGACTGGAACAAGGCAAATTTCTTCAGTCTTGATAAAATCATGGTACACCATAGACGTGGTACCCAAATTGCGTCTTTTCGCAAATTGGAATTACAATTTATTCTTCAGGCTGGAAACAAATTTCCTAAAGGCCTGAACTATGATGAGGAAAACATTCGCATCTGTAACTTTTACCCTGTGTTTACATCTTTTAATTATTGTTTTGTATGCCATTCCCTTCATTTACCCCTTCCCTCCCTTATCCCCTCCTATTCTTATCACTTTTATTCCAAACCTTCTACCTATATTTCTAAGGCAATTCCTATATAGGCTTTGTCTGGTATTGAAGATCTCTTGAAGTTTGTGTATGTCGTATATATAAGCGGTCACAAAAATTAACATTCTTTTATTATTTTTAGGAATTTTGACTGACACGGATCCAGGATCCCACTGATTTACCTGAATTAAAACTATGAGCACAGAGGTGCAGTGTTGTTCCAGTGAACACTCATCGCCCCTAGTAATCCAGTCCACTATGGGATGGGCATTTTTGAATTTATTAATGAGGGCCTATTGATTGTATACCGATACTATACCTTGATGTTTTTGTAAGGAATTTCCATCTAGTTTACAACTATGAGTTTCTTTAACCTTTTAAAGTTTGTTATGTACTTATGGGTACTATACCCTGATCTGTTGCGAATTTGCTCATGTTAAGTTATTCACTCCATGAAGTTAACTTATGCAATAGGTTTTGGAAAGCATGTCATTGCTACTCCACTCACGTAATACTCAATGTAACAACTTTGTTGTCACTTTGCCCTTCGATCCAATAACCAATAACCCCTTCGACGCTGATGACGGAGCAGTTCCGTCATCAGCGTCGGTTGGGCTGTGCTGATGACGGAACCGCTTCGTTATTGGCAGAGCCCTCGGGGGGAGCGCTGACGCTCCCCCCCTGGGCATCGATCGTGCTGCTTGTTGCAGGGGTGGCAGCGGAAGACTTTCCACTGCCAACCCCGGGCCCCCCACGCTTCCTGGTGACGTCAGCGCGCAAAGCGCGCGCCGACGTCATCAGGAAGCGCTGGACGCGCTGGAAGCCATTTGTTTCCAGCGCGTCCATGGAGCCAGGTGGGTGTTTGCTCTCCGGTGGGGCGGGGGGGGCGTTTCTCGGTGCCTTGAGGCATCGGGGGGGAGGAAACAGTGTTTCCTCTCCCCTGATGTCCCAATGCAGGGCTTTCCTGGTGCAGGATTGCGCACAGCGTCGCAATCCTACACCAGAAATGCCCCCACTAGACACCAGGGATGTTTTTTTGGTGGCATAGGAAGCGACCGCTTGGGCAAGGGTCGCTTCCTGGGTTGCAATTTAAATTTCAGACTTTTCTGCCCCCCGAATCCGGACCCAGGAGCGGTAGAAAAGCCCACTAGATACAAGGGATTTTATTTTATTTGTATAGGAAGCGACCCCTTGGGCAAGGGTCGCTTCCAAGGGGATAAAGTTGCCTATGTGGGGCATTTTACTTTATTAGGCCGGCCGCAAAGGCAAACGGAATTGATTTAATGTTTAGAATTTTTTCTTGTGAGCAATTATATTCTGTATTTAATTAACGATTTATGAGCTGTAAAAGGAAATTATGTTGTATATTGTTTTCTATACATATCCTCACACATCAAGTATGATGTTTAAATGTGCCCCTTTAAAACACTCCATTATCCCGGCAGGGAGTCATGTGATAAAGACCAAGGCTGTGGTCTGAACACGTCTGTGTGCTACCAAACAAAGAACTGTTACCCCTTACCAGCGTGGGTCGAGAATCTTTTCTTCATTTGATTCATCGCGTCGGATAAATATATATATATATTTTTTTAATGAAAAAAATCAATGCTTAAAATAACTGGCAGACGTGGACCTTTTTGCAGGGTAATCCCCGAACCTTTTGCTTCTTCCTCCTATTTTTGCCTGACTCGTTGTATGTTAGCTTTAGGACTCTGGGCACTTGACCACTGCGAATCAATGCTAAAGTGCATATGCTTTCTGGGCAAATTGTGTTTATGGATTGGTGTTTCCATGATTGGAGATTTGATTTACTGATAAGTCCCTAGTACAGTGCACTGTGTGTGTCCAGGGCTTGTAAATCAATTCTACTAGTCGGCCTGCAGCACTGATTGTGCCATCCACATGAGTAGCCCTGAAAAGGTAACTCAAACCTGCCACTGCAGTGTATGCACCCAGTTTAAAACTGCCATGTCAACCTAGCAAGTGCACCCACCTGCCAGGCCCTACCCTTCCCTTTTCTTACATGTATGGCACCCCAAAGGTAGACCCAAGGTACCTCCATAGGCAGGGTGCAGTGTATGCAAAAGGTAGAACATGTACTGCGGTGTGTGACATGTCCTGATAGTGAAATACTGCCAATTTCGTTTTTCACCATTGTAAGGCTATCTGTCCCATAGGATAGAATGGGAGATACTTTGTAACATCTTTCGAGTATATCTTCCCATTGGGAGAAGATAGAGGAATAAAGCTTAGGCTCTCTGAACTCAGAATTTAATAACACATCTTTTAGCAAAGATGGTATTTAAATTGTGTTTGAAAATGCCACTTTTAAAAAATGTAGGCATTTTCTTGTTTAGCCATTCTGTGTGTTCCTCTGCCTGTTTGTGGGTTGACTGTCTGGATTAGGAGTGACAGGGGCAGGGGATGTGCATTCACTGTAGACAGTCACTGGGTGGGGTTGAGATGTACCTGGCCCTTCCTGAATGACTAAGAGCTGAGCTGAATAGGGTTTAGCTGCATTTAGAGTAGTGGGAGGAGTTTTCCTTTCACCTGAATAGGGCTTGTCTCACTTACACAATGCTGTCTCCACCCCTGTGGTCATACTGCACCAGTGAGGACAGAACTGGTTTGGACTGGGCTCAAAGACCCTCGCACAAAGAAGAACAAAGACAAAATGAGGTATAAGTAGTGAACCTTAAACCCCAGAACTTTTAATCACTTTTGGACTCAAGAGAAACCTTTGTCAAGGAGAAGAGTTGGAGAGCTGTGAGGAGGTGTACTGCCCTCTCCGGGACCCAAAAACTTCACCTCCAGCTTCCCTGAACTCTAATGCTGAAAGCTCTGACCTCCCAGGAGTTGCCTATTCCAGTTTTGGGTCTCTGGAGGTAGTTCCTGCTGTTGCGAGCTGAAATCAGCTTAAATAGGAGCAAGAAAACCTGTCTCCAATGCCATCAGCGACTCCGCTGTGACACTGCGACCTACATCGAGGCCAGGAGCCCCGCTAGTGAAGTGCACGATGTACCGCCCAGCCTACACCGCAGCTCCGACCCCCTTCGAGATCTGCTGACGCCTGCAGTTATCGGCATTTCTTGACGTCAGTGCTTGCACCAACTGCATCCTCACCAGCACCTGCATCCTGTTATCATGGCACCAATAATCTCCGAGAGTGACTCCACAAACTTGCCAACTTCGCACTGTCACTGGAACCAATGCCTCACCGCCAACCCAACTGACTTTCCCTGTCCTGGATTCGACACTTCGCCTCCTCACAGATACGATGCCTCCTCGTGGACACAATGCCTCGCCTCCTCCGTGGCAGCCAGGGAGCCGGCCTTGACCTCATTACTGACGCTTCACTTCCATGATGCCATGCATCGACATAGAGTGTGTTATCCAAAGGTACTGTTTGTTTGGGGGTCTGTGTGACTCCTTGCCTGATGCTGCACACTAAGCATGGGCGAATTTTGCGAATCTGGCGTTCGCGAATTTTGCAAATTTGCGAACTCGCAATCTGCAAAATCCGTGAATTCTCGCGAATTTGCGGATTATTTTCTTTTTTGTGTTCGCAAGGATTTCTGCCAGTTCGCAAGGATTTCTGCCAGTTCGCAAGGGTTTTGTACCAGTTCGCAATTGCGAACGTACATGTCGGCACGCAACGGTTGCGATTATGTTGTTTCTACGTCTGGTTCATCATCACAGGTTCCCAGCACCCTCTGTTTCACCCCTGCCACCCTCTGTTTCACCCATGCCACCCTCTGGTACATCAATGCCACCCTCTGGTTCATCATCACTGTAGATTAGGGGGGGAAAAAGCAAGCACACCTGCCTGCTTCAACTGACATGAATTAATTTGGGGTTGATTTATTAATGTGTCACTGTTTTAAAATTCCAGTCTGGCACCTGCTTCCTTATCTGTAATTTGCTTTCTGTTGCAGTGCAATTTTTTTTTCCAGGACCTTTGTGGCCTACTTGTAGCTATTCTATGAGCCTGCTGTGAGGGTCAGAGCAGGGTCATACAATTGTTGCAACTAGCAACTGAACTCTGGAGGGGCCCTTGTCAGGAAGCACTACAGGGAATGGTTACTAATGATGAGTTTGAACTTTTGAACCTGCTGAATGCTTTCACTTTTGCAAAACTCGTTTTTCTGCAGAACAGCATTACAGCAACTGTATTGCCATAAACAAGCTTATATGAGAAAGTTGATTTCTAATCCAAAAGTTATCCAAAGAAAATCAAAAGGCCTCAAATCCAAAAAAGTGCAGGCAAATGTCAACCTGAGGAGTTATTCTGATAAAAATCATCATTTTCAGAAGGTCTATGCTGCTTGCTAGTAGATTTCTTGTGCAGAATTGCAATTTTTGTAATTTCGCGAGTGCGAGATTGTTGCTGCCCGCCGCACCTACATGTTCGCAATTGTGAACTTACACCGCACGCCGCAAAATTGTATCACCAAGAAAAAAAATATCCGCTGCGTGCGAATTTGCGGATTTTCGGTAAATTCGCGAGCGTTCGCGGATTGCGAATTTACCGAAAATCCGCAAAATCCGCGAGCGGAACGGATTTTCCGCCCATGCTTACTGCACACCTCATGGTCTGCACCGTACTTTAGATTTTTTGCTGTGATGACATTTCAATAGCCCCAAGTGGAGCAATTTGTTTTCTACAAGCTTTATTCTTGAAAAAACTATTTTGAAGTGCTGTTTTACTACATGTATGTTGGATTTTTGTCATTTTGGTCATGTTGAGTTTAGATAAAGATACTATATTTTTCTAACCTGGTGTGGTTTCCATTTGTGGTGTTTTACTGTATTACTGTGTGTTTTGAGTACAAAGACTTTATACCTTGCATTTGGGACAAGCTTGTCTACTCGTGCCAAGCTACCAAGGGGGTGAGCAGGGGTTATCTAGAGTGTATCCCCCTTCCCCTGACTATAAGCAAGAGTCCCTTCTTGGACAAAGGTACCTTCCCCCGCCGATGGGAGAGAGGCCTATCTCTCCCATTGTTTAGCATTGGAGCTGCCTTGTAATACATTATAAGTGTAACTTCCAGTTGGAAGCAGATGGAAAATTGCAGTTTGGTGTCTCTGGACTCAAACTTTAAAAATAACACATATTTTAGTGAAGTTGGTTTTTAAATTGCAGGTCTGAAAATGCCTCTTTTAGAAAGTTGTTATTTTCTTACTTTAACCATTCTGTGCCTCTGCTTGCCCCTAAAATACACCTCTGTGTCAGGGTGAAAGTTGAGCTGTGTGAACTCACTCTAGACAGTCACACACAAAGGGAGATGCATGTGCCCTGCATATCTTGATGGCCCATCACCAGGCTAGAATTAGAGTGGGGGGAGGAGTTAACACTTGCAACTGAATAGGGCTGTGCCTGTCCCCTCACAGAGAGCTGCATGCCAACCTGTAGTGAAGGCCAGAAACTTGTGCACTACAAATACCTTTCTTTTTGTAAGTCTCCCTGCTTCAAAGGCTGAAATCTGTAAAAGTAGTGGAACTCTGACACCATAAACTCAGAACACTTCTGGACTGAGGACATTTTGCCAGGAAGAAAAGCTGTTGTGCTGCCAGGAGGGACTACCACTTTGCTGCTTGCTTTGCTATGTTGGCCTGCTGCTTCTTGCCTGTGAGTGAGAGGACTGGACTTTACTCTCTACATCCTGCATCTGAATGTTCTTCTAGGGCTTGACTGATCTTGCCGACTGTTGCTGAAGTCTTATGGACAACAAAGACTTCACCTGCATCTTGCTACCAGCACCTGTATTCCTCTGTTGTGAGTCCTGCTCAGCAAGTTTGCCAACTCGAGTCCTGGGCCCTTGGAAGTGAGTTTTAGTGCTACAACCAAGAAACCAACACATCAACTCTAAAGTGTAATTTCGGAACTGGCTAATCCCTTCAATATCAATGCATCACCGTTGCCTGCACTGAGGCCATGGTCCCCACTCACTGAGTACATGACTATTGACCATGACGTACGACGCAGCCCGACCTAACCACAGCCCCTCCGAAGAACTGTCAATGCGTGAGTTTTGAACATCACCTCAACAAAGTCTGTGATGCACTGTTCCGACTCTGTTCAGTCCCAGCTTTACATGGTTTCCAACTGACACACCGCCTTCAGCCCAACAGTTTGACATCAACACCACAGAATCTATGCATCGCGTTCTTGAAATCGATGTATCATTGGCGCCCTCCGCCTTCAGGAACCAAGGCATCTCACAAGCAAAGGATGCATCACCTCCTCTGTGCAACTGATCGTCCCAGGGCATTAAAGCTTCAATGACCTTGCACCACCTTCAGGAATCAACACATTGCCTGCAACTGTGACACCTCACCTCCTCTGAGCCTCGCATCATCTTTGATTTCCGATGCATCCAAGGTACTGTCAGTGGGTCTGTGTGACTCCTCTAGCCATCCCGAGCTCCATCGCGGTCAGACTTAACTTTTCGATTTGTCACGGTCAGGCACGATCAGATAGCCCCATTTGAAGCTGTTGATTCCTAAGGATTGCAATTTGATTTCATCTTACAATATTAATATCTTGACTTGTGTATGTTGAGTTTTGATGTTTTAGTCTTGTTTTACTCAGATAAATATTGGCTATTGTTCTAAACTGGAGAAGAGTACTTTTCTGGTGTTTGTACTGTTACTGTGGGTGTATGCATACATACTTTAACAACCTATAACTGGTGAAATACTGTGTTTTTTAGAGTTTCAAAAATTACATTGTTACTGAAAATTTCACCTAACTATAATGTTATAAAGCCTTTTTTTTCAGTGGATTTCTAGTTTTTTCTTAACTTAATGTATTATTTTATTGACCTGCGAAAAGCCAAACCTCGCACATGAAAATCCTTTGACTGTGCCCGGTAGGGGTTTGGATGCAGGGCCTGTCCCTGCTCCCAACCCCTAGCGACAGCCAACCCTGCGCTGCGCATGGCCTTTGGATGTGTGTGGTGGGGTGCAGGGTTTGTCAAAGGGTCTGGCACCAGGCCCAATGGCCAGCCCCAGCAGGCAGCCAATTCCCCCTTCAGCAGCCAACACCCACACTATATATAAAGCAGATCTATCATCTTTCTCCAGAATTTACCAATAATTTTAAACAAATGTATATTTCAATAATGACCTGAAATATATTTAGTAAAGTGTTTTTGAACTGCATGTCTGTGACTCTTTTTTTTTTTTTACAGTTTTTATTATTACATTTCGAGTGAAGATTTTGAAAATAAATAGTCAGAGATATATTATTTTTATTTAGGTTAAAAATAAATAATAAAAATGTGTCTCTTTTCTACCTTTTAGCATTTTACACCCCATAAAAATGCAATGGTAAATATAACCACATCAAGGCCTTATATTTTATGTGATACTTCTTAAACACATAAAATATTATCATACAACCAGCACCTTTGTGGCAATGCAATGCCATTTGTAGAGCAAAAGCTCCAGGATGGGAAAAGACTTTCCAAATTAGAGTAAGTTCTCCGGGGTCATGATTTCATTGACCCAGAAGATTTAGGGGCAGATTTACAAGAAACTGACACATCTGTAGAGATGCATCAGTTTCCCTGCGCCAGCCTGTGATACCTTTACTACACCATGGATACAATGGGCCTCATTTATGAGAAATGATGCATCGCTGCGTGAAAGCAGCGATGCGCCACTTCTCAGTGCACACTCCTTGCGACATTCCTGATGCGTCATATTTAATGTATGACACATCATGTCGCAAGGAGTTACAGCTACGTCAGTATTTCTGACGTATCTGTAAGCGCAAAAGTGACTCATTGCTGGAGTGTGTCACAAAAGTGACGCAACTCCAGCAATGCGTTCTTTTACATGGGGAAAGCCCCATGTGAGAGGGCCTGCGTCAGTCTTACGCCTGCTGTGAGGCAGGCACAAGATTTTGACGCAACGGCGTCCTAAAAGTGACGAAGTGAAATCTCATAGATTTCACTGCGTCACTTCTACGACCCTTCCTTGCGTCAATACGCCCCCCTTGCATACATTATACCTGGCGCAGGTATAATGTGGCACAGGGGTTTACAAAGTGACGCATCTACCTAGATGAGTGACTTTGTAAATATGGTGCAACAAGGCGCATTTTTTACGCCACTGGTGCGTCACAAAAAGTGACGCACTGGCGGCGTAAAAGTGACGCACAGCCTCATAAATGAGGCCCAATGTATTTACAATACGGTGAACCAAGGCACAAGGATTGACAGATGCATCAGAAATTCTGAACAATCTGTTGGCTCAAAAGTCATACATTGCTGGAGTTCTGTCGCAAGCACGACGCAACTCCAGCAATGCATGTTGAGGCCTATACTTATTGTACTGCATCACTCCTTACGCCTGCTGCAAGCATGCATAAGGTTTTGACGCAGTGGCGTCCTAGAACTGGTGCAGTGAAATCTTGTAGATTACACTGTGCCACTTTTACAATACTTTCCTGGATGGGAATGCCCACCCTGCATACATAATACCTGACGCAGGTATAATGTGACATAGGGCTCTATAACGTGATGCATCTCCCTAGATGTGTCACATTGTAAAATGGCTGCATTGTTTGCGTCGCCATTGCGTCAAAAAAAGTGATGCAATGGCAGCACAAGGAGGTGCAAAGGGCGTGTAAATCTACCCCTTATAGTTGTTTTTCTATAGTTGGTGAGGGCGCTGCAAAACTCCCTACATCCCCCTGCAGCATAAAAAAACGGCTGGTAATGTCCCTGCCCCTTCTAGGGATATCACCAAAACCAAAATATATGTAAATAGCCCTCCCAGAGCATTTCGAGGCACTCCTTGAAGGAGCAGTTAATAATAAAGGAGTAGCTGTGGCCGCACATTTATTCACTTTTTGCTTTAAATTTTTTTTATGGGTGTCCCGGTCTCACACGGGACTCCCATTACTTTATTTTCTTATTTTATGAGGGGCCATGGGGGATCCCCAGGGCCCTCATGGCTCCCATTGCTTTTTGCAAGTGGCCCCATTTCATGGGGTAAATTCTTTTTTTAATCTACTGGGTATTTTTTAAGTATAGGATTAGCACAGTCCCATCCATGTTGCAAAATAGAAAGGGACAACATTTTTTGCCATTTCTACAGGAAAGTCTTTAAGCATAGGAACACTGTAATACTGAGCCTGGAGTGAGAAAGGCTTTTGTCATTTTACAGCTCAGCATGGATAGCACTGTGCTAATCCTATGCGTAAAGACTTTGCTGTAGTAATGGCAAAAGACTTTGTCCCTTTCTATCTCGGCATGGATGGCACTGTGCCAATCCTATGCCTAAAGACTTTGATAGAAAAGCAGACATTTGAGGTGAGCAGATCTAGAGTATCGCTGGTGTTGAAAGTGCCTTATACAGAAGGGGCTTTCCATCTAAACTTGAGAACTACCCAGAGTGCTCTGCTTCTTTTTGCATAGTTTATGAGTCACTTTATGCCTGAAAGGGTATTGTTTTGACTTATACTGGGTGCTCCCTTGAGTTTGGACAATGCTATACCTCTCTGAAGAGCTCTACTGAGAGTGAAATACGTGTCAGGGGTTGCTTTTGTTTATTTTGGGTTGGCTTGGTTGGTATTTTATCAATTCAGAGCTGTAATACTATGTCTGGAGTGATAAAATACTTTTGTCATTTTGACAGCTCGTCATGGATAGCACTGCGCTATTACTTTGCTTAAAGACTTTGCTGTAGAAATGGCAAAATCTATTGTCCCTTTCTATCTCGGTGTGCATGGCACTGTGCTAATCCTATGCTTAAAAGCTTTGATTGAAAAGCAGATATTTGTGGTGAGCAGATCTAGAGTGTCGCTGGTGTTGAGAGTGCTCTATACAGAAGTTGCTTTCCACCTAATCTTGAGAACTACCCAGAGTTCTCTGCTTATTTTTTGAATAATTTATACGGCACTCTATGACTGAAAGGGTGTTGTTTTGATACATATATATGTATGAATATATTCATTACCCAATAGAAATCATATAATGTTGATTTTTTTGGTTCACTAATAACTTTGGTGCTGCTTCATGAATCTTTCCGAAACTCTCCAACAAACAAAAAGTCTCATCCACCTTTGATCTTCAAAACATGTTTTCCCCCACGCAAACTCCTTAGGAAAATTAGACACAACAACAGTTAAAATGACTGAACAGAATTACACAAAATGTGGCAGCAAGGTCGATCTTGACCAAGAAAGCATGTTTTATTTTCTTATTTGGTGTAAATCTGTTCAGTAGTTTTTGAGAAGTTAAGGTTCAAAATGTATGCATATTTAGGAGGATGTGGGAGATCAAAAGATAAGATCTGCTGGGCTGCCGCTAATCAAAAAACATTTTGTGGCAGCCAATTTAGGACTTGGAAAATCAGCCCCTTGTCCTCAAAAAAATAAATTAAAAAATACATACAGGGCTAGGGTAGGGATACCTTCTTTTAATAAAATACTTTAGCTATAACTTGTGCCTTAAGGTAACTACAGTAGTATTCTCGCCATTCAGTGCTTGTACCCCCCTCACATATTACATCCTCATGACATTGACATGTTCAATGAAAGCATTGATAACATTCCTGACTTCTGAAATGACATAATTTATAACCACATTGTGTATGGTGAGATTCATTTATGTTTTGTCTCAATTGCTCTTGTCATTCTCAAAAGATAATATTTTATTTGTTGATCTATGTATTTCCTAGGTGCATTGATATATGCTATGCAATTGACAGTACTGCTGTATTATGTTTTCATATCTCAATGGCATTCTGTTAAAAAAAAAACACTGTGCATGGTGAGGGCACAAATTATATTTGCTTAGGGCACGAGTTATAGCTACTTGATAAAAGAGAGGTGTTCCTTACCCACCTAAAGGAACAAGGCTAAAGGCTGCTTTCCTTTATAAGGTTATGGAACTCTGAGGTGACTTGCAAAATCTTTATCATGTATGCCAGGAGATGCTTTCTCCCATGTAATACATGATCACACCATCAGCTTTCTCAAAAAAACACTTAAAACGTTTGTGCATAGCTCTTTCATTTGACAGAGTGAGTATGCTTGTAAACATGAAGAATAAAAATAAAATCTCTAGAGCAAAATTAAACACATCGAAATCCTAATAGATGTTTGTTGCAAACAGATACAAGAAACTGTTCAATACAAATCAGTTTAAAAAAAGCTGCAGTAGCTCGGTATTGTAGCAAAATGCAAACAGATTCTAGCTTTTCTCAATTTAAGGAGTGCAAAAAATAAATATTCTCTCTGCTTGTCATTGTAAACTATTAAAACAGAGTAGAGGAAATAAAATAAAAGTTTGTTGCTTCAAACAACTGCTTTAATTATGCTGTATGACCTGACCTTCATTTAACCTCGGCTGCTGCCTCTGGCAGCAGGCAGAACTGTAGTGTAATAACCTTATAATAGTTGAGTTCTGAGGTCTTTTTTTTATAATTGGCAACTTGTCGCATTGCAAGTCGCTGATTATGAAGAAATGAATGACTGCAGTTTATTCAGGGATAACACTATCCCATGTATTATATAACTTTAACAGGCGAATTTCAGTGTGTTTTTTTAGTGTAAAAAGTTATGTTTTAACTGATATGCTCCCAAAAACAAGGAAGGTTACCTTTCAGTGTCGAAAGAGACATGGTAATGTTATACCGAAACCAAAAAGAAGAATTTCCCTTTCACGAATATACGTTTTCTAAAAGTTGCAGTTTTACTGCCTTAGGCTCACCGGGCATGCACTATGTCACCATAAACATTCATCAATCATTTCATTAAAAAATACATGTATCTGTATCACAACACATGCAATTACAATCATCAAAACCATATGTCAGTGTCCAATGATTAAAATCTAGGCTATTATAATTTCTTAATTTCTCTAATATATGTCATTCATTTCAGATAAGTAATCTTCAAAAAATGTTTAAGAATTCCTCAATCTCATAAAACACTATTCCATTTTGTGTTGTACAAAAACAAACAAACATATTCCCAACTCCATTCCATTCTACAAATTTATTCGGCCAGTAAAAACTGCCATAAAAGTACAATAACAATTATCGGAACATGATAAAATACAGTTTAAATAAAATACGATCGATAAAAACCCACTAAGATATCAGCTCAGTGATACATCGCATTAAATTGATACACAATCATATGTCCTATATAGTAGCCCTGGGCGGAGTGGGCGTAGTGGGGCTTCGCGGAGCTACGCGAAGTGGGCGAGAAACTACGCCCACCTCCGCACTCCGCGTAGCCCCACTACGCAAACACCACTGGCCGCCAGCCCCGCCACCCGCCTCCCTCCCGCCCTCCCTAAATACTTTCAATGAAACAAGTGAAATAATTAAAACGCACTTACCTTGCCCGCCGCGTCCCCGGGGCTCGCTATCTGCAGTCTTCCATCTTGTTTACTAATGCGCATGCGCGGGCGGCCGCGCATGCGCATTTCTCACGAGAAAATGCGCATGCGCGGCCGCCCGCGCATGCGCATTAGTAAACAAGACGGAAGAATGCAGATAGCGAGCCCCGGGGACGCGGCGGGCAGCGGCGGGCAAGGTAAGTGCGTTTTAATTATTTTACTGGTTTCATTGAAAGTATTTAGGGAGGGCGGGAGGGAGGCGGGTGGCGGCCAGCTACGCTCCGTCGGCGGAGCGTGCGTAGTGCCGCCTGGCTACGCCCGCTCCGCAAAATGCGGAGTAGGCGGCACTACGCACACTCCGTGCACGGAGCGTAGCTGGCCGCGCACCCCTACTATATAGTATCTTATACAATACATTTCCTTAAATAAATAGCTTTCAGGATAAAAAGGGAAACACTAAAACACACAAAATGATTACTTAGTGCAGACAGGAATATCAGTGCTTCTTTGCAATTTCTCTTATTTTGTGCATCAAAAAGGTGTTTCAAAAATTTACATCACAATTCCTTATAAAACTTGAAAAACAAAATAAAGTGCTGAGTGCTTTGCTTATGCATTCCTCCGCAGGGGCAAGCGATCTTATCAGAGTGACATAATTTAATCTTAGGAAATGTAACCAAATGGTGAGCTATACCACATCTAAAACTAGTTAAAACATATTGATGTTCAATGTTATTTACATACATCAAGTACTCCTGACAGCCATCCATTTCCGCCACGGACAAGTACAAAGTAACCATCGTTTTCCTCTTCTCATCAAATAGTCTGAGTTCAGACCAATGCTCTAAAAAGGCGGCCTTAATAAGGTTCTTAGTTAGTGAAAGGGCTTGGGATGGCTCCGCCCCTACTGACAAGTTAAATATGGAACTAAACATAAAGACTATGCATGCTAACCATGAAATTCAAATGGCGGAGTCTAATTTAAAAAAATAAAAAATGGGGGGAGGAAGAGGGAAATGCTAGGTCCACCCTCCTGTTCCAATTGTAGACATACAAAATCCGAAATCTTGTATAAAGAATCTAGCAGCAAAAATGATTTTCGCTCAGTCAGAGTCAGAAAATCTGTAAATGAAAAGAAAAATGTCCTTTCTTGAGTCCCCTCACTCACCAGGGTTTGCCCACAGTGACATGCTTCATCACATCATAGAGGCATCTCAATCCGCTGCGGGTTGAGGCATGCTATGACTTGCGGACCTACGTAGGAGAACTGTTTTGTGAGGAACTATCTGGCACATGCATCAACGGGTGCACAGTCAAAATATTGATTCCTAATTATCGACCTACATTAATATCGAGTTGAAAATATCGAAGGTGAAGAATATCAAGGTCAAGAATACAAGAATATCGTTGGACAGAATATCGACCCTAAGGTAAGTAATATCGATTTTTTTTATATCGATGTAAGTAATATCGAAGTTAGTAATATCGATATCCATTATATCGATGTTACTAATTTTGATGTTACTAATATCGATATTTGTTTTTTGGTATGTATTTTGTTATGTATTTTATATGTATGTGTTATATGTTTTTTTAAAAGTATTTTATTTGTTTTAAATTATATGTGTACTATTTTTGTATATTAAAAATGTTATTTTTAATTTAATTTTATGTTTTAGTACTGGAGCGGGTAGTGGGTTTATAGGGGAATAGGGTGGGAAGTAATTTAATTATAATAAATTATTTATACATTTTTAGTAATTGTAAATTAATTTTAATTAATTTTTGCGTTTAAGTTCTGTAACAGGTTGTGGGTTTACAGGGGAATTGGTAATTGATATTTTTAATTGTTAATTAATTTTTATTAATTGGAAATTTATTTTATAAATTGGTAAATAATTTTTCATAAAAAATATTTTTTATTTAAAAATAAATGTATTGTTTACCAATTTTTAATTGTTAATCAATTTTTAATTATTAATAGTTTTTTTGTTTTGAAAAATATTTTTGTGTTCAATATTTATTATTTGGTAATTTATATTTATTAATTAATATTTATTGGTATTTATTGTTAATTAATTATTCAATTGTAATTATGTTTTAGTAATTATTAATGGGTATTTGCAAATGATGTAGAGTTATTTAAAAATTTAATTTTTAATTATTTTATTTACAATAATTATTTATAAGTATGTAATATTTAACTTCTACACTATCCAATGCAATGCTTGTATAAATTTAGATAATG
This sequence comes from Lissotriton vulgaris, assembly GCF_964263255.1. Taxonomy (NCBI): domain Eukaryota; kingdom Metazoa; phylum Chordata; class Amphibia; order Caudata; family Salamandridae; genus Lissotriton; species Lissotriton vulgaris. The sequence continues at coordinate 770,599,351 of NC_141697.1, forward strand.
TAGTATATAATTAATTTTAAAAACACTAAAGGTATATTTAATTTTTTTAATTTATTAATTGTAAATCTTTACTTTTTATTTATGTTTTTGTTTTATGTTTGTAAATGTATTTGTAATTTATAATATTTTTGATTAATTTATAAATTATTAAAATAATTATTACAACTCATTGTTAAGTACGTATATATTATATATTTTCTGTATATGTTTAATTCATGTATTATTATTATATATGTATTATTTATTAATTTTAAACATTATTAGATATTTTTAACTATGTTTAATTTATTTATTAGTGTTATTTACTTTATTTTACATTTATATTTTTACAGACAAAAACAATATTTTTAACATCGATATTTTTAACATCTATATATTTTTTTCGATATTTTTGTACTTACCATGTTGTAGATAGGATGTCGATATTCTTGCCTTCACTATTTCTGCATCGATATTCCTGTAGGTCGATATTTTCTAGGTCGATATTTTGTCAGTGATCCGCATCAACGTAGGCTTTTGCGATTCCTAAATAGTGATTTTTAAGGCATCTCAATTTGGGATTCCTTAAATGCAATTGCAATTTAAGGAATCACAATTTAGAGATTCCTTAAATTGTGATTTTTGCATTTGAGATGATGCATCCCAAATGCAAAAATACCAGTGGCAAAGGGGCGGATTCTGAGAATCTGCCCATTTGCGATCAGTTTTTAGTTTGATGCATATGCCTGTATGTGTGGTGTATCTAACTAGTGGGCGAAATAACTTTATTCTGGCTCCTAGTTGATATGTTAAAAACGGGGTGGGTCTCCAGGTTGCCTGGATTTTATGAGTCAGCGGTCCCTAGTGGACGTCAACATGTTTCGAGCTTCCCCAATGCTCTTCTTCAGGACAAACATAAGGCCCAGCCCTGTGTGTACCACTCCTTAAGTGACCTAAAATGAGGTAAAATGGATCGCGCTCTGCATATTGCGATCTCGAGGGTCACATCAGGTGAATACGCCAGAGAGGAGTTTTCCTACAATGTTCGAGAACTTACCTCTCAGCCCCTCAAAGACCATGAAGCACAGTGTTGCTTTATACCTAATACTAGCTGATTATTAAAACGTATGTATTAACCACGCATGCTCATTAGTTGCAGCGCGGTCCATTTTACCTCAACTAGGTGCCAGAATAAAGTTATTTCACCCACAAGTTAGATATTTTAAACTCACTCCACTCCATATACACCACTGCACACACAAAGGGCCTCATTAGGATAGCAGGCAGAAAATCACCCCAACCGCCATGGAGGCGGAAAACAACCGCCCGCCAGGACCGCAGATAAACTGGCGACCAAATTAGGATGAACCGCCACAAAAGACCGACCGCGGTGGTAGCAGCCCTACCAAAACCACCCGACGCAGGCGGTTAGGTCTAAAATACCAACCGCGGCCGTCGGAAAAGCAGCAGAAAAGCAACAACCTGCCACAAGGAAAGCGGAGACACCGCACGGGAAATTAGGATATCCCTGAGGGTCCCACGGTCGGAACTGCTGTTCCCGACCGCCGCGGTCGCACACAGGAGTGAATGGGAGAGATAGCGAAAGAGCAGCAGCATACCCACCGCAGCGGACTGACCATGAAAAACATAGCGGATGATTTCAAAACATGGCAGTGATGCCAAACATTGCACAAATCAAAGTAGCCATGCCCCCTCCCCTCTGCATTCGGTCCATCAACTGTTGTTTTTTGCAATTGTCACCCCGAGTGGGATGGGTATGCTTAGACGTAAGTCCTATGCTCTCCACACCACTGGAGTCAAGCTATCCTGGCTGAAGACGGCTGATCGCCATAAACCAGTTCTAGGATGCTTGATTCCGGTCCAGGAAAGACATGGCTTGGCAGTTCGGCCTGGACTGTTCCCATGAGGCACAGGGTCAAGGCTGATTTGCATATGGCCATGTCTGAACTGGGGTGGTGTGGAGTGCAAAAAAACGATAGATTTAGGCCAAGATCTCTGTACTGAGGTGAATGTATGACATTGTTCTGCATTCTGTCCATCAACTGTTGTTTTTGCAATTGTCACCCCGAGTGGGATGGGTATGCTCAAACGTGAGTCCATTGCTCTCCACACCACTGGAGTCAAGCTATCCTGGCTGAAGACGGCTGATAGCCAGAAACCGGTCCTAGGATGCTTGATTCCAGTCCAGGAAAGACATGGCTTGGCAGTTTGGGCTGGACTGTTCCCATGAGGCACAGGGTCAAGGCTGATTTGCATATGGCCATGTCTGAACTGGGGTGGTGTGGAGTCCAAAAAAACAGTGGATTCAGGCCCAGATCTCTGTACTGGGATGAATGTATGACATTGTTCTGTATTCTGTCCATCATCTGTGGTTTTTACATTTTCCAAAACTATGGTAACGCCAAAGGCGTACTGGCTGTCCGTAAAAATGTTCACCCTCAGCCCTTCGCTCAATTCACATGCTCTTAACAAGGCTATTAGTTCAGCTGCCTGTGCTGAGTGATGGGAGATGCTTGCGGTCTCCACCACCGTCTTGTGATAATATAAGCAGCTGTCGCAGTGCCATCTGGTAACTTAAAGCAAGAGCCATCTACATACAACTCCCCTTGAGGTTCAGATAAAGGGATGTCAGTAATGTCTACGCGTCCCTTTGTTTCTTCTTCTGTTCTAAATATACAATCATGGACATCGTCCTTTTCGTCATTTGAAGGGAGAGGTAGTAATGTAGCTGGATTCAGAATGGCACATCTTTTAATCGTAATATGAGGTGCAAACAAGGTCAGCTCGTACCCTGTTAATCTAGCACTTGTAAGGTGCTGGGTCTTAGTTCTGTTCAAAAGAATATCCACAGCATGCGGTACCATGACTGTGAGGTCTGTATTTAAATCTATTCCCTCTGATTGCCGGATAGCCACCGCTACTGCAGCCGTGGCCCTCAGGCAACTCGGAAGGGCTTGTGCAACATTATCCAAGACTGATGAAAAGAATGCACAGGGTCTCTGTTTCCCACCAAAACCCTGTGTTAACACTGAAAGCGAACAACCGTCCACCTCATGCACATAAAGTGAAAAAGGCTTTCGGTAATCTGGAGTACCCAAGACAGGTGCAGAACAAAGAGCAGACTTTAAAGAATCAAAGGCTTCTTGACATTCATCCGTCCAGGGTAAGGGTTCATGCACATCTTTGGTTGTCAAATGCAACAAGGGTTTAGAGAGAAGTGAATAGTTAGGAATCCACTGGCGACAGTAAGAGGTTATGCCAAGAAAAGCACGAACATCACGTTGAGTACGAGGGACAGACATGTTAGTAATTACAGATATTCGCTCTGGAGTCAATCGTCTCTGAGCTTTCGACAGTAAGTGGCCGAGGTAGGTCACTTCCTGTCGACAATACTGAAATTTAGAAAGGGACACTTTATTTCCCTTCGTAGCCAAATGGTGTAACAATTTAACCGTGGCTTTCTTGCAGCCTTCCTGTGTGTCGGAGGCCACCAGAATATCATCCACATATTGGATGATCGCATTCCCTGCTGGTAAAATTAATTTATCAAGGACTGCTTTCAAGGCTTGACTATAAATGCTAGGACTCTTTGTAGAGCCTTGAGGGGCGCGTGTAAATCTGAAGCTTCGGCCAGACAATGAGAATCCGAAGATATGTCTGCTATCTGGGTGAACTGGAATGCTAAAGAAGGCGTTCTTTAAATCAATCACCGAAAAATACTGAGCTGTAGGGGGAATCATTGTCAGAATAGCAGTTATATCAGGTACTACCGGATATTTAGGGACCACAATTTTGTTGACCTCTCGAAGGTCAATCACAAAACGATAAGTATTTTTGTAATCCAGGGCACCATCAACTGGTTTCTTTTTCAAAATTGGTAAAATCGGACTGTTACAAACATTAGCAGCTGTCTCCTCAACTACCCCCTTCTGAATGAGGTCACGAATAATGTGTAACAAGGCCTGTTCACCTTCTGGTGAAATTTTATACTGTGGAATGCAGGGCAGCTGGACATTAGGTTTCAAGGTTATTGACACAGAAGCTATTTTTAACAGGCCAACATCGGTATCTCCTGTAGCCCACAGTGTCTGAAGAATTATAGAAAATTCAGGGGGAAGGTTTTCATTTTTGGCAAAATATTGGGCTGCATTAGGAGGTGTCTTTTGTAGCGTCAAATAGACACCGTCGGGGAAACAATAAATCCGTGCATGTAACTTTTTCAGAATATCCAGACCCAAAAGGTTTTCTCCACAATTGGAAGTCAACAGAAAAGGTGAATGTATAGAAATGGGACCTACAGTGAAGGGCAGGGGCTTAGAAACAGGGCTTACCACCGGGATTCCAGAGAATCCTACTGATACGTTATTTTGGCCAGACAGAGCAGCCCCTGGGACTAGTGTATGGGCAACTGAGCTATTCATTGCCCCAGTATCCACTAGAAATTTACCCGACGTTCCCAACAGTACCCCTCGTACATAAGGTCCCTCCTGGTCAACTGGTACTGTAAAATGGCCCTGCTCTGTCCTTGGCTGTCTCATGCATAATCCTGCCCGTTGTACCCATCATCCCTGCAATTTTCGTAGTAGTACTGTCTGGCTTGGGGGTTGTCAAAATAATTTTTTCGAGAATCCTCACGGTGCATCTCTTCTCGTCTCATACTATTACGGTCTATATTCCCTCGGCCCCTTCCTCGTCCTCTATTACCCCCTTACTTGGCCAGCTACAGAGAGCAATCTGCCTTCCAGTGCCCTTCCTGTTTGCAATAGGAACATTGATTTATGCCAATGGTCGGGGGACCTCCTCCACCTCTTCCTGCCATTGCTCCCCTCTGGAATGAGCCATGCCCTCCCCGTCCTGAGGTCTGTCCTCTGCTAACCTGCTGCAACAGAACCCTAGTCTATAAGTCCTTCGTCTTCTTTTCTGACTTTTCTTTACTTTCATTCTCTCGATATTCATAATATTGGGCCATACTAAGAATCACTGACGGGGCAGCAGTAGTCCACGTGCTCTCGGCTGCCTGGAGATGGGACATAACCATAGTTCCCTCTAACGTGCGCGGGTGTGCGCGCGCCCACAGGGCTTTCCACCAGCGCGCGCACACACTTCCAAAGCGCGCAGGTCACAAAGAGCCCGTTCCTGAAACCACATACCTAAAGACATGATGCGGAATGGTAATAAAACTGTCACTTTCTTTGTGAAGTGCTAGGAGCAGTGGCAGCATGTTTAAAAAGACAGACGGAAAAGCAGCTGTTACGGGCACAAAAGATATGATGCACCCTCCCTGTCCAGAGGCTGCTGCAGCCCGGGCTATAGGTGGGGGTCCCTCAATCAAGTAGCCACTAATGACCGCGTGAATGCTTGTAAATACCCGCCCCTCCTCCCCTCTTGGTAGCGTCGAATCGTCACGTGTAAGGAATCGGCCTGACAAGGATCGGGGTATAGGTGCACCGCCTTTAGTCAGACTTCATTGAAGGACGCTGATGCAAGGCACGGTCAGTGTGCGTCTGAGAATGGAGGCTCCGGCGTCTCATCTGGTGTCTGCTGGGCCTTTAAAGTTGATTTAGCTTGGCTCACATTGGTGGGAATGCAGCGCTAGAGGCCGGAGTAGAAAAGCAGACAGCTTGGCTTTGATGCCCCCATGAGCCTTTCCCTCGACTTCAGGCAGTCCTGGAAACACGTATCAGCAGCAGGTGACCCCAAACACACCTGCAGTGCAACCCTGAACCTCGTGCGCCTCTCGTTACAGTCTCACAGGACATTTTAAAGCTGTTGCGTGGTTAAGAAAAAAGAAAATAATCATCAAACAAGCCTGCTCTCCGCATTTATCCCTTTTCGTCTACTGTTAACGTCCTGGGCAATGAGTTGTATTTATCCCTGACAGATATTTATTTAAGGGGTGATCTTGCGTAGTACCTGAAATAAAAAGACTCGGGCGAATCTTTCTCTCTGCGCCTTGAGGCACGCCACCCAAGAAAAAAACCCCATACATCGCCCCTCAAGCACGAGCTGGAGCCTCCGCCCTGCATGCTCTTTGTTAATTATTGTTAAATAACCGAGCACCATGCATCAGTTTACAATTACAAAGGTCAAGAGGAAAGAGGGGAGGATACTATTAAAAGGAAACAATCCTACAATATAACTAGAGCTGGAGTGGGCGATGAATGATAAAGCGGGCCCTTTTCACCTCCCACCTTCCCCTGAGATTTCACAGGGGCTTGTGAAAATTCGGCCATGGGGAGAAAATGTGACATCAGGGAGTCCTAGGGCTGCAGACTTCTGAGTGGAGAACCAAGTTCTAGTGTAGGTGTGGTTTTGACATCCTGGGATTCTGGGAAAACGACGTAATCTTCCAGAGCCTACAAAAATGTGTCATTTTTTAATATAACTCGTGCCATGTTATAACTGCTGGGCCAGGGTTCCTGAGAGTGGGCACGGTAGGACACAGATTGGCTACTCACAGGTGGGTGCAGAGCCTCGAGCAGCTCACAGGCTACTCATTGGAGAAGCCTGCTTTAAAGAGAAATCCCTATTGTGCCAGTTAAGGGAGAGTGTAACAGCAGACTGGATTAGCAGGAAACTGCATTCATCCATAGTCCGAACAAATAGGCAAACAAAATGCCAACATTCACTGTAGCAAACACAGAATGAATCTGTTTCTGTGGAGCAAAACGGCCAAATCTGCAACATTTGATCCTATATTATTTACTCGTGGAACCTTACCTACAGGCATCCGAGTTCTGAATACTGTAGTGAAAGGTACCAATATGTATTGTCCTGATTAGACAGAGAAAGTTACCCTGCATGGCTCAGGAGAGCGTACACCCCTGCAGCAGGCTGTATCCGCTTGTAAGATGATTATGCACCTGCACAGAGGTCTTTCCATGCTATAGAGTGAAACCCAGAGTAGGTTTGTAGTTAGGTGCACATCATGTGCGCTTCCCTTTTAAAGAAAGTGACTCCTGTCACACAGTGCTTGAAATAGAACACTTTTTCTGTTTATGTTTAAAATTGAAGTGCAGGTACCCATTTACCGGAGCACCTACTTACTTCTGAGAAGTGCTGGTACTCTCCAAGTAAAAGTATTGCACCTCAGCAGAGAAGTGCAGGTACTCTGCCTCTCACAATAAAGAAGTGCAGGTACTCAGTATCTGACAGTACCAACTCATTTAAAGCACTGCTATCGCCACATTGAGCTGTAGAGGAGTGACAGGGGTGGCAGAAAAGTTCATATATTTGCAATATCAGCCTTTTTCTCTGCTGCATGCTTGGTTTCATCGTCTGGTTGAATTCTGCTCAAATTTCTAACAAGAGCAATATACTGTGTACAAGTTCCATGAAGCCACCTCAAGTACCCGATATATATCCGGACCCACAGGGCCAGTCACTCATGGGGGGATATGGTCCAAGGCAATGAGGCGCGTAGCTCCACCTGTTCTGGTCAAAGCCTGACCTCACTCGCTGCATAATGCAATATCTCCCAACACCATTTCTACCAACCAGTGCCCCTCCAGATTGCAAAAGGCTTCCACATATGAGCCGAATTCTAAAGACAAGGAGAGCTCCAAGAAACTATTTGTACAAAGACGGATAGTAGATAGCTTCCTTGCCATTGGTCAGTCTCTGCTTCAGTTTCTTTGTCCCCATGGCAAAACTGTCTCAAGACCTTATTATATAGAGCTATATGCGAGTGTAATGTACCTGTTTTCGCTCTCGTTGTAAACAGAAGTTTGGAGTGGTAATTGCCATAGATTTATACTGCTGAGCGCAGCACTCGCTTGCATGTCCAGTTGGTTGGCGCACATAGATTTGGTTGCAGTGCACAGGGAGCTTGCACTGCCGCACACAGAGGAAAAAAATTAGAGGGAACATTGGACATAACTTCGGGGAGCAAATTAGTAACAAACCTATTCACAAACAACCGTATCCCGCCTCCCGTGGACAGGTCTTGCCCACTAAAATCTATAAAGACTTTCCAAAACCTGGTAAAGAAATCTGACACGCTTTCATCCTTCTTCTGTCTACAGGCGGTCAATTTGTCCCAGTCAACTTTCCTAGGACGGAGGAGAGTTTGCATATATGTAATAATCTTAGCCGGTACTGCTAGTACCTCGTCTCTAAGTTTTTCTCCAGGTTTTCGTTCTTTGTCCCAGGTTTTCAATTGGTCCCATATCCCTCCTAACTTAGGGGCATGGTCTGTGTCATGTATTTGTCTCCAAATGTCTACCGGGATCAAAAGACCAAAGAACAGTTCAATATCAGGTATTGTCATAATAGCAGAATTGGCGGCCTCAGTCAATTCCTTTTAGTAGGCAGTGGGATTTTTACAGGGGTCAGGAAGCTGAGCTTTTAGCGTAAGGACCTCGCTTCATTTCCAAGGGGTATAAACACATTGTTCCTGAAGCCTAGCGTCCACTCGAGCCCTGGTCACCTGGCTACCGGCATCCTTTAATTCAGGTAGTTCAGGATAGAAGAGGGGATGCACCTCTCTCATGGGGTGCTGCGCTCCCCAATCAGCTCACTTCCGGTGCATTCGTTCGCGATACTGCACCAGAGTTGCTACGTTCTGATATACTTCATCAACTTGCAATTGGAATTTAAAAGCTCGATCTCTTATATCGCGCAGTATCTTAGGGGGTATTCCCTCCTCGAAACACTGCTCCCATAGTGAAATCAATCGGATTGCCATATTCTCCAATGCCAGTTTCTGTGCAACTGGTTCAAAGTCTTTCATGGTACTCCAAATGTCCTCCAAGGTGTAAATGGAGTTCCGCATCCACTGGGATGCCTGAATCACTATGGCCTTTCTTTCTTCCGTACCCAATGACAACCTAGTGTAGACTCGCTGATCACTCAAGTCCGGTCTAAGGCATTTGGGTGTGGTATCTAGACAAGTCGAATATCGGGAGTCTATAGCTGCTTGAGTTGGAGGGGAGAGAAATACAGGGTGTGAAAGGGAAGGGACAGCCGCGTCCGGCTGTAGGGATATCAAAGGTGAGGTAGTTGGTCGGAGAGTGGGAAGGGGGAGTAATTCACTTCGTACTGATCCATCAGCAGGGGCCGTGGCAGCCGTTACCGGTGCTCCGACGGCCGATGCTGTTCCGATTTGACCCCTCCGTAGCAAAGGCACGGCTCGGTACAATCCTTGTGGGGCATAAGGAGGGGGTGGTCGGGCTTCCAATAAATCCTCAATCTCATCTCCTGTCTCTGGTCGAGTCACATAACTTTTATCAGTCTCTAAGCGAAACTGCCTATCCATTTGTGCGATATTTTCTTCCACCTTTCCTTTAACATAAGCTATAGCTTTCTGGGTGATTGTCTGTCCTGATTTAAGTTTTCCCAATTTCTCTTCTCTTATCCGTCATCATTTTGCCTCCTTCAACCATAAGTTCAAGGAGTCAAACATTGACTGATGGCTTTTCTTCATAAACATCTTTAGTATATTTATTCCAAATTATATTAAACAAAATCGGTGTAAGACCGTGTTTCACATACATATCAAAGCTGGGGCTGCCCTCGGGAGGGGCAGGCTGTCTTTCTTCCAGCCGTTTATTTCGCCGACAGCAGCACCCGAAACATATTTTACTGAAACAAGACATTGCAATGTTCACACAATTCGATTCATATACTTCCAAAAATTCATTCACATTCAGACGCGTCCTCTTCACCACTCACACTCTCATATTCCTCTGTTTTCTAACCATAAAGTGCTATAAAGCGACGCAAGGCAATAACCCTTTTCATTACTGAATATTCTATGCAGATGACATGTCTTCAGAACGAACAGAGCCCGTCGACTCCTGTTCGGAGAACCGATTCAACAGAATTCCAGACCAACAAAATTCAACAACAACAGGAACAGTCGCTAGACTGCTCTGAGATCACCTGATAGGCGAACCACAAACCCTCTTACAGGCCATCCCATGGTCCTGTTCTGGTTGGGCCGGGCGTCTGAGCATGCAGCTCCAGAACCCTAGCTTACCCAGTTGCTCCCAGGGCTTTCCCGAAGAGGATTCGGCCGAGCGAGTAACTCAGTACCCCGCTAAGGCATCAGGTGTAATCTCAAATTTTCACCAAATAAGTCCGTGAGGCGTCTACCCGCACAGCCACTTCGCCGCAACGTCAGACCCTCAGATTCCCTTGTGGTCCAGCTTCCCTTGCCACCTTCAGAATGCAGTTAACCGCTACCTAGAAAAACACTTCTTCCAAGCGTTTCTTATCCGAATACAATCAGAAATTCACTCACCTGGTGCACTCAGGTCGATTGCGAATTCTCCACTGCCGACTCCTAGACAGACCGACACAGTCTGTTCTTCTCTCGGGTTAAGCCCGTAGGACTCCGGCGTGGGGTCTTCAGCAGCTGGGAGGGATACTGGGCTCGAGAGTGGAATTTCTTGTTTTCGTACCACCAAACGGGTGTTTCAAATCTGGATTCTCTTTCCGTCCAACCACTCGGCCAGAACTCCTCCCTGTCCCATCAACTCCTGTTTACAGGAGGGGACGACCCTATCGCGGAGTCCCAGCGGAGTCGCCAACTGAAGGAACCAAAATATTATACTACTGGACTATACTCACCAATAGCCCATATACCGTATTCGTAAATAATAAGTCAGTCGGCAATGGAGAAGGTTCAATCGTTTATTCTGCAGATACAGGCCCTGACAGGGGAGCATCAGTCGACACGACCCTCGGAGGTACGCTGAGGAGACTGATTGCACACAAGCACAGCAAAGCATATATACGATTCACACATAGTACGATATCACCTTACTAGGAAAGATACAACTTGTCAGTGAACCAGCAGGAAGACCCATATAAGGCACAATTGATTGCCAGTAGCTGGGCCTAAGCTATTCCGGGGGTAGATCAGTAAGGCGCCTCCCTTTCTATCTGTAGCTCGGGGAGGACAGGAACGGGCTCTGCTAGAATGTGCGCATCCCACAAGAAGGGCAGGTGTGACCTTGGGTTTCCCTAAGCTACAAACTTACGAGTAAGGCAGCTAGGTCTACCACAGTGGTTTCATGCAGAAAGCCTAATCACGTGGTTTCAGGGAAACAACATTAGGAGACAAAGAAACAAAACAAGATGGCTTCGGTCATACCAATAGGTTTAGGCAGCACTACAGTGAATCACTCCTGACAATAATAATGCTATGCGAATAATGTAATGCTAACATGCAGTTATAAGGTTATATTGTATATATTAGGCCAATAATATGTATTCATCGTATTCATATCCCATCACTGTATCACTACTCCCAGCATGCCCCCTGTCCCACACTCCAGCAGCATGGAGGCCTCCCCCACCCAGGAGCATGTGTCAGCCATTGCACTGTTCAACAAACAGACTTACAGGTAGGTATCCATCTTGTATTGGAGCACTGTTTGGGGGTGGTAGGCCTGTATCACTACTCCCAGCATGCCCCCTGTCCCACACTCCAGCAGCATGGAAGCCTCCCCCACCCAGGAGCATGTGTCAGCCATTGCACTGTTCAACAAACAGACTTACAGGTAGGTATACTTCTTGTATTGGAGCACTGTTTGGGGGTGGGAGGCCTGTATCACTGCTCCCAGCATGCCCCCTGTCCCACACTCCAGCAGCATAGAGGCCTCCCACCCAGGAGCATGTCTCATCCATTGCACTGTTCAACAGACTTACAGGTAGGTATCCATCTTGTATTGGAGCACTGTTATGGGGTGGGAGGCCTGTATCACTACTCCCAGCATGCCACCTGTCCCACACTCCAGCAGCATGGAGGCCTCCCCCACCCAGGAGCATGTGTCAGCCATTGCACTGTTCACCCTCAGCTAACAGGTAGGTATCCATATTGTATTGGAGCACTTTTTGGGGGTGGGAGGCCTGTATCACTACTCCCAGCATGCCCCCTGCCCCACACTCCAGCAGCATGGAGGCCTCCCCCACCCAGGAGCAGGTGTCAGCCATTGCACTGTTCAACAAACAGACTTACAGGAAGGTAGCCATCTTGTATTGGAGCACTGTTTGGGGGTGGTAGACCTGTATAACTACTCCCAGCATGCCCCCTGTCCCACACTCCAGCAGCATGGAGGCCTCCCAAACCCAGGAGCATGTGTCAGCCATCGCACTTTTCTCCATCAGCTAACAGGTAGGTATCCATCTTAACTCTTCCTGATGTATGTGTGTGAGACCTGCATCCCTACACAAAGCAACAATTTCATGCAATGCATCGACACCTGACATGTATGATTAAATGATGTTCCTCTGCACTAGGAAATTACACACAGTGTTGCCATCAATAATACTAGTGGAGACTTCATAATTGTGTAGTGTACAGACAGTCAATGAAACAAAGATGATACAATACTTGCACAGTGCACAACACTGACCATTCCCCATCTAATCCACAGGTGATGAAGAACTCACTGCTGAGGACCAGAACATTGACCAGCAGAGCCAGCCTCCAACCCCAGTACATGAACTCTCAGATGTTGACTCCCAGGACAGTTTGGACGATGAGCTCCGGGCCGGCCCAACTGGTGTGCCACATACCCAGAGGTCCCAGGACCCCATCCTCCCCACCACCACATCTGCTGCACCAACAACAGCTCAGCAGACCCCTGCAATCACGGCCTCTGCCTCCACCACCGCCACCACTACCACCACCACCACCACCAGTACCACCAGTACCACCTGCAGCACCCCGCCTGTCCCATGGGATGACCAGGCCACACCAGCAACTGTGGAGGGCAGGGAGTGTGCGTGGACCCAGAGTGGCGAGGCAACAGGACCATGGCAGTAGGGCAGGTGGGAGGGCCAGGGTCACCACCAGATCTCGGGAGGAGTGGACACCATCCCTGGATCACTTCACCAGAGTTGCAGAGGCATACCGAGAGGTCCAGGGACAAAGTGGCCGGTCTGATGAACTATTATGGGAGCTCGTCCTGCTGATGAGGTCCATCGACAACCGCCTTGGACAGATGGTGGACCTCATGGGCCAGCAAGTGGCGTTTGCGAGGGACAGGCCTTTGTCCCAAACAACACAACAGCCCCCTCCTGTTGTGCCGCAGCATGACAGTGCACCATCCTCCCCTGCGCCAACAGAGAGGGACGAGTCCCCTGACGCCGCTGGCCAGTCAGCAGACCCCCCACCGCCAAAAAGATCAAGGGGGCGTCCAAAGAAGAGCCTGGGAGTCTCCGGAGGCAAAGCACCTGCCACACGCCAGTCACAGAGCCAGCCCTGATGGCAACCCTCTTCCCCACTGCATTGACTGTTTGGACTGTCCTGCCCCATATTTCCTTGGCAATGGCACTTGTCTGTTGGACTGGGTCACCACATCCATGTGGTGTCTACTCTTGCATCTCATCGACCATGACTGTCAACTCACTGCTCATTCCCCACCTTCTTGTAAATATTAACGCACAAATCACATGTCCACTTTACTAATAAAATACTTGACGCACCAGATTTTGTGCAGTATCTTTTTTAGTACAACATTTTCAGTGCTGACAATGTCCATGATGTGTCCAAATGATGTATTGTATGTAGGGCAGGATTATCCTGAAGCACCTAGGGAGACACAACAGAACCACAGTCACTGGTGTCATTTTGGCACAGACAGAACACTACACAAAACATACACAAGACACTACTGGCATACAAGACAATGGGCTGCAGGTGTGAACAAATAGAGGCCAGCATACGTTCCATATGGAACATCAATGTCACATTAACCACCCACAGGTGACTGTACGTGTGCCTGTCTGTTATATCTGCGCATAGCCATTCACAACAAAAGCAACCACACCAGACAATGTACACGTTGTACGTCGTAACCCACCTTCAAGTGAAGTAGCAGTTGATGAGCTGTTGGGGCAGGTCATCTCCTTCCTCCTCTCCACTGTCCTCATCACTGGACTCTGGTCCTTGAGCAGGTGGTGGCCTTGGTTCCTCATCATCGTCCAGGAGCAGTGGAATCTGCATACCTTCCCAGGCGAGTATGCCAGTGCACCTCCTGTCCTGTGAAGGCAGCGGAATCTTGACTTCAGCATGCCAAAGGTCCGCTCAATTACACGTCCGGTCCTGCCATGGGCCTCATAGTACCGGATGTCAGCCGGGGTCCTGGGATTCCTCAGTGGGCTCAACAGCCATGGCCTACTAGGATATGCAGAGTCACCTGTGAATGAAAAACAACCATTGCAATGTTGCCCAGCCAGAGTGCAGCAGGTAACACACAGCACACAACATCAGTAGACATACTCACCCACAATCCAAGCACGCTCAGGATGCAGATTCTCCATCATCCGGGGCACCATGCTGTTCCTCATGACGTTCGAATCATGTGCAGAGCCAGGAAATCTTGCACACACATGGGAAATGGTCATGTCCACAAGGCACAACACCTGCCCATTGATAGAATGATAATGTTTACAGTTTCTATAAATGTGCTCTGTTGCCTGTGGTGGCACCAGACCTACATGGGTGCAATCGATGGCACCAACAACATGTGGAATGCGCCCAAGGGGATAGAAGTCACCCTTCACACCGGCCAATTCAGTTCTCCTAGGAAAATGAATGTAGCGATTCCTATGGAGCATCATGGCTGCAAGAACATCCCTCAGCACCTGGCTGAACATGGGCTGCGACATCCCTCTAGCTCTAGCCACGGTCTCCTGGAAGGAACCAGTTGCAAAAAAGTGGAGGGCTGCCATCACCTTGTATGTGGGTGTGAATGCAGTTGGATAATGACGGCGAGGCTGCAGGTGGGGCTCCAAAAGATCACACAGGATCTTCAGTGTTGGTCTGTCCAGGCCGAATATCCGAATTATTGCAACATTCTCCATGTCCTCCAGCACTGTCAGGTGATGTAGGAGATTTCGCCTCCTCCTAGTTGAGATGTAAATTAGAAAAGGTCAGTGACAACCATCATGAGATGGCCACAGCACATACCATCAACGATGTCATGGAAATACAAAGACTGCCTGAGAGATGCATAGCACACCAGGTTACATGGGTGGCCTTTTGATACACACAGAGGGCACACCTCTCCACTAACAATACACGAGTGCCACAAACACATTGGTGAATGTGAATGCACACATACTGAACCACACATGTCACTTGTGCACTCCAGGTGCTGTGACATCTGTTAATGTGTCTGAAACTACCATGACTGTATCATACCCATATGCTGTACCTGTCACACCTCAATACCTCATGTAAAGTCTGCACACATCCATCCACACATTCATCACAGTAGCAGGAAAACTTAGTTGTGTGCATGAGCTGATGTGAAAGCACCAGTCTGGTACGAAACCATACAGAGACACAAGCCTTGTCAAGGTCAGCACTGACCCACAACACATTGATTTCTTCAACATCATTGACACCAGCTCAAGAGTGTCAAGCATCATCAACCATCGAAAGCATAACTAACATGGCAGGGAACACAGACCAAAGTGTGTCACACAGAACGTGCGTCCACCTGTGGATGACATGGAAGAATGGCATTGTGTGTACAAGGATGTGCCCTTCACCATGTTGCTGCTGGGTACATATATAGTTTTCACGATGGACATAGTCATTTAAAGTAACGAAAATGGCGGTAGCTACCGTCTGGCCCCGGCGGTGTGACACCAGCACCACCCCCTTCACAAGTGCAGTAGCCATTGGCATGGAGACATGTGTAGATGGCGATGGGCATGCTCCGCCGCATGAATCGCAGTAGCTAACGCCTGGCCCCGGCGGTGTTTCACCAGCACCACCCCCTTCACAAGTGCAGTAGCCATTGGCATGGAGACATGTGTAGATGGCGGTGGGCATGCTCCGCCACCGCAGAGGCGGTCATTGGATACATTTAAATGATGCACCATTGTGGTAGCGCACCCCGGGCACCCGCGGTGCGTCTCCGCCATGGAGCATTGCCTACAGCCAATGGCAGCGATGATCGCGGTGGCATGATGCATATTTGAAAATCTCGGAAGGTGTGCACCGCCACCACGGAGGCGGTCATTGGATACATTTTAATGATGCAGACCTGGACAAACAATTGCAGCAGCTTTTCAGCTTCCAAACGACCCCAGGGGGCTATAAATCTGTGGGAGTGAGCCTCACATTTCCACTGCTCACAGAGCCTACTGACTTGGACCCTCTCCTGCTGCTGCCTGAAGAGCCTGCTGCCTGGGACCCCTCACCACTCACTTCCACCACAGGTGTTCCATGTCCACAGGGATGGCAAGGACAGAGAAGATCTGTGCCAGTCCATTTACAAGTGAGGAGCTGGAGGTCTTTGTGGACGAGGTGCTGGCACAGTACCCAAGGCTGTTTGGTGGTCCCAATGTAGTGGTAAGTCTCCATGAAGGTAGCTGTAGGGCATGGGGGTGTCAGAAGTGTAGTTGTGCAGCTGCAGTATATGCCTGAGGGTGTGGGGTTGTGTACGACACCGACAGACAAGCTGTCTATAGGGCGAGGGAGTGTGTGTGTTACCAATTTCACTCTTTTCGATGCCTGTACTTATATGTGTGAGTGGGGTGTGGTACATTGTCAGCCATACAGAGCCAACGGACGTTAGCCATGTGGGTGCCAGGACAGTAATTGCTTGTGTGAATGTTTCAGTGTGCCCCTGTAGTCTGAGTCAGTGTGACCCACAGAGTAGGTTCAGTGGCTGCCCACCCAAACGATAAAACATCACCAGACTCACATGCTCCTGTTCCTTCACACTAAATAGTAGATATGCTCCATCTGTGCCCTGTATAATTCCAGACTTAAACTTTTCTGTTGATGCATATTGTGTTGAGGCATCCTGCATTTGTGAGATAATCATGGAGCCTATACGCCCAAATGTGTGCCTGCAATCACAAATGTTTGGGCCATGCAGAGTGCCATTGTGAGGGGTAACTGAGTTTTGGAGGGAGGGAGGTTACAATGAGTCCTGAGTCTGGGTCTTGCCACTGTACTGATAGATGTTGTTATCTGACAATGTGTAACTGTTCGTTTACCCTTCTTTTCTCTCATACCTGCAGCTCAAAGTACACCAGCGTAGGGACCTGTGGACAGCAATTGCAGTAAAGGTGCGAGCCCTGGGGGTTTCCAAAAGACGACGCACCCACTGTCACAAGAGGTGGGACAACATCAGCCGGCTGGCAATGCAAGTGGCAGAGATGACCTTGGGGATGCTACCACACAGAGGGCGATTGGCACGGCGCAGCATGACTCCACTGATGGGCCGCATACTGGCAGTGACTCATCCAGACCTGGATACACGTCTGAAGGAGCATAAGCAGCAAGGCAGGGGTGGTGAGTATCTGGGGAGGGTGACTTTAGCTGGGAGTGGATGCATGTGTACAGGGCCTGTGGCAGCGGTGACCCATGTGATGTGCGTGTGTTGCTATGCTGTGCTGTGTGATGTGAGTGGCTACTGTGATGTGTGCTTGTATGAGGCATTGGCCCACCCTGACCTTACTGAGCTGATCCTCCCTGCTGTTCTTTCGCATTGTCAGATGTGTTAGGCTCCACATGGTCAATCATCATTGGGATAGTGTGGGGAATCTATATATTGGTGAACTGCAGTGTCAACTTTATGAGTGTGACTTTATGTATGCCTACTCTGCATGCACCAAGATGGTTGAGGCCAACACATTTGACAACAATGTGACCGAGATTACCACATGGTGCTTGCTATGGCCTACTTGGCATTGTGGCATGTAATGCCATAATAGGTGTGTGTGTTGTCTCTTCTTGTTCCCTGAAGGTCTGTCCGTGGTAATAAGTGTTGTACCCACATCATGTCCCTAGGGCAGGTTAAGTTGGGGGTGGCACTCCATCTACGGGAAGGGTGTAGTGCTGTGTGGCATCAACATGCCTCACTCATGGCAGTTATTCAGCGTTACACGCACTGTTGTGGTCTATGTTGTGTGTTGCTGCACAGTGATTGCAGGGAGTGGTGGTTACCATGTAGATTTGGGTCTCTCCTGTACTGCATTTATTAGACGTCGTATGACCAGATGATGACACTTACACAACCCTGTATCTCTCTCTCATGCTGATTCACAAGAGACCACGGAGGAACATGAGTCAGAAAGCAGTGGTGGCGAGAGTAGCACTACAGCTGCAGCGGAGGCAAGTGACACAGAGCCCACCAGCGCATCTGACGGGGACAGAAGTATTCAGGAGGAATCCGTGGCTGAGACACAGAGTAGCACATCATCTGATGCCAGCGGGGATGCATCCATGTTGGCAGGCACAGGGGATGGGGAGTCTTCATCATCATCTACCAACCAGCGGCCAGTGCCCCACCTCCCATCCACTTCCTCTGGGGCTGCCCGTATCCGTGTCACTAAGAGGGGACGAGTCACATTCACACCTGGGTCCGCTGCCCCTGCACCTGTCCCCCCTGCTGCACTCAGTGCAGAGTGTGTTGAGCTCTTGCACCAGCTTTGTGTGGGCCAGACCGCCCTGCTCAGTGCCGTCAGTGACCATGACAATAAATTATGCCAGGTGATTGCATACATGGAGTGCATACACTCTGACGTGGGTGGGCTACACCGTCCAGTCCAGGCGTTGTCATCCACAGTCACTTCAGCCCTTCAACAGGCACATGCTCCCATTGCAGATCAGGTGCCTTTGTCCACCCCCCAGTCAGTGGCCATATCAGATGACAGTGACCACGGTTTGCCTGCATCAACGAAAAGATACAGCACAAGGAGCACACAACAGACACAAACCAAACACTCCCACCCACAGACACCATCCCCACTGAAGAGCATGTCCACCTCGGAATGCACAGACAAGAGCCAGTCAGGAAAGAGCAAGGCCAGAAGAGCAATCAGGCAGACATCAGGCTCACATGCCGCTGAGCCATCACCAGCAATAGACTCTTCTGTCACTAGAACTTCACACAAACCTACCCATGCAGTGTCTTGTGCCCACTGAGTAGGTGTTGCATATCAGGGGTACACCTAGGAAGAGCACAGGGACACATCCACCCACCACATCTACCCCGATTTCACGACCATTGCGGCAGGTGGAGGAGGGCACTGTGGAGACCACCCCTGGAAAGAAATCAAAGGAGGGCACTGTAGGGTGTACACCTGGCAAGAAGGCAAAGGAGGGCACTGTAGGGGATACACCTAGCAAGAAGGCAAAGGAGGGCACTGTAGTGACCAGCCCTGGCAAGAAGTCGAAGGAGGGCACTGTAGGGGGTACACCTGGCAAAGAGGTGAAGGTGGTCCAGAGGCGTAGCCAGACCAAGCATTCCACGGGAACCAGCACATCTCCAGAGGTGGTGCCAGTATCTGCACCTGATGTGGGACAGTTGGGGTGTGTGCCAGTTGTGTCATCACCACTTCCGATCAACCCCAAGAAAGGGAAGCGATTTCATATTCCCAAAAAGTGGAAGGGCACCCCACCCACCTCTCCCACCCACAGTGTCAGAGGTCTGCATGACTCCACCTCCACGTGCCACTATGCCACCTGGTCCACACAGCCCTTCAGCTTGCAAACCCACTGTTAGCACCACATCACCTGGGCCTCTGTCAACACAGTCAAGTGGGCCTGCCGTCCCCAACACACAGCCAGGTACAAGTCTGCATGACAGCCAGGAGTGAGTTGACATCTCCCTCATATGCCTGTGCCTCATACAGGTGTGCTAGTCCTGAACATTGTTTTGTATATGGGTGTGTTGCTGGCCCTGTGCTCTGCTGTGTTGGCCTCTCACCTGCCATGGACACTGGCCCCGCTGCTCTGCTGTGTTGGCCTCTCACCTGCCATGGACACCGGCCCTGTTGCTCTGCTGTTCTGTACTCTCATCTGCCATGGACACTGGCCCTGTTGCTCTGCTGTGCTGTACTCTCCCCTATGTAGCCTCTCATGTACCTGCTGGCTCACCTGCCATGGACACTGGCCCTGTTGCTCTGCTGTGTTGGCCTCTCACCTGTTATGGACACTGGCCCTGTTGCTCTGCTGTGCTGTACTCTGACCTGCCATGGACACTGGACCTGTTGCTCTGCTGTGTTGGCCTCTCACTTGCCATGAACACTGGCCCTGTTGCTCTGCTGTGCTGTACTCTTACCTGCCATGGACAATGGCCCTGTTGCTCTGCTGTGTTGGCTTCTCACCTGCCAAGGACACTGGCCCTGTTGCTCTGCTGTGCTGTACTCTCCCCTATGCAGCCTCGCATGTACTTGCTGGCTCACCTGCCATGGACACTGGCCTGTTGATCTGCTGTTTTGGCCTCTCACCTGCCATGAACACTGGCCCTGTTGCTCTACTGTGTTGGCCTCTCACCTACCACGGACACTGGCCCTGTTGCTCTGCTGTGCTGTAGTCTCCCCTATGCCTCCTCTCATGTACTTGCTGGCTCACCTGCCATGGACACTGGCCCTGTTGCTCTGCTGTGTTGGCCTCTCACCTGCCATGGACACTGGCAATGTTGCTCTGCTGTGCTGTACTCTCCCCTATGCAGCCTCGCATGTACTTGCTGGCTCACCTGCCATGGACACTGGCCTGTTGATCTGCTGTTTTGGCCTCTCACCTGCCATGAACACTGGCCCTGTTGCTCTACTGTGTTGGCCTCTCACCTACCACGGACACTGGCCCTGTTGCTCTGCTGTGCTGTAGTCTCCCCTATGCCTCCTCTCATGTACTTGCTGGCTCACCTGCCATGGACACTGGCCCTGTTGCTCTGCTGTGTTGGCCTCTCACCTGCCATGGACACTGGCCTGTTGCTCCGCTGTGTTGGCCTTTCACCTGTGCTATGGACACTGGCCTTCCTGTTTGTGTTTCACCTGTGCATATTATCTTAACTGTGTACATCATTTTGTGCCTTGCTGTTGTCTACTATTGTTCTACTGCTACATCTGTGCAATATGTGAATAAATACAGTTACTTCTGTTGTGTGTTTTGTCAGTGTCCTTGCTGATTAAAGTTATTCTTGTGTTCTCATTTGATTGGCTGTGCCCCATGCTCTATGTATCACTTCAACATTGCAAGGCTCTTTGAAGGCATCAGATTTTTAGACAGGGGTGACAGGGTCTTCAGTCCATTCTTACCCTGATTATGGTGTAATCTGTGACGGCTATTTTACCTGCCATGCAGTTATCTTCTTAGTGATTTGCTATTGTTGGATACACTGTTCACATGTCAGGCTGTGGGACACTGCCAGCACAGGGTGTGATGCTGTGCTAAGGTTGGGATATGTCATGATGTATGTGTGTGGATTCCTTTATGTGTGCCCAGCAGTGTATGTGTATGGTCATCTTGTGTTGGCCCTTAGTCCTGGTACCATGGCCTACATGAGATGCGTGGTCTTGGGTGTAGCAGAGGTGTGCAGTGTGAAGGCTGTAAGTTTGTAGCGGATGTATGTGTGACCCTGTATTGTGAGAGACACTCATGTGTCACCCAGGAGTTGTATGCCTGTTGTTTGTTTTGTCTTTCCCTGTGTAGAAGATCGTATGCACTTGTGTGAGATGTTTGTAGTGCACTGTGCTGTGTGTTGGTGTGTCTATGTAGTTGTGTGTGACTCCTCCTAGTTGTTTTTGTAAGTTTGAAGTGTGCAAAGTGTGTGAGTTGCACATCAGTGTTGTGTTTGAGTGATTCTCAATGTGTCTTGGGTGTGTTTGTGTAGACTGTGTGGCCCTGCTGCTCCACACTGGCATTGTGTTTGTGTTTGTGATGCATTGCAGGCACATGGTAGTTTTTCTCCTCCTGTATGGCATGGTGTGTGTGGTGTTACGCCATCCTCTATGTGTGCCACTTGTGCATTGCCATTGTGTGTCTTCCCTCCCTCTATTTGTGTGTGGGACACCAACTACATGTTTGCTACTGACATGCAGGGTATTTCACTTTGATGTAAGCTGTCCCCTTGGTTTCCATGTGTGTGTGCCTCCCCATCATATCATTTGTGAGCTTGTGATTTGTGGTGCAGTTCTTGGGCCATAATTGTTGTTCCACTCTGGACTTTGCCACAACGGTGTACGTGTGCTGTCCTTGTGCTATTAGTCATTCTGTGGTGGTCATGTGCACTTCAGCTGTGTGTGCTGCCCAGTGCTCTGGTGGAGATGGATTGGCTCTTGTGTCCCGGAGTGGTGCATGTGTAGTTGTTGTGTTGGATGTGTTGGTGTTGGGTGTGGTATTGGTTCAGTTCCTGGGTGTGCTGTAGTATTTGTGCAATGCTGAATTGTGGTGTGTGTGATGTGGTTGTGTTGATCATGTGTAATGTAATGTAATGGTGTCTTGTAAAGCGCATGAATCACCCCACATGGGGTATATCCGTTCTGTAGACCGCTGGGGAACCCGTCCTGGCTTTCCCTGTGAGATGGACCCTACTGGGTATGTTGAGGGTGAAACTAGGCATCCCCGGCGTATGTGGGGGGCCGTTGCGTAGATGAGGCAAGCTAATGCCCCGAGTTGCCGAGTGTGATCCCCGGTTAGAGTAGGCACAGAGGTGAGAATTATCGAGTCCGCTGACCCTGGTCCACGACCCTGCCACTTCGGGAATTGAACCCTGGTCCCAGGCCGTCCTCTGCCTCCGGGTCTGCCGCATCTAACCAGTGAGCCACACCACTGTGTGTGGCTGCTGACTTTACTCGATATATTCTCATAGATGCGGGTCAATAAACAAATAATCTCTGTGGGGGCACCTAGATAGTCTGCAGGTACCAGTCTATAATTATTACAAAGAGTCTTAAGTAGCATTGCATCCCTAGGTGAGCTTTGCAATGTCACTCTCAAATGTTGTGCAGCCTGAGTACATAGTTGATCAAACTAACACCTACTTTTGGCTGGTACGCCTTTAGGACTTCTAGTCAGAATGGTATTAATGCAAGAGATGATACTTTTAAAACTATATAAAAGACACTCCTGGATTATTCCTCCCCCAAGCAATAACTAATTTTTGTTGTATTTGTCCTAACAATTTTACGCAAAAGGATTTTGGGTTCAATTCCTGCCCATTTGGCCTAACTGGAGTGATATTGGTGTATGACTGCAAAACAATAAAGGTAGTACAATTGGGTTGTGATCACTTAGTAAGGACATTACAGGGATTACCAAACTTATTACTAGCGGCCCACGGACACTAACACGTGATCAATTACAGTACAAGCAGACTTACCAGTAAAAGAGGGCATCTGTTCCCCATTTGGACCCCTTTTACTCTTTAGCATAAGGAGGTCTTTTTTAAAAATGAGTGAATTCAATACATTATCGTAATCGTTGTGGCAAAAGTGCAGCATGTCATCACCATCCAAATATGAAATCTCACAAACCTGCATCATGGTTAGAAGACAAAACTGCATATTAAATTCACCTGCCCAGATTAAAATAAATTGGAATGAATTGGGCGTATAAAGGCTTTCAGCCCAGAGTCTCGCGCAAGGACCACCGAACTTCAGGTAAAATTAAAAACGTTATCATAGAAATTAGCCAGCACCACATCAGGTCCCCCATTAATAGTTAGCCATAACATCTGGGTATGCGCTATGCGGTCCACCTGAGGAAATTTGTTTAACCGTAACAGGGTTGTTGTTTGATATTAGGACTTGTAGGCCTCCTTTCACTCTTCCCATAGTGGACGGTATGGCACCCAGAAAATGGGAGGAATAACCCTCAACATGGATGGGTTCACACACCAGGTTTCTTGAAGGCAAATAATATTCAACACAGTGGTTATTGCAATCCATTCTGACACTCCCTTTTTAAAAAAAAAAAAAATTTATTAAAGTATTTTGCAGTTATATACAAGGCACGGCATCATTAATACAGAAAGAGCGATGGAAAAAAAATAAAGTATATACAAAACATTCATAGATCAAAGTGAACATCAACAGGCGAGGTAAATATTACAGAAAACAAATAATGCCTCAAAAATAATATATAAATTGGGGCCTAGTGTACTTTTATGTTGTATGCTATAAGTAATTAAACTACACCAAGTTATTATTCCTTATCTTTAGGCAAGCCTACGATTCCCACATTATTCCTCCTTCCATCGTGTTATGGGATCCCATATTAAATTACCTAACTTCCTTCCTCTTTTTCCCTTCCTTGCATATATCTCTTTCTCCATTTTATGTGTTATTAATAACTTAGCCAACCATTTGTGAAAAGTAGGTGGTACAGGGTCTATCCATGCAGAGGCTATACATAATCTCATGATAGACATAGCAACAAACAAGAATTCCCTCCCACGGAAAGGCCGTACATCTTCAACATTAACTCCTAGTAAGATAGTTCCAGGGGTTAATACAATTTCGCTTTCTAGGATTTTGTTTATAAAGCATTCAATTTCTTTTTTCAATAAATCTAAACGGGGGCATATGGCAAATACATGTTGCAAATCAGCATCCAAGCTTCCACACCTATAACACGTGGTACCCGCTAACCCTCCCCATTGTGCTATTTTAGCCGGTGTATGATACAAATGATAAAGTGTTTTGTAGTGTTGAGCTTGTAAAGGTGCTGAACATAGTAATGAATTCCCCTTTTCTAGGGAGATACCAAAGCTATCGGAGCTGATTTTGAGCTTATCCTTCCATTTTTCGCTCCATTTTTGATGGTCATCTTGTTTTACTTTAATCAATTCAGCATATAATCTTTTGATTGTACAATCCTGCCCCCTTTGGATAATTTCCATAATAACGTTACGCCTAAATCCCAGAGCGCCACCTTTTTTTTCCAGAAGAAAACTACTAACTTGGAGATATTTAAAAAATTGTCTAGTTTCTAGGTTAAATCTGTCTTGTAGATCTTTAAATTGGAGAATACCCTGATCCCCCTTTATATCTCCAATAGTTCTGATTCCCCTATTTTCCCACTCTGCAATTATAGGTCCCGAAAAGATATCTTGTGGAAGGTTTTGGTTGTGTAACAATCTTGTATATGAATTATATTTTCCTAAACCAATTTTTTTCGCAAAACTTTTCCAAATTTCAAATGCTGCTATTATTGTCTTAAACTTTGTCTTCTTGTAATAACTGGCCTCTGTAAATTTCAAGAAAACATCCTTCGCTTCCCTTCCCAAAGTTAGTCCATAAATTGCTAATGATCCCAGTTTACTCCACTCCTCTGCCACACGGCACTGTTCACCTCCCATTAAGCCAGTCATATTCTGTAGAGCCGCCGCCAGATAATAAGATTTTAAATCAGGGACTCCCCAGCCTCCCCTTTCTCTCGGCAATGTCATATATCTAAGGGCCCTTCTCGTTTTCCCTTTTGCCCAAATGAATCTATTCAGTATACTCTCAAGTTTTTTAAATATTTTGTTATCAAAAAATAGCGGTATTGCCCTAAATAGATACAAAAATTTCGGGAGAATAATAATTTTTATTATGTTACATCTTCCCACTATTGACAGATGCAAATTATCCCATCTATCCAAATCTTTCTCCACTTTCTTTATTAAAGGGGTAATATTCCTTTCCACTAAGATTTCCAGATCTGACATTATGATCACCCCTAGATACATGCCTTCTTGTACCACTCGATTGTCTAAACATGGGGTATGTGAATTTTTTATTATTTGTGTTTTTGATGTATTTAATTTATATCCCGATATCTTTCCAAATTTAAATGCCTCTAACTCAAGATGTTCTATGGTTTCAGATGGGTTTGGAGAGATAACAGCAATGTCATCTGCATAGGCTAAGATTTTACACTGCCCGATGACTGTTGTTACCGGAGTTATTAACTCAGATGCCTCTATTCTGCGTATGAGTGGGTCCAGATATATAGCAAACAGTAAAGGTGAGCAGGGGCACCCCTGTCTAGTCCCTCTTTTTATATTGAATTGACCCGTATTTCCGCCATTCACTCGTAGGGTCGCGACTGGTTCTGAATAAAGAGTTTGTAAAGCTTTAAGAAAGCCTTGTTTAATTCCTGTTCTAGCTAAAACGTACCAAAGGTAGCCCCAGGAGACCCGATCAAATGCTTTTTCTGCATCAAGTAAGATCACTGCAATCGGGTCTCCGGTGACTGACGAGATGTCAAGTAGTGTTATTGCTTTCCGTATGTGATGTGTGGTTCCTCTTCCTGGTATAAAGCCGTGTTGGCAGGTACTGACAATTTTGTCTATGATTTTTGCCAGCCTTGATGCCAATGCTTTAGAGAAGACTTTTACGTCTGCATTGAGTAAAGTTATAGGTCTATACGAACCTGGTTCTTCCGGATTTTTACCTTTTTTTAATATTACAACCACCTCTGCGCCCCCCAATGATTTAGGTGATGTTTTGCCCAGCTGTGCCCCTTGCATCACTTTTACTATTTCTTCTCTCAAACAATCCCAAAATGTTTTATAAAATTCTATGGGTATCTGATCAGGGCCTGCTGCTTTACCAGAAGGTAGGTTCCATATTGCCTCCTTAATTTCTTCTACCTGCAGCTCACCCTCTAACCCATTTGCTTCCTCTTCCTCTATTATATCTATAGAAGTCTCTCGGAGATACTCCATCATTTCTTCCTTATCTTTCAGAGGATCACGGCCCTGTAGTTCATCATCGTATAATTTCTCATAAAATACCCTAAAAACTTCTCTTATTTTATTCGACTCTGAATGTACCGTTCCCGAGCTGTCCCTGAT
Source organism: Lissotriton vulgaris (assembly GCF_964263255.1). NCBI lineage: Eukaryota > Metazoa > Chordata > Amphibia > Caudata > Salamandridae > Lissotriton > Lissotriton vulgaris. The sequence continues at coordinate 770,625,897 of NC_141697.1, forward strand.
TTCCCTCACTGTGCCTACAGCTTCTTGTTGCCTTGTTCGCGTAGCCAGTATCCTGCCAACCGACTCACTCAACTCATAGCACTTCTCTCTTTTAGTATTATAAATTTTCACTGCTTTACTAGCGATTTCACCCTCTGCCTCACCTTTAGCTTTGACTAACTCTATCCAAGCTTTTTCCAAGTCCCGTCCCGACATCACGCTATTTTCTAATCTTTCTTCTGCCATCGACACCTTCAGGGCTAATTCTGAATTCCTCAGCTGAGTTTGTTTCCTTTTATAAGAATTGTAACTCTTTGTTTCCCCTCTTACTCCAGCTTTAAACGTATCCCAAACCACTCCCATTCCTGCTGTATCTCTATTAAAGGAAAAAAAATCAATAATCCATTTATTCATGTGTTCTATATACTTTTCATCTTTCAATAGCTCTCTTTCAAAGGTCCAGTTTGTTTGCTGTCTAGTACTTGTTTTTGTTATTATAGTGAGTACTAGAGGGTTATGATCACTAAGGATCCGTGGCAGCCTTTCAATTCTTGCATCAGAAATATTTGAACTAGAAATAAAAAAATAATCTAGTCTTACACATGTTTGATGCGGAGCAGAATAATATGTGTAACCTTTATTGTCCATTCTCTTTTTCCCCCATACATCTGAGAGAGCATTGTTTAACACCAGACTATGTAGGGCCTGAAATACTTTTTTTTTTCTGCCGTTATACTTTCCAAAAGAGCCCAATCCTAATCCGTCTGCTCCATTAATATTGAGATCGCCTCCCAGTATAATTTTTGGTGCCCATGTTGCTAATTCAACATCTAGGAATTGAAAAATATCAGGGTCGTCCTCTGTTGAACCATATACATTTACCAATGTTACCCACTCTCCGTCTAAAAAACACTCAACCATCGCCCATCTTCCCCATTTGTCTTGTGCTTTCTTTCTGATTAGAATATTATTATTTCTAGCTAAAATAGCTACCCCTCTTTTTTTAACCCCTTGACTTGAGTGAACTAGCAACTTGAATCCTAACTGTGACAGAGCATAAGCTTGTGATGTAATAATATGAGTTTCCTGAATATATGCAAAATCCAGATTCATTTGTTTCAACATTAATGCTATTTTCGCTCTTTTTTGGGGATCGTTTAGCCCACAGACATTCCACGTCACAACTCTAACCCCCATTGTCCTCATTCTCAAATCTCCTTTCCCTCCTACTCTCTCTTTCGTAAATTAACGATTTAGTGATCCAGGACTTCATTATCACTAACTTAGCATTACTTATTACATTACATCCTTTGCTTATCCTCAACCCCACCTGTTCCCTTTGACTAGAAAATGATTTTTTTAAGCTCCATCTCTCTGTTTTTTTTCCTGCCGTGCCCTGTTCCCCCTGTACTTCCCACCCCACACCCCCTTCTCTTTCCCCTCTCTCCCCACCCTCTCCCTTACTGGCAAATAGGTCAATCCTGACCTATGTGTGACAGCCGTGCCCTACCAGGGGAGTTTCCCCCAGCCACTCCCCGTGCCACAACATTTTAAAAATATAATCACGTTTGCTCAAGAAAAAAGAAAGGAGGAAAAAGAGGCCAAGAAGGACTCAGTTATCTCTTTGTGATAGCAGCCACTTGTTTTATACTCTCTGTACGATCCGACTGTCCATTTCGGTCCCTGTGTCTTCTTTCTTCTCGAAGATAAGTCAAATATTCTTGGGCAACAACTTCTGAAAAAAAGATTCTAAACTGCCCATTAAAGCCCACTTTAAGGCGGGAAGGAAACAGCAAGTAGACTTCGCAGCCTAAGTTCTGAAATGGAATTATGAGTTGCCGCAACCGCCATCTTCTCTTGACTGTTGTATGACAGAAGTCGGGACGAGCAAAAAAAGTGATATCTTTATATGTGCGTTTCTTCGTGGGCTTGGCTTTCATTATCACTTCCTCCCTTAACAAATAGTTTCCTACATAGACAAGTATTGCCCTCGATCTTGCTCCCACGTCACCTTTTTTCTGTACGAGGGGGAAACGGTGCGCTCGTTGGACTTCCTTGTCCCAATCCCATACACCCATCTCTGGGAACGCACCTTTCAACAGTTCTACGACAAAGGCTCTTGTGTCTCCCCCTTCTTTGCCTTCTTCCACTCCTAACAGTCTTATATTGTTTCTCCTCTGCCGATTTTCAAAATCTTCCAGTTTCCATAATATGTCAGATTCCGTTTTTCCCTGGGTCTGCCTAAATTCCTGGATCTCTACCATCTCATCCTCCATTTTGCCAGTTCTCTGTTCTACCTCTGAGAGTCTACTTGTTACTTCAGAATACATGTCCTGTAAATTATGGAGAGATTTCTGTATTTTTTTATTAGCCCGCTTTGCTCTTTGGCTTTCCTGCCGTGCTTCTATTTGTATTTGTTTCATTGTAGCGAGTAAGATGTCAAATTTATCCTTGTGCGGGTTGGCTTCGGCTCGCTCAAGTATGTTAGGTATTTCTTTTTGCGGCATCATTCCCTACTTACTCCTGCTCCTGCTCTTACTCTTACTCTTACTCTTGTTATTGCTTGCAGGAATTCTTCCTCGAGATTTGCCCCTGGTCTTATGGGTTTTCCCTTTAAATTTGGAATTCAAATTACTTTCGTCATTCATTTTTTTTGTGCGTAGAGAATCGGTCTCAGACTCTTGGGGATCACTCATTGAAGAGTCTTCCAGCTCTGCGGATGTAGTCGATATTGATTCCGACCCTTCCCCCTCCTCATCCTCATCATCCTCCTCCTCCTCCTCCAACAAATCACTATAGTCACAATCCTCGCTATCCTCACTGCACAAAGGACTTTTAAATAGAGATACAGTTTTTATTTTGCTCTTGCTCCTGTCTCTATCCCCATTCTTATCCTTATTCTTAGGAATTGCTCCTTGATTGGATAGTGATACTTTCTTAACTCCAGACTCTATAACTACTACTGGAACTTGTGGGTTAACTATGTTAATGCCATTCTGTTCTTCTTCGACACTAATAGTGATCTCGGGAACAGTACGTGCATCTGCACCTGCATCTGCAGCTTTTACAGCTTCGGGCATCAGCTTAGATTCTTTTAAATTTTTGCTCAGACCGTCAGCCATTGCTCCTATTTGCTTAGGTATTTCTATCTCCTTTGTGAGAGTGTGATATGAATACCGCTGATCCTGCCCATTTTCTAAGGGTAACTCATCCCCCTGAATAGTGCCCGCTCTCGGGCCCCCATTCATTTCCATGGCCGTACCTTTATGGAGCATATCTATCTCATAGGTATCCGTAATCATTGCAGTTTGCTTATTTTTTCCTTCTTTTCTCTTATTGTCACTGACTTCCAAATTACCACTTTCATCATTGTCCTTTTTTGATTTGCTTCCACTGCTAGCCCTATATACGCTATCTGCGCTGCCTGCACCCGAATGTCCTTCGCCCCCAATACCTGATGTTGCAGCAGTCGCTTTGCCCATATCGATGTCGGTGTCGGTTCCCCCAGCTCTGCCACCGCCACTTTCATTACGGAGATTCCCATCCGCTTTCTTCGCCTCTGTCTCTTTAACTTTAGCCCCGCCCCCCGCAGGCTCTCCACCTACTAAAGCTTCCTGAATCAGTCGCTCTGTAACCTCCGTCAGAGCAGGGCGCGCAGGCATAACCTCTTCCTCCGCGAGCACCACTCCAGGCTCCTGAGCTCCTTCCTTCTCCTCACTCGCTGTGTCCCTCATAGATACCAGCTGCTCCTCCAGCGCTGCCGCCGCTCCAGGGACCAACACTGCCACCGCTGTCACCGCTTCTTCAACCGCCACATCAACCTCCTGCATCTGCACTTGCTGGGACAGTGGGCCAGCCCTTGTGCTATCACCATTGGCCACAGCAGGGCTACATCCTTGCCCCCTCTGCGCCAAATCCGCTCCTGTTCCTGTTGTTCCTGCTCCAGTATCGCCGCCCGATGCAGCCGACTCCATCTCAACACACTTCAGGCTTTTTGCTGCTGATAACGAGAGTGAAGAGGGTGACGACCCCCTTGCCTGGAATGACTCGAAAATCAGAGGCTGACGCAGAATTGCTTCCGTTGCCAGATCCAAGACAGGTAAGTCCTTGCGTCGCTCCTCTCTCCTCTTCAGGCTTGCCAGGAGTCGCTCCTCTTCACGTTTTTTAGCTGCCTCTCTCCGAGTCTGTGCCCTTTGCTGTGCCTTTGTTTTCGCCTTTGAAGTTGGCGTTTCAGGCTCGCTAAGTACTTCCAACTCTTCTTGCTTTTGCTTCTTCTGAGTAGTCTTCAGCACCTTAGGGGCCATGGCACGTTTGACAGCCCTCCAGATCGTATGACATGTATGCAGTCTCTCCTTGACATCAGAAAATGCATTAGATAATGCTTTAGACAATACAGCCTGCCAGCCGCATCTCGATGCGCTTGATCTGCTTAAATTATTTAGCGAACACCACTCTTGCTCTTGCTTCCAGCTGTACCTTGTGAGTGTCTGTGCCTCCTCTGCCACAACCAACCAAGCAATTGTATGTTCCATGTATATCTTCCACGGTGTATAGCCCCTCATGTAGTTCTCCAATCTCTCATAAGTCAATTGCAAGGACTTTCAGTCAAAGACCGAGCCATACTGATACGGGTTGAGCACAAAGTAGCAGTAGTTGCAGGAGAGTGGCTGGGTACAGCTGACCCCTACGGACTGTCGGCGGCCATCTTGCCTCCACGCTTCCATTCTGACACTCCCTGCTTATTCCGTAGCCCACATATGTTCCAGGTAGAAAATAAATAACAACCCTCAAATTCTTTGTTGGAGGTGGCCATCGGAAATTCAACATTAGATGGTACATTATTACTATGTGGCTCACTATCCTTGAGTATATTAGACCAGTGATTCTCTCCCCGTATTAACCTCCACTCCACTTATACATGTCATATTGGTGTCTGACAAACCAAGTACAGACTCCATCATAATATTTTTGACACCCACACTCATATCATAATACTCCCATCTGCATCCATGCTATGTTTGAGTCAATCATTATCATGTAGTGAAGCTAACACTTCAAACCTATTGAACAAGGGAAGTGGTGAAGGAAATAGAGAAAAGTCCCTTAACACTTGTTGGCTAATAGGCTTATTGTTATACCCTGGTTCAAGATGTTGTAGATGGTGTTAGAAATAACCCAATGGGAGTAAACAAATGTTCCTGGAGAAAGGAGAGACAGACAAGGACCTTGTTAGGATTTCTCCAGCAAAGTCCGGTTGAAGTAAATTAATGATGATACAATGATACAATCCTCTTTTAAGGTCTTCCTTAGAGGCTCCACCCACCCCACTCACCAGGTCATCAATATTTGATATGTTCTATTGGATGGAAATATATGGTTAGTATCAAGCCAGTGTACAACTTGGTTCTTTAAAGACTCCAGGAACTCACTTGATCCTGGATTCAATGGTGGTACATGACAATATTGCCACATAGGAACAGCAGGATGGTGGTAAATTAATTGTTACTGGGTTGCAATAGGTCAGTTTCTTCTTGGTTACTAGGGTAGCTACTGAGGGATCATGCTGCAGCTGATCTGTTGTCAATGACTGGGACCGTGGTAGCCTGCTGGGTGCATGGTTGGTATAGGAGGTGGAATAAAATTGGGAGCTATCACAATACTGGTAGGCCCTATGGAGGTCCTATGGCCTGCGTCAGAAGGTGGCACTAAAACAGATTGGTGATTGGATGGATGAATATTCACCTTATTTACCCTTTCAGCTCTAATATTAATAATAAACTGATCAGTAGAGTCCAAATTCTTAGTAATAGGCAGGATTAAATCCTGCAGCATACTATTAACGTTTTCAAGCAAATTGTTGTGTGCAACTATCACATTGTCTTGGATAGACCTAGTTGGGTCTCTAGAATGGCATTGACCAGTTACTTCCTCCGGCTTAGACCTGGCCCCATATCCTTTTTCTTTCGGCCCATTTTTCCTTTTCTTTTAGTTGGATGCCCCTCATCAAAAGATTTATCCATGCATGGTGCTAATTTGCAATGAATTACTTTTACTGGCTCTACTTTATGGACTTTATAACTTGAAGAAGACGGGGCATCTGCAGCATTTAGGTCAAGACAGAGTGCATCATTTGTGTTCGAATGAGATGGTTATATATTATATGCAGCTAGGCCAGGGTTTACTAAATTGTGAGTAGCCAAGACTATTGTAGCTGCTGTGGCTGAAAGACAGCTTTCACAACACTCAATCTCCTTATTAAGAGCCACAACATCTTTCTTTATTTAACCATCAAGAATAGAGTTGCTGGCCTTGATTGGGGATGAAGCTTTCCTTTTACCCATTCTAGTCATCTAGAGGCAAGCTTGCAGTCATGAAAAGGAATATAAAGGTAAACTGATAATAACCCCACAGTACCTGTAGTGGAAGCTAAAGGGGATGTCCCAGCCTGGCCTCATCCGGGCTAGGATGAGCTAAGATGGGCCCATCTTGGCCTGGTCTTCCCCTGGGCGCAAGCTCATGCATCCAGAGCCCTAGAGCAGGCTGGCACATGTAGTCCCACCCCAGCAGGGATCAATGGCAGCAGGTAATAAGTGCAGGAAGGGAACCGCAGGCAACCCCTGCTGCGGACTCTTGAAGCACTTTTATATGCCCTCATGTCTCTTGTACCCTGGAGCAGGCTGGGGGACATAGTCCCACCCGGCCAGGATGGATGGCAGCAGGTAATCAGTGCCGACAGGGAACAGCAGGCAACCCATGCTGCAAAACTCCCATCGCACTTTTAAGTGCCCTCACACCTTTGGAGCAGGCTGGGAGAATGTATTCCCACCCTAGCTAGGGAAGATGGCAGCAGATAATCAGTGCAAGCAGGGAACCGCAGGCAACCCAACTCATTCCATCTAAATACAATAAAATATCTTGATTATTTTTAATGATTGGAGATTGACATATGGTTTTGATGATTGTAATTTGTGCAGAAATTGTGATACATATAACATATGCATTTTTTAATGAAATGATTTAATGAATCTGAGCGTAACTATTCTATCCCTGTAACCTTTAGTTTTTCAGTGAAAATGTATATATATATATATATATAGTCCCTGAAAAAACCACAGGATTCAGAGACGTTATAGTTAGCTGGACATTTCACTCGTACAAAACAAGAGCAATTCATCCGTTATAGTTATTTCAGCTAACTATAACTCCCGGCCCCACAATGCACTGCTGATGACATCACATATTGCATCATTCATGACATGTTCAGTGACATCACTGAAGACATCATCGTTGACATCTCAAATGACATCCCTGATGACATCATCCAGTGACTGCGTGTTTCTGTAAAGTTTAAATATCTATATATGCCAAGGTGTATTGAAGAATAAGTGGGTGTATAACTGAATGGTAGGTGCGTAACTGACTGAATAAGTGAGTGATTAAATGTGTTTTACTGAATACATGGGTTAGTGACTGATACAAACATTCACAAAGTTTAGTTTGTCAGTTGGTGTGTAAGTGGGTGCATGGGTTGGTGAGTAGCTAAATGAGTGTCTATATGGGCTACTGATTGGTTGTCTGAGTATTTGTATGGGTACCTGAGTGTCTATGTGGGTGGGTGGGGGGTGTGACTTTGTGCATAGATGTGTGAGTGGGTAATTCACAGTGTTTATGGGTTCAAGAGTACATCTGTGAAGGGCTGTATGGGTAAGTGAGTATATGTATGGGTTCATTGGTGAGTGTTTAGATCTCTCAGTGGTACATGTGTGAGTACCTACATATGTGAAAGGCAGTATATGTGAGTGTTGGAGTATATAAATGACTATATGTGAGAGTGAGTAATTGTGAGAGTGTGTGCTTGTGTTATTTATTGTATAAGAGTGTAAGTATGTTTTAGTATATGTTTGAATAAGTAAGGTGGTGTATGTATTACTGTATATGCAAGTAAATGGGAGTATGATTGATTATTTGCATGACTGACTAGGTGTTTGCATAACTCTATGGATGAGTGGCTGTGTGTGGGTGTCTTTATAGGTATGTGAGCGCATATAATAGTGTTGTATTGATGGTTGACTGCATGGGTGAATGAGTGGACGTGTGTGTGTGTGTAGACATAGGAATCAGTGAGTGGGTATGGAGTAACTGGTATTGGTGTATCTATGGTTTTGAAAATGGTAGTCTGTATTTTAGAGTGGGTGTATCAAAGGTTAATATCAGAGTATGAGGAGGTACATCAGATTACCACGTGGATAATGTCATAAGTGATGTCATCAGTGAGGTCACTGACCATGTCATGAATGAGGTAATATGTGAGGTCATCAGCAGTGCATTCGGGGGTGCGAGTTCTAGTTGGCTGAACTAACTATAACAGTCGAATTTCTCTGGTTTTGTACGAGTGAAATGTCCAACTAACTATAACATCCCTGAAACCTATGGATTTTTCAGTGGATTTCCAAGGTTTTTTAAATGCTAATTTCTAACTATAACATCACTGAAACCTATGGTTTCTCAAGTGAATTTCAAAGGTTTTTTAAATGTTAATTTTGAACTATAACATCCCTGAAAACCTGTGGTTCTTCCAGTGATTTTCAATTTTTTTTTCAAATGCTACTTTCTATCTATACCTACAGAGGTAGGACATGTGCAGAAAGAGGAAGAAAGGCTCAGAAAGAAGCAAGAGAAATGCAGAAAGAGGCAACAGAAGTCCAGAAAGACGAAGAAAGGTACAGAAAGATGCAAAAGATGTGCACAAAGAACCAACAGAGGAGCAAAAAGAGGCCTTTTTGCAAAGTTATCCAGTGCCCCCAACTGTTTGCTGACGGGTACTGGTGGTAACTGACTCTGACTAACCAGGCCTAGAGACAGTGCTATGCTAAAATACACTTAAAATACAGTGAAAATACCTACATACACTAGGGAACACTATGTGTTGGGGTACCCCTGTGATTGGCATGACCCCTGTAAGGCCCTAGTACATAATAGGACAGGTGGATTAAAGCTACCTCTAAGTCAGAGGTGCAGAAAGATGTATTTTTAACTAGTAGTCACGTTTGCAGAGTGGGGGAGAAAGGGTGCTGGGCCTCTGACCAGCGCTCAGGAATTCCGCTGCATAGGACTTAAAGGAGGTACCAAGAGGGCTTCTTGGCCCCCAAAGTCCCTCAGGCGTAAATTGGACTTCATCCCCTATCCCCTAGTCTGCCAGTAGGCATGTTTGCAGAGTGGTGGAGAAAGGGTGGAATGTCATCCTTAGACGTCCTAGCAATCCTACTGTGTGGGACTTAGTACAGGTAACAAGAGGGATAGTTGGCTCCCAACAACAACCTTGGGGGCCAACTACCCCTCCAATTACCTCCAGTAAGTCCCACACAGCAGGATTGGTAAGTTCTTATAACAGGCCATGCCCCTTTGCCCACCACTCTGTAATCACGTTCCCTGTTGCACTCTTGGATGGGGATTGAAGTCCCCTTTAGGGATGGGACCAACTAGCCTACCTCTTACCTCCAGTAAGCCCTACACACAGTGGGATTGCTGAGAGGTGGACACAGGCCATGCCCCCTTTCTTTACCACTCTGCAAATGCACGCCCTGGCGCGATTTAAATTGGGTGATTAAGTCCCCTTGAATACTGACTGTCCCTGGGGGCCAACTAGCGCCCCAGGTACCTCCGGTAAGCACCACACAGCTGGATTGCAGAGATGTGGTCCGAGGCCACGCCCCTTTTTACACCACTCTGCAAACACGTCTTTTGGCACACTGCTGGTAGGGCGATGATGTCCTCGTGTGTCCTGAGGGCCCCCGGGGCATGACCAGAATGTTTTTTTTAATTTATATTTGGAGGGGGCCACGTGGCCCCACTCCTAAGGCCAATTATGGCCCCGGTGACCCCATCCCTTGGGGCTGGCCTTTCCGTTTTTTTTTAAATAATTTTTTTAATAATTGGGGAGGGGGGCCGTGTGACACTCATCCCAGGCCACTTCTGGCCAGGCCCCATCCCCTGGGGTCTGGCCTCACCGTTGGTGACCGTGGCGGGATCCCCAATGCCCTCACGGTCCCGCCGGCTCCCCACCTGACATGCAGCTCCCCTTGCTCAAAAGCAATCCTGCTTTCGTTCATTGAAGCGAGAGCAGGTTTTCCTGTTCTCGCTTCAACAAAGCAAACCAGTGTTTGCTATGGCAGGGAGGGAGCCGTTCTTCCACCCTGCCATAGCAAACAGCAATGTCCCAGGGGTGGGAACCCCAGGACATGCAGGAGCTGGGGGTTGGCGGTCCAAAGGGCCATCCAGTGCTCCTGGAGGGGGGCCACGTGGCCCCCCTCCCAATGTTTCTAAAGCCCTGGGGAGGAGGGGGACCCGGGGCTTTGGGGGGCCCACGAGGCCCCCTGCAAATAACTGACAAAAGCCCTAGGGATGTGGTGGCCCCCACGGCTTGGGGGGTCATGAGGCCCCTATACCAATTTATTTATTCATTTTTTAGCCCCCGGGAGGTGGGGGTCCCCGGGGCAGCAGGGGCCTTGTGCCCCCGTGCCTATGTAAATAAAGCCTCGGGAGGTGGCAGTCCCCAGGGCTGGGGGGGGACCTGAGAGGCCCACCGCCTCTTACTAAAACAAGCCCAGGGGAGGTGGCGGTCCCCAGGGCTGCGGAGGCCGTGTTCCCCCACATATAAGTAGTACATTCCCAGGGAGATGGCGGACCCTGGGGCTGCGGGGGCCCCAGCAGGCCCCTTGGCCCCCACTATAGAATTTGTCCGTGCCTCCGGGACCTGGTCCACCCAGGGACTTACAAATAACGAAGCACACCCAGCAAGAATTCTGCTAATTTGTATAAAAAGAAAATGCTTTTTTGGGCCTGGGGGTCCATGTGGGACCCCATGAGCAGGCCTAGTAGCTATGGTGTTTCTACCCTGCCCCCTTTTCTTGTTTTTCAACATTTTTTAACCCTTTTTCTTGTGACTCAGTTACTAAGTCATAAGATGGCTGCCAATACTTCCTGGTTTGGAGTGTTGGCAGCCAAATCAGAACTCAGCTCGTGCACGGGAGGAGCCGCGACTCCTCCTTGATGCTCAGATATTGAAAGTTTACTTTCTGTAATTTCTCAGGAACTATGGAACAGATTTACAGCATTTAAAAATAGGGCACTTTCTGAACCAAGAGCTACCTTTTTGCCAAATTTGGGGTAATTCTGTTCAGCAGTTCAGGCTGTAGCCTTGTCGAAGCGCCCCATTAGTTTTGAAAATGTTGCGAAGATTCGTCTAACGGCTCCAAAGATATTGGCAAATCAAAAAAACGCTTTCCCTATGGAAAATAGGTTATAACTATAACTATAACTATATATATATATATATATATATATATTTTTTTTTTTTTTTTCTCGGCCCCCCCTTGACGAAACCCCCCCAAATTTTCAGGGGCTGCTCAGAAACAAAATGTGCCATTTTCCTGAAAATTTCAGTCAATTCCGTCCACAAACACCAAAGTCATTCGACATAGAATTTTCAGAAATCCCATAGGAAAAAAAATCCTAACTATATATACCTACTGGCGACCGCCAGTAGGTAATATATATATATATATATATATATATATATATATATATATATATTTCCTACTGGCAGTTGCCATTCCATTTGCCAATAACTTTGGTATTGTTTGATGAATCCTCATGAAATTTTCAAATCTAGTTTGGCAATCACTTCAGCTGGTGATCCGTCTAGTGGGGACCGAGAAAAAGGGGGGGGGGAGTCCCAAAACGCGTTTTCCCCACTGGAACTTTAGACATGGCTACAGCCAGAACTGCTGAATGGAATTACATCAAATTTGTCAGAAAGGTAGATGGTGGTTCATGGAAGTAGCTTTTTGTGATTTGGTGTATATCTGTTCAGTAGTTGCACAGCAATTTAAAGAAAAGAAATCTCCAATTGTATATATAGGGATGCAGAGGATCTTTGACCCCTTCTGATCTCGTGCTGAGATTTAATTGGCTGCCAACACTTCAAACCAGGAATTGTTGGCAGCCATCTTGGTACTCGGCTTGAGCCATGTCCCAGAAAAAACATTTAAAAAAAATAAGGGGCAGGTTAGAAATATCCTGATGCCCTGGACCGTGCAGGGCCAAAAAAGCATTTAAAAAAAATTCAGCAGAATCCGCAGATCCTGCCAAAATCTTTTTTTAAATGAAGTACAGGCTCCTGCTCTTCGTTAATTATCAGCCCCCTGTTGAGCCAGGTCCTGGGGGCATTTTTCAAATAGGGAGGTGCATGGTCTGCCCCTCTTTGGGACCACCACCTCCCAATAACATGTTTAATGATGAATGGGGGTCCTCTTGGACCCCCTGGGGACCACTAACTCACCTGGGCAGTATACAAACAACAAATTGGGGGCCCTCAAGGACCCCCTGTGTCCAGGGGACCACCATCTCCTCAGGGTTTATGCATTCTATGAGGGAAGCCTCTTGGACTGCACCCTGGCCCAAGGGACCACCATATCTCCTGGGCCAAGTTTTTTTTTATGGCAAGGGGGTGAGTGGGCCCTCTCCTGGGTTGTTCTTATCCTGGGGACTGCCACCTTCCCGGGGCAAGCCCTACAAATTTTAAAGTAGGGGGCTGTGTGGCCCCCCTACTGAAGCCATAGATGGCCCTGGGGACTGCCACCACCCAGGGATGGCTCCTGCTATGTCCGGGGTGCCCACCCCAGGACGTAGCTGTTTGATATGGCTTGGCAGAAGGGGTTAGCGCTCCCTCCAACCCATAGCAAATGCTCCACTTCCAGCAAGCGAGAGCATTAAATGTGCTCTTGCTTGCTGGAAACAGAGCAGAATTGCTTTCACAGAGAGAGAGAGCTGCAAGTTTAGCAGCTCCCTCTCTCTGAAAGCAATGCCGGCTACCGCAGGAGATGTGGAGCTGGCAGAGACTGCGGGGTCCTTTAGGCTTCCCAGTGGTCCCTAACAGTTGTGAGTTGGTGCCCCGGATGAGACAAGGGCACCCAAAATAGAGGCCAGGTCCCAGGGCAGAAATTTGATTTGATTTAAAAATAAATAAAAAAGCTGGGCCCAGTGGATGGGTCCCCGGGGCTGAAATCAGTCTAGAGAAGGGGGATGCCATGCCCCCCCTCTCATTAAAAAAGGCCTGGCCCTGGGGGATGGGGTCCCTGGGGCCGAAATTGACCCAGGGAACCGGGGCCATGCAGCCCCCTCCATTAATAAATAAGTGTAAAAAACACAGCTGAACTGGCAAGTCGTAGGAGGCCCTCTTTCACCACCACTCTGCACATACGCCTCTTGGCACACTACTGTTTGGGGTATGAAGTTACTCTACCCAGCAGCTGCTATGCCTCGCAGCTGCTTCGGTAAAGAGCCCTTCCATTCGCAGGGTTTGCTCCGGCAGCCCGGCACTGCGCCTCAGGTTTTTCCACTTGCCTGCCGTTCCTTTCCTATATCCGCATTGTTGCTTATTTGTGCCTTTTGAGCTTACTGTATTATAGTTATTCCCCCGTAATTTGGTGTCATTGTTGTGCTTACTGTAGTATTGTGATTCCCCAGTATTTCTGTGGTCACTCTTCCTGCGGCTGCTGCCCCTACAGGCCCTCCCCCGACACAGCCCTGCTCTCGCCTCCCTCCTCTGGTGCCGCCCCCTCCCCTACTTTATGAAGACCGCTGCTGGGGAGGGCGTGTAAAGCTTTGACCCCTGGCCAAGGCCAGCACTCTCCCCAGCAGCTGCTCCACCTCACAGCCACTTCAGTAAAGAGCCCTTCCAGGCGCAGGGTTCGCGCTGGCAGCCCGGCCCAGCACCTCAGGTTTTCCCACTTGCCGGCCGTTCCTTCCTTATATCCGCCTTGTTGCTTATTTGTGCCTTTTGTGCTTACTGTATTATTGTGATTCCCCCTTAATTTGGTATCATTATTGTGCTTACTGTATTATTGAGATTCTCTCATATTACTCTGGTCAGTATTCCTGCCGCTGCTGCCCCTGCGGCCCCTCCCCCCAACACAGCCCTGCTTCCGCCTCACTCCCCTACTTTATGGCGACCAGTGTGCGGTCCCGCAGCAGATGCACCGAAGGAGAGCCTAAGACAAGCCCATCTGCGCCTGTCCCCGTCCGGACCGCAGCCAGTGCCAGGAACCATGGCTCTCCCAGGCTCCACCGCTACGATTCCACCACCTTCCACGTACTTATTGCCGGAAGACACTCTGCCTATGTAAGATCCTCGCCGAGCACCACCCATGGACACTTCTCGTGCAGACCCTGCCACAGATCCTTCACCATCGACAAAACCGCCACATCCAACGAAGGCCCACCTGATGCATGCACCACCGAGTCCCTGACTTGCATCCTCCTCAACGTGCGCTCCCTGCTCCGACACGCCGTAGAGATCTGGGACCTGATCGACTCCCTCTTGCCCGACATTGCCTTCTTCACGTAAACCTGGAACAACGCCACTGCCATCCCCAATGGCTACAAGATCCAGAGAAAGGACTGCCCCCACCGCCCAGGTGGAGGACTCACCATCACACACAAGAGGCCCCCCCAACTCCCCACATCCAGCACAAATGAACCCCACTCCAACACAGAACACCTTCACTTCCAGATCCACACCAGCCACAAGAACACTCTACGCCGCACCCTCATCTTCAGACCACGGGACCTCGCTCCCATTCCTTGGCCACCATAGCCGAGCTCGCTGCACCCCACGCCATCACCTCCATGGGTAACATTCTACTCGGGGACCTGAACTTCCACCTCGACAATTGTAACGACCCCGACTCCACCACCCTCCTCTCCAACCTCGGACTGAAGCAGCTGGTCAACATGCCCACTCACAGTGCTGGACACACCCTTGACTCTATCTTCACAGAAGGGACAAACATCTGCTTCAGCGCACCACCCTGCCCAGCTGGACGGACCACCACTGCGTCCACTTCACATTCAACACCACCACTGCACCCAAGCCCATCCAGCGCCCGCCACGACAAAACTGGAGCAAAGTCACAGAGGAGGACCTCAGTGGACCCCAGAGCCATGACTGACACCAACTCTGCAGCCACTGAACTCCATCGATGGATCTCCTGCTGTGCCAACAAGCTCGCACTACTCTGCCATCCCGCCAAACAACTCCCTCTGAAGGCCGCCTGGTTCACCACGGAACTGCAAGAAGCCAGATGCTTCTGCAGATGCCTAGAGCAAACCTGGTGAAATAGGAAAACCACGAAGCATGGGACAACCACAGGAGCACCCTGAAGGAATACCATCAACACCTAGGAGACACCAAATGGACATTCATAAGAGACAAAATCCAGACCAACGCAACCAACGCAAAGGACCTGTTCAATGTCATACAGCAGTTTTCCAAACCCCCAGCGAAGCCACAGATGTCACACCCTCCCAGGAACTCTGCAACAAGCTCAGCTCCTACTTCCATCTGAGGATTAAAGTCCTCTCGGACAACTTCAGCGAACAGATGCTGGACACCCCCCCCCCCCAATGCAGCCGTTAAACCAACCATCCCGGTCTGGAATCCCACCGCCGTTGAACACATCACCCCAATCATAAAGAAAACCCACTCAGGAGCCCCAATGGACCTGTGCCACCACAAATATTCCACAGGGCCGCCGTAACCATTGCACCCGAACTAGGACGGACCATCAACGCCTCCTCCTTTATGTCCGACATCTTCCCAGCCAAGTGGAAACGAGCAGAGGCTAAACCCATCATCAAGAAACCAACGGCCGACCCAACAGACCTGAAAAACTACCGGCCCATTTCTCTCCTCCCCTTTGTGGCCAAAGTCTCAAAGAGACTCGTAAATGCCCAGCTGACCGCCTTCATCGAAGAGAACTCTATCCTAGACACTTCCCAGTCTGGATTCTGCTGCAACCAAAGCTCCGATATCGCCCTCCTCGCCACCACAGACGACATCCGCATGCTACTTGACCAGGGACACACTGCGGCCCCCATCCTTCTAGACCTCTCGCAGCCTTCGACAACGTTTCAGATTGCACGCTCGCAACCAGACTTTACGATGCGGGGATAAAAGGACTCAACCTCGACTGGATCCAATCCTTTCTCTCCGGCAGAGCCCAGAGAATCAGACTCCCTCTCTTCCTCTCCAAACCCACTGATATCACCTGCGGAGTACCCCAAGGATCATCACTCAGCCCCACGCTCTACAACATCTACATGACCCCCCTCGCCGCCATCGTTAGACAGCATGGGCGAAACATTATATCCTATGCTGACGACACCCAGCTCATCCTCTCTCTCACAAAGAATCCTGAAGACACCAGACTCTGCTTCCAGGAAGGAATGAAGAATGCGGTAGCCTGGATGAAAAACAGCTGTTTGAAGCTCAACTCAGGGAAGACCGAGATCCTCATCCTTGGACTCTGCACCTCCACCTGGAACAACACCTGGTGGCCCCCCGCCTTCGGGATTCCACCCACCCCTACAGCCCATGCACGAAACATCAGCATCATCCTCGACTCCTTCCTCTCCATCAATTGGCAGATCAACGCAGTTGCTTCCACCAGCTTCAACTGCCTGCACATCCTCTGCAAGACCTTCAAATAGACCCCCCCGACTTCAGAAGGACCGTCACCCACGCACTCATAACCAGCAGACTGGACTACAACAACGCCCTATATGCTGGAATCAACAGAACTATTCTACACAAACTCCAAACCATCCAGAACGCCGCAGCCAGACTCGTCCTAGGGACACCGCGTCACAAACATGTGACCCAACACCTACGAGACCTCCACTAACTCCCCGTCGAGAAGAGGGTCACTTTCAAACTCCTCACCCACGCCTACAAATCCCTTAACAACATCGGGCCCAAATACCTCAACGACAGAGCATACTTCCACGTACCCAGGAGAAACCTCTGCTCCGCCGACCTTACTCTGGCCGAGGTCCCCCGCATCCGCATTAACATAACAGTCTGGAAAGCCTTCTCCTACATCGCAGCCAAGAACTGAAACGAGCTCCCAGTCAACATCAGATGCTCTCCAACCCTGCACATGTTCAGGAAGGACCTACAGACCTGGCTCTTCGACTGACCCAGAGCTGGCCCCCCTTCCTGCGCCTTGAAGCCCTCATGGCTGAGTAGCGCACTTTACAAACCCCTGATTGATTGATTGATATGAGGTGGGACCAAATGGGCAGAACTTCTAGGCAACTTTACATACTTCTAGTTTTTTAATTTTAGAACAAGATCTCTAGTCTCAGCAGTAGATGACTGCCAGCACTTCCTGGTTGAAATGTAGGCAGCCTATCCAATTTGAGCAAGGGGTCTGTTGTATCCTCTGAGGAACAACGTCACTAGATATACAATTTTTTTTGTATTTCCCCAAAACTACTGAACTGATTTATATGAAATAACAAAAAGCACTCTTTCTGGACCAAGAGCTAGCTTTCTTCCAGGTTTGGTGTTTCATCCAGCAGTTCAGGCTGTAGTTGTGTTAAAGATTTCCTTCGGAAATGAACTGTGGAAAAACACTTTTTACCCGGGCCACTTTTTTTCAGCCCCTTCTTGACGGATCAGACTGAATCTTTCCATGTAAAAAAAAAACTTTCTGAGACAATTTTTGGGGATAACTTCTTGAAAAATTGTGATGTGGTGCCAAGTCAAAAAACGCTTCTCCTATGAAACTAGGAGGCAGTTGTATCAACAGGATTTTTTGTCTCAAACGCTGCAATTCGCTAAAAAGCAGAGTTTGAGACTAAAAATCAGGAAAACTGATGTATGAAGGAAAAGGCATCGCAAAAGTAAGGAATCGCAAAATTTGCAATTTCTGAACTTTGTGTAAGCATTTAAGGAATCGCAAAAAGTGATTTCTTAAATGCTATGTAAGAAACACTTAAGTTTTGCGAATTCACCTTAAGAAATCGCAAATTACCATCAACTTCAAATTGGTGTTAATTTGCGATTTCTTTTACAAATGTACTTTTTGGCGTTTGTAAAGGTGCATTGTGGCGCGAATACATGCCCTTGCGCACACATGTAAATTTCAGGGGTGCAGCAGAGTGTCCTAAAGACACCCTTGCACCCTTGAAATTATTCTCAATTTGCGATTCGCAAATTGCGAATCGCAAATTGAGAATAACTTCCCGTTCCTTCCTAGGGGCCTCCTGGCCCATAGAAATGAATGGGAAATATTCCTTAATTGCGATTCGCAATTAAGGAATATTAAGAAATTGCTAAAAGAATTCGATTTTCTACATACATCCCATTTTGCAATTCTCAAATAGCGATTCTCAAAAAATCGCTATTTGAGAATCGCAAACATGGATGTTGATACATCTGCCCCTAGGTCCTAACTTTAACTACCTGCTGGCAACCACCATTAGGTAACATATACATAATTTATTTATGCATTACAGAGATGTCAAAAATGCCTCTGTAGTTATGGTTATATCAGAGTTTGCCTTCAAAGGGCATTTTATTGGGGGTTTCTGAATAACTTTTGCTCCTGAGTCAAAATTTGCACAAAAGTCTCCCAAAAAAAAGCACATCCTCTTGGTTCTTCGTGATAATAACTAACATACCAAATGCATGCTTATGATCTTAAAATGTTTATTATACTAAAATCAACACTTAATAGCAAAATGTAATTAAACAACAACGCACACTCCAACCAATAAATTATACTTGATTTATAGAAGTCTCTGTTAAAGTGGCAATAGTAATGTGATATATAATTTCATCTGTATTATTTACAACAATTGTAATACTCTATTTCATTAAGGGTGAGGTTCTGAGCATTGCATTTGGCATGCAAGTTATGGACTACATGGCTGTTCGAGTTTATGGATTATTAATTTATGAATTTCAGTGGTTTATCGTTTTTTGTTTGCAAACATAACTGCACATTAATTATATTTTTAAGTGAATGTCAAAGATTCTTTTTAAACATGTGTTAATGTTTTATAGTCACAGTTAAACCCAACTTCACCTAAAGGGTATGCAGACAAGTAATTGTGTTATATGGTATATTATTGCCATTGAAGGGGTCTGATGACATCATAAAGCACAAGTCGCATAGTTTTCAAATATCGCCAGAACCCCAAGATGGCAATATAGGACCGTAGTACACGTTACCGCTTACGTATTTTTTTTATTTTAGTTATTTTTGGGGGTGGTTAGCTTGAAAACTTAGTTTTCTTCAAAGTGCAGCTCACAATTATCATGGGTTGCAATTAGAATGTTTAACTTTACCACTTATGAATATATTGGTGATAAAATATTGGACAATGGGCAGGGTTAGTAGATATATATAATTCTGTGGCTGCACTAAGGGCCCGATTCACAGAATGAATTTAAGACTAAATCCTAAACTTACTACTATTTGGTATTCACAGAATGCACTTACTACTTTCGGGATTCACAAAGTGAACTTACTACTTTCGGGATTCACAGAATGAACTTACTACTTTCGGTATTCACAGAATAGATTTAAGACTACTAACTTTACGTCCGAACTCGGGCCGTAAATTCCGGTCCGGAGGCGGAGTTTCTGGCTTGGGGGCGGAGCTTACGGCCCGGAGGTGGAGCTTACGGGCCGGGGGCGGAGCTTGCGGCTTGGAGGCGGAGCTTCCGGCCCGGAGGTGGAGATTTCAGCCATGACTAAATACCCACCTCTGAGCCGGAAGCTCCGCCTCCAAGCCGGAAGCTCCGCCTCCGGGCCGTAAGCTCCGCCCCCAAGCCGGAAACTCCGCCTCCGGGCCGGAATTTACGGCCCGAGTTCGGACGTAAATTTAGTAGTCTTAAATCTATTCTGTGAATACCGAAAGTAGTAAGTTCATTCTGTGAATCCCAAAAGTAGTAAGTTCACTTTGTGAATCCCAAAAGTAGTAAGTGCATTCTGTGAATACCAAATAGTAGTAAGTTTAGGATTTAGTCTTAAGTTCATTCTGTGAATCGGGCCCTAAGTAATTATCTTATAATTATGGATTTATATTTACCACAAAAATTGCCTCACAGTTTGCATATTTTGCCAGTTTATGAGACATTACTAGCTCAAGGTACATATAACACTTCTAGAGAATGCTCCTCATAGTTGTGCTTGTTTAGATAACATTGGTGCATTATTCTTGTGGCCCCTACAATAGTAAACCTTTGAAGAGTGATTTAGTGGCTGTCTTAAAGATGATAAAATTCATATTACTCAGGGAACTGTACTGAGTACCTGCATTTCTTAAATTGATAAAGGAGAGTGCCTGCACTTACCAGCGGTGCCGTACTTGCAGTGGGAGAGTAGACAGACTGCATGGTAACAAACACGTTCTCTGGAGCATTTTCTAATTCCATTTCAAGCACAGCCACAATCAATACATATTCCCTTCGTACTCACCCTCTCTGGCTTCGATTTTGTCAACTCTGGCGTCTCACAATTTAGGGTCCTTTCTCTCTTTGCCTTTCTCACTTAGACACTTACCCATCTATTTCTCACCCTCCCTGTGTTAACCTCTGTTTCTCCACCTGTCGTTCTCATTTCTTGCCATATGAATGATGTTCCCTTTACTCTGTTACACTTATCTCAGTCTCCTTTTTCTAACGCCCAGTCACTTTGCCTCCTACTCACTGATTCTGACCCTCTCACTCTGTATGCCTCGCACACCTTTTTTTAAAGTCTTGCCTGCTGACAACATACGTGCTGTTGCTGTAAGGGGTATTATTTACTATAACGGGTTTGTAGCCCACCCACTGCTTATCTTTCATTGGCACTCTTGTTTGCTGCCTCCTAATTGGTCAGTGTAGGCCATGTGTCACTTACTTTTCTTTGTGTGGAGCATGGACCTGATTGAATCATCTTAGTAATTGTATATCCGCTGTTCTTGTTGTGATTGAGGTACTGATGCCTCTTCCCCCTCTCAACCACTCACTCTCTGTGTTGCCTCTTCCCCCTCCCATCCACCCCGTCTCTGTGTTGCCTCTTGCCCCTAACACCCACCCCTTCTCTGTGTTGCCTCCTCCACTACCCATCCACCCCTTCTTTGTGTTGCCTCTTCCCTCCCACCCTCCCCTTCTCTGTGTTGCCTCTTCCCTCCCACTCACTCCTTCTCTGCGTTGCCTTTTCCCCTCCCACCAACATCTTCTCTGTGTTGGATCTTCCCCTCCCACCCACCCCTTCTCCATGTTGCTTCTTGCCCTCCCAACCACCCCATCTCCACGTTGCTCCTGGCCCTCTCACCCCTTCTCGGTGTTGCCTCTTCCTCTTCCTCTCCCACCCAACCCTTCTCGGTGTTGCCTCTTTGCCCCACCTACCCCTTCTCTGTGTTACTTATTCCTCCCACCCACCCCTTCTCCATGTTGCCTCTTTCCCACCCACCCCTTCTCCGTGTTGTCACTCCCCCACCCACCCCTTCTCCGTGTTGCCTCTTCCGCTTCCCACCCACCCCTTCTGTGTTGCCTTTTCCCTCCCAACCACCCTTCTCTGCGTTGCCTCTTCCCCTCCCACCTACCACTTCTCCATGTTGCATATTCACCTCCCACCCACCCCTTCTCTGTTTTGCTTCTTCCCCTCCCACCCACCCCTTCTCTATGTTGCTTCTTACCATTCCAACCTCCCCATCTCCATTTTGCTCCTACCCCTCCCACCCCTTCTCTATATTGCCTCTTCCTCTCCCAACCACCCCTTCTCAGTGTTGCCTCTTCACCTTACTCACCCCTTTTCCGTGTTGCTTATTTCCCCACCCACCCCTTCTCCATGTTGCCTCTCCCCACCCCTTCTCAATGTTGCCTTTTCCCCACCCACACCTTCTCTGTGTTGTCACTCCCCCACCCACTCTTTCTCTGTGTTGCCTCTTCCCCTCCCACCTACAGTTTCTGTGTTGCATCTTCCCCTCCCACCCACCCCTTCTCTGCATTGCGTCTTCCCCTCCCACCCACCCCTTCTTTGAGTTGCCTCTTCCCTCCCACCCTCCCCTTCTCCGTATTGCCTCTACCCCACCCACCCCTTCTCTGTGTTGCCTCTCCCCCACACCCGTCCCTTCTCCATATTGCCTCTTCCACCACTCACCCCTTCTCTGGGTTGCCTCTCCACCACACCTGTCCCTTCTCCATGTAGCCTCTTCGCCCCACCCTCCCATTCTCCATTTTGCTTATGCCCCCACCCACCCTTTCTCCATGTTGTCTCTCCCCACCCACCCCTTCTCTGTGCTGCCTCTACCTCCACCCGCCCCTTTTCCCTGTTGTCACTCCCCACCCTCCCCTTCTCCATGTTGTCTCTCCCCCACCCAACCCTTCTCTGTTTTGTTACTCCCCCACCCAACCCTTCTCTGTGATGCATCTTCCACTTCCCACCCACCTCTTCTTTGTGTTGCCTCTTCCCTCCCAACCACCCTTCTCTGTGTTGCCTCTTCCCCCACCCACTCCTTCTCTGGGTTGCATCTTCCACTTCCCACCCACCCCTTCTTTGTGTTGCCTCTTCCCTCCCACCCAACCCTTCTTTGTGTTGCCTCTTCCCCCACCCACCCCTTCTCTGTGTTGCCTCTCCCCCACCCAGCCCTTCCCCATGTTGCCTCTCCCACCCCTTCTCCATGTTGCCTCATTCTCCATGTTGCATTTACACCCACCCACCCCTTCTCCATGTTACCTTCCCCCACCCACAGTGCTACTCCATGCAATACATTGCAACTTCAATTGATGCCACAGAATGCCACTACATTATATGCCACTGTACACAATGCCACACCACTCAATGCCATCCAGTCCTCACAATGCCATTCCAATCCATGCCACACAATGCCTCTCCACTCTACAGCACTCAACTCCACACAATGCCACTCCAGTCCAGTCACCACAATGCCACTCTGCTCCATGCAATGCCCCTGCACTCCATGCTCCACTCCACACAATGCCAATCCCCTCCACACCACATAATGCCACTGCTTAGCTCTGCATGCCGCATTATGCCACTCCACTCCACACAATGCCACTTCACTCCCCACCAAGCCACTCCACTCCACTCCAACAAAGCCAATAGATCTCCCCTAGACGAGACCTATTAGCTTTGTTTCTCTGTTTGTGGCCTCAACCCAAGTTGTGAAGAGGATGTGGCGTAAGGCTTCAATGAGAGAACTTCTTACTGTGGAACTAGGGAACCAGGTTTGAGTGTCTGCCTCAGCTCAATATTCTGTGATTCTAGGCAAATCACTTAGGGCGTGAATACGAGTCTGGTGGTCCATGGATCACCAGACTCATGGGGGCGCAGCGGTGCCAGTCACCCAATAGTCTTCTTAGGAGTTGGGCAGTTGGACTGCCACAGCCCCGCCACAGCTGCCGGGGAACTGCTGTTCCCTGACAGTGTTGAGGCAATTTTGATCAATATGCTTGGCTGGACTGCCACAGTCCCTCCAAGTATATTAGGAGTTTCCTCTCGGCCAGGGTTTTCATGGCGGTTCCTCTTCCATGAAAACCCTGTCAAAAAGGAAACAAAGGGGGCCCTGGCACCTCTGCGCCCTGATGGGGGCACAACATATGCTCCTGTACGTTTCAGATCACGCTGTGCAGGAACTGTTTTTGGCGTTTCCTTTAACACCTTAGCAGCTATGGAACGTCCAGCTCCAGTGCTGAACGTTCCATTGCGCAGGTGAGGTTCGAACGTCCAACGGCCGATGGCAGCACTCCCGAGGTAGTGGTGCCGTCAACCGTTGGACTAGGCGCAGCACTTATGAGGTTAACGTGCCTGTGTTTAGAGGCACCGCTGTGGGAACGCCAAGAAAAAGCCCGCCAGACAGGGGGAAACTTCTAGTCTGCCATGCGACCCAATCACACCGCCAAAGTCGTAATCAAGGGCCCTTAATCTCTCCCTGTCTACCAAAAATGAATGTGTCCTTGTGTGATGTAACTGATGCTCATATAAAGTGCATCAATACCTTCGGGTGAGTTTGCACTATACAAAAACCTCATAAGAAACGAAACAAAAAAAATCACTCTCAAGCCTTTTCTGTTTATTTCTCAAATTGCGTTCACTGTACTGTATCCCCATTTCTATACCTCTCCGTTCCATGTGTCCTCGTGTCTGCCCTGTTCTCTAACTAATCCCAAACCCCTCCTGTCTGTGCAGCTTTCTACCCCTTTTAATATGAAGTTCACACTCTGCATTTCAGCTGTGCTTCCCCCTGTGGGATCTCACGCCCCACGCAAGTGAAAATTAATATGTTCTGAGTGAATAAAACCCCGGCTGCCTTCTTTTCTTTAATAGCTCTGCTAATGACTTCTGTTCTCCAACTCGCAACTCAAAAATAACTTTATTCAACTCAATTACCGTCAAAACAAAATCACTGCTATCAGCACATCTCCAAAGACCTGCTTTTAGGGCCGAAAACCAAACTCAGTGAGGTCGAACCTTTCGGGCACTGATAATAATAATAATCTAATAACACTTTTCGCCGTTTATTGAGGACAGAAAAGAAACTGAACTTTGTCCTGACGTTTAATTAAAAGGTGTTTTCGTGACCCACCTACATATTGCTCATGGTATCAGTCCAGAAAGGCCGAAACATTAGTCACAGCACTGACAGATCACTGCATACGATGCATTAACCCTCAAATATACCTTTCCGATTGGAGGTGTAAAAACAGACCTACATTGAGTTTATTTGGATGGTTTTTGTATTGCCACGAAAGAAAAAACCTTAGTACCTAGAAACAGGAAAAAGAAAAGAACTTGGGGACATATTATCCAGGGGGTTTATCTCCGCTTTTTGGTTTAAAAGCCAAGAAAGCGGAGATGAAATTATCTCCCTATTACCAAGCTGTCGCTAACTGGTGTTAGCTAGTAGGAGATAGCGACCATCTTGGGCTCCGCTTTGCATGTCAGTGATATTTATCACTAATGACATGCAAAGTGGGCGTGCCAAGATGTTAGCGACTGAAAACAGTTGTTAACATCGCTATCTCCTATTACCAACTTTTGGAGATATTCGCGCTAAGCGCAAATATCTCCAAAAGCTAACACCTGCCCCTGAGCAGTTCTTAGCCATGTTATCCAATGGTAGGTGGATACCATGGCTAAGAGCATTAGCACGGTAATGCATGAATATCGCTGACTTATCATCGATATTCATGCATTTCGGCCGATTTTTATCGCTTAGGAGATATACCTTGATAATAGCAAGGTTCCTAAGCGATAAAAATTTGTCGCTAAACCAACATAGCGATAATTATCGATAGTTGTTGGTAATATGCCATCTGGATTTTTAAGTAGTTTCTCATGCCCCATTCCTGCCATGTCTAAGCGCTGAAAATGATAATAATATACTGAATTTATTTATTTATTTATTTTTTATTTTATTAAGTTTTATATAGCGCGAACCAGATCCCGAGGAATAGATCTTAGGAAGAATGAAAGAACTAGACCCTCATTACGAGATGGCTGATAATTATCCATATCTGAATTGAGTTTTTTTTTTCTTCACCTGGAATATATCAAGTCCGATTTAAAAAAATAAAAACACATCCCCTGTTAAGTTTTGACAGGTTAAATCCGCCGGTATTTAAAGGGGGAAATGCTCAGTATTTAGTGATCATGGCCAGACTGGCTGTAGCGGGCACCGGGCGTTTTCATAGTGGGTCGGAAGGGTGGGGTGTTTGTTTTGTGTTCAGTGCTGCAATATTGGCCCCCTGTAACAAAAGCAGCAGCAGCGCTAAAGCAGCCGGCATTGCTTCTCACAAGCAACCCTTCCCCCCCCACTGACCAGTGCTGGTCCAATTGAATTGCAAGGGCTGGTTTGTGTTCCAAGTCTGGCCCTGTTAATGAGACGTGCGTATTTCACCAAAATCTGCATGTTATACCACACCTTAGTGAAAAAACTCATGGTAGATGCTTTTTATCACACTCAGTAAAAAACGTACCCTGCGGTATTGTTATTGTTCAGGTGCGATAAATAGCACACATATCACTGGGACACTCTTCATGAGGGCCTATATGTCATTGTTTCGATCCATACTTGTGATCTGGAGATTACCTTACATTTAACCACAGGCATTCATCTCACCATGCCCTCCTGCACATACAGCACTGCTGGCTTTTGTATTTTTATTATTTTTATTATTACTATTACTACTATTATTATCCCCTTAAGCGCTGCCGTCCGCCAACGGTCGTCGCGAGCACTACCTTGCCAGTGCTGCGCACGACCGTTGGCTGACGGGCCAGCGCTCGTTATTCGTTCGACGCAGCTAAGAGGTTATTATTATTATAATTATTATAATTATTATTATTATTTTTATTATGCTTGGATCACTTTTGGTAAGGGAGTGGCGGGGAAAAAGAGAGTAGAGACATTAAGAACGAGACAGAGAAGTAGCTAGAAGCAGGCCAATTGTGCTTTAAGTCATTGAAGGCAACAGCCTTACAGAACCAATGCAGATGGCCACCAGAGGCTGCCATAATTGCTACTAATTATTTTAAAAATAGCCTTGTTGCTAGCAGAGAGTGAATACTCAAATAGAGGGCCTGATTGCAAGTGCCCAGGGAAATTGTGATCCCTGTGCGAACACCTGCCTGCGCAGGAATCGCAGTTAAAAGTAATACGATGTTTATTGCACCCAATAAAGACCAGAGGGCCAGATGTATCAAAAGGTTTTACCCATTCTGTGTCTATGGGAAAATGGGTTTGTACATATGGACCAGAAAGTGATAAAGTTCACACCCTCCCATAAATTTAAGCGGGGTAAACCTGCTGGAATTTAACTAGGGAAAAAGACCTGATATTTAATGACACGTGCAGATTTTGGTGCAGCACTAACATCCACAAGTTAGTCCTCATTAAAGGGAAAGTACTTGCACTAGGTACTGTTAATCACACTAGATAATTTTTGTACTTGGGTTGTCAGATTCTATTTGCTCTGTTAAATTCTATCCAGCCCTCCTGGACACTCATAATCAGACCCATAATATAGCTGGTCTGAAAATTCATGGACCAGAACTGGCTATGTGTATGTGCTGAGAGGATGAGGGAATAGAGGGTTGAACAGGGAAGAGAAGAGGGGCCAAGATTAGGAGGCACACAAAATGAATGAGCTAGAGATGCCCTGTTCAAGAAGGAGGTGGAGAGAAGTTACACAGAGGGTGAGGTTGTAACACTAAGACCCACATAGTAGGTTTTCCACTTTTGTGGCAGGTGAAACATGCTGAGATTTATTTTGGTGAAATCCAGGAAAAAGGCAAGGCATGCATAATTGACTGTGTTAATAACAGATTCTGCATGCCAGCGGTGGTTCCTCCGTGGCAGTGAAGGAGCGTCGCACGTAATACCAGCCCCCGCCTCCCCACCCCCACTACTGGCCAGAAAGTGACAAAAACGAAATGGTAATAAAATTATTTAATTACTATTTTATTTTTGACACTTTCTGCTAGTAAACAGAGTGCGAGGGCAGGGCGGTGACAGTGTGGCACTGCTGTCAATGGTTGACAGCAGCTTGGAGTGGCCACTTAAGTTTGGACATGCATAATTCAAATCTCTCTAACCCGGCTGACTTGGACAGTTGGGTTGGAGACCAGGCACAGGACTATAGTGCCTTTTGGAACACAGAACCAACCCTTTCCATCCAATCAAGATGCTTTAGAACAGCGTCTTGATTGGCTGAGAGTTGGCTATGGGCTTTGCACTTGGAAGACGTGCTGCAGAACAACCAGGAAGTATTGCCAACGATCAACAGTGTAAGGAAAGTGATACATTTTTTAAATATGTATACTTATGTTAATCTGTATATTAATGTGTGTTTATTATGTGTTTGTGTATATGTGTATGTGAATATATATATGTATATGTGTGTGTATATATATATATATATATATATATATATATATATATATATATATATATATATATATATATATATATATATATATGTGTGTATATATATATATATATATATATATATATTCCAACAACGATTTCCGAAGAAAACCAATATATATATATATATGCTACCTACAGGTAGTTATAGTTAGGACCTATTATGCATAAGAAATCCGCAACATTCTATTGCCAATAACTTTGGCGCTGATTCATGAATCTTTTGGAGATTTTCCAAACTTTTGGCCAGCTCAGTTCCGCTCCCTCCCTGAACGTTTGGGGGTGAATCATCAAGGGGGGGGCCAAGAAAAAAGGGGGTCCCAAAATGTCTTTTCCCCATGCAATTTCCCATAGGACCTTTAGCCACGGCTACAGCCCAAATTACACCAAATTTGGCAAAGAGGTAGTCCTCAGTTCAGACTTGTGCCTTTTGCTTAAATGGTGTTAATTTGTTCAGTAGTTCCTGAGAAAATTATGGTTAAAGACATTTATATATTTATGGGCGCGGGGGATCCGCGGATTGTGTGAGGATTGTCATCGTATCATAAGCGCACTGTCCCAATCACGCGCTCAATGCTAATTGGCTGTCAAGCGGTTGTGAACATTCGAAACCAGGAACCTTTGGCAGCCATTTTGTGCATCGGTAGAAGCAAGGCTGAGAAAGTTAGTGGAATATGTGTTCAAAACTGAGAAAGGGGCAGGGTAGGAATACATGTACCCTCTAGACCTGCTTAGGCAGTCCCAGAAGGACCCCCAGGGCCCACATTTATTTATTTTTTTAAACCGGCAGGTGCGTGTAGGGTGCGTGGACTGTGCCGTAAAATAAATAAAATAAAACAGATTTTTTTTAAATAATTCGTCTCCGGAGGGTTAAATACCGTGGGAAAATTTATTAAATTTTATGTTGGGGCCCAGAGGGCCCCCCCAC
Source organism: Lissotriton vulgaris (assembly GCF_964263255.1). NCBI lineage: Eukaryota > Metazoa > Chordata > Amphibia > Caudata > Salamandridae > Lissotriton > Lissotriton vulgaris. The sequence goes on from NC_141697.1 coordinate 770,654,593, forward strand.
TATTGGGGATCGTCAGCCCCCGGGTTCTAAAAAGATAAAAATTGTGGAAGGAGGGGTCAAAGGTCCTCAATGCCGCGGGGACCATCACCCCTCTGGAGTTTATGTATAGTGGGAGGGGGACTACGTGGCCCCCTCCTGGAGCACTCGAGGGCCCCGTAACCCCTCGGGCTACAAAAAAAATCATGGCTGGGGAGGAGGGCCTGTAAGGTCTTCAAAGCCCCGGGGTCCATCCCGGGGCTTTATGTATTGTGGGAGGGCCGGCTTTTGCAGTGTCCCGGGGTGCCCATCACGCCCTCTCATAGCAAGGAAATCTGTTCTCTGTTTCAAAATCTAAATTAGATTGCTTTTCCACATGGGGAGCTACATGTTAGTAGCTGTGTTGTGCATCAAAGGCACTGGAGTCGCGCACCCTACAGATTGTGAGTCGTGCATCCAGGGCGTGCACACCAGGGGGCGGCACTGAGCGCTGCGCTGGGTGTGCAGATTTTATTTTTTTGTTTAAAAAATAGCCCCTATCAGTACTTTCTAATATTCCCGGGGATCGTATAAAAAATGTTGGGGACCGTGAGGGGAGCCACTATGCCCCCACGGTCCCGCCAGCTTCCCGCGTTCTTCGGGAGCTGGCATTGCTTTTCCGCAAGGGGATATGCTAACTTGCATGTGGAAAAGCAATCTCGTTTGGAATTTGAAAGTGAGAACAGATTTCACTGCTCTGTCTTTCAAAATGCAAACTAAGTTTGATATGGGAGGGCGGGAGCCGTAAGAGTCCCGCCCTGTCAAAGCAAACAGCAGTGTCCCGGGGTAGGCACCCCAGGACACTGCAGGAGTGGGCCCTCGGGCGTGGCGGTCCCCAGGGCCCTCGAGGTCACCAGGCGGAGGGCCACTTTGCCTGCCTTCCACAATACACAAATCCCCGAGGGGGGGCGGGTGGTTCCCGCGGCTTGAGGGGTGTTGTTGAGGCCCACACACTTCTAATTTTGTAGGGGGGCCTTGGATGCGAAAGTGGTGCAAGGGGGTTATAAATCTGGTACAAACTTTTTGTTTTACTTTGCTTTCTTTTTTTTCTTGTAGAGGATCCAGGGTTAATATAATGGTTTTTGTACAGCCAGTACCTTTGAACCCTACCCCCAAACGGCTTACTGCCTGTTACCATAGTAACAGTTCATTAAACACTTACATGAGCATAGTGGTTAGAAGTTCGCCATACTATGTTGTTAATGGAAAAAGTTACTGTGCTGGAGTTTTAAAACTTTTCCATAGGAACCGTTAGTCGTAGCTATAGACTCTGGTAAAGAGCTGGTAAAGAGTTAGCCTCAGAATTATACTTCAAATTATAAATATAATTTCTATTGGGGACCGCTACCCCCCCTCAAAAAAAGACGTATATACTTTTTTAAAAATTAACTTTAATTATAACAATAAATAACTGGAAACTTAACTTAAAGATAACAATATAATAAATACCTAGAAACATAACTTTAACAAAACAATATAATAAACAACATGTGATATGAACTCCAATAGTAGTACAGTAGGTAATATGCAAAACAAAAAAGAAAATTAGTGTTTAAAATTAGATCGATGTGACTAAATGAGGTCAAACATTACAAGTCAAAGTAACACTTGACGATATTTCCTTATTTTTACCTGTGCAGTGTGCCTGATGCATTTCACTTGTCTTATAGGCCCACGTTCAGGCGGTGTCTGTATGGAAGTGCCTACTGTGTCAGATTTGCATTACAGATCAACAGGTCTTTAAAATGATTCAGAGATGAGACAGAATTAGGTGAGAGATCAAGTCATTATGCAGGACAATATTCTATAGGGCTTATTTATAAGACTGTTGCGCCACTTTTGTGTTACTTTTCTCATGTTAAAAGTGAGGCAAAAGTGGGGCAAGGGGCTTGTAAATAAGCTCTTTTAATTCTAATGCATTTAATCGGAGGGATTGTAAATGTAGGCCGCTCTGCTTACCTTGTGTAAACACTATGACCAATTGAGTTCACAACTTGAACTCAGCTTTGGTTCTACTCATCAAGGTGGACAGCAGTGTCCATAACTTTAAAAAAGAGAGAGAAACGATGTGAGAGAAAGTGAGCGAAAGAAAGAGAGAAAAAACTACATTAAAAGTGTGAGAGAGAGAAAGTTATAGATGGAGCAGTTAATACTGGAGAAAATACTCGTAGCTTACCTTTTGCCTCCATTCTGTGTCCAAGGACATGCTGCTTCATAGTGCACCCTCCAGTTTAGATACACTCAGGATATTATATTACAACAAGTTCCACTGTAAGGAGGTATCTGTGCACTGTTTTTTTCCAAAGTACTATATCCCATGCACTCCCACTGCATAGCAGTGAGTTCTCAATATTGGGTATCTAGACTGTTGCACCCCATTGACTCGCAGAGTCCGGAGGTGAGTGTTTTTCTTGGAAAGTCAGAGGCAGATTTAGAAGCTCCTTGCACCACTTTTCCCATGTTAAAAGTGACCCAAAAGTGGCTCAAGGGGCTTGTAAATCTGTCCCTCAGACTGTTGGAACCTATATATTCTCACTGCTCAGAGGTAATTGTACATCCCTACGCAGTGAAGCCGCTGCACACTACCCACTTTCTCCTTTTACTGATGACATGTGGTTGTTTCGTAAACAAGCTTTTTTGCTCACCTTGTGCCATTTTCGTGATTCAAAGAGGGTGCACCACGTGTCAAAGCAGCTTTCTCAGAAGTTGTTACGATGGCTACGCATCATCGCAGAATCCTTGTACGTTGAGTTTTAAAGGTGTGGGGGGTGCGCCAATTTGTGAAACACAACCTGTAAGATAAAAAGGAAGTTAACATTGTGTGTAATTTTTCATCAAAGGAGAGAGGAAGTGAGAAAGTGACTGCAAAGAATATTCGCAGCTCAACTTTCTGTCATCAGTGTGTTTTTCACTACGTGCTGGGACATAATGCACCCTGAAGCTCTACATCTAAAAGATAGTAAAAGAAAGATGTTATGATTGGTAATTGTTACTATCTTAATGTGGAGTTGAATAACATCGCCCTTTCACACACGTTCCCTCTCATATTTAAAAGAACTATTTGTATTGTTTATATTCTGGACGTTCGAGCGATTATAAAAACGTTCCTGCTATTGGAAAAAAATATATACATGTCATTTGAAACACTTTATAGGACTGCGTTCGTCTAAATCACTGCGTCGCTTTTTTGTATCCAGTCTGCGGCACCCCATCGACTCCCTCCGCCACCCAGGCCTCACTGCTCGCCTTTTTGTGGTTAGGACACCTTCTACATCATGTAGTCCTGATCTGCCACTAAGAAGTCTCACATATGGTGCAGAGTCTTGATATCGGTATGGCTAACACCATACTCGTGCTCCCATCACCATCATCGCAGGTTCTTCACCCAGTCAGTCCTTCCGGCACCACTAACTCAGTGACCAAAAAGGTCACGCATGTAGTGGTGAGCCCACTGTTCGGTATTTCGGGTCTACATGAGACGTCCGAACCACAGGACGGGCCATCACAGCGCATGCGATGGGAGCAACCCTAAAATGGCATAGAGTACGTGCGCCCCGTCTTTTTAATAGGTAGGGTCACGTGTGTAGTGACGGATGCGTTGGATGGGTGTGGTGTGGGTGTAAACCAGCCATGAGGGAGTGTGTGTGCCGTTCTGACAACTAGACCAGGAACTAAGAAATCACTACAATGGAAGTCTGGGCTATGTAGCGATGTTGTGTTTTCCTGGAAGCATAAGTGCAGTGGGCTAGCCTGATGTATGCCAGTGCTGCGTGAGTCTCTGAACCATGACTCTGGAGCTATGGGAGTGGTCCCATTAGTGAGCTATATGAGAAATTAAGTTATTTGGGTATCCCTTTTGTAGTGCTGACCTCACCCTGGTCTCAAAAGCGAATGTGTCATTATATCTGTAAAGTTCCACAACTTGGTCAACATGGAAGGTACAGGGTATCACTGACTCTATATTTGTTCATAGTTGCATACATAAAAGATGGTGGACATGACGCATTTCTGTGATTATGAATGTTTGTTGTACATTCCATAGAGTGTTGTAGCTGTAGTAATACAGGGCTGTGAAAGGTTTAAGTTGTACTTTTTGGCACATGAAGGGCAGCTAATTTATATACGTATGTGGTCATTCAGGTACACTGTACAACTTGATGCTGAAAATCAGTGTTCGAGTCTCAGAGTTGCATGCACATCCTGTTATTGTAGAGTAATGATGTAACGTATGTGTCCCTGAAAATGTATTGTAAATATGGTGCTTATGTAAATACCTGGTATAGTTTTGGGTTGATATTGCGCTATATAAATATACTTTAAAAAAAAGAGAAATAGCCCACATTGACTGTCACAGGTAAGTTTGGTTGCATTCGCTATTTAAATTACAATATAAAGTGATAGGGCGGAGGAGCAGCATTTTACAAACACAATAAATACTCAGAGACAGATAGATAGTTGAAGTGGGTACGGGCAGGTGTGCTCGACTCCATTTAATTACTTTGTTGGTGGTAACAAGTAGAATAGTAATCATGATATCATATACAGATATTTAATCATTACGGTTTATGACTTCTGTTGTACAAAGGTAGGAATATTGTATGTGAAATAATGTTAAAACATTCAATTGTAAAGGGTTCATAAGTTGTGGCGCACTGAAGTAGGTGCGGTTTGTGTAGAGCCTACGATGATGCGTGGTTCAGGCAGACCGTACTGGCAAAAATGTGTTTTTACTATTGAATTTTGCCTTAACAAGGGCACTGGCGATTATTTACGGTGTACTGAGTTAGTGGTACGTGTGGTGTTTATGGTGTGCTCACCCTGCGATGATGCGTGGTCTGAGCGGGCTGCACTCAAACCATTCAGTGTTGCATACTGGACTATATGAACTTTGAGGGGGGGAACTAGCATCAATGGTTATCAATTGTTCTGTAAACTAGGTCTACTGATTGCCCCCATAACCAATTAAACAATTATATTTCACGTAATGCATTCTAACTTTCTCAAAATGGGGACGTATGTCTGGTGGCGATGTTGAAGGTGATGTCCCAGAAGTACTTGGTATTGCCGGTGGTGGAGGTACGTTTTGCCGCAATTTTCTACATTCTTTGTTATCATAGTTCACAGAATGCAACGATTGAAGGAGCTTTTGCATATTAGCATTGCAACAGCACTATGTTTTTCTCTACTTTAAATTAATCGAGGCTGAATTTAATTCTGTCTGTAGTGTAGATGAAAAGGTAAATTCAAGTTGTGAATCCTACTGTGCACAGTGTATAAGGAAGCTAGTAGTCAGAACAGTTATAGAACAATGCTTTTTTTCACCTGTTTTAACAAAATCTGAATGCATACAGTATAATTGTCTCTGCATTAAATAAATCAAGGTTGAATTTCGTACTTTCTGTAGTGTAAATGCAAACGTGAATTAAATTTGTAAACCCTGCTGTCCGCAGTGTATATCTTAGGGTGGAGTGCATCATCAGCAATCATAGTGGATGTGGAAGATCGAACATGTATGCAGCATGCATTTGATTATTCAACTAAATCTATAAGTGATTTTTTTTAAAAAATTGAAGGAAGCATACTAAAGGGATATTGTCTTGGTGTTGATAGGTGTTATACTTATTTTGGTTTCCACTGAGTTAGTGGTACCTGAAATAACAAGGTTCTGTGGAGTCTGCGATGATGTGTGGACTGGGCAGGACGTACTGATAGTAATGTTTTTTGTCTTGTATATTCTGGCTTAGTAAGGGCAAGTGGCGATTTTGTGTAGGTTTGAGGGAGGTTACATTATTTGGTACTGCACTTTATACATAATGAATGAAGAATCAGGTAAATTCTGCCTGAATATGGCACTCAAAGAATTGAATGTTGCATACGGGATTATATGTATTTTGAGGGGGGAAAAAAAGTGCTATAGATGGTTATGAATTCTTCAGCAACAAAATTAACAGAATCAGATGATTCTTCCAGTGGTGTAGCCATTTTTGTCTCCAAAAAAGAAATTCAGGTTTCCAATGAAGAAAAAGTGAGGTTCAAATTGTGACCTATGCTATCCACAGTGTAGACTATCATTAAGTGTACATTTGCACTTGCAGCATGAAATGTATTATTCAAGAAAATCTATATGTGACATAAAAAAAGTTGTTACAGGAAGCATAATAAAGGGATATTGTATAGGTTTTCATAAATGGTATACTTAGTTTGGTATTGTAGTCTGCAAATAATAAATCAACAGTGGAATTAATTGTAAGCTCTGATGACCGCAGTGTAGGCAGGAAGCAGCGCTTCGCAAGAGCCCACGACTATGTGACATTGATTAGAGCTGCACAGTATTGGAAATTTAGTACGTGTGCACACAGCGATAAGTGGTGGAAAGAGTTAGTGGCACCTGAAGCAACAAAGTTCTGTGGAGTCTGCGTTGATGCATGGTCCAAGGAGGACGCACTGGTAGCAAAGTCTTTAAAATCAAGTTTTCTAATAAATATTGGTTGTCCATTCAAAGAAGTAAGTTGAAGTATATCTCCAAAAACTATGATATATTTTCTTCTAAATAAGTAATCGTATTCATTATGGTCACGTGGCGATGATTCCTGGTGCACTGAGTTAGTAGTACCTTTGGCGCTGAGCTTGTAAATACCCGGCGATGATGCGTGGTTGGGGGGTGGGAGGCACAGTAATTGAAGTAATGTCTTTTGTCGATTGAATTCTGCATGAATTCCATTTAAAAGTGACAGTATGCCTCACTGTGACATAAAACTGTTCTCTCTTCTTTGCAATGATTTTTGGTGGACTGAGTTAGTAGTATCTTTGGCGCTAAGCGTACCCTGCGATAATGAGTGGTAAAGGGGGGGCGGCCTTCTGACCAATGTCTTTTCTCTATTGAATTCTGAAAACGGCCACATGGCGATGACTTATGGTGCACTGAGTTAATAGTACCTTTGGGACTGAGCGTGTACGTAACCTGCGATGATGCGTAGTCCAGGCAGGCCGTACTGGGAGCAATGTTTTTTGCCTAGTGAATTCTGCCTTAATAAGGCCACGTAAAGATGACTTGTGGTGCAGTGAGTTAGTGGTACCTAAAGAACTCAGCGTATGCGCACCCTGCGATAATTCGTGGTTCGGGTGGGTCGCACTGGTAAAATGTCTCCTGGCTATTGGAATGTGTCATGTGCAATCCCCATTCCACCTGAATCATGAGCCCTCACAATGTAGATCGAAGGCAGTTGTTACAGACGGGAGACTGCACACCGCACACAGAATTTGTCGAATGCTGGGATTTTGCTGCAGTCGGCGAATAATGCCAGATATATCAATTTATGGTGAAAGACCGGGACGTGACGTGAAAGTGAAAGGAATTGTGCTTTTGGATCCATTGTGAAACGGACTAGAACCCATGTGTGGGTCGGACTTAACACCACATTTAAAAATCACGTACTTGGACAGAATAGCCTTGAGGAAGTCGCGGGATCACACCCTGTTGCGACCAGACACGTGTTGGTTGTGGCTGAAAACACTAGAATAAAGCGTGAACAAGAAAACTGAAAGAAATTGTGTATATCCTGTCTATATTTTATTGTATTTGCTTGTTACTAAGAGGGAATCCCAGCTATATTTTGAAACGTCTGCTTGGGAGTAGAACTTTAGTTGAGAACTTCTCGCTTGCCCTGTGCAGTTTAGTAGTTCTCCACACCTTTGAGCACCATTAACTTAATTAGGAAACAGAAAATAATAAGTGCAATTCAACCCTGTGGCGCCAAATTCCCTATACGCATAATCACTTCTCTTGTATTCCGAAGGCAGTTGTTAGCACAGATATCGACGAATAATTTTTGTGACTTATGTATAAAAAATCTGAACATATACAGCAGAATTGTCTCTACATTACATAAATCAAGGCTGAATTCCCTACTATTCATAGTGTAGATGGAAAGTTGAATTCAAGTTGTGAACCCCGCTGTCAGCAGAGTAAATTTTGGCAAGTGTCCACAGAAACATCGACGAATGCTTTTCTGACACATATGTTAACAAAATCTGACAACACAGTAGAATTGTCTCTGTCCTCAATAAATCGAGAATGAATTCAATGTTGATTGTAGTGCTTCACCGCTTCTGGTATCAAGTGGTGAACTCTGTTTGGTTCGCAGTGCACACGTGAAGGTAGTACTTAGTACAGACATAGATGAACGTTTTTTGTGGCATCCATTAATAAAATTGACTCTTCCTTTCATAAATCAAGGCTAACTTGCATGCTGTCCGTAATTATCTCTGTATTAAATCAATGAAGGCTGAATGTCCTACTGTTCAAACTTTAACAAAATCTGAGGAAATAGTGCAATTGTCTCTGTTTTAAATAAATCAAGACTGAATTCAATGTTTTCTGTAGTGCTGATGCGCAACTGGTATCAAGTTGTCAACTCTACTGACCGCAGAATAGATTGAAGGCAGTTCTCAGCACAGATACTGAAGACAAATTTAGATCCAAAGGTGAATTAAAGTTGTGAACCCTGCTGTCCGCAGTGTCGATGGAAACCACTAGTCAATACAGACATAAGTCTGCGGTGTTTTGGCGCTGAGTTCGCAATCGGCCTGTATCAAGGAAGCACACGGTCATGACGTCAGCCACGGGGCAGGGTTGGAACCTTCGCTGCGGCGTAGTCTCTTCTCTTTGCAGAAGTGAACCACGCCCAAGGCGTAGCCTCATTTTTTATAGTCTTACGTTGATGTTGTTTACGTTGGACTAGCCCATTCCACTTCTGTTTCAAAGGAGGGGGGTGAACACAGGTACATGACCGTAATATTCCCCAGTGTCTGAGATAATATGGTTGCTTCCACTATTCAGTACACTACACGTATCAATTGTATATGTACACACTGAAAAGTTTTTGATTTCTATAGTGAATTGTGTATAGTATTTCACCGATAGTCTTAGCATTGTGTACATTATTGTTGATGTTTGAATTCCTTCCCTTATACATACTTGATTGCCACTTCTCTGTAGATTGAGCTAGTGTGCTGTTGAGGAGATATATTATTTTGGAAAGGTCCGTAGTACTGTTTTGCGCTGCCTCTGAGGTAGTAGGGGGGAGGGCTCCGTGGGTATGGTTGTGGTGATCTTGGCGCTGGGTATTTTGATTTTGTTGGGTGTGGGAAGTGTATCATTAGAAACTCTATCACATATTGCTCTTTAAACATGGGTGTGAGTTGAATGCAATTCAAGCAGTACATACTCGAAGGTCTTGCAGTACTTAAATGTTGATGTTAATTTGTTAGTGGTAAGTGGAACTATTGCCTGATTTTTAGGTAGCATTGTAGATTTGGTTACTTGTTGAAAATATGGGAAAGTGGTCAACATTATAAGTAGGAATTGTCATTTAAAACATCTTCGAAATTCACTGAAAAAACCATAGGTTTCAAGTAGGTTATAGTTAGGAATTAGCATTTAAAAAACCTTAGAAATTCACTGAAAAAACTATAGGTTTCAGGGGTGTTATAGTTAACTGGACATTTCACTCATACAAAACCACTAAAATTCCTTTGTTATAGTTAGTTGTACTAACTGTAATTGTCGCGCCCACAATGCACTGGTGATGATGTCACATATTACATCATTCATGACATGGTCAGTGACATCACTCATGACATCATCCATGTGACAACCTGATACATCTCATCATACACTAGTGTAACCTTTCAACACTCATTATAAAATATGGAGTACCATATTTGAAACCGTTGACACATCAATACAAGTTTCTAAAAACCCACTCAGTGATTCCTACATCTATACACACATCTAAACACTTACCTATATATTCACTCATACATGGTAACAGAGATCAATAGAACACTATTAAATATACTTATACACCTACATCAACATTACACACCAGCACACATCCTATTCACTTATGCAGTCATCCTACTCACTTATGCAAACAATTGATCATACTTATATTTAATAAGCTACATATTTATACAAAAAACACTTTATTTATTCATATAGATAGTAACCCATTCCTAGTGTGTTATAAAATCACTATTACAAGTTTACAGTTTTCGCTACAGTCACTCATACAATCACTGAGTCTTATGTATACTTATTTATATACAGCAACTGTCACATACACTGCCTTTTATATTTCTACTTTGTTGGACATGTATCATTAAGAAATATATTTACTCATCACCACACCCATAGAGTTTCACTCACCCAAACAACTGTTTCCACATGCAGTCTAAACCTCATATACCTACTAAGCCAACTATTTACACATCTTTGGACAGTCACACACCTCCCACCCAATCACACACACATTCACCATACCAAACTATTACTCACTTAAGTATTTATTAACTAATATAGACTTTTACATAGCTAGTAACCAACTTATGTAGTAGTTTACACAACAAGAGATAGAGTGATACAGATATGCACACAGTTTAATCACTATCCAATATATTTAGTGAGTCACTTTAAATTAGTCACTTAGACAGTCAATCACACTGCTACTAAATTCTCCATCCAGACACTTATACATCCACTCAGTCTTCAATGCAGATTGCTATATATATAATACTTGTTTAAATATCGAACCAAACCACATTCACTGGATGATGTCATCAGTGATGTCATTTGAGATGTCATCAGTGATGTCATCAGTGATGTCACTGACTATGTCATGAATGATGTAACATGTGACCTCATCACCAGTGGATTGCGGGCGCGAGAGTTACAGTTAGTACAACTAACTACAACGGGGGAATTTTAATGGTTTATATGGGTGAAATGTCCAGCTAACTATAACACCCCTGAAACCTATGTTTTTTCAGTGAATATATATATATATATTTTTTTTTTTTGGAGGGGGCAGGGGGTCTGCCAATAAATCACTTTTGAAAACGGATTACCAGAGTGCTGTCTAATTTCGTTGCGTGGGAAGGAAACGGAATTGTTACGAAAATTTATCGCGGCTCACCACTGCAAGATACAAGCACCCAGGACCTAGGAGGAACGACGGTGGTGACGAGGATGGTGCACCAAGCTAATTTGGCCGTTTGCCCCGAGGCACGCAGGAGATAACTATCGGAACACGGATCAGTGTTAAACGACAGACAAACAGAGGAAAACTGACTGTGCTGAAGCCGGACTGAGAAGGACCAGGGGCGCCGAAAGGAAGACTGTGGGACTCCAGTCCGGGTGAGTGTTGCATACATGAACCCCTCCAGAATTGTATCTTTGATTTATCGTGCCACAGTCCCGAATTGTGGTTCCGTAGTGGCAGACCCCTGTCAGTTTTTGCCCCAGAAGTAAAAACAAATAAACGCTGAGTGTGCATATCGGCTCAACTGAATCTGCTAAGTATGTCCAGCATGGACGAACGAGAAAGAGAGGCGGCTGATATATTTAAAAGTATTTCGGAGATCACGATAAGAGCGGAAGGAATGGTGATTGCAACTGCTCCTACCAGCAACCTACATATCCTATTCCAACAACTTGAAAAAGCCCAGGAACGGGAAATCCGAAAGTGGTGGGTGGCAACCTCTTTCCAAAGATACGTGGAATGCAATAGAGTACCAAGAGGGCTCCGCATATTCACAGTACCATCATAGGAAAATCCGGACCCGCAATTATTAAAGGACTGGGCAGCATATACAGCGTACTCTGCCAAAGGGATGTTACAGATGCTCATTAAATATGCCTGGAGCTACAGGGACAAGGCCCTGGCAGAGATACAATGACTGGAGGACAATATCAGTAAGGACAAGGACACAAAAACTGGCGAAGAACTGCACAAGGAAATGAAGAAACGATTGAACGATTATGAGTCAGGCATTAAAAAGAGATGAACAAGATTATCTGACAGGACGAATACTAACATTCGCACGAAAGCTTGATGCCACAAGAAAAAGACTGGCACAAGGTACCCAAAACCCTTCTAGCAGAGATACCTCAGAATCAGAGGCGGAAGCCTCAGAATAAGAAGAAGCCAGTAATAAAGGAAAGCTCAAGGGCACAGAGAAAACATCTGTGGTTCCTTTTTTAGACGAATATCAAGTAATGAAGGAAACACGGCAGCGGTGCCAAACAAAGACACAACAACCTCAAAAGCCAATACAAAAAAGAGGAGGAAAACAAGGCGAGGCAGGAGAAGGAGGCGCAAAGGAAGCTACCCCGATGGTTACTCGCAGCAAGGGCAGGAGCGGAAGATGGTGAAAAAAGCGAAAAGACAATCATAAACCTCTCAGATAGAAAACTCACTACAGATGAAGAAACTGTACTTAAAAGAGGTTTGACTTTTTGCCCAACAGCGAAGTACGACCATGTACAAAAAAAATTCGTAAATTAAAACTACAAAAAATATTTGCAATAAATCCTACAAGTGAAATAAGAACAACCTCAGAACAAAATGACAATGAACAACTTGGACTGAGAGATAATGGCCCAGAAACTCTGATGGCGGCGCAAAATCTGGCTGGTAGGGAGGACATCCCTAATTCTATTGAAGCATTGAGAACAGAGGAGATCAATCCGGAAAGAGATCCCACTAATCTCAGGAGAAAATCACGGGTTCTCCTTACACCACACATGATGTAGTGGATGTCTTCAATGATGCAGTTCTCTCAGATCTCCAAAAAATGGCGACAAAATCTACAGAAATAAATAAGAGGAATTTTAACATCACAAGAAAAGAATGGGAAGCCATCAGATCTTAAAAGCTGGACACTAATATTGAAATCAAACCCTCCGATAAGGGTGGAAATATAGTGATCTTTAGCAAAGACAAATACAAACAAGAAGCAATGAAGCAATTACAAAATAAAGACTGCTATGAAATAATCAACAGGATGGACTATGTGAAATGTACCCTAGAGTATCAAACTTTGTTGGAGGTATGGAGAGATGAAGGCATGATCAATAAAAATGAATTTGACTTCTTACAGTCTCACAGAAACATGGTTAGAGGAATCTTCAGCCCCTGACATCATAGAGACGATACCTTTGAGTTATAGCCTTCTAAGAATCGATAGACCTAAACAACGTGGAGGTGGGATTGCACTGATTTGTAAAAAGGAATTACAATGCACACTCACTAATACAGTTATAACAAATAGTGAATGTGGAACCTTCTCTATAAAAATGACTCCATCGTTGACTATTACTGGCCTCCTTATATATTGCCCCCCTGGCAATGCAACTTCTTTCTGCAATCAGCTTATAGAATCAGCTACTCAACTAGCTATAAAACACAATAATTTCATGATTTTAGGTGATTTGAACCTTCATTTTGAAGATAACAACGCCAAAGAAGCTCAAGTACTTAGGACTGCTTTACACGCGATAGGAGTAACATTGCTATCAACCTCCCCCACGCATCAACAGGGTCACCTTCTTGACCCCGTTTTTGCTACCTGGGAGGGCATTGAAGTGTCCCCCCCAATACCAATTATATGGTCCGACCACCACCTAATAACTTTTAATATCCCCATTAACAAAAGTAAGTTAGCCCCCAACAAACCTTTGTTTACAAAACGTCGAAATTGGAAAAACTACACCCCTGAACGCATGACCAGCGAATTACTGAAACACACCCCGCCTACAGGAGATTCCCTACAAGACACTTGGAATAAATATGAAACATGGCTGAGTAAGGCACTAGATACAATTGCACCTTGGACTTCCAAGCCCCCAGTCAGAAGAACCAAATCTGAACCTTGGTACACAGAAAAATTAAAACATGCAAAAACACACTGTAAAGCGACAGAACGCAAGTGGAGGAAAAACTATTCTCCTGAACTTAAGGAATTATACAAACTGGAGTTAAAATCATACCAGAAAATGGTTAGAGAGGAAAAAAGCTCCTTCTATCAGACAAGAATTGAAGAGGCAACCAACCCCATGAAAGAACTGTTCAGCATTTACAAGGAACTAACAGATACCACCACCTTAGATATGCAGGACACATATTCTAATGACATATGCGAACAGATAGCTGATTTCTTTGTCAATAAAGTTGAGAGAATACACGCCACTTTTCCAAAATCTGTTTCAGAAGGAAATAAACCACCCCTTACCCAAAAGAGCATTCTTACCTGCTTTACTACTCCTGACAAAGAAAATTTGTTCAGCATTATCAATAGTATCCACTCAGGATCCCCTAATGATGTGTGCCCTTTAGCTAAATGTAAAGACATCATGAACAATGTTCTTATTGATCAAATTAGACACTTGATCACCCTGTCCTTCCAAGAATGCCATGTTCCTGAGGCTTGGAAGACAGCACAAGTTATCCCTCTCAAAAAAAAACCTAATATTCCGGTGACCCAATATCAAAATCTTAGACCCTTCTCCCTCTTGCCGCAATGCGCTAAAATTATAGAAAAAATAGTCAACAAACAACTAATGGCTTTTTTAGAAGAAGGAAACATACTTCATTCCACACAATCAGGTTTCAGACGTGGATACTCCACGGAGTCTGCGGTTCTTTACTCCACAGAGTGTATTCGCAAGATGGTAGATGAGGGGGAGACAGCTGCACTTGTCATGCTAGACTTAAGTGCAGCTTTCGATACTGTGCTACATGACACTCTGCTGGCCCGACTCTCGGACATTGGAGTGAGGGATCATGCTCTTGCTTGGTTTAAATCTTTCCTCTCCAAAAGATCATTCCAGATATATTGCCCACCCTTCCAGTCATCCTCTCGCGACGTCAGCTATGGGGTTCCACAGGGCTCGAGCTTGAGCCCTACCTTGTTCAACATCTATATGGAACCCCTGGCTCGAGTCGTAGAGAACTTTGGGGTGGGCATTGTCAGCTATGCTGACGACACCCAGCTCATGTTCAAGCTCACTCCAGATAGCGAGACATTTGCCATCAATTTCTCTAGCTGCATGGCTGCGGTCGCCACCTGGATGGATAATAACTGCCTCCGTTTAAATGGTGACAAAACGGAGGTGCTAGTGGTAGGGAACAAAACCTCAATATGGTCCCAGGCTTGGTGGCCTACTACACTGGGTGAGTGCCCCCACCCAGTCGAAAAAGTCAAAAACCTAGGGATCATGATTGACTCGGATTTGTTGGGAAAATCACAAGTCAATAAAACAATAGGCAAATGTATGGGCACGTTAAAAATCCTGAGAAAAACTATCGATCTTATTCCCATTGAAGCAAGGAAAACTCTGGTGCACGCACTAATAACACCTCACCTGGATTACGGAAACGTTCTCCTGTTAGGTGTGAACCAAAAACTACTACACCAGCTTCAATGCATTCAAAATGCTGCCGCCCGCATGGTACTGGGTTTACCAAAAAGAACATCTTCCATAGCGGCCTTGTCTAAGCTGCATTGGCTCCCAGTGAGAGAAAGAATCAGATTCAAGAGTCTTTGCTATGCCCATAAAATTGCACACAACAAAGGTCCTACCTATTTAAGAAATCTTCTCACTATCCATCGTCCTACCAGAAACCTCAGATCCTCGGGTATGTTACAATTTAAACTTCCCCGGATCTATAGAGCAAAATTGGGTGGCCGCTCCTTTCGATTCCTTGGAGCAAAACACTGGAATGCCCTCCCAATTCATCTGAGAATGGAGCCGTCAGAAACTCTTTTTAGAGCTAAACTAAAAACCCATCTCTTCCCCCATTAATACTTTTCTGTACTCTGTTCCGGTAGGCCGTAGGGAGTTTTGTCAGCAATTAGCGCGGGGATACACAGTTGTGCAGCCATGCGCTTTATAAAACGCTTTATTATTATTACAGTGAGAACATCCAGTGATCCCCACTTTCTATCACCTTCCCAAGGTACACAAAGACACCAAGAACCCCCCAAAGGCCGATAGTCTCTCTCTTCGATAGGCAGTCTCTTGGAGAATACATCCAGATTTATTGACACATACTTGGCACCCTTTGTGAAAGATCTGTCCTCCTATGTGAGGGACACCCACCCAAGACATCCTCAGGTTGATTTATGACATCAGGTGGGACTCAGACATGCTTCTGATCACCCTTGATGTCGCCAATCTATATACCTGTATTGGCCATAAGGATGTTATCTCCTCTGTGAACTGGTTTCTAGGCAGAAAACCGCTTAATCGACATAACCGCATGCTCCTAAAAATGACTGAATTCTGTCTCGAAAATAACATGTTTCTGTTTGCGTGTACCCTGCACAGACAGACGAGGGGGACAGCGATGGGCACGTGCTTCGTCCCCAGCTACGCAAACTTGTTAGTGGGCTGGTGGGAGAAGCACGTGGCCTGGGGTGGGACCAACAAAAAATGGTTGGATCAAATTATGATCTGGGCCAGATACATCGACCATCTCTTTGTTGTTTGGCGCAGCGACAGGTTCTCGGCTGAGGAGTATGTGGCTGTGCTAAAAAATAATGAGCTAAACCTGAGGTTCACTAGTACCATCAGTGAAACCTCGGTGTACTACCTGGACCTAGGGGTCTATGTGGCAGGAAACACACTTCACACAAAACTCTACAGAAAGCCCACAGCAGGCAATACCGTGTTACACGCGGCAAGCCACCATCCCAAAAGCTTGATTTGAAATTTTCCATTTGGAGAATTACTCCATCTAAAATGTAATTGTTCAGGCAAGGAAGATTTCATGAAAGTCAGGGATGACGCCACAGCAAGATTAAAAAAAAGAGGCTATTCAAAAACAGTGCTAACGAATGCAGAAAGTAGAGTTGGCCTGATTGACAGATAAGACCTTCTGAAAGAAAAAAAGAAATCTGAATCAGAGGGTATAATACGGATTATCACCAATTTCAATATGAGATCGGGTGAACTGGTACAGGTATTTAATAGAAATTGGCATATTTTACAAACTGATGCCATTTTAAAAAACATCATACCTGTACATCCGTCCATAACATACAGGCGCTGTCAGTCTTTAAATGACCATTTGATACACAGTCACTTTGAGGTCCCACCAAAAGCCAGTATGATGAAGCCCATCAAAGGTTTCTTTCCTTGTATGCACTGCAAGGCGTGCAAATACAGCAAAAAAAGAACTAAGTACGAAGGGAAACCCAATGACCCACGTGCCACTAGAGAAATGATGAAATTTCTCATTTGCAACTCAGACTTTTCTATATATTGTCTAGAATGCCCTTGCTCCCAAAGACTATTGTGCATTGCTGCCTTTGCCTGCTTAACTTATTTGTGCCTGATTGTGCCGGTGCCACTGCCCATTTCATTGCCATTAATAAGCTTGTGCCCCAATCTCGTCCTGTTTTGGCTTTTGGCTAGCTGCCATTTTGTTGTTGTTGTTGTGCCTCCCAGCCCGGCTCTCCACCCCGCTCCCGCCTCCCAGCTGCTCCTCCCTCCCACTGAAAGTTTAGCCTCTACCCTCCAGAGTAAGCGCTGTGACCGTCCTGAGTTCCTCAGAAGCGGTCGCTCCCCACGCTGCTCCCTGCTGAGAATTTGGTATCGTAGCGCTATTGTGCAAGACAGCTCTTTGCTTTTGAAATCAATAGCGCATTGCTCGCATTGCTCCTGAATTAATTTGTGCCTGATTCCTGATTCGATTTATATCGTAGCGCTATACTGTTAAACTGCGCATTAATTAAGATACTATTGTGCATTGCTGCCTTTGCCTGCTTAACTTATTTGTGCCTGATTGTGCCGGTGCCACTGCCCATTTCATTGCCATTAATAAGCTTGTGCCCCAATCTCGTCCTGTTTTGGCTTTTGGCTTGCTGCCATTTTGTTGTTGTTGTTGTGCCTCCCAGCCCGGCTCTTCACCCAGCTCCACCCTCCCAGCTGCTCCTCCCTCGCTCCGCCCCCTCCACTATCCACTTATGACAGATGCATCTGCGCGCAGCGTTCACGCTCAGCGGAAGCGCCCCATGCGCGCCAAAAGTGCGCCAAAGGTAAGCCCGTCTATGCCCGTCCGCGCCTGGACCGCACCCAGCGCCATACCCCCTGGCCCCCGCAAACTCCACTCCACCCGCAGATCGTACGACGTCGCAACCCTCTCTGCACTTAACCCTGGCCGACTCACAAACTGCAACCAAGCCGCTCCAGGGCACACCCATGGACCCTTCACCTGCCACTCCTGCAAGTTCGATTGCATCAAGATCCACACCAAATCCACAGACTCCAAACAGAACTCCGACACTAACCACCTGAAGTGCATCCTGCTTAATACCCGCTCGGTCCACAGACACGCCATTGAACTTTGGAACCTACTCGACACCACATCGCCGGACGTCGCCTTTCTTACTGAAACCTGGATGAACGCCTCATCAACGCCCGACATCGCCATAGCCATCCCGGAAGGCTACAAGATCATCCGAAAGGACCGCATCAACCAAACAGGAGGAGGCATCGCCATCGTCCATAAGAACACCCTCCGCATAACGACCAGTTCCGATGACAACCTCACAACCGCCGAACACCTTCACTTCCAGATTCACACCGACCCTAAGACCACACTCAGAGGCACCCTCATCTATAGACCACCTGGACCCCGCACACAATTCAGCGAAGACATGACTGACTTCATCAGCCCTCACGCCCTCCCCTCAGAGGACTACATTCTACTGGGAGACCTCAACTTCCACCTGGAAAAGAACAACGACAGTAACACCACCACCCTTCTGGACAACCTCGCCAATCTCGGACTCAAACAACTTGTTGACACCCCCACCCACAATGCCGGGCACACGCTCGACCCAATCTTCACCTCCAGCAAGCACATCTCCTTTAATCACACCACAGCTCTCCATTGGACGGACCACAACTGTGTTCACTTCAACTACAAAAAGACTAAAACCCACAACCACCCACAACCAATTCCCCAGAGAAACTGGAACAAAATTACCACCGACCAGCTCTTCACATTGCTTCACCAAAACCCACCTGCAAAATCTTCGGACCCAAACCAAGCAGCCACCAACCTCACACAATGGATCACCCACAGCGCTGATGAATTAGCACCCATGAAAAACCATCAAATCAAGCAAGGCAGCAAAAAAGCCCCCTGGTTTAATGATGACCTTAAGAAAGCCAAGAAGATCTGTCGCACCCTCGAGAAAGCCTGGCAAAAAAACCCAGCCACTGACAACCTGGCCACCTTCAAGAACGCCACCCGCAAACACCACCAACTGATCCAATCCACCAAGAAATCAGCATTCAAGGATCGTCTCGACAACAACGCCCACAACGGCAAGGAACTATTCAACATCATCAAAGAGTTTACCAACCCCACCGCCGGCAACAATGACATCACTCCTTACCAAGACCTCTGCGACTCTCTAGCCTCGTTTTTCCACAACAAAATTGCTGACATACATAACAGCTTTGGAGACCAGTCCACCCCACCCACCTCCGAACTAAAACCCCCCTCCAACAACCTTTACGCCTGGAACCCAATCACCACTGAAGACACCATCCGCCTGATGAACACCATCCACTCAGGATCACCAACCGACCCATGTCCCCACCATATTTTCAACAAAGCAGACTCCATTATCGCACCCCATCTCCGAGACGTCATCAACTGCTCCCTCAACTCCGCTACCTTCCCGGATAGCTGGAAACATGCTGAACTCAGCGCCATCTTGAAGAAACCCACAGCAGACCCCACCGAACTCAAGAACTACCGCCCCATTTCGCTCCTCCCTTTCCCTGCCAAAGTCATTGAGAAAGCCGTCAACAGTCAACTCGCCGCCTTCCTCGAATCCAACAAATCCCTCGACCCTTCACAGTCCGGCTTCCGAGCCAAACACAGCACCGAGACCGCCCTCATCGCAGCAACAGACGACATTCGAACTCTACTGGACAACGGAGAAACAGCCGCCCTCATCCTACTTGACCTCTCCGCAGCCTTTGACACAGTCTGTCATAACACCCTTATACAACGCCTCAGCAACGTCGGAATACAAGGAAAAGCATTGGACTGGATCATCTCGTTCCTCGCCGGAAGAACCCAGAGAGTCCGCCTCCCCCCTTTTAGATCAGAGGCCACCGAAGTCATCTGCGGCGTACCTCAAGGATCTTCACTCAGTCCCACCCTCTTCAACGTATACATGAGTCCCCTCGCATCCATCGCGCGCCAACACAACCTCAACATTATCTCCTACGCAGACGACACCCAGCTGATCCTCTCCCTCACCAAAGACCCTAATACCGCCAAAACCAACCTACACGAAGGGATGAAAGAAGTAGCCGAGTGGATGAAGAACAGCCGTCTAAAACTGAACTTGGACAAAACGCAAGTCCTCATCTTAGGATCATCCCCCTCCGCCTGGGACGACTCCTGGGAACCGCACCCATACCAACGGGCCACGCACGTAACCTGGGCTTCATCCTGGACTCCTCCATCTCGATGACCAGACAAGTCAACGCCGTCTCATCATCATGCTTCAACATCCTACGTATGCTCAAAAAAATCTTCTGTTGGATCCCCACCGAAACAAGAAAGACGGTCACCCATGCACTGGTCACAAGCCGACTGGACTACGGAAGCACCCTTTACGCCGGAACCACAGCCAAACTACAGAAGAAACTCCAACGCATCCAAAACACCTCAGCGAGACTCATTCTAGACATTCCCCGCCAAGCTCACACTTCCAGGTCACCTGAAAGACCTCCACTGGCTCCCCGTCAACAAGAGAATAACGTTCCGTCTCCTCACCCACGCACACAAAGTCCTCTACGACCTAGGACCCGAATACCTCAACACGCGCCTGTCCTTTTACACCCCCACCCGCCAACTACGATCGTCCAATCAAGCCCTCGCCGCAATCCCACGCATCCAAAGATCCACCATGGGGGGAAGATCCTTCTCCTACTTAGCGGCCAAGACCTGGAATTCTCTCCCCACCCACCTCCGCCTTACACAGAACCACCTCTCCTTCAGAAAACAACTAAAAACTTGGATAAGTAAAAGTTCCCCCCTCCTTCAAGCGCCTTGAGACCCTCTGGGTGAGTAGTGCGCTATACAAATTTAAACTTGACTTGACTTGACTTGGCAGCACAATCAACCAGGCAAAAAAACAAATATTGGGGCACATGTGTGCAATAACAAACCGGGACAAGAATTATCCTGTGGCACGCCACTTCGAAACACACCACAATAGTAACAGAGATCTACTCCCTTTCTTCTGC
Organism: Lissotriton vulgaris; assembly: GCF_964263255.1. Taxonomy (NCBI): domain Eukaryota; kingdom Metazoa; phylum Chordata; class Amphibia; order Caudata; family Salamandridae; genus Lissotriton; species Lissotriton vulgaris. The sequence goes on from NC_141697.1 coordinate 770,675,732, forward strand.
CTGGATGTGGTAGATAGAAAAGAGAGAGGTGGGGACCGGGTCAAAGCCTTAAGGGTGCTGGAATCAAAATACATAATAGACTTACAGAGCAAATATCCAATAGGGCTAAACAACGATGAGGAACTGTGGGTCCACTTAGAATAAAAACGAGATGTCTAAGACAAAAAGACATAGGATCCATGCAAATGAAAAGATCAGTGAAACACAAGAACTGAAAATTGGTTTTCAAGTCGGACCACATTGAAAAACTGAAACTCAATAGGATAGAGCAATATTAGTATCACAAAGCTTTATTCGATTTTAAGAATTAAAATCATAAAAGCATACAGACAAATACCACAATACATTCTAAAAACATTTTAAAATAAATCTCATAATAGCTTTAGATTTGCACAGTTAACGCATTAAGCATACTTTACACAACCTTTAGGCAACGTTATAGGTCACAGTATTCTAAAAGATTTAGTAATTACGACACAAAGAACTGTAAAACGACGGTTTGGGACAGTTAGGAGCCAGTGAAAAACTACTGCCATTACTTAAATGGGTTCCTCTGCCCACTGGGATGTTAACAAAGCTCCGGGTACTAGGTGAAAGCTTATAGGGCGTATAAGGGTAAAAATCATATAGATCCCAAATAGAGATAACACCATCTCCATTTTGAGGTAGCCATGTTTGCAAGTGTGGCACAATGTGTCTGCTCCTGAATCGTATCAGGATCAAATCCCCCAAGATGTCTTTTTTAAGGCGTCCAAGCCATCCCACCCTCCGGACACTTATTATACGGCCATCAAGGTGGTAAGGCAGAGGTCTGTTTTTTGATAACCAGAACTTGACATTATTCATAAGTTCATTGTGTCTCTCAGTTTTGCCTTTTGTTAGTTCAGGGACTTCCGATAGAACTATTACAAAAGGCGCTGCTTCTGGCGGTAAATGTATATGGGTGGTTCGCACGTGTTTAGGTGGGATGTGGCGTGGTGTTGTCACTTTCTGGGGGCCTGTGGGATTGGTGGGCAACAAGGAAGTGGTGGTTGAGAATTGAATAGGCGCCGCATCATAAGGAGTAATCGGGTTAGGTAGATTTGTGAGGGCGGTTGTCGGCGAGCAATCAGTAGTTACAACGTGGGCTGTTGGTTTCAGGAAAGATTCAATGGAGTTCTCCAGCCCCGTGAGCTTATTCTCCAGCGTATTAATTTTATCCATCAAGGGGTGTATTAAAGATTTCAGCAATTGCTCGATCATGGTCAGGAGGGCCTGATGGGGAGGTGGTGACAAATCGTCCAGATGAAAAACAGGTGGCACAGTAGAAGGAGAATTAATTAAAGGTGGAATTGGACTTACAGAAAGTTTATCAGATGTTTGAGATTTAGTAAGACTCCCATTATCTTTGTCCCCCTCGATCTTCCTTTTGGCCGGCGTGACCCTGAAAGGTATAGATTTTGTATCCGGAGGAGATTTCAGCTCCCTTGTAGGTGATAGTAAGCTGCTGCGTTTTCGCGTGGGGGAGAGTGCTCCTGGAACATATTTAACCTTGCACAGACTATTTAGGTCATCCAGCCATGGGAAGTTAGATGGAGAATGTGCGAATATATCATCTGGGATTGTATTAGGCATTTCCCCTGCTTTGGGCTTGGGCATGTGTTTGTGAAATACAAGTCGGTAAATTACCTCAGCAAACAGCCAAAAGGAGTGGCCCGTCCCCGTCCTCCTATGTCCGATGAGGGCCGTAGAGGGCCCGCCCTTTGCCCGGGCTTAGCCCGGCGCCCGCCCGCGCGCGCGTCCCGCGGGGCCGGAAGTGAGGGCTGACTGAAATAGGCTCCGGTAGTAAGTGGGTGTGGCCGTCGCCTCCCGAGTCCTCCTGCTGCCTCCACGAGTATCCGTGCACTTCACTGTGCACGCGCTGCGCCTCCCGCGAAGCGGGAGACGCGAGGTCTGTTTTGAAGTCCCCCGGTTGCAAGGGGGTGTGGCCGCCGCCTCCCGAGTCCTCCCGCTGCCTCCACGAGTGTCCGTGCACTTCACTGTGCACGCGCTGCGCCTCCCCAGAGCAATAATAATTATCCACCAGTCTCTGAAACAAAACGATGACAACAGATTTTGAATTCACTAATTAGCCAATTCCATTCTCGCAAATCCGGTGACCTAATACATTTGTACAACTGGTCCATACAGGTCTCCAAAAAACAGTTGAGCTGGCCCATGCAGGGCTATATACAGAAACATACACAAACAATACAGATGGGGATTAATATATGAATTTTTATATATCCTGAGCCAGTATGGCAATAATATATGCAATGGTACAGATATTCATAATTTCATCAATGAAAGGGTAACGTATATTTTTTTCATAAAAAAAGATACAAGTGAACTATCCTATTAGAGAATACTGTCTTTAGGAATCAGTACGTTTTTACAGAAATGAAATGCAAATTATTATATTTTTTTTTCCCCTAGTATGATCTGTGTTGATTGTATAAGAACATAATTAACAAAAAGATCTGTGTGAAAAAACATTGTTTTTAACATTGCACTTGCACTTTTTGAAACCATTATTTTTATGTAACCAGTGAACCCATGTCCTACCTTCTAGTACACTGTAAGATGGCCACTGTTGAGGATATGGAGGGGTTGTCCGCTCTCACTTTCTATCAGAGAGATGGGGTAATGGCGCACAATATAATGGTTTCTTTATGACACACTGGCCGACACTGACAAAGCTGCAAGGCGAAACGCGTCTGTTGGAGGGGGCAGGGGGTTTGCCGATAAATCCCTTTTGAAAACGGATTACCAGAGTGCTGTCTAATTTTGTTGCGTGAGAAGGAAACGGAATTGTTATGAAGAAAAAAATAAATAAATAAATGAAATATATATATATATATATATATATATATATATATATATATATATATATATATATATATATATATACATATATATACATATATTATATCTTCACGCCCTCCAATGTGATTTGCCAATAACCGCCACTAATGCATGCTATGCCATCTTTCTGTTGAAAACCGGCAGTAGGACGTAATTACCACACATGGTTAATGTGGGGCGTGCCCCCCTGGGGGCTGTGCCAGTGTTCTGCAGGGGGTTGCTAATGCCTCAGCAAAAACTTGTAAATGAAAATGGCCTGGAAGCACACATTTGTTTATTTATTGCGTTTCCAGGCTGTCTTCATTTACAAGCAGCAGCTGAAGTGCATGGCAGGGTCAAATACATTATTTTAAAACAACAGAATATTCTGTAACTATTTTGGTCTGTTTTTTCACCTGCAGGTAACTGCAGATAAAATAACACACCCCTTAAATGAAAAAAGTTACAAGTTATTACTTATGAAACCTCAGTTGGTTAATGCAATAACTGCAGATGTCTCTGTGTTAGGCCTAAGAGTTACAGAATTAAATAATGATGGGCGCAGTGGGGAAAAGAGGCTTGTGTTTATATAGTGCTATGAGGTCCCAGCCTGTAACAGAAAGCACTGTGAATGTGAATATGTAAATCATTATTTTAAAACTATATGACACACAATTTAAGATAGGCAGCTGCAGAATGGTTTAGTCAGAGCCACTGGAATTATGCAGCAAGTGAGCACCAAATTATGCAGCAGGGTTGATGAAATTATGCAAACAGAAAGGCAAATCCCACAGCATATTTTCTGATGCTATTGCTTCAATATTTTGTACATTTTACACATGGTAATACTATTTGGACAAATATGTTACCTCATTAGTACCAGTTTAACAACAAAATACAGAAATAAGCAAATGAAAGGTGACCAGTTAACCTTTGTGAAGGGCCTTCCACTGCATGTGAATACGTCATCAAATTTTAGTAACTTTTGATGTGACTTAGCTAGAAACTATTTTTGTCTAAAATCTGCAACCTATGCACCAGATGATGGATTATGAGATCCATAATTATGCGAAAAAGTCCACAGAATTATATAATTCCAGTTGCTCTGGGTTTAAGGTCACATGTATCAAAATTGGAAATTGCGATTACCTAATTGCAATTTGCTGAGAATCGTAATTAGGTAAGCGCAATTCCAATGTATGAAACTCCATGAGTTTCATATACCGATTCATAGTGGGTCGCAAACAGACCTACCTCGTTAATATTTATGAGGTGGATCGCAATTTGAGACCCCTGGCAATTGCAAAATTCACAGTGATGGTGGCCTGCTGAGATCAGCAGTCCACAATGTCTGTGATATTTTTAAATAAAGCAATCTTTTATATGTAAAGCAGCATGTTTTCCTTAAAGTAAAACAGGACGCTTTACAAAAAGAAAAATTAAAATGTTTCATTTAAAAAAATGCTTCTACAAACATTCACAACGGGAAGGGGTCCCACAATTTGCGAATGGGTTAACACCTACTTGAAGTAGGTGGTAAAATGCGAATGTTTTGCGACCACATTTCGGTCACAAAACATTTATTCATACTGATGCAATTCAGTATTAGGAAGGGACGCCCTTAACCTGCCCCTTCCTAATGCCGAATCGTAAAATCCAATTTGTGATTCAGTAACAGGTTGCCGAATCGCAATTTGGGTTTGGTGAAAAGCCTTTTATGCATTTGCAAATGGGCCGATTATCAGAATCACCTGTTTGCGAATTCAAAAAGGCTTCATACATGTGGCCTTTAGTGTTTTAAGATAAACATGTGCTTTCAATCAAAGCATATATTTAGCAATAGGTAATCAGAGTGTACCTAGTGCAAGTATTTTTATAAGTATCCATTAAAAGGACACTTTCCAGAAATCAACACCCTTATGTCACTTGTCATCATGAAACTTGAAGTGACTCCACCAATTAAGGTTTATACTAGGTCCCAAACAACCCTTACATTCACTGATTAACCACTTGCACACATTTACATTTCTTTTAGGTAGCAGCACCTTGGTCTGTCCCGCTCTCAGGTTCACAACACATGGCAGCCCAACCCTGTCCCTTTTCACTTCACCCAGAGGCACTGTCAGGTCCAAATTAATCTTTCAAGGTTGATTGTTACTTTTTTATTTAGCAAAAAATATGGACACTGTTTTTGTGAAATAAAAAAAACATAGACACATCGGCTCCCACAGACCCTGCTCACTTTGACATGCAAATGTCTTTTCAGGTACGTTGAAGAGTAGCCAGCATAGTCACGTTCACAAGCAGAGCCCTGATCATCCAGACCCCTGGGGCCTTAAAGTAATGGCCCAGGTGAAAGAGGAAAAGAGCGAGTTCTATGGATAACATCAAAGCCTTGGCCGTTGGAGGGGTGCTATCTGGGGGTTAATTTTCATCTATACATGGACAGACACAGCTCTTTCTTACAGAGATGACCATAGGAAGGCGAAAACATATAAGGGCTATTTTTAATGAAAGCCAGCACTACCATTAATGGCCAAGGGTGTGAGGAGGGGGCTACTGCACCGTAGTTATAACTGTCTTACTTGCAAAAAGTGGAGTGGAAACCCATTTTCCTTGCTAGTATTAGGGTCTAGGTCACCATTGTAACACAAGAAATGAGACCCAGCACCAGGTAAGGGAGGGCAAGGGGTGGGACTTTGTTCCCTTTTTCTATTACACTAGCAGCCCGTCCCAACCTTGTCCGGGAAGCAATGAGGCTTCAGGGCCCCCGCCCCGACATTGTCCGTGGGTCCCCCGGAGTAGAAGCCAGGCCCCCGCCCGCCTGCCCCGACATTGTCCCTGGGTCCCCTGGAGCCTTACCTCAGCCGCCGCTCCTCGCAATGAGTCTTCAGGGCCCCCGCCCACCCCGACATTGTCCCTGGGTCCCCCGTAGTAGAAGCTCGGCCCCAGCCCACCCCGACATTGTCCCTGGGTCCCCCGGAGCCTTACCTCAGCCGCCGCTCCTCCCCCGCGCTCTTCAGTTCACCGCTCCACCGCTCCTCGCCGCTCCTCCCCGCGCTGATGTCTGCCGCTCCTCTTCCACTCCTGCACACCGCTCCTCCCCGCGCTCCTGATGTCACCACGCAGGTCGCGGCCGGCGCTACTTGCAAGGGACAACTTTTTTTTTATCTTCAATTTTTTAAATAACGGATATATATATTTTTTTTTTATATATAGCCTATGTCCATCTGCACACCCTGACAATTACAATGATGTATCAGGTGTGTGGATTGGCGCTGTGGTTCCCGAGTTTACCCGCCTCGAACGTCCAAAGTTCTTGCTTTATTATAGTAGTATAGATAAAGGGGCAGACAGCATACTGTGAGCCTCGGGCCTGGGAATAATGGCTCTGTGTAGTGGGCATAGGACAAAGCCTATTTCGTAGGACTGTGGGGTATCATTGATGCTGCATTTGCAGTGGGACTGAGGCCCAGTGGTGTGAGGGGCCAACTAAACCCAAATTATGTGTGTTTTACTATCCATCCTTGTTTACATTAGGCCCCAGATCACCTTACCTTTGCAACTGTTTTTGGCCTCATGCCAATGGCCCAAAGTAGGTGAATATTGAAGTAGAGGAGACAGCTTAGCGTGGGCTTCGGAGAGATGACAGTAGGGGTATGATGCAAAAGTGAAGCCCATTTCTTAACAAAGAGCAGAGGAGACTGCCTGTTTCGCAAGGCAGTAGCTATCATTGATGCAGCAGGTAAGTGGCACTGGATCCCAGGTATTTGAGGGTCCCACTGCATCACAATCATGAGCAGGGGGCCTTGCTAGTATTAGAACGAAGAAAACTATTGCTGAGAAGTGGGGGCAACGCGTGGGTGCTAATTGTTTTTTAAAGGTCAGAGAGTCTGTTCCAGGACTTGAGTGACTGCCAGGCATGAAGGGAAAGGCAGAGAGCAGCCTGCTAATCAGTGTTGCAGATATAATTACTGCAACAGGTACAATTGCATTGGGGCGCAGGAGTGTGAAGGGCTCACAAAACCCTAATTATGTCGGGTAGAGTTTTTTGGTCAATTTTTGTTTTTGTGAGACATATTTGTTCTTTTATACTGCTCTCATTTAGTTCAGAATTAGAGCTACAGAAAAGAATCTCTGAAATGATCTTGTACTCTGAGCCCCCTGTGCTCAGCCTCACCACTCCAGCTCCCACAAATCTTGCCATAATGTTTTGGAGGTAACTGACTCCAAAATATTTTCCTTAGCGGGGTTCAAATCAAAACGGTTTGAAGGCCTCTGCTCTAAGATAAGGACTCAGATTAGTTAGTAGGAATTAGTAAACTGCCTATTTGTAGTCGTGGAACCAGTGAGGAAAGATGTACAGTGTAATGGCATATACAGTATGGAATATATAATTATCCTACTGAAAAGGTGACATGCTCACATAAAAACCGTAAACTTATCTATTCAAAACATCTCACAGAAGCGTTTTGACATAAAAAACATAAGGACAAACGTAATGTTCGCTGCAAAATATCAAAATTACAAATCCCATAAAAGACAGGTTGATGGATTCTAGGGGGCATATTACCAAGGGCCTTATCGCCGCTTTAGCGGGAATTTTTCCCGCTAAAGCGGCGATAATTCTATCGCCCTATTACCTAGCTGTCGCTAACACCAGTTAGCGACAGCTAGTAGGAGATAGCGATCATCTTGGGGCCCACTTTGCATGTCAGCAATATATATCGCTAACGACATGCAAAGTGGGCATGCCAAGATGTTAGCGACTGGAAACAGTCGCTAACATCGCTATTTCCTATTACCTACTTTTGAAAATATTCGCGCTAAGCGCGAATATCTCCAAAAACTAACGCCTGCCCAGAGCAGTTCTCAGCCATGTTAGCCAATGGTAGGTGGATAACATGGCTAAGAGCATTAGCTCGGTAATGCATGAATATCGCTGACTTTTCAGCTATATTCATGCATTTTGGCCAATTTTTATCTCTTAGGAGATAAACCTTTATAATAGCAAAGTTTCTAAGCGGTAAAAATAGGCGAAGCACGGCGATAAAATTATAGCCGCTAACCAAGCTTAGCGATAATTATCGCTTATGCTTGATAATATGCCCCGAGATTATTTTCCTGTGGAGTTTTTTCAAAGTGTCTAATACCAGTTCTTGACTAAAGGTAAAAGGATCACATTGAAAGTTCAACATGGGACACTGTGCACAACCATGATGCTGTGGAGTAAATCCCCTCAAACACGGAAATGTCCATGCTGATCCGTTTATCCCAGGAAGGGCCATATTGTCAAGAAAGGGCGATACATTATCGCCGCTTTTATCGGCAGGAAACTGCCGCTAAAGCGGCGATAATGGGCTTGATGATATGCCCTTGTGAATTCCCATAGAAGCCCAGGTTAACACCAGAACCTGGGCTTCTATGGGAATTCACAAGGGCATATTATCAAGCCCATTATCGCCACTTTAGCGGCAGTTTCCTGCAGATAAAAGCGGCAAAAATGTATCGCCCTTTCTTGCTAATATGGCCCTAAGTTTGTTAAATGGGAGCTTTAGTTTACTTGCTTGGTCTGGCCTGGTCAAAACACAGGCGATGATTTATCTACTGGTACAAAATTTGCATATGAACACCCCTGTCCAGTGCTCACATATTGCCTATCAGATACAACAAGCAGGAAGAAAGTCTTAAATGACAAGAAGTGGTGAGGCACTGAATAGGACCGGTTTCACCATTGGTTAAAATGAACCAGTAGGCTGCTTCAGTTTTACAAAATTGAGAAACACTTAACTCGGGGCAAATCGTCAGTTAAAAATCATATTAACGTTCCTTTACAGTGATTTGTCTTACTTAGGAAAGAAAAAAGCTGTTGACAAAAATAAATAAAATAACAGCAGCCTGACTTCAAGGCCAGTCTTAGTCTTTGAAGTTACTGAAATTTGCATTTTGATTAGTTTTGCAGGGACGCATGGAAACCGGGAAACCACAGCACTGGTGAAATTTCATTGCTGTTTGTAATGCGGCTGCCTCCGGTGGCTACCGCGCCCGAGGTTGCTTGGAGGCTCTTGAAAGGAGATGTCGAGTGACAGGCTGTTCCCTGAACAGCAGTGATCAATACCAGATGAACCAGTACATGGCCAGGCAGCCCCACCGTTTTCAAAACGAAGATCCTGCTTATGAGAGCAGCAGCTGCTTCTTAACAGCACAACTAGCTGCCTTCCTTCTTTGGAGCCACAACCTCATCTGACACTTTGCGAAACGTTGAGCTGCGTTTTGATTTCAGTTATCTTTCAACAATTAACCCCTTAACTGCTGAAGCCTTTTGACCCTAGTATCGAGCCTTTTTTTTTTGCTATTTGGGGGTACTTAACATGAGACCTCCATAACTTTTTTTTTCCCACATAAGATGATCCACAACAAATGTGTGTCCTTTTTTTCCCAACATCCCGGGTTTTCTAAAAATGCTCATAGTTTGTGGATTCCCATAGAGGGGACTGGGAAAACAGAGAAAATATAGCAAGATTTAGAATTTTTGGGGAAAAATAGGAAAAAAAATGTGCTGCAAAAAATTGTCTGTTTTTTTTTCTTTCCTAATAATGGCATCAACAAACAGTGCTAAAAACACCATCTTTCCAGCTTTCAAGAACATGCAGAGCTGTATAGGAAAACCAACTTTTTTTTACCTCAGTTTTGTCGTTTTTTTTTGTAGCGGTAGTTCATTTAACCAAATTTTTGTAGTTTCAACCTACTTCCACTTTGTGGTGGATACCGAAGTGAAACCCATGGGGCATCCCAGAATGCTACACAGATGTAAAAGTAGACAACATTCTGTATTCAGCAAGGGGTCATTTCTGTAGATCCCAAAAGGTCTTTCCAAAAAACCTGAGGGCCTCATTTATGAGGCCTTACTGTCACAATTGCGCTGCCAGAACACCACTTTTTTGATGTTCCGGTGACACAATGTGCCACTGGCATATTTATACGGCCATCTAAAGCCATGTTACATGGATTTTGAGGGCCTTATAAACATTTGTACCTTTCATGCAGAAAACTGCATGAAAGGGGCGTTCCATGGGTGTACACTCCCAGCAAATATCCATGGCTTTTCGACACTGCCCCAGATTTACAAGAAATCGTAAGTCTGAGGCAGCGGCAAGAACTAACGCTTCCCCAGGGGAGGCGTAAGGGAGGGGCAACGAGGAGAAATATATTTATTTCTCCTTGTTTTTCCTCTTTATATGTGTGGTGTGCTCTGCACTACACAGAGAAAGAGGAAAAAGCCTCTTGTGATTGTTTTTATGCAGGAACGTTTGCCATTCTGCACAAAAATAATGATTCCCCCAACGCAGGCACCCTTGCACCACGGTGTAGAGGTGCCTGCGTTGGCTCACGGCAGCCCATTGTTCGCCAGTGGAGTGGAAAAGGCCAGGAATGTGCCATATCTAATAGATATGGTGCATTTCTGCCCTTTTATTTTGCCACAGGGCAGTGCAGCAGCAAGGCCCCCTTGCACCACGGTGTAGAGGTGCCTGCGTTGGCTCACGGCAGCCCATTGTCCGCCGGTGGAGTGGAAAAGGCCAGGAATGTGCCATATCTAATAGATATGGTGCATTTCTGCCCTTTTATTTTGCCACAGGGCAGTGCAGCAGCAAGGCCTGCTGCACTGCTCTACAGCAAAAAAAACATAAATGAAGCCCATATGGTTTGTGGGTTGTCCAAGAACCTGAGGTACACAAAGCTAACTAAGCTGCACCTTACGATGGTTTTTCATTGTGAACCGAGCATAAATCGCTAAGTATGGTAAAATATAAAGAATGAAAAATGGATATAAAGTAAGCCTATGTATTTCTAATTGTACACCAGATTCTGAATTTAGGAAGAGTGATTATGCATACATCTCTCAATTTGCGGGTACCCATTCTAGTATGTGATTCAGTAGACTTTTTTTAAATGTCTTCTTTCCTACACACATTTTCTTACATTTGGAAGGCAGAAATGCACTTGGTAATAATAAATATTCTACTATTCTCTATTTCCAGGTCTTGCAATAAAAATGGTACCTCAGTTGTGTGGGTAGGGCTAGTGCCCACAAGAAGAAAGGGCTCAACTTGCAACAAGGGCACCTCACACTTTTCCAATAAAAACGGACCCATTTTTCCAAAGGGATTAGCTGTGGATTTTGGGCACTAGCCCAAGTGGCATTTAGGGAAACCTAGCACACTTGCATTTTTGTGTGAAAACTAGACGCCCAGGGGAATCCAGGGTGGAGTGACCTACATGGCTATCACCAGGTTTTCCTCCACAGAAGCCATTGCAAACCTCAAACGTTGACAAAAAACCCACATTTTTCTCACATTTCTGTGGGGAAAACTACTGGAATCTGTGAACTGACAAAATTTACTACCACACAGCATTCTCAAAGCTTCTTAATAAAAATGGCACCTCACTTGTGTGGGTGGGCCTAGTGCCCGCAACAGGACAGGACAAAAAACTTAACATGGACATGTCAAATGTTTCCATTGAAAACTGACCTTTTTTTGCAATGTGGGTAGATGTGGACTTTGGGACCTAGCTCAGCCAGCTCCTAGGGAAATGTAGCAAACCTGCACATTTTTTAAAACTATATACCCAGGGGAATATAGGATGGGGTGACTTGCTTAGCTCTCATCAGATTTTCTTATCTCCGAAGCCGCAAACGTTGACAAAAACACACATTTTCCTTGCATTTCTGTGAGGGAACCTTCACAAATCTGTATGGAGCCATAAATTGCATACCACACAGAGATCCCACATCTCTCGATAAAAACAATACCATACTTGTATGAGTGTGCCAAGAGAACATAATAGAAAAGGCCATAAAGCGTTACATGGTGAGATCAGCGGTAGGGGTAGTTACAGTATTTGGGGCCATGCTTGGCCGCTACCAATGGAAATCTACCAACCTTGGAAATTTTTAAAAACTGGACATCTAGAGGATTCCAGGGTGGTGTGCCTTGCATGGATCTCACAAGACTTTCTTAACCACAAGTCCTTTCAACCCTCAACCTTTGTCTAAAATCACACATTTTTCTTACATTTCTGTTAGGGAAACTTCCTGAATCCACAGGGATCCAAAAGATTCCTGCCACCAGTGTTCCCCCACTTGTCCGTATAAAAAGCTGCCCTACTTGAGTGGCTGAGCCTTATGCCGGCATTTTTATCAGAACAATCAGGGGAAAGGTCATTGGAAGGAATTTTCATCTAGAAAATGTAAGGAAAATGTATGATTTTAGGCAAGTTTTGAGGTTTGCAGGGAATTGTGGTTAAGAAACTGCCATGGGATTCATACAAGGCATACCACCCTGGACTCCCCTTAATGTTTAGTATTCAGAAATGTCTGGGTCTGGTCGGTTTCCCCAGGTGGCGGCCTACTCAAACCCAAAAAGTGTGCGGCAATTAACCATTGCAATTAGGATGATATTGTCATTTAGCTTCACTCTCCTGGCCCATATGTAAAAACACCACTCAAAACAATCAAATGTCCTCTTACTTGCGAATTGGATAGCATGTTTTAGTCTGCAGGTGAGCAGAAACAATGTTGATGTTTAATGAATGAGGGTGAGGCCACATGTCAGTATGGACCAGCCTCACCCCCATAATATTATAAAAAAACAATGTATTCTTGCCATCCTCCTGGCTTTCAGACACCGGGGGCAAATTAACACAAACTCCCTGTCCGCCCCTGGGGGGAGGGGGACAGAAACACTGTTTTGTCCCTTTTGGGTTGGGGTTATGGCCAAAGGCCAGAGTGCAAAGCCCGCACCCATTTCTTTTGCCCTAAATACAAAATCCCTGGTGTCTAGTGGATTTTTGGTTTCTCCCCGGGTAGATTTGAGGGCAGCCTTCCCAACTGGGAGAAATCTCTTATCTGCCCCCAGGGTGGCAGAAATACACTTTTGCCCTTCTGGGGCGGGGCCAGGGTAGGCTGTCCCACAATTTTTGTTTTGGTGATATTTCAAAACCCCCAGTGTCTAGTGGGCTTTCTGCACCCCTGGGGGAGGTAGATTGGGGCAAGTCTCCAGTCTGCCCCCAGGGGAGGCAAAAAGGCTGTTTAACCATTTTTTTGGGGGGGAAGGCATGGCTATCCCAATAGTGGGCAGCTCCCACCCCTATGTTTTTTTTAATAACTGTTCCCTGGTGTCTAGTTGCCAAGGGAGCCACCCCCAAAAAATAAAATACTTCATAAATGCAGTCAATGGTGTCTAGAAGGCTTTCTGCACTGGGAGTGAGGGTAGCAGAAGGTCCAGTTGACCCCAGGGTGGGAAAGCACACCCCATGACCACAGGGGTACCCCAACGCCCCCTATAAAATATTGTGAAGCTGCAGTCTCGGGTGTCTAGTGGGCTTTCTGCCCCCCAGGGGGGGCCCATTAGGGATGACTACCCCTATACTATACACCTCATGGGGGCAGCAAGTTTAATGGGCCATCGGTGGGGCAGGACGCGGGCCTATACCCAGGTGACTGCTCCTACCCCCCCCAAACAAAATTGGATAATCTGCAGTCGGTGTCTTTGACCAATTTTGCACGGGAGCAGAACGGAGGCAGTTCACACTGCCCCACTACAATTCCCAGGCTCACACGTTTTAACTCACGTGAGCAACCACAAGAACCACAGGGGGAAAGGGGATGGGAAAGAGAAGAGACAGCCACCAAATATACTATTGTTCTTCCATCAACGATTAGCCTTCTCTTGTTTCTTTTCTGCTATTTTGTCTTGGCTGCAATGAACTGCAAAGGAAAATGTCATAAACAACTGATCTTACTCTAAACAATTTATCTTAAGTAAACTATTCTTTTGGTACATACCCAGTTCTCTCGTGACCTATGCCTCTTTTCTTTTTAATGTTAGTCTTTTTCCTTGTTACTTGCTTACTGTAAATGAACGTTAAACAATTGTTAATTTGTTTGTTTCAGCTCTTCCCTATCTAATTTCTTTTGCTTCTCTTATTTATTTTCCTAGGAATTCTCACCTTAATATACAGACGATTCTACTGGACTTCAACTCTGGCACTGGTAAATATTAATTTATTATATATTTTTTAATCCTGTGCGTACTTTGCGTAGTAGCGCTACACGTAGCTACGCGAAGTGCACTTTGCACTACGCGAGCTACGCAAACTGCGTAGTGCACTGTGCGAAATGCTGTTCGCATTGATTGCAAAGTGCCGGATGCTTGTCCGCACTATTCAATCAGTGCAAACCGCATCTTCCACAGTGCAAGTGGTTGTTTTCTGTCGCTCAAGTAGATTTCTACTCGAGCAGCATTTTTCTCAACGCGGATTGGTAGTTTCTCATCGCCAGCGGTTGCGAGCATACGCGCACACTCGCAACGAGAAACCTGACCTCCCGGTGTTGAGAATCTCGCCGGGAGGCTTATTTTCCATGCTCGCAATCGGCAACTTGATGTTGCTGATCGGGAATGAGGAAAGAGTCTCGCCGGGATGTCATTTTGCTCGCTCGCTGTCGCCAACTTGCCGTTGAGTACCTCGAGCAAGTTAAAAATTACTGCTGTACTACGCTACGCGTGTTTGCTCTGTGCTACGTGCAATTCGAGTAGTGCAAAGCAGTGCAAACTTCGCAAACTACATGAGCATAGCGTAGTGCTTTGCACAGGGTTAATCTTTTTACATATATATTCTAACTGAGTGCAACTACTGGAAAAACTCCCAAAACTCTAGGAAACCCAATAGCAGACTCACTCCAACGCTTCTCAGGATTTTCTCAGAAAAAGGTAAACAACCGCTATTGTTGCTTCAATACTATTCACAATTGACATTCCCAACAACTGGGAACCGACAGGCTCTTCAGTTACCAGCTGTGAATGCCCCAAACAAGACAACAAATGCTTACTAACAGATAAGTGTAGACTCTGCTGCTCTCACACTAGCTCCTGAACTCAAAACGCGACAAACGCGTTGAACAAACACCCTACACTTATTTTCGCTGCAAGACTATAGATACTTCCTATCTTCCTCGAATCTCAGGTGAAGTGCGCGCTAATGCAAGCTCTTCACCTGAACATTCCAAACTAAAATACAAACTTAACCCGTTAACCGCGGCGGTAATTCCGCCGCGGTGCAGGCGTTTTCGTGCAAGGGTGGGGCGCCGTCGGCCAATGGCTGACGGCAGCACTGGGGAGGTAGTGCTGCTGTCGGCCATTGGCTGATGGCAGCAGGGAAAGGGTTAAAGATCGTTTTCTGGCAGCCATCTTGTGGGGTGCTTTTCCTCCTGCATTTATGCAGTAAATGAGCTTTCCTTGCTTTCAAAGAAGCTGTGAGGCCAATTACACTAACTGAGAAGCCTTTTCTCCTGGGTGGCTGACTGATCCTGGATCTTTCCCACTTGGGTTTGTTAGTAGATTTTCTGTGAAAGTCCCTAATTAATCGAGGAGCATGTACATCAGAAAATAGCTCCCAAGACTTTTCTTCAGGACCATAACCCTTCCAGTCTATCAAATAGTAAATTTGTCCCTTTGTTCCTTTTGAATCAAGCATTTGTTTCAACTCAAAATCCTCTCATTTATCAGTTTGAATGGATTTTGGGAGTTTGATTATTCTTAAATCTCTCTGTGGCTTTTTTTAAACAAAGAAACATGAAATACTGGATGCACTTTTAAACTCTTTGGTAACTTTATTTGATAAGGTAAGGCACCCAGTTTCCTTTCAATTACATGTGACCCTACAAATCTTGGTTACAACTTTCTGTTTCATTTGAGTCTAAGATTCTTAGTGTTTAACCAAACCCTTTCTCCGACTTGAAGATCTGGTTCTTTTCTTCTCTTTTTGTCAGCATACATCTTGTAACTTTTCTCTGCTCTTGTTAGATTCTCAGTTGCTAAACTATGTACCTTAGTCAAATGTGCTACCAAATCTGTTACTGCAGGGACATCTACCTCTTGAAAGTTTAAAGATTGATTTGGGAGTCTACCTGTGTTCAAGTAAAATATGGAATAACCTGTGGACACATGTTTGGCATTATTATGTGCAAACTCTGCAGCTCATAGGTATTCTGGACAGTCTCCCTCTTGATCTAATAAGCATAATCTAAGATACTGTTCAAACTCTTGATTTGTTCTCTCAGCTTGGCCATCAGATTCTGGGTGATAGCTAGTAGTGTATCTAGTCTCAATATTCAATTTCTTAGTGAAACCTTTCAAAAAATGAGACAAAAATTGAGAGCCCCAATTGGATACTAACACTTTTGGAATTCCATGAGCTCGTACTATTGTCTGGCTAAAAGTGTGTGGTAACTTTCTTGCTGTAGGTACCCCTTTAAAGGGCACAAAGTGGGCCATTTTCGTGAAAGCATCTACACAGACCAGAATTGTTTCAAACCTTTGACTAGATGGTAATTCGACTATTAAATCTAATGTGACTGTATATCATGGGTAAGGTGGTGTGGGCAAGGGTTGCTATAGGCCTTTAGGAGCTTGTCTCTCAGGTTTTTCCCGAGCGCAGACTTCGCAAGTGACCACATACTGACGAATATCCTTGTTCATTGTCGGCCACCAAAAACAACGTTTAATCAGTTCATCCGTTTTCAGGATTCCTTTATGTCTGGCCAAATATCATTGTGACGCTCTTTTAACACCTTCAGCGCGGCGCGAATTCTCGCGCTGTGCTGAAGGTTCTAATGAGCCAACGGGCTCATGACGGAACGGTTCCGTCATGAGCACAGCTCAACCGATGCTCATGACGGAACCGTTCCGTCATGAGCATCGAAGGGGTTAAGGCCCTCTTTTGTAACTCTTGGGTGGGCAAATAGAGAGCTCCATCATCAAATAGCGGTTTTCCATAAATCTCCCGACTGGGATCTTGTCTTGCCCATTATCTCATTTCTTCCAATCCCTTTGAAACGTGAGCTGCTCCTTCGTTAGCTTCTTTCAACACCGCTCCAATGACTTTTCTTTCTGCTATGATATTTTGATCCTTGACCTCTTCTGAAACGCCTTCAGTGCCCAACCGGGATAAGGCATCTGCTTTACCATTCTGTGCTCCTGGCCAGTATGTGATAACAAAATCATAATCAGTGAAATACAGGGACCAGCATAGTTGCCTAGGAGTCAAGGTTCTTGCAGACTTTAAACATTTCAGATTCAGATGGTCAGTATGTTTGGCACCCATCAGGTAATGTCTCCATTCCTTGAACGCGCCCTTGATTGCCAATAACTCTTTCTCTGTTATTGTATAATTTACTTCTGCTGGATTTAATTTTCGTGAACGGAAGGCTACAGGGTGCAACTGTCGGGTAGTCTTGTGTCTTAGAGACAGAAATCCTCCCAAGGCTAAATTAGATGCACCCGTTTCTACAAAGAATGGCTCTGAAGGATCTCTATGCAGCAATATTGGAGCAATGGTGAAATCCTCCTTTAACTTAATGAAAGCTTCTTCCACTGCTTCAGACCAATGGAATTTGACTCATTTTCTTAACAGCTTGGTTAAAGGAATCAATTTCTTTGAGAAGTCTTGGATAAACCTCCTGTAAAAGTTGGTGAATCCTATGAAACTCTGGACCTCTTTTACTGTTTTAGGAGATTCCCACTCTGTACCTGCCTTGATTTTATTTTCATCCATGGTGATACCATTGGGTGACAGCACAAATCCTAGGAACTCTACAGTTGGGAAATTAAATGCATATTTCTCCAGTTCGTCAAATACATTGTTTTCGCGCAACCTCTGTAGCACTCTCTTTACATGTTCCTCATGTTGTTCCACTGAATTTGAATAAATCAAAATATCATTGATGTATACTATTGCATTGCGTTTTGATCAATAAACTCCTTCAATACATCATTAATGAAATGTTGAAAAGCAGCTAGAGCATTGCAGAGACCATAGGACATGACCTGATATTCACATAGTCCATGCTCGGTTCTGAAGGCCGTTTTCCATTCATCTCCTTCTTTGATTCAAACTAGATGATATGCCCCTCTCAGATATAGCTTGGTGTAAATTTGTACTTCTTTTACTTGATACAGAAGAACAGAGATTAAGGGTAACGGATATCGGTTCTTGATAGTTAAGCGATTGATTGCCCTATAATCGATGCAAGTTCTTAACGTACCACCTTTGTTCTGAATAAAAAAAAGTGGCAAAGGAAACAGGGGCTTGCGATGGTCTGATAAATCAATTTCTAAGATATTTTTGGCACATACTCCTTTAGATGCTGGTCTTCTTTTTCTGTTAAAGCATAGATTCTGCTGCAAGGGAGATTTGAACCTGGTTCAAATTCAATTTTACAATCAAACTCCCTATGTGGTGGCAATTTCTGGGCTTCGGTTTCACGAAACACATCTTGATACTCTTATGCTGTAGGTATTTCTGTCGTGTGAATCACACAAATCGTAGCTCCTTCTTCACATAGAAGAAACACAGGTGTTTTTGCATGGTCTCTTCAGCAACTCTTATAACAATTCTCCCTGCAGTACTCAGAGTCTAACGAGATGGAACGAGCACTCCAATCAATGGTGGGGTTAGGCTCCGCAAGCCATGGCAGACACAATATCAACTGAAACTGCGGAGCTTCTATGAAATTGAATTGTAAAGTTTCTTGATGCCCTTCTACTGATTCTCATTCCTCTGGTTCTGTATGGCTCACTATGGGCCATGATGAGATATTTGTCCCTTCAACTGCACATACTGCTTCACTCATTTCCTTCCGCATCACCTTCAATCCAATCTTTTCAGCAATCTTTACGTCGCAGAAATTGTCCGTGGCTCCAGAGTCCACCATCACTGTGATCTGTTTCAAGATGGTATCTATGAACCTAAGCATCATGACCATTACCAGATGTGATGAACAAGACTGTAAGGTGTTAGCCAATGAGTGGTATTTTGGAGCTGTTTCCAATTCTGCGACCACCAGTCCAACTCCATTTACTGGTGGTGCTGAGCATTTTCCGGCGACGTCTGCTTGGGTTTCTTTAGGCAATTTCGAACAAAATGGCCACTGCCACCCCAATAAAGACATTGCTTGTTGACCCTTCACCTTTCCTTCTCCTCTTTGGATAGTGGTCCTCGGATTGTTCCAATTTGTATGGGCTCCACTCCAGTTTGTGAATCATTTCCCTTACCGACTTCTGTTTGAGCTCGGTCAAATCTTGGAATACTTGAGCGGAAATTGCTCTTCTTCTATCCCTTTCTTTCACTTTGTCTAAAATAATTTTCGAGAACTAAATCTATTAGCACCGAAATCTCTGTGGGTTTGTTTGGCATTGCGCCAAGGCGTCCTTCAATTCATCCTTTAATCCGCAGTAGAATACTGCTGCTCGTTTATTCTCTGGCCACTCTGTTTCCACAACCAATTTATTGAACTGAGCCAAGTAGGAAATTAGGTCACGATTGCCCTGTCTAATTTCCAATAGTTTATTGTCCGTTGCTTGTGAAGCCTTTCGTCGCGCAAAGATTCAGAGGAACTCTTTTTTGAAGTCTTCAATATTATATAAGATGGGATCATTTCTGGTTACTAGAGGCATGACCACGACGCAGCATCCCCACTTAAGTATGATAGAATGAAGGCCACTCCCGACTGCGCATCAAGGAAAACCACAGGACATCATATGAAATGAAGGATGCATTGTGTCAAAAACAGTTGTGCTTTCTGTGGAGCTCCGTTAAAACGTTCTGGGGGGGCAATGGAATTACCGGGGATAAAGAATGTATGACCTGAGTAGTAACTTTTGGCTGAGGAGCAGTTGGATCACTAGAATATCCCTCCTGTGAAGCTGGACATTTTAAACTAGATTCCGATACTAAACTGTTCATTTTCAAAGTTAGGTCTGCAGTCTCTATCCTAGAGGAAATTAAACCCTGCCTAAGCTCCCTATTTTTTTCCCTGACTGTGATTCATTCTTTTTGGATTCCCTCCAGAACTTCTCCTAATTTCTTTAAGTCAAAACTGTCTGCCATTCTGCTCAGGTCCAAAAATCAACGTGGGCTCTTCACTCTGTCAGGTGTCTTCCACCAATTGTGCACAGGAGCAGAACAGAGGCAGTTCCCAATGCCCCACTGCAATTCCCGGGGTCGCACGTTTTAACTCAGGTGAGCAACCACAAGAACCGCAGGTGGAAAGGGGATGGGAAAGAGAAGAAACGGCCACTAGATATACTCTGGTTCTTCCTTCAACGATTAGACTTCTCTCGTTTCTTTTCTGCTATTTTGTCTTGGCTGAAGTGAACTGCAAAAGATAATGTCATAAACAACTTATCTTACTCTAAACAATTTATCTTAAATAAACCATTCTTTTGGTACATACCAAGTTCTCTCGTCACCTATGCCTCTCTTCTATTTAATGTTAGTCTTTTTCCTTGTTATTTGCTTAGTGTAACTGAATGTTAAACAATTGTTAATTTATTTATTTCAGCTCTTCCTTAACTAATTTCTTTTATTTCTCTTATTTATTTTCCTAGGAATTCTCAGCTTAATATACAGACGATTCTACTGTACTTCAACTCTGGCAAGTATTAAGTTATTATATCTTTTTTACATGTATATTCTTAGTGAGTGCAACTACTGGAAAAACTCCTAAAACTCTAGGAAACCCGCTAGCAGACTTTCTCTCCAACTCTTCTCAGGATTTTCTCAGATAAAGGTAAACAACCGCTATTGTTGCTTCAATACTATTCACAATTGACATGCGCAACAACTGGGAACCGACAGGCTCTTCAGTTACCAGCTGTGCATGCCCCAAACAAGACCACAAATGCTTACTGACAGATAGATGTAGACTCTGCTGCTCTTGCACTAGCTCTGGAACTCAAAACGCGACAAACACGTCAAACAAATACGTGACAAAAGTTTTCCTCACTAACTTTCGCGGCGCAACTCTGAGAAACATCCTATCTTCCTCAAATCTCAGGTGAAGTGCGAGCTAATGCAGGCGCTTCACCTGGACATTCCAAACTACTATTAGCCACCTGAGCACTAGTATGCTGTCTTAAAGATCGTTTTCTGGCAGCCATCTTGGGGGTGCTTTTCCTCCTGCATTTATGCAGCAAATGAGCTTTCCTTGCCTTCAAAGAAGACTTGGGGCCAATTACACTAACTGAGAAACCTTTTCTCCTAGGGGGCTGACTGCTCCTGACACCCTGGTGTATAGTGGGCTATATGCCCTCTTCCCCCGGGGGCACACTGGTCGTAAATGGCTACCCCTATCTACCTCCCGTTAGAGGCGGAAAGTCTAATGGGCCCCAGAGTGGAGGAGAACAGGGGTCTATGCCCCCTCCCCCCCCCACAAACATACTGCATGAATGCTGTCTCTAGTGGCTGGTGGTCTTTCTGCCGCCCGGTGAAGGACATTGGAGAGTACTCACACCCACCCCAGCGGGGCAGAAAAAGTAAAGGGCAAAGGGGGTTAAGTGGAATGGGCCCATAGTTTGGGGGAGCTGTCCCCCCAAAAAAACAAGTGGGCTTTCTGCACCCAGGATGTGGGCCAATTGGGATGAATACCCACATCTACCCCATGGGGCTGAAGTTTAATATGCCCCAGTGTTGGGGGGGGGTGCATGAGACCAGGCCCGCTTCCTTCCAATAAAATAGTGCATAAATGCAGTCCCTGGTGTCTGGTAGTCTTTCTGCTCCCCCTGGTGGAAGATTGGGGTGAGTACCCCTAGCCACATCCTGGGGGAAGAAAGTCTAATGGTTTCTGGGGCAGTGACGAGCATGGGAGAGCAGATTAGTGATGAATAACCCTCTCTACACCTGAGGGATGGGGAGTCTAATGGACCCTGGGATGAGATGAGCACGGGCACATGAATGGGGGACTGCCCCACTCAAAAAATGCAGCATAAATGCAGTCCCTGCTGTGTAGCAGTCTTTTTCCCTGTAGGAAAGGACATTGGGGCGAGTACCCAATTCCCCACTCCAGGGAGACCAGAAAGTCTAATGGTCCGTAAAGCGCAAGGGTTAGATTAGGGTGGATACCCCCATCCACCACCCAGAAGGGTTCAAAGTCTTTCTGTTGGGGTCCCCAAGGAGAAACCCACGAGGGAAAGATGCCATTGGAAAGGGGACACTGCCCACTTTCCCCATTCTAACAATACCTTTACTATAAAAATTGGTGCATGTGACCCTGAATAATAACCCAAGCCTCAATGCAATGAAAATTAAATGAGGCGATCCGTTCATTTAGCTTTCACTGAAATAATGTTCGTCGTCCTTTCAGGTAAAAATAAAATCCTGTAAAATAAAGAAAGGAAAACCTCTGGTGTGAGCACCAGAGGGCCCTTTGAAGCCTTCCCCAGAGTCTGCCAATGCCCATCGCTCGCACTGGGGAGGTAGTGTGGGTATCAGCCACTGGAAGACACCTGCACTAAAAGGGTTAGTTCAATATTGTGGTCAAACGTGGTGTTTTTTAGTTACACCTTCCCAAAGCTGTTCTACATTAGCTGACCCACCCAGGCTGTACTCCGTTGGTTACAGTATCCACAGACTAGACTACTTTATAAAACAAGCACTTTCAATACAATAGGTCTAGCATTTTTGAAAGTTAGAGCTGTTGGCATTGTAAATGACAAATTACCTATGTGTTATGGTTCGGAGTTTAGTTGATGTATAAACAGAGGCATAACCATTGGTCTGAGTATCCACAGACTGGACTACTATATAAAACAAGCATTTTCAATGCAATAGGCCTAGTATTTTTGAGAGTTAGAGGTGTTGG
Organism: Lissotriton vulgaris; assembly: GCF_964263255.1. Classification (NCBI taxonomy): domain Eukaryota; kingdom Metazoa; phylum Chordata; class Amphibia; order Caudata; family Salamandridae; genus Lissotriton; species Lissotriton vulgaris. The sequence continues at coordinate 770,698,293 of NC_141697.1, forward strand.
CATTGTAAATGACAATTTACCTATGTGTTATGGTTTGGAGTTTAGTTGATGTATGAACAGTGACATAGATGCAGCACTGCCTAGAGGACTTAGAATGGGGAATTACCGCTATGACCAGAGATGCAGCTGTAGCACTGCCTAGAGGAGTTAGAATGGGGGAGTTGCTGACTGGACCAGAGAAGAAGCTAGCAGCACTCTCTAGAGGACAGAAAATTAGGAATTACCTCTGGGAGGGGAAGTGCAGCTACATGACCTGTCTGAAGGACTTAGAATGAGGAATTACCATTGAGATCAGGGAAACAGCTAGTACCTCTGTCTAGAGGACTTAGAATGGGGGATATGCTAGTGAGACACAAGAAGCAGCTACAGCACTGTCTAGAGGACTTAGAATAAGAAATCACCAACAGGATCAGTGAAGCAGCTATCAGCACTGCCTAGACGACTAAGAATGAGGAATTATCACTGTGACCAGAGACACAGCTGCAGCACTGCCTAGAATATTTAGGATGGGGGAGTTACTGACGGGACCAGAGAAGCAGCTATAATCACCCTCTAGAGGACTAAGAATGAGGATTTACTGTTGGGACTAGAGAAGCAGCTGCAGCACTGTCTAGAGGACTTAAAATGTGGGAATAACTTGCAGGGTCAGAAAAGCAGCTGCAGCCCTATGTAGAGGACTTAGAATGAGGAATTACCAATGGGACCGGAGTAGAATCTAGCAGCACTGTATGAATTTATCAGAATGTGGAATTGCTGACAGAACTAGAGAAGCAGCTAGCAGCACTGTCTAGATAACTTAGAGTGCGGAATTACCACTGGGACTAGAAAAGCAGCGAGCAGCACTCCCTAGAGGACTAAGGATGAGGAATTACCACTGTGACCAGAGACGCAGCTAGGCACTGCCTGGAGGACTTAAAATGAGGAATTACAACTTAAACCAGAGAAGAAGCTAGCAGCATTGCCTAGAAGACTTAGAATGAGGAATTACCAACGGGGTCAGAGTGAGAGCTATCAGCACTGTCTAGAGGACTTAGAATGAGGAATTACAGACAGGACGAAAGAATCAGCTACTGCACTGTCTAGAGGACTTGGAATGAGGAATTACTGACTGGACCAGAGAAGAAGCTAGCAGTACTGCCCAGAGGACTGAGAATTAGTAATTACCACTGAAAATAGAGAAGCAGCTGCGGCACTGTCTAGAGGACTTAGTGCTACAGCTGCTTGTCTGGTCCCAGTGGTAATTTCTCATTCTTAGTCCTCTAGACAGTGTTGCAGCTACTTCACTGGTCCCAGTTGTAATTCTTCATTCTTTCTAGAGGATTAAGAATGAGCAATTACCAGAATGAGAAATTAACACTGGGACTAGAGAAGTAACTAGCAGTACTATTTAGAGGACTCAAAATGAGGAATTGCCACTGGAAGCAGAGAAGCAGCGAGTAGCACTGTTTAGAGGATTTAGAATGGGGGATTTACTGATGAGACACGAGAAGTAGCTGCAGCACTGTCTAGAGTATTTAGAATGACTCAGGGTCGAACTGGCCATAGTGGGCACCGGGCATTTCCCTTTCTATTTCGCCTTCTAAACCCTTGGATACAAATTTTTAAAGGGACATTATTGAACTGAGAACCGCATCCTCCCGGCCTCGACCTCGGAGTGGCTGCTCCATAAACAGAGGTCGACTCCCACGGCATACGATGACTATTTTCTAAAAGAACCAATCGACCCTAATTCTTTGGTCGCATGAGTACCAACGGATACATTCCACGCCCTGATGAGAATCCGATGATTCACACATTGGCATTCGAAACGCGTTGGTATTTAGCATCATTGTTTCGCCCAGAGTTATTGGCATGTCCTAATTGATGTTGGGTTTTCCTTTTTCCTGTATTCACACAATTATAATTCCATAATAAATAGTGTTACAGGAGGTTGGGCAGGTATTGAATAAGACGTACCCCCAAATCTGTTCATTATCTCATTATAATTTACGAAAGTCTGTTGTTTACTGTATTGTTACAATTGCTCAATCACTGTTCACAATGTATATGCACTTTTTGGTGATATGTTCACTATAATTCACATAATTATGGTTTACACGTTGTTTGTTATGCTTTTTCCCTTGCAAAAATCTTTTTTTGTGTGTTCAATGTAAAGTTGACTATGTATTTTTCTCTTGTCGTAAATCATGGACAATTTATGAGTTTCGAAAAATAATTGACATAAATCAATTGTCTGAGTTAACTAACAGCGTGGTTTTCTCTTTGAGTCACATTAAATGTTGCAATCATGTACATAGAGGCATAGGTAAATCGTACTTTTTTGGCATATACTGGATACAGCATGCCTCACAGAGCAGTGCATGCACGCTGTTGGGCTCGACCTAAAAGGTGTTGATGGGATGTCAGCCACTTCCAGTTGCTTAGGCTGCATCCCAGTCCATGGTTTTTAGGTCTTGCTGTGAGACTTATTGTGTACTATAAGGGGCTTGGAGCTCTATCATTGCTTACCATTTGTTGGCTTTATTGACACTTTTATTTGCTGCCTCCTAATTTGCCAGTGTTTGCCAAAGTCACTTCCTGTTCTTTCATTTGAAGCATGGACCAAGTACTGATTGGTTTACTTTGATTAGTGTCCTTCTGCTGTCCGTCCACTGCTATTCACTTTATTCATTCCATCCGTGTTGCTTCCTCCCTTCTCACTCCCATTGCTTCTTTTTCTCCCACCCCAAACCCACTGTTATTGTTGCTTCTTCCCTTGCCACCTCCACTCTTGTCCATTTTGCGCTCCCATCTTTTTCTATGTTGCTTCTTACCCTTTTTCTGTGTTGCTTATTTCCTCCTACTCTCCCGTTCACTGTGTTGCTTCTTACTTCCCACGTGTCACCCTCCTATTATCGGGGTTGCCCATTCACCCACCCTCCATGAGAAAAAAACAGCGATGACACGTCATTGTGTTTTCTTTACTGTCCCATGGAAGCTCCCGCTCACCCTCTCTTGATCTCAGTTGCGAACCCACACCCACCCTTCTGTTGTCTGTGTTGTCCACCACACCTGCCCTTGCGCATGCTGTGTTGTCCATCCCATCTGCCATCTCGTTATCTGTGTTGCACACCCGAACTGCCGTCCCATTGTCTGTGTCGCCCTCCCAAAGCGCTATCACATTGCCTGTGTTGCCCACCCTCCACCCACCTCCTCGTTGTCCGTGATGTCTACTCCAACTCGCCATAACAAAACTAGCACTGTGATGCGGCCAACTCTGGCCACATTATAGTGCTTTTTTTCTAACTTTGCATTTAGCCATGCTGCACAGCCATGCGACTGTGGTTAAAATACATTGGCATAATGTTTAAGCCAGGGCACCAGTCCTAAAAAAAGAAGTGGGGGACTAACCAAGTTAGGTAGTATTCAAGAGACATCAAGGCGCATGACATCACGGCACATGTCAATGCACTTGGCATCAAAGAAAGTGACTTCACAACCCATAACCTCACAGGAAGTGACATCACAAGGAGTGACATAAAATATTAACACCTAAGACATATATTTAGCAGTTCTATATTGAGTATATTTGAGCCCAATACAAGATTTAACTAGTGGGATTTTACATCTCGGCTGTGTTTAAAAAGTGACACAACCCCTACACAAAATCTGGGATTCAATTTAAAAAAATGTTTCTAACTGCCACAAAGAAATTGGCAGCAAGGAGAAATGTGGCAATAGATCTGTATCTTTTCTGCTTAATTGGTTGCAAAATCTACCTTTTAAAATGTAATATGAGGTTAAGGCACCTGCTTCAGAAATCTTTATGTATGCAGTAAATCTCAGAGAATAATAAAAGTGATAAATATCTCCGAAAGTTAATGCATTTGCTGGACTGATCTGTGTTTTGTCTAGTCCCAATTTTGCATCAAAGTGGCATAGAAGGTTAATATATATCCTGCAAAGCACATCAAGTAACATGTGGATGACAGATTTTTATTTTATGTAACTAATGTAAGCTGTGTAAGAGGGTTGCTGTTTTTACAACGAAAATCCCTTTGTTAGTTGTAGTTAATACTTTGTAATCCTTCTAATATAGCTGATTGAGCTCTGAAGAACATGTGACTCCCACACCTTGTATCCCTCACTATCTTATGTAAAACATCCTGTACATTGATTTACACACATATGATTTGCTGACAATGTATAATGTTTAGGTGTGACGTAAAGCGCTCTGATACCTTGCATTGGGATGAGTAGCACTGTGAAAGTAAGACACAAACTAGTGGTATTTAAATTGTTATTTGTGTAAATACTAGGACAAACCAACACATCTGACATTCTTACAGCACATGTAAATCTCTTATGTACAGGGACTGAAAAAGTCACAATCATGCCCTTTTCTTAAGTACCTGTAAAGTAATGAGCTGTGAGCCTTTAGTTCCTCTCCATTGCACGGCCTGTTCGGTTCAAATGCTCATAAATAAGGTGAAAGGGTGGGGGGGTGAGAATATGGATGGATGGATGGGTGTGTGAGTGAAAGGGTGGAAGGGTGGATGAGTGAAAGGGTGGATGGGTAGATGAATGATGAATGAGTCAAAGAATGGATGTAGGGTTGGTTGAGTGAAGTAATGAATGGATGAGTGAAAGAGAGCGGATAAAAGGGTGACTAGATGGATATGTGAAAGAATGGATTGATGAATAAAAGGGAGGGCGGATGGATCAAAGAGTGGATGGATGGATGAGTAAAAGTATGAACGGATGATGAGAGAAAGTATGGATGCATGAGTGAGTGAATGTGGATGGCTGAGTGAAAGGGTGGAGGTATAGATGGATGAGTGGAGTTATAGGGTAGATGGAGTGATAAAGTGAAAGGGTGAATAGAATGATGAGGGAAAGTATGGCTGGATGGATGAGTAAAACAATGAATGCTAGGGCACCATGCATTAGCAGCTACAGTGGGGATGAAGTTCTTGATTTAACTCTTCTATCTGCAATTTGGCAGACAAAGGTAAGTGAGTGATTGGATGAATGGATGGATGTGAATGAAAAGGTGGATGGGTGGGTTAGGGAAAAAATGGATGGGTAGATGGATGAATGAATGAAAAGATTGTTGTAAGGATGAAACAGTGTAAGAATGGATACATGAGTGAAAGGGAGGGTAGGCTGATAATGAGAGAAAGAATAGGGGGTGAGTGAAAGGGAGGGTGAATAGATGAAGGATAACAGAGGATGGATGAATGAGTGAGAGAAAGGGTGGATGTATAGATGGATGGATGGTATAAATGTAAGGGAGGATGGACGTATGGATGAAGTTATAGGATGGATAGGTGAAGGAAAGGATGATTGGATGACTGAAATAAATAATGAATGAGTGAAAGTGGTGGATGGTAGGATAGATAAAAGAGTGACTGTATGTGTGAAATAATGGATGGATGAGTGAAAGGGAGGGCAGATAGATGAAAGGACGGTTGTAAGGATGGGTGAGTGAAAGAATGGATACGTGAGTGAGAGGGAGGGTAGATGGAAGGACAGATGAGTGAAAATATGGATGGATGAGTGAGTAAAAGGATTCATGGATGAGTGAAATGGTAAATGGATGGTGGATGAGTTTTGATCAATGGGTGGAAGGGTGGATGGATTAGTGAAAGGATGGATGGCTGAGTGAAAGGATGGATGAAGTAAAATAATAAATGGGAGAGTGAAAGGATAGATGAATGACTGAATAGATGGATAGATGAGTGAGTGAAAGGGTGGAAGGAGAGATGGATAGGTGAAAAAGTGGATGGATAGATAAGATTAATGGATAGGTTTAAAGATTGATGGATAGGCATCGGTATGGATGGGCGGGCAGACAGAATGGTGAAAGACTAACTGATGAATGAAAGAATGAATGGATGACAGAACGTAAAGGTGAAATGGTGAATATCAGCTGCTGGATGGAAGGATGAAAGGATGAATGGATAGATGTTTGGATGAAAAAGCTCTCCTGGGGAGGTTCGTGATGACTTGCTTTGTTTGTTTGGTGCAATGAGAGCATTGGTTTCAAGTGGGGGTAGTTTAATTTTCTGGCTACTCCCTTGCAAGTAATGGCCTAACCAGGTCATTTGCAGATTTGAATATTTGAGTTGATCCAGGCTCACAGACCCTTTCCACTATGTAGAGGAGATGAACTAGGTACTTATTCATTTGGCCAAATCCAGGGTTCATTGCAGAGTGAAAGATGGGCAGCAAAGTGAGAGACGTGTCAAAATGTGAGATCGGGTCTCAGATTGAGAAAGGGGAGCCAAATGAGGAATGAGGTGACAGCATTTGAAATGGTAAAGGCAGAGTGATACATTGAAGATGGGATATTAGACAAGGATGTTGAATGAGAGTTTAGAGTGAACAATGTGGAGGCAGTGGAAGCAACACAAAAGAGTGTGAGTTATGAGAGGGAGTTCTTGAGAGTTTTAATCAATAACTGGAAAAGCCAACAAATTCCTCCTTTGGAACCTTTGGGATTTGCCAATAAATTGGCAATGCTGTACAGCACTGGAAAAAGAAGCTTGTGATGACACAACTGCTACTTGCAGTTGTGTCATTCCACTGATGCGCACATGTGTAAGAATGCACGAGAGCACCAACAGAATGACTAGGGGACTATAAAAATCTATAGACAAAGAGAATCCATAGTACGCTCACCCGTGCTGTAAAGGGGCACATCTGATTGGGTGAGGAAGTAGCCTGTTTACTTCACAACAAAACACAGTACAGCAACGACAATTACAGAATGTAAGTTTATGAAATAGATAGCAAACTTAAATTAAATTGCCCTCATTTCCTATTTACAGAACCCTTAGGGGCAGGCTGAACCCAGCAAATATGGCATAGTACAAAACTGTTGAAGACCAAGGTAAGGCATTACATACCATATACTTTTCCAGGGACAACAAAGTGCCTTTTCTCTGCTAGGACACTGAGTGAAATCTTAGCCATACCCCCATGTAAAATCAGCGAGACCGGAGGTATGGTTAGAAGTCTGTGACCATCAGCAGGCCAATCACCCTTCCAACTATCCCCATCCACTAATTAGCCTCTCTGAAGAAAGAGCTGATCACACACCCTAGTACTTTCCAGGATCACACTGCCATTTCAGGCATATTTGGGCAGCTATATTTGAGCAAGTACAATTTCTAAAGTGGGAGGGTGGATGTTTGCTGGACTTGGCCCTTCTTAAACGAATTTCCCTAAAACTTTTAGCTTTTTGTCCTCCTGGTTTTTGCCAACTCTCTTTCCATGACCCTAGGACTCTGTACACTTTCCTATTGTACTGCAGCTTTAAAGTGTGTATGCCCTTCCTACACATGCCAGGATGGGGTGCTTCTTGATTGGTGTAGGTGTTGTACCTCTGTGTGCCCTGTAAAAAGGTACACCACATACCCAGGGCCAGTGCTACACTAGCTAGGAGGGGGATGCCGCAATGATTGTGCCACCCACCAGAATAGCCTGCCAAAAATATCTCCTGCTCAGTTTGGTCTGTCTCACTCAGTAGCCAACCTTGAGGGGGCCCTCACTATCACCAGACTGGGGAAGGTGAGTGGATGGGTGGATAGACCTGCATGTGCACTGCCGGGTAGGGACGAACCCCGATGTGAATTTTCCCTACCTAGGGGTCAACTCTACCAATGGGACACCTGTCAGGTGAGACAGATTATCTTGTTGTGGCCTCAGAGCCTGAGGCACTTTCCCACTGTAAATGCAGTGTGAAAGTGTGCACGCCCTTTCTACAGACTTCAGGAAGTGATGCTTACATAGGTCAGGTCTGTCATGGAAGGCCTATCATGGAAGGCCTGTCCATACGCACTCTCACCTATGGTGGTTGTAAACTGGTGTCCAGTCTGTCATTGTAGGCAGGTGTACGCACTTGCACTCATGATGTTTTAGAACTTGTGCACACCTTGCCATTCCAGGCTGTTCGGCACATTTGCACCAATGGTGTTTCTAACTGAGTGTCCAGCCTGCACACATTTGCACCTATGGTGTTTCTACACGTGCCATTGCAGGCAGGTGTGAGTTTTGCATTGATGGTGTTTCTACAGATGTCTGGCCTGCTATTGCTCGCTGGGGTGCGTTCTTGCACCTATGATGTTTGAAAACCTGTGCTCAGCCTGCATTTACCTGTTGTTGTGACTTTGCACCAATGGTGGTTTTAAATGTGCCCAACCTGCCATTGCGGATCTGTGTGTGCACAATTGTACATCTCCCAGGCAGGCCTGTTAAAATCACTAGCCATCCAGAGCATGTCGAGGGTACGCCTTAAGGGGTGAAGCGAGTGTAGGGGAAAATCTCGACAGGTACACATGCGTGTTCTCTGCCCTGGTAGTGTGGAATACCCATGTGTGTTTGCACTGCCTATAAGGTCTGCTCTTCCCATAAGCTAACATGGGGGTATGGTTGAAATGTCTTCAGGCTGCAATAGTGGATTGCATTGGTTCAGCATTATAATGTTTCTTATAATTGGATTCGCAGTGACAAATCCTTGATTTTTTCCTGATTCGCAGAGAAATGCCACTATTAGGAGGTGTACAAAAGGGGAGTTAGGCCCACGGGACAGAGAATAGGCAGGGCCGTTAATATATGTACAACTAGGAGTAAGCCTATATCTTTAGGTGTAGAAAAGCTTAAATGGTTTGGGCTTTTGGGACAGACACCTACAACTTGTGTTTATCCTGATACATTTATTTATACCTCTTCACTTTATGTCTTTAGTTGAATTTTCACAATTTCATCACATGGAAGAATGAAAGCAATGTCTTTCAGTATTAATTTCACAAAAGGCATATCCTAAATATTTACACAAATGGAAAACATTTACACTAGTAAAAAAAGACAAGACATCACATTTTACAAACAACTTCGCATCACGTTTTCAAAATAGACAATTCATATGACAAACAATTTATGAACAACAGATATATTACAATGAAACAGCTACTTTTTCTCCTATTGCCCTATTCTTAAATGTCCGCTGGAAAAAAAAAATCTTTTAATTTATCAACTCCATTGGACAATGGAGTTGATAACAGTGCGGAGTGAGAGTGTGTGTGTGGGAGTGACCGTCTGCGGACCACCTGTAATTCACGACACTGGCAGGCGGTGTTGCCTTACACATTGATTTCTTTCCAGAGGAACAATACGTTTGACATTGGTTTTACCTGTGGGGCCTAGGCCTGCGGTGTAGTGTAGTTCCTATATTCCCAATAGGCTCTGCGCATTGGAATAATATATGCTAACGATTAGACGTACGACTGAGGTCTGCTAGGTCTCTATTGAATATACTAGACTTAATTGTGAGTGCCAGCTAGCTCAGAGGTCACTATCAACTTTTTCAAATTAACAAGAAGGGATTCGTTTCTGACAACCGCATTGTCAGGAACCCCTGTCAAGCAATCGACAGAGTCCCCTGCATTCTTTGTCAACACCCATATGGTGTGAATATCAATCATATTGCAGTGTTCCTACAATAAGTATTTTAACCAATGTTTGTTTTTTCTTTAATGTATTTGCTTTTGCCAATCTTTATTCTTTGTGTATGGACCTTGCCAATGCTTGTTAGATATCTGAGGATCAGGGGGCACAGGTGCAGCTGCTTCAGTTGGTTTAACACTTGAGCTGTAACTGTACTGAGCACATGGATTGAACACGTCCGGCAACTCCCAGGATCTTGGCTATAAATAGCTTCGATCTGAAGATTCCTGTTGCTTGGCTTTCTGTTTCCTGCCACAGGCTTTCCTTGGAGCCCCAAGTCATCGGAGCCTCAGCTGAAGAGAAGGATTTCACCTTACAACCATTTTGAAAGGAAGTGAGTAGCTGTCTGTCGAAAGCCCTTGGGTCACAGATTAAGGTACGCCTTGAGTTAGTTATATCTGGAAGACTCGACTTACAAGGTAAGGGCACGGACGACGCTGCCAAGCTTATTTTTTATTCTGTACTTTTGGCACGACGAGAGATCTGTAAATTGTGGGTCTCTCCGGTTCGCCTATAGTGGCAGATTGGCTGCGTGCCATGAGATACTAGCGAGATTTGGTATTTCGGATCAGACGAAAAAGAGATATACATTTTGGACTCCTTTTTTTACTTGTTTTGGGTGAGAATGGGGGGGGGGTTGGGATTTTTTGATGTTTGGTTCGCACAAAGCATAAATCCAATGATAAAGCCTTAGCTTCCCTCTGCTGGTAAGACCTTTCTTGTTGTCAAGGAGATGTAGGGTCGGGCCTGATGTGCTGCAGAAGTGGACCCCTTAAATTTTACCAGGCTTGTCCTGGATGGGAGTTGCTACGGCTAGGCGCGCTATTGGACCTCCCCCCCTCTCTATCACCAGCAAATAAGGTGGAAAGCCCAGGGTGGTCAAGTTGAGTTATGGGCAGCGAAAAGGCAAATGAGGATAAAATAAAAAAGAAAAAAAGAAAAAGAAAACTGCTTGATATTGTTGCACATGTGTTTGATTGTAAAATAGGCAACAATTCTTCCTGATGTTTTTGAAGCTTTCTGATGCTTGGTGCACATGTTTTCTGGTTGTGTTTGGACAACAACTCTCCTTGTATTTTGAAATTGACTGATTTTGGTTGTGCACTTCTTTGGCAGTAGTAAGTGGTCATTCGATAACATTGTAAAGTGCCAAGGACTATATGTAAAGTGCGCATTTCCTGATATTGTTGTGCGCAATTGCGTTTTAGTGCGCCATTCTTAAAGTTGCTGGATATTTTGGGCAGCATTTTAAGGCACAGTTGCTTAGTGTGTTTTCAAACAGGCTTGGATTGAACTCTGGAAACATATTTGGAAACGTCTTTGGAAAAATCTTATGCACAATCAGGTGAGATCATAAGGTGTTACAAAAGAACAAATATACTATGTGAATTCATAAAATAGAATACACAATACAAATTCCTGTTTTATATTCATAGAAACCTGTAAATACATTTTTTAAATACTTATTGAGAGACAAACTGTTTGAAGCACCATCACGCCTAAAAGGTAATCAAAAGTAGTATTTATTATTATTATTATTATTTAATTTTATAGAGCGCGTAGTCACCCATAAGTATCCCAGCGCTAAAATCAGTACAACTAGGAGTCAGCAAGGGAAGGGGAGAGACCGTTTAAGGGAAGAGGTGGGTTTTCAATTGCTTCCTGAACCGTAGGTAGTTGGATTCGGTTCTCAGGTAGTGCGGTAAGGCGTTCCAGAGACGTGCGGTGTGAACCAAGAAACGTCTTCCTCCTGTTCGGGTCTTCTTAATTCTGGGGGTGACAATGAGGTGTTCCTGGTCGGAGCGGAGGGATCTAGGGGCTTTGTATGGTTTGATAATTTTTTTTAGGCTTGGGGGACCATTGTTTTGGAGCAGTCTGTGTGCTAGGCAGAGGGCCTTGAACATCACGCGTTCTCTAACCGGAAGCCAATGGAGACACTTCAGCGCTGGTTTGGCTGAGGCTCTGGCCGGGGTGTTAGTAAGGATCCGGGCAGCTGCATTTTGGACCCTTTGTAGTTTATTCAGGGTTGCCTCTGGGGCCCCTAAGTAGATGGAATTACTAAAGTCGAGCCTAGAAAGAATCAGTCCTTGGATCAGCAGTTTTTGAGAGTTGTGGGGGAGTAGGGGCAGGATCTTTCGAATTGACCTGAGCAGTCCGAAACACGTACCGGCTACCTTTTTTGCCTGTGTTGCAAAAGATAATTCCTTATCGAGCCAGACACCCAGGCTTTTTACCTCTGGTTTCGGATCTGGGATCGGGCCTAAACAGGGTGGCCAGATGTTATGAAGTGAAGTGGGTCCCTTCTGGCCAAGGAGGAGAATGTCAGTCTTTGAGCCGTTGAGTTTCAGAGACGATCTATTCATCCATCCTTGTATCTGCGTCAGACAGTTGTAAAGGTCCGCAGGTTTTTGTTTCGGATGAGAAAGGGACATCACTAACTGAGTGTCATCGGCATAGCTGATGATGCTCACTTCGAACGGGATAACAACCTCCTCCAATGGGGACATGTAGATGTTAAATAATGTGGGGCTCAGGGAGGAGCCCTGAGGCACGCCACATTGGAGGGGAGTGTCGGAGGAGCAGGTGTTGTTCTCCCAGATTTGAAAGGAGCGTTGACTCAAAAAGGAGGATATCCAGGACAGAGCAGTTCCTTCCACACCGACGCTCATGAGTCGTTGGATGAGGAGCTGATGGTTGACGGTGTCGGAGGCCGCAGTGAGGTCGAGGAGGATCACTGCCACTGATCCTCCTTCGTCTAAGAGTGCTCTGGCCTCCTCCACCGCCATGAGAAGGGCAATGTCGGTGCCCTGCCCGGGGCGGAAACCCGTCTGCGAGTTTTTTAGACGGTTGTTGTTCTCCAAAAATTGTGACAGCTTTCTGTTCACCATTTTTTCCGCGATCTTGCTGGTTCCCGGGAGGAGGGAGATTGGTCTATAGTTTGCCAGGTCGACAGGTTCAAGGGAGGGTTTTTTTAGAAGTGCCTTGACGACTGCCGCCTTCCAGCTAGGGGGGACGACTCCTTGTTGAAGGGAGGCGTTGATGAGGTGAGTGAGAGAAGGGGCGATCGAGGGTGCTACCTTTTTGAGAATACGTAAAGGGGCAGGGTCCCTGGGAGATCCGCTTTTAATAACTTGCAGCGTATCTTCGACTTCTTCTACTGTCACTTGTCCCCAGGAAGTGATGCATGGGAGGGTAGGAGAGTTGCTGGCTTCTCTCTCCTCGCTCGAACTAGTAGGTGGAATAGAGTCGAGGATTTTTTGGATTTTCTCCTTGAAGAAATTAGCCAGCTTGTGGCACTTTTCCTCATCAGCTTTGGGGTCTGGTGGGTCTCTCGGTCCCGAGTCAGGGACTTTGAGGAGTTCTTTTAAAATGGTAAAAGATTCTTTACTGGAGCTAGCGGAGTGTTCTATTCTCTCTTGGAAGAATAGACTTTTGGTTTTGCGGAGGGCGGTTTTGTAAATTTGTGAGGCGGTGTGATAGGCTTCCTTATTTTTGTTAGATTTGTCCTTCCTCCAAAAGCGTTCTGATCTCTTGCATTCCTGTCTCAGAGATTTGAGCCCCGGAGTATACCAGGGAGCGGGAGCCACTCTTCTTATGTGTTTAAGAGTGGTGGTTTTCGGGAGGAGTTGGTCTAGTGAAGATGTGAGCCAGGAATTGAATTGTTCGTCGGCCGTGACCGGATCCATGGAGAGGGCAGGTGTCGAATCTGAGAGTAAGCTGGCCCACTCTGCCGGTTCAAGCTTGTGCCAACGTCGGTCCGTCACTCGGATTTTGGGGGGTTGGGGGAGTGCTGTGGCAAGGTCCCAGGAGATGGGAACAAGAAAGTGGTCTGACCACGGAAGGGGGATGGGGGGATCTGAGGTGATATCCCAAATATTGGTCAGGACGGGGTCCAGAAGGTGTCCTTTGTCGTGGGTGGGTTCGTTGTTGATAAGTCGGATGTTAAATGACCTAAGGTCCTGCAGGAGATCCAAAGCTAAGGGATCGGTGGGGTCGTTAAGGTGAAGGTTGAGATCGCCCACGAGGAGGAAGTTCGAGGCAGAGGAGGCTGATTGTGATACCATGTCAATGAGGGCGTTGAGGAAATTCCCTGTTGTCCCCGGAGGGCGATAAATCAACAGTCCTGAGATGGAGTGTGTCGGGGAGATTTGAAGGGCGAAATGGCAGCTTTCGCAGTCTGCAATGTTGGCGTTGCTAGTCCTACAGGCGAGATGTTCTCTGTGGATAATTGCCAGCCCCCCTCCTCTCCCTTTAGGTCTATGTAAAGTTTGAATGAGGTAGCCTGGGGGAAGGGCAATGACAATATCCGAGTCCGTGCTAGCAGAGAGCCAAGTTTCTGTGAGAAACAGCGCGTCCAGGCCATGATCCTGTATCAACAAGTTGATTTCGTGCGCATGCTTAGGGAGGGAGCGGCAGTTAAGGAGGCCACTCTGAAGCCCCGGCTTTCCCAAGCCTTGTTCGGCTGGGTTACATCGTACACAGTTGGCGAAGGGTTTACCTTCAGTGTGGACGTAGTGACAGTCCTGCTTTTTTTCCTTGCGAAGGGCTCGAAGCATGTCACTTGTATACACCACACGTTTCTGCAGCGGATCCGGCAGAGTTCCTGGGCCTGGGGCCGGCTGGGCCCGAACGGGCCCAGACGGGCTTGCCTTTGGCGCGCCTTCGGCGCGCTGACGGCGCGCCCGCTGCGCCCGTCCGCTGCGCGTCCGGGTGTTACACATAGTTTTATGCAGAGAAAAGAACGTAGTGAGGTGTGGCCTGGAGAAGTGGGCGTGGCCTGTGAGCAGGCTCGCTCGCTGATGGCGGTGCTTGCAATTTCCTACCCCGTGGCAGCGTTCAGATCGGCTGCACGGGTAATTAGTAACAGGATGAGTGCCCCAACCAGCCTGGCAGGTGAGGGAAAGAAGCGTAAATTTTTAAAATCAATTCACACACAATATTTTTAAAAATGACACAATTTCAAACAGAGCTCCCGGCTGTGCCTCAGGAGTACAGATTCTGGGAAGGGCTGGGCGTCGGCGCTTTATATAATCAAAGGGGGCGTGGCCTGGAGAAGTGGGCGTGGCCTTTATATAATCAAAGGGGGCGCGGCCTGGAGAAGTGGGCGTGGCCTGTGAGCAGGCTCGCTCGCTGATGGCGGTGCTTGCAATTTCCTACCCCGTGGCAGCGTTCAGATCGGCTGCACGGGTAATTAGTAACAGGATGAGTGCCCTAACCAGCCTGGCAGGTGAGGGAAAGAAGCGTAAATTTTTAAAATCAATTCACACACAATATTTTTAAAAATGACACAATTTCAAACAGAGCTCCCGGCTGTGCCTCAGGAGTACAGATTCTGGGAAGGGCTGGGCGTCGGCACTTTATATAATCAAAGGGGGCGTGGCCTGGAGAAGTGGGCGTGGCCTGTGGGCAGGCTCGCTTTATATAATCAAAGGGGGCGTGGCCTGGAGAAGTGGGCGTGGCCTGTGAGCAGGCTCGCTCGCTGATGGCGGTGCTTGCAATTTCCTACCCCGTGGCAGCGTTCAGATCGGCTGCACGGGTAATTAGTAACAGGATGAGTGCCCCAACTAGCCTGACAGGTGAGGGAAAGAAGCGTAAATTTTTAAAATCAATTCACACACAATATTTTTAAAAATGACACAATTTCAAACAGAGCTCCCGGCTGTGCCTCAGGAGTACAGATTCTGGGAAGGGCTGGGCGTCGGCGCTTTATATAATCAAAGGGGGCGTGGCCTGAAGAAGTGGGCGTGGCCTGTGGGCAGGCTCGCTTTATATAATCAAAGGGGGCATGGCCTGGAGAAGTGGGCGTGGCCTGTGAGCAGGGTCGCTCGCTGATGGCGGTGCTTGCAATTTCCTACCCCGTGACAGCGTTCAGATCGGCTGCACGGGTAATTAGTAACAGGATGAGTGCCCCAACCAGCCTGGCAGGTGAGGGAAAGAAGCGTAAATTTTTAAAATCAATTCACACACAATATTTTTAAAAATGACACAATTTCAAACAGAGCTCCCGGCTGTGCCTCAGGAGTACAGATTCTGGGAAGGGCTGGGCGTCGGCGCTTTATATAATCAAAGGGGGCGTGGCCTGGAGCAGTGGGCATGGCCTTTATATAATCAAAGGGGGCGTGGCCTGGAGATGTGGGCGTGGCCTGTGAGCAGGCTCGCTCGCTGATGGCGGTGCTTGCAATTTCCTACCCCGTGGCAGCGTTCAGATCGGCTGCACGGGTAATTAGTAACAGGATGAGTGCCCCAACCAGCCTGGCAGGTGAGGGAAAGAAGCGTAAATTTTTAAAATCAATTCACACACAATATTTTTAAAAATGACACAATTTCAAACAGAGCTCCCGGCTGTGCCTCAGGAGTACAGATTCTGGGAAGGGCTGGGCGTCGGCGCTTTATATAATCAAAGGGGGCGTGGCTTGGAGAAGTGGGCGTGGCCTGTGGGCAGGCTCGCTTTATATAATCAAAGGGGGCGTGGCCTGGAGAAGTGGGCGTGGCCTGTGAGCAGGCTCGCTCGCTGATGGCGGTGCTTGCAATTTCCTACCCCGTGGCAGCGTTCAGATCGGCTGCACGGCTAATTAGTAACAGGATGAGTGCCCCAACCAGCCTGGCAGGTGAGGGAAAGAAGCGTAAATTTTTAAAATCAATTCACACACAATATTTTTAAAAATGACACAATTTCAAACAGAGCTCCCGGCTGTGCCTCAGGAGAACAGATTCTGGGAAGGGCTGGGCGTCGGCGCTTTATATAATCAAAGGGGCGTGGCCTGGAGAAGTGGCGTGGCCTGTGGGCAGGCTTGCTTTATATAATCAAAGGGGGCGTGGCCTGGAGAAGTGGGCGTGGCCTGTGAGCAGGCTCGCTCGCTGATGGCGGTGCTTGCAATTTCCTACCCCGTGGCAGCGTTCAGATCGGCTGCATGGGTAATTAGTAACAGGATGAGTGCCCCAACCAGCCTGGCAGGTGAGGGAAAGAAGCGTAAAATTTTAAAATCAATTCACACACAATATTTTAAAAAATGACACAATTTCAAACAGAGCTCCCGGCTGTGCCTCAGGAGTACAGATTCTGGGAAGGGCTGGGCGTCGGCGCTTTATATAATCAAAGGGGGCGTGGCCTGGAGAAGTGGGCGTGGCCTTTATATAATCAAAGGGGGCGTGGCCTGGGGAAGTGGGAGTGGCCTGTGAGCAGGCTCGCTCGCTGATGGCGATGCTTGCAATTTCCTACCCCGTGGCAGCGTTCAGATCGGCTGCACGGGTAATTAGTAACAGGATGAGTGCCCCAACCAGCCTGGCAGGTGAGGGAAAGAAGCGTAAAATTTTAAAATCAATTCACACACAATATTTTTAAAAATGACACAATTTCAAACAGAGCTCCCGGCTGTGCCTCAGGAGTACAGATTCTGGGAAGGGCTGGGCGTCGGCACTTTATATAATCAAAGGGGGCGTGGCCTGGAGAAGTGGGCGTGGCCTGTGGACAGGCTCGCTTTATATAATCAAAGGGGGCGTGGCCTGGAGAAGTGGGCGTGGCCTGTGAGCAGGCTCGCTCGCTGATGGCGGTGCGTGGAATTTCCTACCCCGTGGCAGCGTTCAGATCGGCTGCACGGGTAATTAGTAACAGGATGAGTGCCCCAACCAGCCTGACAAGTGAGGGAAAGAAGCGTAAATTTTTAAAATCAATTCACACACAATATTTTTAAAAATGACATAATTTCAAACAGAGCTCCCGGCTGTGCCTCAGGAGTACAGATTCTGGGAAGGGCTGGGCGTTGGCGCTTTATATAATCAAAGGGGGCGTGGCCTGAAGAAGTGGGCGTGGCCTGTGGGCAGGCTCGCTTTATATAATCAAAGGGGGCATGGCCTGGAGAAGTGGGCGTGGCCTGTGAGCAGGCTCGCTCGCTGATGGCGGTGCTTGCAATTTCCTACCCCGTGACAGCGTTCAGATCGGCTGCACGGGTAATTAGTAACAGGATGAGTGCCCCAACCAGCCTGGCAGGTGAGGGAAAGAAGCGTAAATTTTTAAAATCAATTCACACACAATATTTTTAAAAATGACACAATTTCAAACAGAGCTCCCGGCTGTGCCTCAGGAGTACAGATTCTGGGAAGGGCTGGGCGTCGGCGCTTTATATAATCAAAGGGGGCGTGGCCTGGAGAAGTGGGCGTGGCCTGTGGGCAGGCTCGCTTTATATAATCAAAGGGGGCGTGGCCTTGAGAAGTGGGCGTGGCCTGTGAGCAGGCTCGCTCGCTGATGGCGGTGCTTGCAATTTCCTACCCCGTGGCAGCGTTCAGATCGGCTGCACGGGTAATTAGTAACAGGATGAGTGCCCCAACCAGCCTGGCAGGTGAGGGAAAGAAGCGTAAATTTTTAAAATCAATTCACACACAATATTTTTAAAAATGACACAATTTCAAACAGAGCTCCCGGCTGTGCCTCAGGAGTACAGATTCTGGGAAGGGCTGGGCGTCGGCGCTTTATATAATCAAAGGGGGCGTGGCCTGGAGAAGTGGGTGTGGCCTTTATATAATCAAAGGGGGCGTGGCCTGGAGAAGTGGGCGTGGCCTGTGAGCAGGCTCGCTCGCTGATGGCGGTGCTTGCAATTTCCTACCCCGTGGCAGCGTTCAGATCGGCTGCACGGGTAATTAGTAACAGGATGAGTGCCCCAACCAGCCTGGCAGGTGAGGGAAAGAAGCGTAAATTTTTAAAATCAATTCACACACAATATTTTTAAAAATGACACAATTTCAAACAGAGCTCCCGGCTGTGCCTCAGGAGTACAGATTCTGGGAAGGGCTGGGCGTCGGCACTTTATATAATCAAAGGGGGCGTGGCCTGGAGAAGTGGGCGTGGCCTGTGGGCGGGCTCGCTTTATATAATCAAAGGGGGCGTGGCCTGGAGAAGTGGGCGTGGCCTGTGAGCAGGCTCGCTCGCTGATGGCGGTGCTTGGAATTTCCTACCCCGTGGCAGCGTTCAGATCGGCTGCACGGGTAATTAGTAACAGGATGAGTGCCCCAACCAGCCTGACAGGTGAGGGAAAGAAGCGTAAATTTTTAAAATCAATTCACACACAATATTTTTAAAAATGACACAATTTCAAACAGAGCTCCCGGCTGTGCCTCAGGAGTACAGATTCTGGGAAGGGCTGGGCGTCGGCGCTTTATATAATCAAAGGGGGCGTGGCCTGAAGAAGTGGGCGTGGCCTGTGGGCAGGCTCGCTTTATATAATCAAAGGGGGCATGGCCTGGAGAAGTGGGCGTGGCCTGTGAGCAGGCTCGCTCGCTGATGGCGGTGCTTGCAATTTCCTACCCCGTGACAGCGTTCAGATCGGCTGCACGGGTAATTAGTAACAGGATGAGTGCCCCAACCAGCCTGGCAGGTGAGGGAAAGAAGCGTAAATTTTTTAAATCAATTCACACACAATATTTTTAAAAATGACACAATTTCAAACAGAGCTCCCGGCTGTGCCTCAGGAGTACAGATTCTGGGAAGGGCTGGGCGTCAGCGCTTTATATAATCAAAGGGGGCGTGGCCTGGAGAAGTGGGCGTGGCCTGTGGGCAGGCTCGCTTTATATAATCAAAGGGGGCGTGGCCTTGAGAAGTGGGCGTGGCCTGTGAGCAGGCTCGCTCGCTGATGGCGGTGCTTGCAATTTCCTACCCCGTGGCAGCGTTCAGATCGGCTGCACGGGTAATTAGTAACAGGATGAGTGCCCCAACCAGCCTGGCAGGTGAGGGAAAGAAGCGTAAATTTTTAAAATCAATTCACACACAATATTTTTAAAAATGACACAATTTCAAACAGAGCTCCCGGCTGTGCCTCAGGAGTACAGATTCTGGGAAGGGCTGGGCGTCGGCGCTTTATATAACCAAAGGGGGCGTGGCCTGGAGAAGTGGGCGTGGTCTTTATATAATCAAAGGGGGCGTGGCCTGGAGAAGTGGGCGTGGCCTGTGAGCAGGCTCGCTCGCTGATGGCGGTGCTTGCAATTTCCTACCCCGTGGCAGCGTTCAGATCGGCTGCACGGGTAATTAGTAACAGGATGAGTGCCCCAACCAGCCTGGCAGGTGAGGGAAAGAAGCGTAAATTTTTAAAATCAATTCACACACAATATTTTTAAAAATGACACAATTTCAAACAGAGCTCCCGGCTGTGCCTCAGGAGTACAGATTCTGGGAAGGGCTGGGCGTCGGCACTTTATATAATCAAAGGGGGCGTGGCCTGGAGAAGTGGGCGTGGCCTGTGGGCAGGCTCGCTTTATATAATCAAAGGAGGCGTGGCCTGGAGAAGTGGGCGTGGCCTGTGAGCAGGCTCGCTCGCTGATGGCGGTGCTTGCAATTTCCTACCCCGTGGCAGCGTTCAGATCGGCTGCACGGGTAATTAGTAACAGGATGAGTGCCCCAACCAGCCTGGCAGGTGAGGGAAAGAAGCGTAAATTTTTAAAATCAATTCACACACAATATTTTTTAAAATGACACAATTTCAAACAGAGCTCCCGGCTGTGCCTCAGGAGTACAGATTCTGGGAAGGGCTGGGCGTCGGCGCTTTATATAATCAAAGGGGGCGTGGCTTGGAGAAGTGGGCGTGGCCTGTGGGCAGGCTCGCTTTATATAATCAAAGGGGGCGTGGCCTGGAGAAGTGGGCGTGGCCTGTGAGCAGGCTCGCTCGCTGATGGCGGTGCTTGCAATTTCCTACCCCGTGGCAGCGTTCAGATCGGCTGCACGGGTAATTAGTAACAGGATGAGTGCCCCAACCAGCCTGGCAGGTGAGGGAAAGAAGCGTAAATTTTTAAAATCAATTCACACACAATATTTTTAAAAATGACACAATTTCAAACAGAGCTCCCGGCTGTGCCTCAGGAGTACAGATTCTGGGAAGGGCTGGGCGTCGGCGCTTTATATAATCAAAGGGGCGTGGCCTGGAGAAGTGGCGTGGCCTGTGGGCAGGCTCGCTTTATATAATCAAAGGGGGCGTGGCCTGGAGAAGTGGGCGTGGCCTGTGAGCAGGCTCGCTCGCTGATGGCGGTGCTTGCAATTTCCTACCCCGTGGCAGCGTTCAGATCGGCTGCACGGGTAATTAGTAACAGGATGAGTGCCCCAACCAGCCTGGCAGGTGAGGAAAAGAAGCGTAAATTTTTAAAATCAATTCACACACAATATTTTTAAAAATGACACAATTTCAAACAGAGCTCCCGGCTGTGCCTCAGGAGTACAGATTCTGGGAAGGGCTGGGCGTCGGCGCTTTATATAATCAAAGGGGGCGTGGCCTGGAGAAGTGGGCGTGGCCTGTGGGCAGGCTCGCTTTATATAATCAAAGGGGGTGTGGCCTGGAGAAGTGGGCGTGGCCTGTGAGCAGGCTCGCTCGCTGATGGCGGTGCTTGCAATTTCCTACCCCGTGGCAGCGTTCAGATCGGCTGCACGGGTAATTAGTAACAGGATGAGTGCCCCAACCAGCCTGGCAGGTGAGGGAAAGAAGCGTAAATTTTTAAAATCAATTCACACACAATATTTTTAAAAATGACACAATTTCAAACAGAGCTCCCGGCTGTGCCTCAGGAGTACAGATTCTGGGAAGGGCTGGGCGTCGGCGCTTTATATAATCAAAGGGGGCGTGGCCTGGAGAAGTGGGCGTGGCCTGTGGGCAGGCTCGCTTTATATAATCAAAGGGGGCATGGCCTGGAGAAGTGGGCGTGGCCTGTGAGCAGGCTCGCTCGCTGATGGCGGTGCTTGCAATTTCCTACCCCGTGGCAGCGTTCAGATCGGCTGCACGGGTAATTAGTAACAGGATGAGTGCCCCAACCAGCCTGGCAGGTGAGGAAAAGAAGCGTAAATTTTTAAAATCAATTCACACACAATATTTTTAAAAATGACACAATTTCAAACAGAGCTCCCGGCTGTGCCTCAGGAGTACAGATTCTGGGAAGGGCTGGGCGTCGGCGCTTTATATAATCAAAGGGGGCGTGGCCTGGAGAAGTGGGCGTGGCCTGTGGGCAGGCTCGCTTTATATAATCAAAGGGGGTGTGGCCTGGAGAAGTGGGCGTGGCCTGTGAGCAGGCTCGCTCGCTGATGGCGGTGCTTGCAATTTCCTACCCCGTGGCAGCGTTCAGATCGGCTGCACGGGTAATTAGTAACAGGATGAGTGCCCCAACCAGCCTGGCAGGTGAGGGAAAGAAGCGTAAATTTTTAAAATCAATTCACACACAATATTTTTAAAAATGACACAATTTCAAACAGAGCTCCCGGCTGTGCCTCAGGAGTACAGATTCTGGGAAGGGCTGGGCGTCGGCGCTTTATATAATCAAAGGGGGCGTGGCCTGGAGAAGTGGGCGTGGCCTGTGGGCAGGCTCGCTTTATATAATCAAACGGGGCATGGCCTGGAGAAGTGGGCGTGGCCTGTGAGCAGGCTCGCTCGCTGATGGCGGTGCTTGCAATTTCCTACCCCGTGGCAGCGTTCAGATCGGCTGCACGGGTAATTAGTAACAGGATGAGTGCCCCAACCAGACTGGCAGGTGAGGGAAAGAAGCGTAAATTTTTAAAATCAATTCACACACAATATTTTTAAAAATGACACAATTTCAAACAGAGCTCCCGGCTGTGCCTCAGGAGTACATATTCTGGGAAGGGCTGGGCGTCGGCGCTTTATATAATCAAAGGAGGCGTGGCCTGGAGAAGTGGGCGTGGCCTGTGGGCAGGCTCGCTTTATATAATCAACGGGGGCGTGGCCTGGAGAAGTGGGCGTGGCCTGTGAGCAGGCTCGCTCGCTGATGGCGGTGCTTGCAATTTCCTACCCTGTGGCAGCGTTCAGATCGGCTGCACGGGTAATTAGTAACAGGATGAGTGCCCCAACCAGCCTGGCAGGTGAGGGAAAGAAGCGTAAATTTTTAAAATCAATTCACACACAATATTTTTAAAAATGACACAATTTCAAACAGAGCTCCCGGCTGTGCCTCAGGAGTACAGATTCTAGTAGTCTACAGAGTTTTTTAGGGCATTTTGTACTTATCTGCCTCTGTATATTTTAGGGAAAGTTAAGAGTGGTTCGATGTGTCAAATTCCAGAACCTGGCTGGCCCAGGCGGCACACACCCTCTTCTTGGCAAAGCGTGAAGAGTAGCAGTCTCTCTCTTGTCTCTCATCCCAAATCCCCTTCCCTCTTTGGGCACCTGCCAGGGCTTCTGTTTTTTGGTCAGCAGCACTGAGAGGTGTTCAGGGGGTGTTGAGGAACTTCATCGTCCCTGCAGATGGACCTGGCTTTCAGGTGAGTGTCTGGACTCACGTATGACATAAAGCCAAGCCACAAAAACTAAGTCTGCCTGGACGATGGACATCACCACAGACGAAAACACCATGACAGTACAAGATTTGTCTAGAATAGTTTTGAGTTTACAGCAGGAAGTCACCTCATTAAAACAAGAAAACCACAATCTACACTGCGAGTTGCAACGATATAAGCCATGAGAAAACCCTTGGGATAACACCCCAGTCAAAACCAAACCAGTGGTTCAACCGCAGCGCTTTATGTTCACCCCATTGGCTACAGAGGGAGCAGGGGCGGCCCAACCCGTGAATGTCAATGTCACCACTCCTACTCCAGTTCCATTGGCTCCCCCTGAATGGTTCTTTGGAGACCAGACAAAGTTTAGCATTTTTATGAATCAACGCCAGTTACATTTCCTCTGTAAACCTGCAGCTTTTCCTGATGAAGCCTCAAAAGTGGCGTTTGTCCTATCCTATCTAGGTGGCACGGCGGCCCCATGGTCAATACCATTCGTAGAAAGGGATGACCAGATTTTACATAACTTTCACTATTTTAAGGAAACAATGCAAAAGCTTTTTGCAAGGCACCAGTTTATACAGGCAAGCGACAATGAGCTGCTGAACCTGCGTTAGGGCAATAAGGATTTATTGTCTTATATCACGTCCTTTAATAGGCTAATTGCTGAGACACAATGGCCAGATGATAAAAGAACATCACTTTTCTATCGTGGCCTTCGAGAGGACTTAAAAGATGTTTTGGCGCAAATTGTTGACTTGCCATCCGATTGTGTTGAATTTATTGACTTAGTGGTACGGTTGGATCATCGCCTCGGAGAAAGGAAGAATGAAAAGACTTGTGGCGACATTCCCAGAGTCGTTGTAGTTAAACATGAGAAAAAAGACACATCCAATGCCAATACTTCGGCCGATCATACCGAGCCCATGCAGATTGGGGGACTTAGGGGGCCTTTGTCCAAGGAGGAAAAAGATAGGAGACGTTGCCTTAATCTTTGTTTATATTGCGGGAAGTCTGGGCATTTCGCCCGGGATTTTTTGAGTAAAAATGCCCCCAAAAAGGCAGTCGCTGTTATTGACTCCCCTCTTCCCATCGTTGAAACTAAGCAGTTGGTAAACTTCCAGGCCCAATAAGGATTGAGGCCCCCTTATCGAGCACAGACAACAAATTGGCCTCTTGCCATCATTTAGGAAACGCTATGACTGCTGCACCTCGTCATTTAACCTTAATAGTTACCTTGCTCTTTTCTACCTAGACCAGAAAAGTTATTCCCATACTGTTGGATTCTGGAGCTACCGGAAATTTTCTGGACATAGGTTTAGCTAAAACCTTAAACATTCCAACTGTCAAGAAAGAGGTTCCAGAGCCTGTGCCTGCTGTAGACGGCTCAGAATTATCTTCTGGTTTAATACTATTTCAGACCTCTCCAGTAACCATGATCTGTGCTGATGGACACACCGAACAGATGCATTTTGATCTTATTGACACCCCTGTCAATATTGGGTATAGCATGGCTCCAATTACACAATCCTAAAATTGATTGGCGCAAACGCACAGTGACATTGGATTCCGCACATTGTTGGCAGAAATGCTATTCCACTGATCAGCATCCACAAACTCCCTTGCACTGTGCCTCCATAGTGGACAACCCAGCTTTGATACAAGCGGAGGAATCCGAAATCACCTTACCAAAACAATACGGTGACTTTAATGATGTGTTCTCTGAACAACAGGCAACCCAGTTACCACCCCACCGGTCGTACGACTGCCGTATTGATTTGCTCCCTGGAGCCTCTCTACCGTGCATTCGTGTGTATGCCTTTTCTGAGCCTGAGACCCAATATTTGGGCGAATACTTGGACGACTTATTACTAAAGGGGTTTATTAGACATTCTACATCCCTCGTTAGTTCGCCACTCTTCTTCATCCCTCAAAAGGATAAAGAACTTTGCGCCTGCATAGACTATTGCGCCTTAAACAAGGTGACAGTAAAAAACTGTTATCCACTCCCATTAATTCTGGTATTATTAGATCAGGTACGGCATTCTACTATTTTTAACAAATTAGACCTGAGAGGTGCATACCACCTAATTAGAGGAAAAGATGGGGATGAGTGGAAGACCGCATTTAGGACTAAATTCGGTCTTTTTGAATGTACAGTGATGCCCTTTGGTTTGTGTAATGCTCCTGCAGAGTTTCAGTTTTTCATCAATGATGTGCTGCAGAATTTCCTGGATGTCTTTGTAATAGTTTACTTAGATGATATCCTGATCTTTTCATCAACAACGAAGAACATATTGAGCATGTCCGCACTGTGTTACAACGGCTAGGAGTCCATCAACTATTTGCTAAGTTAGAGAAATGCGTCTTTCACGCTACCCGCATTGAGTTTTTGGGTTACGTAATATCTCCCAAAGGTATAGCTATGTATGATTCCAAGGTTCATGCCATTTTGAAATGGGAAACACCCGGCTCTTTAAATGATATCCAGAGGTTTTTGGGTTTCACCAATTTTATCGGCGGTTTATCCCTCAGTTCTCCTCCGTTGTTTCTCCCATTACTCACCTTCTCAAGAAGGGGGTTACTTTTCATTGGTCCTCAGCAGCAGAAGAAGCATTCCAGAAAACTCAAGCAGGCCTTTACTGAAGCCCCACTGTTACATCACCCAGATCCTTAACAACCCTTCAATGTGGAGGCCGACACATCTCAAGTTGCTGATGGAGGTATTTTGTCCCAGAGAGATCCTACATCAAGACATCTACATCCAGTGGCCTATTTTTCTAAAAAACTCTTGCCTACTGAACAAAATTATACGGTGGCAGAACGAGAACTCTTAGCCATCAAACTTGCCTTTCATGAGTGGCGCCACCATTTGCTAGGAGCCTGTCACACTACAACAATTTACTCAGATCACCGTAATTTGCAATTTTATCACAAAGTTAAAGCGCTAACTCCACGACAATTACGTTGGCTATTGTTTTTCAACTAATTTGATTTTGTAATCACATATAGGCCATGAAAAGAACAGCAGAAGGCTGACAAACTATCATGATTATATTTTCCAGCTCCGGACAAGGGTACTGATACGCCTACTGCTATTATCCCAGAACATAAGATCATTGCATTGTGTTCCTCCGACGATTTCATAGAGCAGGTCCAAGTAGCCCAACAAAAAGAGTCCACACCTCCTCATACTTTTGAAAAAAGAGACCTCCTGTATCATGATCACCAGTTGTACATTCCCACAAAGGAGTTGCGTGATACTGTTCTGAATTGACATCATGACTCAGCATTTGCTGGTCATCCAGGTGTAAAGAAAACAGTGAAATTATGCCAGAGAGATTTCTGGTGGCCCAATCTAGCATCAGATGTTGAAAGCTGCGTCAAAACCTGTCCAACCTGTGCACAATCCAAACCTCTCCATGTTGCTCCTGCTGGACTACTCCAATCAATGCCCATCCCACCTGCACCTTGGCATACTATTAGTATGAATTTTATCACGGGTTTACCCACATCAAATGGTTTCTCCATTATATGGGTGTTGGCAGATTATTTAACCTAAATGGCACACTTTGTTCCTTTAACTCCTTCGATGCTCAGGACGAGCTCAGCTCGTCATGAGGCACGGTTGAGCTGTGCTGATGACGAGTTGAGCTCGTCATGAACAATGGGAAAACATAATAGTCAGCATAGGAGGGGAAAACCATAAGCAGCGATGGTGTTAAAGCACATGCTGTCAGCAAAGGAATTAACAGACCTGTTTATACAACGTGGTCAAATTACATGGCTTACCAACAGCAATTGTGTCCGACAGGGGATCACAGTTTGTGTCTAGGTTTTGGCGAAGTTTTAGTTCCTCTATGAAAATTGATGTTTGTCTTTCCTCCGCCTACCATCCTCAAACGGATGGACAGACAGAACGCCTTAACCAGACCTTGGAACAATCATTGCGT
The DNA here is from genome assembly GCF_964263255.1 of Lissotriton vulgaris. NCBI lineage: Eukaryota > Metazoa > Chordata > Amphibia > Caudata > Salamandridae > Lissotriton > Lissotriton vulgaris. The sequence continues at coordinate 770,724,990 of NC_141697.1, forward strand.
TGTCTTCTTGTTACCATGACCAGTGAATGGGATAAGGCGTTACCACTGGCGGAATTTGTGTATAATAATTCAGTTCATGCAGCTACTGGAGTCTCACATTTTTTTGTGTATTCGGTTACCACCCTAGAATGCTCCCACTATTGCAGCCATATGTTGTTAGTCAGGTCCCGGCAGTCCATGAACATCATCGCCACTTAGCACAAATCCAGGCACAAGTTAAGAAACACTTAGAGTCATACCAAAAACAAGTTAAAAAACAAGCGGATGAACATAGGCTGCCAGCCCCACAATATGCAATAGGAGACCAAGTATAGCTTTCAACTGAACATTTGAACAGTGACGGATCTCATAAGTTAAACCCAAAGTATCTGGGACCCTTTATCATTACCAAAATGATCAATCCGGTAACAGTGAAATTAGAGCTCCCATCAGAATGTCGGATTCACCTGTTTTTTCACGTTTCTCTACCATGGCCCTGCTCTCCCTCTACTCGGACAGGACCAACCCCACCCCCAGTGAAGGTACATGGAGAATGGGAGTTTGAAGTAGCCAAAGTTTTGGATTCTAAGAGAATTCGGGGAGTGTTGCATTATTTATTGGCATGGAAAGGGTACAGTACGGAAGACACTTCATGAGAACCTGCCTCTTCTGTTCATGCTCCTCGATTAGTGCGACAATTCCACCAACAAAATCCCTTTAAGCCACGACCACTACCACGACTTTTGAGAGGGAGGACTGTCAGGAACCCCTGTCACGCCATCCACAGAGTCCTCTGCATTGTTCGTCAACACCCATATGGTGTGAATATCATTCATATTGCAGTGTTCCTACAATAAGTATTTTAACCAATGTTTGTTTTTTCTTTAATGTATTTGCTTTGGCAAATGTTTATTCTTTTTGTATGGACCTTGCCAATGCTTGTTAGATATCTGAGGATCAGGGGGTGCAGGTGTAGCTGCTTCAGTTGGTTTAACATGTGAGCTGTAACTGTACTGAGCACATGAATTGAACACGCCCGGCAACACCCAGGATCTTGGCTATATATAGCTTCGATCTGCAGACACCTATTGCTTGGCTTTCTGTTTCCTGCCACAGGCTTTCCTTGGAGCCCCAAGTCATCGGAACCTCAGCTGAAGATAAGGATTTCACCTTGTGACCTCTGCCAGCAGAAATTCTCACTATCTTTGAGCCCTCAGGAGTCAGATAAGAACATTTCTGGGCTCATTTTAAAAGTGCTTCAGAGCTAAGTGTTAAATTGAAGCTTTACATTTTTTGTTGTTATTGTAAATGATCAAGAGCTAAGTGTTCAATTGAAGCTTTACATTTTTTTAATTATTTTAAAAGATCATTAGTGCTATTTAAGTGAAGAACTTAGCTTTTAACTTAATGGTATTGCTTTTGAATGCAATTTGAAAAACTGCTTGATATTGTTGCACATGTGTTTGATTGTAAAATAGGCAACAATTCTTCCTGGTATTTTTGAAGCTTTCTGATGCTTGGTGCATATGTTTTCTGGTTGTGTTTGGACAGCGACTCTCCTTGTATTTTGAAATTGACTGATTTTGGTTGTGCACTTCTTTGGAGTAGTAAGAGGACATTTGATAACATTGTAAAGAGCCAAGGACTATATGTAAAGTTTGCCTTTTCTGATATTGTTGTGCGAAATTGAGTTTTAGTGCGCCATTCTTAAAGTTGCTGAATATTTTGGGCAGCATTTTAATGCACAGTTGCTTAGTGTGTTTTCAAACAGGCTTGGATTGAACTCTGGAAATATATTTGAAAACGTCTTTGGAAAAGTCTTATGCACAATCAGGTGAGATCATAAGGTGTTACAAAAGAATAAATATATTATGTGAATTCATAACATAGAATACACAGTCTAATACAAATTCCTGTTTTATATTCATAGAAACCTGTAAATTCATTTCTTAAAAGCTTATTGAGAGACAAACTGTTTGAAGCGCCATCACGCCTAAAAGGTAATCAAAAGTAGTAGAAGACATAATGTTGGTATTGCTAGTAGTCTAAAGAGTTTTTAGGGCATTCTGTACTTATCTACCTCTATATATTTTAGAAAAAGTTACGAGTGGTTCGCTGTGTCAAATTCCAGAACCTGGCTGACCCAGGCGGCACACACCCTCTTCTTGGCAAAGTGTGAAGAGTAGCAGTCTCTCTCTCTTGTCTCTCATCCCAAATCCCCTTCCCTCTTTGTGCACCTGCCAGGGCTTCTGTTTTTTGGTCAGCAGCACTGAGAGGTGTTCAGGAGGTGTTGAGGAACTTCATCGTCCCTGCAGACGGACCTGGTTTTCAGGTGAGTGGCTGGACTCACATATAACACGCATAAACATGTCAACTTTGTTTCCCCAATATAAAACTGAGAATCAGAGTCGTGGAAACAATAGATATATATTTCACTCAGTCATGCTTCATTTCACCAGAGTTGCAGAGAAATAGACGGGCGTTTTCAATAAAAAGGTTTGATTGAACAGTCTTCTTTCTCAAGCATAGGAAATGAACTGCTTCAATCGTAAAACTGGTTGTAAAATATAATGCATACAGTATAAAGAGAAGAATAAAATAATACTGTAAGAGCATTGTATGGTTCCTAAACCATAGAGAAATACATACATAAATCACAGAGGCTAAAAGTACTCAACTGGTGCTTCTAAAATACGCCTACTCCGGTGTACCTGACCTAAGCTTAGTACGGGGGAAGATGTAAGTGAGGTGTAGCATAAATGTAGTATTCTTTTGCCAAGAATCTGTCCAAGATTTCTCCTAGGGTCTAATCAGCTCCGTACCTTAGTTTGGAATAGAGAAGGTCAGTCTCGGGACTCGATTTCCCAACAACCCGCAAGGGTAGCTTGGAAACACTGGAGCTGGATTTCTCGGCAGGAGAAAAGACAGCGTCTCTCTCAGTGCGTCTGCTGGAGGGTCTGCTTCCTTCGGCACTTGCTGTAGCAGGATGCGTTGGGCAAGTAGATAGTCAAATTGCTCCAAACCATTGTGTCTTCGCTATGGCAAGTGTGGGTATATTTATACCTTGAAGTTGCCGAGTTTGACGTAAAGTTGATGTTCTTACTTGCTGTGTCCATTTTAATGTGTTTTCCATCTATCAGCTTTCCCAGGTTTATAACAAGAATGAGCCATAGCAGGAGAAAAAATACACCTAACCCAATCCAAAATTCAACCCATGGTGCCACCAAATATGTTTTAGCAAGCTCTTGACCAAGTTCTGTTAATTGTTCCTTGAAAGGTTTGTTTGTCTGTGCTGTTTCAGGTTCACTGGGATCCTCAGAAAAGGTATCAAAGTTGATAAAATAGCCAGAGGCAGTTCTGTAAATTGCTGTTATTGCATCCAGACTCTTTGAAATAGCTGGAGTTGCTTGTTCCCTTGACATGGTTGTATAGTCAGATGCTACTTCATTGTAGAAGGGAGGTTCTTGACAAACTGTTATTTGGGTTTCAAGAGGCACAAGTTCCATGGCTTTGTTGCATAGTCCTTTTTTTCTCACCTTAGAATCTTCTTGACGAACTGTTATTTGGGTTTCAAGAGGCACAAGTTCCATGGCTTTGTTGCATAGTCCTTCTTTTCTCACTTTAGAATCTTCAAAGGTGATGAGTCTTTCAGTTTGAACCTCTTGGATGGTAGCAAGATTTGGTCGTCTGCTACATCTTGGGAGCCCACTGGGCCTACTACTTATTATTGGCCACATGGTGTGGTTTTACCAGGTCAATTGCTACAGACCGGTTCTCCTTTCTTCCAGGAAGGGGTGGTAGTAGGATTGTTCTTGATCCGTGGATTGCTAGAGCAGGTACTGGTTTTCTGTAAGAAGGCCCAAATTCCTTCTTGTCTGCTATTTTCTCCCTGACTAGATACCCAACCTTTGGAATCCATACAGGTCTTGCTGGGAAAGGTGGTTTTTCTACAGTGGTCGTTGGCTTTTCACTGGTGTTGCTTAGACTTCCTATTGTTTCATTTAAGTCCTGTAAAACAGCCAAACGATCTTTGATATCGAATGATTTTTGTTCCACCACTGAATTGTGACGATCAAGGTCTTCAACAAACATTCTAGTACCAAAAAGGATTTCATATGGAATGATTCGACCCAGAGAATTTCTTGGCAGTTTATTAACACTACGTTGGACATTTATTAGATATTTGACCCACCCATCACCCGAACCTAATACCTTAGCTGTTATAGATTGTTTTATGTCACAGTTTTTTCTCTCCACAACCGAATTTCGATCAGGATGGAATGAACTCGAAAATCACAATGCAACGCTCAAGCTGGTCATGGCCTTCTTGTAAGCCCTAGAGCTAAAAGCAGGACCCTGGTGAGAATGTAGCGTGCCGATTGGGTATGTGCTGAAAAAGACTCCCAAATCTTTTATAACAGTTTGAGCGCCAGCCGATCGCTGAGGCCACATCCAAATGAATCTTGTGAATGAATCCACTGCAACCATGATGTATTTAAAGTTGCCATCCCTTTGTAAGGGACCACAGTGGTCCAGGTAAACACATGCTAATGGTTTATCTGAAATTAGAAGAGGCCTTTGCGGCGGGCGTTTCACTGTTGTAACTTTCATTTTCTGGCAGATTTCACATTCCAAAACATAGTTTATGGTTAGTTTCCTCATGCACAGCCACCAGTATCATTGTTTTAATAATGAAACTGTGGCAGAAACACCTGCACGTGCAGAGGCAAGACCTTTGTGTGCTGCTAAAATTAGTCCTAACCTGTGTTCCATTTTGGGATTGCTCTATCCCCACTCCAGGGATTCGAGCAAACGGAACATTATTTGCATCAGTTATATATGAGTACTTGAGTGGATAGCCTTTTGGTAGTGTTTTACCACTGTCTTTTATTGAAGCAGTGACTGCTTGCACTATTTCGCTGTTTATTTTCGTTTTTGAACAAGTAATTGCAGCTACGTAAGCCGTTTGCACAGCTGCCTTCGCGGCTTTATCAGCTAATGAATTCCCTTCCACGTGAACTCCATCACGCTGATGACTCAGTGTATGGATCACGTGAGTCTTTTGTAGTTCTTTCTGTAAAAGAACTACTTGTTCCCAAAGCATTTTATGGTTGATTGTGGCACCTTTTACGTCTTTAAAAGCATTCTGAACCCAGTTCTTCAGATATTCATTGTAAGATTGGACGCAGTAATACGAATCGCACACTATGAGTGTGGGGAATTCGCGATCGGTATTTTCAAGCGCCATCCTGAAAGCTTGGAGTTCAGCTTGCAGAGCTGTACAGTCTCCTAGAGATTGAGTTTTTGTGACCATAGGTTGGAATTTACCATTGCACCAGCGACATTTAACAATCGCGCACGCTGCACTATAAGCTTGTTTACCCCCAATTGCGGGCTGTGCTGATCCGTCTGTATAAATTATACAGTCGTAATGTTCTAGAGGTAGAAGTTCAGTAGGCAGAGGACATTCTTGTTCGTATTTGAGAAATTCTTGTGTTTTTAAGTAAGGGTAAAAAAGATATTCAACGTCTGTTGCAGCAAGAGACTTAACCCATTGTATCCATCTTGGATGTAGAGCTTTTGCATTTGGAATGCTTGCCTTTGTCACTGCCTCTAAGGCAGGTACAGGTGTAATGACTTTTATGTGCTTACCCTGTGCGAGGGCTCTCTCCTTTGCTACAGCAGTCTGAACCGCTGTCAGAATTTTTTCTGATGAAGTGAATTTAATTTCGGCTTGTGTGTACAAGTGTGATTTGTGAGCTATTGGTACCTTTTCACCTTCATTAAAGGTTAGGTATGTGAATCCGCATCTCCCTGGGATGATTTGGATTACAAGGTTGCGTACATTGTCGCGTGTTTGTAAGTGTGTTGTTGCCAACATGTCTATTTGCACGGAATGCAAAATTTCTGTGTGTTTTTGAGTCCAATTAGTAGGTTTGAAATCAGGTTTGATTAATTCGTAGAGAGGTTTAACCCTTTCTGCATAATTCAGAATGTAAGTTCTTCCAAAGTTTAGGAATCCTAGAATTGACTGTAAGTTCTTCTGCGTTTTTGGAGGTTGGAGCAGCGCACATTTTTCTAAAAAGTTTGCTGCCTGGCTTTTGCCGGCACTTGAAAGTTTGTATCCTAAGAATAGGACATTTAGGTGGGCAATTCTTGATTTTTTAAAGTTGAATTTATACCCTTCAGAGGCAAATCCAAGTATTATGATGTTCACCCTGTTCACGTGCCTGTCCAATTCATCCTCTCTAAGATAGATGTCATTGACATAAGATAATGCCTCATCATCGTACGTTTGTAGTAACTCTGTTACTCTGGCTGAAAATAATCCAGGTCTGTTCTTGAATCCCTGGGGGAGACAAAAAAGTGTTGTTGTGTCCCCATTATTGAGAAAGCGTTCAAATACCTGCTTTCTGGTGCAATGTTTTGACAGAAGAAACCGTTTGAAATATCTAATGTAGTTTTATATTTTTTGCGAACAATGTTTTTCATCAGTGCTGCACTGTGTGCATTTTGTACTGCAAACGTTTTGCAACAAGAGTTTAAATGTCTGTAGTCCAAAACTAGACGATATGTATTGTCTGGCTTGGAGACAGGAAACAGTGGATTGTTCATTGACGAGGTGCATGTTTCAATCACCCCTTGGTATTCAAGTTGATCTAAGATCTTGCTGACTTGTTTTTTAGCTTCCTGCTTTACTGGATAGTGCATCTGAGCAGTAGGTTGATTTTTCAACTGGATTTTATGGTGAGGAGTTTCCTCATCCCATCCCACATGATTTTTATATAATGCTGGAGCCTGGGCCACAGCCCATTTCCTGGCATATGTATATTTTTTATGAATAGAAATATGATTAGAGAAGGCTGGCATAATTATTTCTTCACCATGTGGGCACTCCCTGACAAATTCAGGTGGTCAGTCTTTTTCAGCCAGAAGGATGTCATAACTCTTAGATAATTTTTCCCAAAAGAGTGCTTTTATTTTTCTAGTTATGTTCCCTCCATCCGGAGTGTTACTTCATATAACTTGTGGGGTACACTAACCCTGGTGTCGGCAGTTTCAACCTGAATGTATTCATTCAGATCCACTATCTCCAGATGATCCTGCGAGCTATGGTGACCTCTGCTGCGCTGTCCAGGATTGTCTGGGTCCACTCCCCGTTCTTGAGTTGTGTCCTCAAGATCCTTGGCATGTCTGATTTTAATACTTGCTACCTTCTTTTTGGAGAATTGAGTTTTCTTATTTTTTTTTGGGAACGTGTTGATCGTCTTTGGACTTCACGCGTTCTTCTTTGGGTTCTGATCGTCCTCTTCTTTCTGATTTCTGCGAGGAAGTCTGAAAGGTATGAGAGGATTGTGTATCAGTATCTTGATATCTATCAGGTTTTCTTAAATTATTCCTATTTCTAAGGTTATACCTTTTTTCAGAGTACTCCTTTTGAGGAGATCTACCTCTAGACTGAGAGCGCTTCTCTTTAGGAATGACTGTCTACTATTTTCCCATTTCTTTTTAGGAGTAGTTAGATTATTTTTGATAAAAACTTTTTCAGGATTTTCTGTTAGTTCAGGCTTCACAGGTTTCCCTCCCAAACTATCTCTTCCTAGTTCTTCATAGGATTTTTCAATAATTCTGGAAAGTTCATACGGTTGCTCAGTAATATCATGTTCTTTTAATTTTTGTCGGATTGCCACTGATGTTGCTTCACCTTTAATGTTAGCTAATAAGATAGCTGAGACCTGTTTAAAATCTTTCAGTAATTTCATACCAAGATTCAAGGCTGGTTCTGGACCGTATTCATTTTTTACCTGTCTCAGAATGTCTGGTATTACCGCCATAGACAGGACACCATGTGTTTTTGTGTAGATTGAAGCAAATACTGTACCCCAAGTTTTCACAGTCCTCTACGAGTGGTGCACTCCCCATGGGTAAACAGGTTGTTAGAATCCTCTGTTTTTCATGAGGTACACTATTGGGAAATACTGCCCCTATTTGAGTAATTTTCTGGGCTAACTAGAATGGAATGTGTTTCCTTTTAGCAGGCAATTTACCAATGACTGATTGTATCATCTGTGATGTGATTTTGTTTGTGTACCCCTGATGAGGGGTGTGTTATGGAATTCTTATAGCAGGTTGGACTGTTAACGTCTGCATGACATATTGTACCAATTGTCTATGTATTTTAAGTAATTGTTTTATCTGAGCTAACAGTTCTACATCTGACATTCTTTCAATGTTAGGATGTGGGGTATAGCTGGCTAGTACCAGCCATGTTGCTCCTGGTCTACCTAGTGGACCGAGCCTGGTAACATGATTTTGATGTTGTAGGGTGCCTTTAAACCAGAGCTGATGCTCTTGGTAAGTTAGTGGAATTTCAACGTCCTCGAAAGGAACGTATTCTGCTGGATTTTCCTCCATCTTGTAGAAGTGGAACACAAGTGTTGTTGGATTTGCTTGTGGAAAGATAATCCATGAATAGAATACCTCTGTCTGCCGATATTCATGTGCCTCTATGACAAATATGACTCTACCACCTCTTTGTGATAGGCCATTTTTTATAAGCTTTATAGCTATTAAGCATGGGCGGAAAATCCGTAACGCTCGCAGATTTTGGGGATTTTCGGTAAATTCGCAATCCGCGAGATTCGCGAATTTCCCGCAAAATCCGCAAATTTGCACGCAGCGGATTTTTTTTCTTTGCCGTGTAAGTTCGCAATTGCGAACATGTAGGTGCGGCGGGCAGCAACAATCTCGCACTCACGAAATTACAAAAATTGGAATTCCGCACAAGAAATCTACTGGCAAGCAGCATAGACCTTCTGAAAATGATTATTTTTATCAGAATAACTCCTCAGGTTGACATTTGCCTGCACTTTTTTTAGATTTGAGGCCTTTTGATTTTCTTTGGATAACTTTTGGATTAGAAATCAACTTTCTCATATAAGCTTGGTGGGGCATTAAAGTTGCTGTAATGCTGCTCTGCAGAAAAACGAGTTTTGCAAAAGTGAAAGCAGGTTGAAAAGTTCAAACTCATCATTAGTAACCGTTCCCTGTAGTGCTTCCTGACAAGGGCCCCTCCAAAGTTCAGTTGCTAGTTGCAACAATTGCTCAGTTGCTAGTTGCAACAATTGTATGACCCTGCTCTGACCCTCACAGCAGGCTCATAGAATAGCTACAAGTAGGCCACAAAGGTCCTGGAAAAAAAAATTGCACTGCAACAGAAAGCAAATTACAGATAAGGATGCAGGTGCCAGACTGGAATTTTAAAACAGTGACACATTAATAAATCAACCCCAAATTAATTCATGTCAGTTGAAGCAGGCAGGTGTGCTTGCTTTTTCCCCCCATAATCTACAGTGATGATGAACCAGAGGGTGGCATAAGGCATTGATGTACCAGAGGGTGGCATGGGTAAAACAGAGGGTGGCAGGGGTGAAACAGAGGGTGCTGGGAACCTATGATGATGAACCAGACATAGAAACAACATAATCGTGACCGTTGCGAGCCGACATGTAAGTTCGCGATTGCGAACTGTTACAAAACCCTCGCGAACTGTCAGAAATCCTTGCGAACACAAAAAAAAAACGCGAGAATTCGCGGATTTTGCGGATTGCAAGTTCGCAAATTCGCAAAATTCGCGAACGCCAGATTCGCAAAATTCGCCCATGGTTAATAGCTATGGCTTTCCGCACATTTTCCGGGATGTTTATAGCATCCACATCGTCATGTCGGAAACCTGTAGTGTCAAAACCTGGTTGGTTTGCATTTACTGCAGTTCCACTGGCCCACATGCATCATTGTGTCATTTTGCATTTCTTAATTTGCGAAAAATAAGGAATCGCAAATTAAGAAGTGCAAAATGCTATGCATCATTTTTTTCGGTATTTCTTTGTGATTGCGGTAAAAATCGCAATTTTTACCGAATCCCAAAGAAATACCGAATTCTTAAGTTAATTTTCGCAATTCCCATTGATTCCTACGGGCCAAAAGGCCCATAGGAGTCAATGCAAATTGCGAGTGGCACTTAGAAAATTTCATGGGTGCAGGGGGGGGGTCCAAAGGACCCCCCATGCACCCCTGAAATGTATTTTTCGCATCATGTTGCACACACACATGTCCTAAGGACATGTGTGTCCGTAACATGAATGTTGGAAAAAAAGCATTTTCAACATTTTAAACACTTTTTCCAAATTTACCGAGTGGTTCAACCACTCGGTAAATTTGGAACCCTAATTGCGAATTTCCACTTGTCAAAGTAATGATGCATTGCTTTTACCAAGTCGCACATCTGCGACTTCTTAAAAGCACCCGCAATTTTAGAACTCGCAACAATGTTGCGAATTCTAAAATTGCTTCATGCATCCCAAAAAGCACTTTTTCATTCGCAAACGGCCGATTTTAAGGAATCGCACCGTTTGCGAATGAAAAAGTGCTTGATGCATGTGGGCCACTGTCCCCAGGATTGTCTTCGTCTGACAGTTTGTTTAAGAAGTATGCAGAGCAAGTTTCCATGAAATAAAGATAAGGTGCAAAATATTTTGGAACACTGTCTCCTTCAACGTTGAACAAAACCAAAACTAATACATAGGATTTTTCGTCCTACTCAGTTTATGGCGGATATTTTATCCTTTAAACCACTACAGACGTGTATTGGAGGATTTACGAGATAAAGGGTTCTCTGTGAAAAGCACGACTGAGTTACTCTAGTATTAGTGTTAAATTAGTGCCTTACCAAACATTGGGCACCATGTAGTGTAGTTCCTATATTCCCAATAGGAATAATATATCCTATAGATTAGATGTAGGAGGTCTACTAGGTCTCTATTGAATATACTAGACTTAATTGTGAGTGCCAGCTAGCTCAGAGTTCACTAGAAACATTCTCGAATTCACAAGAAGGGATTAGTTTCTGACAACCGCATAAATATTACAACTTTTTTCCCCAAGATAAAACTGATCATCAGAGTTGTGGAAACAATAGATATATATTTCACTCAGTCAATCGTGCATGCTTCGTTTCACTGGAGTTGCAGAGAAATAGATAGACGGGTGTTTTCAATAAAACTGTTTCATTGAACAGTCTTGTTTCTCAAGCATAAGAAATGAACTGCTACAATCGTAAAACTGGTTGTAAAATATAACGCATACAGTATAAAGAGTAGAATAAAATAATACTTTAAGAGCATTGTATGGTTCCTAAACCATAGAGAAAACATACATAAATAACAGAGGCTAAAAGTACTCAACTGGTGCTTCTAAAATATGCCTACCCCGGTGTACCTGACCTAAGCTTAGTATGAGGGAAGAAGTAAGTGAGGTGTAGCATAAATGTAGTATTCTTTTGCCAAGAATCTGTCCAAGATTTCTCTTAGGGTATAATCAGCTCCGTACCTTAGTTTGGAATGGAGAAAGTCAGTCTTGGAACTTGATTTCCCAACAACTTGCAAGGGTAGCTTGGAAACACTGGAGCACGATTTTTCGGCAGGAGAAAAGACAGCGTCTCTCTCAGTGCGTCTGCTGGAGGGTCGGCTTCCATCTGCACTTGCTGTAGCAGGATGCGTCGGGCAAGTAGATAGTCGAACTGCTCCTAACCACCGTGTCTTTGCTATGGCAAGTGTGGGTATATTTATACCTTGAAGTTGCAGAGTTTGACGTAAAGGTGGACATAATAATGTCATTAAAGACTCTCAGTTCTTTGAAAACTCCATGAGTTCTTGGACAAGTCAGTTCTCGAGCAAGGGAAAGTCCCTAGCTGCAGAAGCCAAGTTTTCCAAGAAATCGTTGTAAATTTTCGGAACTAGTGGAAATAGCCCTGCCGTAGTTGGACTGCATTTGCTATGCCTAATATGGTTATGATTTCTATGCCTATATACGGATATGGTGATTTATACCTATATAAGGGCATCAATCGAGAAATTTACAATAGTGTCCTAATATTGTTTACAACAGCGGTGCTGCTAAAAAGTGGTATAATTCTGTGTACGCACATATTTCTGCTATTGTTGTGACCTGTGGTGCACCCGCTAACTGCATGGAATTGAATTATAAGAATTATTAGGGTGGGCCTAGGATGGGCAATGTGTTGCACTGCATAAGGATACTGGGGGTGGATGTAGATTAGGATCTTTCCCAAGTGTTACATATTGCTGATGTCATTTGAACATGGTTGAGCCTAGTTTCTAAAAGTGATTTATGCCCAGAAGTACATGATGGTCATGTTGTGTTGACTATAGGTGTGCTGAATACAAACATTTTTTACATACATCGATCAATCATTTGTATAGCGCACTACTCACCCGTGAGGGTCTCAAGGCACGGAGGGGGGAGTGTAACAGCTACAGCTCGAACAGCCAGGTCTTGAGGTGTCTGCTGAAGGTCAGCGGGTCCTGGGTCAGCCGCAGATGTGTGGGGAGGGTGTTCCACGTCTTGGCGGCGAGGTAGGAGAAGGATCTGTCGCCGGTGGTGGTTCTGTGTATGCGTGGGATGGTGGTGAGGGCAAGGTCGGCGGAGTGAAGTTGGCGATTTGGGGTCACTTGAGAAATCCCTTTTGCGATGCTCAAGGTATTTATTGTGAGTGAGTGCTGAACCAATGCTTTACAAATTGCCTGTGTGGTAAGCCTGACTACTAAGTGCCAAAGTACCCAAGGGTAAGTGCAGTTTATACAGCGTGTGTAATCAGCCGCCCCTGATGGGAGTGGCAGGTTCTGCCTGGCTGGGGCATCGTCTTAGCCAACAATGAAGTGCCAGTTCCAACAATGTTCCTAAGCGACTGGCAAGTCGTTGCATTCAGATGACAAAAAGGATGCCTAGTGGTCTTCACCCCTTATAAACCTGTGCTCCTGTCACCTCTTTATGGCCATTTTCGATCACTTATCTGGCAACCTTACCACATGGGAATATCAGTGCAATGGGCTAGAGGCAGTGGCCCTGTCTGGCTATAAACTTTAGGCTGGCCCTTTCCCTCCACGGTGGATTAATTAATGGCACCCTTCCATTTTTTGCTGGGTGCTTGCTCCATAGTACACTCACTTGTGCAATGCTACTGGTCCAACCTGTGCTTGCTTCTTTTCCCCACATACGTAAAGGACACTTCTACTAGGCTGAGAATGAAGCAAGTGTTCTTCACAACAAAACATAGTACAACAATGACAAGTGCAGAATGTGACTTAAGGGGGACAAAGACAGATAACCTTGAAGTCAGTATAAATCAACTGCCCTCGTTCCTGTTTACATCTCCTTAGGGGCAGGCCAGACCAAAAGCCCCAGCAAACATTGCATTGCACACTAAAATCATGGTAAATCATCACTTACCATATATTCTTCCAGGGACTGCATAGGGGTTTGTCCCCGCGGGGGGCACCTCATGACATTTGAGCCACACCCCGACATAAAATTAGGGGTACCTTAGGTAGGGCTAAGACTGGGAACACCAGCATGTCAACCACCCTGCCAAGCAGTCTCATCCGCTAATTAGCCTCTCCTGAAGAAAGTGCTGACCTGAAGAAAGTGCTGACCAGGCCCCCTAGTGCCTTCCAGGAAAAGGCTTGCATAGCCATTTTCACCTATATTCTGGCTGGAGGGCAAAAAGGTCTCTGGTACCTATGCCTTCTTCCCACCAATGCTATTCCTAGCTCTGTAATCGCCCCCATCCCCAGACACGTCTGTAGCAGTACATTTCATGCAGTGCTTGCCGAACGCAGTGGGAAAAGGGTCCTGGGAGAATCCGGAGGGCAGAGAGGAAACCTCCATGCCAGTAAGGTAGCCAACTCCCTTCATGCCCCAGACTCGAGATGAATGTCGTCTTCATCGATGAACTCATATGTCAGAAACAGCAACTGAGGCCTGGTGGTATCTATGGTGGCCATCATCAGAAAAGCTTGCAAGACATTGATTCAATATAGCCTCAGGGCTAGCCGGGCTGGGAAGAGAAAAGCTCTGACCCTAACAGCAGGACACCTGACAAAAAAGTGGCATAGCTTGGTAAAGATGGATATGAGCCCATTGTGGACACCCAACCACCTAAAAGGGATCATGTGGTTGCTCCCAACGTAAATTAACAGGATGTCGGGCTGGGAATCTGACCCGCCTCCGATGCCATCCCCCCCCCCCCCCCCCCTCTGGGAGGTTCCCTCACTTGAGACCACCCATCCAATCAATTGTGCTCCATCCCTGGCCCGGGCGGCCCCCTTGAAAAGGCTGCTGCAATCGACTCACACTGCCGCCCTGTTGACTGTTGAGTCCCCACACCAAAACACCTTCACTGCCCTTTACCTAGGGTGACCATGCTTCCTGGTTTTCCACAGCTGTTCGGGCAGATTTGGGCGTTTTTTTGGGCTCATGTCTTTTAGAGCGGGTCAGCTAAAAACAGTGAGAGGCACTTTTTAGGTGTTTTAAAGCAGGGCTGGTTAGCAGCTGTTGTAAGTAATCCCTTTTATTAACAGGTATGATGCTGATTTAAAAAAAATACATTTTATTTATTTGCTTAGTGCTCCTTCTGCGTTTCTGTGTTGATGAGGACTGTTATTCTTTGCCACTTCGTTGATGTAAAATTGTAGTCCTTCCTCTATTTTTGCTAAAGGTCCAGGTTTTGGGGTCATAAGATCTGGTCATCCTACCTTTAGGGCGAATACATTGGGGAAAATGAGGGAAATGTAAAGCTAGGAAGAATCCGGTGTACATTTGAAGTTGCTCTCAAAGTAGCCGGACTTTCATCACTCACTGGCCGCCTTCTGTATCGTTCCCAATGGTGGCTGCGCCTGTTGTGTAGGAATGCGACGTGGAACTCATCAGGGTGAACCCCTAACAACTCTAGTGCTCTCTGCCAGATGTGCATGAAAACCCGCGTGTGCCACTGTGAACTCCATCCTGTGCATCAGTGAATTGGCCGGGGTACCCATCATGCGGCCTGACCCACAGACAGTCTCTGTCGAGAGACACCCAGCAGCACGGCGTTAGTGGCCACACACCTAAGCGGCCCCAGACTCCCTTGCTTCTCGTATCTGCCGTGGACAGACCTCCTCAGCAGTGCATCCAGAAGGTGCCATCTCCCCTTGGACTGAAGCCGACCTGGCATGTCGCTGCACCTCGGGGGTCGCCTCACAGTGACCACTAGCAGTCACGTGCCTGGCTACCTGGCCAGATGTTCGTACCAGTGCGCGAGGCTGGGGGCATTGGTCCTAACCGCCCTACCCTATCATGAACCTTAGGACAGCCTGCCTGCCTTCCATGGTGGAAAGGCTCACGGAGCCCTGCCGCCATTTGCGGTCGGCATCCTCCGGGATTGTCGGTGGGTGTGCTGGGGTAAGGAAGCATGAAGGAGACGAGGATGGAGAGAGAGGGGTGGGGACGAGAGGATGGAGGAAGGGAGCGTGAGAGCACGAGTGGAGGAGGGAGGTGGCAGCAGGCTAAGGAGCGGGGAGGAGGGGCTGTAATGAGTGCGCGCTGCCACAGGATCCGCCGCTTCTTGTGAATAATTTCTCATTTACATGAGGAGAGTGTGTAGGGCCCGTTATGATTTATAAATTAATCAGCCGTCTTACTACGGTCGCCGCAGTTTTTACGTAATGTGAGTTTATTCCTTGAAATGTGCTCCAGAGGGGAAACGAGAAATCAAACCCGTGACATATTTATGAGACAAGGAGCGATCTCCTGGCAAAATGACAGCGACATTGGAGAAAGAGAGGGAGAAGGACACCGCGATACATCTTTTACACGATCTGGATATAGAGACATACACATACACCGAGGGAGGGGCACAGAGAAAGAATTAAATGCACAGTGAGAGACATAACAAAGAGCTGAAGTATGGTCCCACCTAGACAGTATACGTGTGTGTGTGTGTATGTGTATGTGTGTATATATATATATATATATATATATATATATATATTCAATGAAAAAACCATAGGTTATAGTCCATATATAGTTAGGAATTAGCATTTACAAAACCTTATTTTACTCGCATAAAACCATTGAAATTCCATATATAGTTAGATGCGCTAACTATATATCGCGCACCCGCAAACCACTGCTGATGATGTCACATATTACATCATTCATGACATGGTCAGTGACATCACTGATGACATCACTGATCACAACATCCAGTGACTGTATGTTTCTGTAAAGTTAAAATATGTCTTACATATTGAAGAATGAGTGGATGTATAAATGTCTGGATGAAGGATTTAGTAGGTGCATGACTGATTGTATGAGGGAGTGATTAAATGTGTTTCACTGAGTGCATGGGTTAGTGAATAAACTATATTAGTTTGTGCATCATTATATCTGTTGTTCTGTAAACTGCTGCATGTGTTGATCAGTAGCTATATGAATAACTATATGGGTTATTGATTGGTTGCTCAAGTATTTGTATGGGAGACTGAGTATATGTGTGAGTGGCTGGGAGGTGTGTGACTCTGTGCATAGATGTGTGAGCAGTTGATTCACTAGATGTATGGTTTCAAAAGTGCATGTGGAAACAGCTGTATGGGCGGTTGACTGTGTGCATGAGTGTATTGGTGAGTGAATGGATATCTCAGTGCTACATGTCAAAGTAAGTACATATGTAAAACACAGTA
Organism: Lissotriton vulgaris; assembly: GCF_964263255.1. Taxonomy (NCBI): domain Eukaryota; kingdom Metazoa; phylum Chordata; class Amphibia; order Caudata; family Salamandridae; genus Lissotriton; species Lissotriton vulgaris. Next base: position 770,741,546 of record NC_141697.1, read on the forward strand.
CATGTGAGACTTAACATATATAAATAACTGTGCATTAGAGCCAGTGAATGTGTGAATGACTGTATGGATCATTGTGAACTTTTATTAGGGATTATATAAGAGAGTAAATATGTGTTAGAATATGCTTCAATAAGTAAGGTGTGTATAACTGTATAGTTGAGGAATTGGAGGTGTGATTGATTCTTTGCATGACTGTCTAGGTGTATGAGTAACTCCATGGATGAGTGACAATCTGTGAGTGTCTGTTTTCACTGAGTGTATCTAAGGATATATCAGAGTCTGTAAAGGTTCATCGTATTAACACATGAATGATGTCATCAGTGATGTCGTCAGTGATGTCATTTGAGATGTCATCAGTGATGTCATTTGAGTTATCATCAGTGATGTCATTTGAGATGTCATCAGTGATGTGATTTGAGTTGTCATCAGTGATGTCATCAGTGATGTCACTGACCATGTCATGAATGATGTAATATGTGACATCATCAGCAGTGGTTTGCGGGTGCGCGATATATAGTTAGCGCATCTAACTATATATGGAATTTCAATGGTTTTATGCAAGTAAAATAAGGTTTTGTAAATGCTAATTCCTAACTATATATGGACTATAACCTATGGTTTTTTCATTGAATTTCAATGGTTTTTTGAAAGCTAATATTTGTATCTGTAAAATGTATTCTTCTTTAAATCATAAAAATAAAAACGGCCACAATGCATGAATATCGCTGAACAGTCAGCGATATTCATGCATTTTCCAGCAAATGCTCTTAGCCATGTTATCCACTTCCCATTAAATAACATGGCTAAGAACTGCTCGGGGCCCCATGAGGAACGCTTTCCATTTACAAAGGGAAAAATAACATCAAAAACACTAAAATGCCTTCTAAATATGACCCCAAACAACCTATGAAGCTCTAACAGTGCATATCCTGAAATTTATTTGATTTCAAAATTCGTTTTTAAACACAGCATATAAATCAATTGTATACCTGCATTCATAAAGAAATGACTAAAAATGTCCTTGAGACACATGAAAGTGTTTTCTGGAATGCCCTAGCACCATTTTTGGGACACTATTAACATGGCTAGGTAACTCCCATAATCAAAATCTAAATTTGCCAAGCGCAAGTGGGAGCGTATTTACAAGACACTTGCCCCAAGAGGAACACTTTCCATTTAAAAAGGTAAACATAACATCACAGAAAAGTCAGCGATATTCATGCATTTTCCAGCAAATGCTCTTAGCCATGTTATCCACTTCCTATTAAATAACATGGCTAAGAACTGCTCAGGGCCCCATGAGGAACGCTTTCCATTTAAAAAGGGAAAAATTATATCAAAGACACTAAAATGCCTTCTAAATATGACCCCAAACAACCTATGAAACTAATGCTATTACTATATCACTAGAGACAAAACCACATTTTAAAAACACAGCTTTCTTCATCATTTTCTCCTTAAATCATACTATTCTCTATCTAAATTAAATAAATCTTTTCTCACCTTAGCAAATATTTTGAGTTTTGAAAACAGTCAAAGAAATACACCAAATTGTCTTCAGCAGAAGAAAAAGGATGCACTCCAAAGGCTGCAGCTATTGAAAGCACAGAAATACAGATATTCCTTTCACATATCTCTCATAGTAGCCAATCATACCTCTTCCCTCACTTTTTTCAAATCAAAACCCTTCCCCCCTCTGCCCTGTCTGCCTTGTTTCCATAGCAACCACCTCCTGGAAGACCTCTCATGTTTGCAAGTTCACACAACAATGTTTCAATTGAACTCTGAACTCTCAGTGCACCTGCGTATCCAGTACAATCTTTCATTAAATGTTTCTTCCTTGACCATTCAAATTACATGTTTCAAAGAACACATCCATGCACCCTAACTTTCTGTTTTCAGAAATGGAAATGCACCAATCACTGCTAATGATTCATTAGCATTGTAAATCCACAGTTTTTTTTCTTTAGAAACTCCTACTGTTTCAACTGCCCTTTCATTACCACACTTCATCTGACTGCAGAACAACCTTCTCCCACCATGTTTAACGTCTGGATTGTTGGACATAGTTACATCCACTGGGCTCAAAGGTATGCTGAGAACAGAAATTTACCTAACCTCAATTTACAAGATGTGGAAATTAAGTGGTTGGGCCAAAGAGGATTAAAATGTCACCAATTGATACCATTGGTGAAAACCTTTATGCATTTGCCAAAACCTGACCTGTTAATTGTGCACTGTGGAGGTAATGATTTGGGCACTTTGACAGGGGTAGGTCTGGAAATGCTTTTAAAGGACACCTTTGAGCAATTAATGGCACTTTTTCCTCAAACTGCCTTGGTATATTCCAATATATGCCAAAGACAGAAATGGAAGTGGTCCAACCAATTTTGTCCACAAATTGAGAAAGCGAGGAAGCATGTAAACAAATCTGTTTCAGCTTTCATGAGAGCCCATGGAATGGGCTCTCTGTACAACAATAACTTGCGTTACTACATGCAAGATATCTACAGAGGAGATGGAGTTCACTTCTCAGATGAGGGCAACAGAATTTTCATTCTGAATTTAAGACTGTGCATTGGTACCTACTTATAAGTACCTAAATGTACCATAAACCCAAAAGCTCTTCTCAGAGCTACCCTTCATCTGATCACTCACAATTATTATTTTTTTCTAATTTTTTTCATTAATTTTCCACAAAATACGCTCAAAGACCGCTACCCGGTTCGCGAACCGAAAGCTAACCTCGCGGAATTTTTTTTAAAAAAAATGTTTTTTTCCGCACATGTAAGCCTCCTCAGCCACCCTCAGAAAACCTAGAGGGTCAAGATAAGTCTACCATGACCCCTTCTACCCATTCTAAACATTATTTGCCCTCCATCTTGTATCTTAATGCGACCGAAACACAAAATGGTGGACTCCCGTGACGCTTAAGGTTCGCTAACCGGGCCGCTTCCCGGAAAGCGGTCCAAAAAAAAGGTGGGAAAGTAATTTACAGAAAAACGACTAGAGACACTCTCACCAAATATAGATTAGCTCATACTACATAACAATCCCTTCCATTCTCACAAATTTCATTGAAATTTCATTTAGCCATTTAGCCTGTAGACCTCTCCAAGTACCGTGAGGTAAATTACTTCACAAAACACATCTGAAGTGTTGGAATTGACAACCAATGAAAATGTTACTTTCATTTTCTACTTTTATTACCTGACATTTGATTGGTTATATACCTGAATATATATAAAGGAAGAGAAGGAAACACAGCCATTTTGACTACTACTTGTTGTTGTATATATCATTTAGAATATCACTAATAACATCAACTTGTTTCTAAAGGTAAGTTGTTATTTTTAAAACTGAAGTATATTGTGCACTATAAGTAAATATGGTAAACTTTTTCAGATAGTTATATACTATCCCTCTGTAAGAGTTAGACATTGAGAAAGGCTTCTTTATTATAATTATGGACTGATTTAGGTTTCTGTGGTATAATTATGAATTTACTTAGGCTTCTTCACAGGCACTTTTTAATAGTACTACTTCACGCCTGAAACCATACAGTGCCCATAGATTACTTCTCTGTTATAAACTCACAAGTGCCTGTCTGAACTTAAACCCAACAGTGCCCTATCTCTACTGATATATTTATTTTTTATGCAAATTACAGCAATAAAATGGAAGGTGAGCAGAATGTTTCCTTCGAAATTGTTCTGGAGAACAACACAGAAAAAGTTATTGAGGACAATGATGACTCAGATTTCATGGATGAATCACGGGACCATGAATTAGTTCAATGTGTAGAATCTGTGGATCATTTACATCATTATGATGACGGTCAAATGTTGGAACTTATGTTCACTGAACAAGAACACATATCAGACAGTGAAATGCTAGACGTTGTATTAAATTTTGAAAAACAATCCGAAAAATAAAATTGTATGTAATATTAAAAAATTGTTTGAGTCTTTAATCATTTTTATATGTAATTCATAAACTAGTTAAATGTTAGAAATGTTATTAAATTTTGAAACACAAAAAAGCTCACGCACAGAGCAGTTTTTAGCCATGTTATCCAATGGAAGGTGGATAACATGGCTAAGAGCATTTGCTGGATAATGCATGAATATCGCTGCCATAAACTACATCCGCAGGGTTAGGTGATAGCCTGGGACCAGCCTGGCATCTAAAATGGCTGCCGTGCACGACAAAATTGTGGCATTCGAAAAAAGGCAAGATGGCGCAGCCGCTGGAAGAGATGTATCAACATATATCAGCCTCCTCAGCCACCATCAGGAAACATAGGGGATTAGGATACGTCTCCCGCACCCCCTTATACCTAGTACTTTAATTAACGAAGCACAAAATGGCGAATTCCCGTTTCGCTACCAGTTTGCGGCCCAGTTCGCGGCCCGTGAAGCGCTTCTACCGTGAAAAATCAATTTTTTTTTATTTTCCCCACGGGACCCTTTAATAACCCCAACAACATTCCTAGGGGGTCAAGAGGGGGATACCTTGCCCCCTTTCATTAAATTCCCCTTTCGTTTTTCACCTCTTCTTCTCTCTCGATCCTACCGAGAGATAAGATGGCGGCCGCTCCGGACTGTTTAGAATGTTGACAGACACCGGAGAGCCAATCAGCTTTCTGCGCGCAAAGTTCCGATAAGCGAAAAGTAAGCGGACCGGATCGCTGCCCAGAGCGCTGTTACAGATATATATCTTGGTTTGAACGTTAATTTCTCAAAAACTACTGGAGCACATATATTGAGACCTAGCAAAGGCACATCGGGCTAACAGTCCCTACAATTTTGCCAAGTTTCGTGCAAATCCATTCAGCCGTTCGAGCTAAAAGTGAGTCCAACCGCCCTATGGAAAAATGAATGGGAAAAACGCGTTTTGGGACCCCCCTTTTTTCTCAGCCCCCCCTTGACGAAACTCCACCAAATTTTCAGGGGCTGCTCAGAATCAAAATGTGCCATTTTCCTGAAAATTTCAGCCGATTCCGTCCACAAACGCCAAAGTTATTAGACATAGAATTTTCAGAAGTTCCATAGAGAAAAAATCCTAACTATATATACCTACTGGCTATCGCCAGTAGGTAATATATATATATATATATATATATATATATATATATATATATATATATATATATATATATATATATATATATATATATATATATATATATATATATATATATATATATATATATATATATATATATATATATATATATATATTTATATATATATATATATATATACACATATATACATACACACATATGTTTAAATTATATATATGTGTGTGCATGTGTTTATATCTATAAATATGTATACACACATATATATATATATATATATTGATAGATATATATATATATATATATATATATACACACACACACATATATACATGTGTGGGTCTGTAGCTATACATATGTTTAAATTATATATGTGTGTGTGTGCATGTGTTTATATCTATAAATATGTATACATATATGTTAGAACCGGCTGTCTCTAGTTGGCAGAGGTATGCACTTCTGACAAATAGGGACACTCCTTTTCTAGTCAGGGCAAGGGGATCACACCCTTCGATAACCCCTGCTCACCCCCTTGGTAGCTTGGCAGAGCAGAACAGGCTTATCTCAGAGGCTGTGTGTTAAGCAATTATGACCACATACAGTAATACAGTGAATACACTACAAATGGACACGACACAGTAGTATTATAAAAATAAGTATTTTTATATAAGACTTAGCACAAGACCACATAACGGCCAAACTGTACACAATCGGAATAAATACGTTTAGGAAGGAAAAAGGATAGTTCAAAGGTAGTTTCTTCTTTAGCATAAAAGTCTTTAGTATCAAGCAATTCTTCTTCTTGGAAACACAGTTCTTAGCAACAGGGTAACTCACACGGGAGCTACACAACGCCGGGGCAAAGATAATCCACAGGTTCGGTGTCGACCGCGAGGAGCGCTGCGCCGGGCCTGGAGTCACACGGACCCCCAACAACACAGTACCTTAGGAAAATGAAGCACACGATGATCAGCGGCGTCGAGCAATCCGGCGTCGCGTCTTCGGTGTTGATCAGGCCTCAGCAGGCGTTGTCGATGATGCAGTTGCACAGAGTGAGCAGCGCTCACGGCGTCGAAGGGCACACGGTTGATGCGATCAGCAGCGGGGCAGACACGAGGTCCTCTGGAGTTAGAGCCGTACTCCTACTCACTGGCGTTGCTGCTGGCGTCGGTCGGGCCCAGCGTCCGATCGTCGTGATTGCTGGTTCTTTCAGAGGTGCTGGATTCACACTTCCAGCAAATAGCACTTTCAGCAGATGAAGTCCTTTAGCCCTGTGACTTCAGCAGGAGACTGGCACTCTTCCAGTCCTTGGAGATTTTCTTAGCAAGCGTGAGAGTACACACACAGTTCCTCTCTCCTGGTTCCTTGGCAAAAATAAAGAAGCACTGCAGGATTCCCCCAACAACAGCACACTGGCAGAAGGGGTAGGCAGTCCTTTTAGATCAGCAGGCTTCTTGTCCTTGGTTACAGGGTTCCTTGTCAGAAGTGATCTGATTTCCTAGTTCAGGGGTCCTTCTCTTATACCCCTTTTCGTCTTTGATCCCTTTGTCTATGCCGGGGGTTTCCCAACACCCTGGGTCTGCGGTGGGTGGAGCTAGGTAGTCGCACCTGGCCTATTCCTTGAGCCGGGCCGGGTCCTCAGACGCCCCGCAGGAGGTGGAGCCAGCATTGATACTGGCAGGAGCAGAGCTATCGCCCTCCTGGCAGGAGGTGGGGCTAGGATCGTCCATGGCAGGCACAGAGCCATCAGTCGCTTAGCAGGAGGTGGAGCCAGCATTGTATCAGGCAAGGCAGGCTATCAACAACTACTCTCCCCCTACTCTCAACGTAAATGTCCCACTCATCCCACACTGACTCATCCAGACCTGTGGAGCCACCCAGCTCCTGTCACACACACGCAAGACCAGCAGAAACCAGATATGGTTAGACAAGAAAATAGACACTTTCTAAAAGTACTACTTTCGAACCCAGAGTCCAAAAACCATCCACACCAACGGATGCGTAATTAAACCCCGAGTTCAGGGATACCAAACTCGACATTGCACCATGCTCCCCGAGCCAGCTAGGATTATAGCGTTAATAATCCCGGCGGCCCATCCTATCCAACGGAGAGCAGGCTACCTTGCAATAGTGAAGCACTAAGATGGCGGCACTTTACTATCAGGACATGCCAACTTGGTCAGACGTGTCCTACCTTACACTTACAATGCACCCTGCCCATGGGCCTACCATAGGGGTGACTAACATGAAGTTAAGGGAAGGTTGGAGGGGCTGGCAAGTAGGGATACCTGCGCAGCCGGCGTGACAGTACAGGACTGCACGTGGGTCTCGCAATGACCGACCCGTAGACATTCTTTTACAAGGCCGCTCCTGTGGGTGGCACAACACGTGCTGCAAGCCCACGAGCGGCATTTGTATTTACAAGCCCTGGCACTCCTGGTGCACTAGACTAGGGACTGACAGTAAACCAAATAAGCCAAACATGGATACAATAGATACATCATTTTAACATAGGGAGCACTTGCGCTATGGCACTGATCAGCAGTGACACGGCGCCCAAAGCATATACCAGCAAAACATCGTAAAACAGTAGAGGCAAACAGAAAAATGGAGGAGAGACTCAAGCCAATGATGTCAGGTCTAACAATATATATATATATGTGTAACTCAATGGCCCGAAAGCATTGAGGACACACTCCCAGTTGATGAAATCTCTCGATTTATTGAAAGGACACCAGCAGCTTCATTACGGTATTTGGATCCATTTCATTGTTCCTTGTTTCCTTGCTTTTGCTGACGCGTTTGGAGGCTTCAGCCTCTTAATCATAGCTTAATCATAGCTGGCTTGGAATCTGCTCGGAAGGACTCTTTGATGCTTTAATGATTTGGGAGTGCGTCCTCAATGCTTTCGGGCCATTGTGTTATACATATATATATATATATATATATATATATATATATATATATATATATATATATATATATATATATATATATATATATATATATAAAATATGTTTTTGTCCATATATTTGAGGCTTACAAATAAATGCATATACATAATGTATACATTACCTCTGTAGTTAAGCTTGATTGTGAGCCAGTATGCTCTCCTTTTAACTTTGGCTTCTCCTTCCCCAAAATTTACAAAACGAAAATTAGGTAATTAGGTACACTCATTAGGATTTTGTTAAATTTGGTGTAGAATGAAGGGGGGGCGCGGGGGGGGGGATTTAGGGGAAAAATCTTTAAGGATCTTCAAAGTACCATTTCCACTGGAAACATTCATTGGGAATATGTTTTACCGAAATAGACAAGACAACAGAACAAAAGTGCACCACATTTTGCAAGCACACATGAGCAAGTGGACTCAACCTTAAAAGGGAGTTCTTAAATGTTTTATTTTGTAAGGATAAAAACAGAGGTCCAGATATAGAAATGAAAAATACCTAACTGTGCACCTAAAAATGTTTCTTTTATTAACAGGAGCCCTTGGTATGATTAAAAAGAATATCTGTGTGGTTTAGTGGTGACATTAATGGATCACCTAGCCATATATAATTGGCAACATGTTTGCCTACAAGTTTCAACGGCTTGTAAAGCCTACACTGGTCTACGATTTTCATCAGGGCTCGTTGGCCCCTTTAACATGGTCTACACTCAGTTCATGCAAAATAATGAGACGTGTGACTCTCATACCTGTCTACTGTGATTCATAGTGATACCTGTAGGTAGGGGTAGCTCCTCCACTAGGGCGGAGGAGCGTCGCCCCACTGTTTTCCCGCAGTGCAAGAAAGTCAAAACATAAAATGGTAATAACTTTTGGTTATTACCCTTTTATGTTTCTTTCTACATTGCGGGCGGGTGAGAGGAGCTGCCCGGACAGGGCATGAGTATGCATGACTGGTTTGGTCGGCACGCTCAGGCTGCCCAAACCAGTCATGCACACTTTGCAGTTCTCCATACAGGCTGCATTGCAGCCTACATGGAGAACATGCAATCATCCACAGCTCTTGGCTGGGCGGGGTCCCGACCAATCACAACGCTCTATTGGAGCACTGTGATTGGCTAAGGGGAGGGAGGGTGCCTGCTTCCTGTTCCTGCCGGATGCAGGAGAGCAGGAGCAGACCGAGCAGTGAAGACGCGGGACCCGATCCGGCAGAAAGGTAGGTTTTAATTTGTAATTTTTTTATTATTGAACCCCCCTCCCCACGTGACCCCCCCTCCTCGCGACCCATCGACTGCCCCCTACCTCGCGCGACCCCGCCCCCCCACCCGTGAGTCATGTCGGCTGCGACTGCCTGTATGCTAAAGTCAAAATCAGCGAGAGACTTAAAAGCTATAAATCTGGTATAGACTTCTTCTGTAATAGCAGTAATCTGTGTGGATGAAATATTTCCTAAAGTTTACCTGTATCAAAGCATACTCACCCTACCAGTGGGCACTGCAGTTCTCTTAAAAGGTGTGTATTTCAAGTATAAAAACTTAAACTGTAAGATTAAAACAGTGCAAATTACATGCAAGTGTACGCAACTTAAATCATGCTTACACAATCCAGGGGACTTGCCCTCTCGTAGGGTTCGTTAATGCTTCATGTTCATGAGTGGGGTCTGGGCGTTTCGTTGTAGTCACACACTAAACATACTGGAACAAGACTCTTGTAACAGGATCATTTAACGGATTCAAATGATGTACAAAATGAAATTTGCAGCACACTCTCTTGTCTGATTATACATTTACATAGGGCCATGAAAAATATATGGAGTGTTACACTGATGTTGAAAATTCATTTTAACTAAAGAATTGATCAATTTTTTGAACAGTGAGTGACTGTGAAGAGAAAGGTAGACAAATTAGCGCCTTCATTTCTGTATTGAAAATTTCCTTTCTAATGAAATACAAAGTGCTGTAGATCTTAATGCTAGATCCTGGAACTATACCTCATATCGACCCAAGGCAGGTCAATGTATAAAACCTCTTTGGATCCCTGATAGCATGCACACAGACAAATACAACATAGAGAAACACTACAATGTTGATTCACACACATGAAAGAATATCCTTCTAATTGTACAAGACAGAAATGCGCCAAGAAAGAATATATCGGTTAAGAGGCAGATAATATACCCAGGGGAACCTCTAAAGTGTCTCATGAGTTTAGCGACACAAAGTAAAAAGACACCTCATGGTCTCAAATAAGGATCATTTTGATCATACAGATGTCTCCTTTGAATTTTCTTCACCATAGTTGGTATGTATATTAAAAAGGAGGGGACACACTTTCTTCATCTAGGTATTGGCTGCTACACCTAGCCAGCCCCCATTCTGCTGTAATATGAAGTCTGTATTCCAAACAGTGGAGTATTTAATGCCGGCTGCCTTGCTAAGGCGTCCACGTGCAAAGACGTGTATGTGATGACATATTGCATGGGGGTGGTAGAGGGGAATAGATGGGTAAGGCATTACATGTAGGTCAGAGTAAAGTTTAGTCCAGTTTAGCCCTGTGGTTGATATTACCAATTCATCGTACAGTAGCTTCTTTGACATGTTTGTGCTTTTGGACGGCACCTGTTGGGCCACTACCCATTGTAAATCCTTCTCTAAATGATCCTTTTCCAAATAATGTTGAATCGTTTTTGTTGTCTGTTTGCACCACATTGTGCTCCTTTTTTTATTAAGGGTGGGCAGAGTTCGTGGAGTTCGCCTTGTGGAACTCTGCGAAGTGAGATAAATACTCTGTGGAGTTCTGCAAGCGATGGAGTGCGATGTGAACTGCTTTTCACCCTGATCTTCCTGCTGCTCTGGTAGAAATTCTACCCGAGCAGGGAAAAAAACCCTGCTGCTCTACGCGCAGTGGAGTTTTCTGTACTTTGAAGAAAAATCAGCAAACTCCGCAAATGGAGCGGAGTTCCCCTCCCAGGCCTTTGTTTTCTTCATTCTGATTTTGACCTTCTGTGTTGTCTTCCCTTTATATCTTAGGTCACATGGACATGTGATCCTGTAGACAGCATTCGCAGAGTCACAGTTAGTAAAATGTTTGAGAACCCAGGGAGTGTGCATCCTTATCTTGAGTTGCTTCACTCTTTTCCTATATTCAGTCAGTCAGTCAAAAGCTTTTATTATCGGTTGATAACCATTAAAAGACATATTTACATTTTTACAATCAAAAATAAGAATATTTACAAATACAAAAATCCTCAACGGATACGGAGATCAAACCGAGTTTAAAAGGATTAAGAAAATACAGACGTATTTAGGTCAATATACAGTACAGATGGGACTCGTGATGGGAAAACCCAAGCAATTTATAGTAGAAAAACCTCCCAGCTGCAGTCATCATACAATCCCAAGAACAATAGATGATGGTTTAGCATTTTTTGATATATTGCACACCTTGAATACCACATCGATAAAAGAAATCTTGCTGTTGCAAACATTGTCAAAGGAGTGGTATCAAATTTGACAATTCTGAAGACCTCCCTATAGTCCCTTAAGCCCCTGGACTTACAAAGTTAAATATTCCATTTGGCTCTTGTCCTGGTGTACGAGGGACAGAAGAGCAGAACATGCAGATCTGTCTCTCTGCTACCCGTACACCCTGGACAAGAACTCACAGAGGGGGAGGCATTTGACCACTTGTGGGTAGCATCCCTAAGGGGCAATGAACCGTGCCTGAACTGGGTATGAAGTTTCTTGGCCAGGGGGGGCTGGATGTCATCCAGAAATTTCTCAAAATTAGGGTAGGCCTTAAAACCTAAAAAGGTGTTAGTCAGCCTGCCCATAGAGGAGTTTGTAATAAAAGAACCCTACAGTGCTGTTTTAGTGCCGAGATTTTTTGGAGAGCAGGGCACAGGCCACCTCGGGCGACGACCACAGGTCCCCCATTCCAAGAGCCTGGGAGAGGTGCTTAATGTGCTTTAGCCATGGGATCTTCCCCACACCCTCTCTGGACAGAAGATCCCCCAGGTCCTCCCTGTAGGTGACGAGCTCCGGAGTGGACAAGAGTCGTCTCCAGTATTGGAGCGGGTGGTTCAAAACAATTTCCTGAATGGGTACCAGGCCTAGATCCAACCTTAGGGGAGTTGAAGGGGTACTCCGGGGAAGTCGCAAGAGACGTCTAATAAAACTATTCTCGGTGAGGTTTAACGAGGTAACGCTGACATGCCCCCATAAGTCCGCACCATAGAGCACACCCCCTCTCGCCTGGGCTTTATAGATTTCAACGGGCGGTCCAAACGATTTAAAAGAGGATTTGTTAAAGACCTTTAAGATGCCACCAGAAGATTGGGCCGACTTCAAATTGGCCTTAGCCATATGAGAACCCCAGCCAATTCTATCGTTTAATGTAACCCCCAGATATTCAAATGTGGACACTCGGTCCAGCGCCATTCCATCCAAGTGTGGGTGGGACAATTGGGTTGCTTCGTATTGTAAACCATATACTTGGTTTTAGAGGGGTTAATCTCTAAGCCCCTCAGTTTGCAGAAGCGGCAAAAGGCCTCCAAAGTGCGCTGAATGCCCCCAGATTCTTTTGACAGTAAAAGGGTGTCATCAGCGAACATTAGGGCCGGAAGTTTCCGCCCAGCTAGGCTGGGGGAGTCCAGATAACTCACTCCCAGCAGATGTACAATCAGGCCATTGAGGAATAGGGAGAAGAGCGTGGGGGCTAATACGCACCCCTGCCTCACTCCCTTTTCCACCGGGAATGGAGCCGATCGTTCCCCTCTTCCCATACCTCACCCTAGCGTACGTGCCCTGATGCATACTTTTGAATAAATCGCACAGGTAGGCTGGGGCACCCGTCTCAAGTAGTATTGTCCACAGCTTGTCCCTCTGGACCAAGTCAAATGCGGACCGAAGGTCCACAAAGATCAAATACAAACTACCCCCCCCCCCTAAGGTAACCGTCCTCCAGTATACTACCTGTAATCTAAACAGCTGGTCGGTCGTAGAAACCTTTGCCCGGAATCCTGCCTAAAGGGAGGTTAGGAAGTGTTGGTCATCCATCCAACTCTGCAACCTAGTTAGGAGGACACGGGCAAAAAGTTTCTGGAGGACGTCAATCAAGCTGATGGGGCTGTAGTTTTCCGGGTCCAGGGGAGAAGCTTTCTTAAAGATGGGTATGATTTCGGCTCCCAGACAGGTTGGGGGAATTTCCAAACCCTTCATCATGGCATTAAAAAAGACACAAATATAAGGGGCCCAGACCCTCTGCTTGCCCCAGAAGAGGTCACCAGGAATCCTGTCAAGGCCCGGTGCCTTCCCCGGGGTCAGGCTTTTGAGTGCCGCCTTGATTTCCAAGAGCGTACAGGGGTAACTTTCATGTTCCATACCCTTCAGATAGGCTGACTCAGGAAACAACCTTTACAACGCAACTTTTACAACGTACTACCATTACAACAAAACTTTTACAACGCAACATCCATTACAACAGATGCATTTACAACGCAACCATTACAACGCATGACACTACAACGCACATCACTACAACGCATGCCATTACAGCGCAGTCATTACAACGCATACCATTACAACGCATAGCATTACAACACATAGTATCCTTACACTATCCAACACTTACCCTACTGTTGCACCCCCTGGAGTTAGAATAGTAATTTTTACCCCTACACTATCCAACACTTACCCTATTGTTGCACCCCCTGGAGTTAGAATAGTAATTTTAACCCCTACACTATCCAACACTTACCCTACTGTTGCACCCCCTGGAGTTCGAATAGTAATTTTTACCTCTACACTATCCAAAACTTACCTTACAAGCAATGTAATGTTATGGGTTGTAATGGTATGCGTTGTAAATGTAGTATGCGTTGTAGTGGAATGCGTTGTAAAGGTAGTTTCAAAGAATTCGTTGTAATGTCATGCGTTGTAATGGTATGCGTTGTAATGGATGTTGCGGTGTAAAAAATGCGTTGCAAAGGTAGGCGTTGTAAAAATATGCGTTGTAACATCATACATCCGGCTGACTCTGGTATGGATAATTGGTCGGGGATTACCACAGGAGGATCCGAGGGTCTAAATGAATAGAGGGGCTTAAAATGGCCAAGCCAAACCTCTTCACTGAGATTAGGGATAATAGCAGACGACCCTGCAGCCGAGCCTGCACGGACCAGATTCCAGAAGCACCTGTAGTCACGGGCGTCAAGCGTCACTCTGATTTTTTCCCATCTATCGTCCTCCCGCTCGGACCTGGCCTCTCTAATCAATTTTATTGTAGGTTTGCCTGGCATTTCCGATGCTAGTTTGGGTCCCCAATTTCACCTCATTTATCAGGGTAGTTTTCGCCTCCCTACAGTTTTTTTTGAACCAATGGTCATGCTTGGTTACCCTAGGCCTACCAGTCTTAGTGGAAGAAAAGAAATCGGCCAATGAGCTAATAAGCGTATTATGAGTGCGCTGCAGGGCCAAAAAATATGAAGGCTCACATTTGCCACTGAGCAGGTCACATACCAGTGCTAGGGCCCCTGCTACATGAATATATATCTCAGCTAACATGTCCGGCACTTGCGCGTCCTTCGCCCACCTAATGCGTCTGCCTCCTGCCGCTTGGAACAGGTTCAGATTAGTGGAGGCCTCTGGTCCACCCCGTACTTTTTGATACCCCAAAGAATTAACTAATTCCAATGACAATAACTTATGGTCACTATCGACCCTTGGTATTACAGAGAAGGCTTTTGCATGGGCCCAGAATTCCACGTTAACCAAAATGTAATCAATCGTGGTACTTTTCCCTGGTCTATTGAAAGTACATGAGCCCGGAATATCTCGAGGGAGTCTGCCATTGCAGGCCCTTAGGGAATATGTTACAACCACTGTTGGAACTGGCGGCCCTTTTTGCAGGGTCATCCCCAAACTTTTTGCTTCTTCCTCCCTTATTTTTCCTGACCCGTGGCTGTTGGCAATAGGACTCTGCGCACTTTACCACTGCTGATCAGTGCTAAAGTGCATATGCTCTCTATGTAAATTGTTATTCTGATTGGATATACATGTTTGGCATACTTGTATCACCATGAAGTCCCTAGTAAAGTGCACTGGGTGTGCCAGGGCTGGTGATGACAAATGCTACTAGTGGGCCTGCAGCACTGATTGTGCCACCCACAGGAGTAGCTCTAAAAATGGTGTCTCAGGCGTGCCACTGCAGCGCCTATGGGCAGTTTAGAACTGCCATGTCCTCCTGGTCAGTGTCCCCACTGACCAGGCCTAACCCTTCCCTTTTCGTGCACATCAGTCACCCCTATGGAAGGCCCAAGGTACCCCCCTGGGCAGGGTGCAGTGTATGTGAAAGGTAGAGCATGTACTAGTGCAGGTGACATGCTCTGGTAGTGAATTACAGCCATTTTCGTTTTTCACTATTGTAAGGCTATCTTGCTCCATAGGTTAACATGGGGGATGCTGGCTGCAGTGGTTAACAGCATTTCTTCCCATAGGGACAAGATAGGACATAAGTATCTAGTATCCCTGAACTCAGAATTTAATAATACATCTTTTAGGAAAGGTGTTTTTTAAATCCTGTGTTTGAGAACAGCACTTTTAGAAAGTTGCTGTTCTCTTGTCTGACCCTTCTGTGTGCCTGGGCCTGTTTGTGTATTGACTGTCTGGTTTGTGAGTGACAGGGGCTGGGGAATTCCCCCAGAGGCTGGATGAGTCAGCACTAGGCTGAATGAAGCAATTGCAACCTGAGTGGTGGGAGGAGTTAGCACCTGGGCTGAATAGGGCTGTGCCTGCCTGCCACAATGCTGGCTCCACCTCCTGCTGGGCGGCTGAGGACCCTGCCCCTCACTCTGAAAGGAAAGATGCAGCCAGCAAAACAAAGTGCTCAGGATCCACCCAGAACTGGTTCAGACCGGGCTCAGGGCCCACATGCACAGAGAGAACAAAGACTTTAGGGGTATAAGTACAGGACCCCTGACAACAGAAAATTAGATCATCCTGGAAATCAAGAAGAAACCTCTGCCAAGGAGAAAGCTGACTCTGAAGAAGGAAGACTGTCCTGCTGTTGCTCTGCTGGACTGACCTGCTGTTGCTTTGCTGCCAAGGAGAGGGGAAGGACTTTGCTGTGAGCTGTGTCCCCTGTCTTGAAGGAATCTCCAAGGGCCTGATAAGAGCTGGCTCCCTGTTTTTGAAGTCCCAGGAACAAAAGGACTTCACCCCCAGTTTCCCTGAACTCTGCTGAGAGAGTTCTGTCCTTCCTAGAGTGCTTGATCCAGTTGTGGGGCCTCTGGAAGTTGAACCTGAGCTGGGAAGCTTGAAATTAAGCTTGAGAGACTTTTGAAGCTGAAAAGTGTCGCATCGCTCGCTTGCGGTGCGCATCCCCGACAGTGCGAGAAGTTTCCCGCCGCTACGAAGGTCGAGATCGGCGCAGCGCCTGACGTCGCTGCCGGAGCCGCCGCACCCTTCGTTTGCGGGACGCACCAGACCGGTGCGGGAGAATCGAACACACTGCGAGTGTCGTCGCAGAGCCTGTCGTCGCTGGGTGAGATCACCGCACCGCTTGCTTGCGGACCGCATCACGTCGCTGCGAACATCATCGCAGAACCATCGCATCGAGGAGCTGCGAGAGAGAGGATCACCGCTGGACCGCGCATCGTCGCCCCGGAGATCGTCGCAGCCCCTACGAGATCATCGCATCGTGCCTTTGCGAGAACAGACTTCCTACGGAACCTACGCACCGGAATCCACGCAAGCGGCCTTCCTCCCCATACAGACCGGATTCGTCGCAACACGCCCGCTGCTGCAGCGGGGCTGTGGCATCGCCTCCCCAGGGTCTCAGGAGTAACGCATCGCTTGTTTTCCACCGCACCAGCTTCCTGCTTGTGGAACTTTGTTGCATCTAAAAGGTACTGTGAGTAAACGTGACGCAACTGTGAACTTTTCACGCATCTGTGGATTATTTTAACGCAACTTAAAGAACTTTGATTACAACCTGAAGAACTCTTTTTGAAACCATAACCTTGCATTGTGTATGTTGGATTTTTGCAGTTTTGGTCTTGTGTAGTTTAGAATAAAATATCTTTTTTTTCCTAAACTGTTGTGGAATCAGTTTGTGGTGTTTTCACTGTGTTACTGTGAGTGTTGGTACAAATACTTTACGCATTGCCTCTGGTTAGCCTAGACTGCTCAGGCCAAGCTACCTAGAGGGCGAGCAGGGGTTATCTAAGAGGGTTATCTCCTTGCCCTGACTAGAAGCAAGGGTCCCTATTTGGACAGTGGTACCTACCTCTGCCAACTAGAGACCCCCAGTTCTAACATTGGTGGTCAGGCGGTGGGATTTGAACTTGTATTTGTACTTGACCCACAGTAATTGGTGTACATCACTAGTGAGTGCAGACCACTACGCCAACGCATACTACTGGTTTTTGATTTTTGCTATTTTTGATCGTAACCCTGAAAGAATCCAAGCATCATGTCTCAGAATGGTAAACCAGCAAGTGATGTTGCAAAACTGGAGTTTGATATTGAAATGGTAAGTGATTACAAAGTAGGTCAACTCAGGCAGTTCTGCAGGAACTTTGGATGCCCCATGAAGCGCCGCTCCAAGAAGGAGGAGCTACGGGAGGCCTTAAGGGCCTGGTGGGAGACCAAAAAGGCTGGGGAGACAGATGATGCAGAAGTGGATGAGGATGCACAAAGGGATGGTTTCAGGCCACAGGATCTGCCTGTGTCCGGAGCAGCCTCAAGGGCTGGCAGCAACCATTCAGCTGAAAGTTTTTTCCCAGAGGAGTTGGAGGAAAACCAAAGGGCTAGAGATCATAAATTAGAAATGTTGAAGCTTGAAATGAAGATGAAGCAAATGGAAAGGGCGGCGGAGGAGAGCAAGCATGCCCGTGCCCTGGAGGAATTGAAATTGTCCTTGGCCCATGAATTAAGAATGAGGAAGCTTGAGTTGGAGCTCAAGATGCGTGAGGCTATGAGGGTCTCAGCTGAAGAAGAAACATGGGTAGCTCAAGAAGTGAGCTTTGCTGAGTTGGAGGTGGAGTCCAGCTCAGATGGTGGCAGCAAGATTATAGTTTCCAGTGCTGAGAGAAAGGTACAAACACCCAGAGAAGTGGCACCTGACTTGAGGGAGGGGGTCAACATACACCAGGGGGTTCAGGTTTATGATGTAGTTCCAGTGGAGTGCAGTGTCCCTGAAGTGGATTGGGGGACTGGCACAGGGGACCATATTCCCAGTGGTGGGAGGGACACTCTACTGACTCTAGATGAGAGGTACAGGGAGAGGGGTTCCCCCGTGGTAGAAACCTTGGTGTGTGTGAGTGAAGACCAGCCAGAAGAGTGTGGGTTGTGTGACAGAGACAGTCAGATACTGTCTTGCCAGTCTCAGGAGAGTGGTGTGGGGTACTTGTGTGAGGCACTGGAGGGTGAGGCAAAGGGTAGCGTGGTTAACAACTGTGGGGGGCTGTGTGATTCATTTGATGGAGAGCATATTTTAAGTCCCTGTTTTCCAGAGCTATGCCAACACCCGGTGGAGTATGAGTTCTCTGACCCCAGAGAGCTTGCGTTGGAGGCAGACCTCTGGTGAATTCCAGAGAGTCTGAGGAGGCATTGGGGAGTGATCCCAAAAGGAGTGGCTTAGATATCTTCCAGACCTGTGAGGTGGAAGAGGTTCAGTGTAGCCCGGTTAGGTCCCAGTGTAGTGGGAGGGGTGTAGGGGCTCATGTCCGGTCTCAGTGGAGAAGGAATGAGTGTGGGACGGTGTGTCTCACGGTGCCCGAAACCCAGTCTCAGGGCCTGGAGGGTTCCTTAAGGGAACACCAGGTTGGGGACCTAGACTGTACTTGTAGGCCATTTGAGGAGGATCTCCCGGTGTCTGTTGAACGGGGAGTGCCTGTAACCAGGCCTCCATCAGTTCTGGTGTTTGGCAGTGCCGCTCCATTTGGGAGGGTACAGAAGTCCAGACTGAGGGGTGAGAGGGGGAAGGAGTCCCCAGTGGGAGAACCAGTGGGTCAGGGACCAGTCAGAAGGGCTGAGTCTCCCAGGAGTGACCATGGTGACACCACTTCTGTCCTGGGGGATCTTCCCGCACTGTCAGGTGGACAGGGGTCGGGAGATCTGCGCCAGGCAGACTGTCACAGGACACATGAGTTGTGTGTCACCCTCAAGGGGGTACTATGTGAGTCTCCAGAAGTCCTGGCGTGCCAGGCGAATGCACAACCGCAGGTTTTGGTCCCTGGGTTGGGAGACCAGGATCAGGATCTGCCTGACCTGGAAGGGAGGACATCTGTAACCAGTGTCCTGACCAATATGGTTCCCAGGGGTACCCCTCCAGTAGGGAGGGTGCAGCGCTCTGGAAGGGGGTGCAGAGGGAGGGAGCACTCGCCTCTGACCCCGGTGCAACCTGAGGGGTTAAACCCTAGGTTGGGAGACCAGTTGCTGGAGGGAGGTCCTGAACTGGTAGGAAAGTTGTGTTTTTGGTTGTCTTGGTGGACGGATACAGGTCCGGGACTGGTGGGTCAGTGCCAGAGTGTCAGACCTGAACTGACAAGAGAGAGAGTGGACAAAGGGTGCCAAGCACCTGGGGCTACTGCCCCCCACCCTCTGATGCCACAGGGGTTTGAGAGCCATGAGAGGCAGGAGGCCTGGGTCTCATCCCTGATCACTGTTGGTGGTCACTGTGGCTTGCTGTTGGTCTGTTGGGACACACCTGTGAGGAAATTAAGGTTAGGTGCTGCACAGGTGGTGTCCACAGGTGAGGTGAAAGGTTCCACATGGATTGGCATGGTGGACCCCGAGAGTATGGATAGAGTGATACAACTGGGTTTAGGATGGCGTAGAACAGGACTGCCCTGCTTTTTGGGCCAGGTTCCGTGTTCTATCGCCTTAAGCAGGGAATCCCATCGAGGTATCGTTTGGTCTACCCTGGCTTTAGGCTGGAAGGGGGTTGTGTTGGAACTGGCCCTTTTTGCAGGGTCATCCCCAAACTTTTTGCTTCTTCCTCCCTTATTTTTCCTGACCCGTGGCTGTTGGCAATAGGACTCTGCGCACTTTACCACTGCTGATCAGTGCTAAAGTGCATATGCTCTCTATGTAAATTGTTATTCTGATTGGATATACATGTTTGGCATATTTGTATCACCATGAAGTCCCTAGTAAAGTGCACTGGGTGTGCCAGGGCTGGTGATGACAAATGCTACTAGTGGGCCTGCAGCACTGATTGTGCCACCCACAGGAGTAGCTCTAAAAATGGTGTCTCAGGCCTGCCACTGCAGCGCCTATGGGCAGTTTAGAACTGCCATGTCCTCCTGGTCAGTGTCCCCACTGACCAGGCCTAACCCTTCCCTTTTCGTGCACATCAGTCACCCCTATGGAAGGCCCAAGGTACCCCCCTGGGCAGGGTGCAGTGTATGTGAAAGGTAGAGCATGTACTAGTGCAGGTGACATGCTCTGGTAGTGAATTACAGCCATTTTCGTTTTTCACTATTGTAAGGCTATCTTGCTCCATAGGTTAACATGGGGGATGCTGGCTGCAGTGGTTAACAGCATTTCTTCCCATAGGGACAAGATAGGACATAAGTATCTAGTATCCCTGAACTCAGAATTTAATAATACATCTTTTAGGAAAGGTGTTTTTTAAATCCTGTGTTTGAGAACAGCACTTTTAGAAAGTTGCTGTTCTCTTGTCTGACCCTTCTGTGTGCCTGGGCCTGTTTGTGTATTGACTGTCTGGTTTGTGAGTGACAGGGGCTGGGGAATTCCCCCAGAGGCTGGATGAGTCAGCACTAGGCTGAATGAAGCAATTGCAACCTGAGTGGTGGGAGGAGTTAGCACCTGGGCTGAATAGGGCTGTGCCTGCCTGCCACAATGCTGGCTCCACCTCCTGCTGGGCGGCTGAGGACCCTGCCCCTCACTCTGAAAGGAAAGATGCAGCCAGCAAAACAAAGTGCTCAGGATCCACCCAGAACTGGTTCAGACCGGGCTCAGGGCCCACATGCACAGAGAGAACAAAGACTTTAGGGGTATAAGTACAGGACCCCTGACAACAGAAAATTAGATCATCCTGGAAATCAAGAAGGAACCTCTGCCAAGGAGAAAGCTGACTCTGAAGAAGGAAGACTGTCCTGCTGTTGCTCTGCTGGACTGACCTGCTGTTGCTTTGCTGCCAAGGAGAGGGGAAGGACTTTGCTGTGAGCTGTGTCCCCTGTCTTGAAGGAATCTCCAAGGGCCTGAGAAGAGCTGGCTCCCTGTTTTTGAAGTCCCAGGAACAAAAGGACTTTACCCCCAGTTTCCCTGAACTCTGCTGAGAGAGTTCTGTCCTTCCTAGAGTGCTTGATCCAGTTGTGGGTCCTCTGGAAGTTGAACCTGAGCTGGGAAGCTTGAAACTAAGCTTGAGAGACTTTTGAAGCTGAAAAGTGTCGCATCGCTCGCTTGCGGAGCGCATCCCCGACAGTGCGAGAAGTTTCCCGCCGCTACGAAGGTCGAGATCGGCGCAGCGCCTGACGTCGCTGCCGGAGCCGCCGCACCCTTCGTTTGCGGGACGCACCAGACCAGTGCGGGAGAATCGAACATCGCTGCGAGTGTCGTCGCAGAGCCTGTCGTCGCTGGGTTAGATCACCGCACCGCTTGCTTGCGGACCGCATCACGTCGCTGCGAACATCATCGCAGAACCATCGCATCGAGGAGCTGCGAGAGAGAGGATCACCGCTGGACCGCGCATCATCGCCCCGGAGATCGTCGCAGCCCCTACGAGATCATCGCATCGTGCCTTTGCGAGAACAGACTTCCTACGGAACCTACGCACCGGAATCCACGCTAGCGGCCTTCCTCCTCATACAGACAGGATTCGTCGCAACACGCCCGCTGCTGCAGCGGGGCTGTCGCATCGCCTCCCCAGGGTCTCAGGAGTAACGCATCGCTTGTTTTCCACCGCACCAGATTCCTGCTTGTGGAACTTTGTTGCATCTAAAAGGTACTGTGAGTAAACGTGACTCAACTGTGAACTTTTCACGCATCTGTGGATTATTTTAACGCAACTTAAAGAACTTTGATTACAACCTGAAGAACTCTTTTTGAAACCATAACCTTGCATTGTGTATGTTGGATTTTTGCCGTTTTGGTCTTGTGTAGTTTAGAATAAAATATCTTTATTTTCCTAAACTGTTGTGGAATCAGTTTGTGGTGTTTTCACTGTGTTACTGTGAGTGTTGGTACAAATACTTTACGCATTGCCTCTGGTTAGCCTAGACTGCTCGGCCAAGCTACCTAGAGGGCGAGCAGGGATTATCTAAGAGGCTTATCTCCTTGCCCTGACTAGAAGCAAGGGTCCCTATTTGGACAGTGGTACCTACCTCTGCCAACTAGAGACCCCCAGTTCTAACAACCACCTTGTTGATTGCAAGGGCCAGGGGCAGCAAACGCTTTTCCAGATACATAGTCCATTCTGGGATAAGTCAAGTTTCATCCTCTTCCGAGGTAACAGAAGGAATCCCCATGAGCGGTTCAAAGTGACAGTTAAGATCCGCACCAATGATTTTGTGATAAGACGAGGGAAAGGAGAGTAGGAGCGCCTCCAAAGCCTCTTGGGTGGATAAACCTAACTGATGGGGGTTGGGGCGTAAGTAGATGTTTATCACTGCCACTGCCATGCCATCCTTGAATGTAAGTAAATACAGAGGATGTCGGGGCAATTGGAATCAATTACCTTAACTGAGCACCCCAGATGTATTGCCACTCAAATACTCAACCCCCCGATGGCCTTTCCCTAGGTCCCTGCACTCCCGATGTGTGATAGGATGCAAATCCAACCCTAGCAGGGGCAGACAGGAGCCAGTTATCTTGGAACAGGCAAAGATCGTAACCATCCATCAACTCTCCCCACTCCGGGTTAACTTTGTCCCCAACCCAGCCACATTCCAAGACCCAATCAGTGAACAGCGGGGCGCCGCTTGCGCTGGAAGAACCTCAACAGGCTGCAATGCACCGAGGGAAATAGGTGTTATATGTGAATGTGTGACCGGCACCCGTCCTCCTCCTAGAGAAGTTGAGTTATGGGATGATGGGAGAGTCGGTGTACTGTACACCATTGGGCTGGGGAGAGGTTCCATGGGCCCTGTCACACCACTTAGGCCTCCCACCACATATCTCACAGATGTATTGAGGGCATTGAATCAGCGCCCCTGGTTAATGGTAGTCAGTCCATATTACTCAGGGTCCTACATCTGTTACCCACTGGGATGTTATACTCTGGTTCATAATCACCATAAAAGGAAAAGAGTTGTTCAGACCTGGCTGGTACCAGAGTTAGTGGGTAAAAGTAGTACCCCAAGTGGCTAGTGAGTATTGTACCCTCAGGGGCAGACCCACCACTGCCTAATATGTGTTTAACCACTACAGGATCCCTGAAGTGCATGATAACGTAATCACCACCGATATCTTTAGGTCTAGTCCTCAACCAGCTAACCCTTTGTACGAATAAAATCTCCCCCTGGATTGATCCCGTTAGGGGTATGCGCCTGTTTAGCCAGAAGATGACCTTATTCTTTAACTCGGGAAAGGTTTCACCCTGAGCACTGGCCAGAGGTGGTACTCCCGTAAGCACCACCACATACGGTGCTGCCTCTGGGGGAAGCTGGGGGCAGGGAGAGTTTTTTTTTAGCTAGTTTTGTGAGGTTTCGGTGGAGAAATAAATTCAGGTCTACTCTTGACTGGGTGTGGGTTTCCTGATGCAATCGGGGTGGGGGGGGGGGGGGGGGCGGGGACCGCACGTTGTCAGACCAGGTGCAAGTAAGGGCGCGTTATGGCAAGCGGAAGCACCTGAGTTGGGTGGTGCCGCAATGGGTTTCTGCACAATTACAGGAGCCAGGACATTTGAAGGTTTCACAGTGAGAGTACTGTCACCTGGCCTCATATCTGTAGGGGCTGTCATGATAGAACCCGAGCCCGCTCTAGTGACAGAGCTCCCCGATACGTTAGTTGTCTGGGCTCTCCCTAAGCCTTTGTTGTTAATAAGTGAGGCTAACCTATCAATCCTGGAGGACAAGGATTTAAAATGGGAGGTAATAAGCTGATCCATGTGGGCCTGAAGGTCTACTAATAGATGGGTTGCCCACACTGGAGGCCCGTTAGGGGGAGAAGAGTGACCAGACTCGGACTGCAAACAAGCAGGCGGAGAGGCTGTTTTATTAGCTTGTTTTCTTGCAAGTTTCGGCTTTAGGCATCTCGAGTAGGGTTTAGGAGCCTTTCCGCTTACTGGAATTGGGGGGGGCGGGGAAGCCACTGCAGAGACATTAGCTTTGGTTACCATCTGGGCACAGGGTAGCTCCGAAAAGGAGGACATAAGGAATGGAGTATATTCGGAGGGGTTAGCTGTAGTTACAGAAATATCCCCCACTGACTGAGGGGGGCGATGGCAGGGGTGAGAGAGAGTCGGATCACTGACATATTATCGAGGGACAGAATATTGACTATCAAAAATATCGTGGATAAAATATCGACAGACAGAATATCGAGTTTGTATCTACAAACATGTAAGTACAAAAATCTCGAGTAAAAAATATAGTGTACTAAAATATAGTTTATAAAAATATCGACTTTATTAAAAACAATGTTAAATTAAAATATTATTAAAAAGTAATTACTAAAATATAATTAAAATACTTAAATTAACTTATAATAATTAAATAATAAATGAAAGTTATAAAAAAATGTTTTTTATCATAATTGTTAAAACATATATATATAGTAACATAGTATAATTAAATAATATCCAATATTATTACCATACAATAGCAGAAGTGTTATAATTACTATTCCCACTCCAAAGAGTGCAATCTTAGGGAAAGCGTTGGATAGCGTAGGGGTTAAAATTACTATTCCCACTCCAGTGGGTGCAACAGTAGGGAAAGCGTTGGATAGCGTAGGGGTAAAATTACTATTCCCACTCCAGTGGGTGCAACAGTAGGGGAAGCGTTGGATAGCGTAGGGGTAAAAATTACTATTCCAACTCCAAGGAGTGCAACAGTAGGGAAAGCATTGGATAGGGTAGGGGTAAAAATTACTATTCCCACTCTAAATAGTGCAACAGTAGGGAAAGCGTTGGATAGTGTAGGGGTTAAAATTACTATTCCCACTCCAAAGAATGCAACAGTAGGGAAAGCGTTGGATAGCGGAGGGGTTAGAATTACTATTCCCACTCCAGTGGGTGCAACAGTAGGGAAAGCGTTGGATAGTGTAAGGGTAAAAATTACTATTCCCACCCCAAAGAGTGCAACAGTAGGGAAAGCGTTGGATAGCGTAGAGGTTAAAATTACTATTCCCACTCCAATGGGTGCAACAGTAGGGAAAGCGTTGGATAGCGTAGGGGTTAAAATGACTATTCCTACTCCAGTGGGTGCAACAGTAGGGAAAGCGTTGGATAGCGTAGGGGTAAACATTACTATTCCCACTCCAGTGGGTGCAACAGTAGGGAAAGCGTTGGATAGCGTAGAGGTAAAATTTACTATTCCCACTCCAGTGGGTGCAACAGTAGGGAAAGCTTTGGATAGCGTAGAGGTAAAATTTACTATTCCCACTCCAGTGGGTGCAACAGTAGGGAAAGCGTTGGCTAGCGTAGGGGTAAAAATTACTATTCCCACTCCAAAGAGTGCAACAGTAGGGAAAGCGTTGGATAGCGTAGGGGTCAAAATTACTATTCCCACTCCAGTGAGTGCAACAGTAGGGAAAGTGTTGGATAGCGTTGGGGTAAAAATTACTATCCCACTCCAGAGAATGCATTATTAGGGAAAGTAAATACTTCAAATATTATTTTTTAAAAATTAATTAATATCTATAAAAAATTATTAAAAAGTAATTACCAATTTAATATAATATAACAATTAATCTATTAAAATTACTAATTAACATCAATTATTACAATTAGTTACCTATTAATACAAATTAATTACAAATTAACAATTAATTATTTAATAATTACAAATAAATTAACAATCAATTCGAATTAAATACAATTAAATTAATTAAAATATTTAATTAATTATAAGTAAATTACTTCCCACCCTATTCCCCTATAAACCAACAACCAGCTACAGAAAATAAATTAGTAAAATTAACATAATTAGCAAATAATCAATTTATTTAAATTAATTACAAATTAAAATATAATTAATTACCAAATATAAATTAATTAATAATTAATTATAAATTAATACCAATACATAAATTTACATATTTAATTAATTATAATTAAATTACTTCCCACCCAATTCCCCTATAAACCCACAACCCGCTACAGAAAAAAACAGTAAAATTAACATAATTAGCAATTAATCAATTAATTAAAATTAATGACCAATTACAATTTAATTATTTACCAAATATTAATTAAAAAATAATACCAATAAATACATTTACCAATTTAATTAATTATAATGAAATTACTTCCCACCCTATTCCCCTATAAACCCACAACCCGCTACAGAATTAAATTACGCAAAAATTATAAATACAAAATTCATTAATAAAAATTAATTATAACATAAATACACACTTTTCCCACAAATAATAACATAAAAAACACTATAAAAAAACTCGATATTATTAAAAAATCGATAATTTAAATAACTTATATTATATACTACGATATTTTAACTATCTATATTTTTAACATTCGATGTTGCATTACTTACCTTAAAAACGATTTTTTTGATATTTATATTCTGTCCATTCGATATTTTGTCCAATCTATATTTAAAACTCAATATTATATCCATTCGATATTTTGGACTCGATATTTTGACTGTTCACCAGAGAGTCGCCTTTCGGTGTTTTCAATAGCCGTTGCTACTATTCCTATTGTTTTTTGGAGCATTTTATCAATGGCTGTGAGGGTTGGGAGCGGCTGGGTCGTGGCTGCTAGTTGCCCAGTCATAGGGCGTGAGGTGGAGGTCTTGTTGTTTTTCCCCATACCGCTCATTGTAAAATCTGGGAGGACGTACTCCCCACTATGCTAAAATTGGTAAAAACAAATTAGACTACACAATAGTGCAACAGGGTAAAATAATATGGTAATCTGACCCAACTCGTTAAACACAACCGAATAGGGGCAAGCTTTGACTGTTTGGATAAAAAAGAATAGAATGAGTAAATAAGTAAATTACCACAACAAGGGAAGACCAATTGGTGAAAGTACCAAGACAATGGTGGTCACTACCAGGGAGGATAAGGGGAGTAGCCCAGCCCAGCCTCCTTCCGCCTCTGATGGCCGCAGACGGCCCGCTCTTTGCCCGGGCTTCGCCCGGCACGTCCCGCGCACGTCCTGCGACGCGGGAGCTCAGCCTGCCTTTCAAGCGCCTCCAGGCGCGGAAGTGGGCGTGTGCGCCTGCGTCAGAGCGCAGGGAGTCGTGGTACCTGCAGTCTCCCCTCCCAGCGGCCGCGCATATGTCAGGAGCAGCGGCGGCGGGGGAGACCAGCAGGTGGTGCTGCCGTGTGCTAGGTAAGTCTGGGGCAGAGTTCAGGGTCCCCACGGTGATGGCGGTTTTCAGCTCTGGCTACTTGCAGCAGCAATCAACCACACAGTACTTGGTGTTGCTTCAACGAAGCCCCGTTGCTTCACTCTTTTCGTATATTTACAAATGTTAAAGAGGCCACAAGAGAAACAACCTACAACTGGCATGTGCTGTTATTACTTTCTGAGTGCTGGATATTTTTATCGGTTGTGTGTGGACTAACGGGTCTTTAAGGGAATTTCCCTGTTTAAATAAAAACATGGGTTTCACAAAATTAAGTGATGCAGAAGTAAGTGTCTGCCAATGCTTGCAGCTTATTGTTGATTTTATTTATGCTGTTTGAATGTATCCCAAATGTGGTGACACAAATGAGGCATTCAGTCTCAGATCTACGATACTTTTCAATGAGAAGATTTCTCGGACTATTTGATGCCCTCTTGACCGCTTTTCTTATTATCCTCATAGGGTATTTTTCCTCCTGCAATTTCCTGGTTAATAGATCCGCATGGAATCTATAATCGTGTCTTTCCTTATAGTTTCTCTGTAATCTTAAAAATGATTCCACTGGGAAATTGATACAGAGATGTTTGGGATTAAAACTGTCTTACTTCAGAATGTTATTATGAGCCATTGGTTTATAGACTAGTTCACATTTGAGGCTTTTTCCCAGCCAAGTAATTTAATGGCATCTTCCATTGAAGAGCTCATCATGCCCTTAAATTGTAGCTTTACATGCTTCCAACAGATTTGAATGGTGTCCTCATACACAATCTACCTGCAAATGTTGCCATCTTCTAAATTAATTCTTCTAAAAATTTGGCATTCGTGGTCCTTCGGACTACATTTACATTTTGCCCATGCAATACTACATTGTGTACATGTGCTTGCAAGTGGATACCTCAGCACAGCAGCACACTTAAATTGCTGCTCAGTTTGGCATACAGCATCCGTATTATGGCAGAATGGGGGATGACTAGGTTTGGCGACATCTGTGTATTTGAAACAATCCTTATTTGAGACTATAAGGTTTGCTTTTACAATGTGTCCCTAAACTTGTGACACACTTTAGAGGTTCCTCTGTGTGTACTATTCACCTCTTAACAAATACATATTTTTGCTGTGTATCCCGGTGTGGGGGGGACACACTTCTCCCCAAAGTAAGCATTCGGACACTCTGTAAGTCTTATAGGTTCTGTTTATTTTTCAAATGTGGAACACAAGGAAAGTCCGGTATTCAGGAGTTGCTCCTGTTTTTCACCAGTTCTGGGAAGGTCTGGGGGGATCCCACTCAGAGTTCCGTGGTCGTCCAGGTAGTCGGGGGAAACAAAACACAAAAACAAGCCACGGGTCAGTGGACAATATTCATGAGACCTTATTACAGGGAGGGGAGTGTGAGGGACCACCGAGCTCCGCCACCATGTGGAAACCAGAAGAGAAGCCTCGAGCAGTGTCCACCCCACAGAGCTACCCCTTCCCTCCCCATGACTTAGTGAGCCCCTGTAGACGACGATGTACCAGCTCCAGCCACACTCCTCCTGGAGTGTGGTGGTGCGAAGCATGGTGTTGTTGGCCTCCAGTAATATCTCCGCTTTCAGGGACCTTCGGTGGGACTCCAGGATCACCAGTTGCCAGACAAACTCCAGAGGGCTTCTTAGGCGTCTTCTTCTCTTCCTTGTTTGTTCCCGTTACCTCCTCGGCGTGCGCGCCTCCACTCCCGACTACTTCCTTCTTGTTCTCAGCGTCTTGCTCTGATAGGAAGGTCGAGGCTGACGTCACTCCTCCAGACTCCTCCCCTCGTAATCTCTCCAAAGGAGATTAAAGGGACCGTCCTCAACCCACACCTGGAGCAGCAGGACATCTGTTTCAGTGGAAGTCAGAGAGTCCTGTTCCCTGGAGTCCTCCCTACAAACCCCACACCCCATTTCCCTGATCGGAGGAAAGAGGGAAACCGGACATAAAATCAGCGTTTCCATTGAAAAGGTTACAGTGGCAAAAACCACCTGGGCACCCGGTCGTTGCAACCCTTATATCTGTGGAGCCAAGTCAGAGGAGTGTGGTCGGTATACAACACAAAGGGCCTACCTTCAAGATAATACCTCAACTTCTCAGTACCCCCATTTAACCGCTAGGCACTCTTTTTTGATAGTAGGATAGACCCGCTCTCTAGGGAAGAGTTTCCGGCTGATGTAGAGGATCGGTCTTTCTAAGCCCTCGTTGTCATGCTGGGACAGAACCGCGCCTATACCCACCCCGGAAGAATCTGTCTGGAGAATGAAAGGCTTCCGGAAATCAGTTTCATCAACACAGGTGAGGTGGTCAGGGCTGTTTTCAGGGTTCGGAATGCAACAAACTCCGGGGTCGAGAGGGAGTGGATCTGTGAGGCAGTGGCTGGCTTTTTTAAAAGGTCTGTGAGGGGAGCGGCAATGTCTGCAAATTGTAGGATGAAGCACCTATTATACCCCACTGAACCCAAAAAAGGCTCTGAGTTCATGTTTGGTGGTGGGAAAAGGGGTTTCCTGTATGGCGTTCACTTTCTCTGTTGGTGGTTCTATCAAGCCCTTCCTCAACACATACCCGAGGTATTTCACCTTCTGAAAGGCAAACCTGGACTTCTTTGCGTTGATGTGTTAACGTGCGGCTCTGAGATAGCCCCCAGTTGAGTCGTATGTTCCTCTCATGTTTTGCTGTACACCACGATGTCATCTAGGTAGTCTGAGGAGTAGGTCAGATGTTGGGCTAGGAGAGTGTCCATCAGCCTCTGGAAACTGACCGGAGCACCCGTGTAATCCGAAAGGTAGGACAGTGAAATGATTTATATGATACATTTGGGTCTTGGTTGAAAAAAGACCCAATATAGAAGTGGTTTTGCCTATTTTCCTCAGTATTGGAAAATTGCCTTGCCACTCCTTTCTTAGTTTGTGAGTGGATGAGGGAAGCAAGGCCAGTGCCCAATCGCCTACTCTCAACTCTCTCAAGCGTTTGTCCTTGTCCTAGAAATGTTTTCGTTTTTCTTGGGCCTTCTTTAGGGACTCTTGGTTCTGGGTTCTCAGTTTATGGAAAAAAAACTTAATTTCAACAAGGACTAAGCTTCATTGGCACCGTCCTTTTCCCAACTTTCTACATGGTCTCCTCCCAAAGAGGAGTTCAAATGGGGACACACCCAGGCTACTCTGTACTTGACTTCTGACAATGAACAGGGCCAAGGGGAGGAGTTGGTCCCAATTCTTCCCATCTCCTGTTAGGAGTTTCTTAAAGGTGTGCTTGAGATTACCATTATAGCGTTCTACAAGGCCATCAGTCTGTGGGTGTTACCCAGATGTTTTTATGTGTCTGATGTTTAGCTGCCTACAGACTTGTTTCATTAGCTTTGATACGAAGGGGGTTCCCTGATCTGTTATTATGTCCCGGGGAAAACCCATCCTAGAAAACACCTCTATGAGTCTCTGTGCTATGGTGGAGGTGGTTGCAGACCGTAAGGGAAGGGCTTCTGGATATCTGGTTGAGTAGAAAACTATCACAAGGACATACTGATAACCCCTGGTGGATTTGGGGAGGGGTCCTATAAGGTCCATACCAACCCGGTCAAAAGGTTTGCCAATGATAGGAAGGGGGTTTATGGGCGCTTTTGGGCAGGTATAAGGGTTTCTTTTTTGACAGATCGTACACTCTTGGCAGTATTTCCTTATCTGAGCGTGGACCCCTGGCCAGAAGAAATTCCGTAGTATGGACTGTGATGTGTTTTCTGCCCTGCAATGACCTGCGATGAGATGGGAATGCGCAAAGAACAGGATTTGGCCCCTGAAACCTGCGGGCACTAGCAATGGGTACTGTTACAGAGTTGAACAGTCTTGCCAAGAGCAGAGCGTGTGGGATGTGTATTTGAAGACGTGCAGTTGTGCAGGAATTTGTATTGTATTGTGCATAGGTGAGAATTATGAGTTCTTACTATTGGCTTTGACATGGTTTAATGTCATTCTGTTTTCTGACTTTACCTTACTTTATGGCAGTGCTTACTATTTATTAGCTTTGACATTGTTTCATGTCATCTTGCTTTTCAATTCCATCTTGCTTTGGGCTTTTCTGTGTGTATGGCCTAACTAACTTCATTTTCATGACTGAAGCTATTTTCTGTGCTTACACATAGCTGCAAAGTGGGGAGGGCATGTTCTGCTCTTCCTCCTGTTTTTCACACTTTACTTACTAGAGAAAACCGGTTCTTATCAAAGGAATGTACATGGTCCGTCTTGAAGCTATAGTAAAGGCCTGATCAACCAATGCAGTGGCCTTGGAGCAGACTGGCACAGGCTCTCATGAGAACGAGGGGGCGAGGCTTGCTAGAAGCTTTCTTATGTTCGGATTTGTATTAGAAAGGCGAGCCTCCACTGGTCTGGCGGGAGTTTGGATTCCAAGCGAGGGCAGACGTGTCTAGCTCAGATTGAACCCTGATTGATGAGCTATGATCCTTGGCTGTGTGAAGACTTCCCCCAGCCAGAAGTGGGCAGTGTATGCATCAGGTGATGTATTGAGTTTTGTGGTTATTGCCATTGTGATGTGAGCCAGTGGCTGTGATCGTTTGAGGTGTTTTCTTTGTGGTGTGGGAGGTGCACATCTAGGGAGATCCTCTACTGTGTATATATATATATATATATATATATATATATATATATATATATATATATATATATATATATATATATATATTACCTACTGGCGGTCGCCAGTAGGCAGTTATAGGTAGGACCTAGTTTCCATAGGAAATCCTCAACATTCTATTTGGAATAACTTTGGCCCTGGTGGATGAGTCTTTGCGAATTTCTCAAAGAAGATGGCTCGGTCCGCTGCGCTCCTTCCCTGAAAGTTTGGGGGGGATTGGTCAAGTGGGGGCTGAGATATAAGGGGGGTCCCAAAATGTGTTTTCTCCATGTTATTTCCCATAGGACCTTTAGACTCGGCTACAGGTCGAACGGTTGAATGGATTTATAAGAAAGTTGGCAAAACTGTAGAGTTCCGTTCGCAGATTACGCTTTTTTTGGAATGGTGTAAATCCGTTCAGTAGTTGTTGAGAAAATTAAAGTTAAAGTCAATTATATATCTATAGGCGCGCACGCGTGCGCGCACTCAAGCGGCTGCGCGTGAGCGGAATTTTTTTTGCTGCGTGACGTCTGTTAACGTTTGATTCGAAGGAAATCAGGAAGTTTTGTCTGCCATTTTGTCACTGCGAGTAAATATATTGTTCATTTCAAAGCGTTGAAACATGGAAAGGGGAGAAGGTAGAGATTGTTTTGCTGCGTAGGTTTTCTCGGGGTGTGCAGTAAGGCCCTTAAACGCGAAAAGATATAATTTTTTTTCCGAAAAAAAATACGGGGTGCGCGCACCCGGTCGCGCACACCTATTTACAAGAGTGTGAAAATGGAGATAAATCAGAAGTTTGAGTGCTTAGATATAAGGTGGCTCTGAAAAGAGCTCTTGTGTTAATTGAGTGTTTTCTGCATTTATAAGTAAGTACCGATGCAGAGCCTGATGTTGCAGAGGAAGATTCTGTTTCCCTCATTCCTGAAATGAACACCGTCTCTCCTATAGACGTCTTGCATGTGGTATCGCAAGTTGTTGTGGTAAATAGAACCCATGCTATAATCTCTGAGGAACGCAGAAACAGATTTATTTACATGTCTCCTTGCTTTCTCAAATTGTGCACAATGTTGATTGGACCAATTCCATTTCTGTCTTTGGCATATATTGGAATATACCAAGGCAGATCGAGGAAAAAGTGTCATCAATTGTCGAAAGGTGTCTTTTAGAAGCATTTCCAGACCTACCCCAGTGATTGTGCCTAGATCGTTCCCACCACAGTGCACAATTATAAGGTCTGGTTCTGGGAGATGCATAAAAGTTTTCACCAATGGAATCAATTGGTGACATTTCAATCCTCTTTTGGCAATCCATGTTATGTGTACATTTGGTAAGCCGAGGTTGCAAATTCGTCTGCTTACTGCATATTTTTCACTCCAGTGAATATAACTGTGTCCTATTAGCCAGACCTTCATTTTCAAGGGATTTGTAGTCGTCCTCCGATCGGTTCTGGAAGTGGAAAGGTAGTTAGAAGTTGAAATTCTAAATAAAGAAAAAGGAAGAGGCTGGGCGTGGTTTAAAAAATAAAAATGATTGGTTGATTGTAAGAAGTGGAGATTGAACAGTACGTTGCATGTTAATGTTTATGTTAAACGAAAAGTACTATTGGGTGTGAAAAAACAAGACATGTAACAGAGCTGTGTATTGGCAGGTGTTTCTGGAGGGAAAATAGTCTTCTTAGTTTGTTGTTGAACGTTGAGACATGAACTTTTGACCTGTGCCTTCAGCAAGGTGCAGAATGAGGTGTAACCATGGAAACAGCCGGAGATGGCAGTTGGTGATGGGTTCACTCTTTGGTGCCTCTGCATCTGACTCTGTTCTGTGGTGGCAGGCGGAGAACTGTTTGTTATTGTGGAGATGAAAGGGTGATAAGGAGAGAAATACGACATAGCGTCTGGCCTGTAGAAGCGTGGGAGCAGTGATTAACTCTGAGTGAAGCGGAACTGTGTCGGTGCTTGGTAACAGTAAAAAAAAAATGTTAACAGTGGTATAACTGTCTTTACGGTGCGCGACCTACTAAGAAAGAGTTCACGGGCCGTAATTGGCTTGCAGGTTCTAGTATCAGTAAGTGAGGTCGAGAAAAGAAAACATTCAGGACTTTATTTATGAATGCCTTGCACCACCGGTGCGTCACTTTTTCCCATTTTAAAAAATGAGGCACTGGCGGCGGAAGGTCTTTATAAATAAGGTCCTCAGTGTCTACAGTTAAGGTTATGTGGAACCCATGAATAGTTTTTCAATATGAAATCATTTCAGTTGAGATTATGGATTAAAAGAGAAACCGTGAATATTTGAAATGTTTATTTAGAAATGTACTGTTTTAAAGGTAAATCATTATGTAATATGAGTACAGAAATTGCAAAAAACACAGTAATTGGTATTGTCAGTAGTACATGGAATACAAACGCTATAGTTGAAGAAAAATGAATATAGTTGGAAAAAAACATTGTACACTCTTATAAGGAAGTATATTATATTTTAATAAATGGAAGAAGGTCTCTGGCCTTTCAGTTTAGGAACAATTTATGAAAATGCAAGTGGTTATACATCATTACTTTATCAATCAGCTGTCTACATTCGAAGCACTATCTAGTTTGTGTTATGTTACTGTGTACGGGGAAAAAAAGGCGGCAAAAGCGACAAAATGGCGAGAGGTGCATGCATGTAATCTGTTGGATGCTGCGCAAATCAGTATTGAGGAGAACTACTGTATTGAGATATCTCTTGAAGGTTGCAGTATTGCATTTGAAATACAGCACAAGTAACAATGGAAATATTGTTGAAAGAACATATTTTTCTGAAAAGTATTTAAAAAAAATAATTTTATAGAAAATTAAAGGAGCAGAGGCGTGTGAGGCGGAAATAAGCGTTTGAGATGCGAAATGGCGTTTACAGTTATAAAAAACTCGTTTAAAATTTACACATTAATTAGGGTACATGTAGCATATATTAGCGAGTTTTGCATCGAGTACGTTTGAAATAACCTTAGATAAGATATGCAATAGAATTGTTGAGATTAGACTGTAAAAAAATAAAGTTGAAAATCGAGTAGCTGAAGAAACAAATGTAGTCCACATAAAAGACCAAAATTTAAACAACACGAAATCATAATGTCCACTGTTAGTAAAGCCAATAGGTCTGTTCTTCAAAAGCAAATATGGAAAAGAACGTGAAGAATATAGGGAACCAAAAGGAAATGAGGACGTCAATGGCTTGTATAAGAGTTATTGAAGCATTGTTTAGGCAAAATAGGTAGCTTCTGCTTGTAACAGGAAATCAGTTTTATCATTTGAAAGTATGTCAGCTATCCAATGGAAAAGAGTAAAGCAGTACTCATGATCTGTAAAAATCGGAGCCTCTTTTATTATCAGAGGGCAGTTCGGTGGGTTTTCGATGTAGTTCTCTGTTAGGAAAGAGTTAACCGTCCATTGTGTAGGCAAAGTATGCAGCAAGTGCTTCTAACATGAAATCACTGTTATCATCTGAAAACATTTCAGCCATCCAATTGAGAAGATGAAAGGAGCATTCATGATCTGTCATTATTGGAGAGTCTTTTACCATCATAGGTCAGCTCGGTGGGTTTTCGATGTAGCTCTCTGTTAGGAAATCTTGCGCCGCTGCGAATATATTCCAATGACCCAGAACTCCTTGTATCGCTGCAAAGGCCATAAACCCTCCGTTGTAACAAAGCTGTTCATGATCAAGTAATGGATTCATGAGGTGATTGTAATTCGGTTCAGGAGGTACCAAATTGCAGAGACATAAATCCAGGGCCCACGTGAAATCACAACTCAGGCAATGAAATACAGGCTGCACACAGGTGAAATACGAATATCGAAATGATAATCGATATGAAGTATTCAAAGTTGAGAGTGGTAAGGTGCCGTACTACAGAAGCATTCTCTGTCAAAATAGTTCTAAGTGGCCCGGCTCGTTTGCGAAGGCAGGAGGGACATCCATTTTGAATTTCCCAAGATGGTAAAGGAAACGGCGCAGCACTGCCGGTTGTATAGCAACTCCACAGAATTAGGTCGCCGGCTATGCAGTGGAGAGGAGCAGAATGACTTGATAAATTTTCTAGGAGTCTAGTCACTTATATATTGCTTAGTAGTTATCGAAAAAGTAGCTTTTCTTGAACTGGAGGATGCGTTAAAAAATAAGGGAGTGATTTGAGGGAGTTGTAAAGCAAGGTCAATTTCTTTTTTACATCAATGCTGTTTTCTGTGAATGTTAGCTAAGTGAAAGATATGTGTGTGAGCAGATGCAACGTTCAGTTTTAAATGTGACAATGGCGCTCTTGTTCATGTCTTCCGATTCAAGGTCGGTATTCGCTGCCAAATACAAAGATCAAGAAACGCATGCGTGGGGTAGATAGTCTGCATTCTTAAAGGAAAGCAAATGAAGGGTTATTTTTACCGCGTTAGCATTGTCGTTTAAAAAGTTACAGTGATTTTCATTATATGTTAAGAAAGTGTCACTGATGAAGACTGAAAATAAATCCTTATAAATAACAGGGACTGGTGTATTTTAGAAAAGGTGTGTAACATTACATGAATTGTGAAAAAAAATAATGTAATTGAAAGTGTATGGTTTGAAAATGAAAAGTAGAGGTTTATAGTTCACGTTTTGAAAGCAGTTCTAGAGGGTCAGATGCATGATAGATTTATAAAAAATAGAACATGTTTTTAAATAGTATTATGGAAAAAATATGTGCCTTTATGTACTATTTACATTATCTGCCTGTTGCCTATTCTTTGAGTGTTAGTAATCCTGTGTCTTATAAGTTTTCCAGGGGCGGTTTGAGGTTCATGGTGGGTTTGGGCAGGGAGGGAAGGTTGGGGGTTTGTAATAGGGGGTCCCGGTGGGGTGGAGTGCGGAGTTTAGTGAAGAGTGAGGGGGGCGGGGAGTTAGGGTGTTTGGTAATGGAGCAGAGTCAGAGGACGCCACATTTCTGTTATGGGGTGCCACGGAAATATGTATTTATTCTCAGAGGTTTATTATATTAAGGATATATATCAACATGGTGGCTCTTGTCGTTTTGTGGTTCTGTGCATGTTTATAATGCTGGCCCTGTAGTTTTTGTTTATGGACCTTATTACGACACACAGGGGAGCCACGTTGCACAGTTGGAGATCAGAGACTTAGGAAATAAAACTGTATAATTGTAAGGGCTCTAAGCGATACAAATCGCCCGTTCTCGGTGTAAAAAATATCACCGCTATTGGTGGTATTTTCTACGGTGTTAGTGCTCGAAGGAGAATAGTAACATATATGTGAAAGCAAATTCTGTAACAGGCTCAGCATTTCACATTATCGCGTGAAAACAAAAGTTGCTCTTACATAGCAATAAGTCTCTTATAATTAAGGCACTGAGTGTATATAGTGCTATTTAGTACTCTGCTATGTGATTGATGTCGAATATTTCATAAGAGGAGGCTTTAAAAGTTTTTCGATAAACTGGTTTTCTAGGGAAGTGGGTGGAGTGTTCCGTGTAAATTGCAGAATAGAAACTAGTAAGAACCAATTGGAAGTGTTGTTTTAAAGTCACATGACTGCACATGCGTGTCTCAAAGCCTGTACGCGATATGTGGGTGCGCGCACCCGGTCGTGCACTAAATGAAAGCGGCGAAAAAACATCTCATAATATGCTCTTGGAGCTCGTTTTGGTAGAAAGAGTTAGTTCTGAAAATAACTTTTTTTTTTTTTTTGGGAAACAAGTGTTATGATGCTTTTGATTTCTTAAAGTTGCTACGACATTTTTCAGTATGTCATACTATCCAAATAAAGTGAAGAAATTTAACTTTTCTTGGAGCATTTATGACTCTCAATTTTGTGTTTAATTAGAGTAAAGCTTTGCTCTCCGTATACAAGAAGTTTTCCACAGTTCGTGCATTTCATGTGCACGTTCGCAAGATATAGTCTCAAGTCCATTTCAGCACTCGATGGAGATACAGGTCGTCCACCGGAAGATGTGCTGATTACTTCTGATGGTAATAGCGTGGCCTCCGTTTTTCTTGTCAAAGGTGGTCGCTCATTTCCTTCAGATTCGGAAGATGAATGCGGAACGGTAGCCATTGCAGTGAAGTCTTCGGGAAGATGTTCGACGTTGTTCTCTCTTGAGAGTAGAAAAGAAAGTGATGGAAGTGGGTGGAGTGCTGCGTGTAAATTCCAGAATAGAAACTACCAAGAACCAATTAGAAGTGTTGTTTTGAAGTCACATGACTTCACATGCAAGTGTCAGGTCCTGTACGCGATAGGAGGGTGCGCGCACCCGGTCTCGCACTAAAATAAAGCGGCGAAAAAACATCTCATAATATGCTCTTGGAGCACGTTTTGGTAGAAAGAGTTAGTTCTGAAAAGGACTTTTTTTTTTTTTGAAACAAGTGTTATGATGCTTTCGATTTCTTAAAGTTGCTACTACATTTTTCAGTATGTAATACTATGAAAATGAAGTGAAGAAATTTATCTTTTCTTGGGGCATTTGTGACTTTCAATTTTGAGTTTAATAAGAACGAGGCTCTGCTCTCCATACAAAAGAATTTCTCCACACTCGTTGCATTTCATATGCACCTTCGCAAGATATGGTCTCAAGTCCATTTCAGCACTCGATGGAGATACAGGTCGTCCACCAGAAGATGTGCTGGCCACCTCTGATGGTAATAGCGTGGCCAGGGCTCTTGTCGATGCTTTTGCATAATGCTCAGGGTGCCTTTGTTTAACATGCCGCTGCATGGTGTGTATAGAAAAGGAATATTTTCTATTTGGATTTCCCCTTGAGAGCTCCGAATTGCATATCGTGCAGGTTACTTTTGGCGCATTCACTTTCTTTTGATCTTCAGGATAAGTAAAAAATTGCCAAATGAAAGATTCCTTTTTTCTTCTTAACGGTGGTCGCTCATTTCCTTCAGATTCGGAAGATGAATGCAGAAGGGCAGCCATTTCAGCAAAGTTTTCCGGAAGATGCTCGACGTTGTTGTCTCTTGAGAGTAGAAAAGATTGTGAGGAAAGTGGGTGGAGTGCTTCGTGTAAATTCCAGAACAGAAACTACTAAGAACCAATTGCAAGTGTTGTTTTCAAGTCACATGACTTTACATGCGCTTCTTAGGATGTGTAGGCGGTGACACTATCTAGTTACGAACGTGATTTCATACTTAGGAACTAGCATTCAAAAAACCTAAGAAATTCACTGAAAAAACCATAGGTTTTACACACGTTATAGTTAGGAAGTAGCATTTAAAAAACCTATGAAATTCACTGAAAAAACCATAGGTTTGACACCAGTTATAGTTAGCTGGAAATTTTACTGATATAAAACCAATGAAATTCCACGTTATAGTTAGTTGGACTCACTATAACTTGCGCGTGTAATGCACTGCTGATGACATTACATATTACATCACTCATGACATGGTCAGTGACATCACTTATGACACCATCCAGTGAATGTGTGTCTTTCTAAAAAATAAATATGTTTTATATATGTATATGTAAAGGTCGAGGGAAGAATAAATGTTTAAATTATTATCTTAATGAATGTTTTTTTTTAAAGAAATGATTGGATAACTGGCTTATTAAGTGTATATTAGTGAATACATATATTAGCGAGTAATGTTTAAATATTTCAATATATGTATCAGTGTTTCACTTTGTGAATAAGTGGCTGCATGGGTTGATGAGTACCTACATGTGTGTGTATATGAGTTATTAGATGTTTTTTTAGTATCAGTATGAGTGTCACTATGGTTTGGTGGGGGTGTTACTTATGATATAGATCCATCAATGACTGACTCACTGTTTCTATGTTTTTTGAAGACAGCATATGTGCAGGACTGTATGGGTGGATGAGGGTGTATATGTTTGTGTTAGTAAATGAATGACTGTCTTACTATTGTGTTTATCAGTAACTACATATGTTTTAATCTAGTATATATGATTATTGATGTATATAAGTGAGTATATGTGAGAGTGAGAGATTGAAAGAGTTCCTGTTTAAATAAGTATGTGTTTCTATAAGTGATTGTTTAAGAGAGTAAGTATGTATAAGTTTCCTTAGAAGTAACGTGGTAGTGTGTGTATAGTTGTATATGCAAATAAATGGATGTTCAATAGTTTATTTGCATGTGTGAGTATGTGTGTGAGTAACTTTTGGATGACTGTCGGTGTGTAACAGGATGTATAGGTGTATCACTACATATGATGAGTGAGTATATGTATGAGTGACTATATAGAACTGTTGGTGAATGACAGAATGTGTATATAGATGGTGGAATTACTGAATTGGTTGTTGTAACTGGTATGGGTATCTCCATTTTTTGGAAAATGTTAATTTCTATTTTCCAATATGTGTTTTAAGGGTTACATTAGACTTAAAGGAGGTCTGTCATCAGTGATGTCATGAGTGATGTCACTGACCATGTCATGAGTGATGTAATATGTAATGTCATCAGCAGTGCATTACACGCGCAAGTTATAGTGAGTCCAACTAACTATAACGTGGAATTTCATATCAGTAAAATTTCCAGCTAACTATAACTGGTGTCAAACCTATGTTTTTTTCAGTGAATATATATATATATATATATATATATATATATATATATATATATATATATATATATATATATATATATATATATATATATATATATATATATATATATATATATATATATTTATATATATATATATATATATATATATATCTCTCTTGCAGGACGTCCAGTGTATTTTATAATTTATCAGTTATTGCTTGCTTATCAATCAGTATAATTATTGATTCATGCCATTCAGATTATAGTTTGCTACATATATTTTAATCTTATGCATTTGGTATCTGAGATAGCCTTTGTTATGAGAGTACTATGTAATAAACCCCAAGCCTCATTCTAAAAGTGATAGAGCCTTTGCATTTTGTTAAATAAAACCCCTTTTCAAAAGATGCTGTTTGTTTTGTGTTGAAGTCTTGCTGTGCCAGGAGTGGTAAGACATGCTCAAAAGTGTATATTATTCAAAGGTGCAGTGGTATATTTGCCTCCCAAGTGGGAGTGCAGGGATTGGGTGTGGCTTATTGGTGAGAAGCCACATTCAAAACAGCTAGGCGGTTCTAAAGTGGGTATCTATGGCCCAAGGTTCAGAGGTCAAAAGGCTGTTGTGGGGGTGCTGTACGGTTGAGCTATCCTTGAGGTTCTCAAACAGTAGACTGGAAAAACAGGGGTTTTCTATGCCTATGATGAGAGGCTCAGGAAGATATGGTAGGACCCCTACATTAGTCTCTATTTCTAGGCCTTGATCGGTTTGTAGTCTTACCCTGGCTATTGGGTAGTTCTTAATGTTACCATGCACACATCTAATGTTGACAAACTTCCCGGGTAATATAGAGGATTGGGGAACATACCCTACAACTGAATGTCTACATCCAGAGTCCAGGAGGGCGGTTATAGGGCAGTCATTCAAACCCAAACTCACGTAGTAAACTGGACCAGTTTCCTGGGCGTACATTATGGACCGGGGCAGGTAACTGACATCCATAGGTTCCTCCTCCTGTTTCTCTTTCCTCTTCCTGCAGAACTTGGCGATATGCCCCTACTCTCTGCACTCAAAATACTGGGACGAATGGAAGGAAGGGCTTATAGTCGGCCTGATCGCGGTCTTGGGGGCTCAAAGGGGGGTTTGACTATTTTCCTTTAGTTTCTTCAGCTTTGTAGGGGTCTTATGATTCTCTCAGATTCCTTTATAAGGCTCCTGTTATATGCCCTGGCGTAGGATGTGGCCATTTCCAATGCATGTTGACAGTCAGACCGACATGCTGGTGCAGCCACCTCTGTGTCCCATATTATAATGACTAGATATTGTTCGAGATAGATCTTTTCCATGATCTCTTACCGAGTGGACTCCAGAGGTTTGAGCCAACGATTCTCCTGTCGCACCGCGCTCTTGTCGGAACCTAAGGAGGTGTGCCTCGTCATCGACCCCTAGTCGG
Organism: Lissotriton vulgaris; assembly: GCF_964263255.1. Lineage (NCBI taxonomy): Eukaryota > Metazoa > Chordata > Amphibia > Caudata > Salamandridae > Lissotriton > Lissotriton vulgaris. The sequence continues at coordinate 770,783,694 of NC_141697.1, forward strand.
TCAAGTATAAATTGTTTAGCTTTGGTACCATCCTGGATGGCTATCTGATAGGCCAAATACAACACAAAGTAACTATGGGTCGAAAAATGTGTCAGAAAATGAGATGTGTCTAAATGAGTCAGTGTGTGCTGAAAGTTGTTAGAAAAGCACACAACCAGACATCGCACTGTCTGGGAAAGAAATCCATCAGTTACTCGTCCTTTGCCGCCCTTTCATCCTTCGAACCACTTCCCATAGTGGAGAGTCCAGGTTGTTGCCATCTAGTCAGGGAAAGGCTAGTGTTGTACAATATGGTGCAAAAGGAAGTGATGTATTGTAACTGAGGAGCAGTGCAAAAGAAAGTTGTGAAAATCAAAAGAGGAAAGGATGTGCTCTAGGATAAAATTGAATAATGAACGCAAAAAGACTTTATTCTGGTGCCGTTCATTTCCAAAATTAAAACAATTCAGTGCAAAATAGTATGTGATTAACCCTAATAGTCACTGACCCAAAGTGTTGGTCGACATGTTTCTGCGGTGGTTTAAAGATCACTAAGTATCTCCCGCTTCTTCAGGACCTATAACATTTGCTACTGCTCAAAAGTGCGATATAAAAAGGATTTCTGATACAGATATCACCTGCTCAAACCTGGTTGTCCTCTCAATTCTATAGGGTAAGAGGAACGTGCCACTCCTCGCCTGGCCACAGCTCAGGAAGACAGTACACAGCTCTGCCCGTCGGTACACTCAGCAGCCGTCTGGGCTGTCTGGGGAGGTCTGATAGGCCGCCTGTGCCTCACCAGTGAGTAATGGCACTAGGTAGAAAGGCCAATGGTCTGTAGGCCAAGCGCTGGCCCTTGCAGCCCATTCCAAATTCAAGAAGAAAGAGACATCCCTGGAGACATATTTCTGAAGCGGTATCACCGTTCAGGGCAGTGCAGAACCTCTCCCTTGCCCCAAAGCCCATGAGTCTTTAGAAAAAAAGAACACATTCCATACCACACAGTCTCTAGCCAATCAGGGGTCTCCTGGCTCCATAACTGACAATGAGTCCTGCAGCGCTTCCTCTTTCTTCGCTGCTGCATTCTCTGTGTCAGTTAAGTACCTCACTTCCTCAGAGGGTTGGGGTTGTATTGTGGCCAATATATCTAGCACCTTACTTTATGGTTTCTGTTGGCTATCTGTGTGCTATTTGGTTTATCTTGAATCTTCTGCTTCTGAAGCGGCCGCGGGAACGGTTTGTCGCTCTTACGTGGCCGCATTCTTTAATTACTGGTTGAGGGAGCAGCGGTCCGCCCGCCGCCAGAGGGCGCGCGCCTCTCGCATGAATTCAGATGCTTTTAGCGCAGCGGGCACGGGACGAAGGTCGCGTCAGTTTCAGGCTTCTGCTGAGCACCTCCGTCCACGTCTGTTTAGCTCCCGGCTGCCTGGTGTGTGTACACCCCTTGTGGGGGGAAAAGATTAGCAGGTTATAGAGCCTGTTTCTGAGGGCTGTCCGTGTAATATTAAGGGTGTTTTGGCATTGTTGCTGACAGAGTGTCTCCTGTCAGCCCCAGTGTAAGGCAAGTGTTGTTTTGTACCTCAGTGGGCGGTCCCAACCCCTTCCCATCCTTGCTAACATTAAATACACCCTTGTCATTGTCCCTTAAGCCCGGTGCTCTCGCCCAATACAATTAGCCCTCTGACCTGGTGGGTAGCCACCGTATTTACCTGATACTCACCTTCTTGTCCTCCATTTCTTCAGGACAGCGAGGGTCATGGACGAAATCGATAACTTCTATTAGGAAGGTGAGGAGGCTCAGTATTTCCCGCTCACAGAAGATTTTTGTGATGCGATGGACGCCTCCATGGTCAGGGCGGACTCAGAGGCGGTGGCCCCTCTGGAGAGGAGATTGACAGAGCTGGCGCAGAATTGCCTTCAACCCCTCCAAGCGAGGGAAGAACTTCCAGGGCCCTTGGACCCTCGACCCCCAGAGCAGGCCACCACACTCCCCTCTGAGAAACTGCGCAAGCGACCACATCCCGAAGTAGTGGATCTGGACGCTTTTGCCAGGCTGAAGCATACGTTCTTGGATACCAAGTTGCCGTCCAAGCCTGTGGCCTCGGCCCCTCAGGATATCCCTCCCCCGGAGGGGTGGATGGCAGTAGTGTCGCTACAGCGCTCAGACGATTCCCAGGGCGGTTCAGACAGAGTCAGACCATAGCCAGTCTTGGCACCCAGCCCCTTCCCTCACGCAGGATTCTCAACAGACCTCGGATGCAGTTGCGGATCCACAATTGGATCTCTTGGACCAAGAGGATCTCCTCCACCCTAGATCATCGGAATGGGCCTCTTGTGAGAAGGTAGCCAAATATGTGGTGAGCCGACTTCGAAAGCCCCTAGACCAGGAGGTCCGCTCCCGCCTCAGGGCGGAGTGCCCTCGCCCTTCCCTTGAAGGTAAGGTAGCCCTTACTCCAGAGATAGAGGCCAGGATGGCGACGTTCCTTACTAAGTATATTAAGGACCCCAAGAAGGGCATTGACAGGTCCTGGAGGGCATGCAAGGACAAGCTCCTGGATGTCACAGGTCCTCTGGTGAAAATATTCAACAAGGCAGAGGACACCAAGGTATCGGGAGCCCTCATTCCCCCTGAGGTTTTGTACAGTTGGCTCAGCGAGCCATTATTTTTCTTGGTAACACAAACTGCGCCATCTCATGGGCTGCTCATCAAACTGGACCCAAAACTGGGCAAATTGGTCACTTCCGAAGTGGGTCAGGTGGCCCCTGGGATCTATTTGGAGACCCCTTCATGAAGGAACTTAGTAAGTTTGTATCCACCTTCAACTCGTTGGACAAGGCCCAGTCCACCGTTAAGCAAATTTTTAATGCTCTGGTTTTTGGCAGGTCCGGTCGTGGTAGGGGGTGCTCGGCTTGCCACTCATCACAGGTAGCCTCCGGCAGAGGACAGCAATCGTAGAGAGGACAGTGGCAGGACTCCTCTCGCTTCGGAGGTTTCTACCCCACCAGGGGTCCCTCCCGGTGCAGAGGCCAGCGTAACGGAGCCTGGGGTGGCAGAGCTCCCCCAGATCATGGTAAGTTCTGATCTTATTTCTTGTTGAGCTTTGGGGGACGGCTGGCACTGTTTCTAGACAATTGGCATTCCCTTACGATGGGCGCCTGGGTTTTGCAGTTGGTTCAGGGTTTCCATATGGAGTTCTCCGGTTGCCCGGTCCAGGTCTCTCCCCCAGCCCTGATAGGTTTCTCCAGCAAGGTGGCCGGATTGGTTCAGCAGGAAATCCAGGAGCTCCTAGACAAACGAACGATCCGCCGTTCTTTTCCACCGTTCTTTTCCCCATCCCCATGTGGTGAGTTCACCACTGGCGGAGGGTGGTCAGCTGAGGAGCAAGTGTTGCACATCAACTGCCTCGAGTTGATGGCAGGGTCCTTCGCAGTCCACTGCTGGACCAAGGACTGGGCTCAGTCCTGAGCCCTCCTAAAATTGGACAATGTGTAAATTACGTGGGCGGAATGCAATCTAAAGCCCTGGTGGACCTACCCAAGGAGTTCTGGGAGTATTGTCTGTTGCATCAGGTCTCAGTGACAGCAGAGCATCTTCCGGGGTTGTTCAACCAGGTAGCCTACTGGCAGTCATGCCATCTCCGGGACTCGAGCCTATGGAAACCTTTTCCTCCAATGTTCTAGGCCCTGCAGGATCTGTGGGGACCATTCACGATCGACCTTTTTGCATCACGTCTGGACCACCACCTTCCCTGGTACTTCAGTTGGAGACCAGATCCGAGGGCAACGGACACAGATGCGTTCCTTCAGCATTGGGTGTCGGAACGAGGATACGCCTTTCCCCCCTTTGCCATAATCATGCGGCTCACGACACAGGTCCAGCACCAGCAAGCGGAGCTGATAGTGATCACTCCAGTTTTGAAAGCCTAAGCTTGTTTTCCAGATCTGATGGAACTTTCTTAAAATTCTCCAATCCATCTGCGCCCACTCCCTCATCTCCTGAGCGATCCTGCGGGCAATCCTCACCCTCTGATCACGAACGACTCCCTCCCGCTCATGGCATGGCGGATTACCGGGATAGATGGATGGTCGCAGGAATTTCAAGAGAAGCTGCGGATCTCCACTCGAGACCCCGGTCAGACGGCACCATTAAACGGTATAGGTCGACCTGGTCTCGATTGATGGGTTGGTGCTTGCAACGGAGTCTGTATCCCATGGGGGCAGACGTTGTCCATGTCCTGAATTTTTTGGTGCAGCTAGTTTCTGAGGGCTTGGCCTACAGGAAGACAAATACCTTCCGGTGCACCATATCAATTGGTCATGTCTCCGTGGCCTGCCATCCGGTGGGAGAACACCCATTGGTGACAAACTACTACAAGGTATCCGCCTTTCTCTTCTTCCGGAACTGAGATACTCGGTCCTCTGGGATGTTAAAAAGGTCCTGTACCTGTTTTCCGCTTGGCCTAGTAACAAATACCTTTCCAGTAAACAGTTGTTGGCCAAGTTGGCCATGTTGTTGTGCCTGGTGTCTTGCCGAAGGGTCTTGGATGTCAGGGCCCTGGATGTTTTGGGGAGGTTCTTTACTCCGGATGGAGTTTCCTTCCATGTGTCATTCGCGGGTAACTTCCTACCCAGCCTTTCCAGAGGTTCCCAATCTCTGCGTGGTAAGATGTATCAAGGCTTACAAAAGCATGACTGAAGAGTTACGCCCCATGGAGTGCGCCAACTGCTCATTGCTCTGAGGAAACCCTTTAGAGCAGTCTCTTCCCCAACAATCGCAAGATGGGTTCGTTGGGTTATGCTCGAGGCTGGCATCGACATACAGGTGTTCGGTGCGCACTCTGCCAGAGGAGTGATGACCTCGAAAGCTTTTGTGCTAGGGGCCCGCTTTGAGGACATTCTGAATCCGGCCGATTGGTTGTCAGATTCCACTTTTAAGAGGCTTTATTTTAAACTGGTCTCCTCCATTGCGGTCCTAGTGGTGGATAAGCTTACAGCCCGCCTAATCCTCGCCTCCGTGTCCTGCCATAGAATTTTCCTAGTTTTCATAATGGAAAGTTTCAATTCTATTAAGGACTCAGAGGCAAGGATTAGCCCGCCCGTAGAATACTTCTAAACCCACCCGGGTTTTGGAGACATACGTAATAATGTAAGTAAAGCGTTTTCCTGCTTTAAGGGTCTGCTTTAAAATGTATGAATTAGTTCCCTGCACGTTGAATGTTACGACTCCATTTATTTATCCATAGGTTCGGGGACGGAGAAGCAGGAGTGAGGATCTTCAAAAGTCGGCTTTGTCGCAGGAAGAAAGAGGAAGCGCTGCAGGACTCATTGTCAGCTAGGGAGCTAGGAGACGCTTGATTGGCTAGAGACTCTGTGTTCTGGAATGTGTTGTTTTTTCTAAAGACTCATGAGACATGTAGTCTTCAGTGTTGTTCCTGTTTATTTTGAGATGGCTGCTGTTTAAATAATTGAGGAAAGAAAAGTCTAATCCTCGCCTCCGAGTCCTTATAGAATTGAAACTTTCCGTTACAAAAGCTAGGAAATGTTTAATTTGTCAGGAATAAGTCCTATATATATGCCTAGCTAACCTTTTAACATCCCTAATCTGCAAGGGAAGTTCAGAAATCTTACTGAGTGTTTACTCATGCAGCCTTCCTTTGTCCCAGCTAGTACACTTTGACAGTTCCCAAGTTTGACAGTGACTTAGCCTTTTTTATGGGAAGGAGCATGGCAATAAAAAGTGGTCTAACCATGTAACATCTATGTTTCCATGGTTGTCATTTTGAAACTGTGTTGAAATTAGTTTAGAAAATAACAAGAATGCAGACCCAGGTAAACTAACAACAACAATTATCCACTGAATAACTGCAGCATAATGATTTACAGTACAAATAATGCATTATGCTCTGTTTGTCACTCCAGTTGAAGTAAGTAGCTGCCTACAGAAAGCACTGAATTGACCAATTCACCCAATAAGTCTGTAAAGGTTTCAAAAGACAGTTTTCCCCCTAAGCCCAACCACATCCACTTTGGCCCTCATGCTGGTGCCATTACATGATCTTGTCTGACAAACTTAGTGTTAAGTATTCTGCAATAATCACAATAAAAAAGATTTCGTAGATACTTATTGTACAGGGGTGGCCGGGGCCGAAGAGACTGAGTCAGAGACTTTCAATAGAGATCTTAACGAGGGCTTTATTTTTATATACGATCTCCGTTTCCTGCTGGTTAATTCGTTCTCGGGCAAACGCTGCCGGGTCTGTTATGGGCTTCCGTTGGGAATCCAGGATGTCTCTTGGTGGGTGGACAATCTTCCATCAGGCACGGCAACCGGGAAAGAAGGAGAGAAATAGGATCGGGTTAGGGAAGGGTTTTCACTAGGAAGAGTTCAGGGCCGGGAGTGAGGAAAAACCACGTGTAAAAGTGCCATTAACCCTCGTCGTTGTGATTTAGAAGTGCTGGTGAGGAGGATGGGGTGTTACCAAGACTATACACAACACAGGGCTTTACACTATTTACACGTTACTCAAAAGGTTGGGCACGCCGTCCCACCCAGCCCGCTACTTTGCCACGTACCTGTTGGAGTCACGCCCCTCGCGTGGGAGCGTGGCGGGACGGCTCGTGAAGTCGGTGGCCTCCTGGCTTCTCCTGTGCTTCTTCGGCAGTCTCCTCTTCCGTGGTTTCTCCTCGTCCTCGCTCGTCTTTCTCCTTCCTTTCTACTCTCGTTCTCGCTCCTCCTGGGAAACGCCGTCCGTCGCTTCCTGGGTTCCTCCCCTTTTTGACATGGGTCTAGACGTGACGTGGGTTAGGGGCAGGTTCTCGCCATATGTGTCCTCCCCCTTAAAGGTATCCTGTTTGAAATCCTCGGGGTTCCAACGATTTATGTCCTCTTCTTCCGGCCAGTCCTCGTGGATACAGGTTTCAGGCTGCTGCAGAGAAGGGACAGAAGGGAGTAAAATGGGGGCGACTGTCCATCAGTTTGAGTCCGGGGTTTGTCCCTCAGTCGTTTGGCCTGCCCCGTCTCACACCATCCCCCCTGGATTCTCCCTTTCGGGGAGAGGAAAGAACCTTGACAGACAGCCTGCATTCCCGTTTTTATCCCCTTTTTTGTGAGTTACTGAGAAAGAGTAGGGCTGAAGGGACAGGAACCAATGGAGTACGCTGGGATTGTGGGGTCTATTTCTGCTCCTGTTCCTCCTCTGACTCCCAAGTGTCCTTTGTTATTTCCAAGAAAGATCTGGGAAGGCGACAATATAAAAGCTCAAAAGCCGAGCATCCTAGGCTGCTCTGCTTTTGCGCACGTAGTACGTATAGTGCTAATGGTAGCAAACTATCCCAGTCAGGACCTTCACACGTCAACATTTTCTTCAGCATGATCTCAAGCGTCTGGTTATAGCATTCAACCAGACCGTCCATCTGGGGATGGTAAACCGACGTTTTTAGGTGGCGTATACGGTTTTGCATACCTCTTTAATTAGTCTGGATGTGAACGGGGTGCCTTGGTCGGTAAGTACCTCTTTGGGAAATCCGAATCTCGCAAACAGTTCCACAAACTTCTCTGCGATGTTAGAGGTATTGGGGGTTCTTAATGGAAAGGCCTCAATGAATCTGGTGGCATACTCCACTATGACCAGAGCGTAGAGGTGTCCTTTGGTAGTTCGTGGCAGCGGTCCTATTAGATCCATGCCGACCCTTTCAAACGGTACTCCAATGATAGGCAGGAGATGCAGAGGGGCTGCGGGAGGGCGGTGTGTATTTCTTCTCTGACCTATTTCGCATTTTGCACAATAGTTCTGGACATCTTTATATATTCCGGGCCAAAAGAAATGACTTAGTATACTCTCCTTAGTCTTTTCCTTCCCAGCATGGCCTGCAGTGAGATGTGCGTGTGCAAAGAACAACACTTGGTCACGAAAAGACAAGGGTACTAGCAACTGTGGTTCGCTTCCTTCATGTGATAGTCGATACAGTAGGTCCTTCTTGATAACGAATTGGGGGAATACTGGTTGGGATGCTCCCTGAGAGGAATGAGCGCTTTCCCAGGCATTATTCAAGGTTCTATCCTCAACCTGGGCAAATCTAAAACTGCGGTCGATGACCCATGGTTCTGGTGTTATGAGAGCGGGAAATGGACCACCCCCTTGGAGCTTGGACTGGTTCAGGGACTTTCTAAAGAGAGAGAGGAACTCCGGGTTGTCAACCCCTAGAATCATGTCCTCTAGGAGGGAATCTACTACTCAAACCCTAACATTACAAGAGCCTTTTTCTAGGTGGGTCAGGGTGAACAAGGCAACAGGATAGGGCTTAACATCCCCATGGACACAGAGTATATGGACAATGGTTTCCGGGACATACTGACAGGGCCTCACAAACCTTTCTTGCACCACTGACTGCCTACACCCTGAGTCAAGGAGGGCTCTCACTGACTGGCCATTCATCCTCATACTCACGTAAAATGAGGCCCCCATTTCGGCGGTATATAACACAGTCCTAGGAAGATAGCCCACTTCCATCGATTCCTCAGGGGGTCGTTGTCGGGGGCACAGCCTTGCAATGTGGCCCCACTCGCCAGAGTCGAAGCATTGTGGTCCTCTTGAGAGGGGGGATACCATTCCCGAGGGGTTAGGTCTCTGTGGTTCCAGACCTAACTTGGGTTTCTTGTCTGTTTTTGAGGGCAGAATGTGTTTGTTAGCTTTTTCAGGTTCCCAACCGGTGGACCTGGGCTGGGCCCTGGCATAGTGAGCAGCCATTTTGATGGCCTGTTCGATATCAAGTCCTGCTTGTTGTCGAAGCCACCTCTGAGAGGCATATGGGAGGGCATCCATGAATTGTTCCAAATAGACTTTGTTTAGAATCTCTTCCTTTGTACACACCTCTGGTTTCAGCCATTTATCGGCAGCCATCTTTAAACGGGAAAAGAGGGTTTTGGGGTTCTCTCCGGGTGTCCCCCTTTCCTTCCTAAACCGGACTCGGTAAGCCTCTTGGTCTAATCCAAGGTGGTCCAAAATGACCTCTTTTATCACCGTATAGGGGGTATTCCCCACGGGGTTGGCAGTCTGGTAGGCCGACTGGGCCTCGCCGGTTAGGAGAGGTGCCAGGAAGAAGGGCCACTTCTCCTCTGGCCGCCCCAGAGCCCTGGCAGCCCTTTCAAAATTCAGCATAAAAGCTTCAGGATCCTCGCTGGATACATATTTTTGCAGCGCTATACCCGTGGGGTGTGGAGTATGGCTCCTACCGTCTATTTGAGTCACCACAGTTGGAGGCGGCACACTCTTCATGCTTTCGAGATGAGCAGTAATAGTGTTCTTAAACTAAACATGTCCCGGTCAGCCTGGGCTGAAGTTAATTGTCGTTCTACTGCCCACTAGAGCTTTTCCTGTCCTTTAATAATGTGCTGGATTAGGGCGTCCATCTCACTTTCACAGATGGGCTGAGGTGGAATAGATCCCACTTCTGACACCGCTAGTCAAGGGGTGGCCGGGCCGAAGAGACTGAGTCAGAGACTTTCAATAGAGATCTTAACGAGGGCTTTATTTTTATATACGATCTCCTTTTCCTGCTGGTTATGCTCTCTCGAGCAAATACTGCCGGGTCTGTTATGGGCTTCCGTAGGGAATCCAGGATGTCTCTTGGTGGGTGGACAATCCTCTGTCAGGCACGGCACCCGGAAAGAAGTAGAGAAATAGGATCGGAATAAGGAAGGGTTTTCACTAGGAATAGTTCAGGGCCAGGAGTGAGGAAAAAACACGTGTAAAAGTGCCAATAACCCTCGTCGTTGTGATTTAGAAGTGCTCTAGAGGAGGGAGGGGTGTTACCAAGACTATACACAACATGGGGCTTTACACTATTTACACGTTACTCAAAAGGTCGGGCACGCCGTCCCACCCAGCCCGCTACTTTGCCCCGTACCTGTTGGAGCCACGCTCCTCCCGTGGGAGCGTGGCGGAGCAGCTTGTGAAGTCGGTGGCCTCCTGGCTTCTCCTGTGCTTCTTCGGCGGTCTCCTCTTCTTCGGGTTTCTCCTCGTCCTCGCTCGTCTTTCTCCTTCCTTTCCACTCTCGTTCTCGCTTCTCCTGGGAAACGCCGTCGGTCGCTTCCTGAGTTCCTCCCCTTTTTGACGTGGGTCTGGACGTGACATGGGTTAGTGGCGGGTTCTCGCCATATGTGTCCTCCCCCTTAAAGGTATCCTGTTCGAAATCCTCGGGGTTCCAACGATTTATGACCTCTTCTTCCGGCCAGACCTCGTGGATACAGCTTTCAGGCTGCTGCAGAGAAGGGACAGAAGTGGGTAAAAAGGGGGCGACTGTCCACCAGTTCGAGTGCGGGGTTTGTCCCTCGGTCGTTTGGCCTGCCCCGTCACACTTATATACTCTCTAACTTCTGCAATTGACATGCATCGAAATTATAAACTGCCAACAATCATGAAGGCCAATCTACATCCATCCCGTTTTGACAAGATTGCAAACAAACACTGGGTCTACCCAGTTCTTGAGGTAAACCTAGGTATGTAGACTGTAACACAAAAGCATTAGCAAATAATTGGCAAAAAATATATAAAAAATGTGTGATGATACCAGACACAGTGCAATGCATCATGACACTACTCATGCCTGCATCAGTCAGTGAGCATGTGCTTGCACTATCTGGTATGCATGCTCCTATTGAATGACACCTGCACCTTTTATAGTGATGTCCATTCTGGGTCCACTTTGGTTCTCACTTAGTTTAACATATTAGAGGCCCGATGTAGGTAATTCCGATTTACCTACTCTTAAATACCGAATCATACCGATTCGGTATTTAAGAGGAGGTAAATTGGAAGTAGGCAGATGCAGGTAATTTTCCTATTACAATTACCGATTCTGTAAGATTCGGTATTTACCGATTCGGTAAATACCGAATCGGTATTTCCCATTGATTCCTATGGGCCTTGAAGCCCATAGGAATCAATGGGAAATACCGATTCGGTATTTACCGAATCGGTAAATACCGAATCCTGCACGGGGGAACGGGGTGTCACTTTGACACCCTGTAGCACTCCAATTGCAGGCTTTTGTGCAATGTGGCACACATCCATGCCCTAAGGGCATGTCTGTGTTTCACATGGCATAGGTGTACATGCACAGATGTGCATGTACACTGGAATTCAGTATTTTACCACCCAATAGGATTGGGTGGTAAATACCGACTCCTAAAGGGCCTGTGGCACTCTTTGAAGTGCTAGCTACATCTGGAATCACCAAATCGATAAATATACTGATTCGGTATTTTACCGAATCGGTAAATTTACCGATTCGGTACATTTACCGAATCGGTAAAAAATAGGCCCCCTACATTAGAAAACCCTAATGCCGGTCGGTATTGGCTGAATTCGGCCGTTACCGACCGGTATTGGGGCTCCAACATCTAGCCCCAGATGTTTTAGGCTGCTTCTGCTTGTACAGCCACACATAATACATTTGGTTTTTGTGACAATATTTTAGAAATATGTGGTGCATGTTCTTTTGTTATTCAGTGACTTCAAATCAGATAATCTTTATTTGGTATACAAAAAGTATAACCATAAAAGCATACATTCATATATATGTTAAAATCAATAGATTCCATAAGGAATTAAAACAGCAAAGTAATTGTCATGGCAGAAAAATCTGTTAAAAATAATTGGCTGACTTTAGACTCTACCAGACCGCCTTCCTGGCCAGGCAAGGTGCGATTTGGCTCACGCCACAGCCTGATTACACACCCGAGTGGTTGCACATCGAAAAATCCCTAGTGGAAGGCCTTGACCCCTCCTCCCTCCTTACCATCAAAGTGCGTCCCGATATTGACTCTAATATCATATTTAAAAACACCAAGAACTCCCTCCTCCATATCAGTAAATCTCTACCCCATCAATTTCGTAATTCAAAATGGGAATCTCTATGGCGGAATAACACTATAACATACAAAGGTAAACCACTGTATAATCCTTCTTGGATCAGGAATGGTATACACTTCCCTCACCAACTCTACGTGGGCCAGACACCACTCACATTCAAGGAATTACAGGACAGATTCCAACTCGAGAACATCGACTTCTACTATTTTCTACAAGTTAAGGCGGCCCTAACCAAAGCAAACTTGGGCAACACATCCCCCTCACTCCCTGGCCTTTTATCCACCCTTAATAGACTTGGCCACCAGGTATCCAGAATGTACAAAATGATCAAACCGCAGAAATCTAACCTGGTCTCTGCATTACAATCCTATTGGGAATCATATTCTTCCACTCCCACATCTGATAACGAGTGGGCCAGAATTTGGGAATCGCCCACAAGACACAAAATTAGCCCGACTCTATCCCAAACTAAATTCTGGCTCCTACACAAAGCCTTTTGGACCCCCAGGAGACTTTTTCTGCACAACATCAAAGACAATGACTCCTGCTGGAACTGTTTGGAAGCGGGAGGGGACCTTGAACATCTGATATTTAAATGCCCCCGGGTTACCACATACTGGGACAGGATATTTGACTTTGTCAACAAAGCCCTGCACATTTCTCTCCCGAGAGAATTTGCTACTCTAGTTATGGGCTCTTCCAAAGCTGTCACTTTAAATGAAAACGACAAAGCCCTACTTGATCTTTTACTGACAGCGGCGGTTAAAGTCATAACGTCCAACTGGAAAGATACAGCCAAAGCCTCCTTCCCCCATTGGCTCAACTGGGTTTCTAACCTCAGGGGTGCCGATACCATTGCACTTGCCTCTCACCCCTGGCGCCCACAACACAGGAAAATATGGGCCTCACTTGACGCTCACTTTGATCTCTTCAAATCTCCGTGAGTCACCTAAAACTTTGTTATCGCAAGCAATTTCTCATTATGTTACTTGATGGTCGTGCTTCACCCTACTGTGCTATATAACCGATCTATCTGCCTGCTGACATATGCCTTTGTGTTGTAAGGACTTGATGCTTAACTATAATTTTCTTTATTTACCTGTTTATTTTTCCCCCCGCATGTTATGTTACTCCATATTATGTTACTTCACCGCTTCTCGATTTATTATGTACCTGTACCATGAACTTTATCTGCTATTATTTGTTCTGTTCATATCACTACCAAACTCTCTCAATAAAAATTTTGTGAAATAAACAAAAAAAAAAAACACGAATTAGCTTATCATGTCGCAACACAGTAATTTATATTACAGTTTTATCGACTGGTATAAACAGAGCACCATAGAGGTATAGTTCATACTAGTGAAGTAAAAGAGTTTAATGCAGTTGCAAGTATCTAAGGGAGAGTTTTTGCTCAGTACAGAAGATCCAGCTTGGCACTATTCTGTAGCTAGAGCACCGTAGAGGTATATTTCAGACTAAACCCCAGCATAGCAGAACAAATGTGCAGTAAAAGAGCTTAATGCAGTTGCAAGTATCAGAGGGAGAGTGTTTGCACAGTACAGAAGTTGCAGCTTGTCCCTCTTGAGTAGCTCTGACTACAACGAATATGAAATGCAATTGTTTATTTCCCCACAAGCTTTCTCAGACTGGTAGCAGCTAATAAAAGTTTGAAGACTATCTGACAAGTAAATTCTGTCTCGAAAAGCTGTTAGTAACACAGGGCTGATCTACAACTTCTAATATTCTCATGCCTCAATAAAGGAATCAAATTTTTTTTTGAAGTACAGTATGTAGTTTACGGAAAAATAAAATGTGTAAAAGAGACTGAGCCATTACTGAATCACACGGACAGAAGTCTAAGGGCCTGATTACGAGCATGGCGGTCTTGCAACAGCCAGACTCGCGGTAGCACGGGGGTGGCGGTCCACCATTTTGCGGATTACAACTTACAAAGTCGAATCGGCGCTAGACCACTGGAACAGTCATTACCTGGTGGTGGGGCAGCTGCACCACAAAACAACTGTCAGGAATCAGAATCAAGGCGCCTTTATGACAGGTGGAAGTAAGACAGTGTTCCTAATTAGGAACAAGTTACACAATTGCTACAGTTTCCTATGTTCGTTTCCTGTCCTTATGGGTCTCTGAACTACAATTCCCATGAAGCAATGGGGTTTGTAGTGTACTGGCTAGGGCCTAGGAATCAGAGGCTGGAGGACACACGTGTGGTGTTGGTAGCTGGCACGTAACTTGGCCACGCCCAGAGCCCCGGGCCTTTTATTAACAACCTTACGTGTCCAACGCTTACGCTGGGCTAGACCAAAGCCCCTCTACGCTGGAGGGGACAAACTAAGAGCAACAGTGGGAGGGAGCGTGTGCTGCAGTGGTACACCCCATTGCCAGCAACACTACATTCCTCCTTTACCTGGGAATAAAACAAAATGGAGTACAATAGCACACAAATCGCTTGCATAGTCAGTGGGTGTGCTGTAACAAACATAACGTACTGTCTTTAACAGTCTTCACCAAGCATGTCGCTGGTAGAGTCTCTGGAACTACTGTGTGACCCACAACATACAGAATATAAAACAGAACAGTCTTACTTTGTTCTCGGCGGGGTCACCATCTTGGTCAGCTCAGCGCCAGCACTGGGCCACAAAGTCCCGATACCTCTGGGAAGGTTTGGGGCATGGACGTAGACTGTACTTTGCTTGGCTTCGCCCTTCCGCCGTGGTCAGGGATGGTTTTTCCGAGTCTCTGGTTTGGTTGACGCTGGGGCCTTCTGCTGGTCCCTCGGGCTCCCCCTCCCTCGGGGTGACGTTGCCGGACTGGCTTGTCAGGGTCTCTGTTCCAGTTGGTTCTGACGGTCTGCGCTGGGGGGCTGGGTGCCAGTCGTCCAGTTCTGGATCATTACCTCCTCCGGGTATTTTTTTGAAAAAGGACACATTCCTTGTTACTACTTCTCCGTTTCTGACAGCGGTGACCATTGTCCCATTTATCTCCGTTACCCTCCAGGGGTCAAGTTCAAATGGTAGATGGAACTTCCCGCCAGGATGGCGATCTTTTACCAGAACAGTGTCCCCGACTTGAATGGGCTGTCCGCCGCCTTCCGTGTCCGGGACGCTTCCTGGTTGTTCTTGGCGCGCTGTTCCATGGACCGGTTCCTGGGGTCTGGGGCTAGCTCCCACGTGGGATGGTGCGGGATGGTGTCTGCGATTACCCGGTTGAAGGAGAGCCGACTTGGAGAGGCTCCAGTGGTGCAGTGTGGAGTCAGGCGATATTCTCGAAGAAACTGATAGAGGGCTAGCTCTAGACTGTGGCCGTCGGCTATTGCAATTTGGATCGTCTTGTTTAGAGTTCTCATTAGTCTTTCGACCTCTCCGTTGGCCTGGGGCCATCTTGGTGTTATTCGTTTATGTTTGATGCCATGGCTCTGCAGGTATTCTGTGAACTCGCTGCCATTGAACGGGGGTCCATTATCTGTGCGGACTTCGTCCATGAGCCCATGGGTAGCGATGATTTTTTCGAATTTTGGGATCACTTCAGACGCCGCTGTCGATGTCACGATTTCCACTTCGGGGTAGCGAGAGAAATCATCTATCACGACGAGCATGTACTTGCCTCCGGGGAGGCTGCCGAAGTCTGCGCTCGCTCGCACCCACAGGGACGTTGGCCCTTCTTCGGTGAGTATGGGTGCTGGGGGGTTAGGTAGACTCGTCGCTAGGCACACTGGGCATCTCTGGACCACTTCCTCGACGGTTCTGTCAAGCCCTGGGAACCACAATTTGCTTCGGAGTCTGTTTTTGGACTTGACAATCCCCTGGTGTGATCCGTGTGCCAACAAGGCGGCTTGTTGGGCAAGGCTGTTGGGCAACACAAGGCGAGGGCCTCTCAGGAGACATCCTTCGGCTGAGATGGACAGCTCATGTCTGACTTGGTATAGGGCTCTCAGGATAGCTTGGGCCTCTGGGGTGCGAAAAGACGCCGGGCTTTGGAGCGCCTTCCAGTCGCCAGATTCTATGGCGCGGATTGCAATTTGGAGACAGTCGTCATCTTTGGTGGCTCTCGCCACTTCATCCAGGGACATCGGCCGTGGTCTTGACCGTTCAACGATTAGCCGGACGTATTCTTCTGTGGCTGCTTCCTCGGCTGCTTCAGCATCGGTGACCGGACGGGCGTGCCTCGATAGGTAGTCCGCAGGGTTTCGGGTGCCGGGTCGGTATTCCACCGTAAACTGGAACTCTTGCAACTGCAGCACCCATTTTTCGATTCTCAAGGGTGGGCGAGAAGACGAGCCTTGGAAGAGCGGGATGAGGGGTTTATGATCAGTGATCACTGAGAAAGGATGTCCATGGAGGTAGATATGGAAATGGCGGCACCCCCATAGAATGGCGATGGCCTCTCTTTCAATTTGCGAATAACGTTGTTCAGTAGGTGTCAGGGTGCGGCTGGCGTATGCAACTGGGGCCCACTCCCCACACGCTTGTTGTTGAGACAGAACAGCCCCGAGGCCTGTCGGGCTGGCATCGACTACCAGTTGTGATTCTTGTCGCGGGTTGAACAGGGCTGCTTTGGTCTTTGCAAATGACTCCTGTTGTCCCGGGCCCCATGTCCAGGCGGTAGTTGACTTGGTGAGGTCACGGAGGGGCCCTGTCAAGTCCGACAGATCCTTTATGAAACGCCTGCAGTATGTCAC
Source organism: Lissotriton vulgaris (assembly GCF_964263255.1). Taxonomy (NCBI): domain Eukaryota; kingdom Metazoa; phylum Chordata; class Amphibia; order Caudata; family Salamandridae; genus Lissotriton; species Lissotriton vulgaris. The sequence continues at coordinate 770,800,242 of NC_141697.1, forward strand.
CATACCCAGGAAACTGCGGACGGCTGTCACAGATGTGGGGGCTGGCGCGTTGTGGATGTCCTTGACCTTCTCTGGGTCTGGGCCTACTCCTTGATCGGAGAACTTGTATCCAAAGAAACTGATGTCTTTGCGTAGAAATTCACATTTGTCCTTGTGGAGGGTCAGTCCTCTCTCTTGCAGCCGGTTGAATACCGTTTGGAGGCGTCTGATGTGTTCTTCCAAGGTCGGGGCGTAGACCAGACTATCATCGCTCACATTGAGCACTCCATCGAAGCCTTGCAGGACATTGTGGATGATGTTTTGAAAAACTTCGGCTGCACTAGATATGCCGAAGTTGAGCCTGGTGTATCTCCAGAGGCCAGCGTGGGTGGAGAAGGTCGTGATTGAGCGTGAGTCTGGGTGAAGAGGAATCTGATGGTATCCCAAACCTCAGGTCCATCTTGGAGAACCATTTGGATCCTGCGAGCTCTCCGATGATGTCGTCAATGGTCGGCGTCAGGTGACGTTCTCTCTTGATTGCTAAGTTGGGGAGGCGCATATCCACACAGATTCTTACTGCCTCGGGTTGCTTTGACTTTTTGGCGACCACAATGGGGGATACCCATGGTGTGGGCCCCGTCACTCGTTCAATGATGCCAGCTTGTTCGAGCATTCTCAACTCGGCTTCGACTTTGGGCCGGAGGTGAAAAGCGATCCGTCTGTGCCGGAGGGCTACTGGGGCCACTGACTGGTCGATGTGGAGTCGGACCGGGGGCCCTCTTAGACATCCGATGCCCTCGAACAGCGAGGAGTGTTCCGATACTAGGTGATCCAAACCATGGGCTTGTACTGTTAGGGCAAAGTGTATGAGCCCGAGCTCCCGCGCCGTTCTACAACCAAGAAGGAACCCTGATCCTTCTTGGGATACGTAGATTTTTGTCTGCAGCTGCGTCGAGTCGTGGGACACAGTAGTCCGGAACACACCGCACAGGCGCAGCGGGAGAGTCCCATAGGCGAAATCCTGCACTCTGGTGGGGTGAAGTGTAGGAGCATTCTCTAGGTTCTGGTACACGCTGGCGGCCATTAGGTTTATTGTCGCGCCTGTGTCGATGAGAGCTATGATTGCTTGGCCATGCACTTGGACGGTGCACATTGGTTCGGTCGAAGACGTGGCTGCTAGAGTATTGAGCATGCGCACCACGTGGACGGATGCGGCGTCCTCTTCATCGTCATCCATGTCGCTGCTGTTGGATGTGTTCGGTAGCGGTGCCATCTGCCGCACTCTCCTGGGTGGGCCACTCTGCTTCTTCCTTTGCGACGACAGGCAAATGCTCGCGAAGTGATTGGCTTTGCCGCAAGCGCTGCAGATTTTGCCTTGGGCTGGGGAAGCACCTTTGTGGGGAGTGGCGCCTCCGCACCACATGCATGCTTGATCGTGGGCGGATTGGGCCGGCTTTGGCCGCCCTTTTTGGGGAGGCCTCGTCCGGTTGTCTGGAGTCTGCGACTTGATGGCGCACACGGGTTCCGTCTTGACCGTGACAGCTGGTTTTGGCTCCATGTGGGCAGCACGGGCTTTGGAAAGTTCTTTGGACCGCCCCAGGGCTAGGATGTCGTGCATAGACATGGCATCCATTTCTAGCACCCTCTCCCGCAGCTTCAGGGAGGCGCACCCCTGTATGAATTGGGCGCGGATTTCGTCTTCCGCATCCGGGAGGGTGCACGTGCTGGCTAACTTCTTGAGCCGAGCGTAGAATACGTCTACGGACTCCTCCGGGAGTTGACGGGCTTGGCGGAGTAGAAAGCGTTCGTAATCCGCACTGGCGAATGGTTCAAAGTACCTTGTGATGGCGTCCCGTAGGTGTTATACGTATGAGGCGGGTCTCCCTCCGTGATGTCATTGGAGATGTCGTGGATTGCTTCTCCCCCTAGGTGTAAAAGCATTGCGCGACGTCGCGCCACGGCTATGTCCGCCGCGATGAAGTAGTTTTCGAGACGCTCTACCCACTTCCTCCACCGGGCAGCTTGCGAAGGGGATGTCCCTGTGACAGCGAACGGCTCCAGAGGTGGCACGTTGGCCATGATGGCTGAAGCACAGCGGGGGGGGTCGACAGGTGGGCTCTAGACAGTTGAACAGTCTCCTGCAGACAGCAGATGTGGATCCAGGCACGGTGGAGGGCTCGTAGGCCTCGTCCCGGGAGAAGCGTGAGGTTTGGCAGGGTCCGCTTACACGCGCAATGCGTGAGGAACAGCAGGGAGGCCGCGAAGCGCGCCAGAAGCGTGGTGCCGGGCGCACACAGCGCATGCGCGGGGACAGCCGTGGAGCCACATGGGACCGGGGCCGGGGAACGAGATGCAGCTTGGGGCCGGAGGCCGCGGGGAGCAGCGGGCAGTCTCCCTGGGGTACCTGTCGGCAGCGCTCCAGTCCACGCAGCAGAGGAGGTCTCTAGACGGCCCGGGAGGCAGGTCGAAGGCACTCAGGAGCACCGGTGAGCGGCGCAAACGGCAGCAGCAGGCAGTCAGGCAGGCTTGTGGCACCTTCGAGGCGGGCTACCGCGGGCTGTCGGCGGCTCAGGGGCACCGGGCAGTGCGCCTCGTGCAGGCTGGCACGGTGTCGAGCAGCCGGGAAGAGAAGTAGGCGGTGGTGGTGCGGCAGGGCACGCAGTGGGGTGGACACTTGACCACCTCGTCGCCAGTGTAGTGTCCTGGTTAGGGCCTAGGAATCAGAGGCTGGAGGACACACGTGTGCTGTTGGTAGCTCGCACGTAACTTGGCCACGCCCAGAGCCCCGGGGCTTTTATTAACAACCTTACGTGTCCAAAGCTTACGCTGGGCTAGACCAAAGCCCCTCTACGCTGGAGGGGACAAACTAAGAGCAACAGTGGGAGGGGGCGTGTGCTGCAGTGGTACACCCCACTGCCAGCAACACTACAGGGTTCTTGTAGTTTGGACACGTTGACTCCAGGGCTTTAAAAAAGGACATTGCATGTCGGCAAGCGTGCATAATTCCTAATCATTTAATCCTAGGCGCGGAACTGCCCAAGACATTTTCCCGCGGCCCAGAGGATTTTCCTTCGTCAGACTTTAGTGCCTTGTGGATTGAGGTACTCCGTATTGTGGACGCTGAAGTTCAGTTTTTTTTCCATACCTCCCAAACACTGAGGAGAATGGGCGTCCGCAGGGGGGGCAAGGAGGGGCGCTTGCCCCCCCTCCCCCCGAGCGACCCTCCTTGCCCCCCCCTGCGGACGCCCATGAAAACCATGACTTCAATACGGGGTTCTCACCTCTCTTTCCTCTCCTTTCTTGTATTTGCTTCCTTGTGAAATGGATCCAAAAAAGAGACGCTTTTGCTGGAAATGTTGCATTTTAATTCCAAAGTGCAGCATTGGGAATAAAAGGCTAAAAATATGAAAAATAGATAAATAAATAAATAAAGTAAAACAAAGTGTTAGCAAACTGGCTAAACTGATTTTATTCACACTGAAACACATTAGCGCCACTTTTACAGAGTTCGCCAGTGAAGCGCTATTTTTGTTTTCTTGACTTTCAGGCAAAAGCACTCACTGATTTCTGAATAGTGAGTGTAAAAGCATTAAGGTAACCATGTTGTTCCTGCTTACATTTCCCATGGTTTGCTAAATTTTGCATTCCCTATAAGTGTTTGCTTTTTCCAGGATGTTGTTACTTTTTTTTTGTAGGCCGCATATTGCTCTTGTCTAGTGCGTAATTTAAATTGAGCTGCATACAGGTGTTTATAGCGGCGCGGGTAACAATTGGGTTGTAGTTGTAGACAGTGGGAGTTTTTCTCAGTGGGGCAGTACGGTGTTCAGTGGGGGAGAGGATGTGGCACTATGGTCAGAGCTGCTGAATTTTGGAACTGGGAATCAGGTTCAGCCTTAATAACCAGTCCACCAGACCACTCTCCTGCGAGAGCACAATCGCATGCTAGACCTTAGAAGGCTTTGCAACACCTTAGAAGTCCTGGTGTCTTTTGCACAAGCAGGTGGACCCTAGCATGACAAGTGTAGGTTAAGCTTCAAGGCTTGTCCACCACTATCCATACTGAAGTTCACCTCCAGTCTTGCGGGCAGGCCTATGAGGCAGCACACCCTAGAACAACAGTCACTGAGGTCACAGGACCCTTGAGAAGGGCCAGCTCTAGGGCGGTGCAACCAGTGTGACAGCACCGAGTACTGACTTTAGGTGGAGGCATCATGTTTGCAAGTATATTATGGTTTTAAAAACGCTTGCTGCCTCCTTCCTTGTCTCCAGCACTTTTCGGCAACAATAAAAATGTCATGATGACTCCGGTGATTAATGTTCTTCCTAGAGAGAGATCAGAATTTTGTCTAGTGGAAGTTTTGACTCATGGAAAGGTAGCTCAGAGGGTTTATGTACCGGCTGCAAAGAACATGCGCTATGCAGATCACAAAGTGCACATAATGTAAATAGGTCAATGGACTACTTCTTTTGTCAGAGAGATCCTTTTGTTACTTGCAGTTTATAAGGTCAAATTCTAACTTAGAACAGTGAGCTATTAACTGTCATCTAAGAGCTGCATACAAACTGCAAGGTATAAATTAGAGCGTTATGTCCCCCCCCCCCCGTCTTTGACTATCCTAATGTCCAAAAAAGTGTTCTTTTGGACAGAAATCAATTCTGATTATTAAGGAGAACCCCCAACCATGGTATAACGTTTTAAATTCCGGGTATTGTGTTTTTCCAGACCAATCACTATAAAACTATCCCGGCTACTAGTATGGTTGTCATGTGACTCCTACACCTTGTAGTCCCTAGTCTTATGTAACATTTTCTATACAGTGATTTACACACATATTGATTGTCTCTGTGTAATGAGTGTGATGTAATGTGCTCTGGCACCCTGGTATAAGTGGCACTGTAAATCAAATTAAATGCATCTGAGAAAGAGTGGTTATGGAGACTTGGAGAGCACAGTTAAACGGTGGTAGTGAGGGAATCCATGGCAGAGGTGGTCATTGGGGGGCACTAACGAACATTAATGCACAGGACACCACCAGTGCTATGGCTGGCCCTGCCCTTGAGGCCAGTCTGCCTCACCGATAGATACCTCCATTGGCCTTGTTTCAGCAGTAGTAGCTGCAACTCACCAGGGATTGGCAATGTAGGATTTGCACACACACCAAACTAAGTTCACAAACTTCACAGTCTCCCTGCTTCATTCACATGCACTTTTAATATGTGCTGCCTGCTGTGGGGCCACTGGAATTAATTATGTAGAAAAGGATGACAAAATTATGCCATAGTGTTGACTAAATTATGCATTAAAAAAAAGCCTGCAGCGTAATGCAGTATATTTTCAGATATTTTATTATTTTGACGTGTGTACACATGCTAACAGTCTCTGGAAAGATTTTGCCTTATTAGTACCACTGTAACATACAAACGCAGCAGTGAGAAAGGTGACCAGTCAACCTTTACAATAGGCCATCCACTCCGCAGCAACACACGTCACAGTTTATATTAACTTTTGATACGTTTGTGCTACAAACAATTTATTAGTTTAAATGGTCAGATCATTCAGCAGATCTTGCATTATGAGGCAAATATGGCAGAGCCATAATTTTAGAGAAAACATTTGCAAACTAGGATATTTTGCCATTCATGTTTGAACTGCTGTTGTGGGAAAAGGGAGAAGTGCTGATGACAGAAACTCCATGGCTCGGAGACAAATGGCTTGTGTTTCCACTTTTTATCGTATTTGGCACATTCTGTGATTATTAGAAGCATATCCCACTTTGTGAATATATTTTAATGTCAATAACTCATTATAACCTTAAATAATCATGTGTATCCATTGGTTGATTAAACTGGCAGTGAAATACCAAACAAATACTAAAAATTGGGATGTCTGCGCATTCTGGCCACACCTCTGGCTCCACCCACAGATCCAATCCTTGGGTTATTCCCGCCCTCTGATTCTCCGCCCACTGTTCCCCTACTTTTTTTCACCACTTCGACTACTGTGTAAGACTCAGCATCCCTGGACCTGTAATGTGCCACCGCTGCGGGCACCGCATGTGCCACACATTTACGGTGCTGGGCTTCTGCATAAGAGAGCTGGCCATTATTGTATCCCTAAAGGTGCGCATGTTGTCAGTTTGACATTGACTACCCGTAAAGGGACCCTTAAGTTTCTTTTAAAAAATATAGCTAACATTTGGATCTATACATTTTATTTTGTATAAATTAATTGAATGTGTGTAAAATTTAGCAATGCCCAGGGAATTTTAGTAAAGGGAGTACCCATTGGCGAATCACTAGCGTGTGCGATTGCTGCATTCTTTATTACTAACTTTGACGTTGTGCTTTAACTTTGGATAAAAGTTATAATGAATTCTAGCACCAAGAAGCCAATATTGGTGAATATGTGTTCTACAAATAATCCCTAACATACACTGTGCATACAGTATATTTAATCTGGTGCTTTCAATCAATCAATCAATCAATCACAGACATTTATAGAGCGCACTACTTACCCAGAGGGTCTCAAGGTGCTTGGGGGGGGTGCTGCTACTGCTCGAATAGCCAGGTCTTGAGCTTCTTCCTGAAGGAGAGGTGGTCTTGGGTCAGGTGCAGGTCGGTCGGGAGGGAGTTCCAGGTCTTGGCGGCCAGGTAGGAGAAGGACCTTCCTCCTGTTGTTGTTCTTCGGATGCGGGGGACGGCGGCGAGGGCGTGGCTGGCTGATCGGAGATGACGTTTGGGAGCGTAGAAGTTGATGCGGTTGTTGAGGTAGCTCGGGCCTTGATCGTGTAGGGCTTTGTGTGCATGGGTGAGGAGACGGAAGGTGATTCTTTTGTTGACGGGGAGCCAATGCAGGTCTCTCAGATGTCCGGAGATGTGGCTGTGTCGTGGGATGTCGAGGATGAGTCTGGCTGAGGCGTTCTGGATCCGCTGGAGTCTCTTCTGGAGCTTGGCGGTGGTTCCGGCGTAGAGGGCGATGCCGTAGTCCAGTCGGCTGGTGACGAGGGCCTGGGTGACCGTCTTCCTGGTCTCGGTGGGGATCCACCGGAAGATCTTCCGTAGCATATGCAGGATGTTGAAGCATGACGAGGAGACGGCGTTGACTTGTCTGGTCATGGTGAGGGAGGAGTCCAAGATGAAGCCCAGGTTGCGTGCGTGGTCAGTCGGTTTGGGTGCGGTGCCCAGGGCGGGGGGCCACCAGGAGTCGTCCCAGGCGGGGGGCGAGGAACCCAGGATGAGGACTTCCGTCTTGTCTGAGTTCAGTTTCAGGCGGCTGGTCGTCATCCACTCGGCTACGTCTTTCATCCCTTCGTGAAGGTTGGCTCTGGCGGCGGCGGGGTCGTTGGTCAGGGAGAGGATCAGCTGGGTGTCGTCAGCGTAGGAGATGATGTTGAGGTCCTAGGCTGTTTTAAAGTATTCTGATAAAAATCGAATCGTGCTGAGACAGCCTTGATTAGTGTTGGATCGAGTACCCGGAAGTCTGCACACCTAGCAGACAGAGATAAAGCGCCTTGTCAGAAAGTTTAGCATTTTCCCTACAGGTGGTGTTTGTTGGCCTGTGGCAGGGTCAGTCACATATCCTGGATTCCTGGCATTTAATTGAGTCTATCTCAGTTCTGCGCCCAAGTGTATCTTGTGCTCCACCTGGCACACATCATGTCGGAGGATGGTGATGACGTTAACATTTTGCCCCCCCTGGAAAAATTTCTGCGGACGCCCATGCTGAGGAGGGTTCAGAGTTATCACTAGTGAGACGAAGGGTGTCATTAGCGCGTCAAACATGGGACCTATTTAAAAGTTTTTGCAATCTTATTCCAGTTCTTGCAATAAAACACAAACGTCAACATACAGGACCAGTAGCTTCCTGGGGCCAACCTATGTAGCGGACGCGCTTGATTACTAGGCGCTGCTGGGGAAGTATGCTCATCGGCATTTCTCGTGCTTTTAAAACTTGTATTTGCAAATAATTGTGTACTGTGTATTTTAAACTTCTGAATCCTTACCTGCTAATAATCTTCCGGTCGGCGCCCTGTCCCACCGCAGCAAGTGTCGTTTGTAGTGGAGGGCGTTCACGACCTGGGCCCGACCCCTGAGGGTGTTTACATTGCTAGAGGCGGGAACGGTGCCTATTTAGGTATCTCCTCACCTTCCCGCGCAGCGGACACGCGCGGCGGGTCGCCAAAGGCGAGCCCGTCTGCGCCGGTCTGCCGCCTGGCGCCAGGAGTACTGCCCTATAGTACAACAATGGCCCCATACACGCAAGGGGAGCTATTGGCCCTTCGCAGGAAGAGTGCCTGCATGCTCCACCTATGGCATCCGGGCACTCTCAGCCTATGGTGCAAGCATTGTGGCCATAGGGCCTCGGAGGCCCTTATGACCCCTCTGTCTCCTAGCTGCACAATACAATAAACTGAAAAACTTAAGATCCTTAGCTTAAACTGCAGATCTATGGCTAAACACGACGAAGATATCTCTGAACTCCTTTTGGATTATAATCCTGACTTATTACATTTTACTGAGACGTGGTTGTCTGAGGAGTCTGGCGCTACTTTAGCCATAGCGCTACCCCCAGGTTACTCTATTCGGGCCCAGAACAGGATAAAGGGGAGGGGTGGAGGACTGGCTATTATCTTTAAATCGAGTCTTGCCTGCACCCTTTCCCCGGCTAACATAGCTGACTGTGAAAGTGCCGTATTTAAGATCAGGGTTTCGGACATTTTCACCCTCACAGGTCTCCTAATATATCTCCCCCCCTGGTTCAGTTGGCACTTTTCAAGACTCCCTGGCTGCGGCTATGTCCACTCTTATACTGCAATCAGCCAACTTTAGTGTCCTGGGCGATTTAAATCTTCATCTTGAGTCTCTTGACTCCCCTGCCATACTGAATTTTGTGGGCGACCTGGAGGCCTGCCAACTAATTCAGCTGGTTAGGGGACCCTCGCACTCTGCAGGTCATTTGCTGGATCCCGTATTTTTCAATATTCAAGACATCATTGTACACCCTCCCCTTCCGCTTATCTGGACGGATCACCACCTTATTCACATCTCCATAGGGATACCAGCGGGCCCTAGGCCCAAACCTCTTCCCCCCCTCTTGAGACGTCCCTGGCACAAACTCGATGGTGGCCTATTTGAATCCAGACTCAAACTCTCACGGCCTAAATGGCCTAGCAATCTGGAGGAGGCTGATAAATCCTATAGGAAATGGATCACTGATGCACTGAACTTATTTTATTCCCAAGAAACTGTCAAGGCCATTTTGCAACCAGGCTCACCCGTGGTACTCGGAAGAACTAGCTATTGGGAAAAAACAATGTAAAATTCTCGAGCGCAAATGGAGACGCTCATATGACCCCATAGCAAAAGCCAGCTATAGATCTGCTACCAAACTGTATCACAAGCAGATAAAAAAGGCTAAAGCCATCTACTACACCAATTTGATTAACTCGAGTACCAATCGCTCAAAAAACATCTTTTCCCTGGTAAATGACTTGTCTAAAGACCCTGAGGCCATTGAAAGAGCAATAGGATCCAATACACAATGTGAAGAGCTAGCTTGCTTTTTCGTGGGAAAGGTTAAAGGTATTTACAACACCTTAAATTTGAATGCCCCGACTACGCCCTTCTCTGAAGCCACAGTCTCAACAGCCCTATCTTACTCCCTCTTAACTTTCCCCCCTTTATCCCTGGCTGAGCTGGAGTTTACTGCCGCTAAAGTGAAGTCTGGCTCTCCGGACGACCCGGTCAAACCCGAGATGTTCCGACTCCATCGCCACTCCATTTTGTTGGAGGGTCACGAGCTAATAAATCAATCTCTCCAACTAGCCACGGTTCCCAGCTCCTGGAAGCATGCCAAGGTGGTCCCTCTGCTAAAAAAATCTACTTTGGGCCCCTTAAGGCCGGATAGCTACAGGCCTATCTCCGTGCTGCCGTATTTGGCCAAGGTTATGGAATCCTACGTGAATGCTGCCCTGACTAGGTATTTGGAAACAAATGATATTCTGGCCGAGTCTCAAAATGGCTTTAGAGCCAACCATAGTACAGAATCAGCCCTCCTGGCAGTTACCGAACAACTGAGGGTGGCACAAGATCTGGGCAACACTTCTGCCCTCATTCTGCTGGATTTGAGTGCGGCCTTTGACACGGTCTCCCACAGGATCCTGCTTAAACATCTTGGGGAGATCGGAGTCGGGGGCGGCGCCCTGGATTGGTTCGCGTCATTTCTATCTGACCGATCCTTCCAGGTACATGCCACTCCGTACTCGTCCAGCAGACACCCTCTCAGCTGTGGGGTCCCTCAGGGCTCTGCTCTCAGCCCCACGTTGTTCAATGTGTACGTCAGACCCCTGGCTATACTAGCTAGAGAACGGGATATCAAATTAACCTCTTATGCTGATGACACTCAGCTTGTTTTCACCTTCTCTAATAACGTTGAGGCTGACCAAGCTAAATTTGGTGAAGATCTTGTGGCCATTGCCAACTGGCTATCTGATAACTGCCTACAACTTAATGCTTCCAAATCAGAGGTACTCATAGTTGGTCGGAACCCACAGAAGTGGGCCGAGCACTGGGCCAGTCCCCGACCCCTAAGCAAGAAGTAAAAAATCTAGGAGTCTTGTTGGACAATGGCCTGGCTTTGGATGCCCACACAAAAAAAGTGGCAGGTACTTGCTATGGGCGCCTTTGCGCCCTCAGACCCATCCTATGTTTTTTCGGACCTCCTATCTGGCAGATAATAGTCCAGTCCATGGTCCTCTCACATCTGGACTATTGCAACGTTCTCTTCCTGGGCTCCAATCAGACTGTCATTAAAAGACTTCAGCGGGCTCAGAACGCTGCAGCCCGCACTCTGCTCACCTTGCCAAAACATTGCTCCACTTCACAGGCTCTTGTTCGGCTGCACTGGCTCCCTGTGAAACAGAGAATCCTATTTAAGACCCTATGTGTAGCTCACAAAATTTTACATGGACAGGGTCCTCATATCCTGAAGGGACTCTGCACCTTCTATACTCCGACGCGCGATCTTCGCTCTGCAGATCGCCACCTGGCCTGTACTACGAGGATACATAGGAGCAGAGCGGGAGGTCGCTCATTTAAGACAAGGCTCCACTACTTTGGAACTCTATCCCTCTACAGGCACGATCCACTACGCATCACCAGTGTTTCCCCAAGCTAATTAAACCTGGCTATTTTTGTCAGTCTAACCTGCAGTGTCGTGGAGGCCGGTATTACACTCCCTCCCCACACGTAGCCTCGATGCCGCTCTGTCATGCACATCTGGAAAGCGCTGGGACGCCCCGTTGCTGGGGTAGCCATGCGCTATACAAGACAACTTAACATAGCATAACATAACGTCAACCTCTTCTACATTGAGAAATTCTGCGACTATTCTTGGAATTTCGTCTGCACTTTTCATACAGGGACGTTTAGAATACATAACAATATGTTGTACTATTTTCTGCTCGGTCAGCAGCAGCTCCTCACATTTTAGACAAAACATGGTAGACAAATTGCAACTTTTCCAACACAGCAGTTTTATCATTTAAACTGTGTTTTGTCCCTTTGTGGGCATGGAGGAGAATACTGGCAGACAGACCTATCCTCGAGCGAATGCATGCCAGATATAAGATCTAATGCTAATCTCAGAGATCACTAACATATTCTTTTACTTACACAGTAAGAACAGTCCCAGACAGATTGATAATTTGCCATGGTTGGATTGTTCATTGTAAACAGTCTGCTAGTAATGTTGATTACTTCGCTTAATTGTGTTTGTCCAGTTTTGGCAGCACATCTTCTTCATAATAGACTACAATAGGTTCTGTAAATGTATTGTAAACTTTCATTGTGTCTTTCCTTTGTTTACTAAGAGCATGCAAGAGTGAGATACGAAAGGCAATCATCTGGTTCCATGGTTCCCTTGGGGACTAGAGATTTGTGTTAAAGGTTTATGAAAGTCACCTGTTACTTTGGGAAGGTTACGAGTTCTGGTGAAGCACTGTGAGCTAGTCCAGATTTGGGCTGCCAGGTACTGACATGGTGGACAGACACAGTCCTTACATTTTGACATCTTGTCACCCCAAGGCAATGTTTTGCTTACCAGCAGAATCCCTGCAACACTTTTTTAAAGGCAGATGCCACTTGCTTCACTAAATAAAAAAATAATTGAACGCAGCAAGTGGTACAACCCAGCAGCACATGGGAGCCACAGGCTGTCCAATAAATGTAAAAAACTAAAACAACATTTTAAGGACCTCAACGGGTGGAGAGAAGCAACAGGGAATAAGGGGGAATAAATTAAAAATAAAGATGGATTCGATAGGGAGCTTGAAAACACGTTCACTCAGATAGAGCGTTTAATGAAAAATAAAAAAGTAGGGCTACTCTCCTGGTGCAAGGGAGTAACCTTGATGTAAGTGTGACAAAAGGTGTCCCTTCCCCTTGGTTGGACTCACGAAGCCTCATTTTGGTTTTTACCATTTTTAACAGGCATTTTACCAATTTGTTACTGAATGTATATGGATTTCTTTATTTTTATTTTTTCTACGGTGCACTCAATATTGAGTATTTGACAGGAGTGGTATCAGAGAGTATTCCTTGGTCCTGAAGAAAAGCCTTGGGGTAGGGTTTGAAACATGCAGACCGCAGAAATTCTGGGGCATATCAGCAATGCTTTGCAATAACTATTGCAAAGTGTGCTTAGCGCTCCTTTCCCTAACGCCCGCTATAACAGGTTTTTATCGTGGAGATATCGCGTTATTAGCAACACGTATCTCCAAGGCGATGAAAATTCCTGCGATATCGGGGAAAACGCTGTTTTGCTGGGAACATTGCTGGTTTTCCAGCGATGTTCCCAGCAATACGGCGATAACCTTGCTGATACCACCCTGTGGAATCCACCCCCTATGTTAGGGATGGCTTAGTCAAGAATTTAGCAGACGTTCGTTTTTGGAGAAAATAGCAGTTTTCTCCCAAAACTAACGTCTGCTAAAATGCTAGGGCATCCTTGTTAATAGCGCGAAGCCACGCTATTGATGTCCTGACATTTAGTGTATGCCAGGAACAGCCTCTTTGCATCTCATTAGAGATGCAAAGGTAGGCGTAATGCAAAAGGTTACTAACATGCGAATATGCATGTTAGCACCCTCTTGCTGATAGGGTGATTGTTTTATCTCAGTTTTTCTGGATTTTAAAGCCAAAAAAGCGGAGATAAAGCCCTTGCTGATATGCCCCTCAGGAACTTAAGTCTATGAGTTTCTCCTTTTTTTCTCCAATTTTTAATCATACCGGATAGAGGCACAAATACAATTTTATTCCTACTAGGCAGGTATTTTTATTTTTCATTTTCCAAGTATAATAAACCCCCTCCACTCCTTTTTGTCCCTGATAGACGACATCCATAAGTGCTTCCACAGGTCGTGGCACACCCCGCTCCTCCGCGGAATGGGAAGAACCCAATGATGAAGCATGCCACCAAGAGGAAACCCAGCTGGGTGAGGGCTATTTAAAGAAAACTGTCTGTTTCCACTCAACATCTGAAGTGGAAAGATAGTCAAAGAAAATGCAAACCATATTTTTGATAGTGATCAATAAATGGATAACAAAAATTGAATAAACCACTTGGGTCAGCCAATCCTGCACTGGATCAAACATCACAAATATAGAACTTGTTTTGGAGCATTTGAAAATAGTCTATTGATGGGGGCAGAGCTTTCCCGCTAAACATTCTGAGAGCTAACTAATACCGTGCCTATGAAAGAGTTGTGACAAGAAAAACATGCAAACTTTTTCTAACATGTTTTTGAACTGCCCACTGGTGGTGTCAGGCAATGTTCCCATTGTGTTTAATTGAAAACTGCACATGGAGTACTAGCAATAGTGGTGAGCATGTTGATGATTACAAAACACTTCACCATTAGTAGCATAATTTAAATGCAAATCTTCCATTTCGAATACTGTATAACATTCTAGTTCAGAAAGCATGCTCTTAACAGTCTCTAAGTCTGATTTGTCAGACAAAGAACCAGGAGTAAATATTTCGTCCATGGCGACCTTAAATACAAGGAATTTGTAAAGTTTCTGTAAGACCAAAAGTATCAAATGGGACCTTATCCCAAACAATTCCATTGGAGACTGAAAATGCAGAAATGTTAACAAGAGACAGGTCTCTTTGCACTTTATGTGAAGAAGAATGAGGCTTCAGTACTTTAGCTACCAGTCCTGCAGCAGGGCGTTCTGGAAGGTAATGTCCATTCAGAAGCAAAAAAAAAAACTGTAACAAATCCAATCCAAATTAATAGGAAAAGAAGTATAATGGAAATCCAAATATAGGACCATGGAAGAATCAGATTAGTCTATTTCAGCTAGAGAAAATATGCACATATGCCCTGTAGTTTAGTGTGCAAAGAATCTGAAGAAAAATCATCAATATTGGCAGAGTAACCACAGGCAGTCTATACATAAACGGGGACCTCTCCTAGTAAATGACAACTGGTAGACACCTCCAAAGCTGGTTGGTAATCAACAACGTCCTTATTAGAAGTATGAGTAGAAAACTGTAAATTCATATCTGATGTGCATCGTGTATTCGCAGTAGTAACAGGAAGTAGTAAAAACTCAGCAACTGAAGACCCCATCTGGGTAGAAGCATTTTTTGTATTATTCAATGCTTTTAGAGGGATTTCCAATATGGTAGTGAGAGGAAGCAGGTAACTACAAATGAGCCCTTGTGGTCTATTGTGTAGGACTGGCCACATTGTGTAGCTTGATCAAATGTACTGAAACAAAAAGTTTGTTTCTACAACCATCAAGCTGTGGCAAAAACACAGTTCTGGTACTTTGAATGCCAAGGATTGGCACCAGTGCTCGGTATGTTGGGCTGAATTCTTACTTGTCGGTAACCTTCTCCCAAACTAGATTCTTAACTTTCAGGAATCCAGGAATCAGTTACTGGTTGTGCCTTCACTTCATCAGTAGCAGAACATTTGGAAATTTCATTTGAGCGCTCATCTTAGAAATCTTACAGTTCCTGAAAGACAGCACAACATTCATTGATGCATAAGGACGTATCTGCCTCAGCTGTGCCAGGGTTACCAAGATCTGGAATGTACATATGGATGTCAAAAAGGACCTTATACAAGGATTATTTAAAGCTCTCTGGACTTCATACAAGTGATGGATTGAACTATGACTTAAACAAATACTCTAGCTGTTAAGGACTGCTTTAACTCACGGTTCTTCCTTTCCACTATCGATTTTCCCTCAGAATGATAGGGGAAAGAATAATGCCCAGCAACACCAAGGGTTTCCATGGTATCCCAGTAAGCTTAGAGGCAAATGCTGGCCCCTGGTCCAGGTGGAATGATGCTACGGCATATGTCCCGAGAAGGACCAGCAAATCTTTAATAACAGTTCAAGTGTCTGCCGATTGCAGCCATGCCCATAGAAATCTAGAACATGAATCAACGGCCAATAGAATACATTTAAGTACACCACCTAAAAGCAAAGGTCGGCAGTATTACAATTAGACACATTGTAGAGGTTTGTTTGAAACTGAGAGAGGTGTCTGCATTGGGCGAGCAGTGGTGTAACTTTTAATTTGCTGACACATGTCACAACTGAGGACATATCGTTTGGTCTGCTTATACAGACCATGCCACCAATAGCGTTTCTGTAGTAAGGAGACTTTGGCCGCCTCACCTACATGGGCAGACACTAATCCTGCATGAGCAGCTCCGAATAATTTTATCCTGCGGTCCTGGTAGGGTATCACTCGATCACCCACCTTGAGAACATGAGCAAAATTTATGTTTCAAGCACTCAATAGATAGGAATATTTTGCTGGATATTTCTTAGTTAATGAAGTGCCACTGTGTGAAGCAGTGACAGCAACCATAATGTCTTCATTCACCCTCGTGTGTGAATGAGTAATTGCAGCTACAACAGCAGTCTGAACAGTCACTTTGGCACCTTCATCAGACAGTGAATTTCCTGCAACTTGTATTCCAACACTTTGATGACTCAATGTATGAATTACATGAGCCCTTGGCAAGCAATCTTATAGATGGGACACTTTTCCCCCAAAGTAATTTATGCTTGATGGTGGTTCCTTTAGAATTTCTGAAATCCATTTGCGCGCCAATAATGTAATTTTCCATTAAAAGACTGGCCACAGTAATACGAATCTCACATTATGAGTGTAAGGAATACAGGATCAGTGTTTTCTAGTGCTAGAATTAAAGCTTTTAATTTAGCCAGCTGAGTGGTATAATCGCTGAAGGAGGCTGGAACTCACGATTTATCATGGCACTGTGTATCGCTGCACATGCAGCTGAGAACTGCTGTTTAGTGCCAAGTGCAGGCTGAGCTGAACCATCAGTATATATTATCTAATCTTACTGATCAAGAGGCAAAACTTCACTGGACACAGGGAATTCTCGTTCATATTGGAGAGATTCTTGTGTTTGCAAGGTGAGATCAAAGACAGTCAGCATCAATAGCTATTATTAAAGTGGTCCATTGTATACATCTTGAATATAAGGATTTTGCGTTAGGAATGGTTGCCTTCTTAATCTTCATAAGCTCTATATTGCCTTGTTGCTGCAGCTGGAGTGTATGTGTGAAATGCCTGTGAAGTTGGATTGACTGCAGGAAAGTTAACCCAAGGACAAAATACCTTGCATTTATATGCTTTGTAGTTCTCAATCACAAAAGTTACATCTCCACTCCTAACAGGGAGCCCTTGAGCCAGTAATAGTGCTGTAACAGCATGCCTACAATTAATAGGAATGATAACTGATTTTGCCATATTTTATCAATGAAATTCAAAGGAAGGAAACCCCTATAGTGGGGTAACCTTTTTAAAGATTCAAAAGTGAGCAACATATAGACAACAATAGGTGTTTCATATTGAGCGGAGGAAGATTACACCATGGACATCTCTAAATAAGGTGAAAAGCAAACCTTGGGCACATGCAAGAACTACTCAGGAGACCCATTAAAAAGTATCTGACCTAGAACATTGATGGTGCCATGTTATATTGTAGTGTAGTTCCTATATTCTCAATAGGCTCTGCACATTGGAATAATATATCTAAGCATGGGCGGAAAATCCGTTTCGCTCGCGGATTCTGCGCATTTTCGGTAAATTCGCAATCCGCGAACGCTCGCGAATTTACCAAAAATCCGCAAATTCGCACGCAGCGGATTTTTTTTTCTTGGTGATACAATTTTGCGGCGTGCGGCATTCACTTACCGTCATTCAGCGTTTGCCGAGTTGTTTTTCTCAATATTTTGCGAGTGCTGCGCCATTTTGGATCTTGCTGCGGGATCCCGCGGGAGTTTGGCAACGCATCGCAAGAGTTCGCAATTGCGAACATGTAGGTGCGGCGGGCAGCAACAATCTCGCACTCGCGAAATTACATAATTAGCAATTCTGCACAAGAAATCCACTAGCAAGCAGCATAGACCTTCTGAAAATGATGATTTTTATCAGAATAACTCTTTAGGTTGACATGTGCCTGCACTTTTTTGGATTTGAGGCCTTTTGACTTTCTTTGGATCACTTTTGGATTAGAAATCAACTTTCACAAGTAAGTTTGTTTGGGGCATTACAGTTGCTGTTCTGCAGAAAAACGAGTTTTGCAAAACTGAAAGCACTCAGCAGGTGCAAAAGTTCACTCATCATTAGTAACCATTCCCTGTAGTACTTCCTGAGGGGCCTCTCCAGAGTTCAGTTGCCTATGTTTGGGGCATTACAGTTGCTGTTCTGCAGAAAAACGAGTTTTGCAAAACTGAAAGCATTCAGCAGGTGCAAAAGTTCAAACTCACTGGGGCCCCTCCAGAGTTCAGTTGCTAGTTGCAACAATTCTATGACCCTGCTCTGACCCTCACAGCAGGCTCATAGAATAGCTACAAGTAGGCCACAAAGGTCCTGGAAAAAAAATTGCACTGCAACAGAAAGCAAATTACAGATAAGGAAGCAGGTGCCAGACTGGAATTTTAAAACAGTGACACATTAATAAATCAACCCCAAATTAATTCATGTCAGTTGAAGCAGGGCAGGTGTGCTTGCTTTTCCCCCCATAATCTACATTGATGATGAACCAGAGGGTGGCATTGATGTACCAGAGTGTGGCATGGGTGAAACAGAGGGTGGCAGTGGTGAAACTGAGGGTGCTGGGAACCTGTGATGATGAACCAGACGTAGAAACAACATAGTCGCGACTGTTGTGAGCCGACAAGTAAGTTCGCAATTGCGAACTGGTACAAAACCCTCGCAAACTGGCAGAAACCCTTGCAAACACACAAAAAAATCCGCAAATTCGCGAGAATGCGCAGATTTTGCGGATTGCGAGTTCGCAAATACGCAAATTCGCGAACGCCAGATTCGCAAAATTCACCCATGCTTAAATATATCCTATAGATGTGACATAGGACTTATGTCTACTAGGTCCCTATCGAATATATTAGACTTAATTGTAAGTCCCAGCTAGCTCAGAGGTCACTAGAAACTTTCTCAAATTCACAAGAAGGGATTAGTCTCTGACAACCGCATAAACATGACAACTTTGTTTCTCCAAGATAAAACTGATCTTCAGAGTCGTGGAAACAATAGATAGATAATTTCACTCAGTCAATCCTGCATGCTTCGTTTCACTAGAGGTGCAGAGAAAATAGAAAGACGGGCGTTTTCAATAAAAGGATTTATTGAACAGTCTTCTTTCTCAAGCATAAGAAATGAACTGCTACAATCGTAAAACTGGTTGCAAAATATAATGCGTACTGTAAAAAGGGTAGAATAAAATCATACTGTAAGAGCATTGTATGGTTCCTAGACCATAAATAAATACATACATAAATGACAGGGGCTAAAAGTACTCAACTGGTGCTTCTAAAATACACCTACGCCTGTGTACCTGACCTAATCTTAGTACGAGGGAAGAAGTAAGTGAGGTGTAGAATAAATAGATTATTCTTTTGCCAAGAATCTGTCCAAGATTTCTCTTAGGGTCTAATCAGCTCCGTACCATAATTTGGAATGAAGAAGGTTAGGCTCAGGACTCGATTTCCCAACAACCCGCAAGGGTAGCTTGGAACACTGGAGCTGGATTTCTGGGCAGGAGAAAAAGATAGCGTCTCTCCCAGTTCGTCTGCTGGAGGGTCGGCTTCCTTCGGCACTTGCAGTAGCAGGGCCCGTCGGGCAAGTAGATAGTCGAACTGCTCCAAACCATGTGTGTTTGCTAAGGCTAGTGTGGGCATATTTATACCTTGATGTTGCTGAGTTTCACCTAAAGGTGGACATAATAACGCCATTAAAGACTCTCAGTTCTTTGAAAACACCATGAGTTCTTGGACAAGTCAGTTCTCGAGCAAGGGGAAGTCCCTGGCTGCTGAAGCCGAGTTTTCCAAGAAATCGTTGTAGATTTTCAAAACTAGTGGAAGTATCCCTGCCGTATTTGGACTGCATGAGCTAAGGCCTAATATGGTTATGATTTCTATGCCTATATAAGGATATGGTGTTTTATACCTATATAAGGGCATGAATCTGGAAAATTACAATAGGGTCCTGAAATGGTACACAACACCTACTCCAAGTTTGAACCAAGAAAAAAGTGGCAACAGAGGAGTCATACCAATTGTAACTCCAGTAACGTCATCTACCTAATTAATTGCCCTTGTGACCTGAAATATGTTGGGATGAGCACCAGACGTGTCAAACAGCGTATTGGCGAACATCGGAGCAACATACGCTGTAGGGGAAACACCACTAAATTAACTACACACTTTTTACAGCAAAATCATACACCGAGTGATTTAAGATGGACGGTCATTGAGCAACTAGCAGGACATAATTTTGTTCAGGGCGCGTTGTTCGAGAAGGAACAACGATGGATCTACCGCCTTTCATCTCATCTCTCAGGACTGAATGATGACATCCCTTGGGGTACTGTATTAAACAGATAGGAGCATCAAGACAAGACCACTGACTGAACATATGGGGTAGGATTTATCCACATACCTCTGCTTGCCCACTTTAGTTCTCTATCACCGGCTGAGTGCCAGTTACCTGAAGGAGAAGAAAAAATGTTCCTTTTTTTATCTCCCGTTTTTAATAAAAATATATTTTTAAAGAAAATTATTAGAACTTAAATGGCTATCTGAGTGGTAAATATTAACATCTTCTGTTGACCCCCTCCTTTTAAGACACACCTCCATGGATACTAGTTGACTGCTGATTATTTTCCATGATCAGCGATCACTGCTTGTCAAAGTGGCTTTTGTAATGTAATCATAGCCTAATGCCCTTGTAATAGGAATCGCAGGTCCGGTTTTAATACCAACGTTATTTTATGCTTACAACTGGTGTCAGGCTGGACACCGAAGTAAGTTGGGACACTCAAAAATAACCAGTATAGAGACGTGCTTGCTCGAGATATTGGCACCTTGGTATAATGTAGGAATGCCTTACACGTCATTGCGTGGATACCTAATAAAGTTCGGTAATTCAAAAACGGACAGCAGAGAGGCGTCTTTGCTCGAAATATCGATAGCCTGTCTAACACCCGGGGCGCCGTACACGTCACGCAGTACAGGTCACGACATACACGTGACATTGATCACGTGATCCGCTTTGTGGGCTTCTTTTACTTCCGCGTCCGAACTAAGAGCTACCATTCGGGCCGCGGACGTGATTGATGTAGGTCTACAGCGGGGAGTCAGGAAGAAAGAAGTAAGTGTTTTCCGTGGGGTTTAAATACTTCAGCCTGTTTAAATACTTCGGCATGTAGAGTCCGATACTGGCAAAGTTAATCCTTTTGAATGGGTCCGTGTGTCGATAGCGGGTTTTAACGCACCTGACTAAAAGCGGGCTTTCCATTAAATATGAGTTTGTGAAACGAGCTCCGTGGGGTCTAAATACGTCAGCATGTTTAAATACTTCGGCATGTAGAGTCCGACACTGGCGAAGTTAATCCTTTTGAATGGGTCCGTGTGTCGAAAGCTGTTTTTAACGTATGTGACTAAAAGTGGGCTTTCCATCAAATGTGAGTGTTTGAAACGAGCTCCTCGCCCAGAGGGGTCTGCACTAAAAATTGAGACACAGCATTAAATAACGTGAGACATAACATTAAGAATCTGGTTATTGTCTGTGACGGGGGATGTTTTCTACCGTTATTTTCTACAGAATATCCTTACTGTGAAGAATACCCCTGCCGCAGTGCCCAGGGAATATTTTTCTAATCTTTTGAAAGTAAGTTGTTCTCTTCTCTCGTTTTTCAAGTCCTACATCTGTTATTAAGGTCCTCCATTTTTATGTTATTGGAAAATACTGGTGGTTGTCTATTTGGCCAGGTTTGGTTTAAGATAACTGGGGATTTTAATGTTTGCTAACCCCCAAGAACAAACTATTTAGTCTTGGCTGAGGGGTTTACTACTCAGAAGTGAATTGAAATTCTGAGGGATGATTATATGTCTGAATTAGATCACTAAAACATTTAGTGAGGAAAATTCGCTACTAGATATACGATTGAAATAATTTTGTGTCTACTAAACATTTAGTTCAGGTTATGTTGACTAAGTTGATTACACTGGACCAGTAAGAATCTGACCATATAGGAAGCATTAAAGTACAATGCAGGAATACAAAAGTTGATTTTGTTGTATTTAATTCATGTACATATTTTTCTTTTGTTTGAATATGACATTACTTCTTGCAGAGTGGTAAGGTCTGGGAGTTCCAAGACTAAACAACATCCGTGTAAAACCGTGAGTTTTTTATCACTATACACAGTCCCAAGGTTAGGGTACGCCTTAGGGTGCGTATACCGCCGGGGGATTTCCACTAGTTTTTGGTCCTGATGAAAGCAGAAACATGTCGACCTTTATTTGCACATAGGACATATTTGACTCAATTGTTGGTCAATAAGGCCCGTTCACTATTTTTTAACAATGTTGGCCTGACTCTCTATTAAAAAGTTTGTATTGGAGTACAGTCCACCATTTTTTATTTCACTTATCACCAACACTGTCACTTCACAATTTATTGATACCAGCTCCGCTGTAATACAGGCGTGGTAGAATACCTGGTAGCATACCTGGGAGACACTCTGTCTCCCGGGTAAAAACCCTATGATGAAGCATGTCATCAACCATGTTGATGAGTGAGGGTTTTATTAAAAGATACTAAATGCTTCCTAGTCTAGTATTATCCTCTTGTGTGAAGAGTAATATCGTTAAAACAGCGTTCTCGTGATTTTTGTCCAGCAATTTCCATCTGGGACATATTTAACGTTTGTTATCAGGTCTTGTCACTCCACCGTTGTTTCTAAATATACTGTTTGGGTAATAGGAGTGTTGTTTATCCCTACCCCTCTTGTTGTTTGTTTATTGTGGGCCAGATTAACCATTTTTTCCATTCAGGATTTGTTTTGTTTTGTAGGAAAATTTAATGTACGTCTACCTCCTCATCTGCAGTTAAATTTCTATCAGGTGTGGGTTTAGGTATGGACGGTTTGTTTAAATCCTTTATCTTAGGCAGGCCAAGACAAGATGTCTGTTGAACAGTGTCATTTAAAACATAATTTGTTCTGGGATGATGCAGGCTCTGAACAATGCTTCTAAACCTTGTACCTGCCAGTCTTTTGTGCCCCAAACACTTTTTGTCTCAATGTTGTCTTTCCAAAAGTCAAAGCCTAAGGTGGACAATTGAGCAAAAAAGGCGGCAGAATAAATGTGTTTAGTATTTGTCAACATACTTTTCATGCCTGTCTTATTAACATTTTTAAAGTAAAAACGTTCTTGGTTTGTAACATTAAAACCTGTAAAATATGGAAATGTTCTTTCAATTGTTTTAGAACTACCTTTTGGAGGTATTGGACAATGTTCCCATTGATTATAAGTTAAAACATTTCTAGGTTTTGCAGATTTGTGCAAGTAATGATGACTAAAATGATTAAAACAATATATTTCTTCATAATTAGGTGAACCTTCTAAGTATTCATGTTTTCTACATTTTGCTGACATTTCTAAGTCTGTCATCATGTTATTAACAGTTTCAAAGTCCCAATCATCAGGAAATGTGCTGGGTGAAACGAAATCACTCAAGGAATCCTTAATTTGGTGTGGAATTTTCAGCAGCTCGACAGGGCCACAAATGTCAATTCAATTCAAATTAGTCTTTTATTCGACTGTTAGTCATAAAAGACACACATTAACATATTAAAAATCACATTTCGTTAACATTACATTCTGTTTGATATTAACAGGGAAGTACATCATACGATCTTCAATTTAAGATTGCCACATACATGGTATTCAAACTCGACCAGTTAAAAAAAAAAAAAAATACTATGTTTTGGTAAAAAACATTTTTAAAAAATGATATTCGACAAAAATACCACAGTAAATTTATAGGGGCTGCAATACTTTCAGTTTACCACTACGGATTGTCCACATCCATTTAAAAAAATTTGCGATCGCAATCACCATAGTGTCTGAACAGTCGGTTTGAAATATCCTCAATGCTACTGTCCCAGTCTGAATCCCCTTTTGGATACAGATCGACCTAATCCATTTGTGGCGAGGAGCTTTGTACTCTGGGCATACAAACAGGACATGAGTTATACTTTCCGAGTGTGTTATACAGAAAGGGCACATGTGGTCATTTTTACTAGTTGTCCATTTGCAAGTAACCGTGTTAAGTGGGAGGGTTCCTACCCTGAACTGATGAAACAGTTTCCTATCGTATGGCGTTGTAATGAGATCCCAATACCTCTCATACGAGGGAGTATATTTCAGCTCCAAAAAACCCTTAGTAAACGATGGAGCAGTATGTGACTGAAACTCCTCTTGGGATATCAATGCCCAGTTGGCTTCTTTTAGCTTTTGTTTTGAAGGGAAGATGCTCTCCTGGGGATTTTCCCAAAGATCCTCCATACCTAAGGCCTTAAGTAGGGATCTAACCTTCCTGAACCATAACATTTTACCCCCAGAGTCCATGTTTCACGTTTCCAAGAGTGCTAGCGCGTAATGAGAGAGTTCAGGCGTCACCCAAAATCTCCTCCAGTATGCAATTGGTCTAAACCTGCAAATGTCCTGTATGCTATGACTCCACAAATCCATGCGTAATGGTACAAGTGGTGTTGAATGTGGGAGCCTGTTATACAGCGGAGAAATGTATTATGTGCATTTTTTAAGCCTGTTATATCGGAAACCCCCCACAATTCTGCTCCATACAACATGGAAGATCTCACTTTGGTGTCATAAATTTTAAGTACTGGGGCCATTGGTTTGGTAGCTGAGGACTTAAACTCTCTTAATAGAACACGAGCCAACTGTGCGTGCTTGGAAGCTAAGTATGACATATGTGGCTTCCACTGAAGCCTGGAGCCTAGTGTTATGCCCAGGTAACTTATGCTCTCCGTCTGTTCTAAGAGTTCCCCGTTCATGAAAACTCTGCCCCTGATGTTCCTATGCTTATGCATTACCATGAATTTTGTCTTTGATACATTAACAAATAGGCCATAGTCATTGCAGAATTTTTCAAAGCAGCCGATTGCTTTCTGAAACCCTTCCTGAGTTTTAGATATTAAAAGGGTATCATCGGCAAACATTAACAGGGGGACCGAAATACCGTTCTGTTTAGGTGCATCTGTGTAGGAGTCCCTATAATAATCTGTGACCCGGTTAATATATAGAGTAAATAATGTGGGTGCCAATACACATCCTTGTCGGACACCTCTTGCTGTCGGAAATCTATCGGTCACCTGACTCTGGTTACCCCATCTCACTTGCTCATAGTTATTATCATGAAATTTAATCAAAACTGCGAGCAGTGCAGGAGGCATGCCTTGTTCATGAAACGCTCGCCACAACCTGTCTCGGGGGACAAGGTCAAACGCCGCCTTCAGGTCAACAAAGGCTGCATAGAGTGTACTGCCCCCTAGGATCACCCATTTCCAGTATATTGTGGAAAACCTAAAAACTTGATCAACTGTACTGGTAGAGGGTCGGAAGCCAGCCTGTAAAGTAGACAAGACCCCCGATTCCTCTATCCAGTTCTGGATCCTAAGAAGTATCATCCTAGCCACAACCTTTTGAATACAAGCTATTAGGCTAATCGGCCTATAGTTAGCTGGATCTGCGCGGTCCCCCTTTTTAAAAATAGGTATGATTTCAGCTCCCCGCATGTGTCCGGCAAGGCAGTGCCTCTCGCAATGGCATTTGCCAACAATTCTATGTACGGGACCCAGACTTCTTTATTATGTAAGAAAAGATCTGCAGGAATTTTGTCTAGGCCAGGGGCTCTTCCTTTAGGTAATAAATTGAGGGCATATTCAACGTCTTTCCTTGTGAACACTAGTGGGCTTGTAGGTATGGAACAGCTGATAAAGTCCAGAGCTGTTATAGGTACGCTGTTTACGTTAGCAAACTGGGACTTAAAATACATTATCCAGCATTCTGGAGGGACGTGGTTTTCGGGCTGTGGTTTTTGATTCCCCTTGCCCCACCTCACAAGGTGCCAAAAGCCCGTCATATCTCTGGACTTGCTTGCTTCGTACAGCTCATCCCAATATTAATTGTCCCAGGCTTTTTTTGCAACGTATTGCATCCTTTTATAGTGTTTCCTAGCGCCCTGTATGACCTCCCTGTCAGGAGATCGCACTGCTAGCGCTAGGGATTTATATGCTGACGTACAATGTTTATCATACCATGACTTGGGTTTCCGTCTTCCTTTGCCAGAAGGGTTCTTTTTTGGAATACTAAAAAATTTGCCGAGTTTAAAAAAAAGGGTCGAGTGAATATGGACTACCCTGGTGTTGCAATCTTCATAGGATAACTGACCTTGTATTTCTACAATTGCTTCTTTAACCAAAACATCCATTTCATTAATAGAATGGGGATTTCCCAGACACTCGGCCCATCTTAACCGCCTTGTATCATTTGTCATAACAATATCATCTACTATATCGACTTTCGGTGTTTCTTGTCCCTTAAGGAGCAATATCTCAAGGCTGAGCGGGTTGTGATCACTCTCTATTCGTTGAATTATAGTCATGTCACAGACAGAGGACCAAAATTCAAGATTCACTAATATATAATCAATTTTACTTGTACTCAAGCCATTATTAAATGTTGGGTTGCCCTGCTTGTCCCCTCGCGTTCTCCCGTTAGCTGCTCTTAGCCCACATTCAAGACTAAAGGTCTTGAGTTGAAGGGCTGCTTGGGTCCACCTTTTTATTGGGGGTATATTTAATGGAGGAATTTGCCAGCAAGTGTCTTCAACCTCAGTGAGCTCTAGGTCGCTGTGATCCAGGGGCTCAAAGGAGCAGTTAAAATCTCCACATATTAATACATTAGCACCTCCCCTCCAGGTTCTTACATAGTGTCCCAGTGCCACAACTACCTCTGGCATTTTCCCCCCTGGTTTCCCCCTGGCATATACATTAAAGATAATTAATTCACCGAAAATGGGGGATTTTAACTTAACCACCAATATGTCCTTGGAATTGGTTACAAGTTGGGTTGTTGTGTATCTATCATCCTGCTTGACCCATGTGGTCAGGCCCCCCATTGGTCTTCCCTTACTAGAATAGTTTGCCACTATCGCAAAATGTAGACACCCTGGTCTATATTGTGGTTCAACTGCCCAGGTTTCCTGCATAGTGACTATCATATGATTATCAATAAAGGTGGCCCAATCCCTGGAAGCCATCTTATTCTTAAGGCCTGCCACATTCCAGGATGCCAAAAATTGACCCCCGTGTGTGTCTGTAATACATTGTGGACCTTATTGCCCCATATGCGAGCTTCCCCGTGGAGATCATTATGCCCCATCTGATTCTGGCTAATATCCTGCAATCCCTCTGTCACTATTTCTCTTTCCTCAACCAGAGAACTAGTTAGATTGACATTACCTATGCAGAAATTGGGTATAGCAATCTCGGTTTCCCTGACACTGACAGCGTTATTAGTCGAATCATACATTATTTTCTTGACTAAACAACTAGATTGATTGTCATTTTCAATAGAATAGTTGGGTGTGACATTCACTATCTCTCCCACTCTATTGGGGTCGTTGTTTGAGTCAGGGATTCCAGCTTCGTGCCGGGGGAAATGGGGTGAATTTAATGCTTCCTCTGATGAACTGGTTGCAATAGTTAAAATATCTACCCTAGGAACTCCTTTCCCTTCATCCACCTTGACTCCTTCTAAACTAGGAATAATTGCACCTCCACTCTCTTCCCCTCTGTTAGGTAGTCTTCAATCGCATTCATCCAGACCACTGAATATGTCATATCTGTTTATTGTCTCCAGTGGCGTGAATGGCATGAGATAGTCCATTCTTCTATGTGCAGTTGTATTAAATCTGGGGGGTATGGTATTCCACCCAGGTGTGTCAGGAGCTGGTACTGGATGATACATATAAGAAGAATTCCTAGTGTTCTCCATATTTGGAAAGTAATTAGTGGAGAAAGCATGACTGTGTATTGTTTGAGATGGGAATACTACAGATCTCGGATAGAAATATGTTAAAGGGCGGGGGGTTATACAGTTGTTAGCATTGCCCTGTGGCCAGTTTAATATGTATTGACTGCATTTTGGTCCCTAAAGTTAACTACAACCACATCTCCCCCGATATCCTTAGGTCTTTCACCTAACCACTGGAGGCGGCGAACATGAACTATTTCGCCATTAATGTTGCTGGCTATTGGTCTATTTTAAGTCAGCCAATGCATTATCTTGTTCTTCAGTTGGAAAAAACCTTCCCGCTTATTCTCAGACAACTCTGGGACCCCGGTGAGAACCACCACATATGGTACAGCTTCCTGCGGAAGTTCTGTTGGTGGTCTCCTGCCTTGTACCCCCCTGGAATGCCTAGAACCTTCCTCTTCCATTCTCGATAGCCCAATTGATGGAATGCCCATATCCCTTACAGGCTTGTTAGCAGGAATGGCGGGAATGCGGTTGGGTTTTGTTACCAGCTTTGTTATAGGTACGTTTGGCTGATTTGTATTTGAAATGTGGGGGTGTTTGGGTGCAGGTGTTGTCCTTGTAGATGGATGGTTGGTGGCAGATGGTGCAGCTGGTATCGTATTGGTGAGTGAGATAGTGGTAGAAGGTACTACTTTGGTGACTTCTGGTAGAGGATTATGGACGGATGTAGTGGCTTGAGAAGGGATTGATACAGTTGTTAACTCTTTATTTTCTACTATCCTGATGGTATTTCCCTTTCTTCCCAAGTCTGCCTCCATTTTCCCTAATCTATCCTCCATAGTTTTTAGTCTTTCTACTATTGCTAATGTGTAACTTCTCATTATAAGTTCAATACTATCCAATAGGTCACTAGTGTGAGCTGGTTGTGACCCATCGACCAGTCGGTCATGTTCGGTGTTATACATACACAACAAACAATGGGAGGAGGGTCTGAGGGCAAGTTTAACGACCGACCAGGTACATGCCCCAAACACAATATTATAACAACAATTTGTACCTGGGAGTCATACAGAGTAAGTCAATCAAATGGATCACAAAACCAATACTACGCAGACAACACCCGTGAGAACACCATGCATGCTGGTTTATGCAGGCCAAGTCAAGGCTCGAGAGCATGTGGAGAAAATAGTTCCCATCAGAAGCCACACTGTACCGCCCTCTTTCTCATCATTTGGGTTCTCCTTACCCAGGAGACAAAACGGCCGGTCTGATGTTACCGTGACCGATAAATGTGACAAGTGGGTAGTATGTGTTATACAAAAATCAAGGTGGCTACTGAAAAAAGCAGTGTATAGTGGAAGGAGTGAAAAAGTGAGGGGTTTTAATAAAATTAGGTGAATCGGGTAGAAAAACACATTTTATTAGTATCTCCCAATCCCTAAGGTTAAAAAGCAAGTGCAAGTGCGGGTTTGAAATAATAACCGTACTTGATGGTGGTCAACATGTTTCTGCATCATTAGAACAAATTTTCAAATGCATTCTTCAGGACCTTGTTATACAACACTACTGCTTAAAATAAATGGTAATGAAAAAATATCACCTGAGAGTCCCAGGTAGTGTACTCAACCGTATACTGTTATCGCATAGTAACGCACGGTATTGGATACAAACAGAAAGACAAACAAACAAGAAAACAAAAGAACATGAATGTATCATATTCCCGTAGTTTTTCAATAAAAACCACAGTGTGATGGATTCACATTCACACATACTAGGAAATGAATTCCAATATAGACACTCACCCATGTGTGATGGTTGAGAGGCTTCACCCCACCTGGCTGCGGCTCAGGTATGAGGAGCACCGCTCTAAAAATAATTCATGAGTTGTTTTTAACAATGAATTAAAAGGGGTTTACACAGTGGAAAACAAAGATGGCTTAGTTACTCCATCAAATAATACGTTGGTTCATTGTAGGTGACCCCACCTGCACTAGACCCCAGCAATCAGACTGATGGCTTCATTTAAATTGTGACACAAATGTTCGGTAACGTGGAGAAAAATCCACTAAACATGTTCACAAATATCTAGAGCCAGGCTTAGTTAGGAAAAGTCGAAGTTTAAAAGAAAACGGGAAGCCGAGACTGCATTGAAGGCTTACGCTGCTTGTCTTATGCGTTAGTATAGACAAGATTCGTCAGTCTTGCAGCGCGCGCGCAGGCATTCGAGTACTGTGCAGCAGGCTTACCTGTCCGTCGATGTCTCCTGGCAGTCATCCGAACTGTCTGGGGGGGCACCGGCGATCGCAAAGGAAAGCTGTTTGTACGTTCGTCTTCAGCTAGACAGAGTCACGTGATCGGTACGGTCACGTGATACAGGGCATGCTGGGACATGTAGTT
Source organism: Lissotriton vulgaris (assembly GCF_964263255.1). Taxonomy (NCBI): domain Eukaryota; kingdom Metazoa; phylum Chordata; class Amphibia; order Caudata; family Salamandridae; genus Lissotriton; species Lissotriton vulgaris. Next base: position 770,830,053 of record NC_141697.1, read on the forward strand.
CAAGACAATAGATGGATATTTGTCAAAGCGTTTGGGAATTAATTGCTATAGAAAAGGCATATTATTATCTTGGCAGTGGTTACGCAAGGGAAAAGACCATTGCTGTATAACAGTAACAATCATTTATCTAGAGTAGGTTGGAACCTCTAGAGAAAACCCGAGCGTATTTGATAATTTTAAAATGGTTATGTACATTAACAGAATTTCAGGAATTCTTAGTATCTGTAGTGCTGGAAGAGGCTGAGAATATGGATGTATGAGAGGGTAGTTTAGAGGGACATCCAGGGTATCGGCTCATTGAGACCCTCCTTATCACTGTTCAAACGGTAAACCCATTTTTGTTCAATTTTGAACAGGAAACGGCTGATATCAGTGCAAAAATCAGGAATCTGCGGTTGTTCCAGGACTGTCCAGCAGAAATCATCAGGGCCATGTCCTTTCTCCAAAAAGTGTGCAGTAAGGCGAGTGGCCTGTTTTCGGCAACGCACTGTGCTTTTATGTTCTTGTATCCGTGTTCTTATTTTTCTGGTTGTCATGCCAACGTATCGGAGTGGGCACGGGCATGTTATCAGGTACATGAGGTGACTGCTGTTGCAGTTTGTGAATCTATTTTGTGTCCATTGACGGTTAGTCCCTATGTCAACCACGGTGGATTTACAAGTCTGGGGACATACAGTACACGCCCCACAGGGATGGTGATCTACAACAGGGGGCAAGTCCTAAAGTGTGCCCACTTGTCTTGATTCTTTTTTCCGTGGGCGTGTATGGACAAACTGGTCCTTAAGATTTTGTCCTCTTTTAAAGGCAAAGATTGGTAAAGCGATGTCATCACCTCCAGTTTTCAAAATCGACCAATGTTTCTTTATGATCCTTTGTACTTGGTTTGATATACTGTTGAATATGTTGACAAAGGCAATGCGGTTGGTCTTTTCTTTGGGAGGGTGTATCTCCAGTAGAGACTCTCTGTTATTATTAGATGCCCTCTTTTTGGACTGACGGATAATTTTCTTTGGATAATTTTTCTCACTCAATTGAGCTTCCAGATTTTTTGAGTGGATCTTAAAGGCCTCTTTACTAGAACAGTTTCTCTGTACCCTGAGAAACTGGCCGAAGGGCAAGTTGTCCCGTAGTGCCCGTGGGTGACAACTGTCATATCTCAGCAGTGCATTTCTGGCCATCGGCTTGCGATAAAGCTCTGATTCAATGCCGGTTGGAGTTGCATGTATCCTCAGGTCAAGGAAAGCCAAGGACGTTCGGCTGTATTCAATGGTGAATTTAAGGTATGCATTACTATTGTTCAGGCATCCATGAAATGACACGAGATCTTCTTCCGTACCTCGCCACACCACCAGGATATCATCAATGTAACGTTTCCATACATGTAATGATGGTAAATAGGGGTTGGCGGGCGTCAGGACTTCTTGCTGTTCAAAATTATGGATGTAAAGATTCGCCAGGCTCGGCGCGAAAACGCTGCCCATACTGGTCCCGGATGTTTGCAGGTAAGTAGTGTCCTCGAAGCGAAAATAGTTTTCTTTCATGGCAATTTCCGCTAGATTCATAATGAAATGTGTTGGAGTGATGGACTGATGGTTGCTATGTTCAAGCAAGTCCCCTACTACCTCCAGGGTTTCAGTTTGCGGGATCGAAGTATACAACGACTTTACGTCGAACGATACAAGAATATCAGTGTCGATGTTAAATTGTACTGTTGGAAGAAGTCTCAGGACATCTTTCGTATCCTGCAAAAAAGTAGGCATAGCCTTGACCATAGGATTCAAGAAGTGGTCGACAAAGGTCTATAGAGGTTCCAAAACCGAACCAATGCCTGAGATAATGGGCCTTCCAGGTGGCGTCCTCTGGGGTTTGTGCACTTTAGGAAGACAATAAAAGTAAAGTATCGTAGGATATTTAGTTGTTAAGTATTGTCCTTCTTGTGGCGTAATCCAACCCTCAGTGGGTGCTTCCTCTACTAGGTTACTTATTTTGGTTTGTATTTTCTCTGTAGGGTCTTCTTTCAGTGGGAGGTATGATTTCTGATCACTCAACTGCCGAAGGCATTCAGTTCTGTATGTCTCAGTGTCCAGGATAACAATGGCACCGCCTTTATCGGCCGGCTTAATGATAATCCTGTCGTTAGATGACAATGAACGCAGAGCCAACTCTTCGTCTCGTGAGAGATTCATGAAGGGCCTGGTCTCTGTTTTGTAGAGGCGTGTGATATCATTTTCCACGGCCCTCTTTTTGGACTGACGGATAATTTTCTTTGGATAATTTTTCTCACTCAATTGAGCTTCCAGATTTTTTGAGTGGATCTTAAAGGCCTCTTTACTAGAACAGTTTCTCTGTACCCTGAGAAACTGGCCGAAGGGCAAGTTGTCCCGTAGTGCCCGTGGGTGACAACTGTCATATCTCAGCAGTGCATTTCTGGCCATCGGCTTGCGATAAAGCTCTGATTCAATGCCGATTGTCAACAATGCACCACGTCTATTTCTTGACGATAAAGACTTTCTCAAAGACTGGTCAATGATAGCCTGGAGGTGCACAAGGGACTGGCTGGTCCTAATCATAAAAACCGCAAAAAGAGTAGCGGATAAAATATTAATTGAGATCCAGGTACTTGAAGGCCAAATAAAAACTACACTAAAAAGTGGATTGTTCAAAAAGGGACAGGATGACAGTGACAAGAATAACAAAGATTTCAAGGAATCTATTCTTTTCACTAAATTAAAAAAGTTCAAAAAAGATTTAGCGAAATTCTCTATGGAAAGAGTATATCCATACACGAGCGGCACATACACAGCACCAACATTCAACCGAGGTGGCAAAAAGGGTGGCTCGACATACGGTACATCAAGCTCAGATGGAGCCTCCAGTGACTCAGACACCTCACAAAATGGGTCTGCTGATCAGACTTCCAGGGGCCGAGGAAACCGAAGAAATTGGAGGAATGGACATCAATCACAGAACTTCAATAATTTTCAACCCTGGTGGCCGGCTAACCCCTGGATGTTCGGACCAAACTATCCTCCTCAAATGGGTCCTTTTGGTCCCCCCCAAATGCAACAAGGCCCTGGATCTTTTCCTTTTTTAGGGTTTGGCCCGAGACGAGGCAGGGGCAGGAGGAGACAAGGAACCATGACATCACAGGTCCACTGGAATACGAACACCACACCACAATCGAGGATGGATCTCCGCAGCGGGAAGAAAGTCCCACAAGACACTGCAGGGACAAGCAACCAGACAGCCTCGTGATGAACCTTAGCTCACATACTCTCTCTCCCAATGAAGAGCGACTTTTGAATAAAGGTCTGGGTTTTGTGGCTACCCAGAAAGGGGATCCTTTTGTAGCTCAAGTTGAATTAGCTAAACTCTTCCGTAAAATAAGATTACACTATTTCTTTTCCAAACCAGGAAATATTGGACCTGTAATTGAAGACAAAAACACTGGACTGAAAAAGCCTTCCACATTCAATCCACCTAGCGCTGTTCTGCCCCCAAAGGAATTGACCTTCGAAACAGCCGTGGAAAATGATATCACACGCCTCTACAAAACAGAGACCAGGCCCTTCATGAATCTCTCACGAGACGAACAGTTGGCTCTGCGTTCATTGTCATCTAACGACAGGATTATCATTAAGCCGGCCGATAAAGGCGGTGCCATTGTTATCCTGGACACTGAGACATACAGAACTGAATGCCTTCGGCAGTTGAGTGATCAGAAATCATACCTCCCACTGAAAGAAGACCCTACAGAGAAAATACAAACCAAAATAAGTAACCTAGTAGAGGAAGCAACCACTGAGGGTTGGATTACGCCACAAGAAGGACAATACTTAACAACTAAATATCCTATGATACCGTACTTTTATTGTCTTCCTAAAGTGCACAAACCCCAGAGGCCGCCACCTGGAAGGCCCATTATCTCAGGCATTGGTTCAGTTTTGGAACCTCTATCGACCTTTGTCGACCACTTCTTGAATCCTATGGTCAAGGCTATGCCTACTTTTTTGCAGGATACGAAAGATGTCCTGAGACTTCTTCAAACAGTACAATTTAACATCGACACTGATATTCTTGTATCGTTCGACGTAGAGTCGTTGTATACTTCGATCCCGCAAACTGAAACCCTGGAGGTAGTAGGGGACTTGCTTGAACATAGCAACCATCAGTCCATCACTCCAACACATTTCATTATGAATCTAGCGGAAATTGCCATGAAAGAAAACTATTTTCGCTTCGAGGACACTACTTACCTGCAAACATCCGGGACCAGTATGGGCAGCGTTTTCGCGCCGAGCCTGGTGAATCTTTACGTCCATAATTTTGAACAGCAAGAAGTCCTGACGCCCGCCAACCCCTATTTACCATCATTACATGTATGGAAACGGTACATTGACGATATCCTGGTGGTGTGGCGAGGTACGGAAGAAGATCTCGTGTCATTTCATGGATGGCTGAACAATAGGAATGCATACCTTAAATTCACCATTGAATACAGCCGAACGTCATTGGCTTTCCTTGACCTGAGGATACATGCAACTCCAACCGGCATTGAATCAGAGCTTTATCGCAAGCCGATGGCCAGAAATGCACTGCTGAGATATGACAGTTGTCACCCACGGGCACTACGGTACAACTTGCCCTTCGGCCAGTTTCTCAGGGTACAGAGAAACTGTTCTAGTAAAGAGGCCTTTAAGATCCACTCAAAAAATCTGGAAGCTCAATTGAGTGAGAAAAATTATCCAAAGAAAATTATCTGTCAGTCCAAAAAGAGGGCATCTAATAATAACAGAGAGTCTCTACTGGAGATACACCCTCCCAAAGAAAAGACCAACCGCATTGCCTTTGTCAACACATTCAACAGTAGATCAAACCAAGTACAAAGGATCATAAAGAAACATTGGTCGATTTTGAAAACTGGAGGTGATGACATCGCTTTACCAATCTTTACCTTTAAAAGAGGACAAAATCTTAAGGACCAGTTAGTCCATACACGCCCACGGAACAAAGAATCAAGACAAGTGGGCACACTGTGGGACTTGCCCCCTGTTGTAGGTCACCATCCCTGTGGGGCGTGTACTGTATGTCCCCAGACTTGTAAATCCACCGTGGTTGACATAGGGACTAACCGTCCATGGACACAAAATAGATTCACAAACTGCAACAGCAGTAACCTCATCTACCTGATAACATGCCCGTGCCCACTCCGATACGTTGGCATGACAACCAGAAAAATAAGAACACGGATACAAGAACATAAAAGCACAGTGCGTTGCCGAAAACAGGCCACTCGCCTTACTGCACACTTTTTGGAGAAAGGACGATGATTTCTGCTGGACAGTCCTGGAACAACCACAGATTCCTGATTTTTGCACTGATATCAGCCGTTTCCTGTTCAAAATTGAACAAAAATGGGTTTACCGTTTGAACAGTGATAAGGAGAGTCTCAATGAGCCGATACCCTGGATGTCCCTCTAAACTACCCTCTCATACATCCATATTCTCAGCCTCTTCCAGCACTACAGATACTAAGAATTCCTGAAATTCTGTTAATGTACATAACCATTTTAAAATTATCAAATAGGCTCGGGTTTTCTCTAGAGGTTCCAACCTACTCTAGATAAATGATTGTTACTGTTATAAAGCAATGGTCTTTTCCCTTGCGTAACCACTGCCAAGATAATAATATGCCTTTTCTATAGCAATTAATTCCCAAACGCTTTGACAAATATCCATCTATTGTCTTGAACTACATGTCCCAGCATGCCCTGTATCACGTGACCGTACCGGATCACGTGACTCTGTCTAGCTGAAGACGAACGTACAAACAGCTTTCCTTTGCGATCGCCGGTGCCCCCCCAGACAGTTCGGATGACTGCCAGGAGACACCGACGGACAGGTAAGCCGGCTGCACAGTACTCGAACGCCTGCGCGCGCGCTGCAAGACTGACGAATCTCGTCTATACTAACGCATAAGACAAGCAGCGTAAGCCTTCAATGCAGTCTCGGCTTCCCGTTTTCTTTTAAACTTCGACTTTTCCTAACTAAGCCTGGCTCTAGATATTTGTGAACATGTTTAGTGGATTTTTCTCCACATTACCGAACATTTGTATCACAATTTAAATTAAGCCATCAGTCCGATTGCTGGGGTCTAGTGCAGGCGGGGTCACCTACAATGAACAAACGTATTATTTGATGGAGTAACTAAGCCATCTTTGTTTTCCTCTGTGTAAACCCCTTTTAATTCATTGTTAAAAACAACTCATAAATTATTTTTAGAGCGGTGCTCCTCATACCTGAGCCGCAGCCAGGTGGGGTGAAGCCTCTCAACCATCACACATGGGTGAGTGTCTATATTGGAATTCATTTCCTAGTATGTGTGAATGTGAATCCATCACACTGTGGTTTTTATTGAAAAACTACGGGAATATGATACATTCATGTTCTTTTGTTTTCTTGTTTGTTTGTCTTTCTGTTTGGATCCAATACCGTGCGATACTATGCGATAACAGTATACGGTTGAGTACACTACCTGGGACTCTCAGGTGATATTTTTTCATTACCATTTATTTTAAACAGTAGTGTTGTATAACAAGGTCCTGAAGAATGCATTTGAAAATTTGTTCTAATGATGCAGAAACATGTTGACCACCATCAAGTACGGTTATTATTTCAAACCCGCACTTGCACTTGCTTTTTAACCTTAGGGATTGGGAGATACTAATAAAATTTGTTTTTCTACCCGATTCACCTAATTTTATTAAAACCCCTCACTTTTTCACTCCTACCACTATACACTGCTTTTTTCAGTAGTCACCTTAATTTTTGTATAACACATACTACCCACTTGTCACATTTATCGGTCACGGTAACATCAGACCGGCCGTTTTGTCTCCTGGGTAAGGAGAACCCAAATTATGAGAAAGAGGGCGGTACAGTGTGGCTTCTGATGGGAACTATTTTCTCCACATGCTCTTGAGCCTTGACTTGGCCTGCATAAACCAGCATGCATGGTGTTCTCACGGGTGTTGTCTGCGTAGTATTGGTTTTGTGATCCATTCAATTGACTTACTCTGTATGACTCCCAGGTACAAATTGTTGTTATAATATCATGTTCGGTGTTAGCCTCACTGTCTGGATATAGAGATGGTGGCAATGGTGAAGGAGCTGACGCTGTTCCTACATCTTCCGTGACAGCTGTGATACCCGTGACATTGGTACTAGTAGGCTTATGCTTCTTCCCAAAATCAGAATGACTCAGCTTTTGTTTGGATAGTTCCACCCTCTTACGTCTCTTTTTAGTTGGCGGTGGGCCATAGATTTTATGTCCTCTTGATCTTACCTCATGCTATCTTACCAGGCATGGGTGTTGGTGAAATCATCACCTTAGATGCACTGGGTGTGCTAGTAGAGTTATGAGGTGAGATACCATGACCAGTTTGATTGGGACATGTAGTGGGTGCCAAACATTCTCTAAGCAAAAGGGGCACACTGTCCATAGATGAAATATCATTAATAGTATCAGGGCAAAGCTCATTATAGAAATTAGCCGCAGGGATTGGCTCTGACAGAGTCCTATTCTTAATACATTCAATCAAGTGGCGGCGCTCAGCCCGCCGTTCTGCTAGGGATTGCTCCTTAGAGCCTTCAGCAAGGGTTTTGATAAAATAATTGTCCAAAGTTCCATTCAACAAACCCCCAGCTCTTTCAGACAAAGCGATGTCCGGACTTAACACAATGGTAGACATTGTAATATATTAACAAAAGATTGCCGGGCAAAAGGATATATGGAGCAACTTACTCTGAAACAGTAGGTGCGTGTAGTCACTCGGCCATGGGGGTGCGGCCCAGTCCAGTCTCCTCAGGCCTCTGAGGGCCTAAGAGGGCCCGCCCTTTGCCCGGGCTTAACCCCGGGCGCTCCCGCGTGCGTCCCGCGAGGCGGGGACTGACGCTTGGTCTTAAGCGCCTCCTGGCGCGCTTCCCGGGTGAGGCACTTCCGGACAAGGAGGCTGCTGGAAGGTGTAGTTCGCAGCCTCCAGGTGCTCACCCCACTCGGCGGCCGCTATAGAATGTTGTAAGCGGCGGCGGGGGGTGAGCTGCACAGCCGGTGATGAAAGAAGGGCTCCGGTGCAGGGGCAACAGGAATCACGCAGATAAGGTTTCTCCTCTCTAATTGTAAAATGAAGCTGGATGTCCCACTCATCCGGGAGTGACGCTTGGTCTTAAGTGCCTCCTGGCGCGCTTCCCGGGTGAGGCACTTCCGGACAAGGAGGCTGCTGGAAGGTGTAGTTCGCAGCCTCCAGGTGCTCACCCCCACTCGGCGGCCGCTATAGAATGTTGTAAGCGGCGGCAGGGGGTGAGCTGCACAGCCTGTAATGAAAGAAGGGATCCGGTGCAGGGGCAACAGGAATCACGCAGATAAGGGTTCTCCTCTCTAATTGTAAAATTAAGCTGGATGTCCCCATAAATTTCATAATCAGCTCTATCCCATGCTATTCCACTAGGTAGAGGAACCGCTGTGATGTTTACTGATGACAGGTCTCGTTTTTCACGATGAGATGATTTGTGTGGTTTCAGGAGCAAGTTGATGTTCTTACTTGCTGTGTCCATTTTAATGTGTTTTCCATCTACCAGCCTTCCCAAACTTAAAACGAGAATGAGCCATAGTAGGAGATAAAAAAACACCTAATCCAATCCAAAATTCAACCCATGGTGAAACCAGATATGTATTTGCAAGCTCCTGACGAAGTTCCGTTAATTGTTCCTTGAAGGTTTTGTTTTTTGGAGGTGTGTCTGGTTCACTGGGATCCTCAGAAAAGGTATCGAAGTTGATGAAATAGCCAGAGGCAGTTCTGTAAATATTTGGTATTGCATCCGGGTTCTTTGAAATTGTTGTAGTTGCTTGTTCCATTGACATGTTTGTATAGTCAGATGCTACATCATTGTAGACGGGAGTTTCTTGACGAACTGTTATTTGGGTTTCAAGAGGCACAATTTCCATGACTTTGCTGCATAGTCCTTCTTTTCTTACTTTAGAATCTTCAAAGGTGATGAGTCTCTCAGTTTGAACCTCTTGGATAGTAGCAAGATTTGGTCGTCTGCTACATTGTGGGAGCCCACTGGGCCTACTACTTATTATCGGCCACATGGTGTGGTTTTACCAGGTCAATTGATACATACCGGTTCTTCTTTATTCCAGCAAGGGGCAGCAGTAGCACTGTTCTTGACCTGTGGACTGCTAGAACTGGTACTGGTTTTCTGGAAGAAGGCCCAAATTCCTTCTCGTCTGTTATTTTTTACGTGACCAGATCCCCAATCTTTGGAATCTAGACTGGTCTTGCTGGGACAGGTGGTTTTTCTTCAGTGGTCGTTGGCTTTTCACTGGTGTTGCTCAGACTTCTTCTTGTTTCATTTAAGTCCTGTAAAACAGCCAAACTATCTTTGGTATCAAAGGGTTTTTGTTCCACCACTGAAGTATGACGATCGAGGTCTTTAACCAACATTCTGTACCAAAAAGGAGTTCATATGGAGTGATCCCACCCAGAGAATTTCTTGGCAGGTTATTAAGACTACGTTGGACATTTATTAGATGTTTGACCCTCCAGTCACCCGTACCTAATACCCTTGCTGTTATAGATTGCTTTATGTCATGGTTTTTTTCTCTCCACAACCGAATTTCCCTCAGGATGGAATGCACTCAAAAATCCCAATGCAAAGCCCGAGATGGCCATGGCCTCCTTGTAAGCCCTAGAGCTAAACGCAGGACCCTGGTCAGAATGTAGCGTGCTGATTGCGTATGTGCCGATAAATACTCACAAATCTTTTATAACAGTTTGGGCGTCAGCCGAGCGCTGAGGCCACACCCGAATGAATCTTGTGCATGAATCCACTGCGACTATGATGTATTTATAGTTGCCATACCTTTATAAGGGACAATAGTGGTCCAGGTAAACACACGCTAGTGGTTTATCTGAAATCAGAAGGGGCGTCTGCGTCGGGCGTTTCACTGTTGAAACTTTCATTTTGTGGCAGATTTCACATTCCAAAACATAATTTCTGGTTTGTTTCTTCATGCGCGACCACCAGTATCGTTATTTTTAATAATAAAACTGTAGCAGAAACACCTGCGTGTGCAGAGGCAAGCCCTTCGTGTGCTGCTAAAACTAGTCCTAACCTGTTTTCCATGTTTGGGATTACTCTATCACCCACTCCAGGGATTTGAGCAAACGGAACATTATTTACATCAGTTATATATGAGTACTTGAGTGGAAAGCCTTTTGGTAGTGTTTTACCACTGTCTTTTATTGAAGCAGTATCTTCTCGCATTATTTTGCTGTCTATTTTCGTTTTTGAACGAGTGATTGCAGCTACGGAAGCTGTTTGCACAGCTGTCTTCATAGCTTCATCAGCCAATGAATTCCCTTAAACGTGAATGCCATCACGCTGATGACTCAGTGTATGTATCACATGAGTCTTTTGTAGTTCTTTCTGTAAAAGAACTACTTGTTCCCAAAGCATTTTATGCTTGATTGTGCCACCTTTTGCGTATTTAAATCCATTTTGAACACAGTTCTGCAGATATTCATTGTAATACTGGACGCAGTAATACGAATCGCACACTATGAGTGTGTGGATTCGCGATCGGTATTTTCAAACGCCATCTTGAAAGCCTGTAGTTCAGCTCACTGAGCTGTACAGTCTACTAGAGATTGAGTTTTTGTGACCGTAGGTCTGAATTTACTATTGAGCCAGCGGCCTTTAATAATCGCACATGCAGCACTATAAGCTTGTTTACCCCCAATTACGGGCTGTGCTGATCCGTCTGTATATATTATACAGCCGTAATGTTCTAGAGGGAGAATTTCAGTAGGCAGAGGACATTCTTGTTTGTATTGGAGAAATTCTTGTGTCTTCAAGTAAGGGTCAAAAACTTATTTAACGTCTGTCGCAGCAAGAGAATTAACCCATTGTATCCATCTCGGATGTAAAGCTTTTGTATTTGGAATGCTTGCCTTGGTCCCTGCCTCTAAGACAGGTACAGGTGTAACGCCTTTAATGAGTTGACCCTGTGGAAGGGCTCTCTCCTTTGCTACCGCAGTTTGAACCGCTGTCAGAATTTTTTCTGTTGAAGTGAATTTTATTTCAGCTTGTGTGTACAAGTGTGATTTGTAAGCTTTTGGTACCTTTTCACCTTCATTTGAGGTTAAGTATGTGAATCCGCATCTGCCTGGGATGATTCAGATTACAAGATTGCGTACATTGTCGCGTGTTTGTAAATGTTTTGTCGCTAACATCTCTGTTTGTACTGAAAGCAACATTTCTGTGTGTTTTTGAGTCAAATTAGTAGGTTTCAAATCAGGTTTGATTAGTTCGTAGAGAGGTTTAACCCTCTCTGCGTAGTTTAGAATGCAAGCTCTTCTGAAATTCAGGAATCCTAGAATTGACTGTAAGTTTTTCAGTGTTTTTGGAGGTTGGAGCAGCGCACATTTTTCTAAAAAGTTTGCTGCCAGGCTTTTGCCTTCCCTCGAAAGTTTGTATCCCAAGAATAGGACGTTGAGGTGGGCAATTCTTGATTTTTTAAAGTTGAATTTATACCCTTCAGAGGCGACTCCAATTATTATGGTGTTCACCCTGGTCAAGTGCCTGTCCAAGTCATCATCTGTAAGATAGATGTCATTGACATAAGATAATGCCTCATCATCATACGTTTGTAGTAACTCTGTTACTCTGGCTGAAAATAATCCAGGACTGTTCATGAATCCCTTGGGGAGACGACAAAAGTGTTGTTGTGTCCCCATTATTGAGAAAGCAGTCAAGTACCTGCTTTCAGGTGCAATGTTTTGACAGAAGAAACCGTTTGAAATATCTAATGTAGTTGTATATTTTTTTCGCACAATGTTATTCATCAGTGCTGAACTGTGTGCATTTTGTACTGCAAAGGTTTTGCAGCAAGAGTTTAAATGTTTGTAATCCAAAACTAGACAATATGTGTCATCTGGTTTGGAGACAGGAAACAAAGGATTGTTCATTGACGAGGTGAAGTTTCAATCACCCCTTGGTATTCAAGTTGATCTAAGATCTCCCTGACCTGTTTTTTAGCTTCTTGCTTTACTGGATACTGACTCTGATCAGTAGGTTTTTTTTTTAACTGGATTTTATGGTGAGGAGAGTCCTCATCCCATCCCACATAATTTTTATGTAATGCTGGAGCCTGGGCTACAGCCCATTTTCTGGCATAGGTGTATTTTATATGAATAGGAATATGATTAGAGAACCTGGCATAATGATCTCTTCGCCATGTGGGCACTCCCTGACAAATTTAGGTGGCCAGTCTTTTTCAGCCAGAAGAATGTCATAACCCTTGGATGGTTTTTCCCAAAAGAGTGCTTTTATTTTCCTAGTTATGTACCCCTTTATGCGGAGTGTTACTTCGTATAACTTGTGGGGTACACTAACTCTTGTGTCGGCAGTTTCAACCTGAATGTATTCATTCAGATCCACTGTTTCCAGATGATCTTTCAGGATCCTGCGAGCTATAGTGACCTCTGCTGCGTTGTCCAGCATTGTCTGGGCCCACTCCCAGTACTTGAGTTGTGTCCTCAAGATCCTCGGCATGTCAGATTTTAATACTTGCTACCTTCTTTTTGGAGAATTGAGTTCTTGTTTTTTGGAGCGTGTTGATCGTCTTTGGACTTCACACATTCTTCTTTGTGTTCTGATCGTCCTCTTCTTTCGGATTTCTGCGAGGAAGTTTGAAAGGTACGAGAGGATTGTGTATCAGTATCTTGATATCTATCAGGTTTGCTTAAATTATCCCTACTTCTAAGGTTATACCTCTTTTCAGAGTGCTCCTTTTGAGGAGATCTATCTCTGGACTGGAGCGCTTCTCTTTAGGAAGTGACTGCCTACTATTTTCCCATTTCTTTTTAGGAGTAGTTAGATTGTTTTTGATGAAAAGTTTTTTCAGGATTTTCTGTTAGTTCGGGCTTTACAGGTTTCCCTCTCAAACTATCTCTTCCTAGTTCTTCATAGAATTTTTCAATAATTCTGGAAAGTTCTTACAGTTGCTCAGGAATATCGAGTTCTTTTAATTTTTGGTGGATATCCACCAATGCTTCTTCACCTTTAATGCAAGCTAATAGAATAGCTGAGACCTGTTTGAAATCTTTCAGTAATTTCATACCAAGATTCAAAGCTGGTTCTTGACCATATTCATTTTGAATCTGTCTCAGAACGTCTGGTATTACCGCCATGGACGGGACACCATGTGTTTTTGTGTAGCTTGAAGCAAAGACTGTACCCCAAGTGTCACAGTCCTCCACGTGTGGTGCTATCCCCATTGGTAAACAGATTGTTAGAATCCTGTGTTTCTCATGAGGTGTACTATCAGGAAATACTGCCTCTATTTGAGTGATTTTCTGGGCTAAACAAAATGGAATGTGTTCCCTTTTTGCGGGCAACTTACTGATGACTGACTGTATAGTCTGTGGTGTGATTTTGTTTGTGTTCCCCTGATGAGGGGTGTGCTGTGGAATTCTTATAGCAGATTGGACTGTTAGAGTCCGCATGACATATTGTACCAATTGTCTATGGATTTTAATTAATTGTTTTAGCTAAGATAACAGTTATGGACCTGTCATTTGTTCTATGGCAGGATGCGGTGTATAGCTGGCTAGTACCGGCCATGTTGCTCCTGGTTTACCTAGTGGACCAAGCCTGGTAATGTGATTTTGATGTGGTAGGGCGCCTTTACACCGGAGCTGATGCTCTTTGTAAGTTAGTAAGAATTCAACGTCCTCGAAAGGAGCGTATTCCGCTGGAGGTTCCTCCATCGTGTAGAAGTGGAACACATGTGTTGTTGGATTTTCTTGTGGAAAGATAATCCATGAATAGAATACCTCCGTCTGCCGATATTCATGTGCCTTTATGACAAATAAGACTCTACCACCTCTTGGTGATAGGCCATTTTCTATAAGCTTTATAGCTATGGCTTTCCGCACATTATCCGGGAAGTTTATAGCATCCGCATCGTCATTTCGGAAACCTGTAGTGTCAAAACCTGGTTGGTTTGCCTTTACTGCAGTTCCACTGCCCCCAGGATTCTCTTCGTCTGAAATTTTGTTTAAGACGTTTGCAGAGCAAGTTTCAATGAAATAAAGATAAGGTGCACAATATTTTGGAACACTTTATCCTTCAACGTTGAACAAAACCAAAACTAAAACATAGGATTTTTTGTCCTACTCAGTTTATGGCGGATATTTTATCCTTTAACCCACTCCAGACGTCTATTGGAGTTTTTACGGGATAAAGGGGTCTATTTGAAAAGCACGACTGAGTTACTCTAGTATCTTGCATTAAATTAGTGCCTTCCCAAACGTTGGGCGCCATGTAGTGTAGTTCCTATAATCCCAATAGGCTCTGCGCATTGAAATAATATATCCTATAGATGTGAAGTAGGATTTATGTCTACTAGGTCCCTATCGAATATATTAGGTTTAATTGTGAGTGCCAGCTAGCTCAGAGGTCACTAGAAACTTTCTCAAATTCACAAGAAGGGATTAGTCTCTGACAACCGCATAAACATGACAACTTTGTTTGCCCAAGATAAAGCTGATCTTCAGAGTCATGGAAACAATTGATAGATATTTAACTCAGTCAATCGTGCATGCTTCGTTTCACCAGAGGTGCAGAGCAAATAGAAAGACGGGCGTTTTTAATAAATGGATTTATTAAACAGTCTTCTTTCTCAAGCATAAGAAATGAACTGCTACAATCGTAAAACTGGTTGCAAAAGATAATGCATACAGTAAAAAGAGTAGAATAAAATAATACTGTAAGAGCATTGTATGGTTCCTAGACCATAAATAAATACATACATAAATAACAGAGGCTAAAAGTACTCAACTGGTGCTTCTAAAATACGCCTACCCCGGTGTACCTAACCTAATCTTAGTACGAGGTAAGAGGTAAGTGAGGTGTAGAATAAATAGATTATTCTTTTGCCAAGAATCTGTCCAAGATTTCTCTTAAGGTCTAATCAGCTCCGTACCTTAATTTGGAATGAAGAAGGTCAGGCTCAGGACTCGATTTCCTAACAACCCAGAAGGGTAGCTTGGAAACACTGGAACTGGATTTCTCGGCAGGAGAAAAGACAGCATCTCTCTCAGTGCGTCTGCTGGAGGGTCGGCTTCCTTCGACACTTGCAGTAGCAGGGCGCGTCGGGCAAGTAGATAGTCGAACTGCTCCAAACCACCGTGTGTTTGTTAAGGCAAGTGTGGGCATATTTATACCTTGAAGTTGCCGAGTTTGACTTAAAGGTGGACATAATGACGTCATTAAAGGCTTTCAGTTCTTTGAAAACACCATGGGTTCTTGGACAAGTCAGTTCTCGAGCAAGGGGAAGTCCCTGGCTGCTGAAGCCGAGTTTTCCAAGAAATCGTTGTAGATTTTCGGAACTAGTGGAAGTATCCCTGCCGTATTTGGACTGCATGAGCTAAGGCCAAATAAGGGTATGATTTCTATGCCTATATAAGGATATGATGTTTTATACCTATACAAGGGCATGCATCGGGAAAATTACAATAGGGTCATAATATGGTACACAACAATACGCTTCCTACGAAACAGGTTTAACCTTTCATTTTTACTATCACATGTCCAAGATAAACACAAGAAAGATATGAATGTGGCTTTTCAAGCTCTTATTGAAGCAATCATATTCATGTGTAGAAAGCAGGAGCTGCTATTAGGCAGACAAAGCAAATGGTGGAAAAGATAAACAATTAAACCATGATAAAATTGATATATGATTATACGCCTATCTAATACTACCTATACTATCAAGAGTGTAGTCGGAGTATCTTCTGCCAGATCCATTGAGATGGCCTAACCCCCATACCTGAGTACAATGTGCCAGGAATCTGGTCTGTGTTAGAACAGGCTATTGTCCTTTGCAGGATAGAGATCACAGTCAGCAGGGCTGTATCTTAGTCATAGTGTACCGCATTACAGGATAATCCCAGCAGAAGTGCACCTCTGCCGTATATAGCAGAGGCTGTTTATATAATAAAAGCCATGTTCCAATCGCACTCTATCAAAGGTGCAGAGCTGATGCAATGGTTTGTCTGGAGCATGGGTACTCACAAACATTTCCTCTGGGGCTGAAATGCTCAGTCTGGGGTATCACTTGGGGCCACATAGATGACTTTTGGGGGGTGTGGATGGTGTTGCGTGGGGTGATCCATGATTGGGGGTAAGTTGGGCGGGACATGGACACTGCAAGTGACACTTTGTTGCAATTAAACCCAAGCAATGAACTCCATGTAAAGGGATACACATCTAAAATTACCCTTTTTTGAGCAATGAGAAGCTCTAAAAAAGGCAGTGCAACTCCTGCAAACCCTCTGAAAAGGTATGTCACCAACCTATTTCTGGTGTAATTTCTTCCGTATGGGCCCCAGTGTTGGAATAACCTGTTAGTGCAAACTTAGTGCTGATCAGAACTACCCTCATTTTGCACATGATGTTCTCTGCAGCTGCCCTTGGTATTCATTAAAATACTTCTGCACCCAAAGGGCCTATCAGCACTAGCCTCCTGCAATTGAGATCTCTCAGTCAATTCTAGTCGCCATGATACTGCAGTATTTGCAGCTGTCAGCTCCCACCTGCATCCCAAAACACAGTGCTGTCAAAAGAGGAGGATGGAGAAAAAATCCTGGGTACCACTGTTACTATTGCCAGTGCACAATTTCTGCAGCAAGACTTCTGTGTATGTGATAGGGCTGGCAAATAGATTCCAAACAGGTTTATTTTCAAGGTGCAATCAATATAGGCGGCTAACTGCAGGAGGACTGAGGATGCTAGGAACATTTCCTGAGTAACCATATGAGGAGACGAGGACTGACATGGGCCCTGAGGCAGTTGTATGTTACTTAATTTTAACAAAATAAACAACTAATCCAGGCTAAAACTGATATCCCTATAGCAAACCAGTTACATCAAGACCTGGCCAGGCTTACACACTCTGATTAGTAAGCTGCTAACTAAAAACCTGCAACCACGCTTTGAGCTGCTGCACTGCACTGCACCACGTACTCTAAATGTGTGACATAGCATATTAGTGTGTTGATGTGGACACCAGCACTAAAATGCGTTAGTAATGATGTCGCATGGTACTTGGCAGGGCTGCAGCTCAGCTCTTACAACAAGCTCAACTGCCTACTGAAGAAAGCTTGTCCTAAAACAATAAACCTGATGTTGCTTAGTTTACTAATGAACTTACTGAAAACAAGACAGTAAGATACAACTTAATAAACATTATCATTAAAACAAAAATCAGCACTCCTTTCTACCAACAGCAAACATGCTTTCCTCTTTTACATTTGCTTGATAATAATTTATGGGTTAAATGACCACATGTTTGATCTTTTACGTGGATTTTCAAAACAGCCCAAATCAACATTTACCTTCCGTATGCCCATCATAGCTTCTGTTAATCTGGAGAAACCTACTAAAGAAAACAACCATGCTTCTGCAAAGCAGGGTCAAACTCAATACAGGTGTCTGTTGAGGATGAGCTCTGTTCCTAAGACAAGCTGAACTCCCTTCAGAAAACAGCCCAAGCAAAAACCAAATGATGTTTGGTGGCTACAAAATGTACAGGTTGTAAACAGGTCAAGTAAATACATTTCATCCCTAATTTGGAATATTATATTAATCATATTAGATCTCATGCACCTGGATCTATAAAATCACCTTATCGGCTCCCTTGGAACTTCCACCATTGCTTAAGCAAATCCACCCTGCCCCCACATCACTATTCCATACATGCTAACATTTCAACTTTGATAAGATGGAGAAATATGCGTGGGAGTGCACGGGGCGAGCGAGCGGAGCGAGCGTCTCGAACATCTTTAGGGGTATTCGGGGTGGTTCTCCCTTTGAGAAAATTTTGCAAAAAGAGTGGGTAAATGGTGCATTTTCAAGCAAATTTGAGAAGCAAGAAGATTAATAAAGCAATTGTGAAAGTGCAGTTATTACAATAATAAAGGGATGTCATAACAACATGTAGATAGAAATGTTTCTGAAGCTAAGCCCTGCCAATGTCACACACCTCTGAGCAATATACACGCTGTGTGCCAGCAGGGCCTAGCGTCAGAAACATTTCTATTGTTATGTTTTTGAAGCTAGGCCCAGTGCTGACACTCAGTGTGTATGCTTCTCATAGGTGCATCATGTGTGGCAGGGCCTTTAGCTTCAGAGTGAGAAACATTTTCTGCACCAGTCTGCGTTCTCACTCTATTGGGAAGGGGCGTGCCAAGGGCGTCCCCTCCCAACAGCGATTGGCACTTCTTTGTACGATTGTTTTTGCAACCGCAATTGCGGTAGCAAAACACTTGCAGGCTACCACCTTCTTCAAGGAGGTGGTAAGCCACTCTCACACAGGAAGGGGTTCTCAGGGGAGCCTTCCCCTTTGTGACTGGCGTGAATATTTGTTTACAAGCAGGCAGTTAGTCCCACAGAACACTGTCTACCCTCAAAAAATGAAACAGAAACGTTTAATTTTTCTTTTTTAAATGCTTCTTAATTCTGCTTATGGACAACAGGCTGCATTTAAAAAACTGCTTTATTTAAAAAGCAGTCAGACATGGTGGTCTGCTGACCCTAGCAGGTCACCATCCCTGTGAGTGCTGGCCACTCCCAATGGGGTTGCAAATTGGGGCCTGCCTCATGGATATTAATGAGGCAGGTTGTTTGCAACTTAATTGGGAAATGCAAACAGTGTCTGAGACCATGTCTGAGACCATGTCGTACACTCCATTCTGCGAGACGCAAAACGTTGCAATTTGCAGCTCCCAAAATGGAATAGTCATACATCGGGCCCTAAGAGGCAAGACAGGTGCCATGTAAACACTGTACAATGCCATGATATTATAGAGCAACATTTTAGTCTATTAAATTAAACACAATATATTGTTTGTAACTGCTGTTCTGAACTCACATATTCGAAAGTGCTTTCATATTCTATAATGAAATAAAAGAAGTTTAAGTGAAATAAAGTATTTACCCAAGAACCATTTAACAGGGGGCGGGGAACCAAGATGGCGGGTTGAAGACGCCACAGAGAAGCAGCTTGGTCAGAGGCCCCCTGCTCCTACGAGAAATTTAAAGGACTACGCTATTGTACAATTGCAGTTATAGCCTAAAGACTGAAGGGAGAGGAAAAGGGAAGAAGAATGAAGAAAAATGAAAGAAAACGAAGAACACAAGAAGAAACAATCCACCTTGTACTGTTGCAGTGGATGTGGCGTTTCTGCCGAGGACAGCTCGGGTGGTGTTGCCGACTGCCCGATTTCCGATCCCGCAGCTGCTCGGGGGGTCGGGGCTCGGCTGGTCGGGTCTCACACTGCGGGCTGCTCCAGAGGCTCCGGAGGCTCCAGCGGGGACACTGCTGCCGCCCGACTCGGCAACTACAAGGGCAGCGACTCGTGCTGGTATGGCACCTAAGAATGTCCCTAGGGGGACTAGCGCTGGAAGAAATGCCATCACCTAACCAGCCTCTGTTAACGAGGGAGCGGGCATTATGATTTCAAAGGCGGTAATGGTGGTGGCGGCTGCAATCGCACCGTCATCATCTTCTTCTGAGATAGCAGTCCAACAACTTGGTAAGCAGCTGATACGTGCCCCAAAATTTGTTGTTTCAGATTCCTCTTCAGCTATTAATGGGAGGAAGCTGAATGTTGGAAACAAGGTTGCTGCTAATAAGAGCCTTAGTAACCTTAGTAACTGTGTAGGGGCAACCACCACTCCAGCCATCATCCCGACGGAAACTTGCAACAATGTTGCCAACCAGACTTAGTCTACTTGTAGCTGCTCTAACCCTAACTCTCCATCACTATGCTGCTTGATGCGCTTGGCCCTATGAAGCAGCCTGCAGCAGACAAAACAATTATGGATCATGATGTAAGCTTGGGAGGGCAGAAGGATTTAGAAAAAAAAACAGGAAAGTGAACATTAATGACTCTGGAACTATTGAATGTGTAGAAACTTCAGATAAGACATTCAACTTGGTGCCTGAGTTTTCTCATGGGACAGATCGGGATGAGACCTTCAAAACACCAAGCTTAGGGGCCCATCCTATAGTTTCTCCTGTTGATTTAGAAGTGAACAAGCTGGCGGTAGGGTTAGAGGCTGAAAAGGTACCACCAGGTGTAGCCGAGATGATTGTTGTCATTGGCGAAGGGGGCGAGGAATGCTTCAACGATGATTATGAGGAATTTGTTGAAGAAGCTGAAGACTCAGTCAGCACCCCTGCAGATGCAGATAAACACACGGGCTGTAGAAGGGTGAAGACTAAAGCCAAAAACAAATCAAAGAAAGGAAAGGATCCCAACATCATTAACATTTCCACCTTAACCTCGGTTTCATGAGGGAAACCTATTATCGATAAAAGTCCTCTTCGGAAATGGATTCAGGCAAAGGGGAGGGTTAAGAGCATGGCAATGCGTTTATCAGGCACTAGCCCAACGGAGGGCGACTATCTGAAAGACCGCTCTCTATCCGATGGCCGTACTATATCTCCATCCTCTCTGTCGATAGTACCTATAGTGCATGCAGGCTCAAAATCAACCCTATCAGATGAGACTCAATCTCCATCTGAGCCTAGTAGCACTACATCAGTAACTGTATTAGGATCTGCCGTAGTGACTGCCTTAGGGGGGAACGGCCATCTCTTATGCTCTGAGCTAACTCAAATGGTCACCTCTTCTACAACCTCGCCTACAACTAATATAAGTAATATAACTAACGAATCAGCTGCAACAGATCCAGAAGATGCAGAGGTCACTCTTTCCCCCCTCAATTTGATGCTACAGACTCTAACTGATCACCGACAGGAAGTTCAGCAACACCTCCTGCAGCTGAGGGAAGGCAATAGGAAAATGCAAAACTCCCTACAGGAGATGACCAGCAAACTCGGTGGAATCACACAGGAGATTGGAGACTACAGCAAAGGGTGGTGGGAGAAGAAGAAGCGTCTGCTCGCACAGAGACCCTGGCCAATCAACATGATGCACAGATCGTGAGTCTACAGATCAAGTTGGAAGACATGGAGAATCGTCTAAGGAGACCAAATTTCAGACTTTTTGGTATACCAGAAGGATCAGAAGGGTCAGACCTGAGGGCGTATGTAGTCAAATTATTCCAGAAGGCCTTTCCGTAATTGTCGGACTGGGATTGGGACTCACAACTCCAAAGAGTCCACAGACTACCTCTAACCCAAAGGAATAAAGGGAGCAAATTCCCTCGTCCCTTTCTGATTTATTTTGGGAACTTTTATTGAGACAGGCAGTTTCACTGAAAGCTAGACCTAATTCCCCTGTTACAATAGAGATTATCTCCTTTTTTATCCGATCTGATCTAAGTAAGGCAGCGATGCAAAGACGTTGGAAGCTGCGTCAGCTTATAGATCCATTTAAATCTCTAGGAAGACAAGTGTTCCTCCAAGAACCAGCTCGCCTTAAAGTAATAAAGGGTGGCCACACATATTTTTTTACAGACGATAGGGAAGCTGAGCAAGCACTCTGTAAACTAATCTAGTACCTTTGCTTGGTAGGCTAGAAGCTTACCTATCATCTGTGGTTAGTTGAAGATCATTAAAGCTGCATCAACATTTGTTATCTGCTTAAAAGGGAACTGGAATTGAGAATCTAGCTTTATGAAGGCTCATTCAGTGGTGACCTGCTCTGTACTACTTCCGAATTCTGCTTGCCTTCTCCTTCTTTCTTCTTGTTCCCTTTCTTGCTCTTTTCTCTCCTTCTTAGCTAGTTTTGATGACAATAAATTATAATTCATTGAAATTGAAATGGCCAGAGAAACTAACTTATTTTTTTTCTTGTATTGGAGTAGGGTGTAGGGGCGGCCTCCGGCGCTGCAACTCTGCAGGACTGCATAAACAGCGGCAGCAGAATATAGAGGGGTGTTCTTCCCTAAGGGACAAGAGGGAGGGGGGATGGGTGGGTGCACAGGTGGTTGGCTTCAAGAGGGGGATAAAAACTTTAAAAATTATAACATGAGTACGAGATTTGTTAAATTTGATAACAAGGAGATAATTACATGTTTGGTCAGAATGGAAGGGGACAATACATCAATGAAATGTATCGACTGAGATGTCTAGCCTGGATCGTAGCAGGCCTCAACAGTAGGAATAAGAGGCGACTAGTCCAGGAGAAGCTGAAAATGTATAACCATCATTTAGCCTTATCATCGGAGACCCATATCTCCCATAAAGACAGGAAGCTACTGGGGCAACTACGTTATGACGTAATATTTTGTTCAGCATTAAATGCCTCAGTCCGAGGAGTTACCATTCTGAAACAGAAGCAATTCAGAGTAGAAATTGTTAAAACTACTTTGGATAAGGGGGGAAGATGGGCTATCACTCAACTAGTCTTGGAAAATTGTAAATATGTATTTTGGGTTATATATGGACCAAATATAGATGATCCTTCTTTTTTTGACCAGTTAAATATCGAATTGCTAGAATGGGAAGGAGAGTGTATAATCATGGGAGATTTTAACTATATAATGTACGATGATTTAGACACTACTAGACGGGGAGCTTCTCAACGGATGCGCAGGTCACAAGCTTCTATCATAGAAGTAGGGCGTATACATAATATAAAGGAGGCCTGACAAACAATATATCCTAATGTAGCAGGGTATACTCATTATTCCGCACCACATAAGCTATGCTCACGCATAGATATGGCTTGGGTCTCGGATAGGATCTTAGAAACTAGTACTATGGAGATATGCCCAAGGGTCACATCAGACCATAACCCAATTCTCCTTGTTTTCAATATTTCACAAAAAAAACAGGACCTTAGACTATTCTCGTTTCCTATGTATTTATTATCAGATACAGAGTTCATCTTACAACTCAAGAATCACTTCATAGAGTTCATTAAAATAAACCTTAATTCCACCTTACCCATTGTAGTTTGGGATGCCTGTAATGCCAGCTTAAGAGGGTTCACGCAACAGTTTGTCTGGAGACAGAATTCAGAAGGTAGGAAAGCGACCAAAATGATGGTTACTAACATATTTGTCACTGGAAAATCAACTGGCAGAGGCTCTATGTCAAGGTTCCCAAAAGACAGCTGAACTGGGTTACAAGTTAGTGAATCTTAAGTCTGTCGTGAAAACTACGATTAGAGAAAAAAGCAGTGCTAAATTGCATAGATATCAACTGTCTCTATATGAGAGCGGGGACAAAATTGGGAAAATTCTGGCATATAAAGTTGCTGATGATAATGCCAAAACATTCATTAAGATAATAAAGGGACCTAATAACACGGCTTTTAACCAGCCTGTACAGATACTGGAGCAATTTGTTAATTATTATAGGACTCTGTATACTCAAGAAAATCATCCTACCACAAATAACATACAAATTTATCTGGATACTAATATAACAAAGAAAAGAGAAACAGAAGAATTTGATCAATTGACCGAGAATATCACTATGGCAGAGATTAGACTCGCAATTGCTGCCCTGCCATCGGGGAAAGCTGCTGGGGAGGACAGCTTCCACTAGAATTATACAAAGTTTGTACTGATGAATTACTCCCCCTCTTCTACCAGGTAATCAATTTAATTGGTGAAGACGGAAAAGCCCCTAACTTGTGGCATATCGCAAAGATAGTTTAAAAAAATAAAAGAACAAACCTGCTGATGAGTGTGGGTCATATAGACCCATTTCACACATCAATACGGATGCAAATGTTTTTGTCAAAGTCTTAGCCACACGACTGGCTCCATTTATTTTGAAATGAGTAAACCCACAACAGCATGAATTTGTTATGGGCAGAGACACAACAGCCCATGCAAATATGGCTATAACAGCATTCGATGTGGCAGAAACTAATTCCACCCCACTTGGTATGGTACTGTTGGACGCTGAAAAAGCTTTTGACTGAGTGGGGTGGATTATCTCTGGGCATTAATGACAACTTTGGCTTTAAAGGCCAGTATTTAAGGTGGATACAGGCCCTTTATGATCATCCAACTGCTAAAATCAGCTATGCTGGTATGATATCCCCTATTTTCACAATATCGATGGGTACTCGACGAGGGTGCCCTCTGTCACCCTTGCTGTTCGCACCTTCTATGGAACCATTTATTTACGCTTTACAGACCCAATCCCGAATAGATCCTTTTGATTTTGGCCTGAACTCTTTCAAAATTACAGTTTACGCTGATGATATTGCGATATATTCAACAGATGTTGGGGAAGCTATTCATGTGATAATTGAGGAAGCCAATAGGTTTGGGGCAGTGTCTCTATATAAATTAAACACAAACAAAACACAGATAATAATGAATTATAAACCCCAGGCCTCCCTACAAGGGATATGCAAAGCGGCTGCATATCTGGGTGTCAAAATCTCATCTAAAATAAGCGAAATAATCACACTCAATTATGAGGCTCCATTAAAAGAAGTGTCTGTCACATTGAAAAAATGGAACAAGGTCCCGCTTAGTGTCATAGGGCCCGATTCACAGAATGAACTTAAGACTCAATCCTAAACTTACTACTATTTTGGTATTCACAGAATGCACTTACTCATTTCGGTATTCACAGAAGGCACTTACTCATTTCGGTATTCACAGAAGTTAGTAGTCCTAACTTTAGGACTCCTAAATGCCTTCTGTGAATACCAAAAGTCTTAAAATTAGGATTTTTCTCAGTTTAGTAGTAGTAAAGTTAGTAGTCCTAACTTTAGAACTCCTAAATGCCTTCTGTGAATACCGAAAGTCTTAAAATTTGGATTTTTCGCAGTTTAGTAGTAGTAAAGTTAGTAGTCCTAACTTTAGGACTCCTAAATGCCTTCTGTGAATACCGAAAGTCTTAAAATTAGGATTTTTCTCAGTTTAGTAGTAGTAAAGTTAGGACTCCTAGCTTTAGGACTCCTAAACTGAGAAAAATCCTAATTTTAAGACTTTCGGTATTCACAGAAGGCATTTGGGAGTCCTAACTTTACTACTACTAAACTGAGAAAAATCCTAATTTTAAGACTTTCGGTATTCACAGAAGGCATTTAGGAGTCCTAAAGTTAGGAGTCCTAACTTTACTACTACTAAACTGAGAAAAATCCTAATTTTAAGACTTTCGGTATTCACAGAAGGCATTTAGGAGTCCTAAAGTTAGGACTACTAACTTCTGTGAATACCGAAATGAGTAAGTGCCTTCTGTGAATACCGAAATGAGTAAGTGCATTCTGTGAATACCAAAATAGTAGTAAGTTTAGGATTGAGTCTTAAATTCATTCTGTGAATCGGGCCCATAGGCCGGATTAATCTAATTAAAATGAAGGTATTACCTAAATTTCTTTATTTATTTAGGTCCATTCCATTACGTGTTAATAACTTTTTTTTCAAAAGGCTAGACAGGATTTTTAGTAGCTTTATTTAGGGGGTATAAAAAAGCACGTCGATCAATCGCTCTACTTAAGCTTCCTTTAAACAAAGGCGGGCTTAATTTTCATGATTTTAGGATATATTTTTTGGCAACTTTTCTTGTTCGCCTCCGTAGTTTATTTAACCTAAATAATCAATATTACTTTCATCAATTTAT
The DNA here is from genome assembly GCF_964263255.1 of Lissotriton vulgaris. Classification (NCBI taxonomy): domain Eukaryota; kingdom Metazoa; phylum Chordata; class Amphibia; order Caudata; family Salamandridae; genus Lissotriton; species Lissotriton vulgaris. The sequence continues at coordinate 770,855,692 of NC_141697.1, forward strand.
GCTGGAGGCGGACTCTAATATGTTTTAAGCGAGTGTGAATGACCCCAATTATTTCAAAAGGGTAAAGTTTAAGACTGCAAGAGAGACTGTTAAAATTTGGCTTTTTATTCTCACCGTATGTAAAACTTATTTTTTCATTCTAAACTCCTCTTGTGGGGCAACCCGGGACTTCCTGGAATTTTCATGATGGAGCGGGTTATATATGGGCTACCTTCGGAATAAAAACTCTAGGGAACCTTTATGGTAATGGTGGCTTTATGGACTTTGAAACACTTAGAGTTCTATATAACTTGACTGAAGCTATGCGGTTTAAGCATCTGCAAATCCGCGACTTTCTTATACGTAAGCTGAATCTGAGGGAAATCTCAGATTCAGATATCTGGAACTGCTTCTACTCAGTCAAAACTAAATCATTAATTAGCGAGGGCTAAAAATGCCTTAACTCTTATAAGGATGATGATTGCTTGAAACTTGCTGAGAAATGGAGTACAAGATTGGGCACTAATATAACTGCTAATAAAATCTCTGCCTCTTTTTGCAGTATCAATAATTTAGTACAGTCCTCTAGTTTAAGGCTACAACAATATAAAACAACATGCTTTTTGTACTACACACCAGAAAGAATATCAAAGTGGTCTCTAAATAGCCCAATCAGTGACCGGTCTAAATGCCCCAAATGTGACTTAATAGCTGCCGATTTAGAACATATGTTATTTTCATGCCCAGCATTGGCTGAGTTTTGGTTAGGAGTTGATAATGTTCTGAATCAAAAACTTGTCAGGCCCTCTCCTCTTACTGCATCAATGGTATTATTAGGTGTACAGACGTTGAATAGCCCACAGAAAGACCTAATAACTATCTTACTTTTGTGTGCTAGACTAACTTTTGCCCGTGCATGGATATCCCCGAAACCACCTCCTATCATGGAATGGTGGTCTTTGATCAAAGAAACTTACACTATGGAGTCCGCACTAGCTAAAATAAGAGGAGTGTGATAATTAACCAAATTGGATAAAGTTTGGGGTACTTTTGTTTAAGATCTTATTTGTACTATGAATGTAAATGCTTGTTTTTTTTCTGATCTTTGCTGCTCTACAACTGATTGCTTTTGTCGGTCTGGATAAATTATTTGTATTGATCTGTCATTGGCTTTTCCCCTATTCCATTCTTGTTTTTTCTTTTTTACCCTATTATATATATGCCATGAATGTACTTTCTCGTGTTGTTAATAAAAATTAAAAAAAGAGAAAAAAATGAAAAACAGGGGGCCCAACCCTTGAACCTACCAGGTAGGTCGCTCCCCCTCCGCACAGCACCGCCTGTGTCTCCCAGTTGGCGATGCTGAGGACGTTCGATGGCCCTCCACCATCCGCAGGCTACCACATGTCCCTCATCCCTGGTGGCCAGTGGTAGGCTGTAGGTAGGTTTGCTCCTCCTCCGCTTTATTGCTTTTATTGTTTTGCCTGTATTTTCATTGTTGTGTCCGTAACTGCTGTTGTCTGTCTTCCCCCGCTGCCTGTACGTGGTCCGTGCCCCTTTTTCTTCCCTCTGTTCCCCTTGCTGTCCCTGTGCTCTCTCTGCCCGGTCTTTCCTTCTGTACCCCTCGCTGCCCCTGTGTCCCTGCTCGGTATTCCCTTCTGTTCCCCTCGCTGTCCCCGTGCCTCTCTGCCCGTTCTGCCTTCTGTTCTCAGCTGTATTCTGTATTTTGCCTCTGTGCCACTCGTTTTACTGATATTTCTGTGCCCTTTTTGCCTTCTGTGCCACTCTTTTTTCCCTCGTTTTTGTGCCCCTTTTGCCTTCTGTTCCACTCGTTTTTTGTGCCTGTCTGCCTTCTGTGACACTCGTTTTTCTCTCGTTTTTGTGCCTCTTTTGCCTTCTGTTCCACTCGTTTTTTGTGCCCTTCTGCCCTCTGTTCCACTCGTTTTTTTGTGATCTTCTGCCCTCTTTGACTCGTTTTCCCCTCGTTTTTTGTGCCTTTTGCCTTCTGTTCCACTCATTTTTTGTGCCCTTCTGCCCTGTTCCACTCATTTTTTTGTGCCCTTCTGCCCTCTGTGCCACTAGTTTTTCCTTCGTTTTTGTGCCTTTTGCCTTCTGTTCCACTCGTTTTTTGTGCCCTTCTGCCCTCTGTGCCACTCGTTTTTCTCTCATTTTTTGTGCCCTCCTGCCTTCTGTTCCACTCGTTTTTTTTGCCCTTCTGCCCTCTGTGCCACTTGTTTTTCCCTAGTTTTTTGTGCCCTACTGCCTTCTGATCCACTCATTTTTTGTGCCCTTCTGCCCTCTGTGCCACTCATTTTCCCCTTGTTTTTGAGCCCCTTTTGCCTTCTGTTCCGCACGTTTTTTGTGCCCTTCTGCCCTCTGTGCCACTCGTTTTTCTCTCATTTCTGTGCCCCTTTTTCCTCTGTTACCTTCGTTGTCCCTCACCGTCCTTGCCGCTGCGACCCCTGCGGCCCTGCCCCCCTGACTGCCCACTGCCCATTCGCTGCCCCCGCCTTCCAGCTGCTCCTCCCTTTCACCTCCCCATATATGCTGTCCGCCGCACGGTGAGGAGAGCGACCTTTGACCCTACCAGATAGGTCACTCCCCCTCCCCACAGCACCGCCTGTGTCTCCCTGCCCCAGCTGCCACTGCTGAGGACGTTGGAGGCCCTCCACCGACCGCAGGCTACCACCTGCGCCTCATCCCTGGTGGCCAGTGGTAGGCCGTAGGTAGGTTTGTTCTTCCTCCGCTTTATTGCTTTTATTCTATTGCCTGTATTTTCATTGTTGTGTCTGTGACTGCAGTTGTCTGTCTTCCCCCGCTGCCTGTACGTGGTCCTTGCCCCTTTTTCTCCCTATCTGTTCACCTCGCTTCCTCGTGCTCTCTCTGCCCGGTCTTTCCTTCTGTACCCCTCGCTGCCCCCGTGTCCCTGCCTGGTTTTCCCTTATGTTCCCCTCGCTGCCCCGGGCCTCTCTGCCCTTCTGCCTTCTGTTCGCAGCTGCCCCTGTATTTCTGTATTTTGCTTCTGTGCCACTCGTTTTTCCGGTATTTCTGTGCCCTTTTTGCCTTCTGTGCCACTTGTTTCTCCCTCGTTTTTGTGCCCCTTTTGCCTTCTGTTCCACTCGTTTTTTGTGCCCGTCTGCCTTCTGTGCCACTCGCTTCCCCTCTTTTTTGTGCCTCTTTTGCCTTCTGTTCCACTCATTTTTTTGCCCTTCTGACCTCTATGCCACCCGTTTTCCCTTGTTTTTGTGCCCCTTTTGCCTTCTTCTCCACTCGTTTTTGTGCCCTGCTGCCCTCTGTTCCACTTGTTTTTTTGTGCTCTTCTGCCCTATGTGCAACTCATTTTTTGTGCCCTTCTGCCTTCTGTTCCCCTAGTTTTTTGTGCCCTTCTGTCTTCTGTTCCTCTCGTTTTCTGTGCCCTTCTCCCCTCTGTTCCACTCGTTTTTGTGCCCTTCTGCCCTCTGTGCCACTTGTTTTTCCCTTGTTTCTGTGCCCCTTTTTCCTTCTGTTACCTTCGTTGTCCCTCACCGCCCTCGCCGCTGCGTTCCCACGACTACCCACTGCCCATTCTCTGCCCCCACCTCCCCGCCTCTCCTCACTCCCACCTCCCCATACATGCCGGCCACTGTGCGGCTGTACGCAGCGGGCGTGCCGCTGGCGCACCAGAGGCGTGCCTAAGGCAAGCCCGTCTGCGCCCGTCTGCGCCCGTCTGCGCCGTTTGCGCCCAGCGCCAGAACCCCTGGTCCCCGCATCCGCCACGACGACCGCCTCCACTACGACACCAGCACTCTGCACGCTCTCAACTCCGGACGGAGCCACACCTGCTACAAGACCGCCCCAAAAAGCACACTCGGCCCCTTCACCTGCCGGAACTACAGCTACAATGAATGTGTGTGGGTACTGCACTCTGTGTTACAATTTTTGACAAAATTAATCCGATACGAGTGCGACCTTCGATTAGTGCCTGCAACACCTATTGAAACATGTATTTAGCCTGGCACCAAATGGCTGCCAGGACTCTTGGGTGCACTCTTGAATGAGTAAACTCTTAGTTAGCTTTCAACATTTCAATTCTTGTTTAATCCATTATTTATATGTTATATTGCAACTGTATATCAATCATATTCAAACAATACTGACATTTTTCATCTTAATTCAAAACAAGTTCATCACATTACAATTAATCAACCAAAATATACAATATAAAATACATCAACCCAATGCATTTCGGGACCTTACGGCCCCTTTGTCAGGGGTCTGCCAAAAATATACATGAAGAAAAAGAAGATTAGTAGAAAGAAAAGAAAAAAAAGGAAAAAAGAGAACAAGAAAACTCGTTACTCTCAATGTTCAGAGGTTTTCACAGTTAATTTTATCAATATTAGTATTTAAATGATTTAAACTCTCTTATATTGAGATGCTATCTCTCTCAAAGTTATAATAGGAATTATTGTCGCTTCTACAACACAGGGTAAATTGTATATACATAAGTTTATTTAAAACGTATGTTCAGTTGAGTACTATGCTTTTTACTAAGCCTGCCTACCGTTATTATGAGGTTGTTCTTGTTGGCGAACAGCTTGTCTACAGAAAAACAAAGGATAAATATGGGGTAACTTACTACACCGCATATTAAACAATATTACATGTAATCAATGCTCCTCCTTTGTGGTTACCTGCGAGCCTATGCGTGCTGCGTCGGTCTCGCTTCCGTGCTCCGGACAAAAAAAACTTTCTGATAAAAAAGGAACCAATTAAAATCTGGGTTCGTTCAGAAATGCCTAATGCTCATATATTTATAATGCACCATAGTTTACCTCTTTAAGGAGTCTTATTTGCGCCTTTCTGTTCTTTTATTTAGCCAGCTTGCAACAACCTGTTAAGAAGTTGAAGACGCTATTTTAGTTCGACTTTGTAATAAGATTGAAACGCTAACTACAATCGCGCTCGCTAGCAGTTTAGTAATTGCTAGCGTGCCTTTACCAAAAGTTTGGGGCAGTTTTTACCTGCGGTCCTAGGCAAAGGAGCTTCGGTTCCGCAGAGTTTGTTGAAAGTCGTGGCCTGTAAGAATACAACCGCATATTACAAGGTTGTAGTTTTCGGCATGATTAAAATGCTTGAAGGCATCTCATCCTTTAAATATAACGCTCTCGCGTCTTACCGAGTTGTTTGCTCAGTGCTCCGTCCTACAGGATTCTGTGCTCGATCGCTTCATGCCGCCATAGGACTTTTAGTCCTACATCTATACTAGTGGTCAATGCTATCGTAGAAATAAGTAAAGGACTTGCGAACTATTCGTAGCGGCCATCTTTAAATGTCTAAGCCATATGTTCTCCTCGGTTTGGGTTTTATTCCGCGGTTAATCGGTTCTAATAAAACTATGGGCTTACAAGATATAGGTCTCAAGCAGAAAGAAAAATGAAGGATTAAGAAAAGTAATCATACGTTATTATGAAAATTAACTCAAATTACAAAAATTATAAAAGTACTATTATAAATCTCTCATATACTCAACAATATCTACACAAAAAAACCTTTTGTTATATGCCTGCCTATTTACAATCTTGAGCTCCGTATAGGGTTATTCTGTATGGGTTGCTTTAGTGTGGACATAGTGTTGTGTTGTTGTGTGCTTATTTCTAAAACTTTATGTGTATATTTTACTGCTCAATACATCGCGGGTCTGAATTCACAGGGTATCAGATCTGGCCTTGTTTTATAACTGTTTAAAGAAAACAAACCATCTCCATTTTATCATTGAGCCCGAAAGGGACAAGTGTCTGTAGTCTCCGCATCCAGTAGGCTTCTCTCTGGAGTAGGATCTTCGCGTTATCGAAACCCAGTCTTTGTGGAACTTGTTCAACTATTTGGAATCTTAATTGAGCGATTGTGTGTCTAAATTCAATCCAATGCTGTGCCAGCGGTGACGTGGTGTTCTTGAGTCTTATACGGCTCTTGTGCTCAGTTAACCTCACTTTTATTTTCCTATCAGTTTTTCCTACATATAGGAATCCACATGGACATTTAATGGTGTAAATCACATGTTCAGAATTACAGGTGGTGTTGTGTCTTAGTTGAATTTGTTCACCGGTTCTTGGGTGTAAGATTACACTCCCTGGTATTACATTGTTACAATTTTTGCAATTGTGACATTTTGTCGTTCCTTTGAAAGCTGTTGGTTCAATGTCTCCTTTGGATTTATTGGGTTTATTAAGCATTTCTTTGAGATTCTGAGCCCTTTTGTAGGCAAATAGAGGTTGCTCAAAAAAGAGAGAACCGAAGTCTTTCTCAGCTTGCAAGATTTCCCATCTTTTGTTTATTATTTTCTTGATCTCCCAAGATGCTGTGGAGTATTTTGTCACAAATACCATCCTTTTGTTTGTTTTTTGGGGTTTTTTCTGCAGTAGTTCATGTCTAGGAATAGTTTTAATTTTTTCGACATGTGCTTCGAGAAGTTTTTTTGGGTACCCTCTGTCCAAATACCTTTGTTTTTGTTCTTCAATTGTTTTATCACAGATATCTGGATTTGACGTAATTCTCTTTATCCGCATGAATTGTGACACTGGTAAGTTGTTGATCAGACTTGCGGGATGGAAGCTTCCATATAGTAACGCATTGTTTTTGTCTGTAGGTTTTTTATAAACACTTGTGTGTATAGACTCATCTTTGATTTCTACTAGGACATCTAAAAATGGCAAAGCTTCAGTACTCATGCTGTGTGTAAATTGAATTTGTGGATCAATGGTATTCAGATCTTGAATATTCTTAACCAGCTTTGTCTGTGATTCTTTCCAAATTATGAAGATATTGTCTATGTATCTTTTGTAGTAGACCAGGCCTACTTGCCACTCCGGATGTTTCAAAATGTAGTCTTCCTCAAATTTTGCCATAAAGACGTTGGCGTAGATACAGGCCCCAGGAAAGCCCATGGCTGTACCATTCAATTGCAAGAAGAAATCCTTTTGCCAAGTGAAATAGCTATTTTCTAAACAAAATTCCAATAATTGGATAACCATGCATTTGACCTCTTCTGGCTTTTCTCCTTTTTGTAAAGCCCATTCCATGGCTTCTAGGCCCTGTTTGTGCGGTGTCTCCCTGCCCCAGCTGCCACTGCTGAGGACGTTGGAGGCCCTCCACCGACCGCAGGCTACCACCTGCGCCTCATCCCTGGTGGCCAGTGGTAGGCCGTAGGTAGGTTTGTTCTTCCTCCGCTTTATTGCTTTTATTCTATTGCCTGTATTTTCATTGTTGTGTCTGTGACTGCAGTTGTCTGTCTTCCCCCGCTGCCTGTACGTGGTCCTTGCCCCTTTTTCTCCCTATCTGTTCACCTCGCTTCCTCGTGCTCTCTCTGCCCGGTCTTTCCTTCTGTACCCCTCGCTGCCCCCGTGTCCCTGCCTGGTTTTCTCTTATGTTCCCCTCGCTGCCCCCGGGCCTCTCTGCCCTTCTGCCTTCTGTTCGCAGCTGCCCCTGTATTTCTGTATTTTGCTTCTGTGCCACTCGTTTTTCCGGTATTTCTGTGCCCTTTTTGCCTTCTGTGCCACTTGTTTCTCCCTCGTTTTTGTGCCCCTTTTGCCTTCTGTTCCACTCGTTTTTTGTGCCCGTCTGCCTTCTGTGCCACTCGCTTCCCCTCTTTTTTGTGCCTCTTTTGCCTTCTGTTCCACTCATTTTTTTGCCCTTCTGACCTCTATGCCACCCGTTTTCCCTTGTTTTTGTGCCCCTTTTGCCTTCTTCTCCACTCGTTTTTGTGCCCTGCTGCCCTCTGTTCCACTTGTTTTTTTGTGCTCTTCTGCCCTCTGTGCCACTCATTTTTTGTGCCCTTCTGCCTTCTGTTCCCCTAGTTTTTTGTGCCCTTCTGTCTTCTGTTCCTCTCGTTTTCTGTGCCCTTCTCCCCTCTGTTCCACTCGTTTTTGTGCCCTTCTGCCCTCTGTGCCACTTGTTTTTCCCTTGTTTCTGTGCCCCTTTTTCCTTGTTACCTTCGTTGTCCCTCACCGCCCTCGCCGCTGCGTTCCCACGACTACCCACTGCCCATTCGCTGCCCCCACCTCCCCGCCTCTCCTCACTCCCACCTCCCCATACATGCCGGCCACTGTGCGGCTGTACGCAGCGGGCGTGCCGCTGGCGCACCAGAGGCGTGCCTAAGGCAAGCCCGTCTGCGCCCGTCTGCGCCGTCTGCGCCCAGCGCCAGAACCCCTGGTCCCCGCATCCGCCACGACGACCGCCTCCACTACGACACCAGCACTCTGCACGCTCTCAACTCCGGACGGAGCCACACCTGCTACAAGACCGCCCCAAAACGCACACTCGGCCCCTTCACCTGCCGGAACTACAGCTACACCAGCCTCAGAGCCGACGAACCACCCACCAAGAAAGACCCTAACCACCTCCGATGCATACTACTGAACACTCGCTCCGCACTCAAGCATGCCGTCGAGCTCTGGGACCTGCTCGACTCAACATCCCCGGACGTCGCCTTCCTGACAGAGACCTCGTTTAACGACTCTTCTGCACCTGACATCGCCATAGCCATCCCAGACGGCTACAAGATCACCCGCAGAGACCCCACCAACGGAGTCGGAGGAGGAATCGCCATTGTCCAAAAGAACAGCATCAGGGTCTCGACTAGCACCAACGACGCGCTCAGCACCGCCAAACACATGCATTTCCAGATCCACACAGACCCTAACTCCACCCTCAGAGGCACCCTTGTCTACCGAATCCCCGGACCCCGCCCCAGTTCAGCGACTCCATCACCGACTTGATCAGCACGCACGCCCTGACCTCCACCGACTACATCCATCTCGGAGACCTGAACTTTCACCTTGAGAACAACAACGACAACCGCTCCACAACCCTGATTGATAACCTCGCCAACCTCAGACTGAAGCAACTCATCACAACGCCCACCCACTCCTCCGGCCACAGGCTCGACCCATTCTTCTTCTCAAGCCTGCAAGTCTCCGTCAGCCACACCACCGAACTCCTCTGGACCAACCACCGCTGCATCCACTTCGCCTTCCAGAAACCCACCACACACCACCGCACCCAACAGATCCCCCGCTGCTGCTTGAGCAAAATCACTGAAGACCAACTACACACAAACCTCGCTCTCAGCTCACCCACCGAACCCTCTAACACGACAACGCTGCCCACAGCCTCAGACGCTGGATTGAGGATTGCACCAACACCCTCGCTCCGCTGAAGAAACCCTCCCACAGAGACATCAGCTAGAGGGCCAGCTGGTTGACCCCAGAACTTCTAGCATCCAAGCAAGCCTGCCGGAAACTAGAGAAGAAATGGCACATTGAACAAACTCAGGACAGCCACGCAGCACACAAGGATGTCATCCGTAACCACCACCACCTCATCAGGGTGGCCAAGAGGACCTCCTTCAAAGACCGCCTCAACAACACTGCACACAATAGCAAGGAGCTCTTCAACATCATGAAGGAACTCTCCAACCCCAGCTCCAACACCAACGACATCACGCCGTCGCAAGCCCTGTGTGACTCCCTCGCCACTTTCTTCCACCGCAAGATAGCAGACATCCACAACAGCTTCAACACCCAGACAGCCCCACCAGACAGCAACAAAACAGACCCTCCGCACACCATCGACCCGACCCTCTGCTAGCCTGGGCCAGTGTGAGCATCGATGACACCATCAAGACCATGCACACAATCCACTCCGGCTCTCCGTCAGATCTATTCCCGCAGTACGTCTTCAACAGAGCAAGCAGCTCCATTGCACCCCACCTGCGCAACGTCATCAATCGCTCCCTCGAGACCACAACCTTCTCAGAGATCTGGAAACACACCGAAAACAACGCCCTACTCAAAAAACCTAAGGCAGACCCAAGAGACCTCAAGAACTTCCGACCCATCTCTCTGCTTCCCTTCCTGGCCAAGGTCATCGAGAAAACTGTCAACAGACAGCTAACCCGATACCTCAAAGAAAACAGAATCCAGGACCCTTCCCAGTCAGAGTTCCACAGCAACCACAGCACCGAGACTGCCCTCATCACCGCCACCCACGACATCAGGATCCTGCTGGACAACGGCGAGACTGCAGCACTCATCCTCCTAGACCTCTCTGCGGCCTTCGACACCGTCTGCCACCACACACTATGCGCACGCCGCAGGGATCCGAGACAAGGCTCTGGATTGGACCACCTCCTTCCTCTCCGGCAGAACCAAGAGCATCTGCCTTCCCTCCATTCCGTTCCTAAGCCTCCGAGATCATCTGCGGCGTACCCCAGGGATCCTCCCTCAACCCGACACTGTTCAACATTTACATGGCCCAGCTCGCACACGTGGCCCGACAGCACAACCTCAACATAATCTCCTACGCCGACGACACTCAGCTGATCCTCTCCCTCACCAAGGACCTCATCACCGCCAAAGCCAACCTTCATGAGGGAATAAAGGCCGCCGCCGACTGGATGAAGACCAGCTGTCTGAAACTGAACTCGGACAAGACAGAGGCCCTCATCCTCTGCACCAACCCTTCAGCGTTGGACGACTCGTGGTGGCCGACGGCACTGGGGGCAGCCCCGACAACCACTGACCATGCACGCAACCTGGGATTCATCCTCGACTCAACGCTCTCAATGACCAAGCAAGTCAATGCCATCTCCTCCTCCTGCTTCGAACACCCTCCGCATGCTCTGCAAGATCTACAGATGGATCCCGACAGATACAAGAAAGACAGTGACCCATTCCTTCCTCTGCAGCATTCTCGACTACGGAAAAGCCCTCTACGCGGGAGCCCTGACAAAGCTCATCAAACGACTACCACGCATCCAAAATGCCTCGGCACGGCTGATCCTCGACGTACCACGCCACGGCCAAATCACCATCCACCTGAGAAACCTGCACTGGCCCCCTGTCTACAAGAGGATATCCTTCAAGCTCGTCACCCACGCACACAAGGCACTCCACAAGACCGGCCCAGCCTACCTCAACAGATGGCTCTCCTTCTACATCCCCAACCACCAGCTACTCTCCGCCGACCTCTCACTTGCTACCATCCCGCGCATCCGAAGAACAACCACCGGTGGGAGATCCTTCTCCCACCTCGCCGCCAAGGTATGGACCACCCTCCCACAGAGCCTACGACAGATGCAAGACCTGCTGACCTTCAGGAGGATACTCAAGACCTGGCTGTTCGATCAGTAGCACCCCCCTCAGCGTCTTGAGACCCTCGCGGGTATGTAGTGGCCTTTACAAATGATTGATTGATTGACAATTTACAAATCAGCTACTAAATAGGTATCCATTTGTCTTTACTTATATTAATGCTTTGTTTTCAACGTGTTCATTTTTCATATAGCAGACATGACCTGAAGGTAAAGGAGTGCTTTACATGAGCTCCAATTACATTACGCAATGTCACCACTCATTTCTGATCGGGATGGGGAGATTAAATTATTTATCCAGAATCACAGGATGATGAGCCAACTCCAGGACTTGAACCTGGTTGCCTATTTCTGAGTCTGCAACTGTGGCAATAACACCACATCATGAGTATGGGGAAAATCAGCATTTTGTTTTGGCGCTAATAAAAATTGAGTTTTAGACTCTGTTTTTATGTGCACTAATATGTAAAACTGATAAAAATAAAAATTTGATTCTCATCACATGCTCCTGTCTCCCCCTCCAAGAATGAAGGACAAAGCATTAAGCTTAGATGTCTGAGGTAATTCTTGGAGAGGGAGATTAAAGCGTGTGTGAATGAAGAGTGGCATCAACATTTAATTGTTGGCAGTTTTACAAAGTGTTCAAACAAAAACGGAGTATTTCTCAGTTTTACTGAATGTTATTGTGTCTTACCTTGACTTCTTAACCTGTGTCAGGAGCAGGCTATAGCAGTGACTGGGAGCTTGGCAATATATTGTGCACTGGCCTGCAGGAGCATGTTACCGGCAGTACAGTACTTCCAGTCTGTCACTCTCACTCACAGAAGATGCCTGCTGTGCTGAAGCCCACCAAGTAATACTTATTACGCAGGGTGTAGGAGGCAGGAAATGATTTGTTTCCGGAGTTGTCAACCCTGGGCCGCCCAAGCTCACCTTTAAACCAATAGCTTTTGGGGCGGGCTCAGGCGATAGTAAAAACTACTGAGACTAGGTGGGGGGGGAAGTCCAGAAGAAAAGAGCAGAAACTAAAGCCGGACTCGTTTTGAGCGCACTGCTTCTGTGTTATTATAAGCAGCCTAGAGCAGCAGGTAACCTAATTAGTGCTGGCATCGGGTTTCTAGATGGATGAATCGGGAGGCGGGAGACTAGCCTTTAAATCGGTAGTCTCCCGCCTGAATCGGGAGGGTTGGCATGTCTGCTATTCTTTAGGTGCCTCCCATCCCCTGGCAAACTGACTTACTTTAAAAAATGAAACACGGCTGAAGATCCTCGGTTAGGTGCGTGAGTTGTACTTTCTCAGTCAAGTGCCCTTCTACAGGCAGCTAGGCTTCAGAGATTCTCAAGGTTGATCATGTGAGAAGCAACACTGTCTGTGACCCACAGGTTGCGGCAAAGGTCAGTCCAAATTCAGGTCTAATCCTCTGGCGCGGCAGGGCTGACAATAATGCACAGCTGTGGAGCTAAACGCGGGTGGTGAGGAAAGGCTGAGGGCAGGTAAGACACGATGTCTAAAGTGGGCTGGAAAAGAAAGCCAGCAACCTCCATTCCCATTTTAGGTCTCGGCCTGCGTAGGCTGCGCTTGCGCAGTCTCGCCGGCAAGATCGTATGTTTCTTAGTGTGGGGCCTTGAATCCGCCCCTCCTCTCCATTGGCTGGCTGCCTGTCCATTTAAGCCCCGTCTTTTTGGGATTGAGGGGTGTGTTTTTTTGTTTCTTTCTCTCCTCTTCCCATTGGCTGGAATTTTACATTCCAGCCAATGGGAAGAGGAGAGAAAGAAAAACACGCCCCCCAGTCCGAAAATGATGCTGCGTTTCTCCGAGGCATTTCTGTTTGACCTCGGAGAAACATAGTGATGTAGAGCGCTCCTCTCTTCCCTTCCGGAGATGGCGAGCGCTTGTTTCTATCATTTAACATCGCCACCAACTGAAGAACGATAAAGAATCCCGTAGCGAAATGGCCGCGGTTAAGACTTTGGACTACTAGCAAGTACCCACCCAGATCCTGGATGGCTGCAATAAAATGGATTGGGAAGAACCTCTGTAGAAATGACCTAGAGCTCCCCATACCAAGATGGCCACGGTCGCATGCGCAGTGGCTCAGTTTAGATTGCAGTTCTAAGCTTATATTTGTCTGCCACACAGAGTCCGTCTCCACACGCCATCTCTTTGTTTGACATAAGTTCTGGCCTGAGATCAGCTCAGTTCCCATCACGGGTTTAGAGACTGCTTTGTTTTTAGTTTCGGGCTGCCTTTGGTTGCAGGCAGGGACAACCATAACCGGAGCACCGAAAGGATGAAAGGGCAGGGTGATGCCAGTGGCGCTGCCGGACAGCGTCCAGAGAAGCACCTGGGGACGTGTTGAGAGGTTGGACGGGGTCTTGAAGGATAGAGACTCACAACTGCGAGTGAAGAAAAGCTGTCAAGTACAGGATGCTGGGTTTCACAGATACTGGGGTGAATGAAGGTCGGGTGTTCACGGGGGCATCCAGGGGTGGCAGACATCTAGCCGGTAACAGCCAAACTAATGCACCCAAAGTGTCATGTATTTTGGATGAAACTTATCCGGGGGAGTGGGGTGTCACAGCTCCATAATTGCTCAGGCGTTGGCAAACGTTAATCTTTCAGGAGTTCAGGCTGTGGCACAAGGAGACTTAAATAGTGTAACATTCAGAGTGTCACCGCTTTCAGGGTACCTGATCCATTGAGGTAAAAATGCTAGTGATGAAAGATTAGACATCCAGTACATTACTGGTATATATACCGGGACGGGACGAGACCGGGACGGGACCGGGACTTCTCTGAAGTGGACGGATGGCGAAGTGTAGTGGAGTGCTACGAGGCCTCACAAGTGATTGCAATGCGCTATACCGACAGATGGCAATTAATATTAACCTCTGTCATTCATGCTCGATCTTTGATTTTGTCAGTCTCCAGCTCTTGGCATTTCGACTTCTCCTTCCCCTCCTTCCATCATCCTGTATTCTCTTTGGTGAACGTTAATCTTTCAGGAGTTCAGGCTGTGGTACAAGGAGACTTAAATAGTGTAACATTCAGAGTGTCACCGCTTTCAGGGTACCTGATCCTTTGAGGTAAAAATGCTAGTGATGAAAGATTAGACATCCAGTACATTACTGGTATATACACCGGGACGGGACCGGGACCGGGACGGGATGGGACCGGGACTTCTCTGAAGTGGACGGATTGTGAAGTGTAGTGGAGCTCTACGAGGCCTCACAAGTGATAGCAATGCGCTATACCGACAGATGGCAATTAATATTAACCTCTGTCATTCATGCTCGATCTTTGCTTTTGTCAGTCTCCAGCTCTTTGCATTTTGACTTCTCCTTCCTCTCCTTCCATCATCATGTTTTCTCATTTCTCAACGCCCTTCTTCAGTTGCCTTCTTTTCACCTTCTTGGTTCTCAGTCCTCTCACTTGCACCTTCCTTCCCCTGCAAGTTCTCCACCGCTACCTGCTTTTCTCACTCTCCCAGGAATCTCTGTGTCCTCCCACGCTTAATAGCCTTCATAATGGTGCAATGTATATCTCTTGACAATGTCTACTATATACATGTGTTGTATAAATATGGCTCTCTGTGTGTGTGTGTGTGTGCATGTGTGTGTGTGTGTGGCTCTGTGTGTGTGTGTGTGGCTCTGTGTGTGTGTGGCTCTGTGTGTGTGTGCAAATGCAATAGGTCTCGCATTTGCGAGAGATTAAGCTATTGCCATTGTAAATCACAATGCCATTTAATTATCTGTTTTCAAAACCAACCCATAAATAAAAAGTTTGTCATTTACAATGCCAATAGCTCTAACTTTTGCAAAGGCGAGACCGTTGCATTGTAAATGCTTGTTAAAAGTGTCTTCCTCTGCTGGCCTCAAGCGACTGACATCACTGAGGAGGGGGGGGGGAGCGCAAGTGAGCAGGTAGACACTAATGTTCTGAATGTGCTCTGTTGTTACTGTTTTTCCACTGTGAATGCATTCCAGAGGAATGAACAACAGGCAAAGTAGTGGCTGCTGTGTCTACTGTTGTTTTTCACACTGGAGTCGCAGGGAACGGTCTGGCGGGTCGCAAGTGACCTGTGGACTGTACTTTGAGTATGATAGGTCTGGAGCCTTAGAGCTGTCTCCAACCGGACTACCAGATACAATGGCATTGCGTTCAATGTGCCTCGCCTTGGAAGTGTACGAACAACATGATAGTTATACTTACTAAGAAATTAACTGCATGTACAATAACTTCTCTGTACGATATTGTGTAAGTGTAAAACATATAAAAAATCGCCATTAGAAAAAGATGTCAAGGTAAAATGCGAAACTAAAAAGAAGGCTAAGAGTGGGCCCTGGTGTACCTCACTACAGTGGTAAGCACAGAGAAAGTGTTGTTTCATCCCTAACGCCTGGGATAGCTTCAATACTACAGTAGACACAAAATGTTTGCCCTTGTCACCTCCCTGTGCTATCCCTCCACTTAGGGATCCCTTTTACAGTTCTGTTTCATCCACACCTATTTCTCAGCTTCAGAGGTGCATTTCTGTAATTCAGATAAATCTTTTAAAGGTGGTGTAAGAAATTGGAAAGTCTGAGAAACATACAAAGTAACTTATAAACTTGAAGACAAAGCATCCATGTAGGCAATTATGCTTGCAAAAGCCCCTCCCCTAAGACTGATATGTGGTGCACTTACAACTGCAAGTTTAAATATTAGCACAATAGAACCAAATAATCCTTTGATGTAGGTTCTATTTTTAATTGGGATTCCTGCTGTTGTGAGGATATCCCATTGCATCAAGAAGAGCCCAAAATCAATGCCTACAACCAATGCATAGTTTGAATCAGTAATTGTAGTGTCAATCTTTCGGGAAGCAAGAACACAAGCATGGGTAAGAGCAACTACTTCAGCAATTTGAGCAGGGTGCACCTGAGGTAAACATTGGCTTTCTACAACTTCATAGGTACACATATGTGAATACCAGCCACCAATGAGCCACATGTATTCCTGAAACGTAAACCATTAACATAATAGACAAGATCGTAATTAGGTATTACAGCATCTTAGAGCTAAATAGGGGGCTTAGTAAGATGAGCAGTTACAATGAGATAGTCATATAGCTCATGGGCCTGAGCTGTGGGTACTAAAGATGGATAGAGGGTTTAAGACAGGTATCAAACTGGGAAAAACAAACACTACCAGTAACATGCATCGTGCCACAGCCTGTCCTCAACTGTTAACTTACCAAAACAGACTATTTGTTCTTGACTTATCAAGATTAGCTCGAAGTCCTCTTAGACCCTCGAGGCCAAAAGGAGCTGAACTTTCATGTGACTGCTGCATCCTTCCCATGCTACTAACTCACGCTCCAACCCTTTTCACATACCCTCCCTGCAACAGAGGTGCTGCCCAGTGCTGAGCTTCGCAGGTAGGCGATAGTGAACACCTTTGGAAGTGCTGGCTTGAGGGGGCCCTCTGCAAAGTATATTGACCCCCCCCCCCCCATGCCAGTCAGGAGCTCTCATGTACCTTTATTGTGGTACGCACAATTGTTATATTATAAAGTGCTTAAAGATCTCTGGGGTTTAATGCAGGGTAAAAATAGAGCTATAGTTTTATTTAGACTGGCAGGGAAACTCAGGGCCCGATTCACAGAAGTAATCTGAGACAAAAATCTAACTTTACGACTTTTGGTATTCACAAAGGGCATTTACGAGTAGTAAAGTTAGACTTTTGGTCTAAATTTAGAACAGAAGTCTAACTTAGTCCAAAAGTCTAACTCTACTAATACTAAAGTTAGACTTTTAGTCTAAGTTGAGACCAAAAGTCTAACTTTACTACTACTAAACTTAGACTTTTGGTCTAAACTTAGACCAAAAGCCCAACTTTAGTAGTAGTAAAGTTAGACTTTTGCTCTCAACTTAGACCAAAAATCTATCTTTGCTACTTGTAAATGCCCTTTGTGAATACCGAATGTCGTAAAGTTAGACTTTCGTTTGAGATTACTTCTGTAAATCGGGCCCAACGTGTATTAAGTAGTGGTAGCAAGGACGGCCCACCGCCTGTGCACAGTGCTAAAGGGGGCCCTCCTGCACCTTGGGGCCTGTGACGACTAATGTTACACCTCTGTCTACATGTCTTGTCAATCAACCCATCAGAACTGCTTTTTGCCTCTGCAAGAAGCAAAAGGTTGGAGGCAGAAGCTTGGCCTCAAAGTCTGTCTATAGACTGAGCTGTTCACTTGAAAGGGTGTAAAGTCATATAACTCTGTTGGGTGGTTGGATCCCACAAAGCTTTTGTTTTGCTAATGCATGTAATAGTCCTAACTGGGGTGTTGAGGCTCTCTTAGAATCGGTGGCTGGTGTTTGGGATGCTCACCCATTTGTAGTGGTTTGTCTGATCTAGCCAGTGCCATGTGTGCCTTCATGCAACAAGTGTGGTGAGTCCACATGTAGTTTGTGTGTTTGTGCCACCTGGTGAGTGTTCTGTTTCTGTCATAATTGTCTGCACACATGACTCTAGAGTGCTGGCATTGAATCTCCTGTCACAACTAGGTGTTTGTGGCTTCAGTTCTCCCCACATCTCGCACTACAAGTGCTTCTGTCGACCCATGTAGTCCCTTACAGCCATAAGAGGTCCTTTGCACTTGTGCAAAAGTAATACACTCAAGGGTTTCCATCAATGTCTTACTGCCCTGTGGTAGAGCTCTCTCTGTCACTGTGCTTCATTTGTGATAGAAAGAGTGTTGGTGCGGGAGGCTATGGTCAGAAGCTGGCGGCTGGTGCAATTAAACATCGGCGTGCCGAATACCAAGGCCATTGGTCTTTAATCCACTACTAAACACACTCTGCCTCATTTTCTCAAACTTTCAGGTTCCTGCTTTCTGTTTGTGACTGTCACCTTTTTCTTCCTTCGTCTTTCTGGTCTGTGTGTTTTTCCGTATCTTTCACTTTGTAAATATCTGATACAGGAAAAATAAGTGCTGCCCCCTCCCCCCTACAGGCAACCACCCGCTCAAATTAAGCACTGCAGTGTTGTCGCAAAGCCCCCGCTTTAGCAGTTACAGCGGGGTAGGATTTTTAAGGGCCTCTTCTGTCTGTAACTCAGCAGACAAAGGCTCATAATTATTGCTGAAATACAGCATCCATAGAAGAGCATCAGAAGCGAGGAAGAACTACAGCTGGGTAAATAGAACAGGAAAGGAAAGAGAAGAGTATAGGAAGGGAGAAGAGAAGGAAGTACGGATGAATGAGTACAAGGATGAATGAGTGGATGAAAGGATGAGTGAATGATAGGTGGATGGACAGATGAAAGGATGGTACAGTAAAGGGATGGGTAGATAGATGAGTGAGTGAATGGATAGATGGATGGACAGGTGAAAGGATGGCAAAGGGAGGGATGGATGAGTGAATGGATAGGAGGATGGACAGGTGAAAGGATGGCAGAGTAAAGGGATTGATAGGTGGATGGACAGGTGAATGGATGAATGAGTGAGTGAAAGGTCCGGGAATGGATGGCAGAGTGGATGGATGGATATCAAAGTGAAGGGTCGTTGTCAGAGTTAATGGTTGGATTATAAAGTGAATAAATGGATGGTTGGATAGCAGAGTGGATGGATGAGTTTGTGAATGGATGGATGGCAGAGTGAATGCATGAAGGATGGATGAGTGGATGACAGAGTGGATGGATGGAATGGGTGGTAGAGTGGGTTGATGGATGGCAGAATTGATGAATGGATGGATGGCAGAGTGGATGGATTGATAGATGAATGGCAGAGTGGATGGCAGAATTGATGGATCATAGATGGATGGATGGATAGTTGGATGGATGGACAAACGGACGGACGGAAGGGACATGGAAGCAGTTCTATGGTGGGATCGACTCACTTGCTTGTTGGCATGAGTGCTTTAGTTCAAAGCGATCAAGAGGGCGGTGGTCTGCACACCGCCCCCCTCTTGATGTATTTGAATTGTTCGCCTAACGTTGGTTTGCACCCGAAAGAGAAGTCGAAAAAAGTAAAAGTTATGAAGATGGAAGGACTTTGTCAATATCTTGTAATCCACCACTGTTCGAATAGCAAATTCTTTTTATGATAAGAAAAACAATGTAGAATGTTGGTTTAAAGCATAAAGTAATTTCTTAGTAACGTTTTTTACACGACCATAGTGAAAATGTGGACACATACGAACCGCTTCTGTTAGATTTCTTCAACGTGACACGATAATTGAACGCAGAGGACTGTGGTTAAGGCAGTTTATCTAAACACAATGTGTCATGTGATTAATTAATGCACAGAAGGGGGAGGAGTAGATAGGTTTAAATTAGAAGGTCCGTTAGGAGGAAAGGGAAGCAACACTTGTCACACATTGTGCGTAATGGAATCTCGTGAAAATAGCAGGTATTGAGTTTTGTGACCACTGGGGAACATGCAGAAATATTACGTTTGATAATAGATTAACCTGTGGAAATGTGGGAGGATGGTAATGAGATTGTTAAAAGACTTGCACTAGGATGAAGTGATTTTTGTGATATGTTGTTTTTAACGGATCGGGAGGGTAGGGAAAGGGTACATTTTTTATAAATGAAAGAATGATTAGTACAGATGAGTACAACGGGTTGTGTTTACTTGGTGACGGGATGGAGTTAAAAATAAGAGGGTTCGTATTAGTTTTGAAAAGTGCTACACAGATTCACTGACGTGTATATTTAGCACATTGTACATGAGAGAACACTGAGGTAATGGTGTTTTTTGTCATTATTATTTCAAAAGCTAACCCCTGACGAAGGGCGAAAGATTTGCCCGAAATGCATTGGGTTCTATTAAAGAATGGCTGCTTTGAATTTTTTTGGGGCATGGAGTGATCATTTTCTCGACGAGGCCTTATGAGCACACGGGATAACGTGAAACACAACAAAATGCACTTATCGGCAAAGGTGGATTAGAATAGACAAAAGGATAAACAGATGAAATATTGTGAAAAAACATGGATTATAGGAATCAACAAAACGTGATTAACTTTGAGACACAGATTTGTGATATAAGACTAGGATCTGATGATCCTACTAGCAGTGCGGCCGGAAGCGGGGCGTGGTTCAGCGCTCCCCACCTTCTGATTAGTTCAAAGCGAGGCTATTTTAATTTTCTTGCTACTCCCTTGGAAAGGATAGCCATCTAGTAGCGGAACTGGACAATGCCAATCAAGAAACCTAGGATCCATCACGGCATCCCTCTTGACCAAGCTGTATGATCAGACAATTACTTTATTTCATTGGCCTCTTTTTCCTTCCTTACATGCGAGAACACCTTGAAATGCATAATTTCAAGATGTGCCATGTACAAACCTTGTATTGGGTTTAGTTTAGCACCCATATTGCTTCATCTATACCAACCAAGGCACCATTTAAGGGTCATCAGTTAACTTACTTGCCTTTTGATTCATTAATGTGGTGTCGTGATTAGGACATTGTGGGAGAGGGTGGTATTTTTTAATTTAATATTCAGAAACTATACCTGCTAATAAATGCCGGTCAGTGCATTGATACAATCTAAGGTGAAAAGCTTAAATATAGAATTTTTTTTTTTTTTGCTGAAGGACGTTTGTTGAATGATTTACAAGCCAAATATTTTGATGGCTCAGCTCGTGCTCTGGCTGTTACAGCCAGATTAGACCCTTGGCTCTGCTCTTACTCTTCCTATAAATGTGCCCACCTGTAGAAAGAACTTGCTGGAAGTATTAAGAGGGAAGGACCAATGGACTAGAGGGGGGTGTTAGCAAAACGGTAGGACCAAACGGAAGCAAGGTAACGCAAATTATAACAAAAACATATTATAAAGTGATATTTGCATGACATCCCATCACTACCCGAGCTAGGATGAGTGTTCATTAATTAAGGAATCGCATTGCTGCACACATTATGCAGAAGATTAATGACACGCACTTATCCATGATAGAGCGTCCTAGGAGGCAGACGCTTTCAGAATGCGCGGTATTCCCAACCAATTGCGAAGCGTGACACTAGAACTGTCTACACGCATGAGCTGAGGCATTCCCGCGCTCTCCCTGAGGTGTGCCCAAATATTAACACGCTGCCACAGCCTGCTAATAACGCCAACAGTGGAGGCAACATCTATCGCCTCGCCTCTGATTTAATTTTCTGTTGTCAAACGTTGATCAAAACTGCGAAAGGAAAGGCGGTGAGCGGGGAATTTGAGGCAGCGCGAGAGATAGGCACGCGCGTGGAAACGGGAGAAAAGCTGAGGAGGTGCTGTGAAGGGAGCAAGATAGATAAAAAAAATACCGTAAAAGTGGCTTCTATTGAAAGGTGATGAAGAAGGATGTAGAGTTATGAGTTACTAGGTTTCCATATGTACTAGGAGTGTTTCCTCCCGCTCGGAAACCACTGGACGAAACCTGCCGCCGAATTAGGCATGGATTGGCACGAAGAGGAAACTATGACAACACGTCACGTAAGGTAGTGTTCGTCTATTCATATACTACGTTTGAATATGGGAATATTAAATTAGCACAGTTTACATATATAGATGTATTTGTGTTAAGCTGCCATTTTGTGTTTAGACATTTTGGATGTCTAGTCGACCTCTTTTAGTTTGGTAGTGAGCCAATTCAAAGCTCCTACCTGAAGACGAAACATAGTCACAATAAATAAGTGATACAGTAACACAGGAAATAGGTCATGTGATCCAAACTTTACCGTTTCAAAAAGAAAAATAAGAATGCATTAATTAGCTTTTCATTATTAAAGTAACTGCTGGCTTTAGCTCTGGTTGCGCTTGGTGTTGCAGTCTTTATTAATACGCCCCCCCGCCCCCCGTGACGTCCTTCTCCACATATTCCCACCCTACCTTCCTCCAACAGTTTCCCCCATGTCTCCATAGACCCTCATTCACATGCATTTCGTTTGTTTTATAGCGCTACTCTTAACAGTGTAGGGTGTCAGAGCACTCTGACAATGAATGAAGCAATAAATTAAGCACAAAATCATTTTTTAAAACTTAACAGTTTTTGGGAGTAGGCTTTAGCAATAAGAATTAATTTCTGCCCAAACAACCCCTTTTTAGCAACATTGTGCTAATGAAAGACTGGGATAAAACATAACTTTCTAAGTCATTCCTTGCAGTTTGGTTGCAGATCTTTGATGACAGTCCATAATTCACTGTTCTATGTTAAAATTGTAACTTATGAACTACAGGTAATAAAAAAATCTATGTGCCAAAAGCTGGAACCCACTGAGCTATCCACATAAAATAAAATTCAGCGCTCTGCATGGTACACGTTTTTTACAGCAGGCATATTAACCCTCTGCAGTACTTCATGATGAGTCAAAATTGGCACTAGACAAAACTTTGATCTCTCTTCAGCTGGTACATTAATAACCAGGGTCACCTTGACATTTCTATTGCTGTCTGAAAGATGCTGGACTCACAATTTGCAATTTTAAGTTTATTACATAGTTAATAAAAACCAGTACATAACAATCAAGCAGCCGCATTTTGATACCATAATTATATGCATAGTAAGATAAAATGTTTTAAATATTTGGCAACTTGTCAATAAACTCTTCCTACATGTAAAGTGCTATAGTTGTTTAAACCAGCCAGTAATGCTCTTGGCAGAATAGTTTTGATTGATAGAATGCTGTTATCAACGTTCACACTGTCCTTTTGTACCCCTTCCTAGTGCCGGGTAGATAAGAACCCATGCACAAAAAGCAAACAGCATTAAAACCATAGATATACAGAAATACAATGTGTATATAAAATGTTCTATACAATGTTAGGCAACCTATTCTAAGACTTTTACTTAGTGCGAAGTGTTGTGCAGTAAAGTTGTATAAATCGACCATTAATGCTCCTGGCCTGAAGGTTGGATAGATAGTATATTGTTAATATTGCTTACTCTGTCATTGGTGTTCTCATACCTAGTGCGGGGCCGGTGAGCAAAGCGTGCTGATACTTTGTGGCTCAGAACAGGGCTTTGGGGGGGGGGGGCGGCCGACCAGCGGGAGGCCTGCCACCCCCGGGGGGGTTTTGGGGCCGGGGAGGGGGGGGATAGAGCCAGCACCGTATGTGGGCTGGTTTTGGGCTAATTAGTAGCCTTGGGCTGGGGTTGGGCTAGTTTTGGGCTGCTTTTGGGCTGGCCCCCTTTAAAACCAGACATTTTGTGTTACGGGTCACCATTTTGGTGACTGGTGACACAGCAGCCGGGCGGGGGGTTTAGCGGAGGTAATTATTTTGGATAATGTCCATTCCTGTTAGAGTTTATGTATTGTGTGGAATCGATGCGCGGGCGTAACGGTACGGCATTATTATGGTGCATCTCTTGAGGATGGGTGCGTGCGTGTACTTATGCCACTTCATGGTGTTAATTTTCTTCTTGTCCCTGGTGTGTGCAATAATCGTGATGGATGCGCTAGTACGTTTCATGGTTGGTTCCTTGGTAATGCGGTGTCATATTTGCGGGGGCGCACAAGAGGTTTGGGTCTTTCGGGGCCCCCCCCCCCCCCTTCCCCTTTTTCTGAAGATGCCGTGGCTCAGGTCGGCGGCTGCGGACTGGATACGATGCTGGGGCTCGGCCTTGGGTCCATCTTCCGGGTGTGTCTTGGCTCTGGAGCTTGCTTCCGCTGCGCGGGCTTGCCGCATGTCCTATTCCCCATAGCCGCTTCAGTGAGGGCGATCGGAGTCATGAGACTGTCGCTAGGCACCAGTTCTCTCGTGGTACTAAGGTTGTCGTGCTTCGTGACGCAGTTTCGTAAAAGGCATGTTGTAGGTGACTCTTGGTAGCTGGATTTACACAGGGGAACGGATGGGGGGGAGGGCGTGGGGGGGTGGTGTCCCAGAGGGGGAGGTGAGCACAGTGGGGGCATCGCAGGTCACTGTGTCTGCGGGGGGGGGGTAGGGGTTGAGGGGGGGGATGGTGGGACTGGGTGGGGAGCTGTTCTGCGGCGAGTGTGCGATGGGGGAGTGAGGGGTGGGGTGCGGGGCGAGTGGGGGGGGCAGGAGGTCCTGTTCAGGGGGAGGCCTTCGAGTGGGGGGGGGTGGGGTGTCCTGCGGGGAACGGGGGTTGGGCAGGTGCGGGGGGGTTTGGAGGCGCGATGAGCGCGGAGGGGGGCTTTCGGCAGGGGGGTGGGAGTTTTTCGGGGGCGGGAGGGGGGGGGGTTCGTCCCTGGCATGCTGGACCACACCTCTTGTTCTGGACAGGGATGCGGAGATCGGCGCTCTGGAGAGCA
The DNA here is from genome assembly GCF_964263255.1 of Lissotriton vulgaris. Taxonomy (NCBI): domain Eukaryota; kingdom Metazoa; phylum Chordata; class Amphibia; order Caudata; family Salamandridae; genus Lissotriton; species Lissotriton vulgaris. The sequence continues at coordinate 770,880,042 of NC_141697.1, forward strand.
GCATGCGGCTCCATTCGACCGAGGGGATGGGCCGGCTCTGCCTGGTACGGGCGGTCGTGCTCCCACGATGTACCATTCTTGGAACGCGCAAGTGGAAGCGGGGCTGTGCGTCCCCCGCCACTCCCACCCCGAAGGGTCAGGACGGCTGCCAGGGGTTGGGGAGGAAGGCAAGAGACTATTGATCAGATGCTGATTATTATTTATTTATTTATGCATTTTATAATAAGAACGGACCGGATGCAAGGGCATTTCCAGTGAATGTGTTGCTTAAGCAAGGTTACAGTACATGAGGTATCAGGGACAGGCGTGTGTAAACAGAATATAGGAGGTAGCAATTGGGCGTCGTAGGAGGGAGAGTGGCATGTATACTGGTTACAAAAGCGAAGTGCTAGTAGAGGTAATAATGCGGTGAATGGAGGACACTCGATCACAAGAGTGAGGGTTACGTGGGCATGGGGCTCCCGTGAAGGTATTGGAAACGAACAAAGGTAGGGGGTGGAAAACGGGGTGGTACACTGGACCCGTGACATGTGCATGTTAATAAGAGTCCCAATCACTGGTGCTGAGTAGCGCTGCAATTATGGCAGTCTCACGGAACACGCGTACCCACTGGAACGGCACTTCCATAGTTGGAGGGTCAAGGACTTTTCTATACAACAGAGGATTTAACTTTGGGAGGGCCTTGAGGGAGGGGAACTTTGAGATCAGTTTTGAAAGCCGGGGAGGAGTTGGTTGGGTCGATAGATAGCGGGGGAGGAGGAGGGGGAGGCTTGGGGGGTGGGCAGAATTGCAGTAGTCCAGTTTTGGTGAGAACCAGCGATGGGACCAGGGTTGTTGAGGTCATGGGGCGGGAAGGAGCATGCTTCCCACTAAGAGGGTGCAGTTGGTGTCAAGCAGGCTTGGCAATTGCGGTATTAGGGTGGGTAGATTGTGTTGTGGGACGATTAGGACCCCAGGGTTTTGCGCTGTCAACAATGATGGGTGTGTCGTTTTCATAGATTCAGCTGGTCCATCCATGACTGCACCGGTGGAGGAGACAGTACAGAGGAGGGGAGGGGGAGGCCGGAGGTGGGAGGACGTGGATCGGGGATTTGATGTGGTTGTGTCAACAGGTGGCAGGGTGGAGTAGGACGGAGCCATGAAGGGGGGGATTGGGGGACGAGTTTATTTATTTTATGCAATTTTATATAGCGCGGACTTTACCCGAAGGTGTCAGAGCGCTTCACAATAGGACCAGTAATGATAGAGGACAAGAGGAAACAATTACATATGAACAAATTACAAAAGCAAATGTTGTGTTGATGGGTCAAAGGTGACAATAGTGAGCAACCAAAATACATGAGGTAGCAACCGGTGCGTTACAGGAGGCAAAAGTGATGTGTGCAGGTTACAAAAACGTACAAAGTACCAGTGACACTCCGGCACAAGAACAAGCGTTACCTAGGCAATGGTGGCACTTTTGCAAGTATCTAAAGCAAACAAAATGTGAGGGGTGGCCAACAGTGTGTTACAATAGAAAGGTGGAAGGATGGGCCCAGTGCTGGGCAGGAGGCCATGGGCCGTTGAAACTTGTGGAAGATTCTGAGGAGGAGGTGCAGAAAGGGGATGAGGCCATGGGGGCAATTGAGCTATATGGAGGATTCGGAGGAGGGGGAGATGCGAAAAGGTGGGGAGAAAAGTAACTGTGTTGGTAGTGTGTTTCAGGTATGCCCACGGCAAGGAGCGCCGAGGTGACGGCCCCCCCCGCGCCTCCGCTGGTTAGGCGGCGGGATCCAGTGGCGACGCCGGCCTTGACGCCAGGTAAGGATGGTGGCGGAGTAGGGGAGTGGTTTGAGTAATCCTCGGCTGTCGGTTGGTGCGGATACCGGGGATCCTGGGGGGGCGCCGGGGAATGGCGTGGTATGGAGGGGGTGCCAGGGGGGGTGCGGGGAGGGGGGAAAGGGGGTCAAGGTTCTGGGCATAGGCTCGTCGCCAGTGAGGGTGGTGGAGTTGAGCCGTCAATGCGACCACAGCGCCAGCGTGGGGCAGGTGTGTAAGGAGGAGAGCGGGGCAGGGATGGGGTGTTCCCCCCTTTTTGGTGTGGAGCGCGGTCGGGTTTGTTTGTTTCCCCTATTGGGGTTGGGCTCAGGAAGGAGCCCGGTCAGTCTCGGTTGTCCCAGCACCGTGCGGGGTCGGGATGAGTCGGTCGGTGACTTTGGCGGCAGAGCTCCCGGGGGTGTCGTATACTATCAGGGACATAGCGCGGAGGAGCCCGGCGGCGGTGGGTGAAGGTTTTTGGGCAAAGTGCGAGGTTAGGTTGGCGTCCTGGTGGTTTCGGAGGCATCCGGGGGGATCACCGGTCGGTGGGGACCCGGTTTGAACAGGGGGCACTTGTGGGGGACCATAGCATGGGGGTTCGATCTCGCGGGCGCGTTCGGGCGTTTCAGTTCTTTGTTGCAGTGGGCTTTTTCCTGGCGGACAGGCTCTGAGGCAGACGCACGATCTGGAGGACTTCCTGCTGGTGGGACGGCCGGGTTCAGCGGACTGCCAGTGGTTGCTGGTCAGTTATGGGCCTCCTGGTTTGCCTGGGGGCACCCCTGGCACCAGAGAAGATGTACGGTCCCAGTACGGTGCTGTCCTTGTTTGGTATAGAGCTCGACTCCGGGCCATGGAAACACGCCTGCCAGAGGACGAGGGGGCGGCGAGGTTGGCATGGAGGGCGACAGCACTGCCCATGGGATATTCAAATTTGTGTGCGCTGGGTGCGCCATTAGGTGAATTTTGCAGTGGGTTTTTCCTGGCGGACAGGCTCTGGTCGGTGACGCACTATCTGGTTGACGTCTTGCTGGTGGGAGGGCCGGGTTTCGACAGACTGCCAGTGAAGCTGGACGGTTTTCCGGGCCTTGTGGCTGACCTAGGGGTGCCCCGGGCGCCAGAGAAGAAGCACTGTCCCAGTTCGGTGCTGTCATTCCTTGGTAGAGAGCTCGACTCCGTGGCCATGGAAGCACGCCTGCCGGAGGACAAGGGGGGCGGCAACGTTGTGGTTTTGGTCTGACGCTGTCCGTTGTGACGCGGCCGGATCCTTGAGTACGTTTGTCGGTGGGGAGGAAGTGGACTTGCGTGGGACAGGCGTTCGTGAGGTATTTCCATGGTGGCATATGAGCGGGCATAGGAGGAGTTGCGGCGGTCGGGAGCAGGGGGCAGGGGGATAGGTGGTTTCCGCAGGAGCGGGTGTTGCGGTTCAGGTTGAATTTGATGGACGGGGGCTTTCGGGGGTAACGATTCACTGTCGGCGGGGGAATGGGGGACGCAGCGGTGGGAAGGTGGGGCGGGGGGTTGGGTCGAGAAGGAGGTGGCAGGGTGCATGCGGCACAGGTGTTGGGGGTCCTGCGGCACGCCCTATGGTGTATGGGTGAGGACCCAAAGGCGTTACGGAGGCATTCCGTCTGAGTGGGGGCGGCGACGGAGGCTGCGCGGCAGTGTTGGGGAGGGCCTCGGGCTCTGGAGGTCGGACTGTTAGGGGCATCTGTCAGGCTGCGGGGGATGGGAAGTGAACGTACGACATAAAGGACATTTCCCGCCTCTCACATGTGTGTCTTTTCAGGTGCAGGGGTGGGGCCAATTGCAGCGGCGCTGGAGAATTACGTTGGGGAACTCATTGATAAAGCAGGCAAAAAGGGGGGCTGGGTCAAACACCAGAATCAGTGGTTGGAAGCGGACGACCGGTTGTTACATTGTCAGCGGCTAGGAAAAGGGCATGAGCTAGCATGCGTTTGCAGGCTTTGTGTGCAGTGGTATAGGGGAGAGTGTGCTTGGCGTGGGCTTGGTACCGTGCAAAGGGTTAGCGTGGGTTAAACAAGTGAAGAGGGACCTGTTAGGGATGCGGCGCGGGTAGGCAGGGTGTCAGGTCATTTGGTCAGAGTTTCGGTTCCAGGTGGGTTGAGGGGGGGGCTGAGAGGCCAGCGGCCATTGATAGGACCTGGAGGAAATTTACAAGGAAATGAGGGTTTTGAGGAGATGGACGGTTGAAAGGATGGAGCACCCGGAGCTTAGGTGCGGGGCCGTGGAATTTCAGGGAGGATGGGGTTTCACCTGTAGTACGGGAAGGAGTTAGGTGCTACATTTGAGGGAGGCTCTGGAGCGGGGCATTGGTTCGCAAAAACCCGGAAGTGCAGGAGTCCTAGGGGGGGGTCGAAAGCCGTTAACACGCCTTAAGAGTGGCGGTTCTTCCTAATATATGGGGGAAGTGTAGGAGATCTGTTGTTGGATTATCGGGGGGTAGGTCAAGCATAATAAAGGATTTAGCCAGGTGGAGAGGCAAATTGACGTTTCTGCTAATTGTTTACTGTATTTGGATTGGGGGAACCAGTTAGGGGAGGGGGTGGGGGGTTTGTCAGGAAATTGCATATTTAGTGAGGTATAGTTTTGTACGGCGCAGGCCAAGGGTTTTTCATTGTTCAGGGTGCACCTGCTTCTAATAAAGCGGCCTTTATCACACCAAATTTTGAGTCTCTGGTCGGTGCTGTTTTCCTCCCCCCCTCCCCCGTTTGGCCCCAATCTGCAGGGGCCGGGGCGTCTATGTTCCTGTTCCGTGCCTGGTGGCACGGAACAGCATTAGGAATTTTATCAGCCTACAGTTAAGCTGCCGGTCCTCGGGCAAAAAACAGGCAAGCACTGCTTGCCTCAGGGAACAAATCCCACTTTAGTTAAGAGGAGCCTTGAGCAGCTCCTTATTTCCTCCAGCAGCTCCTTACAGGTACATAGCACGTGCATCTAGTCTTCTTTTCCATTGCAGCATAAGCATCAGGAAGTGTGTGCTGAGTCCCTCAACCAAGGTGGAAGAGTCAAGGCACATGGAAGTAATCCCAGGTGGTGCCCCAGGAATTTTGTTTTAGTAGATCTAGGATAACCCTTGTTAAAATATTTCTGAGGTGTGAGAGCTCTGTAGTTATTTTAGGTCATCCAGGCGTGAGCTTGAGCTGACAAAATGACCTTGTCCTCCACAAGTGAAAGCTGTCTTACTGTTTTCCATTACAGTTTTTTTGCAGCCTGTATGGTGCATGTGTATGTTCCAGAGAGGAAACAGCCCATTTATTGCCAGGGACTCCTGGAGGTAGCTTCTAGCGGGTGATGTATCTCTCTTTAGTAATTCATGCCATAATAGTTGGTTTAAGGTGTTTGGTGCAGCATTCCGGATCCTATTTCAGCAGATAATGTAAGCTCCATGCCTAGCCAAGGATAGTTTTAATAGGCCGAACGCCAGCCGAATCTGAATTGGTGAGCTGTAATTTGGGAGAATGAACATGATTTTGTATGCTTTGACTAGGGTGCTGTCCAGTATTTTGGCGTCTCTGCCTCGCATGGATTCAATAGGTGATTGTTGGAAGAATTTTGGCTTGTGAAATCCTGAGGAAGGGACTTAAAGTGGGCTCCATCAGTTTTGATTTAAGGTTTTTTAGTGTTACTGCAATCCCCAGCCCTTTACTTTTGATTACTTCTTTCTGTCAGGCAAAGACACCTTCTTTGACCATAAAGAAGGCCCAGGAACTTATATTCTTCTGCTGGTTGTATTTGTACCAGGACCAAAGCATCAGCATACAGGGAACGGGTTAAGGTCTTTCCTCCCAGCATTGGCACATGGGAGTTGCTGATGTTGAGTTCCTGCGTCAAGTTGGCCTAAGGTAGATTAAATAAGGTGGGAGCGAGCACACACCCCTGCTATATACCTTTGGTTGTTGGTACTTGTCTGGAAAGGTAGGTGCCTGCTCCTAGTTTCACCTGTACCCATGTATTCTTGTGGAGAAGTATCAACATGTTTAGTAGAGGTTGGGAAATTTCCCAGCAGGCCAGCTTACCCCAAAGCCTTGCCTGATCAACATTGTCAAAAGGCTGCGCTGAAGTCAGTGAAGTATCTGTGTAACAGGCGATTAGAGGCCTTTGCCGCAACTAATGAGCTGGCCAAGATGTTTGTTGACATGACCGACGTTTTGCAGAGTCCTGTCTGGTTAAACAACATTACTGCGTTCTCCGTTGCCCCGTTGTGAGTTCTGCTTGCACAGTACCTGCAAAATATTTTGCCTCATTGTCGATTAAGGCTACCAAATGGTAGTTTTGCCATAAAGACTTCTCTCAGTTTTTGTGGATTGGAGAGATCGTTGAGCCTTTCCATGCTGGAGTTATGCCGAGAGATCTAACTACCTAGAAGAGAGGGCGAAGGATTTAAACCCAGCCACCTGCCCTGTATTTGAAAAGCGCTGGCAGAATGCCATTTGGACTCGGGCCCCTTCCTTCCTTCTTTTTGCTATTTGTTGCCTAATCAGGTGTATACTGAAACCATGGCTTCATACTCCTGTGCGTCCGCTACGTCCGGCATGGGTATGTTGCCCTTCTTTAGGAGGTCTCCTGTGGTGCAGTACTGTACCGTTTTCCTGGATGTCCGATTTGGTGGTTGAAGTGGTCACTTAAAAAAGTACAAAGGTCTCCTCCGAAATGTGAGATGCAATTACTCCGTTGTGCAGGCGCATTATCTTATTAACCATCCAGCAGAAGCGTGTACTGTGATTATGGTTGATGTCATGCAGTAACTATTCCCAAAATTTGACCTCCCGCGCTTTGTGAATGCCCACTTCAGGTTTTTGCATGAGGATCTTAATTGTCGAAGGAGTGTGTGGAGGATTATTATCCCCGGGATGTATCGCAGAAATCTTATAGTGCTTTTTATGGCTCTTTTAAACTGCTTTAATTGTATCCGTTGGCCATTCGTGATCCTTTCTTCCTTTGGTGAAGTCCTGATAGGGGTTTGTTTTTGGTGATGTGTCATTTAGGTCTGCCAGACTAGCAGTAAAGCATTTCCATCTGATTATGTGACTTTTTCATGCTACTGTATGCGCTTGTAACAAGTCCATTGCTGATGCTGACAGGGTCTCAATGTTTGCTCCCAAAAATGGGATTCTATTAAAGTTGATCATGTAAATGGAGTCCAGGGCCTCTTCTCTAGATGGTAAAATGGGTGTGTGGTTGCTAATAGGTGTATTTCTCCAGTATTAGGGGTGTCTTTCATAGATTCACATGCTGGAATATTCCCCGTCGTCGTAGTGGGAGTCCCACGGTACATAAAATAGCAGTAACATATGCATGTATACATGAAAAATATCATAAATAAAAATATACATACATATAATGTAATAAAATTGTAAATTTTAAAAGTACCATAGAACATAATAGGCTCATTGAAAAGCCTAAGGGAGAACTCACTTTAGTAGCATATTAGTGTCATTATGTGTAGGTTCACATTTCAGCCAATCAGGCTGTAGCCTCCTCTAGAACCTTCTCCTCAGAAGCCCAAGTCCTCAGATTTTCTACCGCACGTCATGTGAAGGGAGTCTCCCTGAGCTCTGCTCAGTTTCTCTTCAACTCTAGCTGTTTGTTTTCTTCAGAAAATGTCTTCAAATAGGAAATCTTTAGTTAAATCCTGCCCTTCTTGTGGTAAACTGCGACTTTTCCATGAGGATCCACACAGTAAATGCATTTACTGTCTCTACCCAGACCACGAGGTGAAAAACTGTAAGTACTGTCGCACTTTTCCTCCCAAGACTCTGAGGGATAGAGAGGCCCGTCTCCTTCTGTGGCTACAGAAGTTGAAGATTTCAGAGTCTGTGGTTTCTGAGGTAGAAAGTTTGTCATCTGGTGTTTCAAAATCCTCTCAGAAGCGTGGGTCTGAAACTGAGGTTCCATCTCCTTTTCTGAAGAAAAGTAGACTGTTGGAGTCCTCCAGGATTGTTTCCCCACAAGATTCGCTTCAGGGCACGTCTACGGGACCTGGTTCTCTGACATCTGCGCCCAAAGCCTTGCCTTCCACTTTTAAATCTGGCATTGGCTCGTCGACGGGCTCGTCGACGCGTCCGTCGACGTCTTCAGCGATGACGAAGTCAGTGACTGTAGCCTCTACGTCGACGACGACATGTACTATGTCAACCAGTGCTGCGTCGACGATGATCACCTCATCGACGACAGCCCAGGAGATGAGACCCATTACTTCTATTGTGGAGATCTCGTCGACGAGTGTCAAATCAAAACCGTCGACGAAGAAGTCATCGTCAGCGCTTCCCTCGTCGGCGCGAACCCCGTCAAGTCCTCATCTAAGAGCAGCTCGTCGACGGGCCCATCATCGTCGACGGCTGTCTCGTCGACGGCGCCTCCGTCGACAACCATCATATCATCGTAGACGACTTCGTCAACGGCTGTCATCCCATCGACGTCTACATCATCGTCGACGAGTAAGGCTCCAATCTCGTCGACTGCTCCGTCGACGGAAAAGAAATCTTCGTCGACGAAGAAAAAGCCTTCAATTTCAGCATCGATTACACCTATGGCGATGACGCAGACACCTCGGGTTGATTCTAAGACTGCTGCATTTACGTCAACGGGCTCGTTGACGTCTCATCAACCTTTGGCCACAGCTGCCACTTTTATAGTGGTTACTGCTTCTTCTTTGAGGACAGTACCTCTCATTCAACTGAGTCCAGTGAGAATTGGAACTCATCTTCCAGACTAATTGTTTCAGTCTGGTGAGGAAGAATCCGGAAACGATTCAGAGGTGGAACAACTATTCGGACAGGCATCTAGCCCATCTGATTTGCACATTAAGTGCCAGCAGTATAGTGATGAGGGTGACGAAGGGGAAAACGTCGAAGATGGGAACAAATTATTTCCTGTTGAGGAATCAGAACCAGTTACTTCGGAGCCGGTTACGCAAATACCATTATCTTTGGTCATGAACCTGCAGCACATGCTAGATGACTATAACCGCAGGTTTCCTCCATCTACACCTGCCTCTCCAGCACCACAACTTCCTCCACAGCCTCAACCTCAACTTCCTCAAGCGCCTGCACCTGTTCCAACCGCTTCACCGGGGGGTTCTCGTCCTGACACCGACAACGATGATCCTGATCCTCGCAACACTGATGACGACGACAATGACGTCGATATGAATGAGTGGGACAATTACAGGGCTTAAACACCTTACACTCCGCCCACCTCACCTCTAGCATCCCCTCCAGTGGACATTGCAAATTTCCATAATTTGATGGTCCGTGCTGCAAAGCATTTTCATCTCACTGTCGAAAAACAACAACATGAAAGTGAATGCTTCTTGTATGATTTTAAGGACCTTTCACAAAGGCAATCCCACACAATACCAATCATTGACTTTATTTGGCAGGAGGGCCTTAAGTTAATGGAACATCCAAATTCGGTACCTGCAGTTTTGCCCAGATTGGACAAGAAATATAAGGCTCTGGCGTCTGCCCCGGCCTGTTTGGTGTCACAACCGAAAGCAGATTCGGTTATAACTCAGGCAGCACAGAAAAGATCCCGCAATCCTGCTACACCGCTCACGTCTCCTCCTGATCAGGAAGGCCGCAAGTTGGACTCTATAGGCAAAAAATGTACAACAATGGCGGCTACTACTGTGAGGGCGGCTAATACCTTGGCTATTTTGGGCCGTTACGACCACCAGATGTGGCCCGAGATTTCCGCATTGATTCCTCAAATACCCAATGTCATCCGTGCAGAAGCGCAGGCCATTATTCAGGAGGGAGAGATAATTTCATCCGAAATTATTGAATGCGCGCTCGACATTTCCTCCACAGGCTTTCGTCAATTGGCTGGGGCTGCAGTCTTGAGGCGTCAAGGCTGGTTGAAGTCTACCACCTTCCGTCCAGAGGTACAAGCAAAAGTCCTGGACTTGCCGTACGACCGGGATTCGTTGTTTGGCAAGCATGTAGATGATTCCCTTGAGGCGATTAAAAAGGACACAGACACTGCAAAGTCCTTAGCTACCCTCCAGTACAAGAAACAGCCCTTTTGGGGGGTACGAGGTAGAGGCGGAGGTTCCTCTACTTTTCGAGGATCAGGTCAATATCGTTCGTACAACACCTACAACGATAACCGGCAGAGGGGTTCCTACCAATCCCAGAATCGTCAGTCCACCACCAGACCATACCAGCGAAAAACAACATATAGAGGTGGCTCAAACAATAAAAAGCAGTGACAGTCTCAGTTCCTTTCTTCTGCCGACTGTAAATCTTGGAGGTCGCATCTCAAAGTACTTTTGCAAATGGTCCGAAATCACCTCCGACCAATGGGTCCTGGACGTTATCTCAAAAGGACATACCCTGGAGTTTACAAAATTCCCTCCCACTCGTCCACCTTCAGGGCCACCCTCTCCCCATCTCAAAGAACTTTTGGCCCAGGTAAAATTGACGATCAAAAAAGGAGCCATCGAGGTAGTGCCGCAAGGTCAACGTGGGAAGGGGTTTTATTCCAGGTTCTTCTTAGTCAAGAAAAAGTCGGTAGAATGGCGTCCAATTTTGGATTTACGGGCCCTGAACAAATTTATCATTTCAAAAACTTTTCAGACGTTAACTCTACTTCAAATTCTGAATTATCTAAATCCAAGGGAATTCTTTTCAACGATCGACCTCCAAGACGCCTATTTCCATGTGCCAATTCACCCCAGACACAGGAAGTATCTACGCTTCACAGTCGGACAGCTGCACTTCCAATTCAAAGTCCTACCATTCGGCCGTCGATCAGCGCCGAGGGTCTTTACCAAGATCTTGGCCCCAGGACCTGCCTTCCTGCGTCTGCAAGGCGTCAAATTTTATCCATACCTGGATGACTGCCTCATCAAGGCCAAGACTTTTCAACTGACGGAGCAGCACACTCAGCTCTGCGTCTCCCTTTTCCAAACCTTGGGGATTTCAATCAATTGCCAGAAGTCACACTTTCATCCGTCGCAAAGGCGAGATTTTCTCTGAGCCTCGCTAGATTCTCGACGGGGGAAAGTGTTCCTTTCCCAAGAAAGACAGGACCGCATGGTAAAGATGGTGCAATTCTTACCGTCAAAACTGTACGTTTCTGTTCGAATGTTCAAATCATTCCTTGGCATGGCTTCCTCGTGCATCCAACTTATCCCCAATTGCAGATTGCACATGAGGGCTCTACAGGAGGAATTAGACAAACAGTGGAAACAGGTGTCAGGGTCATTCGAGGACAAAGTCCTTCTAACACCTCGCATCCAGAAAGCGCTGGAGTGGTGGGCTCACCCTCCAAACATATCAACAGGCCGTTCATTCCAAGACGAACCTTCGACTCTGACGCTTACAACAGACGCGTCTCTCGAGGGATGGGGAGCGCATCTCGACTGCATGTCTGTAAAAGGAAAGTGGACGGCGACCCAACGTACTTGGCATATCAATCGCCGGGAACTCCTGGCGATTTTCTTGGCCTTAAAGTCCTTCCAGAGGTTAGTGCAGAGACACACTCTGTTGGTGAGGACAGACAACACCACCAGCATGCACTACCTCAACAAGCAGTGCGGCACGAGGTCTCTACTACTTTCACAACTGGCACAAGAATTATGGGATTGGGCGATTCAACATCAAATTAATCTCACAGCCATCCATGTGCCGGGTGTGGCCAATGTTCTGGCGGACTCACTCAGCCGGGCGTCGTCAGACAATCACGAGTGGGAACTCAACCAACCAACCGTCAATTTCATCTTCCGGCGGTGGAGCCAGCCGGAGATGGATCTTTTCGCGACAGCTACCAACAGGAAATGCCAACGCTTTGCAAGTCGGCATCCCCACAGAGAGTCGAGCGGAAATGCATTTTCGATCAATTGGTCGAACGACTTCATCTACGCTTTCCCTCCACTTCCTCGCCTGTTACACAGGATGAGGTTTCAACCTTGCCACATCATCCTGATTGCACCCAAATGGCCGAGGCGTCCATGTTTCACGGACCTGCTCCTATTTTCACAGTCCGACCCAATACCGCTTCATCCTCTACCTCACCTCCTCACGATGAAGCAGGGACACATCTGTCACCCGGATCCGGCATACCTCCAACTCCATGCCTAGAACCTGAATACAATGAATTTGCACGTCTGAATATCGACGAGGACTGCAGAGAGGTGTTACCGCGCACTCGCGCTCCATCCACCATTAAAACCTATCAATTAAAGTGGAAACGTTTCTGTGTCTGGTGCCGCACTAAAGATTTGGACCCCATGACTGCAAAACCTGAACAGATCTTGCCTTTCTTTTTATCCCTGGCGAGATCAGGACTTTCACAATCAACTCTTAAAGTGTTTCTGGCGACGATTTCCCGCTTCCGTCATGATGGTTCTACATCTCTATGTTCCTCGAGAATCATTTCCACCAATCACTTTGTTCGCCCTAAGTTGGCAGGGTATGCTCAGACGTGAGTCCCTTGCTCACTTGGCCACTGGATTCAAGATAGCCTGGCTGATGAGGATTATGAATCCGAAACCAGTCCCAGGATGCTTGTTTCCGGTCCAGGAAAGACATGGCTTGGAAGTTCGGGCGAGACTGTTCCCATGAGGCACAGGATCAGACTGATTTGCATATGGCCATGTCTGAACTGGGGTAACTGAGTGAGCTAAAGAATGGTGATGGATTAAACCCAGATCAGTTGACTGGGGGTGAGTGTTTGATTGGCTCAAACGCTCCGTCCATCATCCCTTTTGTATCGCTTTGTTTGCCATAAGTTGGCAGGGTATGCTCAGACGTGAGTCCCTTGCTCACTTGGCCACTGGATTCAAGATAGCCTGGCTGATGAGGATTATGAATCCGAAACCGGTCCCAGGATGCTTGTTTCCGGTCCAGGGAAGACATGGCTTGGTAGTTCGGGATGGACTGTTCCCATGAGGCACAGGATCAGACTGATTTGCATATGGCCATGTCTGAACTGGGGTGGCTGAGTGAGCTAAAGAATGGTGATGGATTAAACCCAGATCAGTTGACTGGGGGTGAGTGTTTGATTGGCTCAAACGCTCCGTCCATCAACCCCTTTTGTATCGCTTTGTCTCCCTAAGTTGGCAGGGTATGCTCAGACGTGAGTCCCTTGCTCACTTGGCCACTGGATTCAAGATAGCCTGGCTGATGAGGATTATGAATCCGAAACCGGTCCTAGGATGCTTGTTTCCGGTCCAGGAAAGACATGGCTTGGCAGTTCGGGCAGGACTGTTCCCATGAGGCACAGGGTCAGACTGATTTGCATATGGCCATGTTTGAACTGGGGTGGCTGAGTGAGCTAAAGAATGGTAATGGAGTAAACTCAGATCAGTTGACTGGGGGTGAGTGTTTGATTGGCTCAAACGCTCCGTCCATCATCCCCTTTTGTATCGCTTTGTTCGCCCTAAGTTGGCAGGGTATGCTCAGACGTGAGTCCCTTGCTCACTTGGCCACTGGATTCAAGATAGCCTGGCTGATGAGGATTATGAATCCGAAACCGGTCCCTGGATGCTTGTTTCCGGTCCAGGGAAGACATGGCTTGGCAGTTCGGGCTGGACTGTTCCCATGAGGCACAGGATCAGACTGATTTGCATATGGCCATGTCTCAACTGGGGTGGCTGAGTGAGCTAAAGAATGGTGATGGATTAAACCCAGATCAGTTGACTGGGGGTGAGTGTTTGGTTGGCTCAAACGCACCGTCCATCATCCCCTTTTGTATCGCTTTGTGTCCCTAAGTTGGCAGGGTATGCTCAGACGTGAGCCCCTTGCTCACTTGGCCACTGGATTCAAGATAGCCTGGCTGATGAGGATTATGAATCCGAAACCGGTCCTAGGATGCTTGTTTCCGGTCCAGGAAAGACATGGCTTGGCAGTTCGGGCAGGACTGTTCCCATGAGGCACAGGGTCAGACTGATTTGCATATGGCCATGTTTGAACTGGGGTGGCTGAGTGAGCTAAAGAATGGTAATGGATTAAACCCAGATCAGTTGACTGGGGGTGAGTGTTTGATTGGCTCAAACGCTCCGCGTATCATCCCCTTTTGTATCGCTTTGTTCGCCCTAAGTTGGCTGGGTATGCTCAGACGTAAGTCCCTTGCTCACTTGGCTACTGGATTCAAGATAGCCTGGCTGATGAGGCATATGAATCCGAAACCGGTCCCAGGATGCTTGTTTCCGGTTAAGGGAAGACGTGGCTTGGCAGTTCGGGCTGGACTGTTCCCATTTGGCACAGGGCCAGACTGATTTGCATATGGCCATGTCTGAACTGGGGTGGCTGAGTGAGCTAAAGAATGGTGATGGATTAAACCCAGATCAGTTGACTGGGGGTGAGTGTTTGATTGACTCAAACGCTCTGTCCATCATCCCCTTTTGTATCGCTTTGTTCGCCCTAAGTTGACAGGGTATGCTCAGACGTGAGTCCCTTGCTCACTTGGCCACTGGATTCAAGATAGCCTGGCTGATGAGGATTATGAATCCGAAACCGGTCCCAGGATGCTTGTTTCCGGTCCAGGGAAGACGTGGCTTGGCAGTTCGGGCAGGACTGTTCCCATGAGGCACAGGGTCAGACTGATTTGCATATGGCCATGTCTGAACTGGGGTGGCTGAGTGAGCTAAAGAATGGTGATGGATTAAACCCAGAACAGTTGACTGGGGGTGAGTGTTTGATTGGCTCAAACGCTCGGTCCCTCATCCCCTTTTGTATCGCTTTGTTCGCCCTAAATTGGCAAGGTATGCTCAGACGTAAGTCCCTTGCTCACTTGGCCACTGGATTCAAGATAGCCTGGCTGATGAGGATTATGAATCCAAAACCGGTCCCAGGATGCTTGTTTCCGGTCCAGGGAAGACATGGCTTGGCAGTTCGGGCTGGACTGTTCCCATGAGGCACAGGGTCAGACTGATTTGCATATGGCCATGTCTGAACTGGGGTGGCTGAGTGAGCTAAAGAATGGTGATGGATTAAACCCAGATCAGTTGACTCGGGGTGAGTGTTTGATTGACTCAAACGCTCCGTCCATCATCCCCTTTTGTAAGGTGCAATTACAGGCAGTCATGTTTTGGTGCAGGCAGCGGGCATGAGTGCTGGGCTGAAACTAAATTCATGCAGTTATAAACACACGTGTGCAAATCGGCATAGTATACAATCAGTGTAGATCTCCTTACAGACAGTTAACAATACAGGATGCATGGAAACGTTGCATAATAGAGAGTCATGGTGCCGTTAGAAGTGTAATGCTGAAATTATGATGATCATGCGCAGACACGCACATCTGTGGATAGAAAACAAGACATACACGTCTGCATCCCTAGCTAGTCAATAACACAGCACAACATTGCGTTGTGCAGCAACAATGCACACAGTTACTTGGATAGATAGGTGATACACGGGGCCTGCTGTTCGGTGCTGGGCGGAAAAACATATCAATGCAGTTATAAACAGGCATGCGAGTAACTTTAGTGTCCAAATCTACATATTATACACACAATATCAATTCGCTTTCAGTCCAATGGCAATTAGTGCTATACGGGAAAACAACATGATAGTGAGTCACAGTGATGTACTAAAGTGTGATGCTATAAATATGAGCATGTGCGGACAACCATATGTCAGAGTAGATAGCAGAGACATCTGTCCAGTAGCTGGTTAACAGGCTGTGACGTCCTGTAGTAAACATGCACATGGTTACAGGGATATACAGATAAATGGGACGCGTGTGTGGAGACACATGTGGTGGGAGCACTAGGTCTGACAGATAACAGGGAACATCAGGGTGTTACTCCCGTAATGGAGAATTATAGGTATTGCGTAGATTTCAGTTTAAGGTTGCTACAGGGCTTGTGACTCAGGTAACTGGGGTAGGCGGGAGCACGACCTGTCCCAGCACCTGACAACCCCGTTCAGGGCTCCAACTTGGGACTTGGAGACTCAGGCTCAATGGCTGCAGCTGCGGTGTGCTGCGTCTGTGGCGTGGCAACGTGTGACGTCCGCAACAGGCGCCAAACTTCAATTTGCTGGACTCACAAGGAACTATGCAGCCGGAGCTTTTAAACCCATAACATATTTTTTTTTTAAAAAGCACCCTGAGCGCGACACCCTGTGCAGTGGCACTAGATGCACAGACCTAAAGCTGACCCCGATTAAAATACACTCAAACCATGGCAATCGGAATAAACTAAAGCAGGGTAATTGTTGCTAATTTGCAGCACTTAGATGCAGCAGTGTTTGAGCTTATTTGCAATAGGTCAAAAAATGTGAAAAACTGATTTCCATCCGGTGCCCGGGATTAGCTATGGTCCAAGAGTGTATTTGGTTGGCATTTGATGGAGCCGGCGGCAGGTTAGCCCAGCACCTTGTGATGCTGGACAATAGCTTGCGTAATCTTCCCGACGGCCCCAAGCTCTGGAACTCCACGCCTGAGATAACTGCGCTCTTTACAGATGCTGTTATTATTATTATATATTGATATAGGCTGGTGGCAAGAGCTACAAGCAACAAAAAAACAGAGTTTGCTTTGATCAAAAGTTGAAGATTTCTAAACAGAGATAAGTGCAGCTTCCTGCTGTGGGTCCTGTTTTTGCAACCTTCTAGATTCACCCAGTTTGGACTGATCAATGTGTTAGGTTGGTTCCAGCCTGGCAGTACTACAGATGGCCACCAGCTTTTCAGGTGAAGTTAAGTACCTCGAAAGGAAGAACATTAATTGCATTATTTCAGGGGGAAATACATCAGAACAAAGGAAGGAGGAGATGGCAGTAGCCCCATCCAAACAGGGAACATTTGTTTTGGGGAGAATGTCCTGAGCGTAGACATGCAGACTATCAGGTCCACCTGGACAAAAGCAGCTTGTAGGGAGGTTGCAATTATGTGCACCAATGCATACAGTGTCCAAATGGATTTATGCATCAATGCAGGACAGTTGTGTGACAGGAAAGACTGAATTATACAGCAAGAAAGCACATATCTTAACAGTATATAGGCAAGCTATGCAGGACATTCTATGGAATGATTGTCTAGCTGTTATAGAAGTTTAACGCTCATAGAGAGTGGTACAACATTGATATTTATTTGGAATTTTGTAGAGCAGAACTTAAAATGTAGACCATAAAAACTGTACATTAGAAAATAAACATCATTTCAGTTAGTCAGTTGTAAATAAATCATTCAGTAATCTATACTAATACAATAAAGAGAGAGCCCAAACCTTTGAGGCGGGTAATCTCAGGAACCACAGCACCAATCACAACACCCAATACAGCGTTGGAAAGGGCAGTTGCAGCAGAAGGACATAGGCTAAGCAGACGCCCATCATATACATTTAAAAGGTAAAAGAACCGTGCCAGCAAAGTAGTCCCTTGTGGGCATGTCTGCGTTGTACGGTGGGCATGTGCTGGGGGCGTGACAAACACTGGGGGCGTGTGGTACGTTCCGCCCTTCATGCCATGTCTCACATCGTGTGCTAATCCCACCCTGCCCCCCTTAAATACCCCTGCACCCCATAATCATAACCCACCCTTACTCCTTAAAATACCCCAACACCCTTAAACACTAACCCATCTTAACCCTATATGTTATATTTACATTGTGCTCTTATCTATATTACCCTGTGTCTCGCGCTGAGCTCGTGACCTGTTTGTGCTGTCACGCATTGAGCGTTCGGACTAACGGCGGTTAGATGCCCGTTTGATCCCGGTCTTTCTGGTTGGGTTTTCTCTACGTTAATACTTAATAAAACAAAAGCCCAAGTGACCTTTGTGTACAGCTTGTCTTGTTTACAACATTTTATGGCGACATCGGCTTGAAGAAGACAGACGAATGACACATCGGAAAGCGGAACATTTAACGTGAGACACAGAGGAAAACCCGACAACAGCGTGAGCATCCTACGATCCCATGACGAAAGATCATTTTATTGGCCACAAGTGAAGTAAGGCTTGCTGAGAGGTATGTTCCTAATTTAAAGGAAAAAACTTACCGGGGAGGTTTCAGACTGTCCTCGAGGCGTGACGGAGCTCAACTTAACTGAAAATTTTCAGCTCGTCAACGCGGACAACAGCACCCCTAACGGAGGAATTAAAAAGGGAAATATCCTTAAAGGGGAAATATACTGTGAGCAGGCCCACCGTTAAAGAAACGCGAAATGAGGCTGTAAAGGGCATACCACGACATAAAATTGCTGGCATTGTTTAAAGAAGAGCGTTTTCAAGAGCATTGGAATTAGGCTATAACTACAGTGACACACACACTTTAATACTTCCTATATGCAGTGTGTCACATACCTACAGCTACGGTACAATGACAGTGACACACACACTTTAAAATTTGGCGTATGAAGTGTGTTACAAATCTACAACAGTGATACACTCACTTTTGGAAGACTGAAATATTTTAGCTTAAATATTCTGTTCTGAAAAGTTTAAGGTGTTTATATTACTGTAAGGGGTCAAATATTGTTTTTAGGTTCCAAAATAAATGTAAACAATACAATACAAGCCCCTGTTCCTTTTCTGAGTGTCCCAGGTGAACCATCCATGGCATGGGATGATTGGTGTGAAGTGTTTGAAAATTATATTGTAGCGTTGGATGGCACAAAGTTTTCAGCTGTTAGAAAGAAGGCTTTGTTAATGGGTGCTTTAGGAAAGGAGGGACAGAGAATTTTTAAATATTTACCAAGTCCACCTCTAGATATTGATGATGTATATAAAGACGCGTTGTTTAAGTTATATACTAGATTTGCTAAGAAGAAAATGTGATAATGCGCAGACATAAGTTTTACACTGCTCCTCAAAAAGAAAATGAGACAAATGATGACTTTGTGTCTAAGGTTAAGAGAACTTTCAGTGAAATGCCAGTTTGGAAACATACAAGATGAAATGATTCGAGATCAATTGATCATGCAGTGTCTTAGCAAAAAGACACAAGAAAAATTATGGGCTGCTAAGAACCCTACTTTAAGAGAAGCTATCACCATTGCTAAAGTTGCAGAAGAAAGTGATAGATGTATGAAAGAATTAAAAAGAATACAACATGGGCATGCAAGTAGTCAAGAAATTGCAACTTTAGAAGGTGATACTTTGGAAAGTATTGGTTTGATACGAGGGAAACAAGTGTATAAGGGAGCGAAAGCCACAACATCCTATAATAAAATTGGTGCAACAAACAAGTTTAGACAAAATACACGTTCTTGCAACAGATGTGGTAGCCCTTTTCACCTAGCTGACTCTAAGAATTGTTCAGCTTTGTCTAGAGATTGTTTGAAATGTAGGAGGAAAGGGCATTTTGCACGCATGTGTCGAACTAACACTTCTAAGAAGGTTGCAATGGTTGAAGATGAGGCCACGGATGATGAAGCGGAGGTAATGATGATTACGTGTGCAGATAGTCAAAAGATAACGGAGGAAGTTGTCTTATCTCGGCCTAAGGCGGATTTTGAAGTAAATGGGGGTATTCTGAGCCTAATGGTGGATACCGGATCGCTATATACGATTATTCCCAAGAAATGGTATGATTGCTCTTGTACGACGTCTAAATTAGTTACGTCTGACATTATACTGAGAGGTTATCAAGGGGTGAGCATTGGTGTACTTGGTTTCTTTGAAGCTAGTATTACGTTTAAAGAGAGGATTACACAAGGAAAGGTTTATGTATCTCCACATGGTCCTGCAATATTGGGGTGGTTACACCAGTACAAACTGAATATTAGGGTGGATACCAGGGCAGATCCACCAGTAATGTGTGTAGATGGTGAAAATGAATGCAATAGCATCCAAGAGAATTTGGAAGGTATCTTTAAAAAGCATGAGAACATTTTTAGTGAGAAATTAGGAGAAGCCATTGGTTACCAACATATCATAAAGACCAAGAAAAGTGTTGCACCTGTAAAGCATACTGCAAGAAAGATACCTTTATCTGTGTAATGGGGTGGGCTCTTCCCTGGGCACGGAGTCTTCCGATAAGCAATGGTGGACTGTCACCCCGCTTTCACCTACTTCCCTCCCCTTATCTCAAAAGCCTGCAACCGCTCCTCAAGATGCGTGGGAGATAGAAGCCCCGGACCGGTGTTGGAGGAGCAAAGACTGGACGGAGCCCTTTAAGTGGGAGTATCCAACCACTGAGGACACACCCTCCGTATGCGGCTCGACGTCAAAGGAACGGCGGATCCAGGAAGGGACGGACAACGTTTCCCCGGAGGAGGAAGTCGGAGTGTACTACACGGAGACTGGAGACGTCGGGCAGCAGACCAGGAGGATCTCGGCGAAGCCAGGAGGCCAACGTTCCTACGAGCCGCCCCACCACGTTCCCGCGGGAGGAGCGTGGCTCCATCAGGTACGGGGCAAAGTGGCGGGCTGGGTTGGGCGTATGCGTAAGCCTAACGTGTAACCTACACTGTGACAGCGGCGCGCAAAGAGAACTTCCCGTACCCCTCACGAGCACTCCTCACGTCCGCTAGCTAGTACACTGTGCACTACGGTTACCCTCACTCCCGGCCCTTTTTCCTGAGCCCTCAAAACCCTATTCTAACAACGTCCTTTCTCTCTTCTCTTCTTGGATTGTCCCAGGTAGGCGTGAGCCCCGGCCGCCTGAGCTCAAACACTGGAACCCTCGAGAAGACCACCCCTCGACCCAGCAGCAGCAACAAGAGAGAGACTTGCGAGTAGAAGGCGAAAAACCTATATTAAAATAAAACCCTCACTTAGAACCTTCCTGAGAGTGTCTGACTCCGAATCTTTAACTCAGTCTCCTCCTCCCTCTCCCAACCCAGGACAATCTGCTAGGGATGAGGTGAGGAAGATTATTAAACAATTATTGGAAGATGACATAATTGCACCTGTAGAGGCCACACAGTGGTTGAGTCCAGTAGTGATCACGCAGAAACCGGACAAGTCTTTGCGTTTCTGTGTGGACATGCGAAGTTTGAATAAGGCAGTGATAATGGATAGTTTTCCGCTTCCCAATATAAATGAAATTGTATTAAGTTTGGGTGG
Source organism: Lissotriton vulgaris (assembly GCF_964263255.1). NCBI lineage: Eukaryota > Metazoa > Chordata > Amphibia > Caudata > Salamandridae > Lissotriton > Lissotriton vulgaris. The sequence continues at coordinate 770,900,821 of NC_141697.1, forward strand.
GGGGAAGATATTTTCTAAATTGGACCTTTGAAGCGCATACCATCAGATAAAACTTCATCCAAACTCCAAGGAGTACACGTCGTTCATCTACCAATTCAGGAGACTCCCATTTGGACTGTGTTCAGCAGCGAGTGCTTTTCAGAGAATCATCAGTGATGTTCTCAAGGACATTGAACGGGTTGTCTTCTTCCAAGACGACATCTTAATTTATGGTTTGAATTCTAATGGTCATAATATGATTTTGGGTAAAGTTTTAACCACTCTTCAAGGGCTGGTCTAACATTGAGAAGAGAGAAATGTGTATTTGCTGTTGAGGAGGTAGATTATTTGGGATACCATGTATCTGGGCGTGGAATACAACCAAAACAAGATCTCGTTAGCGCAATATGTAATGTGTCTGAACCTGATGACAAAGAAAAGTTGAGATCATTTATGGGCATGGTAGAGTACTATGCAAAATTTGGTAAAAATTTCGCAGACAGCTGGGGGTACAGGCGGGGGCAGTTAACAACGCTGTAAGGGGAAAAGCTGTAACGTCCCGGATATGTTTATGGGAAGATCAACTTCTGTAAAAAATGGGACACAGGTTCCCCTTCTAACAATAACCTCCCCCACTGATATAAGTGTAACTGAAACAAGAACTGGATGTACTGATGATCAAGGCACTACCCCTGAGTTACAAAAAAACGGCAATGGGGGCAACAAGAGTTTGGGAGACCAGGAAAAAGCCACTCTAGTTGCGGAACCCGCACCAGCTGTTTGCAACGAGATAAGAAGCGGTGAGGGGTACGATAATACAGCAGTATTATTAAGTCCCCCTGAGAGCCAGTTGCTGGAGGAGGGGGTGTCAGGTATTCTCCAGACCCCAGCAGGAGAGAAAGCGGAACCAAATTATGGCAACCTGTCGGAGGCTCTGGACGCGGATAGCTTCTTCTCAGTGGCTGAGGAGTCTGAGGGGGAGTCCACTGGGGGTTCCGTAAGTGGGGATCTGTCATCAGACGAGGACAGTGCTAGTCCACCAAATACAGCGGACACACTCAAAAGGGCCACACCTCGTCACAGTAAGACAAAGCTCACACCCATCCAGGTTTCAGAGGAGGTAGATAGTGAAGGGTCCGAAATGAGCCACAACCTCCAATGGGACTACGCCCCGGCTACCACTAGTCTTACAGGATTAGGGGGGTCTAAGGCCCATGAGAAAGAAAAAGATCGTAATGAAACTAACTCCCCTCCATCCAATACTCTGATCTATGCAATGTTAAAATCGATACAAAGCGAAGCACGCCAGGAACACAAGAGTGCTCAGCTGGCTACAATGAAGATTCAGGGTGCTATCCGGAAAAACACCAAAGCATGTTCCGAAGTTATTGCTAGGACGGCTGCACTCGAGGAAAGGATTGTGGAGCTAGAGACAGGGCTACAGAAGACCGAGACTCAAACAACGGCCAATGACGATAGACTGACAGATATAATGTGGAAGTTGGAAGACTCCGAAAATAGGCTGCGAAGGAATAACCTCAGACTTTTAGGAATTGAAGAGAAAAAAGAGGGTCAAGATATTAGAGGTTTCGTGATAAAATTGTTTCAAGCTGCTTTTCCGGAGCTTTCTCATTGGTCATGGGACACTGAGACTCAAAGAGCCCATCGATTTCCCCTTACGCAAAAAAAGGATCCTGATCCAGGAGCAAAACCTAGGGCCATCCTAATTTTTTTTGGTAATTTTTTATTAAGGCAAGGTATTTTTGAAAAAGCACGTCCTGATACCAAAAGAACTGCTGAAGGTCATACTTTCTTTGTGCGTCCGGATTTTTGCCATGCAACAGTGGAACGGAGGTGGCGGCTCCGTTCATTGATCACCCCTTTCCAAAAGAAAGGGTGCGAGGTGTTCTTAATGAACCCCGCACGGCTTAAAGTTATTTTTCGTGGCAAAATCCGGGTTTTCACTTCTGAGATACAGGCCGAGGACTATTTAAAAGAAATACCTGTGGGCTAAATGACTCTAAGTCTATCAGTATATTTGTAGATTTAACATGCAGTGGTTTTTGATCTCTTGATTTGATTGATTTTCCCCTGGGTAGATCTACATGGGATTCAATTCTATTCTATTTGGGAATGTTCGCTCACTTTTGTATGTATATAGACAGGGAGTGACCAGGGCACACTCGGGAAGTGGGAGGCATCACACGGGTCTGAGGACCTATTTTGCCTGTGTTTGGAGGGGGGGGGGTCAGGGGGGGTGGGGGGGAGGGGGAGGGGGATCTGCGACGAGGGGCACAAATGGTAGGATTTGAAACGTTATCTTTTGATAAACTCTCCGTATTGAATATTATTATGAAGTGCTGGTTATACATGTTTTCTAGAATATCTTTTTTAAGAGATGGCTAATATTAGAATTGTATCCATAAATATATGTGGGCTTAATAATCCGATCAAACGGCGAAGAGTGAGGGAAGATCTGCGATTCTTGCAGGCAGATGTTCTCTGCCTGCAGGAAACGCATATGGAAGCTAGTCGTCATAAATTGCTGGAATTTGAGGGATTTCAATTAGTCTCTTGGACTAAACTTGAGGCTAAGACTAAAGGAGTTGCAATCCTAGTAAGACGAGGGAAGGTGAATATAACTCGATCTCTGGCAGATAGTTTGGGTCGCTGGGTAATTGTATATGGTGATTTTCAGGGCAAAAATATCACGCTCTGTGTTTTATATGGCCCAGTTTTGGACGACCCAGAATTGTATAAATGTATAAATGGCTCAGCCTGGAGCTGATAGGATGGCCATCCCCTCTTATAATTTGTGGAGACCTAAATATCAATATGGACTGTGGATTATTGAATCAACCAGAGAGCGCATACACTGGGAGAAAGCCTATAGTATACAAGGCTCTACGCTATCTGATAGAGATTCATGGGCTAATTGATGCTTGGGCGTTTTTTAATCGGGGTGATCCGGGTTTCACTTTTTTTTCAGCACCACATAAAATCTGTTCCAGGCTTGATTATTTTTTTATATCACCAGCTCTTAGTCAAGGCTCTAGTATCATTAGATATCCTCGAGTGATGTGGGATCATAATCCGCTCGTACTGGTGATGAATATACAGGCATGTAAGAGCAAAAGTGATGTCTGGACGTTTAATCGTGGCCTGCTTAGTGAAAAGGAATTCGTGGATACTATGTCCCCCTGGATTTTACAGTTTTTAGAGGAAAATAAGGGTAGCACAGGTATTCAGAATATTTGGGATACTCTTAAGGCTGCGATCAGGGGTGAAACTACAAGATATGGCTGGGATGCTCAAAAAAAAGAGAACACTAATTTACAGAGGCTGTATAAAGAATTGGAAAAAGCAGAAGTGAATCTGTCTCGCTCGATACAGACAGGTGGGGATAGCGATTTAGCCCTAACACGGATTGCTATAGCAAAATCTGCAATTACAGAACGTTCACAGGCGAAAGCTGCTAGCAAATTTATTGCTTGGAGATCTAAAATGTTTGAGAGTAGTGAGCGAGCAGGGCATTTGTTAGCCGCAAGAACTAAAGACAGAGAAGCAACTATACGTATCAAGACGATTCAGGATCCGGATTTGGGGCCTGTGTCTGAGGAGAAAACCATTGCTCTTGCATTTCAGAAGTTTTATCAAAAATTATATTATGATGATATTTGTGATAACAATGCCCTTCAGGTGGAAATTCAGGAATATCTAAAGGGGATCGGGGTGGATCCGCTAACCTCAGAAGAACGAGAATCACTAGACGCAGAAATTAGTATTGAGGAGCTTTGGCAGGCTATAGATTCTCTCCCGAGGGGCAATGCTGTTGGCCCAGACTTTCTGCCGGGAGAATTTTATAAGATATTTCGACCTCAGCTCACCCCGGTCATGTTAGAACTATTTCGTAGAGTTCAGGGTGGGGAGGCTCCTCCGGAGTCCTGGCGAGGTGCCCGAATTATAACTTTTTAAAAAAAGGATAAAGATCCATCAGAATTAGGATCATACCGCCCTATCACGCTCATCAATAGTCATATTAAAATTTATGCCAAGATATTTGCCAATAGAATTTCTGGGGTAATTAAGAAACTTGTTTCTGTCCAACAACATGGTTTTGTGCCCGGGCGAGAAACTATAGACCATATACGCCGTGTTATTTTGCTGTTTGATTTTACTAAGGTTTCAGGAGACCCTATGGCCCTAATTCTATTAGATGCAGAGAAGGCCTTTGATAGGGTCTCCTGGCCTTTTTTATGGGCCGTATTGAGATATTATGGCCTAGGAGAAGGAATCATAAGGGCTATCCAGAGCATGTATAAACAGCCGACGGCCCATATTTCAGTTATGGGGATCCAGACGGGTTCAATTAATATTTTAAGAGGTACACGCCAGGGTTGCCCCTGCTCCCCTTTATTATTTGCAATTTATATAGACCCACTTATTAAAAAAATTCTTTTGAATGATTTGATTTGTCCAGTGAGATCCAGGGGTGGTAACACGAAAATACTGGGGTATGCAGACGATCTAGCCATTCTGACAGACACTCCTCAGGCAGCACTGTCAGAGATCTCAAACTTAACTTCACAGTTTGGCAAGTTGTCTGGATACCATTTAAATAATTCCAAGACTCAAATTATATGCAATGATAAAACCATGTTGGTTGATCCTCGGGTTATTGGCAGGGCCAAATACCTAGGAATTGTAATAAGCTCTAATCCCGAGGAAATTGTCGAGATCAACCTTAAACCACTGTTAGGAAAGATAGAAAAAGATACTAGAAAGTTTAACAATCTTCAATTAACACTGATGGGTCGCTGCAATGTTGTTAAAATGATTTTTCTACCAAAAATATTGTATCTTTTTGGGGCGATCCCTGTTTTGCTTGAGCAAGTATGGTTTAGGAAGCTAGAGCATCTAATCTCATGGTTTGTTTGGGCAGGTAAAAGACCTAGACGAGCCCATAAATATATGACGTTACCCAGGGAGAGGGGGGGTTGGTCTTTACCAAACTTTCAGCTTTATTATTGGGCAATTACATTAAGACACATTGCTGTATTAATGGACTCTGTGGACTTAGAGGTCTCTGAGCTTTCTACGTATTGTTTAATTTATGGGGAAGAGGTCAAGGGGTTACTATTCAGGCATATCGATTTTGCGTATTTCAAACGTGTGAGGTTTAAAGTCTTACTGGCAGCCTTAAAGTCTGGACCCCTGTGCGGAAACTATTTAATATAGGAAGGATACATGTGTATACTCCGGTAATGGGTAATACCCTCCTGCCTGAAATATTTGCAGACGGGTATTTCAGAGAATGGACTATACATGGAGTTATAATGTTGGGGGATTTGGTCTCTGCTCAGGGGGTGCGGACATTTGAATACATAAAACATAAATTTTGTATTAGTAACCAGCATTTCTTTAAGTTCTTACAGATTCGCGACTTTCTCTCCCGGAAATATGTTAGTTGGACCCCTATCCCACTAGTTGAGGCTATCAGAGGGGGGCACTCTAATATCTCTATAATCTATAAAATGTTGAATGAAAGGCGGAGTGATGATCTACCTAAACACTTTAACCGATGGCAGATTGGTTTACAAGCTGGGCAGGGGGTTTGTGAAAATTCATTATGTTTTAGTTATACTGCCACTATATCTGCTAACCTCCAGGTACAATGTTTTAAAACATGGTTTAATTTGTATATAACTCCACGCCGTATACAACAATGGGGCGGGATCACGGGAGTTAATTGTCCTAGGTGTGGGGAGATAGCAGCTGACAGTATCCATATGTTCTCTTCTTGCCCTAGGTTAACTCCACTGATAATTAAAATAGAACAACGGTTGGAGCAATTGTTCGGTTATCAGATACAACTGTCTTCGCAAGCCATTATATTGGGGGTGGCAGATATAAGTATGACGTTGCCAGAACGGAAGCTATTTTATATAGCTATGGCTACATTTAGATTATGTCTAGCAACAGTGTGGTTAGATCCTTCTCCCTCCTCAGAACATGAGTGGTTTAATAAGTTTTTGAATGTTGGGAAGTGGGAGCTGTTGGTTTTCAAGAGGAGAGGTATACGGGCTCGAAGAGAGGGCGAATCAGTTTGGGAACCGGTAATTAATTGGCTGGATAATTTAAACTAGTAAAAAAAAAAAAATCTTCATTGTATATAATGAAACATAATGGGATTCACCTGTTTCATAATATGAGTTTATCATATTTTCTTTTCTTTTCTTTATTCTCTCCCCTTGTAGCGATCCCTGGGTGGGTGGGTTAGGGTGGGGTTCTGGGGTATAATACAAAAATGGGTAGCAATGACACAGATGTAATGCACTATGTATTGTATATTTTCTGTTTTATCTTCTGTTTATATGCCGAAATGTGATGTCTTGCTACTCTTTAATAAACATTAAAAAAAAAAAAAAAATTCGCAGAGAAAGTAGAACCTTTGAGGAAAATTTTGAGAAAAGGGAAAGGTTTTGTTTGGGGGACTGAACAAAGCAATGCATTCAAGTTAATCAAACAAAATATTTTGGATGCAAATATACTTTCTAGTTTTATGCAGTCATTGCACACCATTCTCACTGTGGATGCGAGTTCTGTTGGAATCGGAGCGGTTCTAACACAAAAAGGTTCAGGAAAACAAAACACTGTTGCGTTTGCATCGCGTTCTTTGACGAGACTGAGAGAAATTACTCGGTCATAGAGCGAGAGGCATTAGCAGCTGCATGGGCAACAGGGCTCGACAAATCCGAAAAATTGTACTAGTCCTGCTGGTCTAGTACCATGGAAAATCCCCTCGACCTGACTGCAACCCACTTGACCTCCGTCTCTGAAAACGGAGCAAAAGTGACAAGATAACAAGATTTAAAGGCATTTTTATTGCTCATTCCCTTCATGAGCAATAAAAATGCCTTTAAATCATGTTATCTTGTCACTTTTGCTCTGTTTTTAAAGACAGAGGACAAAAGTTAGTTTGACTTCCTACTCGCCAGAAAGGGCGAGTAGGACCTAAAAATAGCTCGTCCTCATTCATTCTCCCTCGCAAATGCGAGCGGGCGAGTGGATTTGTCGAGCCCTGGGCAACACGCTACTTCAGGGTGCATTCATGGGGAATTTCATTTACACTAAGAACTGACCACAAGCCTCTATTAAAAGTTTTGGCTCCGCGAGGAATTAGAAATTGCTCTGGAAGGTTAGCAAGGCTTGCAGTTAGTGTGCAAGAGTTCATATGCAATGTGGAATATTTACCAGGATGGTGCAACAACGTTGCAGACTGTTTATCAAGATTGCCAGAGACAAAGGTAAAGCCAAAGGAAATGGTGACTGAAAGTGTTGTCTCATACTTAGATGATTTGGAGAGTGATTTACCTAGACCTATATCTAAGCAGGAATAGATGGAAGAAATGGGAAAAGATCTTGTCATGGAAAGTTTAATTAAGATGTGTAGGGAAGGTGTGTCCAGACAAAGTACTGTCTCGCCTAGTCTTAGGCCTTACGTACAATTACAGGATGAGATTTCATTGCAGGGCGAGTTCATTTTAGTAAGGGGTGAAAAGTATATACCACCTACATCTCTTAGACCCCGTATTATTGCTTTGGCGCATGTGGGCCATTTGGGCCAAACTCTCACGGGTAAACGCATTAAAGCTAACTTTTGGTGGCCGGGAATAGACGCACAGTTCAAGACTTGGGTAGAGCAATGTCAACCCTGTAAAGAATCTGAGAAGAGGTTACAAGTTCGTACAAGTCAAAATCCTATGGGACAGATTGTATCGGAGGAAGGTGTATGGCAGAAAATTTGCATCGACTTCATAGGTCCATTTTATGACTTGATGGATACTGAGAAATTTGCTTTGGTGTTAGTGGATTCAGTCTCTAGATGGGTGGAGGTTGCTTTCATGAAGGGCATCACTGCAGAATCCACTGTTAAGGTTCTGGGTGAAATCTTTAGGCGTGAAGGAATCCCTTCTACGATTTTAACGGATAATGGCACACAGCTCACTTCTGGGGTGATGGAAGATTATTTTACATTTTTGGGTTTAAAGCATTTACGTACATCACTTTACAACCGACAAGGTAACGGACTGTGCGAGAGGGTGAATAGGCTGGTTAAGGGTACCATGCAACTTGCATTAGCCTCAAATCGTTCAGTGCAGAAAGAGATAAAAGAAATGCTATGGGCATACCGAACAACAATACATAACAAAATGACTAAGACACCTTTTGAACTCATGAGAGGGAGATCAGCGGGTACAAAGCTGATTCCCACTTGGCTACACGGAAAAGTGGTAGGGGTGGATCGCATTGTGTCAAGTAAACACAGTAGTTCTACTAACATGGCGGAAGGTGACTTGGTTAAAGTGAAACCTGGCGGAAATCAGAGAATGTTTAACAAATTTCGAGGGCCTTACCAAGTGAAATCGGTTGTTGGTAACTACATAAAGTTACAGAATGGACAAACTTGGAATCTCTGCAGGGTAGCACTTTACCAAAAGAAAGACAAACCAATATTTCCAGTATCGGCCACTAAGAAAGTTGTTGGGGAAAAGTTATCCAGACAACTGCGTAAAAGTGTTTCACCTGCTTATTTAAAAGATTTTGTTTAATGTTTGTTATTTAAGGAAAGGAGTGGGGTTACATTACATTATTCAACAAAATCTTGAAACTTTGTACTCTATGATGTTCAAGTTAGAGTGGTAACCTTTGTACATCTTTTGTCTTTTATGGGGTGTGTGAGAATATTCTTTCGTCTTATGTTTAGATTAATTTTATGTTTATTCATATTGTTTATTGTTAAAGGAAAAGAGATGTGTTATATTTACATTGTGCTCTTATCTATATTACCCTGTGTCTCGCGCTGAGCTCGTGACCTGTTTGTGCTGTCACGGGTTGAGCGTTCGGACTAACGGCGGTTAGATGCCCGTTTGGTCCCGGTCTTGCTGGTTGGGTTTTCTCTACGTTAATACTTAATAAAACAAAAGCCCAAGTGACCTTTGTGTACAGCTTGTCGTTTACAACACTATAAATATACCCTGTACCCCAAACCTATCCCTAAACCCTAAAAATACCCCTGTACCCCAAAACCCAATCCTAGCTCTGAACCCTATAAATACCCCTGTACCTCAAAACCCAAACCTACCCCTGAACCCTAAAAATACCCCTGTACCCCAAAACCCAAACCTAGCCCTGAACCCTAAAAATAACCCTGTACCCCAAAACCCAAACCTGGCCCTGAACCCTAAAAATACCCCTGTACCCTAAAACCCAAACCTAGCCCTTAGCCCTTAAAATACCCCTGTACCCCAAAACCCAAACCTATCCCTGAACCCTAAAAATACCCCTATACCCCAAAGCCCAAACCTAGGCCTGAACCCTAAAAATACCCCTCTACCCCAAAACCCATACCTATCCCTAAACCCTAAAACTACCCCTGTACCCCATAACCCAAAACTATATCTGAACCCTTTAAATACCCAAACATCCCAAACATATACCTCAGTACCCCAAAACATATACCCCTATACCACAGTTCTTCAAACTGTGGGGTGCGCCCCCCTGGGGGGGCTGGATGGGTTCCCAGGGGGGCGCAAAGGCATCTGACAGCACATGTAAATGAAGACGCCTGGAAGTGCAGCGATGTTTATTTGCTGCATTTCTGTCTTCATTTACTCTGAAGGCCTCAGAGGGCCCTGGGGCCAGAGGTCAGTGGGTGTGCTGCTAGGGGCTCGGCTGGGCAGTGTCTGGAGTCTTATTAAGACGGCAGCACAGCCACGTTTTTCACAGGTCTTTAAAGACCATTTGCATACATTTGGAAATTGATTACCTAAGCTTATTTTTTTAATCTTCTTTTTCCAGTACCCCCTGGGCCCCTGCTCTCTATCCTATTCCTTACATTTGCATTTTAAACTTACTGCTGTAGTGTGAAGATGCATTTCATGAAAAGGAATACAAAAAAAGGGTTGCCAATAGAAAAAATGCCAGCCATGTATGTTTAAAGAGCCTGCAAAGACCTTGCTTTGACACTAAATAGGGTCTTAAATAAAAAAGTATGTATTCATTTGTAATGTGACTTTTTGTCTGTTCCTTTTATTTTCAGTCATGAATCATTCAGGCAGCCCTAGAACACATTTAAAAGTACTTTATATTTGCTTTTCGAAGTACGCACAGATAAGTGCTGAAAATAGGGCTTTAGGTGACTGTTTATTTTTGTGCCGTCTGCAACATCAAAATAATGAGCTGGCAACCCTGATCATAAGACTGGAAGTTTGTTGCAGGATCAGCACATTATTTATTTCCTTCAACCCCGATTCCCTGATTAATTCCATAATAGCAATAGTTTAACTTATGTCTGAAACCCTGCGCCCCGCCAATAACATGCTGATTAACTTCAAGTGTCTGGGAATTCACCCTGCATTCTGACAACTCACTCCTCATTCTCACCCTTGACTTTCACGCTCACCCTGAACTTACAGCTCACAGTTATGGTTTTCCCGCATTTGCCACATAATCTATTGTCTGCTGCATAATTTGCAGCAACACGTTACCTCACAGTGGAAGGCCCTTTCTAAAGGTTGACTGGTCACCTTTCTGTTGCTTATTGCTATATGTGGGTGTTAATGTAGTACTTATGAGGGGCAATAAAGGCCAGGACAATGTTAACAAGTGTAAAAATAGCAAAATAGTGCAGTAATGCTATCAAAAAATATGCAGAATAATTCGCCTTTCCTTGCTGCAGAATTTAGTCAACCATGCTGCATAATTTGGCCTTCTCCTGCCGCATAATTCCAATGGCCCTGTTTATAGTGCTAAGAAGTCCCAGCCTGTGGCAGAAAGCACCGTGAATATGTAAGTCATTATTTGCGATTGCAAGATTAAGAAATCGCAAAACAAATGCGATTTTTTACATACATCCCGTTTTGAGATTTCTAAATAGCGATTCCTTAAAAATCGCTATTTAGAATTCGCAAAACGGAACTTTGATACATATGGCCCTAAGCAACTACAAGATTTCCACTGCTCCAAAACACTTTGTCCGTTTGAGCTAGAATCAAGTTTTTTTCATTGAAATTTGACGAATATGTAGCAAATGTAGTAAACTGATAACTATGTGGAAAGCGCTGCTGCTGCATAAACTCATAATTCCAGTGGCCCTGTCTTTAAGTGACTCAATCAATTAATGGCTGGTAAGAAGGCCGGTTTCTTTTGTAACTTTCTGCACTACCACCACCCACTTCAATTTCAGGCACAGGCATGCCAAAGTCAGTATTAACCATTCAGGGGAAGTTTTTTGTGTGAAAGCTGAGTCCATGGGGTAGCTGGTAGAAGGCCAGTAGGGTTGCATTCAGATACAGAGCCCTAATCCTCTCGATCCTTGGGGCCTCACAGAAATGGTCTAGGAGACAGAGGAAAGGATCGAGATTCATAGATATTGTCAAAGAGAAGGCCCAGAATAGTGAGCACACTATGCAAATGTTTACAAAAGGCCAGAGACCGCTTCTTTAGAGAGATACCCCAAAGAAGGGGACAATTAAGTTTTCTTTTTTTAAAGGGACATTAGTGAAGCTGGTACTGCTACCAAGTCTGTAAGTGGCCACTGCTGGTTATCATAAAGGAGTAGATGCAGATGCAGATTGATTGATTGATTGATTGATTGACTTGGGCCCAGGGATTTGGGGGACCCACTGCATCACAATTATGACTGTCTCCCTTTAAAAAAAGGGGCATTCGAGCGTATTGTCCTTTCAAGCATAGGACAGAGGTGATAAACCATCATGGTGGGGAAGAGGTAAAAGAGGCAGAGGAGGTAGCCTGCTACTCAGGACTGCAGTTATAATTAGTGCAGCAAGTATAGTTGCATTGGGGTCAAAGTGTGTGAGGGGCTCACAACGCCCAAATTATGGGGAACAGTTTGTTTGGGATATCTGTTTTTGTTTGATGCATTTGCTGCTTTATAAGTTTCATATTTGGTGTGGTTCATAAGCTATAGAAAACGTATTCCTGAAATCATCTCATAAGCCCTGCTCCCTGCACGCAGCCATGTCCATCCCGTTCCCAAAATCCTTGCCATAAAGTTTTGGAGGGGGGCCCGATCTCAAAAGATTTTGCTTAGGGGGGCTCAGAGTAAAAAAGTTTGAAGACCTCTGCCCTATACCCATACTTACCTTATCCAAACATTAAAAAAAAAACATGCTTTTACCATTCATGCATTTACAACGAATTTCGTTGTAAATGTATGCGTGGTAAAAGCATATAAAATGTAATGCCATGCATTATAATGGCTTTGCGGAGTCATGGTACTTTCGTAATGAAAGTATGCGGAGTGATGGTATGCGGAAAGAAAGTTGCGGAATAATGGGTGTTTACCCTCCTCCGGTAAGTACATTGGTGGCACGGCGGCCCACATCTCCAGCAACATACTCATATTTTTTCACCACCCATTTGAAAAATGCACAGGTCTCTCTCATTGATGGCCAGCACCGACATACACTTTTAGACACACCTCCCACCACAAGTTCTAGAATTGCGAACTTTAGAGCTGGGGCGCTACGTTCGAATCTCGGCATCAGCTCAACATCCTGTGATTCTAGGCAAATCGCTTTGTCTCCCGTGCCTACCACAAATGAATGTGTTCTTCTGTAATGTAAATTGTGCTCATGCCATGTTGTCGAGTTTGCGCTATATAATATTGCAAGAAAAAATAAAGTAGGGAAACTCGAGTTCACACACTACTGAACGCGCACTCTTAAGTGCATCAGCAGTGCACTGTGAATCGGAGCGTTTCACAGGCCTGTCACATATAAGAAATGCTATCAAAACGAAATCCTACAAAACAATATACTACTGGCGGCAGCAATTCATACCCGGACAGCGTCGGGACGGGCTGCTAGTAAGTAAAATGAAATGTTGCCACATATGAAAGAGAAGTTAATTTCACCATTTAGAGGCTGAGTAGGATAATTTATTTCCACCCCAGTGTACTTTTCCTATTCTCTGCACTTGTACATTTTTGTCTGTATTTGACTGTAAAGTTCTCGTGGGAGAGAACCATTTGAAAATGTCTTGAAAGCATGGACCGTGTAGGTACAATCCTTTGTGGACCCAGCAAAGTGCTTTACATTGAATGCGTGTCCTAACATGGAGCCAGTTCAGCTCTTTCACTGATTTGGACACTAAACAGAATTTGGGAAGATTTATTAAAACTCTAGCAGCCACATTCTGAAGAGTCTGAATTTTATTCAAGACTCAAGATTAGGCCCCTACCAATAAGGCATTGCAGTAATCAATAAATTATACCGTTTGTTCCAAACAAGACCTACCCTTTTCAAGCATACTTAAATACAAAATAATGTGGTACAGAGTTACATCCAAGTGATTGCTCAAGGACCCCTTATCCCATCCAGGTTTACCAGTTTAAAAGCAATCGGAAATGGGGCCAATTTAACTCTGTAATCCTCAAAAGAGTAGAACCTATGCCAGTGTTTCCCTGCCTGTAGGCCCCTACCCACCTGATTTTTGGTGAGTCACGTAAATGAGATCAATAAATAAAGATACCTTTAAGTTCTGTGTTTAACTTGTCACATTTGCCAGATTCAAAGAAAGAGGTCAAATGTCATGGTGCTTTATTCGTTTTGCATGGGGGCTGGTCACTGTGTTTCTCTGACTGCAAAGTTTGAGGAGTTTTTAAAGTGAATTATGTTACGATGTAGGGATGTTGTTTTTTGGCAACACGCAAAAAAATGTGAATACCTCTAAATGAGCGGTACGTATGCAGCATTGAGGAAAGCAAAAATTAAGCACCTACATTTTTTTAAAGTTCTGCAAACAGGGATTTTAATAGGATCAAAACATATCAGGACACTAATTTGGTTTTACACAAATTATAGATATTAATAGAAACTGGATTTCCATATACCATGTATCTGCTATAAAGGTTTATCATTAAAACTGTATGTCTGTGTCTATGGGTCTAGGTCGTTATGCCATCTGGAGGGAGAGAAACTATAATGTACCTTGCTATACCTGTAATATATGCCAAAATCCACATGGTATGATGGTGTCGACATGCTGTACAGTTTACCTTGATTTTTCTAATTTCTTTGTAAAATCAATAACATTGATTATCGAAAAAAAAACTGTATGTCGGTGCACATTTAGTGCCATTTTAATGGAAAAGTGCTTGCTGTAATTGACAATGCGCTACCAGACGATGCTTTAGTTACATAAAAAAAATATCCGGCCTCATGTCCATTAAAGGTAGATAGGTTGCAAAAGTTTGTTATTTTAAAAAGTAGGTTGTGGTTCTAAAAAGCTTAAGAACCAATTAATTCTGCTGTATGAAAGAGACGCTTTGATCTACTCCATAGTGTAAGGAGCAATTTACCGATAATTGATCATTTGAACCCATTTGGGCTCTAAATTCTTCCTGAAAGAGGACACCCATCTTCCCTTCTATTAATGACTACTGTTTGTTGCACAGAACATTAGATCACATAAAGCAGCAATGAAATATTTGATGACACTAGGAAAACCTTTTTTATGTTATAACTTTGAAATCAATCGGTGTGAGGAAAAGTATCATGCAATATTGCAACAAATTAATTTCTATAATCATTATTGTATGCATTGTATCCAAACGTTTTTAACTGTTTTAAAGTGTTATTTTGTTTGTACTTTTATGTCTGTTTTTGATAGCTGAATACAGTTTTATGAAGCAAAACAACTATTAATCATTTTTGAATGTCTTAGGAAAATTTTTACTGTGATGTGCAATTTGCATGCGTCTTAGTGATAATAGAGCCTAGTAGCACCTTCATTTCCCCCCCATGAAAAACACTTTTCCTCATAATGGTGAATTATCTTTAAGCCACACATTTCTAGCAACACTAAACGATCACCTAATAGCTAATTGTCCAATAGGTACAAAGGTAAATTCCTTACAAAGAGCCCCCAAAAAGGCATATTGAGAAAGACCAAGATCTCCTCATAACCGTAGTATCTTCAATTCGTCATACTGACCAAATATCATTGCTATAAAAGAGTTATCATACTCGTTTCTTGGCGTAGGCTTCGAGCTTCTTAGGACATAAGCGTAGCCAACCATATTCTTAATTAAACTTACTTAAGCTTTCTTAGTTAATATCATTTCTGCTCACTTGATACTAAATGGGAACTCAAGGGTAACCAAGGAATAGTTAAGCAACCTAAATATTTCTACATGCTTACTTTCTCCAAATAAGTCCAGAAGTGACCAAAGAATATATGGGCCTTAAAAACATTTGTACTTGTTTTTCTACTGTAGATTTTAAATCCCCTTTTCTGGGTACATTTTTCAAAGTTATATAGCTGGGCATATAAAGCATACAAGGAAAATCACAGAAAGATAGTATTGTCAGAACATTCACAGCAGAATAATGTGTGTCTATTGTCTTGGGCTGGTCTATAGAATTTGTAACTAAGAAAGCATCAACACACCAGTAAGCACATACAATTTAGAGGGATCAAAGATAGCCTTTTTTACCTCTTTCTAACTATGGTGTTCTACCTAGACTTTCCCTCTTCAAGGTCCTTTACACCTGTGTTTTAGTATTCAACAAGGCAATAGAATGCAACAATTTGGAAGCATACCTAATTTGTGTAAGGTTTCCGCCAATGCGGTCAAAAGCATTGTATTAGAGGCATTGCTTATATCGGGGTTCTCCAATCTCAGACCTGGAGGGCCAGCTCTCTGCTAGATGTTTAAGATAACTACATTTATCTAAATGTGAATATGCTAAAAGTCTGGCATGGATCCCGCCCTCCACGGCTGGCATTGAAGAACCCTGGTTTAGATCCATGAGACAAGTATGGTACTTAACCTTTATAAGTATTACAAATGGTAATGAATTAATTATATATATTTAAATAATTATGTATTAGAAGCCTTAGCTTAAAATCCCATTTCATAAGAGCAATGTGATTTGAAACAGTTATCCAATTCCCCATCTCATTTAGCGTCTCCTTTGCAAATAGTATACAGGTGTTGGTACTTGTAAAGGAGATTATTGATAGAAATTTAGGTATTTTCCTCAACCTTCTAGCATAAAGGAATATGTAAACAGTTGAGCAAAATGTATTCATTTTCATACCGATTGCAAATACTCTTGCTAAAACAGACCACCACCAAGCTGTAGTGGCCTGTAAAATTAAAATTGGCCGGCCATTTGATCTTGGAGGACCCATTGATATGAAAGATTTTAGCACATTTCAAATTTCTTTTTGAAACCATAATCCCACTATTAGATAAATAGACAACTCCAGATTTCTTTTTTTAGCAAAATACTTCGTTTTTTTTAATGTCATTTTTCAATATGTTCCCAGTATGTCACTAGTCAACTAAGCGATTGTTAAAAAAAAAAACATTTCACCATGGTGACATTTATTATAAAATCAGTTCCATTTGATGTATCCTTTATAATGCCATTGGAACCCACTCCCCTAATTTCTGCAGCACTAACTAAAAAGCTGCATATTTCTCAAATACATAAAGGAACTCCGAGCAAACCTAACAACACATTTATTTTTTCAAGGTACATGGTCTCTAATTTCGTTTCAAGGAGCCTACCTCTTTTAAGATAGTTATTACTAAAGAAAGATTATAACTTCTCTTGCCTCAACAACTCAATATTAGTAAAAAAAATAATTATTAAAGTAATTGATTGAATGCAGAAAGTTCTAGCTACTGGTGAAACTTCAACTTCCTACAGTACACGATCACAAATTCAACCAGATAAACTGAGAATTTGTGCCCAACATGGATTTCATACATTGGAAAAACCCTATTGTGACGATGCAGAAAATAAATTATCCTCTGTAATTGAAATGGATCATATTGCTCAGCAATCCAAATATCCTCTTTCACATAAAATGAAATGCACAGTGAAAATAGCCTCAAAGGAGCTCTTTTCAAATAGATCAAACATCACCTGAAAACAAGTCTTATTTATATTAGTTAATCTGTCTCCCCACTTATCCGTAAGACTTACTTACTTAATGAAGTTACTATTTTGGAATATGACAGGATTAAGATCTAAGTCTTGGGATCCTTGCTGGCGTGTATTTATTGAGCAATTCTACATATGGAAGAAACACACAAATGTTTTTAGAAGGACCCTCACTCACCAACCTGGTTGGTGACATGTTTCATCATTGGGTCCCCACCGTATCAGCCGAATAGCGTTCCGGTGTGCTACGATGCCCGCAATTGCAGCGGAGCGGGTTGTGATTTCGTGCAAGTGAAGTAGTGCAGATTAAAAAGTAACCAAATGTTCCCTGAAAAATACTTTATTTTAGGTGATTTGGGTACTAATAAAAACAAATGACAGATCAGTACCAACTGAACAATGGAGCTGGGAGATCCGATGGAATGTTAAAAATTGGTCGGCATGAATATGTTTCTGCTTGTATTAGCACGTTCCGCTAAGCATTCATCAGGACCTTGAAAATAGTGAGACCATGGCGGTATATGCACGCTAAGGCGTACCCTAACCTCTGGTCGTATGTGAAAAACTCAGTTTTACCATGAACAATGGTCTTTAGGTAGTTCTTAGACCGTGGTAACCTGTAAAAGAAAATGTGGGGACAAGTTGCTCCTCATAATTCTGTCATGTCATCAGCTTTCTCACAAAAGCGGTTTACAGGCATATCAACATTGAGTGTTTCCTTTAATAAAAAAAGGAAAGGAAAGAAAAATGCACGTCCCATCCGGGGCCACTGCTCTATTCAAAACCGTGGGTATCTGGGCAGCTCATTCCTGCCCATTTTAAAAAAAGGCTAACCACCACTGCTTTTTAGGTAGTTACCACTGCCCCCTTCCCTTATGATGAGGAAAAAAGAAGAAATACACCCGGCAAGTTACTGCCTCGTATTGTCAAACGCGGCTCAAATATTTATATCTGTAGCCCTTTAAAAAGAAAGAAACAACCCAGGCGCCACACGTAGTTAAGGCAGATGGTCGCCCTGTGTTTATAGCAGAGCAATGTACTAATAAAAACGTCGGCTGTGGAGAAAAAAGGCTTACTTGAGTCAAATGCACAAATTACTTCATGGAACACAGACCGGGGGCCTGATTGGAAGTTCTGTGAAACAAACAGTTACAAGTTTATCATCTACAAGGTGTCGAGAGAGAGGGGCCCCTCTCCCCCACAATAAACGGACAGCACTTACTTCCAAGATTTCGGGATCCCACCAGGTGCCTAGCCGTGCATGTCTGGCTCCGAATATTGTCGTTCTGCCGGCAGAACCTGGAAGAAAAGGACATCGGTCCGAGTCACGTGTGACTGCGTTGTTGGGAACGTCACTACGTAGCGTCAACTTTTCATTTCAAAAACTAGAATGCTGACCTTAATATTCATGATGTTTCCATTTCCAGACTAATAAAGCATTTTCGAAAAACTTTATTAAGTATACCTCAAGAGTGCAAACAATAGTCATTATGTCGGTTGGTTGCTGGACCATCAATTCAGCCCCGAAGTCAATAAAAAGTGTAGGCGAGAATAGCCACAGCAATACGCGACATTATCTCGCTGGCCAACATTCGAAAGGGAAAGGGAACAAAGTTCCACAAACGCAAAAGCAAACTCGGCAAGGGAGTCTATCCGCACTGGCTGGCAGGACAGAGTGCGATGTCTTGTGGTTCATGTCTTTTGCCAATTTGTGCTGTGTGTGTTTTAAACCCCTACCTGCTGTTCCGCTGTGTGCGTGAGCGTCTTACCGGTCCCCCTGGGCCCCGGTCCACCGCGGCTTGCCAGTGCCGATTGTAGTGGAGGGCCAGGTCGGGCGCCATTTTGGTAGTCCCGGTTCCCGGCTGGACTCGAGTTAGCGGTCCAGCTCGGGGAGGGGCTTGGGCTTTAAATAGTATAGGGGCTGGTGTGACTGCGCGTTTGCTCAGGGTGGTGGCAGCACCTTGCTAGAGCGCTCGGATCGGTGTGGCAGACTGCGAGGGAATTCTCTTCTGTCACTCGCCTCACGCTGGACTTTTCTCCTGATTTTTTAATTAATTTTAAAAACACCTCCAATTGATTGACAATTTGTGCTGTGTGTGTTTTAAACCCCTACCTGCTGTTCCGCTGTGTGCGTGAGCGTTTTACCGGTCCCCCTGGGCCCCGGTCCACCGCGGCTTGCCAGTGCCGATTGTAGTGGAGGGCCAGGTCGGGCTCCATTTTGGTAGTCCCGGTTCCCGGCTGGACTCGAGTTAGCGGTCCAGCTCGGGGAGGGGCTTGGGCTTTAAATAGTATAGGGGCTGGTGTGACTGCGCGTTTGCTCAGGGTGGTGGCAGCACCTTGCTAGAGCGCTCGGATCGGTGTGGCAGACTGCGAGGGAATTCTCTTCTGTCACTCGCCTCACGCTGGACTTTTCTCCTGATTTTTTAATTAATTTTAAAAACACCTCCAATTGATTGACAATTTGTGCTGTGTGTGTTTTAAACCCCTACCTGCTGTTCCGCTGTGTGCGTGAGCGTTTTACCGGTCCCCCTGGGCCCCGGTCCACCGCGGCTTGCCAGTGCCGATTGTAGTGGAGGGCCAGGTCGGGCGCCATTTTGGTAGTCCCGGTTCCCGGCTGGACTCGAGTTAGCGGTCCAGCTCGGGGAGGGGCTTGGGCTTTAAATAGCGATGTGTCCTCGAGCGCGCAGCGGTCGCGCGCAGCGGGCACGCCGACTGCGCGCCGAAGGAGCGCCAAAGGAGGGCCCGTCTGTGCCCGTCCGTGCCCCGGACGGGCCCAGGGCCAGTCACCCTGCCCGGCCTCCTTTGGTGCTGACTAGCTCAGCGACGCTGCAATATTCGCGCGCTGATCTCCTGCGACTTGCCCCTCATAGCAAGGGCTCGCCGTGCACGCGCGCAAACCTAGCTAATGCTCTGGGAAGATGTACTACGTGTGCATTTCAGCCCCAACCCTTTCCCTCTCCACGTTCAGCCAGCAACGCCACCACTACCAACATCAGGGCGGGACTGATCAATGCCAGATCGGCAGTGAAGCATGCGGCTGATATCTTTGAACTACTTTCAGATGGCCAACTGGAGCTGCTGTTCCTCACGGAGACTTGGCTGACTTGTACCTCCGCCCCTAGCGTTGAACTCGCGATCCCCAGGGGGTTCAAGATAGCTAGAGTGGACCGCCCCCTGGGTAGAGGGGGCGGACTAGCAGTGGTGTTCAAGGAGGGATGGAGCTTTGAAACTGAGCCTCTCACTGAGAATCTAGGGGGTGAGGTTCTCCATTTCTCCATCAAAACCTCTCCCCATTTTACCTTAGGTGGATCTTTGATCTACAGGCCACCAGGCTCAGCCACCCAATTCCTCAATTCTTTAGAAGAATACTTAGTTCCACGGGCATTAGGTTTTCCTAAGTTTCTTTTGGTCGGGGACCTATATGTTCACATGGATACCCCTGATTCCTCCGAAGCTCGTGGGCTCGGGGAAATTCTGGAGCTTGCCCAGCTAGTACAATGGGTGTCGGGGCCTACGCATGTGGGTGGCCATTTACTTGACCTGGTATGTACGAACTTCCCCATCCAGCCAGTGTCGGTGGAAAAAACATCCTGGTCTGATCATGACCTGGTCAGGTTTAGTTGGGAGTTGGCAGAGTCCAGCCCCCCGCCCCCCACATGTCATCGTCAAAAAATTAATCTACCTGCGTTCAGACTTGCCCTGTCTAACACTCGCCCACATCTCAAGGGATGTTTGGACGATGTAGTGGGGGAGTTCAATGAATGGATAGGGCAGGCGGCGACTGCATCTACTAAACAAACAGTGCTGACCAGAGCCAGACGCGCGCCCTCCCAACCCTGGTTCTCCCCAGAATTAAGAGAGCTGAAGCAGGGCTGTAAGAAACTAGAACGCTCATGGAGGAGAGAGTATAGCCCCGAGGCTAAATCCGCCCTTCGACTTGCTCAAAAAAACTATTATGGAGCCATTAGGGACGCAAAAGGTCTCTATTATGCCGGGCGCATTAACAAGGCCAACAACAACAGCAGAGAGATCTTTGCGATCGTCAAAAGCTTTGTGTCCCCTGTGGCGGAAGCCATGCCCCTCCCGTCCTCTGCACAATGGTGTGAGGAGTTGTCTACTTTTTTTATAACTAAAATAGCGAAGATCCAGCAAGGCCTTTTAGAGGCACTTCCCGCTGATCGCTCTGTAGCTGGTCCCTGCTCACCCTCTCCCGCACTCCCTGGGCACCAACTTACCACCTTCGCACAGGTTATGGAAGATGATGTTCTCCATCTTCTCCAGTCCCTTAAATCGGGCTCCCCTGTCGACCCATGCCCTGCCCGAGTGCTCTCGGAGGTGGCGGAGACTGTTTGCAGTGAGATTACGCAATTGGTGAATCTTTCCCTGGCCGCTGGCGTGGTTCCCCAGGTTTGGAAACACGCTAAACTCCTTCCACTCCTGAAAAAACCAGGACTAGATGTGTCGGTCCCGGGAAACTATCGACCCATCTCCCTCCTGCCTGCTCTCACAAAAATCTGTGAGAAGGCTGCTCTTCTACAAGTGGAGAGCTTTGTTGAAACATCTAATGCCCTCCACCCGGCCCAATCGGGCTTCAGGGCTGCTTATAGCACCGAGACGGCCCTGGTGGAGATGTCTGAAGCCATCCGGGAGTGTCTTGATGGAGGTGGCAGAGCGGTCCTAATTTTATTGGACCTCTCTGCCGCTTTCGATACTGTCCCCTATGATCTCCTTCTTGGCCGGCTGTCGGACATTGGTATTGGGGGAGTGGTGCTCGATTGGCTTTCTTCTTTTCTATCAGATAGGACCCAGCAGGTTTGGATGCCTCCGTATGCTTCGGAGCAAAGACCTTTGCTTACAGGGGTCCCGCAGGGGTCCACACTTAGCCCCCTTCTGTTCAATGTATACATTACACCTTTGGTATACTTAGCTGAACAGTTCGGGGCTAAAATTTTAGGGTATGCTGATGACACCCAACTGTTGTTTACCTGGCCAGATGACAACCTGGACACATCTACAGTTCATCTGTGTCTGTCCTCAGTATTTCGCTGGTTAACACAGGCCCAGCTGAAGTGCAATGAGGACAAGTCCGAGGTGCTCTTTTACAGCTCCTTCCCCCCCTCATTCAAGAGCACACTCTGGCCCCCAAACATTCCTGGTCCAACAGAGATGGGGAGACCTGCAAAAAATCTGGGCATTTGGTTTACGGAGGATCTCAGATTTGAGTATCACATCAAAAAACTCACCGGCACTTGTTTTGCCACTCTGAAAATGCTCCGCAAATTTTTCCCCCTGCTCCCCAGGGAGGCCAGAGAGTCGGTTGCCAGAGCACTCATACTGGCTCGCCTTGATTATGCGAATGCACTGTTTAGTGGCATTCCGGCATACCTGGTCAATCGCCTCCAAATTGTTCAGAATGCGGTTGTACGCCTATTATTTAACATCCCCAGGTGGAAGAGCGTTCGCACGGAGCTGCGCTCGCTTCACTGGCTTCCAGTAACACAACGCATTCGGTTTAAAGCCTTGGTGCTGGCGTTTCGCGCAATTCATGACCAAGGCCCCTCATATCTGAAGAGAAGATTCACTAAGTACATCCCGGCACGCACCCTGAGATCTGCCTCGTTGTTCAAACTGTCTCTTCCCCGCTTCAAACGCGCCAGACTGGGTGGTATGTCGCTGTCGGTGGTGGTGGCTCGGGCCTGGAATGCCCTCCCTTTCCATCTTCGCTCCATGCCGACAGTCACTGTTTTTAAAAAACATCTGAAAACCCACCTATTCACGAGTGCAGGTTAGGAGGATTCTCTTCTGTCTTGTTTTCTGCCGCTTTGATCCCTTCCCCGCGCCAGGATACTCACAAGTAACAGAGCGCGCTACAAAACGGTTTATAACATAACATAACATGTCTTTATTGATTGCGCAACCCATCCTTCAAACTATATCCAGGGCCAGGTTTTACCACAGGGTACAAGTAAAGTCAGACTTGCCCATAACCCCATGATGTAATATGAGACCTTTTTCAGATATATGGGGTTCAGTTGGTGGTCCTTGTGTATAGATCAGGACATTGGGATGTATTGGCAGAGACAGACCCAGACAGAGAGAGACCCGCTTGCGTGGTAAGAATTCATTTGAGGACAGTACCCCAAGGTATGTTATCATTAAGCCCCTGACGGTAGGTAGACAGACGGTAGATCCATCTTTGCTCCCTTTCGAATAAGGCTTGCTGCGAATGGGAACCCGGTTGTAGCTGCTCAATTATCGTCAATACGAGGCAGTAACTTGACAGGTGTATTTCTTCTTTTTGCCTCATCATAAGGGAAGGGGGCAGTGGTAACTACCTAAAAAGCAGTGGTGGGTAGCCTTTTTTTAAAATGGGCAGGAATGAGCTGACCAGATACCCACTGTTTTGAATAGAGCAGTGACCCCGGATGGAACGTGCATTTTTCTTTCCTTTCCTTTTTTTATTAAAAGAAACACTCGATGTTGATATTCCTGTAAACCGCTTTTGTGAGAAAGCTGATGACATGACAGAATTATGAGGAGCAACTTGTCCCCATGTTTTCTTTTACAGGTTACCACCGGGCTAAGAACTACCTAAAGAGCATTGTTCATGGTAAAACCGTGAGTTTTTCACATACGACTAGAGGTTAGGGTACGCCTTAGCGTGCGTATACCGCCATGGTCTCACTATTTTCAAGGTCCTGATGAATGCTTAGCGGAACGTGCGAATACAAGCAGAAACATGTTCATCTCAACCAATTTTTACATTCCATCGGATCTCCCAGCTCCATTGTTCAGGTGGTACTGAACCGTCATTTGTTTTTATTAGTACCCAAATCACCCAAAAAATTAAGTATTTTTCAGGGAACATTTGGTTACTTTTTAATCTGCACTACTTCACTTGCACGAAATCACAACCCGCTCCGCTGCAATTGCAGGGATCGTAGCACATCCAAACAACATTTGGCTGATCCGGTGGGGACCCAATGATGAAGCATGTCACCAACCAGGTTGGCGAGTGAGGGTCCTTCTAAAAACATTTGTGTGTTTCTTTCAGTGTGTTTCTAAACAGTCACTCTTTCGTTGTTATTGAATATATTCCGCTGGGGGACTAAGAGTGCCTCTCTCCCTCACTCTCTTTTTGTTTGGAGCAATTCTACATATGCCTTTTTCAGAAAACATGGGCAGCATCACCCTTATATAGACCAGGGTACTTAAACTACAGTATGGAAGCAATACCGTCCTTATTCGGCTCCCATCTGAATGGTTAGTTATTTGGTTTGAGGTATTGTTAGCTATAAGATTTTAATTATTTGATATGAGCTCACCAGACATATTAGGGCACCTTAGCTCCTGTGCCAGGGTGCCCATTATGAAGATCTTTAACACGTATAATCGTAGCACTAAGGGGAATGAATATTCTAGAATTCTTAATATTTTGGACGAATACTTGGACCAGGCCATTGCCAGGTTTCCTTTATAATTTGCAGACAATTGCAATATGACCTTCGAACCCCAGAAGACAATGCATGTGTTATAATGAAGGAAGAAGGCCTACTCATGTCAATGAAAGCACCAACATAAAGACGTGTACAGATGTATGTGTTAAAGGAGAAATACAGGCCTCAGCTGTCTTTGGTAGCAGAATTCACAGCTGGAGTCCGGATCTGGGTGCGGGGAGGTAAGTAGATAAAACTTTAGTAGAATTGAGGAATATAATTAGGCACCGTAGATATGGAAGGTTACAGGCCTGCATTGCAAGAATGCGTATCTGAGAAAATATGTCGATAAGGCTGCACAGAGGCGCAGGATAGCTGGGAGGTTACGCTTTGACAAGCAGCATATTTGTAGGGAGTAGAGCATTGTTGAGCTTCAAGTACGAAATAATTCAAGGACACCGGTAATGTAGCTGTAGTGGGGAGGCATAACTAATGATAGGTGCACCTGAGTCACATTTAGAACACACGTTACTAGTTTTTGCAGAAGTATAACCTTTTGATATTAATGTTCTGCTTTACTGGATGGTAATTTAATATTAAAATGTATGATGTATTCATGGTTAAATGTGTATAAAAGAAACTGGCCACCCATTGTAAGTTGAAGCTCAGATTCCAGCTCCATGGAGCAGACTGGCATTACGCATGCATGCTTTCTTTTTAAATAAACTCTGTACCATATTGCCAACAGAAGTTGTGTAATCTTTTTCTTTGTCAGGCAACATTTGGCAGTGACAACCAGCAGTTCATCTCAACTTTTCCAGACTGTGCCCAAAGGAGATGATGCCTGCTGTTGACTGAATAGATACTGCACAAATGTCAGGTAAGCAGATGCTGAGTTTTATACTAAAAGTCTACCTATTCGAAAGACGAGCAGGTAAGATCCTAGGTTGCCATCCAAAGGAGGAAGCTGAAATCGAACTTCCAACATTAAGCTTTCTGAATTTCATGATTCTGTGGCAATCATAGTATATAATTCATGCATGGGGTGTTTCTTTTTTTGTTGTTTGAATGAAATAATATGTTTTGAGAAACACATTGTGTTGACTCCTCGTACACACAGAAAGTCTAGCTAGGGTGAATTCCCCTCTGAAATAGAAGGCGAGAGACGCTCCTTTAGGGAGTGATCTAGCAGGTGGTAGTCCATTACCCAGGAGACAAGCTCCTGGATGAGACACTTTGGAATGATCTAGCAGAATGTAGTGTATTTCCCAGGAGACAAACTCCTGGATGATACACTCCTTCTGGAGCAAACTATAAGGTGCTAGTGTATTACCCAGGAGATAAGTTCCTGGAAGAGACACTCCTTAGGGAGTGATGTGGCAGGTACTAGTGCATTACCCAGGAGAAAAGCTTCTGGGAGAGATATTTCCTTCAGTGAATGATCTAACAAATACTAGTGATTTACCCAAAAGGACACATCTGGAAGGAACATTCCTTTGGGAGTGCTCGTAGGTATCTCAGTTAGACCCAGAGAGCCAGTGTATACATGGTGAGACAGGACTGGGTAACAAGTGTGTGAAGTCTGACATGGTAAAGAGATGTGGTTGATTGGCGCTGGCAAGCCTAGATAAGTCAAATGACCAGCTCCCAAATTCCCAGATTTAAGATATATGGAAGGCATCTTTAAGGTAGACTGACCAAGGCTGAGGCATCAGTTGGTGAGTCTGACGGATAGGTAAAGGGACAGTGAATCACTGGTGTCAATTGACTTTGGCCGGAGCACTGCCAGACCCTTAGTTGCAAATCTGAAAAGTGCATGACGTGTAAGTAGATATCCCTCCATGAATAAGGAAGATGATATAAAGAACACAGTACTGTATAATCACAAGTGGCAAATCATAGAGAGGTGGTAGGGTTCTTGGCAGTTTGTCATACACTCTGGTATAAGCGATGAAGAAAGGCAGGAAGTTCTTTCCAATATTTTTGGTATTTCAGTACAAACCCTCAAGATGTTGTGGAAGTTGAGAAACATTATCTCAGAAAAAACACAGGGGCCAGAATAAAATGCCCCAAAACCAGCCTAAAAATTGATAATAATTCCCTGAGAGCGAGACTGATAATAAACTGTGACAGGTAACAGATGAGATTGAATTAGAATTTATATTTCTATGGGCCCATGGAGAACCCCCTTGTCCATGTAATACTTCTCGAATTCATATAATAACAGTCACCCATCATATTAGAGGCCCTTCTTGATGCATTACTCACATATATTTATGTTTTAGGAGTTTGACATTTGAATGGGAGCCCACATCCTTGTGTGGAAAAGCAGTTTTCTGTAGAAGACTTTCAAGTACTGCTTGGCGGTAGTCGCCTCTGAGCCATTCAATAATTACCAAATATAGAGGCGGGCGCTGGAAACTGGAAAGCAGGAAACAGGTTTTTTTTCTCCAGAGCAAAGCACGTCAGATCGGACAAACAGGGTATCGTCTCAAGGTGCTCTAACTGCATCTCTGTGGCCTGGCCTCTTATACTGTAGTTTATGGCTTTATTGCATGAAGACACATTCTTAACATTACTTTGAAGTACAGTAAGTCATCCCCGGAATCCCCGCTTCAGGCCCGTTCCCACACGTATTCACAGTAGAGGCCCCCACCCCAATCTCAGCAGGTGATGACTATCGCGCAGCTGGACATTCCGTTGGGAACCGAAATGTGCGCAATCGGTCGGATCTCATGGGGTGGTGACACTGAGTAATCCCGGCCTCTTTGATGAAAGGCGAGATTCTACAGTAAGGGGGGCAATAAACTGCATCCGCAGGGCTAGGTGATCGCCTGGGATCAGGTCGGACAATCGGGTACAGAGGAAGGGGTTATCAAAGGGGCTGTTCGAGTGAAAGGGATGAAAGAGAATGTGGGTCCGGCACGGGAAGTGGCTCCGGCGCAGGGTTGCGCTGTAGGTGAGTTTATGGTTCAGGCATGTCTGCATGGGGGCTGCCAGCGCGCGGGGATGCTAGCGATCTCAGGGAGACGTGCAGGCAATATGCAATGTATGAAGTGGCCATGGTGCCTAAAATGGCTGCCGCTTACGCGCTCGTACGGACCTAGGTTTGGGACAAGATGGCGCAAATGATGTTCATACTGAAATATAAACTTTAACAGTGCACCCTTTTGAACATCTCTAGCCAACTTGTTAGTCTGTATTGATGCACATTATATTCCGTACTTCTAGATCATATAAGGCTTTCATACGTTCAGTTCTAGAGTCCAAAGTCTTAGGGCAAATAGAGTTCGTGAGAAGAGAGCACAGAGGCGGTATGCATTGTATCCCCAAGCAGCAACCACACATTATGAAAACTGGTACCAATACTATCATTAATAACTTCCAACCCCAGTCTTTTAAAATGCTCCAGAACCAGCTCCCAAGCGACCAGCCTTCTTGTTACTTATGGACCTCTGATGAAAGTCTGTGGAGGTGTTCAATTGCTTTGAAAACTGATGGTGAGTTATCCGGTACGAAGGTGCAGCAGCTAGATCCAATGATGCGGCATGCTCTTCCACGATCCGCTAGCACCACGTCTAGGACGAGACGGTTCTGAAGAGCCACCATGCGGACCGCCTGTAGCTCGGCTGTATTATTCGTGAGGATGCCAGCCGTGATGTTCAATGCTGTTTCGACTGCTTGGGTCAGATGACAGATGGCTCGACTGTTTGCCATCGGACCCCAGAGAGGAATGAGTCCTTTTGCTGCATTTAGAAACTGTGATGCAGTGGAATCTGCTTGTTCTATGTCTTTTGCTCGCTTCTGCCTGTGGTGATTTGCTGGTGCCACATATGTTGGAGGGAGGACAAAGGCAATGTAACAGGTGCCCCCCAGCCCTTTGGGTGCCAGGTGTAGGCTTTTGTACCGCAGACAAAGTACATGTTCGGAGAGGCAACAAAAGATGGAGGATCAGCAGTGTTCAGAGTCCTTGTGATGCGGCAGGAGCTGTGGCCCACGATTTTCGTCACATGGCCTTCAATGCAGACAAGGCCTGAGACGTTCACCACAGATAGGGCCACAGTCAGAATTGCGGCTGTCCATTTCCGAAGGTAGTAGAAGGTGGGTCTGGCTGGATTGTTGAACACCTGCATTTCGATTCTTTCTTTATCCGGGATGTCTATTTGAAAAGTGGTGTTGGAGGTCAGAGGGCAAAAGGGAGCAGAGGTCTTTCCTGTTCTGTTCAGCCAGAACTCATCGTGGAACTGTGCAACCGTTTCATCGGATGTTGCATTGTCTTTGTAGCTCCCTTGTAGAAGTATCAGCCAGGCAAGGCAGGATCCATGCACAGAGAAAGGTGAAGGGATGAAGGGGATAGAGTGTCTAGTTGCATGGGGATTAAACAACAGGGGGTGATGATGGACAGAGTTTCTGAATTAAGCATAATACTCTCACCCAGTCAAGAGATCAGGGCTTAATCCAACACCGTTTTTTAGCTCACTGCACCATCCCTTGTTGTAAATATTTTTGTCCACCCTAAGCGTGGAAGGGTATACTCAGACGTGAGTCCCTTGCTCATTGCACCATCAGGATTCAAGCAAACCGGGCCGAAGACGGCTGTAATGCCAGAAACCGGTCCCCGGGAGCTTGTTTCCTTCCCAGTGTAAGAATTGGCTTTTGTAGTTTGGTTTGCCCTGTTCCCATCATGCACTGGGACAGGAACAGACTAATTTGCATACAGCCAGGTTCTGAAACTGGGATGGTGCAGTGAGCTAAAAAACGGTGTTGGATCTAGCCCTGATCTCTTGACTGGGTGAGAGTTTTCTGCTTAATTCAGAGACTCTGTCCCTCACCACCCCTTGTTGTAAATATTTTTGTCCACCCTAAGCGTGGAAGGGTATACTCAGACGTGAATCCCTTGCTCATTGCACCATCAGGATTCAAGCAAACCGGGCCGAAGACGGCTGTAATGCCAGAAACCGGTCCCCGGGAGCTTGTTTCCTTCCCAGTGTAAGAATTGGCTTTTGTAGTTTGGTTTGCCCTGTTCCCATCATGCACTGGGACAGGAACAGACTAATTTGCATACAGCCAGGTTCTGAAACTGGGATGGTGCAGTGAGCTAAAAAACGGTGTTGGATCTAGCCCTGATCTCTTGACTGGGTGAGAGTTTTCTGCTTAATTCAGAGACTCTGTCCCTCACCACCCCTTGTTGTAAATATTTTTGTCCACCCTAAGCGTGGAAGGGTATACTCAGACGTGAGTCCCTTGCTCATTGCACCATCAGGATTCAAGCAAACCGGGCCGAAGACGGCTGTAATGCCAGAAACCGGTCCCTGGGAGCTTGTTTCCTTCCCAGTGTAAGAATTGGCTTTTGTAGTTTGGTTTGCCCTGTTCCCATCATGCACTGGGACAGGAACAGACTAATTTGCATACAGCCAGGTTCTGAAACTGGGATGGTGCAGTGAGCTAAAAAACGGTGTTGGATCTAGCCCTGATCTCTTGACTGGGTGAGAGTTTTCTGCTTAATTCAGAGACTCTGTCCCTCACCACCCCTTGTTGTAAATATTTTTGTCCACCCTAAGCGTGGAAGGGTATACTCAGACGTGAGTCCCTTGCTCATTGCACCATCAGGATTCAAGCAAACCGGGCCGAAGACGGCTGTAATGCCAGAAACCGGTCCCCGGGAGCTAGTTTCCTTCCCAGTGTAAGAATTGGCTTTTGTAGTTTGGTTTGCCCTGTTCCCATCATGCACTGGGACAGGAACAGACTAATTTGCATACAGCCAGGTTCTGAAACTGGGTTGGTGCAGTGAGCTAAAAAACGGTGTTGGATCTAGCCCTGATCTCTTGACTGGGTGAGAGTTTTCTGCTTAATTCAGAGACTCTGTCCCTCACCACCCCTTGTTGTAAATATTTTTGTCCACCCTAAGCGTGGAAGGGTATACTCAGACGTGAGTCCCTTGCTCATTGCACCATCAGGATTCAAGCAAACCGGGCCGAAGACGGCTGTAATGCCAGAAACCGGTCCCCGGGAGCTTGTTTCCTTCCCAGTTTAAGAATTGGCTTTTGTAGTTTGGTTTGCCCTGTTCCCATCATGCACTGGGACAGGAACAGACTAATTTGCATACAGCCAGGTTCTGAAACTGGGATGGTGCAGTGAGCTAAAAAACGGTGTTGGATCTAGCCCTGATCTCTTGACTGGGTGAGAGTTTTCTGCTTAATTCAGAGACTCTGTCCCTCACCACCCCTTGTTGTAAATAGTTGCATGGGGAAGCAGCCCACAGATCCAGCAGTTCGTGGCATAGGCAGCAAGGTTGTGTTGATGCAGCAATTGTACAAATGAATTGTTCCAAAATTCTTTGCGCCATTCTTGGAGTTGGGGTGAAAGCGAAATGAGATAATGTTCTTTCTTGTTGGTGGGTTGCACAGTCGGTATCATTGTCTTGTGAGCGGGAGCACTTTCTTCCATGATCCAAACTGTGACCATGAGCAAGAGGCGGATGAGGGAGGCAATGAAGAGTGCGATTGTTCTTGTGCTATGCAGCTTGCCAGTCTTGGGGTCTTTACGGTGGGTCTTCGGACATCCGGGATCTTCCATCACCTTCAAGAGGCTCAGTGACGGGCAGGACCACATACTTTGTCTGGCGTCTCTCCTGGTAGCCTTTGTAGTGTTAGCTACCGCTCTGAGATTTTTGACTTAGTTAGTGGTCTGTTTGGCCGAAGCACTCTCCTTTTGTCGCAAGTTGTACCCTTTTCTGGTTGGCACAGTGGGATCTGGAAATTCTGCCAATTCAAGTGTCTCTGTTTCTGGGTAACAACTCAGGGCTGGTCGGTCTTTCGTCAGGAGCTCTTCTTGGGTGTCCACATTTTCGGTCGCTGTCAGGGTTGAGGATATCCTTCGACAATGGTGTGCATGCAGCCAATTTCGTTTTCCTTCTACTCGAAGTGCAGTTTGGGTAGTGATCAAGACTTGCCAGGGGCCCGTCCACCTGGGTTCCAAGCTTTTCGTTCTTTGGAAATTTTGGATCAACACGTAGTCCCCAGGTCGGATGTCGTGTCCGGGGCCCCTGGATGCGTCTGGTATGGCATGCTGCACCTGTTGGTGGATAGCAGTTAGTGTTTTCGTTAAATTGTGCAGATAATCAGACATTAGGATGTCCGGGACATCATGGATGGATGTCGGCTTTGGCGCGGCCCAAATATTCATAGGCCGGCCGAAGACGACTTCCTATGGAGTTAGGTGGTGTTTGGTTGGAGTGGAGCGCATTGATAACAATGCCAATGGGAGGGCATCATACTATTTCAGTCCTGTGGTGGCAACTATCTTCGCTAGCTTTAGTTTTAGTGTGGCGTTGTGTCGTTCTACCAGGCCTGCAGATTGGGGGTGGAAAACTGCGTGAAATTTCAGTTTTACACCCAACCCTTTCAGTATGAGTTGGATAACTTCGGCTATGAAGTGGGGGCCATTGTCGCTCCTCAAAATTCTACAAAGGCCGTAGCGTGGGAAAAACTCCTTCAACAACACCTTGGCAGTAGTGATGGCGGTGTTGTCTCGAGTGGGGTAAGCTTCCACCCATTTGTTAAACGCACACACAATCACTAGCACATATTTTAGACCAAGGCACCTCTCTAGCTGAATGTAATCCATCTGGATGATTTCGAAGGGATGGTCAGGGACCCCAAACCCTCCCCGAGGTACTACAGTCCCTTTCCCTGGATTGTGTTGTAGGCATATCATGCACTGATGAACTAGGCGTTTCGCTGCGTCTGATATTTTGTCATTGTGCCATACTCTGGTGATTATCTCAGTCATAGGGGCAGATCCTATGTGTGCAGTGAGTATGGGGATCAGGTAAGCATTGGGCAGCAACCATTCGTCCGTGTCTTTCGTCTTCCAGCAGCCTTCATCGTCTTTTAGTCCCACCCGTGCCCATTCAGTCAGTTCATGTGGAGTACTTGTCGATTGGATGTCTTTTATAGTCTCCCTAGCATCTGTCAATATCTCTGCCCGTGACCTGGTCACGTTCATTCGTGTTGTCGTTCTGTGTTCGGCTGTGGTTCGGGCAGTGATGCCGGCCAGTGCATTTCCCTGTCCTACAATGTCTGTCACTTTCTTGTGTGCCTGGCATTTGATTACGGCCAGTTGTTTGGGGAGGAGGACTGCTTCAGTTAGGGCGGAGACTAGATCTCTGTGTAAGATCGGTGTGCCGTGTGAGGTCAGGAATCCACGTTCCCTCCGTAGAAGCCCAAAATGGTGAACCACCCCGAAGGCATACTTGCTGTCCGTATATATATTCGCTGTCGTCCCTGCTGCTAAAATACATGCTCATGTAAGGGCAATTAGTACTGCCGCCTGTGCGGATCGTTGGGTAATGCGAGAGGTTTCAACAACAGTTCGGGCGGTGGTAACAGCATATGCAGCTGAGGCGGTGCCGTCAGGGAGTTTGATACATGAGCCATCTACCCATAGCTCTCCGTCAGGTTCTGGGAAGGCAGTGTCTTGGAGGTCTACCCTACTCTAAGCTGTTCGTCAGTGAGGGTCACACAGTCATGCAGGGGAGTGACATTGGGGTCGTTCTCAGGTAGTGGTAACAAGGTAGCCGGGTTCAAAGTGGTACATTGCTTCAAGGTAATGTGTGGTGCCAATAGTGTCAGTTTGTATCCAGTCAGTCGTGCGCTGGTCAGGTGTTGAGTCTTGGTCTGGTTCAGGAGGGTGTCAACAGCATGGGGTACTAACACTGTAAGGGGGTTCAAAAGTACAATTCCTTCACTCTGTCGTATTGAGACGGCGGCAGCTGCTACAGCTCGTAGGCAAGCTGGTAAAGCTCTGGCTACGGGGTCAAGAGTGGCAGAGAAGTAATCACAAGGGCGTTGTTTGGGGCCAATGGATTGTGTTAGGACAGATAAAGCACATCCCTCCCTTTCGTGGGTGTAGAGGGAGAAGGGTTTGGAGTAGTCTGGGGATCCTAGAATGGGTGCTGAACAGAGGGCATCTCGTAACTCTTTGAAGGAGGTTTGGCATTCGAGGGTCCAAGGGAGTGGGAAGGGAGTATCTTTGGCCAGAAGGGAAAGTAAGGGTTTAACAATGAGACTGAAGTTCGGCAACCACTGTCGGCAGAATGAGGTGAGGCCTACCAGAGAGCGGACTTGCTTCTGGTTCTTAGGGATGGGGGTTTCCAAAATGGTCTGGATTCTGTCGGGTGTGAGTCTCCTCCCTTCTTTAGACAAGAGGTGGCCTAAGTATGTCACTTGGGGTTTGCAAAACTGTAATTTCTTTCGGGAAAACTTGTGACCATTCTCTGCAAGGAAATGTAGGAGTCGGATGGGGGCTGTGACTGCGAGCGGAGTGGTGTCAGCTGCTAGAAGGATGTCATCTACGTACTGTATCAACACCACTCCGTCCGGTAACTGAACTGCATTTAACTGTCTCTTGAGTGCCTGGCTATAAATGCTCGGACTTTCGGTGTACCCTTGGGGTGCTCTACAAAATCTATATGAGCGGGATTTTAGGGTAAATCCAAAGAGGTAGCGGCTGTCTGGGTGGATGGGTATGGAGAAAAAGGCGTTTTTGAGGTCAATCACGGTGAATGTGGTGGCAGTGGACGGGATCAGGGTTAGAATGGTGGTGATGTTAGAGACTACGGGGTACTGTGGCACAACTTTTTTGTTGATCTCTCGTAGGTCAATGATGAAGCGGTACGCTTTCTCATCTCCCTCTCCTTGCCTTTTGATAATCGGTAAGATAGGGCTGTTGCAAATGTTGCTGACTACTTCCTCTACCACTCCTGCATTCACTAAGGACTGGATAATTTCTACCAATGCTTTCTCGCCTTCGGGTGATATTTTGTACTGCGGTATTTTCGGTAGCGTTGCGTTCTGTCATACAGTCACATGCACTGGGTCTATCATCATCCGTCCTACGTCTAAGTCTGCCTTTGCCCATAAGTAAGAAGGTAAAGTGTCAAGCAGAGACATTTCGGCATCCGTTATGGAGTACATGTGTCGTGAGGGACAAGGTCTGAGCAGGTTGGGATTGTCGTACAAAATGACTCGGACTTCGTCAGGTGAGCATCTAATAGTTGCTCGAAAATGTTTCAGCAAGTCAAGACCCATAATAGCATCGGGGGTAATGGAGGAAAGAAGGAATGTCATGTCGGTTATATTGTTTTCCAGATCAAAAGGGATTGGTTTGGACAAGGGATTATTGGAGGGCGTACCATCAAAACCTATTGATGTTATGTGTGAGCCAGACAAGGGTGCCCTTGGAATCAGTCGTTTGGATAATGCACTACATGTTGCTCCTGTGTCCACCAGAAATGGAGACTTTGTGCCTAGGACCTTAGCGGTGACATAAAGGCCTTGCTGGTCAACATGGAGCTCGACTGGATCCCTCCCTTGCCCTTGGCAGTCCTATGCAAAGTCGTAAGCGCTGTCATAGTCGGATTGTTGGTATTGGTTCTGTCGGGACGGTCAAAGGTGTTCACTCTACTGGGTTTTTCGTCGCTAGTGTCGTTTGTGTACCCTCACCCACGTCCTCTATTTCTTGGTCCGTTCGTTAAGTCTCTAGTCTCTTTGTTTCTGTTTATTTGTAGCAGGACCGAGCATTGCGACTTCCAATGTCCGTACTCTTTGCAAAATGCGCATTGGTTCTCGCCTAAATCCCTACGTCCAGTGTAGGTTGCGGGTGCATTATTCCAAGGAGGTGGATTTTTGGGGACATTTTGCTGGTATTTTCCTTTGTAGGGTTCCTTCCCTAAATTTACTCCTTGCAACTGAGCTATCATGACTCGTTCCTTTAAGTCTTTCTTCTTTTTCTCTGAGGCTCTATCATTTTCGTTCTTTTAATGTTCATAATATTGGGCCATCTGAAGGATGGCCGCAGGCTTTGAGGCTGCCCAACTACTCTCGCGTGCCTGTAGTTTCTGCGAAACTTCCTGCAACAGACCCTTAGCGTAATTTTGCAAGAATAAGTGATGTCCGGTTGCAGTAGTCATGTCCTGACCGATGTAATCGGAGAACACCGTTTCGAACGGTGAGAAATATTCGGAGACATCTTCTTGGGGTTTCTGGCGGCAAGCTGTTACTATTGACCAGTCTACCTTTTTCTCGGGGATTAGAGTCTTTATTTTCTGCACAATTTTGTCTGGGAGTTCCAATATAGCTTTCAAGGGTTTCTGTCCAGGATCTCGTTGTTTATCTATGACATCGAGTTGTCCCCAGGTATGTCCGAACAGCTCAAGGTGGTCGACTTTCCGGATTTGCTTCCACACATCAGCCGGCAGACATAGCCCAAAGAACAAGTCTATGTCAGCTAGGGTCATGATTGTCGATCCCAAGGCAGTACCTAATTCTGTGTAGAAGGCAGTGGGGTTCTTTCACAAATCCGGAAAGGATTTACGGAAGGTCAGGATATCTTGCTGATGCCAGGGTTGGTATACCCAATTGTACACTACCCTACCTTTAGCGTCCTGGTGATTGATATCATCATGAGTTCCCTGACCTCGTGGGGGGACCCAGTAGGGAGCGGCTTCTTTTATGGGCATCATAGTGTCTAACTTTTCTATCGGGGTTCGATCGTTACCGGGGTTGCACCTTTGGTTATTGGTTGTTGTTCTGTGAGGTGGCAGAAGCCCTCTAGCGTATGCGAGAAAAGCTCCGCCACATCACACTCACTCTCATCCCCAATATCTATTTTCCTGTACAGAGCTGCAAGGCGTTTGGGTCCCTTATCTCTATATACCTTTCTTCGTAAGCTGTGAGGGTATGGTAGCAAAAACGTACAATAAAGTGTCGTTTATGGTTGTCGGCATATGAGTTACATATGTCCGATATATACTCTTCCGTTTCTTTTTGGTCCACTAACGTTTTAACTATTTTATCAATGCCCGCTTGTTCATTTTTGTTCAAACGGGGAATTCTTGCTGGTTCTTTTTCTTTCGTTTTGGGTTTATCTGAGGCCTCTTTTGATAAATATTTAGTACGAGAGGCTCGGTCGGCGCGGAGGCCGTGGATACAGAGGCCCTGGCACTACCTTCATTTATGCTCTGGGGTTTCAGGGGCTGTACTAAAGGATGGGTGGGGGCATATAGATGATTGGGGGACCTAAACGAACATCATCATCTGCTCTTTGTTTTGATGGGAGCTCAGGGTAAAGCACTGAGGGTGTTCTAACAGGGCATTGGCCCGAGGTTCCTGATTCTTGTTCTCTTTTAACTCTTTCTCTTTCTTTGATTTGCTCTTCTAGCTGTTTACTGGCTAGATGAGCTGCTTTTCGTAGCTCTTTATCAAACCTTGCTTCGTCTCTCTTTTTGCATTGCGTTGCTTCTTTGCGCCACATGCCAAGACTGTCAAGCACGGTTGGCGTGGTTTTATTTTTACGAAGGGCTATTTCTAGCGCTTCTATTTTATCGAGGTCAAAAGATCCTATCAGTGGCCACTGACTTTCCCGATCATTTTTAGTGTTTTTATGCCATAACTTACTATAAGCTACGACGACTAGTCCATATTTTGTAAACATGTCCTTATTAGGGGTGCCTTCCAGTGGAGCTGGATGATCTACCTCTAATAAACGGTCCGGGCTGAACCAACTACCAATCAGTGGGGAGAAGATAGGCATGATGTTTATCGGACAAGTGAAGATCTCAAACAATGGTGGACAAAGGTCCGCACTACCTATCCTTCACTACTCGCAAAGACTAGACAGAATATTTCTATTCTACGTTATTTGCAAACAGAGAATATCTCAAAAGAACCAATAAATATATCGAGTAGCAACGAAGGCTAAACAAACCAATCAATAAGTAATACTAGTATTATCAAAACAATCAATCAGTCAATCAAACAAAAAGAGTCGTGCTGCACGACCTTACCCGGACCGTATGGACAGTTTCTCGTCTTCCACTTCCAGCGCCCGATCGTCCTCTATTCTCCGTTATTGCTGCGGCACTCCTGAGGGCTCCCAGTCAGGACCGTAGATCACTCGAGAGAGGTCCGTCCAGAACCGGTGAAGGTCGGATGATTGGCTGCCGGACGAGGGTCCTTCGGGCAGGAGCTCTTCCCGATCGTTGCAGTCGTTCCCTCTGTCGTTAGGACCTCTCTCACTTGACCCACGTGTCGCTGATGGGCCCCACGTTTGGGACGTCAATTGTGGAAAAGCAGTTTTCTGTAGAAGACCTTAAAGTACTGCTTGGCGGTAGTAGCCTCTGAACCATTCAATAATTACCAAATAAAGAGGCGGGCGCTGGGAAGTGGAAAGCAGGAAACAGGTTTTTATTTCTCCAGAGCAAAGCACGTCAGATCGGACAAACATGGTATTGTCTCGAGGTGCTCTAACTGCATCTCTGTGGCCTGACCTCTTATACTGTAGTTTATTGCTTTATTGCATGAAGACACATTCTTAACATTACTTTGAAGTACAGTAAGACATCCCCGGAATCCCCACACGTATTCACAGTAGAGGCCCCCACCCCAATCTCAGCAGGTGATGACTATCTCGCAGCTGGACATTCCGTTGGGAACCGAAATGTGCGCAATCGGTCGGATCTCATGGGGTGGTGACACTGATTAATCCCGGCCTCTTTGATGAAAGGCGAGATTCTACAGTAGGGGGGCAATAAACTGCATCCGCAGGGCTAGGTGATGGCCTGTGATTGGGTCGGACAATCGGGTACAGAGGAAGGGGTTATCAAAGGGGCTGTTCAAGTGACAGGGATGAAAGAGAATGTGGGTCCGGGGCAGGGTTGAGCTGTAGGTGCGTTTATGGTTCAGGCATGTGTGCATGGGGGCTGCCAGCGCGCGGGGATGCTAGCGAGGTCAGGGAGATATACAGGCAATCAGCAATGTATGAGGTGGCCATGGTGCCTAAAATGGCTGCCGCTTACGCGCTCGTACGGACCTAGGTTTGGGACAAGATGGCGCCGGTGATGTTCATACTGAAATCTAAACTTTAACACTTGAGTGCTGCAAATAGTTATTTATATTCATGATAATATTGTAACCTGTATTGCGTCTTCTTAGACCACCCCATAAATGCACCCGATCCAGATATAGCTATGGATGAAGTGTTACACAGACTTGCGATAAATGTGCTTGATTTTCATTACTTCGGTCTCACTGTAACATATGTGAAGTCAGGTACCACTGCATAAGATCAATCCATGTTTACAATTTCTATAGGTTAGTGATATTCATATAACTCATGCATATTAGTGAACAAGATAGGGCCAAAAAGAGCATAAGACAGTGGGTTCACGAACAAGGGACTAAAAGCGACACTTTTATTACACATAGGAAGCACACACTCATCCTTGGACCATGGAGGCCCCTCTGAAGCACATGTCCTTCAAACAATAAGAAGATACAAAAGTACTGTAAACAATGGTACAAAAGCACCAAGGGGCATGCCCAGCCATGCCCAAAGGAAGGGACATTTCACCAAGACATATTTGAATACATATTCACTTACATTCACTCTAAGTATATTAGAAAGGAAATACAGAAAAGGGCAGCCACCCTGTCATTATCGTGGGTATTCCGTATTATAAAAGGAAATGGAAAACCAACAGCATTGAAGAGGCACAGTCCCCAGAGAAGCCCGCACCATAGGGTGGGGGCTTCTCTGAGGACTGTACCTTTCGGGACCATAGGGTCTTTACCTCGCCTTTCCAAGTACAGGGTACCAATATCCAGTTAGAGTTCCATCTAAAGTGATGAGACGAAAATCACCAGGAGATGAGACACCCTTGGACCCCACCCCTACAACACCTCAGGCTGGTCCAGAACTGGACTGGAGAGACAGATTCAAAAATGAATCGCAGCCTGCTGTTAGAATGTTCTAGTAGTCCAGCTTCCCTTCAAGGGCAATGGACTATGGGATATCTTCTTAGTCTGGGAGACACCTCTGCAGAGACTTTGAGAGAGGCAATTGAGGAATGGATAATAGAGGAAGAAGGATGGGAAAGCAACATAGAGATGACACAATATCATGAACCACCAAATGAAGTGTTTAGACGTAGGGGGCACAGAGGAAGATGAGGCGTGGGAAGACAGGCCTAACAGGAATCAACATGAAAAGGACACTAACCAAAGGCCATATAATTTCCAGCTGCGTCCTCCGCTGGGTCATTTATGGTATTAAGAATCACCTCAGTAATGTGGAAGAAGTCAATTCTAAAAAATAGAATACAAGGAGGACAGCTATTATTGTGAACTCTTTTCAGATGAATTGGCAAAAGGAACTAAAAAGGAGGGGAAGAAGCATTGGCCATGAGAAGGGTCTTTTCAACCCATTGACTTAGCAACTGCCGAAGATTCTATACAGCAGGGACAGGGCAACCCAGATTGGAATTATACCTATATAAAAGAGTGCCTCGCTGTATGGGAGCAGTATGGTATGCTATAGACAACCCAACTGAAGTGATCCCAAGTAATAGACCAGATCCTAGGTTAGGCCCAAGACACATAAATCCTCTACCAAAAAATCTGTTACCCTTCATTTTCATGGGTGGACAACTGCCCACATACGTACAATGGACGCAAATGAATAAAGAGAATTTAAAGAGAGCACTATCTCCGCTGTCTGAGTGAGTGGGAAAATGGGTCCGATGCTTTGAGAAACAAGCTGCTGGAGTGAACCTCGCATTCGGTGATGTTAAAAGCTTGTTAAGTTCTCTGGTGGGGAACAAAGTAAATACAATTTTTTTCATGGCAGGATTCCCTCAAACAACAATGAGAAATAAACAGTTTGATGGGTCCTTGTTTAACGTTGTTCGTCAATATGTTTGGGATGTGTTTCAGCAAATATACTTGTGGAAAACAAGGGTACCCTGAAAAACTGATCATGATAACCCCTAGGTCAGGAAAAAGGTACTGTGTAGATATCAACCTAGGCGGTCATAAACAACACTTGCCCACATGAATAGTGTTAAAACACTGGAACCCACTTCCGTAGTCAAGACAGATTGTTTATTATAAAAATTCATACACAAACTAAACCACAATAATTTTATATATAAAACAAGGCATATAGAAACATACAATTAATATAAATAAAGGAGTAAAAAGACATGAGCACAATTTTTATACAATAATCATAAATTTCATAAAAACATAATAAAAATAATTCCTGAGTCGATTATTAATAAATGTGTTGTCGACGCTCGTTTCGGCGACCAGCGCCTTCTTCAAGACAAACATAATTTCAGGTACTTGCAAAGGTATGCATATATGTGCAGTCTTTTGTTTTTATGTTTTAGGAGAATGGCACGAGTGCCTCACTTAAGATTTTTTTTTAGGACATAAATTTTGAAATGGTCTAAAATCTTTTGTGCGTTTTTCCTCATTTTTCATTTTCTAAAGGGTCTTGATGTACCCTTTCTATGTCTTCTTCTAGCACTCTTTCCTCTAAACAGGGGATATATTCTTTCAATAAAGCTGTTAATGTTTACCTTCCACTCTCTCCTGAACATTTAAGATCCTAAGATTATTCCTTTTTGCGTTATTTTCTAAGGGCTCAATTTTGTCTCTTAGGTCCTTCTTATAGAAGTCTGTATTTCATCCTGACTAACTTCTACTTCACTACCAAGTTCATCTGGGGAGGTTTCTACCACTGATACCCAATCCTTTAAAGTGTTAATTTTTGCTTCAAGTGCCTCGCACGTCCCATGTATTTTTTCTTGATGCTTCTCAAATTTAGCAATTTGCCCTCATTTCTGCAATTAAGGTTTCAATCAATTTCCCCATATCTGGGTGCTCTGTTTGTCTTTGTGGCTGAGGTTCTTGTGCCTCATCTTGCAGTTCACCTTGTGGTACTTCTGGCTGTAGTGGTAGTGCAGCCTCTGGTTTCTCCAAAGCTAGAATTTGAAATCTGTTACCAACAACAACCCCTACCCTTGGGGAAATTTCATCATTTTTCTGCATGTCTGCGCAAGATGTTGTGTTAGTTCTGCGCTCTTTCTGCGAGCACCTGGCGGGTGTTTTAGAAAAATCATGTTTGGCTGGAACTTTGAAAAAAGAGCCCAGGGAGGGTGTAATCTTAATTTTTGTTCCTGCTTGTTTGCCTCGTACTGGCATAGAGGGTATTTCCAAGTTCTGATTTGGCCACTTCTGTTTTCCCAAATGGTTATTAATTACAGGCAAAATAACAGGGCTTGTGCATGTATTTTGTGGTACAATACTACCTGCAGTAAAGTTCCTGTTTCTTAAACAGTGACTAATCCCCATTTTCCAGTAAAGTCCTGGTCTAATTCTTGTGAGGATGTGTGTTTCCTACCCTTTTTTCTTTAGCAATGGTTGACAGGGTTGTGGGGGCCTGTATGTTTTTTCTACCCCCTCCCCGGCCACTTACCGGAGTCATATGCGTATTCCTGGCTTTCACTCCCCCCGGCAGTCAGGCCAAACCGCAGAGCTGCCGGTGTCAGACTTGTCATTTTCACGGCTGCCTGAAGGACCACGAAAGGAGACCTGGGCGGGAACTCACCGGCTACACTGCAGATCTGTTGCTGTCTTTACCCACACACAGGTGCCATGACTACGCAGACCAATCCAATTATAGGTTGCAGGTATGTAGGTATCTGCTCATCCTAGAGAAATCCTGGAGAAAGCATACATACCGATTTTTAGCGAGTCTGCCTAGAGAGTTCGGGAGCTCTGGACTAGACCTCTTAGCCGGCCACCATATAATCCTTTTACGTAGACTTTAACTTGCTAATAGATCCTAAAGAGGATACGTTTCCGTTCTGGTAAACATCCAACATACCTAAAATGAGGATGTGGTTGAAAAGATATATGGAAGACCTGGGGTTGATGGATGTTTGGAAAAATAAAGGGAATTAGGAGAACAAGTTCACCTATAAAAATAAAAAAAAGTGGCCTTGCTTCTAGAATTAATGTTTTTTAGTGGATAAAGGATTAATCTAAAATGTTAAAAAGGTGGAGCATATACCAGCTCATTTGTCGGATCACTTGGAAGTTTGCATGACATTAACGACGGAAAAGACTCATGCAACTCCTAGGTAGACGTTAGATCTCACGCTTCTTTTAGAGCAGCAGGCTGTGGATAAGCTGAAGTTAGAGACAGAGGAATATTTTTTTTAATAAATAAAATTGGAGGCTTTACTCAGACAGATTGGGGTGTGTATAAGGCACGTTGATTAGTCTGGCTGCCTTTAAAAACAGGAATGCTAGAAATAAAATCAAGCAATTAGAAGATAAAATCCAAGAGTTTCATAGGAAACTGGATCATGTTGAAATCCTGCAAGAGAAAATAGAGGAAGTAAAAGAGAAGAAGAATGACCTGGTGCATATCTTAGAGGCCATAGTTAGAAGCAAATGGGAAGCGAGTAAGCTTC
The DNA here is from genome assembly GCF_964263255.1 of Lissotriton vulgaris. Taxonomy (NCBI): domain Eukaryota; kingdom Metazoa; phylum Chordata; class Amphibia; order Caudata; family Salamandridae; genus Lissotriton; species Lissotriton vulgaris. Next base: position 770,943,546 of record NC_141697.1, read on the forward strand.
CTCATTACGAATATGGGGAAGGAAGCGGGAAACTCTTGGCCTGGAAACTAAAGACTGAGCAAAATAGAAATAAGATTTTGGCTATTCGAAGGGAGGACCAACTTAATTTTACCACAGATGATATAAAGATTGAGGAAGCCTTCACTAACTTCTTCCAACACCTATACTCAGAGGACACAGAGGTATCAGAAGAGCAAATTAATTGTTATTTGAAGAATTTAGAAATCCCAATATTACAACATGAATATAGAGACAAACCTAATTCTGGAATAACAGTAGAGGGTGTGATAAAGAAACTAAAGAAAGGGAAAGCAGCTGGTCTAGATGCACTTCCAAACGAGTTCTATATGTCCTTAAAGTAAGTATAGGCCCCTATTCTAACTAACATGCTGAATGCTGTCTTTCTAGAGGGACACGATTTACCAAAATCATGGAATGAATCAACCATTAGTGTAAGGATAGAACCAGAGAAGGATTGGTAGTGCTATGAGTCATACACATCAATATTGCTATTAAACAGTGATTATAAAATATATACTCAGTTACTGGCTAGATGGCTAGGAAAGGTAATAGGTCACTTGGTACATGGGTACTAAAAATGTTTTATTAGAGTTAGACAATTGCACAAACTGACCCATGAACTAATTAAGGCAATAGATGTAGCCACTAAAGAAAACATGTCCCTGTCAGTGCTCAATTTTGACTCAACTAAAGCTTTTGATAGGGTTAATTGGCTTTTTCTGAAAAAAGTCATTAATCATTATCAACTAGGCGAGGAAGTCTCAAAGGCAGTGAAGTCCTCGTATAAAAAAAACCAACCACTAAGATACTGGTCAATGGTAACCTCACAGAGGAGATACATATTAACAGAGGCACCCGTCAAGGATGCACACTATTACTGTTGCTTTTCAATTTATATATTGAACCCCAAGCCAATGTAATTAGAGCTACTAGAGAGATCATTCACTTCCAGTTCCAATGTTAGCAGAAAAAAGTGGCTCTGTACACAGATGATTTAATGATTTCCACAAGTAATTTAATAGTTTTATTCCCAAGTATAACATACATCTTAGAAACATTTGGAAAATTATCAGGATATCAAGTTAATCAACATAAAAACTGAAATTATGCAGTGGAACTACCCTAACTATAATCCACTAGTTTAGGACAAGATAAGATACTTAGGAGTTTTGTTGTTGAAAGACATTAATGAGATAGCTCAAGCTAATTTTACCATGAGGATGACAGAGACGAGGAAACTATTAAAAGTGTGGAGTGGTTTACCACTATCCTTCATGGGGAGATCTAATGCTCTAATAAAGTTAAAACTACCAAACTTTACTGACATCTTTAATACCATACCTCTAGAATTCGAATCGGATTGGCTCAAAAAAACTGTAAAGAGACCTGAACAGTTTTATTTGGGTTTCAAGAGGAGCAATAATATTGTGGGAGAAGCTAAGAAGGAAAAAAGAACTAGGGGAAATTGCTGGTCCGGATTTTTAACAATACTGTCGGGCATTCCAGTTTAAAAATGTTAGGCCATTACTTATGAAACACTCTGCCTATGCACCATATCAACAAGCAATGATAGAAGGAAGTTTCTTCCTTTATAGGTTTGGCCACCCTAAATTCTTTAAAAAAGTGAGGTGATGATCTAAATGAAGATGATCTGCATGTAAATTGTTGTATCAAATTAGGAGAGCTTTAAAGATACCAAGGAACAGTACCTACGCCCCAATACGGGACTCACCAGGAACTCTAGAATGCCTGACATTCCTTGATACAAGAGCCCTATGGGTGGTACCTTCTTTTCTCAGAATGGTGCCCCACTTAGGAGTGCTCAAGATTCCTCTGCCAAATTCAGGGGAAGCAGAGGATGAGGGTAGGTGTGATGTGCAGCTCACACTCGGTAACCTTGAGTACGCCTGAGCGCTGCACTTCTGCGTTATCCCAGGGGGCACCTAGATTTACAGTCTTAGGTTGGACCGCCAACACAAGACAAGTAGGTACCACTCATAGGGCACTTGTATTGACACAATTGTGGGGTAAGAAGTTTTACCCATTATTTTTGTCCTGAAGAAGCGTCACAGAGACTTTTGAGTTTTGACCTAAAGGGGCGTGAAACATGTTGACCAGCGTTTGACCCTAATTGCGGGCATGAGTGACAAGTCACTAGGGTACCCTATCACCCCATTAGTAGCACTAATCTAGAAAGCTTTTTTAATCTGATGGGGAATCGAGATATTAAAAGTTTCAGTCTTTAATTCACATCACAGCATACCCAACACCACCCCACATAGACTTTTCTTGCACTCATCATACGGCAATAAAAACAAAAGATCTCCACCAAAGTGAACCTTCGGGGGAACCATAGGGCATTGTAGTGCCGGCCTGACGGGGAGCAACCGCCCTTTGATGAAGCATGACATTCCTCAGGATGTGTGAGGACAACATGAAACAGTCTTCTTGACTGCCACTCTTAAATGTGTCTAAGCTTGATTAAAACTCCTCTTGTTCTTCTTTCCTAACTAGGAACAGTTTTTGCATGTATCTTAAGCCCAGGAGCACAGGCACTGGACCTCCTTCCCGCTCCTAGTCCCCCCTCTTATCTTTTGACAGAGTGTGCTGATTTTACATCAGACGAAGTAAGGTGGGAGAGGACCCCATCCTAGGAACTATGTTGCTTTTTTTTGATGGGTCTTCTTTCATAGATAAGGAGTCTGAGGTAAGACATTCATGAGCCGCAGTTGGAAGGGGTGAACAGGGATCATCTGATACATTCCAAATTATCAGCCAGATTTCACTACGTTCTCACTTTTCAGCACAGGCGGCTGAATTAGTGGCCATTATTGAAGCATTGCAGCTGGCTGAGGGACTAGAGGTCACTAATTATTTCTTTTCAGCCTACGTCACTATCACTGTACATTCCAGCATTCACAGATGGAAGAGGAAGATATTTCTTATATCTGATGGATTCTCTGTGATGATTAAAGATTTATTGGCACCATTAATACAAGTTTTAACACTCCCATCCAAAGTTGCGGTGTCAAAGTGCTCAGTTCACAACAATCAGCATGGCCTTATCCCCAGAGGTAATGCTTGTGCAGATTGGGCAGCAATAGAAGTAGCTAAAGCATCCACAAACTATAGTCAGTGTGATGAACATATATTAGATATGATGACAAGCAGGCATCAGGACGCTACAGAATTCCCACCCCCATATACCGAGAAAACTAAATTACATTTGCGTGAATTGCAAGAACAAGCATTACCTCATGAAAGGGAATTGTGGGAACAGCGAGGTTGCATTCAGTCCCCAACATATTTTTTTATAGGCAAGAAAGTACAGGCAAGCCAGTAATGCCACAAGCTCTGTTGTATACAGCTCTAAAGCAACTACACCTCCCAGCACACACTGCAAAAGAGTATCTTCTTGCTACATTATAGGCAGATTGATTTATTTCACAATTATCTGAATGATCACTATGCACATTGAAGAATGTGCTATATGTCAACAGTATAGCCCCAAGTTGACCTTAAAGGTGGTCACCTGGACAATACTACGCCCAACTGGTCCATTAAAAATTTACACTTAGATTTTGTCGACATGATAGAAAGCTGTAGCAATTTCAGGCATCTTATAGTAGCTGTTTGTCTATTCCCACAATGGATTGAGGTAGGATCCTGTGTACATAATGTTGCTAAAGCAGCAGACAGTTCTCTGATAAGAGAGGTAATATCAATAAGGTGCGTGGCGAAGCGATTCGCTCTGACAATGGACCTAATTTTGTCAATGAAGTCTTTCTACACATTTGGACCGCATTAGGAATAAAACATACTGACATCTGTTCATCACCCCAAAGTAATGGAATAGTGGAGCACCTGAATGGTCTCCTCAAGAACAAAATAAGCAAACTATGTGATACTCTGCAAAAGAAATTATTGTACTGCCTGTCACTGGGTTTGCATGCACTCAGAAATCAACCAGGAAGGGATCACCATTTAACACCACATCAAATAGTGACAGGACATCCCATGCCCACCCCTTTAGCGATAAAGAGGCAAAAGACATATGCCCATAAGACAACTGAAGTTTAAGAGATTAAAATGAGTTATTTGTACGAGTTCATGAAATCTGTCAAGTTCTTCTCTAAACAGGTATTGCGAATGGAGAAGACTACCTCAGCCCGGCAGACCAGTCCGATACCCGTTGGCCTGAAAGTTTATGTGCGGAATTTCATCTGGCAATGGTAGGATCCCAAATACAGCAGTCCCTTCTCAGTGACATTGAGTACTACCACTGCAGTAAAGGTGGATCGCAGGACATCATGGATCCACATGAAAGATGTAAGACTTGTTCCCACCTTGCCTAAAGCACTTCTACAGACAGAAGGAGATTAAGAGAGGGAAGCAAGGAGCAAGAGTAGCAATCTCTCCCTTCAAAGCGCAAGTGGAGAATTGTTTTGACTCCAGTAGCAGAAAGTTATGCATTGCTGCTTTATTTTTATTTTAATTTTCTTGTCTTTTAATGCTGGCAACAACATTGAAATGGTATTTTACTTCATGTATGAGATTATGTGATAAATGTACCCGCTTTCAGAGAGCACTATCTGAACCAAAAAATATATCTTATGGTATTCATGCTAGCTTATTACATAATATGTGGTACGAACACATGACAGAGATAGGGTATGCAGACTGCTAATACTTCTAGTTTTGTTTGCTCTTAGATTCCAAACGCCACTGACTCAGATAGGTAACACTGGTCTAAGGAGGTACTGCCAAATATTACCATGTGTCTGTTACATCTTTTCCTCTGTAGAATATGAGCGCAGATGCAACCACTATGAGTCAGACAGTAAACATTCCTAGTAAACATCACATAATATCAGAAAAAATGATCAGATGTAATGAATGTCCTAACAGACCGCACAGTGTTAGTAATGAAGCTAGATGCAAAGGCCCAGACAGGGATTATATGGTACAAGGGTGAAACTTGGAAAGCTATTGCAGCAGGGATTTCTAGGGGTATCCTACACTTTTATGCAAGAAATATTTTGAAACATCCAGGCCTCACGATTGTCAGGAAACCCATATTTCCGAGTAAATGGGTCAGTATACATTCATGGTCCTTGGCACCATGGCGCTGCATTTGGGTGCAGGGCCCTATCTATTTGAAGGTAAACCAGTCTGATAATAATATACAACAGAAGTGTCAGGCAGTGTGGGATGAGAATATATCTATACTAACTTGAGTAGGAACTCCTACAACTCTTTGAGCAGCTAGAAAACTCTTTCTTTTATCTTTGTGTTTCATGGGAAATGGAACAGTCCCAGTAGGGAAGAACAGCAATTGCATTTTCACAGCATATAACCCTGACATGCAATGGGGCAACTCTAGCCTGATGGATTTCTACTGGAGATGTGTTGACTGATTGCAGCTTCCTTCACGATGGCAAGGACTCTGTTCTTTGGTCACTGTGCACACTTCCTCACTCGTAATTCCAGGTACTGATAATTCCAAACTTCATGATCATCCCATAAGTTATCCAATGACCTTGCTACACCATCATTGCAGTAAGAGAGCTGCAGATCATTATTGTACTATAGCCCTGGAGGACCACAGGCTGTTTAACAATGCACAAATCTTCCTCCTTTCGTTAGTTCAAGCAAAAGCATCCGCACGTTTGCTCCAGATAACCCGCTGGGAGTTAATGAAGGCCATCAACACCACTGGAAGCGGCTTCAATGCAATCAAAGAAGAACTGCGATTATAGGGAGTAATGATTATGCAGCATAGATATGTTTTAGACTTAATGACAGCTATGGAAGGAGGAGTATGTGCCAAGATTCAACCAGCTGTTGCACATATATCCCATTCAATGATGCCAACTACGGGTCACTCACCAAAGCCATACAAGCACTACATACCTTAAATAAGAAGATGGTAGACAAGGGAGGTGCTCCCATTGAATGGCTTGCAAGGTGGGTCACTTGGGTACCATCCTGGATGTCAGGACTATTTAAGGCTTTGTTGCCTGTTGTGATATTGCTCTTGATAATCTGTCTCACCCAGATAGTGATAGGATATTGTAAAAGGGTTACTTAGGGGGCATGTTCACTGCTTGATTAGTCAAGATTAGTCAATAAAGTGGAGGATGTCGAGAAGAATGTGTACACAGTAATGACTCTAGGTGAAAGGGAAGGTGAGAAAGTAGTTGAAAAATCAGCTAAAGGGGGAAATGGTAAAATGAATGTAGAAAATGAAGAAGGCCTACTCATCTCAATGAAAGCACCCACAGAAATACATTTACAGATGTACTTGTTAAAGGAGAAATACAGGCCTAAGCTGTCTTTGGCAGCAGAATAAAAAGAATAACACAGATGGAGTCCGGACCCGGGGGAAGGGAAGTATATAAGAGCTTTAGTAGAATACAGGCATAATATTCAGCACAGTAGAAATGGAAGGTCACAGGCCCGCATTGCAAGAATATGTATCTGAGAAAATATGCAGTTAAGGCAGAACAGAGGCCCAGAATAGGTTGGAGGTTAGGCTCTGCCAAGCAGCATTGTTGGGCTTCAGGCATGAGGCAAGTCAATGGTAGATATTTTTTCCTGAAGAAGGTATTGGCTATTAATTTGCCTGCCCACCGATATATGTAGATGCATATCTGAGTGGAAACTATGCTAAGTCTGTGGAGACAACAACTCTGACTGCAATTTAAATATAAATCAGAGCAGATTTCCGGTTGACCATTGTATTTTCCCTCGTCTTAATCGGAATTATTTTTCCTTATTGTGTTTCCCATTTCTGTGCTTTTACCGTGGTTGTCTAAATGTATTTATATTTTCTTACTGATTACTATTTTATTTATGATCGGGTTTGATCATGTTTTTAATAATTGTCTGAATAAATTGTATACTTTTTAAAAGAATTTATTTTTACATTTCCTCTTTGTTAATTTTTCCGTTGTGAATCTTAATTAATCTTAATCATTAGCCGTTTAGATTACGGAAATGCAATGTTCGTCACCATCAGTGAGTACCTGTTGAAAAAACTTCAAACTCTTCAGAATGCTGCCGCGAGACTGGTGCTAGGATTGCCCCCCAGGTCTCACACTTTACCCAACCTGAAGAAGCTCCACTGGCTGCTAGTACGTCAAAGAAGCCAATTCAAGAGTCTAACTCACAAACTCCTCCATGGCATTGGGCCCACTTATGTAGCTAAGAAACTGGTCTGGTATAGACCTTCCAGAGCTTTAAGATCTAGTTCCAAATCCCTCTTAGTCCAGCCTCGGGTCCGGACTTTGAGAAATGGATGTCGGTCTTTTTCCTACATAGGCCCTCAACTCTGGAACAAGCTACCTCTTCATCTTCTGTCCCTCTCTAATCACCAGGCTTTTCATAGGAGCCTGAAAACCTGGCTCTTTCCGAATTAATTTTCTCCACCCCTGGCACTCCATTCAACAAAGCTGCTGTCTCTATCTTGTTGTCAAGCACCTTGAGAACTTTTGGTGATCTGCGCGCTATACAAAAGCATTTGACTTTATGACTTTAATCTAGTGCTGTCTATGTAAGTATGCCTGCTGTGTAACTTTGCCAAAAGGGGACTTCTTGTTTGACATTTGCAGAAGTTTAACCTTTTGATAATAATGTTGTGCTTTAGCAGAAGTTCATTTAATATTGAAATGTGTGACGTATTCATAGTTAAAGTGTATAAAAAAAACTATGTACCCATTGTGAGGTGAATCTCAGATTCCAGTTTCACAGAGCTGACTGACCTTCCACACAGGCACTTGCTTTTTAAAAAAACTCTGTACCATATTTCCAACAGAAGTCGTGCCGTCTTTTTCTTTCGTCAGGTAACACATTTTGAAGAAATAAGGGAATAGGGAATGGAATATAGCTAAGTTAAGAGCTTTCTTCCTAAAAAAGATCTCTCTGGTCGCATCACAATTGGCCTTGCTCACTCTTTCACATGGGTTGTGTGCTTATAATGGCTGCTTATGAGCTGCGGGCCAGTAATGGCTGCTAATTTTCAGAGTCATAGGTCAGTCAAAGTTCTAAGGTATGTTTTCTAGCCACTAGCTAGACTTTGGAGGTCATCTGAAAGCTAGCATGTTTATTAATCTCCGGGTGATATTCACAGACATATTGAGCTGCCATGCTATCTGGCACTTCTAATTTTAGCGAAATGTCAGTACATGAAGACCAAGCAGTTTATTTATATTTACACAAAACACGATGTTCGATAATTATAAAGGTTATTGAATGTAATCTAAGTATTCACTCACTTTTATTATTTATTGTGGGGAAAACCCCTTTAAACACATATTAAAAATGAAACAATATTGGCATTAAAACATTATCAAATATATATACAAAACTATTACACTGGGTATAAATGAGTTACATAACCATCAACACATTACACAGAACAGCCACATACAAATTGATTCCATATAGTTACTTTCTACAACTCATTGTTGAAAACCACCCAAAAATCGATTAAACATATAAGATTATGAGCCCCTCCCTCAACTAAATCACACAGCCAAGGCGAAGACATTTTAAAAGTTGAAATTTGGTCAACAAATGTATCGATCGCACTCAGGCACAACACATGCACATTTAATCAATAACACAGTCACACAGTATTTACATTGTATCCTATAAGTTGCATGCCACACAATCCAAAACTGAGATCTTCCTCACAATAAAAACTTCACTAGGGCATCTGATAATTTTGCCTAATCCCATGGATACCCAATACGTTCTACATAACTTGTGCATCACCCTTGGAACATTGTACAAATATTTAGTCACTGCACACACAAGTAATTCAGTATTGCCAGATTTTAAATTCTTCAGTGCTACCTCAATATTCTGCATGCCTAGATTCTTGCAAATGAGTAGTAGCCAAGAAGTCCTAACTCCGACATAAACTGGACAAAAACACATGAAGTGGGTTGCCGACTCACAAGAAGAAGTACAGGTTTGACAAAATGATGATGCTTGCATCACTGGGCACCACTTACCTTTGAACAAATGTACAGGTAAAATACTGCATCTCAATTTTTAAAATATATTTCTTGCTTCAGGGAGCTTGATCTTGTCAAAAATAATTTCAAAGCTCAGTGTGCACTTTACGTGAAAATATATTTCTGTCAAACTTCCTGCCCACGACGCCATCTAAATGTACAGCCAATACTTTGGCTTCAGTCGTTCGCTTACTTCTTTCTCTAAGTCTTGTGAGAGACTATATATATATATATATATATATATATATATATATATATATCCGAGAATCCTGTCGGGATAGCCGCCACGTCTTCAATCACGCGCTGCCAGCAAACAGGACACAGACCCGGTATCAGTGCTTCAAATATTTATTTTCCCAAAAGTCAGATATATATATATGTATATTTACTGAAGAAACAAAGGTTACAGGGACATTATATTTATTCTCATATTTAATTCGTACAAAACCGATTAAATTCAGCACTTATAGTTAGCTGAGCTAACTATACCTTACGCCCCCGCAATGCACAGCTTATGAACTCTCATATTACATCACACATGATACGCTGAGTTACATCACTCATGACATTTCAAATGATGTCACTGATTACATCATCCACAGAACCAGTCGCAAACACCCACTTACACCCCAGTGCAACATCCCATACACCCACTCTAACAAACCACTCTCATACTCCTTCACGGGCCCATAAAATTGCTCACACACCCACTCATTAATCCATAGTCCCACGTACACATCATTTCATACATCCAATAAAGCAATCAGTACCTCACATGTATAGCCACTCATCATCTACTCACTGAGAAACACAACCACTCACACATCTAGTCATTCAGACATGCAAACAGATCCACAAGTATTCATACGCCCATACAGCCACTCACACACTAAAACCAGGTACAGCCCGTGCAGATAAGAGCTGTTTGGCTGGGCTGGGGGGATTCAACAGACGACCATCTGTTGAAAACCATCCCACCCGGCCCCACAGCTCTTACCAGCACATGCCACTACTGACTAAATTGCTCATCCATATAGCTACTCACACACCTACTCACTCATCCATAGTCATTCACACACCACTCACACCCATTCACTTACTCATACATATACTAACACATGTACTCACCTATACAGTGACTGACACAAGCACATACTTTCTCATACAACCTCTCTCACACTTACTCACCCATTCAGCCACTCACATAAACACTTATCAATAAACGTATTTGCACACCCTTTTATGCATCCATACATGTGTACTCATTTACCCTCTCAATCACCCATACATATACCTATATACCTGTTCAGTCACAAATACAACCACTCAAGTGCCATCTCTTTCACCATTTACAAAAACTGTCATACCACCCACTCAGCCATACAGCCATAGAGCCACTCATTCACCCTTGCAGCCATTTACACACCCACTCACTCACTCAGCCATAGAGATAGTCACAAAGCCACTCATTACTAATATATTTAAAGACTCACCCCCTCACTCACCACTGTATACAGTCTGCCACATATCCACTCATTCTTCCATACACCACTTACACACCCACTAAGTCACCCATACAGACACTACCATAGCCACTTATCTTCCTATATATGCTTGACACCCAGTTTATTTTAGAAAATAATTACAATCAATGGATGATGTTATTCGTGCTGTCATTTGAAATGTCATAAGTGATGTCATGAGGGATGTCACTAACTATGTCATGAGTGATGTCATATGTGATGTCATAAGCAGTGCATTGCAGGGGCGTAAGTTATAGGTACCCTAGCTAACTATAACTGCTGAATTTCTCTGATTTTGTACAAGTGTAATGTCGGCCTAACTGTAATGTTGGTTTTTTATCAGTGAATTTTGAATGTTTTTTTAAAGTTTTCTTGAATTTTATTTCCTAACTTAAACATCCTTGTAACTTAGTTTTATTCTAGGATTGTGCCGCTGCTCCGCGCAAGCTATTTTTAAAACAATCTTACTATTTTAAGGAATTGTGCAATTGTATTGAATTTGATTTATTTTTAAAAATGTACCTCTTCAACTTGGTTACTCGATGTTGCAGTGCTGATTCACTTCCTGTTTGGACGCCCACCAGGGGCATCCAATCACAAAGGGCAGGAGGAGGAGTTGAGGTTGCAACTGGAGATTTAAAGCCGGCCGCAGCGCGGGAGCGGGCATTCTAGGATTTTGCCGCTGCCCTGCGCAAGCTATTTTTAAAACAAGCGTACTATTTTAAGGAATTTTGCTGTTGTATTGAATTTGATGTATTTTTTAAAATATATCTCTTCAACTTGGTTACTCGATGTTGCGGTGCCAATTCACTTGCTGTTTAGACGCCCATCAGGGCTATCCAATCACAGAGGGCAGGAGGAGTTAAGGCTGCAACCAGCCATTTAATGCTGGTCGCAGCGTGGGAGCGCAGTGGGCGCTTGCAGCGGGTGCGCCGAAGGCATGCCAAAGGCAAGCCCGTCTGGCCCGTCCAGGGCCAGGGGCCAGGCACTATGCCCAACTTTTAACCTATACCCTGTCAGAACTAAAGCTGTTACATTCTGAAAACAACCCTTCAATCCCTCCATTGGCCTTAGGCTGATCAGGCACGGGATCATGGAAACTAGGGTTTCCTTTTCAGAACTAGATCATTCCCCCCATGAAGTAGGAAACAGAGAGGGGATAAACATAGGCCCTCTGAGCTAAAAATCACATATCTAAACACTCGCCCCCTGGAAAAAATAAACTAGATGTATTTCACCTACTGGACTCAACTAAGCCAAATGTCCTTTTATGAACTGAAACTTGGCTCTCACAGGAGTCCACCCCTGACATTTTGGCTGCCCTCCCCAACTACTACATCTTCCAGGCAAATTGCCCAGCTGGAAAAATTGGTGGAGGGGTATCTTGTAATAATAAGCCAGGAATTGAAATTCACCATACTAACCATGTCAGACATAACCTCGGTGGATAACCTACTTATTAAATTGGACTCGGACATGGCACACTTCAATTGTGTACTGCTATATAGGGCCCCCCAGAACATGCCCCTTTCCCCCCAAACATTGGGTGAGCAGGTTAGCCCATTTAATAATCAATCATGTAAAAATTCTGTTGATTGGCGATTTCAACTATTGGGCCAATGATGCGTTGGGCGTTCCCCACTCTGCAGAATTGACCGATCTACGTAATGGGTTGAACTGTACTCAACATGTATCATCCTCCAAATACATCAAAGGACACACACTTGACACTTGATAAGGTTGATAAGGTCATTTGAGATGTCATCAGTGATGTCACTGACCATGTCATGAATGATGTAACATGTGACATCATCAGTAGTGGATTGCGGGCGCGCGAGTTATAGTTAGCAGAACTAACTATAAGGGAGGAATTTCTATGGTTTTGTACGAGTGAAATGTCCAGCTAACTATAACAGCCCTGAAACCTATGTATTTTTTACTGAATTTCTAAGGTTTTTTAAATGCTAATTCCTAACTATAACATGTCTGAAACCTATCGTTTTTTCAGTGAATTTTGATGGTTTTTTAAATGATAATTTTTAAATGTCATATTAGTTATATGTCTTTTTTTATATTGATTTTCTACAGTTTTTTAACTGTTTATTTTGACATTTTTTTTAATTACATTATATATGTTTAATATAAATGTAAAAAAAAATTTAAATATTGAAACTGATTTTTTTAAAAATATTTTTATTTAAATATATTCATATTATTTTGTTTATTGTTTTTTTCCAATTTTTTGGGGAGTCCTTTCATGATCGCTGCCCAGAACTTAGCCTCCATTTTAGGAATGTTGTGATGGATCTGCTTAGGGTGTGCGACGGGTGCGTATTTTCTGAGATGTGCGCGATTGCTATGCGACCGGTATGTGACTCCAGCTCCCGCGCAATCACGGCACATTACTGTCGAGACGCTTGCACGGTGTCGAGTTCCACATGACGTCATATATGTGTTGGGCGCGTTGGTTGTGCGACTCCCGTGAGTTTTTTTTATGTCTAAAATTATATATATATGTAATTAATATACATATTAGGGCAAGACATTATCTAAGGTATTCATAAAAATAATATATTTTTTCTTGTAATAAACTTATATTACTTTTAAATACACTTTCTGCTCTCTCTTTCAAAATTAAAACCAAGTTTGCTATGTCAGGGCAGGAGCCTTATAACAAACAGCAGTGTCCCGGCGGTGGGCACCCCGAGACACTGCAGAATGTCTCGGAGTGGCCCAGGGCCATCATTGGCTCCAGGAGGGGGGCCGCGTGGCCCCCCTCCCACTTAATGCAAAGCCCTGGGGGGTGGTGGTCCATGGGGCTTCGGGGTCCGTAACGGACCCCCTATTTTAAAAATGTAGTGCCATGGGGAAGTGGCGGTCCCCGGGGCAATTGGGGGGGGGCGCGAACCCCCTACACAGGTTATTTTTTTTAAAGCCCCAGGGGTGGCGGTTTCCGGGGCAGCTGGGGGGATTGGGCCTCCCCCACACTTTTTTTTTCACATGCCCCCAAGACCTGGCCCACCCGGGGGCTTCAATTAAGAGAAGCGCGGGAGTTCGCGCTTCATTTTTTTTTTCATTTTTGCGGCTGGATCTGCGCATCACGGCGTTTAAAAAAACAAATTCTTTTTTTCACCCTAGAAGTACTTCTAGGACCCACTAAGCAGACCTATATGGTCAGGGTGTTTCAATCCTGCCCCCTCTTCTTGTTTTCCGCATTCATTTTACTGCCATCTTGTGCCTCGCTTCTACCGAGGCACAAGATGGCTGCCAACAGTTCCTGGTTTAGAGTGTTCACAGCCAATTAAAATGCAGCTCGTGATCGGCAGGGTGCGCAGATGCTAATCTGTAGGGTGCGCGGATCCTAATCTGTAGGGTGCACCTGAATCGGAACGTCATCTTGGAGTTTCCTGGATTTACAGACTCCGGAAGGAGTGAGGCGTTTGACCCCCGCTAGCCGAAATTGCAGCTGAGATTGATCTAATGAACTTTGGTGTACGAGGCAACGAGGTGGCAGGCCGGGTGATTAAGGAACCGTCAGTTATCGTCTCGTATGTAAGTAAGACACAAGAACGGCATAGCAGGTGAAGAGTATAGTGCATAGGCGCACTGCTTGCCAACTATTATATCGGGGCAGATTAGACGCCTTATATTCACATCGAAGCATTGCAAATATGTTGGCTGACGGCGTTCCAGATCGATGTTTTCCAAAAGCTCTCCTCTCCCTGTTACCATTCGGGGGAGAAACAATGATGGCGCCAGCAACAGCAGCAGCACAGCGCTTAAAGATTTTTTCAAAATTCTGGAAAAGAAATCCAGAAGTGAACAATGCAAGTGGTGGGAATCAAAATCGTTACAAAGATATATTGAAGTAAACCGGATTCCTCAAGGTTTATGCATATTAACAGCCCCCACCTACGAGGACCCCAATCCTGAATTAATGAGGGAGTGGGCGGAGTGCAACCTGGAGGCATCGCGCCGCCAAGTCCAGATATTGATCAAGTATGCGGACATAGATTGAGCTAAACTGCTCACGGAGATAGCAGCTATTCAGGAGCAATTGGAAACGATGGGAGAAGACGAGGAAAGGCCTAAACTAACAAAGGTAATGAATGAACGTTTGAAGAAAGAAGAAGCCAAAATCATAGATAGAAAAACATATAAATTTCAGCGTGATCGGAGTGATTACGAGTTGGGCCAAACCTTCATGTTCTCTAAAAAATATGATGCTATGCGTAGTGGGGCGACCAAACCTCAGTCTAAACCCAAGCCGAATCGACAGAATCAAGGACAGACTGACTCATGTAATTCTACCCTCAGCTCTGACGTGGAAACAGAATCTGATACAGAACGCCGGAAACAATCCCAAGCTGGGGTCATCCTGAAACCATCGCTAGGACAAGAAATAAGGTTTTTGTGCCAGGAGAGACTTCAGACACTAAGCCCCAGAACGCGGCAAAATTACACAAGCAGCGGGCAAACTTTAGGTGGTGCAAGAGGCACAGGGCGTCCAAAAGGCGGATATCAGAGAAGGAAGATGGGCAGTGGGCAGGGATCTGCCAGCCAGCAGGAATAAACGGAGTCAAAAACCAAATGATAGTCAACTTAACCTCTCTTATTTTAACATCCAAGGAAGAGGAAATACTTAACTTGGGTCTAACATTTGCTCCTCCATGTAACTTTAACTATCCCGTAGCCAGATGTGACTTTTACAAAGCGGTTAGAAAACTCAAGCTACGAAAACTGTATGTACTTAAAGCCAAGTCCAAAGGACCAACACTCTTGCAAAGTGGTAATGAGGGGACAATGAGTATTGCTTCTCAAGGCACAGAGGCTATCACGGAGCTTTGGGACACACTGGGGGCGGGTTTTGAGGAATCCATACCAGCCACAAATGAGATTGGGAAAATAGATGAAATAGGGAACAGGATATCATCAAAAACCCTATTCAGACCCCCCTCAAATTTCACCCCGGTGTTACCAAGAGATGCCATCGACATTTTCCACGAAAATGTTGTTATGCAACTAAAAGACTTGCAAAGGAATGTGTCTACGACCAAAAGAAAGCATGATGCTTTTTCACAGTGATATACAGCCCTCACAACCCGTCTAACCAAAGAAAAAGACATTATAATCCGAGGAAGTGACAAGGGCGGAAATATAGTCCTGATGACAAGAGCAAATTATGACAAAGAGGCGTACTCACAGTTGAACGACCAAGAATGCTACGAACGCATTAACATCCAGGCCCTGGGTTCAATTAAAAAGGAATATCATCAACAATTGGCAAGATGGAAATCCCCCAAATTGATCAGCGAGTCGGAAATCAAATACCTTAAAAACGACAACTCAGTCACACCCATAATGTACTTTATTCCCAAAGTGCACAAGAACCCAACACATCCCTCAGGCAGACCTATCATCTCTGCGAGGAACAGTCTTTTGGAACATACGGCAGTATACATAGACTATTTCCTGCAAGGTTACGTGCAATAACTTGAGTCCTATGTACAGGACACTGGGGATTTTTTTTACAAAAAATCAGACATATTGAGTGGGTGGAAGGGGATTGGCTAATTGCACTGGACGTTACAGCCCTTTATACCAGCATCAAGCACAGTGATGGGCTGTCAGCGGTCAAACATTATTTATCGAGACGTGCCACCCTTTTCAGTGAGCATAATGCGATGCTTTTGTACATGTTGGAATTTTGTTCGACTAACAACTTTTTCATGTATAACAAACTATTGTACCACCAGTTACAAGGAGTGGCGATGGGGGCCAGCTTCTCCCCAAGCTTCACATGTTTGCACATGGGAGCTTGGGAGGAGCTGGTCCTCAAAACCACACACCAGCAGGTAATCCAGAATAATGTAATAGGATGGTAATGTTTCATCAACGATTTGCTTGTAGTGTGGAGGGGCAGTGAAGAAGATGCTATAAGATTTATCAATGACATCAATCAATTGATCTTAACTTGAAGTTCACTGCTTCACTCAGTCAGAGTTCAGTTACATTTTTGGATACTGAGCTATATATAAGAAATGGACAATTAGAGACCAAAATTTACCGCGGGCAACAGCATTTTAAATGCAGCCAGTGCACACCCCACACACCTCGTTTCCAGTATCCCTTATGGGGAGATGCTGCGCATGAAACGTCTGTGCAGCAATCCCATTGATCTGGAGAGGGCTCAACTTGAAAGTAAAGCTCGTTTCCTTGAAAGGGGTTACACAGAAAAGTTAATTGAGAAGGCCAGAGTTAAATCTATGATCAGAACTAGAGAGGATCTCCTTACTAATAACATCAACAGGGATCAACCTGCGGCAGAGTCAGTTGAGAGCATTAGGAGGACTGAGGAAGCCAAAAGCTTCAGAATAATCACTGGCAATAGTAAGCAACACAGGGAGATCTACAAGATTGTAAACAGGAATTGGCCTATTGTGAGGAGTGACCCAATTATTGGTGCCACTTTACCTAAGAGGGTGTCGTTAACATACAGCAGGGCGCCCTCCCTCAGAGACCAATTAGTGGATACTAATCCTGAGCCAATCGAGAGAACCACGTGGTGGCAGAACAACAAGGGATTCTTCAAGTGTAAAACCTGTAAGCGTGCAACCATGGTGTTAATGTTAAAACTTATACTGATGGGTTCAGTGGCCTACAACATCCCATAACTCAGGTTTTAACATGTAAAACCGAGTTCGCAATATATGTATTGCAATGCCCCTGCTCGCTGAAATACGAGGGAAGTACCAAGCTACCGGTACATAAACGTATTCTCTAGCATTTAAGGGCCATCACAAATGGAGATAATACGTATCCGGTTGCGAGGCACTTTTGTGACTGTCATCAGAGTGTGAATACCACAGTAAAATATTTAGTTATCGATGCAGTCAAGGCTAGCAGGCATGGCAGAGATAGAGAGGCCAATTTGAGGAGGTTGGAAACCCGATACATCCTCTTACTCGACACCAAGGCCCCAGGGGGGTTGAATGTAACTGAGGACATGTACACGTGCCTCCCATAAGTAACCCCACCTTCAATTAGGCCATCTCCACTGTTTTTCTCTGATCCCTTCATAGGTAACAGCAGTTTGAGCACCCTACATTTAGGTTTCACCCGGCTGGGAAAACCACAGTATTTGATACAGTTTGGGGATTTAGCAAAATATTGAACAACTATATGCTTTTTATACTATGAGATTTTTTGAAGTAGGTCTTTAATGTGTCTTAGCTGCTGCTGTTTACATGAGTAATGTCTATTGAAAGAAGGGCATATATCATCTTTTAGACCATGAGGGTCCTTATTCCCTATTAGTCGTATCTCTAAGATTATTGATATATATTTTTATTCACACTAAGTAATTTTTCACTTAATGGACAATCAAAGTGGGTTAATTGAAGAGGCACCTCGTGGGGTTATATGAATATGGGCTTTTTTAACAATTAAGAACTGTGATGTATATATGATATGAATTTTTTACGTGATTTTATCGATATTATGATAAAAACATAGTTGCAGTTTTAACGTTCTTTTATCTACTAGAAATGTTATTTGCACATAATAAGCAATAAGTGAAACTTTGAAAATTTGCACAGCTCCAATACTATTTGCACTTTTGACTGTCGATATGATCAGGACAAGCTATTTGCACAGTTGCGTATTTTGCACAAGATTCCAAGGAGATGTATATCCTACGGATAAAGTATTTGCACTATTGCGTGATTTGCACTTAGTCTGAGGCATTAGCACTTTAGTTTCACTGAATTGCTGTCTAGTAGGATATATCATTATTCGAATAGTACGTTTACTGCGCTGTACAAACCATATTGATTGGTGTAGATAACACAGGTATTTTACCATGATTTGTTTGTGTAATTTGTCCATATATTTGCATAATTCACAATGTGTTGTTTTTCCATTTTAGACACACAGATCACAGTGTTCGACTGCAATTGTTTTACATTGTGTTAAATATCGTAATAATGTTGATACTAACTCGTGCAATTTCTCTGCTGATGCATTTAAACTCCAGTATTTTGTCCATGTCTATTCCCAGCCTTCACACGTGACGCTGTTACAATTAATTACTGGCACTTTAAAAGAGCGTTTTTTTTATTGTGAAAGTTGTCATGTGAGCAAGGCTCCTCGGAGCCGAACCTTCATGCGGCTGAATTTGCACTAATAAACTATCACCACTTAGTTGGTCCGTGTCCGTGCTATCACTTCCTTTGCGAAGTTCTGCGCGCTGGGTGGAGACGTGGCATTCTATATATATATACATACATACATACATACATATATATATATATATATATATATATATATATATATATCTATCTATATCTATCTATATATATATATCTATATATATATATATATATATATATATATATATATATCACCAACAATCATTCCTGATGAAAAGATGAGAGGCCACAAGGGGATTAGGGAACAAGCTTGCCGTTTTATTCAGTAATCCAGAACAAGGCGAATGCATTTTGGCGTTGGCCTTCTTCAGCGCCTTCCTCTTAAACGACCTTCGTCCCAATAAGCTCCTCCTGCGTTAAGTACCTTCAGGCACTGAGTTCCCTCCCCCATGCAGTCTGCACAGCATTGGTAGTCCGTTTTGATTGTCGCGGACTCCCATTCCCAGCATGCACTGTTCTGGCAAAGTTCGGTAGCTGGTATAGGGGAGTGGAGTAAGCGTGGTTTAGTGCCCGTAGCAGGAGGGCGGGTGGTTGAAGAGCACCAAACAATCCGGTGCCGGTTCCTGTGTCCCCTCTGACTGCAGCGCCCGTTCTCCCAGGTCAGTTATGGAACAGGAGCGGCCAAATGCGAGGCGGGAAGCCCTGTCGAGGTAAAATATCTCTGTCTGTTCCATCCGATCCGGGATGCTTCGCGGACTTCTGGGGATATCGATCCCTCGATTTTGTAGATAGGCTGCAAGCAGCGTGTTGCCAGTTATTCCCCAAAGTCTCTTAATGCCGCAGGGCCAACTCTTCTGCGCGTCTGGCTGCGCAGTACATATCACCAGCAATCCTTCCTGACGAAAAGATGAGAGGCCACAAGGGGATTAGGGAACAAGCTTGCCGTTTTATTCAGTAATCCAGAACAAGGCGAATGCATTTCGGCGTTGGCCTTCTTCAGCGCCTTCCTCTTAAACGACCTTCGTCCCAATAAGCTCCTCCTGCGTTAAGTACCTTCAGGCACTGAGTTCCCTCCCCCATGCAGTCTGCACAGCATTGGTAGTCCGTTTTGATTGTCGCGGACTCCCATTCCCAGCATGCACTGTTCTGGCAAAGTTCGGTAGCTGGTATAGGGGAGTGGAGTAAGCGTGGTTTAGTGCCCGTAGCAGGAGGGCGGGGTGGTTGAAGAGCACCAAACAATCCGGTGCCGGTTCCTGTGTCCCCTCTGACTGCAGCGCCCGTTCTCCCAGGTCAGTTATGGAACAGGAGCGGCCAAATGCGAGGCGGGAAGCCCTGTCGAGGTAAAATATCTCTGTCTGTTCCATCCGATCCGGGATGCTTCGCGGACTTCTGGGGATATCGATCCCTCGATTTTGTAGATAGGCTGCAAGCAGCGTGTTGCCAGTTATTCCCCAAAGTCTCTTAATGCCGCAGGGCCAACTCTTCTGCGCGTCTGGCTGCGCAGTACATATCACCAGCAATCCTTCCTGACGAAAAGATGAGAGGCCACAAGGGGATTAGGGAACAAGCTTGCCGTTTTATTCAGTAATCCAGAACAAGGCGAATGCATTTCGGCGTTGGCCTTCTCCAGCGCCTTCCTCTTAAACGACCTTCGTCCCAATAAGCTCCTCCTGCGTTAAGTACCTTCAGGCACTGAGTTCCCCCCCCCATGCAGTCTGCACAGCATTGGTAGTCCGTTTTGATTGTCGCGGACTCCCATTCCCAGCATGCACTGTTCTGGCAAAGTTCGGTAGCTGGTATAGGGGAGTGGAGTAAGCGTGGTTTAGTGCCCGTAGCAGGAGGGCGGGGTGGTTGAAGAGCACCAAACAATCCGGTGCCGGTTCCTGTGTCCCCTCTGACTGCAGCGCCCGTTCTCCCAGGTCAGTTATGGAACAGGAGCGGCCAAATGCGAGGCGGGAAGCCCTGTTGAGGTAAAATATCTCTGTCTGTTCCATCCGATCCGGGATGCTTGGCGGACTTCTGGGGATATCGATCCCTCGATTTTGTAGATAGGCTGCAAGCAGCGTGTTGCCAGTTATTCCCCAAAGTCTCTTAATGCCGCCGGGCCAACTCTTCTGCGCGTCTGGCTGCGCAGTACATATCACCAACAATCCTTCCTGATGAAAAGATGAGATATATATATATATATACAAGAAGGCCGTCCCGACGTTGTCCCGGAGCAATTAGGCTTCAGGGCCCCCTCCCGCCCCGCTTTTGTAACCTGCAGACGTCACTTTTTCCTCCTGTAATTTACTTTCGTGTCCCGTCTCCACGCCCGGCCCGTCCTGTCCCCCGCCCGGCCCGGCCTGTCCCGTCCCCCGCCTGCCCCTACATGAGTGCCCTTACCTCCGCCAACGCTGCTCCCGCCTGTCCGCTCGCACCACCGCTCCTCCCCTGCGCCATGTCTGCCGCTCCTCCTCCGCCGCCGTTCCTCTGCTCCTGACGTCACCGATCCTCCCCCGCGCCATGTCCGCCGCTACTCGGACGCCGCTCCTCCCCGTGCTCCTAACGTGACCATGCACGTCGCGGCCGGCGCTACTTTTGAGGGACTACTTTTTTTATCTAAAATTTTAAATAACGTTTATTTTTTTAATTTATGTAGCCTATAACCATCTACACACCCTGCTGATTTCAACGGAGTATCGGGTGTGTAGATTGGCGCAGTGGTTTCCGAGTTTACCCGCCTCTAAGCCTGAAAGTTTCTGCTTTATTATAGTAGTATAGATATATATATATCTGAGAACAATGAGGTCAAGGTGACTGAGCGCTCAACAGCGGGTGCTGGCTGCGGGCTGATCATTATATTCTACACATTTTTTAATTCATCTCATACGTGTTAGTACACTGTTTTTGTCTGTCAGTCCACATTAGTCCAGTGTTGGATTAGTATTCATTTACTGTCCACATGCCTCATGCACATTTGATCAGAGTGTTCGGAGATATGATTTTTTCTTTGTTTTTTTCGAGCTTTTAGAGATCTTCTTCTGGTTTGTATCATTTCTGTTTCTACAGGTGAGTGTACATTTCTTCATTGTTGTTTAAGCTCCTCGGAGCCTTGGTTCGCAGTCGGATTATGTATTTGGACTCCATTTGCCGTAATTTCTTATTTCGGCGCCGAGTCTTTCATTTTCTGCGATGCAGACAAAACCAAAAAATTCCATTCTTCTCCAATCATTATTTTGGCAGTTGGCAAGATGTTTCGATGTTGCATAGTTTGTTTCCTTGTTCTTGACCGCTCTTATGTGCTCCAATATCCGTTTTTTGAGCATCCATGTTGTGCTTCCAACATATCTTTTCCCACATTCACATTGTATCACATACACTACAAACTGTGTGTTGCATGTGATTCTTCGATTTATTGTTGTGATTTTTCCTTCCGGATCTGTTATTTGGTCCTTATTTGTGGCAATCTTACAGGCTTTACAATTTGAACACTTCCTAAAGCCCTTTTGTTGTTGTCTCAGCCATGTTTCTTTCTTTGGAGTTTGGAAGAGACTTTTGACTATGTTATCCTTTAATGTTCTTGCCTTTCTGTATGTTACTAGCGGTCCCTTCCCAATAGTTTTGCCAATGTCAATGTCTTGCAGCAGAAGATGCCAGTACTTTTGAACAGTTTTCTTCACTCTTTCATTTTCCTTGCTGAATGTTAGAATTAGCTTTGGCCCAGTCTCTTGTATTTCCTGTGTTATGTTCGTCATCACCTCATTTGATCCTTCTTCTACTTTGGATTTCTCTTTTTCAGATCTTGCCATAAGAATCTCATTGTGTGTTTTCTTTTCCACTCTTCTTTTGCTTTTGTTCAAGACTCTCTGTATGTATCCTCTGTTCTTTAGTCTTTTTTTGCACTGGCCTCTACTTGTTCATTTGCATCATGATATTTTGAGCAGTTTCTTTTGATGCGCAAGAATTCCCCATATGGGATGCTGTTCAGTAGTGTTTGTGGCTGAAAGCTTGTGGCATGTAGTATGCTGTTTGTTGCTGTCTTCTTATGATAAAGTGTCGTTTGTATTGTCCTCTGGTCTTTATAGACTGTAGTGTCCAAGAAATGTATCCTGGTTTTGCTTGTTGTGCTGGAAAAATGATAGCCCAATACTGTTGTTATTCAGACCTTCAAAGTATTTCATGAACTCTTCCTTCTTGCCGTCCCAGATAATAAATAAATTGTCAATATATCGTACCCACAGCATGTTGTTTTCCAAAGCTGACTGGTTTTCTGGGCCCCAGGCTATCTCCTTCTACCACCAACCCATCGTTAGATTAGCAAAATTTGGGGAGAAGGAGATGCCCATGGCAGTACCACACAGCTGATGGCACAGCTGGTGGTCGAAGAGGAAGACATTGTTGCTTAGATATATCTTTATTATTGACAGCAACATAGCTGAATGCTGTAGTTCTGTTACCTTCCTTTGCTTCAAGAAATATGCACATGCTTCTAATCCCATGTTAAGTTCTTTTGAGGTATACAAGGACACCACATCGATCATTGCCAAAAGAAAGTTTGGATTCCATGTGATATTTGCTAATGTTCTCAGGAATTCTCCCGTGTCTTGTATATAGGAGCTCAAGTTCTTGACCATTGGTGCTAGAATCAGATCTACATAGGTTGACATATTTTCATATATAGAATCACATGACGAAACTATAAGTCGTCCTGGGGGGTTAATCAGCGTTTTATGAATTTTGTGAAGAAAGTAAATTGTTGGAATCGTTGGAAATTCTTTAAACAAATATTGTGCTTCTTCCTCACTGATTAGATTTTGTTTTTGCCAATCATTTAGAGTCATTTTCAAGTCTGTAATCATTTTATTGATGGGATTTGAACTTAATTTCCTATATTTTGTGTTGTCATCCAGTTGTTTATGTGCTTCCTGTACATAGTCTTTTGTATTCTGAATGACTATGTTCCCGCCCTTATCAGCCGCTTTATCGTTATAAGGGCATTGTTTTTCAGACTGTTATTGCGTAATTTTCTTACATTGTTAGGTTCTCTTTTTTCTTCCAGTTACATGTTTTTTCTATCCCTTCTAGATCTTTCATAACTGCTTCAGAAAAAAGATCAATGTTGTTACCCGGTGTGAGTTGAGGGCAGTATTTAGATTTGTTTTTTAGGCCTCTTTTTACATATTGTGAAGTTTCCATTTGTAGTTCTTCCAGAACTTGGCCAGCTGTGTAGTCTTCCTCTTCTAGGTTATGTGCCAGGTCAAAGACATTTTTTACATCCTCTATTTGTTCAATCGTTAATTCAGGACTTTGTGTTGTTTGTGCATGGTCTGATTCTTCCTTTTCAGCCTTTCTGATCTTGCCTGCATGCACTTTCTTTAACATGTCGAATTTATTTCTCGTGAAGTTAAAATGTCTTTCAGGACAAAATGTCATTCCCTTGTTTAGCACAGATTCTTCTTCTTTAGGTAGTATGTAGTCTGAGAGATTCACAATTAGATTCTTATCATTCTCTTACCCTTTGGCCTCATTTACTTTCTGAATGTCCTTTTGCTCAGGGGATATTGTCTTATTTCTTTTACTTCTAGTTTTTCTTGTGCTTGGATAGAATTTGTATCTTCTCTTCCACGTCCTCTGCCTCTCCCTTGTCCCCTGCTTCTGGAGAGGCTTTGATCTAAATTTACCAGACTCATCTCCTCTAAAAAATTGGTCTTTTTTGCGACCTCTGAGTTCGCCTCTATTTTATTTTCACTAATGTCAGATTCGCTGGTTGAGTCCCCCGTTTTCCTTATTGGATTGCTCTTATAGTTTTTCTTTAGAGTCTCAAAGCCCTTAGCAAATGTCAGAATGTTGCCTTGTTTGTAATCATTTTTATCTCTGATGAATTTTCTATGTTTACTTTCTTGCACTTCGTCCTTGTGTTTTTCTAATTGTATTTCCATTTCTTTTCTCAATTTTATTGCTTCATCTTTATTCATTAATGCGATTTTACTCTCGAGATCTTTGACTGCGGCATGTGCTTCTTGTAAACCCATTTCTGCATATGATATCAGTATTCTTAGCATATTCCTTGAGCATTCATTGTTATGTTGGCCCCATTCCTCCAGCATGTCCGATCTGGTGTCTGGGTGTGTCGGTAATGTGAATATACGTAATCCCCTGGGAATTCTGTCAATTTCAAGATATTTATTTAGTGCCATAATTTCCCAGCTCTTGCTGGTTTCCTTTCTATATTGTTTTTCGAGTAGAATGAAGAGATATTTTAGCGAGGGATTCTCTTCTCGCTGCTTTTCCGTGATGTCTGCAGCTTCTGTGCATTCACCTGTTTCAGATTGAAACATTGTAGAGAGTTTCTGCGCTCACTTCGCCTTACGTCCTTCCATTCCTTTCGTATTCGACTCACTTTGTTTTAAATGTTAGTGCGCTTTTCTTTGACGTGTACAAGTGGCTCTCTCTTTGTTTTTGAAACTCTGAAAGTGTGTGTGAGGGACTGTTACTTCAGGGAAGACGCCGAGCACCATGCCCCTGCTATGGCGTTTGCGCTGGCTGACTCTTACTTCCCAGCTCAAGTCACTTTGTGCAAGAAACAAACAACATAACGCTTAGTGATTGCACTCACCGCTTCTGGGAGACTCCTGTCCGGGAGGGGCTGTTCCGCTCCGACCTTCGAAGGCTCTACCTGGTGAGTTTCCGCTTTTCCTCCGCGTTTGTTTCACGTTTTCTCGCTCGTGCGTCTCTGGCAGTTTTACAATCCGAGAACAATGAGGTCAAGGTGCCAGAGCGCTCAACAGCGGGTGCATAAAAAATATATATATATATTTATATATATTTTATGCACCACCCGCCTGAGTTTCCATCTAATCCTGTAAGCTTTTATTAGCATTAATTACATTTCTTTGCTGTAAATTCTACACCCTGATCGCCCTCCCAAGTATCTGTCATAGTAGCACAAGCACATTACATTTTTTATAACACTGACACTTTATGCCACTGATATCACAACACCACAATATATTGTATAGGGAATCAGGGGCCCTTATTGGGTTGTAATTAAGCCAGGGGTCCTCATTGAATATTCTTATGCTGCTAATATCTGTGAGTTCAGTGTCTTTAAATTACGGATGTATGACGTTACAACGCATACTATTACAATGCATACTATTACAACGCATGCTTTTACAACGCATTTTGTACAACGTAAGTACCTTTACAATGCATTACTTTACAACGCATACCATTACAACGCGAAATAGTAAAAGTAATGGAAAAGTACCATTACAACGAAAACACATATAAGGCATACCGTTATAACGCAGAAAAAATAAACGAAAATTATATAAATTTATTTTTTTGTAAAATAAAACCTGGCACGGGATGCAGGAAAAATAGGGGTTTTGGGTGGGGAAGTGTATTAAAATGTGGTAAGAAACAGTACGTAAATATTAAGAAATGCAAAAAAAATTCTTAAAATTAATATGCGAGTATTAAAATTAATACTCGAGTATTAAAAAATTACTAAAATATTCTAAAACGTAATTTTAAAATTAAATAAACACGATTTTGAAATATCATTTCTAAAAAAATATCGAGAAATAACATTAGCTATACCAAAGAACCAACAAATAACAAACACATATCATCCATTTTACTAAGTGAACATTAAAAAATAGTCCTACCACTCTTTTCATGACTGTAATAGCAAAACACTGAAAACAAAATGGATGCCAAAACGGAATTAGGAACTTAAAACAACACTTTCAAAAACGATATATAAAATTATATGTTTACACAGCAAATAAAATGATTTGAAAAGCTTTTTAAAACGCAGCCTTTCCCAAAAATTAAGAACACACTGACACAAACCTATAAATACGAGCAAGACACTATTTTGAAAACAGTTGATTATCAACTACCAGAGAGAGCAGACGCCAAACACTGACAATCTGACCATAGTACTCACATCGACGACCCGGAGTCATTAAGAAAACGATATATTGATACATACAAGTAAGTTTTTTTTTATTTCAAAATATTTTTATTGAAAATAAATTTGACATATACCAAAAACAAAACATTTTGTCACAATTCTTGACTGTTGCGTCAAAGGTATACTGTCTGGCTTGTGGTGGAGCACGAGAGAGAAGAAAAGAGAGAGAGAGAAGAGGAAGAAGGAGGGGGGGTTAACGCTCCAGGTGGGCATCCAGGGCCGCCCACATATCTCCTCTGGCCGTGTGGTTCGCGGCGTGGTGATTGGCGGTGATGTTGTCTGCCCCTCGTAGAAATGTTACCCAGTTGAACCAACGTTTGAAAGTGGCTTTGCTCGTGTTCTTCCAGTTCCCTAGAATTGTTTTGGCGGCTGCCGTTGGCAAAACGTCAACTAGTTGCGGATCTCCTTGGAGTCGAGCTCTGTGGCCAGGAAGTCCATGGTTATGCCTGCTAGGCCTCGTTGTATGTGGCAGCCTGTAAGCGTGTCTATGAGGTCGTAAACTTTGTGCTAGAAAACCTTGACCTTGGGGCAGTAGTATAGGACGTGAGCCAGGTCCCCCCTTGCTTTGTGGCAATTCCAGCAGGTGCCGCTCTCACTAGCTCCTACTGTTTCTAGCTTGGCCGGGGTCCAGTGTAGTCTGTGTAATAGCCAGTATTTTGTTTGGGCTAGTTGTGGGGTTACCTTGTTTTTGGATGCTGAGGTCCATAATCTGGCCCTTTCGTCTTCGTTTAGTGGTCTCTGTAACTCCCCTTCCCAGAATGTTAGTATTTTGTTGTTTAGTGTTGTGGTGCGTGGTGTGAAGAGTTTGTAAATGTGAGCGGTTTGGTGGCCTATCTTGTTTAGATTTTGTGAGTACTGTATTCACCATTGCACACCATTGAGGAGTATGCGCAGGTCTCAGGATATCAACTAAACCGCGACAAATCTGAATGCAAGCCAATGAACTGCCACACAACAAGGACAGTCCTAGGTACGTCCGGACTTGCGTGGCAAACGAAACCCCTGAAATACCTGGGCCTCCTCTTTGGAAGAGACCTTAGGTCGACCCTAGACCACAACGAGGAGGCAATGCTGAGGAAGATCAGGAGCAAGCTAGAAGCCTGGAGTCCCAAATTCATCAGCTGGTGGGGCCAAGTCGAGGAGATCAAGATGATGATAACACCAATGCAAAACTATCTGCTGAGCATGCTGCCACTAACCCTGACTTCAGACTTTCACAAAAATATAGACAAAGCAATCAACTCATTCCTCTGGGGGGGGCAAAAAGGCCAGAATCAGCCTATCAAAGCTTAGACTAAAGAAAGACCAAGGTGGGCTGAACCTTACGAATTACAAGGCCTTCCAAATGGCCTGCCTAGCTAAACAGGGCATACACTGGATCTCCCCCACACCAGAGTACGTGCCGGTCTGGCTCGACCTGGAAAGAGGGATCCTGGGTGGAGCAGACCCAATCATGGTGCTAACGGCCAACAGACACCCAGAAGCAAAGAATGCAATCATCAGGAACACAAAGATGGCACTACTTAGAGTAGACAGAGAACTGGAGGTCAGCATCAAAGGCTCCAAATGGGAATCAATATGGTACAACTCCAAGGTAACATAGCAGAAGCATCACGACGCCGGCCCAACTAGAGCTGGGCAGCAACCCACTCACATTTGAAGCACTGCAGCGCACGCACAAACTACCAAACAAGGAGTTCTATGAATTCCTCAGGATCAAGGCGGCCATCACCAAAGCCAACCTCTCGAAACACAAACCAGCCTTCATACAGTACTCACAAAATCTAAACAAGATAGGCCATACAAGTAAGTATAACAAGATTTAATCCATAATTACAAAGGATTATTATTAAATTATCATTAATTAAATTACAGATTTTCACTAATTTGCTGAAACAAAAAAGCATTTTTACGAAAATACAGCGTATTTACACAGATATGTAAGTACTAATAAATTTTAATAAAAAGTATACAAATGAAGGAAAGTAGCAGAATAAGTCGATTCCTTTACAAGTGGTATCATTTAAAAAACACATTAAAAGCCAGAATGCATATGAAATTAAATAAATAAAAACAAGTTCGCTAAATGTGAAGAGACACAATGTTAAACATGTTTCGGGGTATTAGAAATGTTTTTAAAATATTGATAATAAATAATCAATTTAATTATATTTAAAAATAAGCAAATATCCAATTTCAATTTTCAACAGCCAAAAACTAAAATTTGTGAAAGCCATAAAAGACACGAAAACAGAGTTGTCACAAAGGAGTCAAAATCACGATCAACAATATCTAAAAGGTACAAATTTACAAACATTTAAAAATATTTATACATTTGTGAAACGTAAATAACCTTTACTGATGCCAAAAAAACGTATTACCATTTCCACACAGATAAATAACCAAAGAAAATAATAAGAAGTTCCTTATTCGAAAATACCAAGGACGATATTTGGAAAGGTAAAATATACTAATGAAGTGTATTGGTAACATTCACTAGTGTTAATTTAAAAAGTTGCAGCAGAAGTGAAAGTGAGGGAAAATGAAGAGATATAATTTCCTAATCTAACTCCAGAAAGATGCAACAGTAGAGAAAATGAGAGCTAGAATACAGGTACCAATTACTAATATAACTCCAGGAAGATTGAGCAGTAGGATAGACGTGGGATAGTGTAGGGTTCTATTTAGAATTCAAACTTCAGAAAAATGCTACAGTAGAATAAGGAAAGGGTAGTGTAAGCCTAGGCCAGGTACAAGTTGTTGAGTTCTGAGGTTGAAAGTTGGCTTTGTCTTCACTGCCATCCAGATGTGTTCATTGAATCCATGCTATCTGTACTTAGTCAGGAAATACTTAGGCTTGGAATTCCATAGCTGTCTCGCACTGCAAAGTAAAACGCAACACAAACTTGCAGGTCCATGAGAATTCTGACATGAAATTAGACTTGCATTGTCGGTGGAGTCATCCTCACAAAAACTTTCCACACCTCAAACAAAACTAATGAATAGCAGGCATGATGGGTAACAGACAGAGTAGCCTTCCAAGGATCACTTCCAAAGCAAATTGTATGATAGAAGTTATTGTCATCTTCTAAGCAAGGTGTCATATAGCAGACATGATGACTATGCGACTGAGCCGTCAGACAGCGAGCATGGCTACCATTTAACCATCTTCTACGGTAGAAAGAAGGATGACCTAAGAAGCCTGTGAGATACTGGACCTCATCACCAATTAGCTCTTTTGTTAGGTACCAGGCACAGGCACTGTCTAAGCAAGGCCTTAGATATCAAGCATGGTTACCTCTAAACATATACGAGGTAATTTACTATTGTAACTCCAAAAAGATTTAGTAGTAGGGAAAATGAAGAATAGAGTAGGGGTGCAATTTACTAATCTAACTCCAAAAAAACGCAGCAGTAGGGTAAGTGAGGGATAATGTAGGTAATGTAGCTCCAAGAAGGTACAGCAGTAAAGAAAATGAGTGATACTGAAGGGGTACAATTTACTATTCTAACTCCAGGAAGGTGCAGCAGTAGGGAAAGTGAGAGATAGTACAGGTGTGCAAATAAATATTCTAACTCCATGAAGGTGCAGCAGTAGGGAAAGTGAGGGATAGTGTAGGTGTGCAATTTACTATTCTAACTACAGGATGGTGCAGCAGTAGGGAAACTGTGAGATAATGTAGATGTGCAATTTCCTACTCTACCTCCAAGAAGGTGTAGCAGTAGGGAAAGTGAGGGATAGTGTAAAGGTAAAATTCAATATTGTATTGAGCAGTAGAGAATGTGTGGCATATTATAGGGGAGTAATATACAATTCTAAATCCAGTGAGTAGAATCTGTAGTGAAAGAGATAGATAGGGCAGAGAAAAACAGTCATGTTAAATTGTATTTCTTTTTAAAACACTGTATAACATATTTTTTCTTTTCAATATTTACAGATACACAACTACCTTCAATATAAAAGGAATACAAAGGCAATTCAAAGAAAACAGCTTCCTGAAAAAGGCAAAAAATCTGACTGAAAAGGTAAAACAGATTGAAATGTAACAATATGAAACTAAACATAGAGCAATATTTGTGTTATATAAGTCCTTGAAAGTGCAGCAGTTAGAAAAATGAGGGATAGTGAAGAGGTGTAATTTCATTTTAAAACAATAGAGTAGTGCAGCTGTAAAAAAGGATAGATAGTGTACAGAAATACAGTCACCTTAACTTTTAAAAAACATGAAAAAATGCTATAACATTTCCTTTATTTGCAATGTTTGCAGAATCTCTAATCCCAAAGAAAGAGGATCAAACCATACCCAAGATCAAAAACACAGTTTACAGAACACGCAAAAAAGACCATAAAAAAAGGTAAAATGAATCGAAATGCAACAGTATAAAAATAAACATAGAGCAATACTTTAGTATTGTAACTTAAGGTAGGGTGCATCAGTAGGGAAAATGATGGACCATGAAGAAGAGTAATGTAGTATTCTAACTCCAGAAAGGTGTATAAGTAGGGAAAGTGAGGGGTAGTATAGGGATGCAAATTACTATTCTAACTCCAAAAAAGTCCAGCAGTAGTGAAAGTGAAGGATAGTGTAGGGGTGTAATTTACTATTCTAACTCAAGAAAAGTGGATCAGTAGGGAAAGTGAATGATAGTGTAGGGGTGAAAACTAGTATCATAATTCTAACTCCAGGAAGGTGCAGCAGTACGGAAAATTAGGGAAAGCATAGGGGTGAAAATTACTATTGTAACTCCAGGAAGGTGCAGCAGTAGTGAAAATGAGGGATAGTGTAGTGGTGCAATTTACTATTCTAACTCCAGGAAGGAGCAGCAGTAGTGAAAGTGAGGTATAGTATAGGGGTGCAAATTACTATTCTAACTCCAGAAAGGTGCAGTAGTAGGGAAAGTGAGAGATAGTATAGGGGTGCAAATTACTATTCTAACTCCAGGAAGGTGCAGCAATAGGGAAAGTGAGGGATAGTATAGGGGTGAAAACTACTATTATAAGTCCAGGAAGGTGCAGCAGTAGTGAAAGTGAGCGATAGTATAGGGGTGCAAATTACTATTCTAACTCCAGGAAGGTGCAGCAGAAGGGAAAGTGAGGGATAGCGTAAGGTTGCAAAAATACTGTTCTAAATCTACAAAGGTGCAGCAGTAGGGAAAGTGAGGGATAGTGTAGGGGTGCAATGTACTATTCTAACTCCAGGAAGGTGCAGCAGTAGGGAACGTGAGGGATAGTATAGGGGTGCAAATTACTATTCTAACTGCAGAAAGGTGCAGCAGTCCACAACATGAGGGATAGTGTAGGGTTGCAATGTAGTATACTAACTCATGTGAGTTTAATCTGTATTGAAAGGTATAGATAGCACAGAGGAATACAATCATAAAAAATATTTTTTTTAAATCAAAACATGAAATAACATAATCTTTCTTTTCTTTTTAACAGATTCACATATACATTCCAGAGAATAGCAAATCCAAGCTAATTCCAAGAAAACAGTTTCCAGCAAAGCACAGCACCCAAAACTAAAAAGGTAAAACAGTTCAAAATGCAACAATGTAAAAGTGAACAGGCAGCAACATTTTAGTATTATAACTCCATAAAGGTTTAACAGTAGGGAAAGTGAGGGATAGTGTAGGGATGTAATTTACTATTCTAACTCCAAGAAGGTGCAGAATTAGGGAAAGTGAGGGATACTGTAGGGTTACAATTTACTTTTTTAACTCCAGAAAGGTGCAGCATTAGGGAAAGTGAGGAATAGTATTGGGGTGCAAATTGCTATTCTAACTCCAGGAATGTGCACCAGTAGGGACATTTAAGGATAGTGTAGGGGTGCAATTTACTATTCTAACTCCAGAAAGGTGCAGCAGTAGGGAAAGTGAGGGATAGAATAAGGGTGCACATTACTATTCTAACTCCAGGAAGGTGCAGTAGTAGGGAAAATGAGGGATAGTATAGGGATGCAAATTACTATTGTAACTCCAGGAAGGTGCAGCAGGAAAGAAAGTGACTGATTGTATAGGGGTGCAAATTACTGTTCTAACTCCAGAAAGGTGCAGCAGTAGGGAAAGTGAGGGATAGTGTAGGGGTGCAATGTATTATACTAACTCATGTGAGTTTAATCTGTATTGAAAGGTATAGATAGCACAGAGGAATACAATCATAAAATATTTTTTTATAAATCAAAACATCAAATAGCACAATCTTTCATTTCTTTTTTTATCAGATTCACAACTTCATTCCAGTGAATAGCAAATCCAAGCTAAAACCAAGAAAACAGTTTCCAGTAAAACACAACGCCCAAAACTAAAAAGGTAAATCAGATCAAAATCCAACAATGTAAAAGTGAACAAACAGCAACATTTTACTATTATCACTCTGTAGTGTAGTTCCTATTTTCCCTATAGGCTCTGCGCATTGGAATAACATAAACAGCAGTGTAGACGTAGGACTGTGGTCTTCTAGGTCTCTATTGAATATGTTAGACTTAATTTAGGTTTGCGCCAGCTAGCTTAGAGGTCACTGGAAACTTTCTTGACTGAATAGGAAGTGATCAGCTTCCCTGGCTCAGACAAGAAGGGATTCAGCTTCCGACAACCGCATAAACATGACAACTTTGCTCCTCAGAATAAGAGTCAATCTCTAGAGTCGTGTGAAACAATAGACCGCTATTTCACTCAGTCAGTTGTGCAGATTTACTTTCACCAGAGTGCAGAGAATAGAGAGACGGGCGTTTTTCAATAAAAGATATTATTTATTGAGCAGTCTTCCTTCTCATGCAAGATAAATGAATTGCCACAATTGCAAGACTTGTTATTATGAAAAGTGCATACAGTAAAAGGAGTATTATGAAATAATACTGTAAAAGCATTGATATGGTTTCTTAGCCATAAGATAGTTAAAATGAATAAAATATATACATTCATATACACATTAGCTAACAACCTCAACTGGTGCTTCTAACTACGCCTACCCCAGTGTACCTGACCTAAGCCTAATACAAGGGAGGGAGTAAGTAACAGTTTAAGTTAAGTGGGTTTTGCCAAGAGTTTGTTTCAAGAATTCTCTCTAAGGGTTTAGTCAGCACCGAACCTCTGGAATAGAATGCAGGAGGTCTGGTATCTCCTTCTTAGGACCCGATATCCCAGTCACCCGCAAGGGTAGGCTGGAAACGCCGGAGCTGGATTTTCTCGGCAGGAGAAAAGACAGCGTCTTTCTCAGCGCGTCAAGGAGGAGGGGCAGCGTCCGTGGGCTTCTCGCCTCTGCTGGGCTCTCTGCAAGGGGACAGCAGTTCTGCTCCAGTATTCACCACCACCGTGTGTTTGCTTAAGGCAACGTTGGTATATTTATACCTGAAAGGTGCCGAGTTTGACGTAAGTTTTTGGACATAAGACGTCAATAAAGATGTCACTAAGAACTGGTCGTTCTTACAGTGCTCGCAGGAGTTCTATTACTAATCAAAACAAAGCAAGCGGGGCTTTCCCAGGTTGCTGGGGGTTTGGTATGTCAAAAGAACTCGGTGTGCTATCTAGGAATCTAAGGAAGTGGCTTCTGCTGTGTCATGGACTTTCATGGACTGCAGAGGCGAGTTTACTGAAATATGGCTCCGATTGTTATGCCATTATAGGGATATGTATTGATTATAGCCGTATAGGGGCATGAGGTCACAGTATTGATCGGGGTCCTAGATAAAACACATCACCCACTCCACGAATTTATGTCCATCAAATTACTAAAAACGAAAGCAATAAGAAGCACGTGTATTACTACCCACCCCAAAATACATTTTGCATTTGAAATGGTGTATATGAAATACATGTAAATGAATATGTACATAATCAAGCATAGTAATCATTCAAAAAATATTGCATATGTATTCAGTTGAACGATTTTGCGAAGAATTACACATGAAATGTCTCTAAATACAGAAAAGAAG
Organism: Lissotriton vulgaris; assembly: GCF_964263255.1. Classification (NCBI taxonomy): domain Eukaryota; kingdom Metazoa; phylum Chordata; class Amphibia; order Caudata; family Salamandridae; genus Lissotriton; species Lissotriton vulgaris. The sequence continues at coordinate 770,978,160 of NC_141697.1, forward strand.
GGCGAGACTATTTCATCACATATAAATACAATTGCTGTAAAATGTGCTAGAGGCTGAGGTAATATTTTGTCTCTAGATCTACTAAAAATAGAAGCTCTGTTCTTTATGAATAGTTCTACTTTAAGCAAAGTACGTGTGCCAGCAAAAAGGGAAAATATTTTGGAAATTTTGGAAAAAAATAATTTCATGGTGAGCGGGGAAAAAATAGTTCAAAACGCTTATCAGTAGCTTTTGTTTATCAAAGCTGAAGGCCGAATTCAGAGTTCATGGGAACGCTGTGTGCCGGATTGTTTTCCAAAAAGTTATTGTTTCTGTTCAGGGGAGAACATCATTTCAGACAGGCTCACAAAGAATTGGTCTACATATTCAGGTGACAGTTCGACCAAGTTCGATAATGCTGTAACTTGGCAGTTGTGAGAATGATTGCTATTCGATTTCAGGATCAGCAATGCTCACAGAAGGTCGTACCTGGGTGATGCTGCTTCCATTTCTTGCCTCACTGCCACCACCTAGTCGTAGCGCAGGAGTCTCAACAAATGCCGTCATCACGATTGGTAACCGCTGGGGACAACACGATGCGTGAGCCGTTACTGGACTTAGCAAAGTATCGACATCCATTGGTACTGCTGATTGTAGTGCAAGACAGGTGTCTAACACGCATTCCTCTTCGCACAGCATACATCAAAGCACAGGTAAGATGCAGGTCTGCCATATAGGTCTGAATGAAAGAAACCAGGTCATGTTCAGATCTCTTATCCGGGCTAATCCAAGGACTTTAGTTATGCGGTCCCGGTAGCGTATTGCTAGGATCGTTTCTTCCATCGTTGCCGGAGTCATGTCTGCGTTTTGGTTTGCCATATCGGAGCAGGAGGGTCAAAAATAAAATACCTGCTACGAGTCCCAAAAGTAGTGGTAGGCCGCCAAAGATCGAATAGACAAAATTTGGAAAGATACCCAGGACTGCTTCAAATGGTGTTAACAGTCCCAAAAAAATTGTCTTAAATACATTCGAGATACCACTGGCATTCGACATATTTAGGATTTGGCTGACCATTTCTGTGAAATGCACCGGGCAATTTGTTGATAAAAGTGTATGCATCTCTGCAGTTGTCCTTGCAACTTGGAGATCATACGTCTCTTTTGATGACGAGATGGGCACTGTTGTCTGCAAAAGCACAGACTTCATTCTGCTTAAAGTATCAATTCGTATAGAAGAGATATTCAAAGGAGGCCAAATCAGAGCCACTGAGTCTCCAGGGCCGTTCGGATAAAATGCTTGCATACAGCAAGTGACCATGGAACTCATGCTTAAGAGATATGCTTTCCCTGGCACCAAGCCACAACAGCTGTGATCCGTTATTAGAACGTAACTCCCGTTAGAAAGTTGCCTAAAGAATGGCTCTATTTGTGCTGCAGGTGTGCCATGGTGGTGGCATGAAAGGTTGTTTGAAGTACCCTCACAGGCCCCATGTAAGTTAATACCTTGGCACAAAAGTATACCGCTTAGTGAATGTTTACACTCATTACCACTAAGAAATACATTTTTGTTGTTGTCACTATAACATGTGTGTGTATAAGGTAATTTCCATGATGACTTAATGTATCCTTTACCCAACTTTTCATACTGGCCTGCCGGTATATACTCAAGGCAATTTTTAAATTGGAAAGTTGTTATCGGAATTGTGATAATCCTGTGTATTATCCATTCAATGACAGGTCTTTCTGACATTGTCAATGGTAATCTCTCAAGTTTTTCAATGCTCAGGATTGTATAGTCTGCTCCTTTCTGTGCCAAACTGATTTGTTTATCAGTAAGGTTAAAGATAGAAAACAATGACGTTGTGTTGATTAAACGCCATGGCACATAGCCCGAACGGAGATTTTGCAACGTCCAGCCTAGCTGTACAATAGAACGCAATTGGGACTGGCCATGTTGTAACATTAGCAAGTCCTGGTCTATAATATCAATTGCAGATGATACAATACTGTCCAATGAATATATTCTGGAGGACAGAGTCATTAACCCATTGTCCACAACAGAAAGTGATTTTTCCAAATGAATACGATCAATTTCTCGTATTTTCTCGGCTGTTTCAATTTGAGTTTCTTTCCATGCCTCGTTGTATGCAGCATATATGCTGGCCGCTATGAAACGTTTTTGACGCTGTTTGCGTGGTCCCATAATGAAATCGCTCAAGTCAGCACCATCTTTAAGTAAAGACAAGTGTTACTTAATTTGTGCCAGTGTGGATGTTTGCAGCCATTCAAGGCATAGTTTCCCTACACTGTACGTTGTTACTATCCCTGCATGTTATCTCTGGGAGTATCTAGGATCTGGTCTGGTCATTTTTAACCCCTGTATTATGTTCAGGAATCTATCTTGACAGTTATTTGTGTCTGTAGGCCAGATTAACTACTTTTTCCAATCAGGATGTGTTCTGTTTGCATTTAAAATTTGGGATACGTCTATTTCAATATCTGTGGTTGCATTATCAGGTATTGGCTTTGGAATAGACGGTTTGTTAAGGTCTTTAATCTTGGCTAGTCCAAGACAGGTTGTTTGTTGAATTGTGTCATTCAAGAACATCATTTGTTCTGGGATCATGCAGGCTCGAAATGATGCTTCTAGGCCTTGTACCTGCCAATCTTTTGTACCCCAGATGGTTTTTGTTTCAATGTTATTTTTCCAGAAATCAAAACCAAATGTAATCATTTTTTCATAAAATGCTTCTGAATATCTCAATTTAGTATTTGTCAGCATGGTTTTTGTCCCTGTTTTATCCAACAGTTTATAATAAAATGTTTCTGCATTACTTGTGTTAAACCCTGAGAAGTATTGGAATTTCTCATAGAATGTTTTTGAACTGCTTTTAGGTGGAGTAGCACAATGTTCCCATTGGTTATATTTAAAAACATTTCTAGGTTGAGCAGATTTATGTAAATAGTGGTCTGCGTAATGTACAAAACAGTACATCTGTTCATAATTAGATGAACCTTGTAAATAATCATGTTCTGTAAATTTTGCTGACAACACTAAATCCGACATCATATTATTTATACTTTCAAAATCCCAATTATCAGAGAATGTACTTGGTTTTACAAAGTCACTTAATGAAACCTTAAACTGGTGAGGATATTTCAAGATCTCGACCGGTCCATATATTTCATAGTCTGTTTTGTCCCAAACTACCCCGCCGGGTATTGGAATGGCTGTGACATTTACTGATGATAGTCCTCTTTTCTCGATGTGAGATGATTTGTGAGGCTTCAGAACAAAGTTGATGTTCTGACTTGCTGTGTCCATTGAACTGTATTTTCCCTCAATGAATTTTCCCAAACAAAGTACCATGATGAGCCAAAGCAGGAGGAAAAATACACCTAGCCCAATCCAAAATTCTAACCATGGAGAAATAAGATAGGTTTCTTTGACTTGATGAAAGAGTTCTGTTGCTTTTTCTTTAAAAGTCTTTGTTTCTGGCATCACTTCAGGGTCGCTTTGATCTTCAGAAAAGTTGTCGAAATTGATGAAGTAGCCAGATGCAGTTCTGTCGATTGTTGGAATTGTTTTCTCAATTTGCTTTTCATTAGCACATTCTGATGCTACATCATTGTAGACTGCTGTTTCATGACAAACTGTTTCAATTTGTGTTTCAAGAGGTTCAAGAGGCACAAGTTCCTTGGCATTTCTGCATAGTCCTTTTTTATTGACTGCAGGTTTATGAAATGTGATTAGTCTTTCAGTTTGAACCTCTTGGATACTTGCAAATTTGGGTATTCTGTTACTTCTTGGTTTTACCAGGTCGATTGATACAACTCTGTTCTCCTTTTTACCAGCAAGGGGCGGTAGTACTACTGATCTTGTTCCGTTGATCGCTAAGACAGGTACTGCTTTTCTGTAAGAAGGCCCAAATTCCTTCTTCACCGCTATTTTCTCTCTGACCATATCCCCAATCTTTGGAATCCAGACAGGTCTTGCTGGGACAGGTGGTGTGTCTTCAGTGGTGGTTGGTTGTTGTTTTAACTTTATGTTGCTCAGGGCTTTTCTTGTTTCGTTTAAGTCCTGTAAAACAGCCAAACGATCTATGATGTCAAAGTCTTTGTTCTTATCTTCTACCACTGAAGCAAGACTATCTAAGTCCTGAACATGCATTCTAGTTACGAACAATAGTTCGTACGGGCTGAAACCTTTTAGAGAATTTCTTGGCAAGTTGTTAAGACTACGTTGGACACTTATTAAATGCTTGACCCACCCATCACCCGAACCTAATACCTTTGCCTTTATAGATTGCTTTATGTCTCGGTTTTTTCTTTCCACTACCCCGTTTACCTCAGGATGGAAGGGACAAGAGAACCGCAATCCAATGCCCATGCTGGTCATGGCCTCTTTATAAGCTCGAGAGCTAAAAGCAGGACCTTGGTCAGAATGATGCATGGCAATTGCGTATGTGCCGATAAAGACTCGCAAATCTTTCATAACAGTTCTGGCGTCAGCCGAGCACTGGGGCCACATTTTTAAGTGAAAGTAGTCTTAAACAATTAATAGGACGCTGGATTGCATGTGTAGATAGCTCTATGCTACCTTCAGAAATGTCCAGGGCATTACTCCGCTTGACCAATTACTGCGGTCTCTGTCGCAGTCTGGACAGTTCTTTACAAATTTATAATGGTGCAGTCTCATCCCCGGCCACCAGTATGCTGATTGTAATTCAGTCAGAGATTCCTTCATCTGTTTGTGCCTCGGACCTTCACCCATGTGTGCGTCTGCTATTAATAAGATTCTCCGATTCGTGTTTGGAATTACCCTATCCCCCACTCCAGGGAATCGAGCAAAAGGAATGGAGTTTGCATCAATTACGTACGTATAATTGAGTGGATAGTTCACAGGTAGTGCTGCAGAGTTGCCTTTTGAAGACGTTTTTACCGCCAGCATGGTTTCCCCGTCTATGTATTTTTCTGAACGCTTTTTTGTGGCTACGGAAGCCGGTTTAGTTGCTTCCGCTGTGGCTGAATTAGCCAATGAATTCCCTGCAACGTGAACGCCATCATGTTGATGACTCAGAGTGTGTATCACGTGAGTCTTCTGTAGTTCTTTCTGAAAAAGAACTACCTGTTTCCAGAGCATTTTATGCTTGATTGTGGCACCTGTGTCATCTTTGTAATCATTTTGAACCCAGCTCTGCAAATCATTATTGTAAGAATTGACGCAAAAATGCGAATCGCACACGATTAGTGTCGGGAATTCACGTTCAGCATTTTCAAGCACCATCTTTAAAGATCTGATTTCAGCTCGCTGAGCCGAACATTTTCTCAGTGATTCAGTTTTTGTTATTTTCGGTCTGAATTTACCGCAGAGCCAGCGACCTTTAACAATCGCCCAGGCTGCATCATAGGATTTAACTTCTACATTGTAATGCTGTACAAATCTGTCTGTATAGATTATACAGGAGTACTGTTCTAGAGGGAGAATTTCGATTGGCAGAGGATATTCTTTTTCATATTTTAAATCATTCAGTTTTTTCATGTGTGGGGCGAAATAGTATTTCACGTCTTCTGCAGCAAGAGAGTTTTCCCACTGTATCCATTTCAGATCTAGTGACACTGTAGGCAGGTTTACTGGGCTGAATAGTGCCTCGAAGGCGGATTCTGCTGTGAGAACAGTGATCCTTTTGCCTTGTGCTAGTGCTGGTTCTTTCACTATAGCAGTTTGCACTGCCTTTATAGTATTTTCTGTGAGACTGAATGTTTTTTCTGCTTGTGTGTACAAATGCGATTTGTAAGCTATTGGTACCGTTTCTCCCTCATTTGAGGTCAGGTACGTGAATCCGCATCTTCCTGGGATGACCCGGATTACAAGGTTGCGTGTATTGTCACGTGTTTCTAATTTTGTTTTAGCTAACATGTCTGTTTGCAGTGATCTCAAAATTTCTGTGTGTTTTTGAGTCCAGTTGATTGGTTTAAAATCAGGTTTTATTAATTCGTAGAGAGGTTTAATCCTTTCTGCATAGTTTAAAATGTAAGTTCTTCCGAAATTCAGGAAGCCTAGAATCGATTGTAAGTTCTTCAGCACTTTCGGTGCTTGGAGTACAGCGCACTTCTCTAAGAAGTTGTCCGCTAGGCTTTTTCCTTCACTTGATAATTCGTATCCTAAGAATAAGACTGTTAGATGGGCAATTCTTGACTTTTTAAAGTTGAATTTGTAACCCCCTGCTGCGAACCCAAGTATTATGGTGTTCACTCTTTTCAAGTGAGTATCCAAGTTGTCGTCAGTGAGATAGATGTCATCGACATAAGATAATGCCTCATCATCATATATTTGTAGTAACTCTGTTACTCTAGCTGAAAATAGTCCTGGGCTGTTCTTGAATCCCTGTGGGAGCCTACAGAAATTTTTCTGTGACCCCAATTTTGAGAAAGCGGTCAAGTACCTGCTTTCTGGTGCAATATTTTGGCAAAAGAACCCTTTAGATATGTCTAATGTCGTTTTGTATTTTTTGCGAACTATGTTATTCATTAGTGCCGCACTGTGCAAATTATGTACCGCAAATGTTTTGCAACATGAGTTAAGGTGTCTGTAGTCCAAGACTAGACAATACGAATCGTCCGGTTTGGAGACAGGAAACAAAGGATTGTTCATTTGAGAGGTGCATGTTTCAATTACCCCTTGGTATTCAAGTTGATCTAAAATCTCCCTGACCTGTTTTTTAGCTTCTTGCTTAATTGGGTACTGCCTTTGTGCAGTCGGTTGACTTTTTAACTGGATTTTGTGAGGAGGAGAGTCCTCATCCCATCCTACATGATTCTTATATAAATGCTGGTGCATGGGCTACTGCCCATTTCCTTGCATATATATATTTAGTGTGAATTGGAATGTGATTTGAGAAGGCAGGCATAAACATTTCTTTGCCATGAGGGCACTCCCTGACAAACTCTGGGGGCCAATCTTTCTCGGTTAACAGGATGTCATAGCCTTTTGAGAGGTTATCCCAAAATAGTCCCCTTATTTTTCTAGTCTTATTTCCCTCTATACGTAGTGTTATTTTGTATATCTTATGAGGTTCGCTAACTCTGGTGTCTGCAGTTTCTACCTGAATGTATTCATTTGTGTCCACTGTCTCCGGATGACTCATCAGGATCTTGAGAGCTATGCTGATTTCTGCTGCATTGTCTAGCATTGTCTGTGCCCACTCTCCGTTTTTCAGCTGTGTCCTCAGTATTCTCGACTTGTTCGATTACTCTAATACTGGCTACCTTCTTCCTTGGGAATTGTAATTTTTTACTTTGAGCAGGTTCCTTGTCTTTGGACTTGGTGTGCTCTTCCCTTGGGTCTGACCATCCTCTTCTTTCCGATTTCTGCGAAAAAGATCGAGAGGGACGTGTATCAATACTTTAATATCTATCAGGCTTTTTCAAGTTATCCCTATTTCTAAGGTTATATCTTTTCTCAGAGTGTTCCCTCTGGGGAGACTGGTGTTCTCGAGTTGGAGTTCTTTCCCTCCGCCGAGGAGACCTTCCTCTAGACTGGAAAACCTTTTTTTTGGGAGTGGATTGTTTATTTCCATCCCAGCTCTTTTTAGAAGTGTTTAGATTATTTTTAATAAATAATTTTTCAGGAGTTTCGAGGAGTTGGGGTTTTACAGGTTTCCCACCCAAACTATCTCTACCTAATTCTTCATAGCATTTTTCTATAATTCTGGCAAGCTCAATTGGTTGATCTGTTATATCTGTTTCTTTCAATTTCTCGCCACAGATGCTTTTTCTCCTTTTATGTTGGCTAGTAATATAGCCGAGACCTGCTTGAAGTCTTTCAGTAATTTCATACCAAGAGTTAAAGCAGGTTCTGGACCGTATTCATTCTGAATTTGTTTCAGCACATCCGGTATTACCGCCATGGACGGAACACCATGTGTTTTTGTGTAAATGGAAGCAAAGACTGTACCCCAAGTGTCACAGTCCTCCACATGTGGTGCAACCCCCATTGGAAGGCAGATAGTCAGAATTCTGTGTTTCTCAATAGGGTTAGTATTCGGGAATACTGCCTCTATTTGAGTAATTTTCTGTGCTAACCAGAAAGGAATTTGTTCCCGTTTTGCTGGAGTTTTTCCAAGACATGATTGTATTTTCTGTGGTGTAATTTTATTTGTGTTCCCCTGATGAGGGGTCCGCTGTGGAACATTAACAGCTGTTTGGACTGTTGCAGTCCGCATTACATATTGGACTAACTGTCTATGTATTTTAATTAGTAATTTTAGCTGTGCTAAAAGTTCTTTTTTGACATTTTATCAATGTCTGGATGTGGTGTCTAGCTGGCTAGAACCGGCCACGTTGCTCCTGGTCTACCTAGTGGACCGAGCCTGGTAATGTGATCATTATGTTTTAGGGCGCCTTTATTTTAATGGGATTTTAATCTCCTCAAAAGGAGTGTATTCATCCGGTGGTTCCTCTATTTTGTAATAGTGGAACTCGTGTGTTGTAGCGTTTGCCGCTGGAAAGTTTATCCAAGAATAGAATACCTCTGTCTGCCGATATTAGTGTGCCTCTATCACGAAAATGACTGTACCACCTCGTGATGTCAGTCCGTTTTCTATAAGTTTTGAAGTTATAGATTTTCTTATGTTTGCCGGGATGATAATCGCACCCGGTTCATTAATCCCTGTAACATCGGGACCCAGTTCATTCGCATCTACTGCGACTTCGTTGGTTCCGTTGTTATTGCCATTTTCTGACATTGTGTTAATGAAGGTTTGCCGAGCAGGTTTCCAAGGAAACAAAGATTAGGTCCACAATATTTTGGAACACTGTATCCTTCAACGTTGACTACACCAGAAACTCTACATAGGAATCTCTTCCTACTAAGTTCCGGCGGACATTAACCTTTCACCCACTCCAGACGTCTATTGGAGTATTTACGGGAGAAAGGGTCTATGTGAAAAAGCACGACTGAGTTACTCTAACGTCTTGCGTTAGTTTTATCGCCTTACCAAACGTTGGGCGCTATGTAGTGTAGTTCCTATTTTCCCTATAGGCTCTGCGCATTGGAATAACATAAACAGCAGTGTAGACGTAGGACTGCGGTCTTCTAGGTCTCTACTGACTATGTTAGACTTAATTTAGGTTTGCGCCAGCTAGCTCAGAAGTCACTGGAAACTTTATTGACTGAATAGGAAGTGATCAGCTTCCCTGGCTCAGACAAGAAGGGATTCAGCTTCCGACAACCGCATAAACATGACAACTTTGCTCCTCAGAATAAGAGTCAATCTCTAGAGTCGTGTGAAACAATAGACAGCTATTTCACTCAGTCAGTTGTGCAGATTTACTTTCACCAGAGTGCAGAGAATAGAGAGACGGGCGAATTTCAATAAAAGATATTATTTATTGAGCAGTCTTCCTTCTCATGCAAGAGAAATGAATTGCCACAATTGCAAGACTTGTTATTATGAAAAGTGCGTCCAGTAAAAGGAGTATTACGAAATAATACTGTAAAAGCATTGATATGGTTTCTTAGCCATACGATAGTTAAAATGAATAAAATATATACATTCATATACACATTAGATAACGAACTCAACTGGTACTTCTAACTAAGCCTACCCCAGTGTACCTGACCTAAGCCTAATACAAGGGAGGGAGTAAGTAACAGTTTAAGTTAAGTTGGTTTTGCCAAGAGTTTGTTTCAAGAATTCTCTCTAAGGGTTTAGTCAGCACCGAACCTCTGGAATAGATTGCAGGAGGTCTGGTATCTCCTTCTTAGGACCCTAGTCCCAGTCACCCGCAAGGGTAGGCTGGAAACGCCGGAGCTGGATTTTCTCGGCAGGAGAAAAGACAGCGTCTTTCTCAACCCGTCAAGGAGGAGGGGCAGCGTCCTTGGGCTTCTCGCATCTGCTGGGCTCTCTGCAAGGGGACAGCTGTTCTGCTCCAGTATTCACCACCACCGTGTGTTTGCTTAAGGCAACGTTGGTATATTTATACCTGAAAGGTGCCGAGTTTGACGTAAGTTTTTGGATATAAGACGTCAATAAAGATGTCACTAAGAACTGGTCGTTCTTACAGTGCTCGCAGGAGTTGTATTACAAATCAAAACAAAGCAAGCGGGGCTTTCCCAGGTTGCTGGGGGTTTGGTATGTCGAAAGAACTCGGTGTGTTATCTAGGAATCTAAGGAAGTGGCTTCTGCTGTGCCATGGACTGTCATGGACTGCAGAGGCGAGTTTACTGAAATATGGCTCTGATTGTTATGCCATTATAAGGATATGTATTGATTATAGCCGGATAGGGGCATGAGGTCACAATATTGATCGGGGTCCTAGATAAAACACATCACCCACATCAACTCCATTAAGGTTTAACACTATGGAAAGTGAGGGATAGTGTAGGGGTGCAATTTACAATTCTAACTCCATGAAGGTGCAGCATTAGAGAAAGAGAGGAATAGTATAGGGGTGCAAATTACTATTCTAACTCCAGGAAGGTGCACCAGTAGGGAAAGTGAAGGATAGTGTAGGGGTGCAATTTACTATTCTAACTCCAGGAAGGTGCAGCAGTAGGGAAAGTGAGGGATAGTATAGGGGTGCAAATTACTATTCTAACTCCAGGAAGGTGCAACAGTAGGGAAAGTGAAGGACAGTGTAGGGGTGTAATTTACTATTCTAACTCCAGGAAGGTGCAGCAGTAGGGAAAGTAAGGGATAGTAAAGGGGTGCAAATTACTATTCTAACTCCAGGAAGGTGCAGTAGTAGAGAAAGTGAGGGATAGTATAGGGGTGCAAATTACTATTCTAACTCCAGGAAGGTGCAGCAATATGGAAAGTGAGGGATAGTATAGGGGTGCAAATTACTATTCTAACTCCAGAAAGGTGCAGCAGTAGGGAAAGTGAGGGATAGCATAGGGGTGCAATTTAAAATTCTAACTCCCGAAAGTTGCAGCAGTAGGAAAAGTGAGAGATAGTGAAGGGTGTGTAAATTGCAAATCTAAATCAAACATAAAGCAGCAGTAGGCAAAAAGATAGAACGAACACAGGAAAACAGTCATCTTCACTTTTTTATACAATTAAAACATGGTATAACATGATTTTTTTTTCAATCTTTGCAGAATCCCAACTACCAAACAAAGAAAAGGAATGCAAAGACAAAGACCCAAAACACAGTTTACAGAGAAAGAAAGGAAGAGCAGAATAAAAAAGGGAAAACAAATCAAAATACAATAATATGAAACAAAACAGAGAGCAATACTTTAATAATGTTAATTAAGGAACGTGCAGAAGTAGGAAAAGTGAAGGATAATAAAGGGGTGTAATTTACTATTCAATGTCCAAGAAGGCACAACAGCAGGAAAAGTGAGGGATAGTGTAGGGGTTTAATTTACTATTCAAACTCCAAGAAGGTGCAACAGTAGAGAAAGTGATGGATAGTGTAAGAGTGGAATTTACTATTCTAAATCCTGTTAGGTGCAACAGTAAGGAAAGTGAATGATAGTAGAAGGATGTAATATGCTATTCTAACTCCAGGAAGGAGTAGCATTAGGGAAAGTGTCAGATAGTGTAGAGGTACCAATTACTAATCTAACTCCAGCAAGGTACAGCATAGCAAAAGTTAAAAATAGTATAGGCATACAATTAACTATTCTAAGTCCACAAACGTGCAGCAGTAGGGAAAGTGTGAGATAGTGCAGAGGTACCAATTACTAATCTCCAGGAAGCTGCAGCAGTAGGGAAAGTGAAAGATAGTATAGAGGTACCATTAGCAATTCTAACTCCAGTAAGGTGCAGCAGTAGGGAAAGTGAGAAATATTATAGGGGTACCAATAGCTATTCTAACTCCAGGAAGGTGTAGCAGTAGGGAAAGTGTGAGATAGTGTAGAGGTAGCAATTAATAATTTAACTCCAGGAAGGTGCAGCAGTAGGGAAAGTGAAAGATATTATAGAGATACCATTTACTATTGTACCTCCAGTAAGGTGCAGCAGTAAGGAAAGTATAGGATAGTAAAGAAAGTAATTTACTATTCTAACTCAAGAAAAGTGTACTAGTAGGGAAAATGTGTGATAGTGTAGTGTAAGAGTAACAAGTAAGATTTCACATAATAATTTTATTTCCATACTTTTTGTTACAGATCATGTCATCTCAGGAAACAGCAACCTATATTAAATCAAAAAAAGGAAACCGCTTATTGAAACATGCTGGATATATATATTGTAAAGAAAGGATAAGTGAACCACATAGACATTGGAGGTGTGTGCAATATTACTCATCCCATTGCAGTGGTAGAGCAGTTACCCTTGGTGAAACCATTATTAAAACAACTGATCATAACCACTCTGCTTCTGCAATGGAGATTGAAGTAAGAGAAACAATTAATGAAATGAAAGAAATTGCATGCACCTTAAATGACACTACTGGATCTATTTTACGAGAGGTTGCACAGCATGTTCCTAGTTATGTTGCTAGTAGTATGCCTAATATTCCCAATTTGAGAAGAATTATACAAAGACAAAAGCAGGCAAGTAATACTCAAAGTTCAACTCCTCATACTTTTTCTGACATTCAAATTCCTAATGAACTCACTATTTCTTTTTCTAATGAACCTTTCCTCCTGCACGACAACCAATACCCTCATAAACGTATTCTTATCTTTTGTACACCCCGCAACCTTGTTAAGTTAGAAATAGTGAAATTTGGATGATGGATGGGGCGTTTAAAAGTACACCCCATCCTTTCACCCAATTTTACACTATTCACGCAAAGATTAACCACAATATAATTCCCTTAGTATATAGTTTTCTACCTGATAAGCAATATGCAACCTACACTGAACTTTTATCAGTGATTAAAAGAAAAACATCCAATAAAAGTCCTAGGAAGATAATTGTTGATTTTGAATTGGCTATGATCAATGTGATCACTAAAACGTACACGGATACCCAAATTCAGGGATGTTTTTTTCATTTTTCCAAGGCATTCTGCCGTAAACTACAAAAAACATCCCTGGTTGCAGAGTACTCAACTGATATCAAACTACAGTTTGAATTAAAAAAAACTTACAGCTCTTTATTTTGTCCCTCCTGAAAGTGTAGACGAGTACTACACAGCAATTACAGAATAGGATTTTTTAAATGAAAATGAAGATAAATTGGCACCCTTACTAAATTATTTTGAGGACACATGGATTGGACATCTAAGCAGATCGGGTCGCAGGAGGAAGCTACGTTTCCATGTGGAGTGGTGGAACTGCTACACGAGCTGCTTAGAAGGAGAAGGCAAAACAAACAATGCCATAGAGGGATGGCATAACTATTTCAACCATACAATTGGCAAATCACACCCTAACTTCTATTCATTTCTGGAAACTTTGAAGGAGCAAAGTTTTCAAGAAATGAGAATCTCTCAAACATTAACTGGTAGCCTAAACCCACGCATTTCCAAAAAATCAAAGGAAATGTCTGAGAGACTATTGGCTATTCTACAACAGTTTTCGTTGTGTGTTGCTTTAGACTACCTTGATAATGTTGCTAACATACTACATTTCTAAATTTAATCTACACCTTACTTTCCTGCTTTTACCTAAATTAAATAAAAGTTTCAATTCAATTGGCATTCACATTTTTCTACATTATTTTTTAAAATTTTACGTCGGGTCAGCTTACCTTTAGTTGTCTTCTTTTTTTTTCTTCATCTTGTTTCTCCAAATGTAATCCATTTGGAGGCAAAATCCAATAACCCAAACAATAAAAGGAAATAATCCAAAATCCACAAAATCCATATTTTTACGAAGTCAATCTGGAAAATTATCAAAGGTCCATATGCATCCTTTTAAAAATCCAAAGTGCACGAAATCCACATTCTTTGAAAGCCCATCCTGAAACTAATGCAAAGTCAACAAAATCCACGTTCTTTTGAAATCCATTTGGTAAGGTTTCCAAATTCCATATACATACTGAAAGTCATCCATACTCCACGAAATTCATGTTTTTCTCAAGTCCATCTTGAAACATTTCTAACGACCATGTACATCCTGATAGTAATCCAAAGTCCACGAAATCCATGTTCTTTCCAGGTCCATTTGGTAAGGTTTTCAAAGTCCATATACATGCTGAAAGTCATCCATACTCTACAAAATCCATGTTTTTCACAAGTCCATCTTGAAAGGTTTCTATCGTCCATGTGCATCCTGATAGTAATCCAAAGACCACAAAGTCCATGATTTTCCCCACTCCATCCTGAAAACAATTCAAAGTCCACGAAATACATGTTGTTTCCAATTCCATTTGGTAAGGTTTCCCAAGTTCACATACATCCTGAAAGTCATCCAAATTCCAAGAAATACTTTTTTTTCCAAAGTCCATCTTTTAATTTTGCTATCGTCCAAGTACATCCTGATAGTAATCCAAAGTCCTAGAAATCCATGTTCTTCAAAACTCCATCCAGTAAAAAAAACAAAATCCACGAAATCCTTTTGTTTTAAATATCCATTTGAAAAGCTTTCCAAAGTCGATATACATCTTAAAAGTCATCCAAAAACCACGAAATCCATCTTTTCACAAAATCCAACTTGAAAGATTTTAAATGTCCATGTGCTTCGTGATAGTAATCCAAAGTCCACGAAATCCATATTCATTTTAAATCAATCTGGAAAGTTTTTCAAATTCCAGATGCGTCCTGAAAGTAAAACAACGTGCACAATATCCATAAACATTCTAACTCTATCCTAAAAATAATACTAATTCCTAGAAATCAAATTTTTTACTATGTCCACCTTGCAATATTTCATAACTTTCCGAATGCTAATATGTTCAAGATTCTAAAACGCCATACGAAACACAATTCCAGTATATAAACTTTATACCAACTACATCACCAAAATAGTCAAAAATCCACAAAACCAGCTATGTGTCAAACTCGATCTACAGTTTTTCCCATTACATGTATTCCATGCACTTTCCGATTTGTAATTGCAATGCATTTGACATTATAACTTTTTTTAAGCAATAAAAAGTCTTATGTTCTAAAGTAACATTTTCATACATCTTTGTTTAACAAAATTCATCTATATTTTACATTACCCTATTATTTACAGCGACCCGACAAAGGCATACTATAGTAACATGATCGGCGACATGCTGAAATTACATCGTATACATTATATTAACATATGCAACCTCTCCTTATCCTTTCTTTACAATATATATATCCTAATTAACATTGTTAATAAATGAAAAGTATTGTGTTTTTCTTTTTAATAATGTAATTATTCTAAATGTGATTTTTTTATATGTAATAACATCGAAAATAATGATAAATACTACTTACCTCTATACCTATGCCATTTCCATCCAAAACTTCTCAAATGTACCTTTTTAACAGCTTGCAAAGTAGTTCCGCAGGACTCATAACTTCAACTATAAAAATAAATAAAGGACAAAACTCTCCATTGAATTCAATAGAAAAGCATGGGAAAATTGTATTCATTAATACTAAAACATATATTTATAACATTTATTAAATTCTTAACAATATAGATGCGTTTTATGACATTTGTTCATATTTTTCTAAGTTTTAATTTTGTTATAACATTTTTTAATGTCAATTTAAAAAAGATATTTCAATAATCTTTACTGAAATATATTTTTAATCAATATTATAAATGTTACTTTTTTAAATAAATATATTTAAAAAATCCTTTAAATTATAATTTATTATAAACATGACATTACTTAATAAAATATAATTTTTAATACATTAAAATATTATTTATTTTATTTTCATATTTTTTTCAATTTAATAAAGTAGTGATTACTATTAAACCATAGATTTTTTAATACTTCATTTAAAGTAATAATCTTGACCAATTTAAACATATATATTTTAAAATTACTACAGGATTAATTTAATTAATGCTAGTTTATTTATATATTTTAAATACATAAATAAATAAAAATCTACTACATTATTAATCATAAAATATTTTTAAAAACATAATAAAATAACTTTACTCATACTTTATTTTTTAAATAAGTTACTTGATTATTCATTTTTAAAATAATTAAATTTAAAAAAAAATAATTAATATAAACCATTTTTTTAATACTTAAGTACTTTTTTAAAAATATATACATATAAAAAATCTATTTTAATACATTTACTCATATTATTCATTTATAAATATTTACTTAATTATAATGTAAAAAATAGAACCGAAAAAGAATTGCAGTATTAAAAAAATAAACTGTTCATCTTATGAAAATAAAACTAGAGTATTAATTTTAATATCCCTTCAACTTTTTTTATTACTTGAGTATTTTTATTTTAATACTTACATAAATTAAATAAAATAAAAAAAATAATCATAATTCAATTATTTAATTATTACTTGAGTATTAATTTCAAATAAATAATTTTCAAAATTTAAATAAAAAAAAAAACTTACCTTAATACATACTTGCGTTGTAAACACTTGCGTTGTAATGACATCTGCGCTGTAATGGCATGCGTTGTAAAGTCATACGTTGTAAAAGTACTTGCGTTGTAAAAGTTGCGTGGTAATGGTAGTGCCTTGTAAAAGTTGCGTTGTAAAGGATGTTCCCCTTAAATGACAGATGCTCCTCAGAAGTATATAACTATTACATCAATCTACAAGTGGTAAATAATGCCACACCAATCCTCATTATAATTAAAATCAGAGTCAGATATATACATCTGTTCAGATTTATAGGGCCTTCCTGTGTCTTCTATGTCTGGTATTGTGAAATGCCAGTCTCCTAAACATTGATGAATCTCTCAGTAGGTGGACACCATCATTTAGGCAGCCGTTGCACTTTTCAACCCCTCATTTGTTAGTTTGTTTTAACAATCCTTTTTGTGTGTGTGAGGTTGCTTAGTCCAGTTCATTTAATTAAATACTCAATCTTAGTGCCCAACTAATGCCCTTCTTTTCACACATAGTACCAGTTAATGCACCCACACTCTTATGCTTCCCTGGCCTTTGTTGGATCTTTTGGGTATTCATTTTTCATCATTATTTGGTGTCACTGTATCATTCCCACTACTATTCAAATTTGATTTCTGCCTTTGCTTAGATGGTGCCTAGCATATTTCTACTTCTTCTTGCATCTGCGCCAAATATCTCTGTTCATGAGTAATTTTTAACACAACCTACCAAATGCCTTAGTTTATGCTGCTGTCAGTTCCTCACTTTGCTTAAAGATTTACGAAAATTGCCTCTTGCTTACTTGAGAGGTACTTTCCGTGAAAACAAAATTTGTTGCCAACTTTCAAAATGTATCAACCTTGCCATGCATTCTGACTCTAGACAATGTATTAAAAATATGCAACCAGTACAACAGAAATAAGTCCAGTAAGACCTCCAAACAAAATCTTAGTGATCAATTGAAGAAAATAACTATCCACATTTCCAAGTTCCTGCTGATAATATGACTTGATGGAGAGTCTTAGCACATATTATATTTAAGAAATTCGTGTCACACCACTCCAGCATCGTTGTCGTTTTAGCCCTCAAGCTGGCCAATCTTTGTGTCACTTAGGTCAGGTACCTCTTTCCCAGCTATTTTTATTCCAATAAAACAATGAGTAGGAAGGAGAGTCCACAAACGAAGGAGGACACAGACACAGTTCCCTCTAGGGCGCGTGCGCACCTCCCCTTACATCACAGCGCACCGCCTCGCGTAGAGCGCGCACACAGGACATCGCGTGAGACAGTCGCGCCGCCGGCTGCTTTAAAGAAGCGAGCGGCGGGAACATGACGAGTGTGGGTAGCAGGGCTGGTGGCTATGTAGGAGCGCGGGCATACTGTGGCCTTTTGTTTAAGTATAGCTGTTTATCAGAGCCCCTTCACGGGCTCCATTAACAGCAATACTTAAACAAAAGGCCACAGTCTGCCCGCGCTTTACTAACAAAAGCGTAGTCAGTTTCCAAACACAGCGCGTACTTTAGCTGTGTTTGGAAACTGTCCCTACAGGGGGCATTCAGGAGGGCGGGGCCGCAGGGGGCACAGCGGCTGGGGAAACGAGCGGAACACAGGGCAAAAGGGGCACAAAAATAAGGAAAAAAACGAGTGGAACAGAGGGCAGAAGGGCACAAAAACGAGTGGGACAGATGGCAAAAGGCACAAAATGAGTGGAACAGAGGGCAGAAAGGCACAAAAAACGAGGGAAAAAGGAGTGGAACAAAAGGCAAAAGGGGCACAAAAATGAGTGGCAAAGAGGGCAGACGGGCACAAAAAACTAATGGTACAGAGGCAAAATACAGAATACAGAAATATAGGGGCAGCTAAGAACAGAAGGCAGAACGGGCAGAGAGGCACAGGGCAGCGAGGGGAACAGAAGGGAAAACTAGGCAGAGACACAGGCAGCGAGGGGTATAGAAGGAAAGACCGGGCAGAGAGAGCACAGGGACAGCGAGGGGACCAGAGGGAAGAGAAAGGTGCACGGACCACATACAGGCAGCGGGGAAGACAGACATCAGCAGTCAGACACAACAATAAAAATACAGGCAATAGTATAAATTTGCAAACTGCCCTTAAGACCCTTATTTTGTCTCTGTATGTGTGAAAATGCACCATCTTTTCACTTTTTAAAGTAAACGTTTTGAGTGGCATTTGGCACCGCAGACACGCACAGTTTGGTTCCTGGTGCACATAGCCATGGTTGCAGCGCACAGAGACCCTCCACTGCCACACACAGAGGAAAAAAATTAGAGGAAACATTGGACACAGGCAAGGGAAGATAATCTGTTGATGTGGTTTAATAGCAATAAGCTCAAAAAGTACAGCATGAAGTCTCTGTTGAAACAAGCTTGGTAATGCATCGGTTTCGCCTATTTGATGAATATTAAGCTATTTTTATCAATCACCACACAGGATGAAGGAAAGAGCTCCATGAGAATTACCATAGGAGTGGTGCAGATGTGGCGCAGTGACCAGAGCTGCTGACTCAAAAGCTTGGCAACCCAGTTCAAGCCTTAGCACCACAACATCCTTCGATTCTGGGCAAACCACTTAATCTGTCTGGGTAATAAGTAGTGCTAAATAAATCTGCTGCAAGAGGAAAAAGCATTGTTTCACCAGAGCGGATATTGACAGTATTTCGGCTATGGGAAACCGATAAGAGAAGCAGAGGTGGAATATTTTGGTAAATGCAGGAAAATATGCTTCAGCCAATAGAAATTGAGGAAAAGTAAGTTCCAAGCACAGGAACTAATCAAAAAACCGGGGAGGCGAGGGGGTGGAATGTAAGCTCCTTTTAAGATATATATTAAAAACAATAGATTTCACAAGCCTAGCACAAGCGCTGTGCAGGCGAAACCTAAAAAGCAGTTCAGTGGCCTTTCCCAATATGCATCACAGTGCTTTAGAAAACTTTAAAAAATACTTAAAAAAGAAAAAAGTTACATATATCGCACCAAATATTTGAAATGTTATTCACCAACAAATAATCTATACTACTATTATAAAGGAAGAACTTTGAACCTTTGAGGCGGGTAAACTCCGGAACCACAGCGCCAATCCAAACACCCGATGCATTGTTGTAATTGGCAGGGTCTGTAGATGGACATAGGCTATATAAAATAAAAAAATATACGTTATTTAAAATATTTACCTAAAAAAAAAAGTAGTCCCTTGGAAGTAGCACCGGCCGGCAGCGACGTGCGTGCTGACATCAGGAGCCAGGGAGGAGCGGCGGACATCAGCGCGGGGAGGAGCGGCGCACAGGCGGGGAGGAGCGGCGGACAGGTGGTGAGGAGCGGCGGACAGGCGGGGAGGAGCGGTGAGCGGCGGATGAGGTAGATGAAATACAAAAGCTACAGGCGGGGAGGAGCGGTGAGCGTAGGTGAAATACAGGCGGGGAGGAGCGGTGAGCGTAGGTGAAATACAGGCGGGGAGGAGCGGTGAGCGTAGGTGAAATGCAGGCGGGGAGGAGAGGTGAGCATTAAATGAAGCAAAAGAGGTTGCAAACGGCAAAAGTTAGAATCCTGAGCCAACAACATACAAGAGGTAACAAACGGTGCATTACATGAGGAAAAAGTGGCAGGGAGGAGCGGTGAGCATAGGTGAAATTCAGGCGGGGAGGAGCAGTGAGCATTAAATGAAGCAAAAGAGGTAGCACACCTTGCATTACAAAAGTGAGAATCGTGAGCCAACAAAATACAAGAGCTAGCAAACGGTGCATTACATGTGGAAAAAGTGACATGTGCAGGTTACAAAAGCGTACAAAGGAAACATAGAGGTATAATACTGCAATATATGAAGGAAGGCTCCGGGGGACCCACAGACATTACAAAAGTGAGTGCATTACAAAAGTGAGAATCGTACAAAAGTTAGAATTGTGAGCCAACAACATACAAGAGGTAACAAACGGTGCATTACATGAGTAAAAAGTGGCGGGGAGGAGCGGTGAGCATAGGTGAAATACAGGCGGGGAGGAGCAGTGAGCATTAAATGAAGCAAAAGAGGTAGCAAACCGTGCATTACAAAAGTGAGTGCATTACAAAAGTGAGAATCGTGAGCCAACAAAATACAAGAGCTAGCAAACGGTGCATTACATGAGCAAAATGTGACATGTGCAGGTTACAAAAGCATACAAAGGAAACATACAGGTATAATACTGCAATATATGAAGGAAGGATCCGGGGGACCCACGGACAACGTCGGGGCGGGCGGGGGCCCTGAAGCATGATTGCTCCCGGACAAGGTCGGGACGGGCTGCTAGTGATATTATATTGCATTAAAGCACCGGCAGCATATTAGGTGTGTTGCCCCATCTGACTAAGAAATACAAATAGTATGTGTAAACTATATAAGTGTTGCTGTCAGCAGGACATAGGCCTAAATGTTGATTCTTGAAATACAGATTGCACCTCTTTTCTTGTGCTCAAGCTAGGTATGTTTTTGTTACTATCTCTTGAACTCATTGTCGATTTTATTCTCTGTACTTGCATATTTTATTCTCTCTATTTGCATATTTTTTGTAAGTATCGCAGAAGAAGGGCGTTTAAAATTCAAGGCATCAAATATTAAAATGAAATGCAAAATGTTTGGGCGTCTTCTAAATTATGAGTGTCTTCATGAAATCACTGCTTCTAGAGAACACTGTGATGAGCATGTGATTTTGGCATAAATTATGAAAATAGCATTTTCATGACAAAGAATGAATCATTTTTTCCATCATGCATGGTAAAAATAGATTTAAATATGTAGGATATTTATTTGCTTATCCTTTTCCACCAGTTAGGGACATTAACACCACCTGGGTGAGATGTTGACCACTATATTCCACAAATGCAGCACTTTGAAGCTGAAAAAGGAATGTCAGGAACTGCACTGAATTTTAGCTACATCACTATTA
Source organism: Lissotriton vulgaris (assembly GCF_964263255.1). Taxonomy (NCBI): domain Eukaryota; kingdom Metazoa; phylum Chordata; class Amphibia; order Caudata; family Salamandridae; genus Lissotriton; species Lissotriton vulgaris. The sequence continues at coordinate 770,999,504 of NC_141697.1, forward strand.
ATACTTGATATGTTTAAACTACAAACATTTTTGTTGTAGACATCTGAAAATTATTAAGGCGATGGGGAATTATGTGGCAAGTGAAGAAATCTATAATCAAGTTGTATATATAATTTTATTATATTAATGAATTTAAATCATTACAATGAAGAAACCTCCCTAATTCACAATCAAAAGAATCCATGTTTCATTACGACTCCACTTCTGTAGTTCATATTAACTTCTTCTTAAAACAATATTGGCAAGTCTTTGCATATGAAGTCCAGAGCATTTCTACTGTATTTTGGCTCTTCATTAATATCTTTAAAGAAGTTGAATTCTCATAACTTCCTTCGCTGATTCCAATCTTTAAATGTTTTCGACATTAATCAGCTATGTCTGGTGAATTATAGCACAATGACAATGCCTCCTTGCAGGTGTATGTTTAGTGCACATAGGTTTTAAAAGAGTTGAAGATCAAAGTTCTGGGCAGCTTAATAGTAGATGTGTGAATGATTCTTTATTGTTTGTGCGAAATCTGCAGTTAGGAATGATACTGGATTTATTACTCCAGCTTGTTCGCAGTTCATCAGTTGGCAACACTAGTGATAGAACGCAATTTTCCTCTTTAATTTGTAGAGGCGCATTATAATCTTGGGTAGTTCGCACTCACAAACACTCCATTACTATGTTAACATTGGGTCATTACAACATGTACTGTAATAACGTGAAAAGTGAAGTGTTAGGTATATTTCAAGGTAAACGTGAAGAAGTTAACGCTGCAATTATAAGTGGCTAGGCAAAAACCCTTATTGTGTAGAATTCGTACATGAAGCTAGTGAGTATTCACACAATTGGTGTGCTTATGTAACATGTTGCTTTGGGTGTGCACAGTAATAATGTTCATTTATATGTGTGCTTTTATGAAGACATGCACCATTTCTTTTGTTGACAGATTTCTGTAAGCCTGAATTGTATTTTTCCCCTGGAAGCTCTCGCATTAGACTCGTTAGTGAATTTCATGTGCATGTGGAATTTGTTCTTTCTCATGTTTCTGTTGCAGGTGGAAAAATTCATCCTTGCTAGTTACAATAATGTCTTTGATTTAGGACTTAGGCTTAGGGAGGAGAAGATACATTGAACTGCGATGATGATAATATGGGACAGTTTTACTTTCTCATCAGAGAGAGCCTGTGAATCAAGGTAATAGAGCCAAGGCCTGGGAGCATCGTTGCTGCGTAGAAAGTTACCTACAAGAAGGTGGCTGTCTTGGATTGTGTGATGTTGCGTTGCATCTTGGGATGCTACCTGCAAGTCCATGTATTGCACTAGGGACAGTGACTGGGAGAGCTTCTGCCTTGCCTTGAGAGAGAGAGCATCTTAGAAAGAGCTCTGTAGCTTTATGCTACTTGGCCCATTCAACGTGAGTGGACTTCTTAGTAAGCATCACATGCTGAGACCAGAACTTGCCTTGGGGAAATGCTAAGTAGGGATGTCACGTTAGTGGTAGTGAAGGGAGAGCCTAATGCGTTTTACCTACGAACTTCCAATAAAGGGGAACCTTGATGTTGCCATCATTTTCAGTATCTTGATTCTGGAACTGGTTATACTGTGTATGCTGCACCGCCTTAATTTCCTCCGTAAGTTTTGCTATGTATTAGTTGCAATGTATTTTTACACACTCATTTTGAGGTGTTTGTATGTCCAACTGTGCTTGGCTTTGTAGTAAATTAACTGAACTTAATTGTGAGTCTGTGATTCTTTGGAGTCATCGTGCATTGGAATGGTAATGATTGATTGGCTAACAATTTTCCTTCCCTCCACACTTTCATGCAGAGAAAAAGAGACATCGGCCTAGGGTTCCAGAGTAAATCTAGAACGTGGAACCCGGCTCCTCCACTAAGAACCTAGCAAGCATTATATTTCTCTTGCAAGCCTTGCTCAGTGCTTCATTCAGATAGCACTGCAGCCTAGGGGGTTTGTAAGATTATAAAATAGCTCGATAAAGATTATGTGTATGTAACAATTCCTTATGGGTAGCTCTAGAACTTGTAATATTAATTCGTTTAGGGGTGCGTTTATTATTTGTTCTACATAAGTCTAAACTCAGCCCTAGATCTGTTCTGGCTTTGCACAAGTTATGTTATGTTATGTTATGTTATAGGTTATGTTATAGGTTATGTTATAGGTGGTTTTGTAACACGCTCAATTACTCAGGAGTATCCTGGCACGTAAAGATGCAGATAGGCAGTGCACATAAGAGCTAAAAGGGTTAAACCATCATTTTAAAGAGATGGGTCTTGAGTACCTTTTAAAAAAGATTGAAATTCTGGGTGGCGCGTAGGTATCAGAGGAAGGGAGTTCCAGGCAACAGCTGCTTTCACAGCGATAGAGTGCCCACCGAGACGCGTATGTTTAAAACGTGGAACAGCCAGCCGGTATTAAGTGGCTGACCGGAGGGGACGGTTGGGTAGGTACAGAGAGAAGCGTTTCCTCAGGTACAGTGGCCCCTGATCATGAATGGCTCTATGGGCCTTCAACATAATCCGTTATGCAACAGGGAGCCAGTGCAAGCTGGGCAGATGTTGTTGGAAGCTAGACTTCCGTGAGATGTTAAAGAGAAGTCTAGTCGCCGCGTTCTGTATGATCTGAAGGCGGTTGGTCAGGTAGGCCAGAATGCTGATGAACAAGGAATTAGCGTAGTCAAGGCAAGAAAGAATGAGAGCCCTCGCCACTGTTTCTTTGGCCATCCTCGGAAGCAGAGGAAAAAATCTGCGGAACGCTTTAAGAGTACCAAAGCATCCGCAGGTACGTTTTTTAATATGCTCATCAAATTTTAAGTTTTCCCCGAACCATACCCCCAGAATTTTTGCCGGTTTGCCAACAGAGGTAGGGTGAGGAACATCCAAAGGCCATAGAGATTCTCTGAAGTTGGAAGGGAACTGCCCTTAGAGAAGAATTTCTGAATTATCTTCATTGCATTTTAACTGGGCAAGTGCAAGCCAGTTGAGGCAGGTCTGGACAGTTGTAGTGTCCAGATCTGTACCCGGCCAAGTGAACAGCATCTGCGTGTCGTCAGCATAGGGTATTATTTTAGCGCCCAGTTCTTCGGCCAAGAAGATCAGGGGGGTCAGGTAGATGTTAAACAGTAATGGGCAAGTATCTCATACAATAAAAATCTATTGAAATACCATCTTTATTGACCCCTCCTTAGAGTGTATAACCTGATACCAATATCTAAGAAATTGGGCCTTGCATGGTTGTTTTTTGTAATCCAAATTTTAGGCGTTTCTGTGCTTGTCAGATGTAATGTGGTAACTGAAATATTAACCTATTAACATTTCATTGCCTCTTATCTAATAATGCTGATATTTGCAATGGAAATGCTTGCTTGCCGTGTGAAATTGTTGTTTTTTCTATTTGACCTTTCCTACCCTTATGATAGCTTCAGATGTTGGACTATATAGCTTTGTGCTTAGTTGGCACAGTGCAAATATTAAGTTGCAACTATTTTCTTCCAATGTTTTCAGGTGGAGTTGCGGTTTAATTTAGTTAATTAGCCATATTCACAGGTAATTTTAAGATTTGGTGTGATCTATCTTCTCACGGCCTAATTTCTAAACATTCTTTGGTTTCCCCTTTAGTTTCCCAAATATCATCACTTTTGTTTTTCTAGCATGTAACCCCTTGTTGCTTGCGCTATATTATTGCAGCTCATCAATGAACGTTGTAATTTGATTTTGGGTGATCTAAAATTGCTGGATTGGCTGGAAATTGTAGGATCGGGTTCTTGTGCTGCTTTATTTTTTGTTTATTTATTTAGTTATATATAGCGCAACCATGACCCTTGTAGGTTTCAGATCACTTTACAGTGTTAAATGATATAGGGAGTATAGAGAACAATAAAAACATCATGGACAGAACACGTTATTACAGAAGCCTCCAGGGAGACCGCCACAGGGTCTAAGACATAAGAAAAAAGTACATAAGAACATTACATGCAAGAGATATACATGTGTGCAAGACTAAGGGGACATATCGTGTTCGGTAATGGAGACTGTGGATTCAACAGAGCACATTTGTTCATTATTATCACTTTAAATTCTTTCTTGAATGTAGCAGTTGAGGGGTTCAGTCTGGTTTCAGTGGATAGGGCATTCCAAATTATTTGGGCAGTTCCTGAGAATGTTTGGTTATATGTTTTGGTGGTTTCAGCAGTAGGGTGCAAGTGTCTCTAGTTGCTCTACAGCCACCAGATAGCTCCAATTTGTGTGCAAAGTATCTCAGTGTATGGCTTTGTGGGTCAAGCAAGCAATTTTTAAGCAAATCATTGCCTCATATGGAAACATTTAAAGGATTTCAGAGCAGGAGAGATGTGATTGTTTCTTTTAGATCCTGTGATGAGTCTAGCAGCAGAGTTAAGAGAGGCCCTTAGTGGTGCCAGCTTACATCTGGGAAGACTGCAGGGTGTTGTACCTTCATAGTTCATCCTGGGAATCACTACGGCTTGAACGGCTGACTTGAAGTAATCAAGAGGAAGAGAGGGTTTAATTTTTCATAAGATGTTCATCTGGAAGTTCACTCCTTTGGTAGAGCTGATGTGCTTCTGCATGTTCAGATTCTTGTTGAGCTTTATTCCCAGAGATCTCACTGAATCTATGATGTGTGGTAAGCAGTTAAAAGCTGTTAGATGTGTCATCCATTCTGCGATGTCCAGTGGGCATTTGGGTGGGGGCAATAAGGAGGAATTCTATGTTCAGGGCTTTTAGTTTGAGGTGGTTACAGGTCATCCAGTTTTAGTTTTTTTGTAAGGTTGTGTTGCTAGACCATGTATCTTAGAGGGAAGAGATGTTTAGGTACAGATGGGCAGTGGCGTAACGTAACTTGAGGGGGCCCCCTTGCAAACTACAGGGAGGGGGGCCCCCCCCATTCTGCGTGCGAGTCTAGAGCTTTCAGGCCAGCGACCCGCCATACTGCAGGAGATGCGGGTCGATCGTTACGCCACTGTCACCAATCCAGCCGTTATAAGTAACACTGAATGGTGGAGGTAAAGGTTGGGCGTAGTCTGCCCACAGGCTATCAAAGGTGGTGGTCCATTCATTACAGGGCCCCTGCCATCAGTAGGCCGGGGAAGTTTGCCCAATTTTAGGTGGGTTTCCTGATGCAGACTCCTGTCTTGATATACAATATCGGGCCCACTCATCGTTCCGTTTTGACAAAAGTGCATCCACTGCTCCTTCTTGTTTCCGTTTTAAAACATTAGACAAAGCGACAATGCAGCATTTCAAAAGCAGATGTAACTACAAAGAGCACATTTTGATAATACATTATTATTAGTAGACAATAGCCATCTTAAGAGGCATTGCTTAGCTTCATACACACTTTGACCCCAATTCCATCACAGTCTCTCTCTCTCGCAGTGAGTCAGTCTCTCTCTGTTCGTCAGTCTTTCTGCCAGTCTGTCAGTCAGTCAGTCTGTCAGTCAGTCTCTCTCTGTCAGTCTCTCTATCTCTCTTTTTCTGTCAGTCTGTCAGTGTGTCAGTCTCTCTCAGTCAGTCAGTCTCTCTCTGTCAGTTTCCCAGCCAGTCAGTCTCTCCGTCAGTCAGTATTAAGTCTCTGAGTCAGTCTGTCTCTACTCTCTCTCCACTCTATCTCTCTCTCTCCATTCTCTCTCTCAACTCTGTCTACTCTATTTCCACTGTCTCTCTCTTCACTCTCTCTCCAGTGTCTCTCCCTCCACTGTCTCTCCCTCCACTGTCTCTCTCCACTGTCTCTCTCTCCACTGTCTCTCTCTCCACTGTCTCTCCACTCTCTAACTCTTTCTACTCTCTCTCCACTCTCTCTCTCTCCACTGTCTCTCATTCTCTGTACTCTCTCTCCACTGTCTCCCCCACTCTCTCTCTCTCTACTCTCCCTTCTGTCTCTACTATCTATCTACTCTCTCTACTCTCTCTCCACTCTCTCTATTCTCCCTCTCTCCACTCTCTCTCTTTCTCTGTCTCTCTCCAGTGTCTCTCTCTACACTCTCTCCCTCTCCACTCTCTCTTTCTCCTCTCTCTCCCTCCACTCTCTCTCGCTCTCCTCCCACTCTCTCCACTCTCTCTCCACTCTCTCTACCCTCTCTCTACCCTCTCTCTACACTCTCTCTCTCTCCACTCTCTCCACTATCTCTCCACTCTCTCTCCACTCTCTCTCCACTCTCTCTCTCTCTCTCTCTCTCTCTCTCTCTCTCTCTCTCTCTCTCTCTCTCTCTCCACTCTCTCTCTCCACTCTCTCTCTCCACTCTCTCTCCACTCTCTATCTCTCCACTCTTTCTCTCTCCCCTCACTCCCTCCACTCTCCCCACCCTCTCTCTCCCTCTACTCTCTCCACTCTCTCTCTCCACTCTCTCTCTCTCCACTCCCTCTCTCCACTCTCTCTCTCTCCTGCCTCTCTCCACTCTCTCTCTCCACTCTCTCTCTACTCTCTCCACTCTCTCTCCACTCACTCTCCACTTTCTCTCCCTCTCCACTCTCTCTCCCTCTCTCTCCCTCTCCACCCTCTCTCCCTCTCCACTCTCTCTCCCTCTCTCCACTCTCTCTCCACTTTCTCTCTCCACTGTCTCTCCCCACTGTCTCTCTACACTGTCTCTCTCTCCACTGTATCTCTCTATACTGTCTCTCTCTCTCTCTATTTTCTCTCTCTCCACTGTCTCTCACCTACTTACTCATTTTCTGAAGCGGAAGTTCCAGGCATCATCCACGCTGTAGCCTATCAGCCCAGTGCACCAGCCCAGCAGCGCACCGGCCTCCCAGCCCACCTCTCGCCGCACCCGCTCCGCGGGTGCCGCTTCACTGGTGGGCGCTGGTAGAGGCAGCACCTTCAAGGACCAACGTAGGACACAGGCGACAAGGCGGTAAGGGGCGCGAGGAACCAGCGGGGCTGCGAGCGTGCGGGGACTTCATTTCCCAGAAGTCCCTGCAAGACCGACGGAGAGCTTCCGGTCCGCTCTCCCTGCTGGCCCGCCCCCCGCCCATCAAAGGCAGTTAAAAGTGTTCCTCTTCCACCATCCTGTGGGACACCTACTTACTCATTTTCTGAAGCGGAAGTTCCAGGCATCATCCACGCTGTAGCCTATCAGCCCAGTGCACCAGCCCAGCAGCGCACCGGCCTCCCAGCCCACCTCTCGCCGCACCCGCTCCGCGGGTGCCGCTTCACTGGTGGGCGCTGGTAGAGGCAGCACCTTCAAGGACCAACGTAGGACACAGGCGACAAGGCGGTAAGGGGCGCGAGGAACCAGCGGGGCTGCGAGCGTGCGGGGACTTCATTTCCCAGAAGTCCCTGCAAGACCGACGGAGAGCTTCCGGTCCGCTCTCCCTGCTGGCCCGCCCCCCGCCCATCAAAGGCAGTTAAAAGTGTTCCTCTTCCACCATCCTGTGGGACACCTACTTACTCATTTTCTGAAGCGGAAGTTCCAGGCATCATCCACGCTGTAGCCTATCAGCCCAGTGCACCAGCCCAGCAGCGCACCGGCCTCCCAGCCCACCTCTCGCCGCACCCGCTCCGCGGGTGCCGCTTCACTGGTGGGCGCTGGTAGAGGCAGCACCTTCAAGGACCAACGTAGGACACAGGCGACAAGGCGGTAAGGGGCGCGAGGAACCAGCGGGGCTGCGAGCGTGCGGGGACTTCATTTCCCAGAAGTCCCTGCAAGACCGACGGAGAGCTTCCGGTCCGCTCTCCCTGCTGGCCCGCCCCCCGCCCTTTCCGCCTCCTACAAATTAACATCTCACTCCCGCAGCGCGGGACGCAGCCCGGGCGAAGACTGGGCAAAGACAGGGCCGTTTGAGGCCGTTCGAGGACGGCAGAGGACGGCCCCGGCCCTGTCACCCTGCATTTTACTTCGCTCCCTCAGGCCCCCACGATCTCTGACGTACATCATTGACGATCACGATGCGTCCCAAAACCAGAAGCACGTCTAAGAAAGCTACACTGGTGACACAAGTGACCGGTCCCATAGACCTTTTCATATCCAGGGTAAACGACACCATCGATAAGAGCATAATTCTACTGGAGAAAAGAGTTTCCCTGGACCTTATGTAGGCCAAACGCTCTTCGCTAGGTTCACTTGCCACTGCAAACTCCCCTGCTCACCAGGTTGCTAACAACTGCTCTTTACCATTGCCACTAACTATTGTCCCCACGATGACTGTTCCAAACTCTGTAGATTTATCCGTAACCCAAACAGACTCGGATCAATCATATGTCGACCTTGAGGCAACCCCAGACTTAGAAGTCTGCCAATCACCAACTGAAAAATTAGACCAGAGCGTCATTAGTAATTCCTTACTACCTGATCCAGTAACGACCCTAGAACCAACAAAAACAAGGAAAAACACCTCCACCCTCCTTAAGGCTATGCCAAACATCAAGGAAAAATCTAAAATAAAAATAAAGAATCACAATCTGATCACGCCCACCCCAAACTCCTAGGCAGGCATCCCCTGTTGGGTGGAAAACATGGTTATGGACCTCAAATCAGACCTCGAAGCCACAATTACAGCACAAATCAAACCTCTAATATCAAAATTGGACAGACTCACGTCACTAATCAATACGAAATGCAGCTGTAAGACAAGCGGTAATGGTCCCGCTCCAACGCACGGGGCAAAGGAAACACTTCCAAAAAAAACATCTAGCATCAAACAAACAACAGGCACAACAAACACGCCCAACACTTTACCAACTAGAAAGGCGCCAGCAACACAACTCCTACCTAAAAAAGGGAGCAATTCAGATGCCCCCCCAGACACCCCGGTCGCGGTAGATCTCCCCCCCGCTACACAAATAGACCCAGCAGGTCAAACCAAAACAAACAACCGACAAGTAAAAGGCAATAATGGAAACACCACCATTCCAGCAGAGATCCTTTCCCCAGAAAAACCACTAGAACCGAAGATCAAGCAGTCTCGGCCCAAAATAATCAATTTACCCCCGGAAGCTTCTCCCTTCGTGGTGGTGCTAACAGCTGTTCCCCCACTGAAGGAGGGTGTAAGAGAAACTTTCGCAGAGTTGAGGAACAAATGTGCCCAGTGGCTCCAACTCCATAAACCCTTACCCGTTCACATCAGGGGTGATATCTTCTCCGCACGTAGAGGAGATTGGGTTGGCAGAAGCACGAAGTCCATAGCGGGGGACGTCATCAGTATCAAATTTAGGGAGATAGGGGCATCAGATTATATCTGTAACTCACCCAATAGAGGACCCGCCACCCAAATGAATCCCCTTCCCTTGTCCTATTTCCTACCCCCATCCTCAAGGCAAAATTTCCCCTGTCCCGCTTTCCCATTAAACACTGGGCCCACAAATTCCTCAGAATACAATATGTATCAATACCAGCAGCCCCCGCACACGCCACGATTTCCACAAGTTCCACAACAATCAGTCTTCCAGTGGCAACCACCCTCCCAATTTCCTCAACCTCTACATCTTGTTACCCAACCACCTGTTCATCCTCCTCAATATCCACATCACACCTCCCAACAGTGGTGGCAACCCCAGCAATCCATGCAACACAACACTCACCAATGGCAGCAGCCGCGGCAAGGTCGGTTTCCCCCATTCAACCCACCAGGCCTTAATCATCAAGGCAGAGATAGGGATGAATGGAGCGGACAGGATCACTGGAGAAAGCACAGTGACCCCACACGTTGGGATAGCTGGAATGGCCTTCATTTAGCAAACAGGTATAGCGCCTTAGAGTGCGTTGATTGACTACCACAGCTACAAGAACACTCCCAAATCCACACAGACCTATTGGAACCCACGGTCTCCCCATTAGTCCCTCTAGACTTAGAGATCCCTCCAGCCCCAGAGACCCTTAACGAACCAAAAATAGTAAAAAGCCCAAGGGATAGTCCAACAATCCTGAGCCTGATCTCGTGGAACATCGCTGGACTAAGGGCAAAAATAGAGGATGGGACAATTATGCACCACATGCATAACCACCAAATAATATGCATACAGGAGACATGGTCATTACAAGAACACCACCTGCAGGGGTACAAGACGTACTCCTCTCTCGCAAAGCCGGGACACATAGGTAGACCAAAGGGAGGCCTGTGTATCTACGTAGCCAACACTATCCAAAACGCCAAAATAAAGGTCATAGAACTGGCCTCTAATTTGCAGATCCTTGGTCTTTTCCTCCAGAAAAAAGAGTCAATGGTTATCATTAATTTTTATAACAACCTGGATGAACTAGACTTTGAGGGAGTCCTGACCCACCTCCATGAAAAACTAACCACCCTCAGAATGAAACAAGGAGAAAGAGGCCCGGCAACAATAATATGGGCAGGCGATTTCAACCTTCACCCCTGTACCCAACCAAAAAGAAAATGTCCTGGCATGGTGACAGAAGACGGCCTCTCACTCACCCATTTCTCGCATAACAACATGGGTAGACAAATGAATGATCTTCTATCCGACCTGGATCTCCAGATAGTAAACACCTTGGACCATGGAGATAATTCACTAGCACCTACTTATTTAGGAAGAGGCTATAAAACCACGGTAGACTTCATAATAATATCAACATCTTTACAATTAAGAGTAAAAAACTTTGAAGTCAAACCGAATCCTCAAAGTGACCATGCAATACTAAACTTGGAAGTCTTACTAAATTACCAACAATGTTCTCCAGTAACAATAGCCAATGCATTGACCCAGGAAAATATCAATATGGATAAAGTAAACGGGTACTCAATAAAATGGGGAAGGATAAACCCAGAAGAACTCACTCAAGAGTTAATAAAATCAGTCTATCCCCAAATCAAAATTTGTTTGGACATAGCAACAAAGGACGAGGAGCTTTTAAACAATTTTGCCCAAATTATGGACAAATTAAAGGTTTTACTCACAGCAAAACAAAAATCCGGCCCATTCCGGCCCAAAGGCTGGTTCAACCAAGAGTGTACCAAGGCTCATACAAAACTGAAGCTAGCCTTAAACAAAAATGAAAGGGACCCCCGCACTATAGCCACCCTCAGAAGTGAATATCACAAAACAAGGAAAAAGAGGAAAGAGGAACTCAAGCAAGCGCCGTGGCATGAACTCCACACCAGTGCCCAAGAAAAAAACCCTCAAGCCTTCTGGAGAATTATAAGAACTCCCTTCCTGGTTGACGACACGTGCCCAAAAATCGAAGCTGCTATAGACGCCGCAGCTTGGGTATCACATTTTACCAGCATCTTCCAAAAACCAACCTCTGATCAAGAGACGGAAGAGGAGGAAAAAACATTCCTACCATACCCTATAGACATAAATATCGAAATCTCCGAGATTCTTTTGGCATTGAACTCAACCAAAAAAGGAAAAGCTCCAGGCCCGGACGGAGTCCCGGCAGACTTTTTTAAATACCAAACAGGACTTTGGGCACCGATTTTAACAAGGGTCTGCACCGCAACGGCAAAAATAGGAATTTTGGAGTCATGGACAAGGTCCATCATGGTGCCGATATTTAAAAAAGGTAACCGCATGGACCCTGCCTGCTATCGCCCAATTTCTTTGCTGGATTCATTGGGGAAAATAGCAGGGAGAGTGATCCTAGAAAGACTTCAGGACTGGGCGGAAGAAAGAGGCATCCTATCCGACCTCCAATTCGGATTTAGAAAAGGACTAGGTACTGTGGAACAAGCCCTAAATCTATCGGTAATCTTTGGAAAATATGTGCATGCAAAGAAAGCAAAACTTTATATGACCTACGTAGACTTGTCCGCGGCCTTCGACTGCGTCTCCCATACAAAATTATGGTCCCTTTTAGCACAGATGGGGGTAGATCCATCACTCCTGAACTTTTTAAGGGAACTCTATTCCAACCCATCCGCAAGAGTCCGCTACGGCACAAAGGGGGAACTGACGGCGTCCTTTAGAGTAGAGCGCGGGGTTAGACAAGGATGTGTCCTGGCACCCTTCCTTTTCTCCCTCTACACCAACAACTTGGAGGTCGAGCTCCTGAAGGGTGCCCGCGATCTTCCACTGGCCAAACATCGCCCGATCCCCGCTCTGCTCTACGCGGACGACGCCGTCCTCCTTGCACAAACCCCCCGTGAACTCCAAAGATCCCTTAACAGATATTCGCAGTTCATGAGAACCCTTGACCTTCATATAAACGTAAAAAAGACTTTCGTCATGAAGGCTGGGGTTGGGAGGAAACAGCAAAAATCAATCTATCTTGACACCCAAAAAATAGACTTTACAAATGAATACTGCTATCTGGGAGTCATGATAGATAATAAACTCTCCTGGAAACCAGCAGTAGAAGCCAGAAAACATTGTTTTAAAAGAGCATTAGCCGCATTGGTGTCGTTTACACAAAAATTAGGAAAACGTCCGCCCAGGGAATTGATGACCATATACAAAGCCAAATGCCAATCTACAGCTTTATACGGAGCAGGACTATGGGGCCACACAGATGTTACCTCTCTGCAAATTGCAGAAAACAATATTTTAGATTCCTCTTATCTGCCCCCAAAAGTTCTTCGACTTACGCCTGCCACTTAGAATTGGGCGTTCCATATATCGAAGATCTTGCGAAAATTCAACCACTCCTCCTTTGGCGACGTATCTGGGCTTCAGATAAAAACGACATTACAAAAACAATACTGGCAGATGCAATGTCCTTGGACTACGTTTTAAAAATTAAATGGCTGGCCTATATCCGGACCTTCCTCTTTGACCTTGGAATAGAAAAATATTACTCAAACCCCGAAAAAATTGGAGAACTCTCAAAAAATAATTTAAAAACACGAGCTTTGGACCATTTGAGTAATCTGAGACTACAATCAGAAGCTGGGAAACAGTCGGTGCAGCACGCAATAATGGTCCAATCTACTCTTTTAATGCAGCCCTATTTAAACCTCGACATTGGCACCTTTGACCGATTTCTCCTGATAAGATTCAGACTGAACATATTTCACAAACTGGTAGCTTTTCCAACGCCAAACGTCTGGGACCCAAATCCACTTCCATGTCCATGCGATGGGAAATCAACACAAACCACCCTTCACACTGTTCTGTTCTGTAAATATTATCAGGAACACCGCAAACTTTGGTTACTGACTCTTTTAAAATCTTGGGGTCTTAGACAATGCCGAGTAGCCATGTTGAGCTTGCAGCTTTTGGATACCGAAGCCACATGTTACCATGTTCTTAACTTTCTGAAATGCATACACGGACACAGGAAAAACCTTTAAATATAACAGTACTGTATAAATTACCGAAACTCCTTTTCGCTGTTTTTTAAGTTATCTGTAATTATATTGCACTGCAGATTCATTTTTACCTGTACTGCTTTTATGGATCTTTAAAAAAAAATCCGAATAAAGTTTATTATTATTACTGTCTCTCACTCTCTCTACTCTCTCTCCACTCTCTCTCCACTGTCTCCCTCCACTCTCTCCCTCCACTCTCTCCCCACTCTCTCTCTCTCCCTGCTCTGTCTCTACTCTCCCTTCTCTCTCTCTCTCCTCTCTCTCTCTCCACTCTCTCTCCACCCTTTCTCTCTCCACTCTCTCCACTCTCTCTCTCCACTCTCTCTCTCGACTCTATACCCACTCTCTCTCTCCACTCTCTCCACTCTCTACCCACTCTCTCTCTCTCTCTACTCTCTACCCTCTCTCTCTCTCTCTCTCCACTCACTACCCATTTTCTCTCTCTCTCCACTCTCTCTCTCTCTCCACTCTCTCTCTCACTCCACTCTCTCTCACTCCACTCTCTCTCTCACTCCACTCTCTCATTCCACTCTCTCTCTCACTCCACTCTCTCTCCCCTCTCTCTCACAAAGTAGTGTGTGTTGCCATGGGCGTCCACAGAAGTGTTTCCAGGGGGGGGGGGCACATTTTTAACTTCATCACCATCCTGCTTGCACTCTTCTCACTCTCCCCCTTGCACCCTTCTCACCCTCCCCCTTGCACCCTTCTCCCCCTCGCCCTTGCACCCTTTACTACCTTGCACCCATCTCCCCTCCGCCTTGCACCTTATGCACAGTGCGCCACCAACGCTGTTCACCTTCACTAGCGTCGCCACTTGCACTTTTGTACACGTTTTTGCACCAAGTTCCATGTGGTTGTCACTAATTTAATTTATGCAGTGCTGTTTCTAACTGTATACCTCCGACCTTGGAACTAATGTTACTACATAAAGATGAATAACTATCTTTTGACTTAAAAACGAGTACTCTCCTTCTTTTCTGCCTAAGTAATGCTTTGTGCATGCTATTTATAATTGTCTACCGACTCCCACCTTTCAGGACACTGTGTTTCTGTTGCATGGTACAGAACAGAGCAGGTACATCTGAGGCAGCACATGAGAGGGGATAAGTGCATCAACAGTCCATGGCAAAGAACAGGTACATCTGAGGCAGCACATGAGAGGGGATAAGTGCATCAACAGTCCATGGCAAAGAACAGGTCCATCTGAGGCAGCTCATTAGAGGGCACAATGCAGCATCCTAACAGCAACAAGCAGTGTCCACAACAGATCAGGTACATCTGAGGCAGCACATGAGAGGGGCACAGAGCATCAACAGGCCATGGTACAGAACAGAGCAGGTACATCTGAGGCAGCACATGAGAGGGGTACAGAGCATCAACAGTACCTGGCAAAGAACAGGTACATCTGAGGCAGCACAAGGACGTGTGTCATGGGCCCCGTCCCATGGACATCAATAATGCAAGCGTGGTCACAATGGACAATCCAGAAACCAATTACAATGACATGTGAGTGATGGGAACTGCACCTCACAGCACAGAATCAGGTGGACTGATTGACCTAGTAGCTTCGGACACAGTGGCAGGATCTGATACAGGACTGGGAGATACAGCCACAGTACCAGTGACTGACACTTGCGCCATAGACCCAAACACACTGCCAGCACCAGAAACAAGAGTGTGAGACACAGCCACAGCTCTAGGGACTGACACATGAGTCAGAGACACAGACACACTGGCAGCACCAGAAACAGGAGTGTGAGACACAGCCACAGTACCAGTGACTGACACATGAGCCATAGACCCAGACACACTGCCAGCACCAGAAACAGGAATGTGAGACACAGCCATAGCTCTAGTGACTGACACATGAGCCAGAGGCCCAGACACACTGGCAGCTCCAGAAACAGGAGTGTGACACACAGCCACAGATGTAGTGACTGACACATGAGCCATAGACCCAGACACACTGCCAGCACCAGATACAGGAGTGTGAGACATAGCCACAGATCTACTGACTGACACATGAGCCATAGACCCAGACACACTGCCAGCACCAGATACAGGAGTGTGAGACACAGCCACAGATCTACTGACTGACACATGAGCCATACACCCAGACACACTGCCAGCACCAGATACAGGAGTGTGAGACACAGCCACAGATCTACTGACTGACACATGAGCCATACACCCAGACACACTGCCAGCACCAGATACAGGAGTGTGAGACACAGCCACAGATTTACTGACTGACACATGAGCCATAGACCCAGACACACTGCCAGCACCAGATACAGGAGTGTGAGACACAGCCACAGATCTACGGACTGACACATGAGGCATAGACCCAGACACACTGCCAGGACATGTCCCTGTACAGTGACCAACAATTACCATGCCAGCATCTGAGACATGAGAGTGGCGGACACACACAGTAGCAGTACCTGAAACAGGAGAGGGCACAACTGACACAGTGCTACTACATGAGGCATGACAGCGAACAACAGACACAGTGCCACTAACTGACACATGAGAGTGAACTGCATCAGATCCACTAGGACCACAGAAATGATGAGCCACAGGGCTGTATGGGCCAGGAGGCATGGTGGCTCTGGGAGCTGGGGACAGCTGTACTGGAGCGACATTGGGGTGGTCAGGTGTCACTGGTGTGTGTCTCCGTTTCTTTGGGATATGGAAGGGCACCCTGGACATAACTGGGCTGGTAAGTGGTGCGTGCTCATCTGAAACATCACCCATCAAAGGTGGTTCATGTGCTGGTGGTGGTCTGTTCTCAGGGGACGTGCTGGACCCTGCTTGACGCTTGCTATGGCCCTGCCTTCTGCCCTCTGTACCATGTGTAATGGGGGATGCAACAACAGTGTACTCCTTCCTCTGCTTCACCGGGGTGTGGATGGGAGTAGAGGTATGGGGGACTCCACCTCTGACACATGTGGTGTACATTGCTTCAACAACACCAGCTTCAGGGGACGCAGGGGTGATGTATGCCTGTCCTTGGTGGATGTCCTGTGAATGGGAGAAGCCTTGGCCCTGGGAGGTGTCCTGTCTTTGGAATGTGCCTTATCTGTGGGTGGTGCTCTGGCCCTGGGAGTTGGCCTGTCCTTTGTAGTGTCCTTGTCCTTGGGAGTGTCCCTGGCCTTGGGTGTTTCCCTGTCCTTTGTAGTGTCCTTGTCCTTGGGAGTGTCCCTGACCTTGGGAGTTTCCCTGTCCTTTGTAGTGTCCTTGTCTTTGGGAGTGTCCCTGGCCTTGGGAGTTTCCCTGTCCTTTGTAGTGTCCTTGTCCTTGTGAGTGTCCCTGGCCTTGGGAGGTACCCTATCCTTTGTAGTGTCCTTGTCCTTGGGAATGTCCCTGGCCTTGGGAGGTGCCTTGTCCTTTGTAGTGTCCTTGGGAGTGTCCCTGGCCTTGGTAGGTCCCCTGTCCTTTGTAGTGTCCTTGTCCTTGGGAGTGTCCCTGGCCTTGGGAGGTGCCCTGTCCTTTGCAGTGTCCTTGTCCTTGGGAGTGTCTGTGGCCTTAGGAGTTGGCCTGTCCTTTGTACTGTCCTTGTCCTTGGGAGTGTCCCTGGCCTTGGGAGGTGCCCTTGCCTTGGGAGTACCTTTTGAGGGGATGCCTGTGTCACATGTGAATCCCTGTCCCCCGACACCCCTTGAGGATCCTGTGTGTCAACTCCAGGGTAGCTGATGTCATGTTCTGTGAAAGATTTCCCTGTCCTAGGGGATGGTGTCTGTGTCCTCCGTGCCCTGCCTTTCTGCCTGTGGCTGCTTCTAGTGCAATACCCAGAAAATGAGGCTTGGTCTGAAATGTCACTCTCCCGGAGACCTCAAGTGGTGTGGATGGGGGAACTGAAGTGGAACCTTGTCCATGCGACTGTTGAATGGCTGCAGACACTGTGTTGGATAATGACTGAACTGTTCTGTGGAGACCAGCAACATCGCCATGCATCCCCTCCATGAATGCTACCACCTGCCCCAACTTCCTATTGTGATCTTGGAATGCATTGATCATGTTGGTCTGCCCTACACACAGCTGTCGCAGCAGATCAACTGCCTCAGCACAAAGGGCAGTTTGTGTCACAGGGGCAGGGACAGCGGTGCCTGCACCGAAGGCCACTCTGCTCCCCCTACTCTGGCGAGCACGAGCAGTACTTGTTGCAGTTGGTGGCAGTGTGGGCACAGTGTGCTGTGAGCCGACTGAAGGTGAAGATTGCCCACTCCCTGTGTCTACCAACAGTGCTGACTCACCAACACTGTCTGAAGATGAGGACGATGGTGTCTCCACATGTGAGTCCTCAGGGACAGTTCTGTCCCCCTCTTCGGGGTTGCTCTCTTCAGTCTCATTCTGCCTGTGTGTGATCTCTGATCCGGATGCATTTCCACCACTAAGCTCCGTCGTTCGTGGATCAGTGCCCTCGGCCAAAGCTGAAAGAGAGTGAAAAGAGGTATACCTAAGTGCCATACTCACGTACTGCAAATTACAAAATTAAAACTTCCTTGACTGCTGACTAACATGTAGCACCCATCCTGCACACGAACCACCCCTACCAGAAATCCTCATGTCATAGAACCGGGGGTGACTGTGAAACATGTACATCACATAAACAGGGCAAGTGCATGCTGACCACAGACCTCAACGGCATGTCCTGGGACCCTGAACTACAATGCAACGGTTATGTCCACCTGGCTAACATGGATGCTAACGCTCCCTCTGCTAATGGCACCAACATGCAATTGCAGCACAACATACACACCACAGATGTCACCACTATGTCTGAGCAGCAATACATGCATGCACTCACAAGTCACAAACCCATTCAGTCTGCTTACCGCTAGTTTGCTGCTGCTCCCCTCTCAACCGGGCGGACAGGTCAGGATGTGTCACAGCTATGATACGTAGCATTAGAGGGGTGATGGTACGTCATGCAAGCCAGCCTGATCTTGGAATCATCCCCAGTGTCATCTCTGCCACATTCATGCTGAGCCTGGAGATGTCGTCCCACCGCTAGTGGCAGTATGTGTGTCACCTATTGCACACCCCCACTGCCCGTACATCACGTGCTATGGTCCTCCACACGGGCTTGCGAAGGTGCATGATGGGAGACAAGAGGGTGCAAGTCAGTGGACATTTGGCCATTCACACAGATAGGAGCAACACGTATCTTTCAGCAGCCATGCACAGTACAACACATGGGAAGGTCACACCGCACACCGCCAAGATTGCAGAAGCCAGGAGTCAGTGACCACCTCATGCACACCAAGATGTTCCCCACTGCACTTACCACCTGTCCGGGGGCACCGTAGAGCCATTCATAGTGGCGGAGCAAACCGTCCACAAGGACATCCAGCTCCGCTGTGGTGAAGGGACGAGACCGGATCTCTCAAACTCTCAGCATGGCAAGGTCCCGGACTTTGGCACAACAGCAGCAGTTGGTGGATTGCTCAGCAGCAGCAGGTAGAGGTGATGGGTGCAGGCAGCAGTTGGTGGATTGCTCAGCAGCAGCAGATAGAGGTGATGGAAGCAGGCAGCAGTTGGTGGATTGCTCAGCAGCAGCAGGTAGAGGTGATGGGTGCAGGCAGCAGTTGGTGGATTGCTCAGCAGCAGCAGGTAGAGGTGATGGGTGCAGGCAGCAGTGGCTGGAAGCAGTGGATGTGTGCTGCTGAAATTCATACATTTATAGGGCCCTGAGCTCATATCAGTGGCACACGTCTGCAGCAATTGGTTTTCCCGGGCTGCCTCATTCAAAATGAGCCAATGACTGGCCCTACTGTGGCGGTGCATGGCTTCTGCTATTTTCAAAATCGCTTACGCGTCCCGCATTACCTGTTTCCATTGGCTACATGTGCAAGGACCATCACGTCACATTCCGCCAACCGCATGTGCGAGCTACCGTGGTGGTGCATCTTTTGAAAATCATCACTCACTGGCATTGCAATGGCGGAGCACGAATTCCGCGGGGGCGGGGCAGGCTAACACATACACTTGGATGTACAAGTGGAAATGGCAGTTGGTATCCCCCCTTTCAGTCACATAGCAGCACCCACCGCAGACCGCCGGGTATGGCCGGTGGGTGACCGCCCTGTGTATTGATGTCACCCTGGCATGGATGGCCATGGCCGGTCACCCACCACCGGGTGTGGGCGGTCATCCACCGCCGGGTTCGGGAGGTGGGTGACCGGGTTATGGCCTTCCATGCCAGGGTGACATCAATACACAGGGCGGTCACCCACCGGCTGCACCCGGCGGTGGGTGACCGATCGCACCCAGCAGTGGATGACCGCCCGCACTCGGCAGTCTGCGGTGGGTGCTGCTATGTGGCTGAAAGGGGGGATACCAACTGCCATTTCCACTTGCACATTCAAGTTTATGTGTTAGCCTGCCCCGCCCCCGAAGAATGCGTGCTCCACCATTGCAATGCCAGTGAGTGACGATTTTTAAAAGATGCACCACCGCGATAGCGTGCACATACGGTTGGCGGGGTGTGACCGTGATGGTCCTTGACCATGCAGCAATTGTTACGCACAATTGGAGTATCAAGGATCATCTTCTGTGTTGGCGGTTGGCGTACCCGGATGCCGTGTGTACACACACTGCATGCGTCCGCATACATGTAATGTTTGTAGGTCTACATGTGTGTCAGGCCATGTCCGGAATGCGTCAAGAATCATTATGTCATGGCAATGGCCCGTTTCCACGTGTCTCATTGATGTACATTAGTTGCATGTGTGGTCATACTATTGACCTTGCCAGTGGTTAACAAAGGCCACTGATGTGAGCCCAAGTTGCATCATATGTGCATGGTTATGTGGTGACGTCTTGGTTTTGATGTCAAACGTTTCTAATTGTACACATCTACACAGTCCATTAAGGCTGTGTACCCACATTTGGAAGCAGTCGTGAGTGTGTGGTTTGTGTGTGCAAGTAGCAATTATGGGGGTATACATGCATTCTGTGAATGCTTTTGTGTGTCGCCTGTTGTATGTTCATGCCTGTCATGTGAGGATGCACAGCATTGTAGGTGGGGTCATGGGTGCATGAAGACAAGGAGGGTGTGTTCCATGTTTGTGTTGTGTGTGCACGTCCATGTGTGTCTGTGGGGATGCTTGTCCACACATGGTCCCTTAGTCATGTGATGCTGGCTGTTCTTTCAACATGTGTGCATGTATCATTGGACATGTTTGCACACAGGATGTTCTTTGTGGGTGAACATTGTGTGTGTAGTTAGCTGTAGTGCCTTATATTTCTGTCACGTCACACATTCAATCAGTGTCTGCAACATGTATTATTTGTATTGTGTTGGTCAAGATGTGATAGTGTGTCACAGCTGTGCGGTGTTGGTCTATTGACATCTGCTCCCATCTACTCCCACACAGGAGGGCTTCAAATGTGCATCGACCATACACAGTGCTGGAGGACATGGTTGAAGAGGAGGTCATCCACAAATTCCGGCTTGACCGAACGACATTGCAGGACCTTGTAGCCCAATTGTCACCTCATCTGCAGCCACGCAGGCCATATCCAGGAGCAATTACACCCACAGCAAAGGTGATGGCGGCACTTCACTTCTTCGCAACTGGCACTTTCCAGTACACAATTGGTCATGCCGGGGGGATGTCACAATCCATGTTCGGGCAACAAGGAAGGTTTGGGTCCTGTCTCTGACCGGCTTGGACCACTCTAATATAGCAAACAAAACGAAAGGCCAGTCAGGTTTACTTTTGTTATCATTTGATCACACCCAGCCTATAATTACTGAGCGATCAATGTTTTATTTCTATTTTTTATCTTCTTGTACTTTGTTATCTTTTTTGTATGTCAAAAAAAGAACAGTTATCAAACAATAAAGAATACATTCAAAAAAACAATGTGCTCAATATATACAAGTGTTCAATATGTACACCAACAATACTGGATTTCAAAAACACCAAAGATACATCACAACAAATAAATTAATACAATGCCTAAACATAATTTCAGAAATAGGCACCAGTCATTCAAATTATAACAGAAGATAGGTGGACAACACAGTTAATAGATACTGCCTGCCTGTCTTACTGAGCCAGTGATTAGGTATTTTTATGGTTGCACTACTAGGGACAGGAAGCGTGATATTGTTTATATCCCTAGTTGCACCCTTCTTCTTTATCCCTGGCTCGGGGTCAATGCGTTTCGAACCACCAAAGGATTGAGGGTTCTCCTCAGGACACGGACTGGATGAAGCCGTAGCTGTAAATAATCATAATGGAGTTTGGTGTAAGTATTGTGTAGCAATCACATTACAATGGACTCAGAGACTCTAAAAACCGGTATGTGTAAATACCTGGGTGTAGCATTCGTGGTCTATTTGGATGGGGACAGCAGCCTCACAAAAGACAGAATTTCTGCAGGGAAACAGGTATATTAATGAGTGGGAGCCTGTATCTACAATACGAGCTGTGACGTTTCAAGCGAACACGGCTGGATGTACAACCGTCCTACCTGTCTGGATGGTACTCTCATGTTTAGTTAAAGTGGGAGCGGGAGCCTCGCACTTCGTGAGTTTTCTGTAGAGAAATGGATAATATTGAGTGAGGATCTGGCTCTGCAGTGAGCGCAGTACTTTGTAAAGGAAGCAATGCTGACCGAAAAAACGTCCTACCTGATCTTCAGGAAGGGTGTTTGTGAAAACTGATGGTGCGGCCGTTCGGTCCGGTAATTCTACTTCATAGGATTTTAGCTGTTTAAAGAATGCAATTGTTCAAACCGCTCCGCATCTGTACACGCCAGACGCCGGAGGTACAGATGCGGAGCGGTTTGAACAATGAATGAGTAAGTACACAAGCCCCAGAGGGCGCAACCCTCTTGGTCTGATCGCGTAACACCGCGCACGACTCTCGATTGTAATGCTACTCTTGCATTCTTCAAACAGCTAAAATCCAATGAAGTAGAATTACCGGACCGAACGGACGCACCATCAGTTTTCACAAACACCCTTCCTGAAGATCAGGTAGGACGTTTTTTCGGTCAGCACTGCTTCCTTCCAGAGCCAGATCCTCACTCAATATTATCCATTTCTCTACAGATAACTCACGAAGTCCGAGGCTCCCGCTCCCACTTTAACTAAACATGAGCGCTCCATCCAGACAGGTAGGACGGTTGTACATCCAGCTGTGTTCGCTTGAAATGTCACAGCGCATATTGTAGGTACAGGCTCCCACTCATTAATAAACCTGTTTCCCTGCAGAAATTCTGTCTTTTGTGAGGCTGCTGTCCCCATCCAAATAGACCACGAATGCTACACCCAGGTATTTACACATACCGGTTTTTAGAGTCTCTGAGTCCATTGTAATGTGATTGCTACACAATACTTACACCAAACTCCATTATGATCATTTACAGCTACGGCTTCATCCAGTCCGTGTCCTGAGGAGAACCTTCAATCCTTTGGTGGTTCGAAACACGTTGACCGCGAGCCAGGGATAAAGAAGAAGGGTGCAACTAGGGATATAAACAATACCAAGCTTCCTGTCCCTAGTAGTGCAACCATAAAAATACCTAATCACTGGCTCAGTAAGACAGGCAGGCAGTATCTATTAACTGTGTTGTCCGCCTATCTTCTGTTATAATTTGAAGGACTGGTGCCTATTCCTGAAATTATGTTTAGGCATTGTATTAATTTATTTGTTGTGATGTATCTTTGGTGTTTTTGAAATCCAGTATTGTTGGTGTACATATTGAACACTTGTATATAATGCGCACATTGTTTTTTTGAATGTATTCTTTATTGTTTGATAACTGTTCTTTTGAGGACATACAAAAAAGATAACAAAAAAGTACAAGAAGATAAAAAATAGAAATAAAACATTGATCACTCAGTACTTATTGGCTGGGTGTGATCAAATGATAACAAAAGTAAACCTGACTGGCCTTTCGTTTTGTTTGCTACAATCCTTTTTCAGCATGGTACTGCGGGATATGCTGCAAGCCATGATGCATTACAAGGATGATTACATCCATTTCCCATGTCCGGTGGAGCTGGCTGCAGTGAAAGGTGACTTCTATGCCCTGGGCCAGATTCCACACGTAGTGGGTTCTATTGATGGCACACATATTGGTCTGGTTCCACCCCAGGCACGTACACCCGTCTATCGCAATCGGAAGCACTACCATTCTATCATTGTGCAAGTGGTGTGCCTGGCTGACAACATCATCGCCCATGTGTGTGCCAGATTTCCCAGGTCGGCACATGATTCCCACATCCTGCGGAGCACCATTGTTCCCCAACTGATGACTAATCTGCATCAAGAACGTGCGTGGCTTGTAGGTGAGTGTGCGGTGATGACTACTGTGTTGTATGTGTGCGATGCAGTTCACACCAATCCTGGCAGTGATGTATATGTCTGTCACCCCCCCACCTAGGCGACTCTGCGTACCCAAACCACCCGTGGCTGCTAAGCCCCCTACGGAATCCAAGTACCCCTGGTGAAATGCGCTATAATGAGCACATAGGAAGACACGTCGGGTGTTAGGAACGTACATTTGGACTGGTGAAGTCTAGGTTTTGCTGCCTGGATAGAACCGGAGGGGCCCTATAATACTCACCAGGCAAAGTATGCAAAATAGTGATTGACTGCTGCATGCTCCACAACCTGGCCTTACGCAAGAACATTGAACTGATCATGGACACTGCAGACCAACAGGTTGCTCCAACTCCCAACCCACCCATGTCCAGTGATGAGGATAGTGGGGAGGAAGAAGGTGTGGACCTGAGGCGTCAGCTCATTGATTGCTGCTTTCCTTGACTGTGAGTAACTACCTCTTGTGCTGCTGATCAATGCGTGACGTATGTCTGCTGGTGATGGGTGGATGTGGTGTGTGAATGCTGCCTGTTATGTTCTGTTTGCACATGTGTGTGGGACATGGTGTACGAGCAATGCTCCCTGATGTGTGTCCCGTGATCCGCTTACTTTGAGATGATTGTGGGATGTGGGATGTTGTAGTACTTTGTTGTGTGATGGGTGTGATTCAGTTTCCTGACCTGTGCTTGTTGTTCTCTGATTGTCCATAGGTCACTCACACAGAGCCATGATTCCAAACAATATTAATCCCTGCACCTGGTGATGACAACAACTGTGACAAACCTGTGTTTCAACATGGAGATCACACAGCCTTCAGTGTTTCCGTGATTTTTATTTACAGGGTGTGGATTACTGTTAGTACATATTTACAAATAGGTGTTGGGGGGGAAGTGTGAGTTGAAGGTCATGTCAGATGACAACACCGTGGGGACACCACATTGTGCGATGTACACCTAGTCCAACAGACGTGTGCCAATGCTTGGCATTGGGGGGCAAGATAGTTTGCAGAGTGAATGCCAGGCTCAAGGAAGGGTGAAGTCAGTGGCGGCCCATCTTTGAGCAGGTGGATGGTGCATTGCCACTGCTCTGTGCTGGATCCAGCCTCGGACGGCCCCTCCGTCTTGGAGCCAGAGCGGTGCCAGCTGTGGGGGCAGGTTGTTCTGGGACCACCTCCCTGTCAGTGGCCTCAGGTGATGGTGGCGGTGGTGTTGGTGCCCTGTCCTGCTGGCCACTTGGGGGAGGGGGAGGTGGTGTTGGTGTCCTGTCCCACTGGCCACTTGGGGGAGGGGAGGTGGTGTGGCATGGGATAACCACTCCCTCCAGAGAGCTGTTTGCTGCCCCATGAGGTCAACAATTTGTCCCATTCACGTGTCCATAGACCGCAACAGCCGGCAGGTCTGTATCGAGTCTTGATGTGCCCGATCTGCTGTGCCTGCGACCGCTCCTAGGAGGCTTCCACTCTGGCAATGGCAGCCAGGGTCTCAGTCCCAGGATGGGCTGGGTGTTGTTCCCGACCTCGACTTGCACCTGTACTTCTGTTTGTGAGCTGTGGCCTCACCTGTGTCCTCCCCCGTCCACTCTCCCTGCTAGCCTGAGATGTTGATCGACCATCATCGGACGATGGGTCAGGCAGGGTGGCACTGGCAGGAGTGGTGGTGGTAGAAGCTGCACAGCTCACAATGTCAGGTGTTTGTGTTGTGACACTGGCCAAGGTGGTGGAGGCAGGGATGTCCTGGGAGCCTGATGGCCCTGGGAGTGTGCTTGGGCCAGCATCGTCCTCTGCACCCGTGGTGTCCATGGAATCTTCACTGGAGAGTCCTGGCCATGAGGGGGGCGACTGGTGCTGGCGGTTGCTGGTTTCGCCTGTCAAGTTGCGATCACCTGAGGGACAAGATTTTAATGATCAATGTTGGGACATGACAGGTTTGTTGTTGTTACATTACAAATTTTTAGGGAATCAGGACATGGTTGTTGGTGTCATCATGCTGGTGTGATAGACAGTACTGGGCATTATGGTGGTGTGGAGGTGGGGAGACAATACTTGTTTTTGTGTGTTCCGGTCCTGCTATTGGATGGTGCCCCTGTGAAGATGGCTAACTACCTGTAAGTTTGACGGGGGAGATGCACTGGTCAGCAATTGGTGGGTGGACTCCATCTTGCTCTGTGATGGAACATGGGGGCCTGTTGGGAGTTGTAGTGCTGGACCCACCACATACCCACCCTCCCTGTGGACATGGGGGCCTGTTGGGAGTTGTAGTGCTGGACCCCCTACACCCCCACACACCCCAACCCTCCCTGTGGACATGGTGGCCTGTTGGACGTTGTAGTGCTGGACGCCCCCACACACCCACCCACCCCCACCCTCCCTGTGGACATGGGGGCCTATTGGGAGTTGTAGTGCTGGACCCCCATACACACACACCCACCCCCACCCTCCCTGTCGACATGGGGGCCTGTTGGGAGTTGTAGTGCTGGACCCCCACACACACACACACACGCCCACCCTCCCTGTGGACATGGGGGCCTGTTGGGAGTTGTAGTGCTGGACTCTCACCCCCCCACCCCCACACTCCCTGTCGACATGGGGGCCTGTTGGGAGTTGTAGTGCTGGACCCCCCACGCACTCAACCACCCCCACCCTCCCGGTGGACTTGGGGGCCTGTTGGGAGTTGTAGTAATGGACCCCCTACACACCCACCCTCCGTGTGGACATGCGGGCCTGTTGGGAGTTGTAGTGCTGGACCCTCACACACACACACCCAACCCCACCCTCCCTGTCAACTTGGGGGCCTGTTGGGCGTTGTAGTGCTGGACCCCCACACACACACACCCACCCCCACCCTCCCTGTGGACATGGGAGCCTGTTGGGTGTTATAGTGCTGGACTCTCACCCCACCACCCCCACCCTCCCTGTCGACATGGGGGCCTGTTGGGAGTTGTGGTGTTAGCTGCTTTGTGATCATGCAAGCCTGGGAACGTAGGAGTCAACATTTGTGGTGGATCCTGGTGGGTGCATTTGAGCCCTGGACTTCACATTTGGGTGACTATGTGGTCCACATGCATGGATTGGAGCCTGGGAGATGTGTCTTGGCAGTTGTGCAAGGCAGACCATGACAGTGTGATAGTGATCATTGGTTTGTACTTACCAGCCTCTAGTCCCTCTTCTATTTCTTCCAGGCCCTCAGGGCGCAGTATGCCCAGCACCTTCTCCTCCCATTCTGAAAATGGTATAGGCTCCGGGGGAGTGCCGCCGCCAGTGTGTTGTGCCCGCAGGTGGTTCTTGGCCCTGATGCCTTTCACCCTTGCCTTGAGGTCGTGCCACCACATCGGGTTCTCGTGTTTGGTACGTGACACGGTCCCTGAAGCATTGACTCTGGTCACTATCCTGTCCCACATGGTGGTTTTGGTTGCCAAGGTGGTCTGCTGGTCTAGGGTACCGAACAGATGTTGTTCGACATGGATGATTTCATCCACCATGACCTTCAACTCACTCTCTGTGAACTTGGGGTTCTTCTTGGGTGCCATGGTGTGTGATGTGCAAGGTGTTGGTGGGGTGTGGTGGGGTATGCAGGTGTGTGGTATGTAGGGATGGTGTTGTGGGGGTTTGTGTGGTGGGTGTGTTGGTGTGCAGGTTCTATGTGTGTTTGTGTGTGTCTGCTTTTTGTGCTATTCCGCCTTTTTCTTCCAGCTGTGCTGGGATGCAAAGGATTGTGGTAATGGGAGGGATTCATTTTATACTCTGTGTGGTTGTTGTGTCTCAATGGTTATTGCGAGTCAGGTGTTCTGTGGGTGTGGTGACTTGGGTGCTCTTGTTTGTGGTGGGGGGGGTGTCATTGGGGCGTGTAGTTGTTGGGGGTGGGTGTGTGTCCTGTTTTTGTGTTTTATATTTACTTCCGTCCGCCATTTTGTAATCGGTTTGACGGCAGGGGGGATGTTCGTTTGGTCCTTCCGCAGTCAAGCTCCGTTTGTCGGAGCTTTTTTCCGCGGCGGTGGAGGAAAGTGGTGAGTTCCGTTGGGAAGGCGGAGATATCCTAATCATGCGGCAGGTCTGGCGGCGGTTGGCCATTTTACGCGGTCAATGTGTCCGCGGCGGACGGTGTTTCTGTGGTACCGTCCGCTTGCGGCGGTCTTTGATGTGATCCGTCCACCGCGGTCGGTGTGTGATGACAGAAATTTCCTAATCGCAACCGCAACTTATCCGCGGTGCGGTCGGGAGTATTTTTGCCGTGACCATGGCGGACGGGACCCGTTTCTGTACGCCATCCTAATGACCCTCTTAGAATGGACAAAATATCGAATGGACAGAATATAGACAACAAAAATATAGAATGGACAGAATATAGACAACAAAAATATCGAATTTGAAGTAAGTTAATATCAATTTTTTAATAATATCCAATTTCTTTAAGTGTTTTTATGTTAGTATATGTGTGAAAAGTGTATATTTATTTTATAATTTATTTTAATTAAATAATTTTATGGTATTTATTTTTTGCATAATATAATTCTGTGGCGGGTTGTGGGTTTATAGGGGAATAGGGTGGGGTGTAAT
Organism: Lissotriton vulgaris; assembly: GCF_964263255.1. NCBI lineage: Eukaryota > Metazoa > Chordata > Amphibia > Caudata > Salamandridae > Lissotriton > Lissotriton vulgaris. The sequence goes on from NC_141697.1 coordinate 771,027,628, forward strand.
TTAATTATAATTAATTAAATATGTTAATTTATTTATTGGTATTTATTTTTAATTAATTTTGAATTAATTGTTATTTGTTAATTAATTCAAATATAATTGGTAATTAATTTCAATTAATTGATTAATTGATAATTATATTAATTTTATTAATTCATTTCCTGCAGCGGGTTGTGGGTTTATAGGGGAATAGGGTGGGAAGTAATTTAATTATAATTAATTAATTTTGTAAGTTTATTTATTGGTATTTATTTTGAATTAATTGTTATTTACATTTTTATTGGTAAAAAATTAAAATATAAATGGTAATTAATTTTATTTAATTGATTAATTGATAATTATGTTAATTTTATTACTTTATTTTCTGTAGCGGGTTGTGGGTTTATAGAGGAATAGAGTGGGAAGTAATTTAATTGTAGTTAATTAAATGTGTAACTTTATTTATTGGCATTTATTTTGAATTAATTGTTATTTACATTTTTATTGGTAAAAAATTAAAATATAATTGGTAATTAATTTTATTTAATTGATTAATTGATAATTATGTTAATTTTATTAATTTATTTTCTGTAGCGGGTTGTGGGTTTATAGGGGAATAGGGTGGGAAGTAATTTAATTGTAGTTAATTAAATTTGTAACATTATTTATTGGCATTTATTTTTAATTAACTGTTAATTATTTTTCAATTGCTAATTATTTATTTGTAAATTGGTAATTAATTTGCATTAATTGGTAATGATTTTTATTAAATATTTTATATTTGTATTTTTAATTGATTAATTATTATATTATGTTAAATTGGTAATGATTTTTTGTTTAATTTGTAATTGGTATTAATATATATTTTTTAATTAATATATGAAGTATTTACTTTCCCTACTGTTGCACTCACTGGAATGGGAATAGTAAATTTAACCCCTACGCTATCCAACGCTTTCCTTACTGTTGCACTCTCTGGAGTGGGAATAGTAAATTTTACCACTACGCTATCCAACGCTGGAATGGGAATAGAAATTTTTACCCCCACGCTATCCAACGCTTTCCCTACTGTTGCACTCTCTGGAGTGGGAATAGTAATTTTTACCCTCCCGCTATCCAACGCTTTCCCTACTGTTTCACTCTCACGAGTGGGACCAGTAATTTTTACCTCTACGCTATCCAACGCTTTCCCTACTGTTGCACTTTCTGGAGTGGAGTGGAGTATATTTTAAAACTTTGTTTCACAGAATACTTGTGTTTTTAAAACTGTTGTTGTTACTATTTTTCTTGTGCTCCAGATAACAGACTGCTTGTTAACTTTAAAACTTACCTCCCAGACACAGTCAGTGCACGCAGCGGAGCCAGCGCTGACGCTGCACGCTGGTCGCAGACTCCCCCTCGCGCCCTCCCGCCACGAGCGGAGGCCACGCCCCCATTTTAGGCCACGCCCCCAGCCGACATTACTTAAAGCTGTCGCTGGCTGAACACTTCCAAAGCTAGAGGTAAGCTCCTGAGGCGGAAAGCCGGGAGCGAGGCACTATATTTTAAAACTTTGTTTCACAGAATACTTGTGTTTTTAAAACTGTTGTTGTTACTATTTTTCTTGTGCTCCAGATAACAGACTGCTTGTTAACTTTAAAACTTACCTCCCAGACACAGTCAGTGCACGCAGCGGAGCCAGCGCTGACGCTGCACGCTGGTCGCAGACTCCCCCTCGCGCCCTCCCGCCGCGAGCGGAGGCCATGCCCCCTTTTTCAGGCCACGCCGCCTCTATCCCCTGCCCAGAGCAGCATAAATTATGTGCATATATCGATCGCGCAGCGGGCGAGCGCAGCGGGCGCGACGAATGCGCGCCGAAGGCGCGCCTAAGGCAAGCCCGTCTGCGCCCGTCCGCGGCCGGGCGCGGTCCAGGGCCATAACCCCTGTCCGTTCTCCCATTGACCCCATAACCTATAACAAACAGGCCCTATGGAACCTATGCCCAACAATAAATGAATGCTGCAGGCACAAAATGGAGGCCATTTCCTCTATTAAATGCCAACACTGCCCTTTTCAAACGCATATACAGTTAGGCGACAAAGAACGGACCAAGTGCCTCAGAGGAGGTCTGTTAAACTGTCGTTCCCTCCCGAGACACGCCATGCAAATTTGGAACTTGCTCCTAGAAGAGGACCTTGATCTACTCTTTCTGACGGAGACATGGTTAGGGGTTGATTCTGACCCTGAGATCATCGAATCCCTTCCACCAGACTTTAGCATAGCCAGGGTAGATCGACCGTTAGGCCGAGGAGGTGGCATCGCGATTATCAGCAAGGCCCCCCTGGTTTGTTCCCTTGAACCTCTTGGTATAGAAAACTGTGAAGCTGGCAAATTTGCACTGAAACTTGGCCCTCAGGATCATATCTCGGGTGTCCTCCTTTATAGACCTCCTGGGACCCTGGGAAATTTTAGACCAAGTTTACAAGAATATCTTGCCCATTTAGCGCTGAGACACAGGAAGGTCCTCCTCCTGGGCGATCTAAATATTCACTTTGATGATATCCAGTTAAAGGAAGTCACCGATATGAAGCAGGAATTACAAAATACGAATCTGATTCTAAAAAACCTAACACCCACTCATATTCATGGCCATCTATTGGACCCGGTGTTCGCCAACTGGGAGGGCATAAACACGAATAATCCTAATCCACTTCCCTGGACAGACCATTTTCTAGTCCCTTTTGAAATTAATACGGTAAGCAAGCGTTCCCCCCAATTGAGTGGCAATAATAGCTATCCTTACCGCAAATGGAAAAAAAATTCCCAACCCATTTTTAACGAGACGCTAAGCTTAGGTGGGATGCCGGGAGGCTCAGATAGTGAAAGTGCAAATCTAAACTTAGATACCCGAATCCTTGAAGCCCTGAACAAGGTAGCCCCTTTATCTACAGCCAAAAGAGGAAACAGAGCAAAGAGATCAGCACCATGGTACAATATAGATCTGCAGTCGGTCAGATCAGAGTGCAAAAAGCTAGAAAGATTGTGGCGCAAGGATAAGAATGATTGCACTAAACTTCAATACAGAACAGCCCAGAGAACCTATCAAAAACAGGTCAGAGCTGCTAAAGCAACCTTCTACGGAAACAGAATTAGCGAAGCAGACTGCTCATCTAGAGAACTCTTCAAAATCTATAAAGAAATCTCAGTCGTCTCACTCTCCAATTCTCCGGAAGCTGATTCTGTCATGGAATGTAACAAGGTGGCAGAATATTTTGCCAACAAGGTTAAGAAAATATACAGCTCTTTCTCCACACATCCTGTGGCTGGAGAAACCTTTACTGAACTGAAGGAACTAGAGTTGGCAAATTCTAAACCAAGGTTAGAATGCTTTACCGTACCACCCAGTAAAGTACTTGCAACCATCTGTACTAGCATAAAATCGGGCTCTCCACGTGACCCCGCTCCTCCAAAGGTTCTGGGCGCAAGTATAGCTACTTTAGAACCATACATCCGCCATGTCCTTGCAACATCCTTTGACTCCCAGACTCTGCCAAGAAACTGGAAAAAGGCAATTGTACTACCTATTAGGAAAAAACCCAATGTTAGTCATAATGTCCTGGAGAACCTAAGACCTATTTCTCTGCTACCCTATACCGCTAAAATTGCAGAGAAAATTGCAAATGTGCAATTGATGGCATTTGCGGAGAAGAACAATCTCCTACACCCCTCACAATCGGGGTTCCGAAGAGGCTTCTCTACTGAGACGGCCCTATTAAGAGCCACCGAAACTCTACGTCAAGGAGCTGATGCAGGCCTAACCATGGCACTGGTCATGCTAGACCTTAGCGCAGCGTTCGACACTGTAGCACATATCACCTTGCTACAGTGTCTGAACAGAGGAGGTGTGACTGATAGAGCACTCGGTTGGCTTAAATCGTTTCTGACAGGCAGAAGCTTTCAGGTTCAACGTGGCTCTTTCCAGTCTGAAGAGTGGGCATTGGAACAGGGGGTGCCACAGGGCTCCGCCTTAAGTCCTACCCTTTTTAACTTATATATGGCCCCCCTGGCTGAGTTAGTTCAATCGTTCGGCGTAGAGATTGTATCCTACGCCGACGATACACAGCTCCTACTCACCCTCACCCAAACGCCGGCTGCTGAAGCCAATAACTTCAGAGCCTGTATGCAAGCTCTGGCCACTTGGATGGACACACACTGCCTTAAACTAAACGGATCCAAGACAGAAGTCCTGGTGGTTGGTGGTGATCAACGGCTTTGGACATGTGATTGGTGGCCAAGCTGTTTAGGCGATATGCCTACACCATGTACTGAAGCCAAAAATTTAGGGATATGGATGGATCCCACACTCTCTTATGAGACACACATTAACCGTCTAGTAGGCAAGTGTTTTGGAGTCTTAAAGACTCTCAACAAAACCCTAGATCTCCTTCCTTTGGAGGCCCGGCGCACTATGACCCAGGCACTGATAACGTCACGCCTTGATTATGGAAATGTCCTTTTCCTGGGAGCTTCTTGTAAAAGCATTGGAAGACTCCAAATACTGCAAAATGCTGCAGCCCGCCTAGTGCTTAGACTCCCTCGAAGAGCCAACTCTAAAACCACTCTGGATGCCCTCCACTGGCTCCCAGTGAAAAAAAGAATACAGTACAAAGTACTCCTAATATGTCATCAGATCATCTGGAATAAAGCCCCCAGATATCTGGCAGGTCTGGTTACCAGGTATGAACCACGCAGATCACTCAGATCTAGCGGTATGGGCATGCTTATGACCCACCGCTATAGGAGAGAAAAAATGGGAGGTCGGTCTTTCAGAGTGGCGGCTGCAACAGCATGGAATAAACTTCCCAGCCATCTCCGCATGGAGCCTTCAGAAACCATTTTCCGACGGCAACTAAAAACTCATCTGTTCTCCTTATAGCCTATTTAATGCCCCTTGCCTCGTACTGTCTTCTCCCCACTTATGAGTTTATCGCCTCTTCTTTAGCGCGGGGACACGCCGAGATGGCGTACTATTTTCCATGCGCTCTATAAATGTCTTTATTATTATTGGAATAGTAATTTTTACCCTCCCGCTATCCAACGCTTTCCCTACTGTTGCACTCACTGGAGTGAGGTTAGTATTTTTTTACCCCTATGCTATCCAACGCTTTCCCTACTGTTGCACTCTCTGGAGTGGGAATAGTAATTTTTACCCCTACGCTATCCAACGCTTTCCCTACTGTTGCACTCTTTGGAGTGGGAATAGTAATTTTTACCCCTACGCCATCCAACGCTTTCCCTACTGTTGCACTCACTGGAGTGGGAATAGTAATTTTTACCCTCCCGCTATCCAACGCCTTCCCTACTGTTGTACTCTCTGGAGTGGGAATAGTATTTTTTACCCTCCTGCTATCCAACACTTTTCCTACTGTTGCACTCTCTGGAGTGAGAATAGTAATTTTTACCCCTACGCTATCCAACGCTTTCCCTACTGTTGCCCTCTCTGGAGTGGGAATAGTAATCTTTACCCCTACGCTATCCAACGCTTTCCCTACTGTTGCACTCTCTGGAGTGGGAATAGTAATTTTTACCCCTACACTATCCAACACTTTCCCTACTGTTGCAGTCACTGGAGTGGGAATAGTAATTTTTACCCACCCACTATCCAACATCTTCCCTACTGTTGCCCTCTTTGGAGTGGGAATATGAATTTTTACCCCTACGCTATCCAATGCTTTCCCTACTGTTGCACTCTTTGGAGTGGGAATAGTAATTTTTACCCCTACTCTATCCAACGCTTTCCCTACTGTTGCACTCTCTGGAGTTGGAATAGTAATCTTTACCCCTCTGCTATCCAAAGCTTCCCCTACTGTTGCACTCTCTGGAGTGGGAATAGTAATTTTTACCCATATTTTATCCAACGCTTTCCCTATTGTTGCACTCTCTGGAGTTGGAATAGTAATTTTTACCCACCCACTTTCCAACGTCTTCCCTACTGTAGCCCTCTTTGGAGTGGGAATAATAATTTTTACCACTACGCTATCCAATGCTTTCCCTACTTTTGCACTCTCTGGAGTGGGAATAGTAATTTTTACCCTCCCGCTATCCAACATTTTCCCTACTGTTGCACTCTCTGGAGTGGGAATAGTAATTTTTACCCCTACGCTATCCAATGCTTTCCCTACTGTTGCACTCTCTGGAGTGGGAATAGTAATGTTTACTCTCCCGCTATCCAACGCTTTCCCTACTGTTGCACTCATTGGATTGGGAATAGTAATGTTTACCCTCCCACTATCCAACGTCTTCCCTACTGTTGCACTCTTTGTAGTGGGAATAATAATTTTTACCCCTATGCTATCCAATGCTTTCCCTACTGTTACACTCTCTGGAGTGGGAATAGTAATTTGTACCCTCCCGCTATCCAATGTTTTCCCTACTGTTGCACTCTCTGGAGTGGGAATAGTAATTTTTACCCCTACACTATCCAATGCTTTCCCTACTGTTGCACCCTCTGGAGTGGGAATAGTAATTTTTACCCCTACGCTATCCAACGCTTTCCCTACTGTTGAACTCACTGCAGTGTAAATAATAATTTTTACCCCTACGCTATCCAACGTTTTCTCTACTGTTGCACTCACTGGAGTGGTAATAGTAAATTTTACCCTTTCCGCTATCCTACAGTAAAAATATTTTATATTTTTTATTAATATTACGTTGATATATATATATATATATATATATATATATATATAAATCAATTTGTACGTTTTTTAACTTACATTAATTATTTATTAATTTTAAGGTTATTTAAGTATTTTAAGTATGTTTAAGTTAATTATATTTACCATTTCATACATTTTCAATTACTTTAAAGCATTTAAAAAAATTCGATATTTTGACTAACTATATTTTTTACATCGATATTTTTGATTCGATATTTTTGTACTTACCTGTTTGGGGATCGGAAGTCGATATTTTGGCATTCTATATTATTTACTTGATATTATGGTAGTTCTATATTTTTGTTATCGATATTTTTTCAGTGATCCAATTAAAAGAAATTGTGTACTAAATCACCAAAACAATGTCTTTTTTTCCTTTCTAATTGCAGAAAAAGAATGGCAGCCTTGGAAACAAGCCAACTATTTAAAATCAAGCTGTGGAAATAGACTGCTGAGTTACGGTGGCTACATTTATTGTAACAATAGATTAACTGAGCCCAGGTGTGTGCAGTATTATGCATCCCAATGCACAGGCAGAGATGTTACTCTTGTTGGCAATGTTGAAAAAACAACCAAGCATAACCACTCTGCCTCGGCAATGGAGATTGAAGTTTGAGAAAAAATGTAACAAATAAAAATCCTAGCATCCACCTCTAATGAATCCTGTGGCTCAGTTTTGAGGGAGGTTTCTCAAAAGATATCTATGGATGTAGCTAGTTCTATGCCTACTTTTCCTAATCTACGTCCTAATATACACAGACAAAACAGGCTAGTAACCCTCAACATGTTACACCACAAACCTTCTCAGACATCTACATAACAGAGGAATTAACAGTAACCTTTACTAAAAAAACATTCTTTTTTGCATGCCAGTAGAAGCCCTCTAAAACTAATACTAATTTTTAGCACCCCAAGTAACCTTGCTAAACTACAGAATAGTGATATTTGCTGATGGATGGTACGTTTACATCTATCCCCCATCCCTTCAGCCAAATATGCTCTATACATACCACTGTTAACAACACTGTTCCTTTAGTGTACAGTTTACTGCCTGATAAACAAGCTTCAACCTAAACTGAATTTTTGTCAGTGATTAAAACTCAAAATAAAAGTCTGAGAAAAGTGGTAATTGATTTTGAATTATCTATGATTAATACCATTGCTAAATTACACCTAGAAACCCAAATTCAAGGATGTTTTTTCAATTTTTTACAGGCATATTGGCTGAAAAATGATATATCAGACAGTAAACTCCAATATCAACTAAAGAAACTAACAGCCGTATGCCTTATGCTTTATGCCACCCAATTGTGTAGATGAATAAATACTACACTACAATTACTGAATCTGACTACTTTACCAGAAACGACGAAAAATTGAGCCACCTACTAAATTATTTTGAAGACACCTGGATTGGCCATTGAGCAGGCCGAGTCGCAGGAGGAAACCAAGGTTCCCAATTGACTGGTGGAACTATTACACAACCTGCTTAGAGGGTGCTGCAAAGACTAATAATGCCATTGAGGGATGGCACAACTCCTTCAACAAATCTATGGTAAAACCCACCCAAACTTCTATCATATTTTGGAAACCTTGAAGAAGGAGCAAAGTTACCAAGAAATTATGGACGAATTTTGCAAATTCACGGTACGCGAATTCGTGCGAAAGCGTACTCGCGGTCCGCAAAATACGCGAACTTTCGCGAGGTTGCGGATTTTTTTATTTTTGCGTGTTCACAGGATTTTTTTCACCGCGGCTACCGTGATCGTACCCATGCAGTCATATATGGGCGCGGACATCTTGTTTTCACTGTTCGCGTTGCGTATTTCCGTTTCCGGTTGCTAGTTTCATGCTCGCGTTGCGCTTTTCCTGTTCGGGACCACAGTTGCGTGTTCGCGTCCATTTTTGCGTGCTCGCGAGGAAAATATCGCGCGAACTTACTCACGTGGTTGCAATGGGCGCGGCCATCTTGTTTTTCATTCATTGCTATGGTTCTGGGCATGCCTTTTCTATCCAGCTTCAATGTTTGTAATCCTTAGTTTTTTTTAACTTTTTTTTAATCTTTTTTACTCATTATCTATCTCTTTATTTTTGGACATCTATATTTTGTGTTTTTTGCTACTTTTCGTTACTTTAATAACTACGTTTAATTTTAAATCTCTATTTTCTTTTATTTACTTTTTTCCCCTATTCTTTCCTCTTTTTCCTTTCTTTAACCCAGGACCATGGCAAAGGGAGCTGGCAAGTCCAAGGGGAAGAGTCCCGCTCCCGCACCCTGTAGCCGTCTCCCTTGCGGGTGCTTATAGGGGGAGTCTGGAAGTCCCAGGGCAGATCTTCAGCGCGGTGGTGGTGGCCGCACTGGTCTTCTTTGTGTAGCGCCACCTCCCAAAGACCGTCGCAGCAGGCGGCAGGCCCGGTACCAGGTACAGCCTCTGGGAGCGTTGGCGGCTATGGGGTAAGGTGTGCCGGGCCATGTATCGGGGGTCAGGGGTCCGGCGCACCTACAGCCAGGTGACGCACTGGTGGTCTGACATACTGGACCTGAAACAAGACCTGCTCGACCTGCTTGGCGTCGAGATCCCTGGGCTTGGTGAGTACTAGTAGCTATTTAATAACTACTTTGTTTTCTTCTGCTCTGTGTTATATTGCAAATATATGTTTTTTCCGAAGAGCAAGAATGCTGCCGATTACATTGCAGGTAAATTATGTTTCAAACGCTTCTGTGATTGCAGGTGCTCGCTTGCTGAGTGACGTTGCTACTATGCTTACTTGTTTTCAATTTTGTGCTCATTTGGCCTGAGTGATTATGAGTGTACTTTACAGAACAGCGTAATGCTTGAGACTAGAGACTCAAGTCCAGTCCTTCCTTTGTACTCCTGCCACTAAGAAGAGATAGTGGTGGTGGATTGATAGGTTGAGTATATTATGACTTGTCATTTAGTAGGAAATTTTTTAGTGGTCTGCAATCATGACGGACTATGTCTGTCACTTCGCGTGCTACTGAGTGCTGCCAGTCCTAGTAGAACCTTTTTGTAGTTGGTTTAGTGAGTTACATAACTTTCCAAGTAGACGGTTCCCGAATCCAGCAATACTAATATCCTATTAGACCACATCAGATAGGTCAATAAATTTAGTGCAATTGTTGTTTATTTCCCCGAAATAATTTGCTATTGTTTTTTTTAAATGTTTGATTTCGTTGACAACAATCATCTATGTTTGTGTCTTTCTTTCATGTACATCAGCTCCTCCCAGGGGCAAGAGGACAGAGGTGGTGGTGGCGGCGCCGGACGAGCAGGAAGGACAGGATCGGTCCGCCGAGGGCTCTTCTGCTGGCCCCAGTAAGTTTTCCTGTTAATATTAATAATTACACTTCCATAACTTTTACAGCACCTATTTATTCCAAACGTTCATCATAATTCTATTTTTTCCTAAATCGTCTTTGATCTTCTTGTAGACTGTTCCTAAATTCTTATCCTGCCTCTACTATGACTCTCTGTGCTACTACTATTTATTATTATTAGTCTGTCTGTGTAGATAGCTACGCTTGCACAGTTGCTAAAAGGTGTTAAACAAAACTCTTATTCAGCAATAGCTCTAGGCACTGAGTGCAGTCCTCTGTGTTGTCCATAATGTCTATTGAAGTCTTCTTAATGTTTATGCTTTGACAATTCCCAACAATAAAATGGCAATGGCCACTAAGCATAAGATACTAGTTTATTTTTTGATTGGATAGGAGGACATACTACTACTGTTGTAGGGACTATTATGCACATACAGAACTATGGACAAGAAATAGGGCATTGGTGATAATAGGCGCAGTTAGACTTTCCACAAACCTCAGTCATAGCAGAAGTTGGACCCCCAATCTTCTTACTGACTAGCAGTGTGTCAGAGTCATTATTTAGCTCCCGAATGCAGCGATGATCCCCAATGATTATACAACCCAGAACATAAGACTACAGAGTCAGAGTCCCGATCTCTCAGAGTCACGGAATCATGCTTGCAAATTGCAAACCCTTTCGCTCACTCACTCATGACCAAAAAACCACAGAGTCTATGTACGTTTAAAAGCTTTATTAAAAGTAAAACAACTAACTCTGTGTGTACTCTGTATATTCATTTTCAATTGTGCATTATATAAAAACATTTATTAAAATTAAATCAACTTCATAAAAGAGAAAAGGTGAACTCTTGAAAACTGAACAGTGGCTGATTTTACACAATAATTGTGGGAGACCCCTCACCTGGTTGGAACTTAAAGTACTGGTGGTGATGATGATGAGTAACATATTGCTCTTGTTCGTAGAAGGGAAGCTTTTGTCTGTTATGAGAAAAACGGTGCGTGTTAAAAAGCAAGCATTCATCAGTTGTGCCAAAAAGTGTAGCATGTTATGACTAAGCATAAATAAACTCACCCTCCCCTTCCGAAAGGCGAATTTTTAGTTTAGACTAGAGAGTCATAAATAATTAAATTTGTTTATGTAGTAACATTTTTTTTCATTCCTAGACAAAATAGGGAGTGGTGTATATGGCATCTAAAAATATGAAATGTATTTTCTAGGCGGAACACCATTGGCACAGCTCACCACCAGTGCCGGGACCAGCGCGGAGGTGGTCACTCCAGGGGCGGATGCATTGCCAGCAGGAACTGCTGTGCGGGATGCCTCGGTAGTCGCGGGCCGTGGTAAGCTATTATATTCCTTACTTATTGAGACGGGCAGAGTAGGTTCGCTGCAGGGGTATATATGTTGTACAGTACAAGTACACTTTACTGTTAAAAAGACTTACAAATTTAGAAGTAAGTTTTTGTCACCCAGGTAGAAGACAGTCACCCTTGACTTTGCATTAGCAAAAGCAGTAGCGGTGGGAGTTGACGAGTAACCAATGGCCTCCTCTAAATTTGACTTCAACTCAGCTGTGAAGAACGAGTGAGTTAAATTAATGACTGGCAAAGAATGATACGTGTTTTTGAATGCAGGCACAGGTGGCTGGGGATCTGATGCATCACCAGTTGAAGACTGAAGCAAGGATGGGAGGAAGAAGAAAGAAAAGAGGACTGCCTGGGTGGGTGAAACAGAAACTGTATGTGTGCGCAATATATCCTTTAGGTCAAATTCAAATGCAAGTCAAGCACGGATGCATGGGTGGCGGTTTACAAAATAAAATAAAAAGGGTGTTTTTCGGTGAGAAAAAGTAAGGTTTGTCCTGTTGAGACATTAAGAATAATGATTGACGTTTACTTTGAATGGATGGATGCCTGGATGGTATCTTCCTCATAGATAGCATAGGTGTATGTAGAGTAGACAGAGTAGACGGTCACTGGATGAAGAGTGTTACTTTGAAGAGCATGTAACACCGCACGTCCATGCCAGAGTAGCAAAGCCGAGGAAAGTAGAAGTTGTAATTTTTCAGAATACTCCCTTGACTAACAGTAGTTTGCAAGCACAGCATATATTGTGTATCTATATTGTATAGTTCACATTATCAAATCAAGTCACAAGTGCCTCCTTCCGGCGATTATGGGGACCACTCACTACCTATGTTAATAATTTTTTTTTACCTGTGTCATTCATGTGTTGCCTATCGGTGTTCACTCAATCAATAAAAACGAAGCACCTAAAGTCATCCCTCATATAAGCAAATATCCTGTGAAGGGATAGATGATCATATTATCTTCTTCATTTTCCTTTTGTAGTAGTCAGGGGCAGGGCAGGGTGAAAGTTAAATTAATTGAGCAGTAGCCCTTCTAACAGAGTATGGCCAGTGCCAACCGTAATAGAAAAGTAAGAGCTTCCCCATCTGCATGTACTGGACTGGTAACAGTAATGCGAGTCTGCGTGATCATGGCTTGCGTCTGTTTTTCTTGGGTGCAAGCTAACTGCGCTGGCATTATGCCGGCTTCCACAAGTTTACGTACTAATTTCGCTAAACAAGAAAGAAGAAGAAGACTGGGGTACAGTCTAATGTAGTGAGTCCATATAGTGCTAGTAGAATTCCTGAAACTCCCACTAATGTTAGAGCAGTGGCAGACGAAGTCGGAGGTTAGATAGATACATGCCACAAATGTTATGTACTGTGCTTGCAAGTTGCTAGTGCTACTGTGACATAACTTTCTGTTGAATTATGTTGTGTTAATCTTAAAGAGTATTGGTTACGGCATTTTTTTCTTTCTTCATATAGATGCTCCTTCTAAACTATCAAGGAAGGAGTTGGCTATCAGGGCCAGGCAACGGAAGCTGGAGGCAATTGTCGATGAATATCGGCGACTGGTGGCTCAGGAGGAGGAGGATGACTCTCAGTCAATATGAACAACAACAGCTGCATTCTCCTCCGCTGCCCCTTGGTCATACAGCCAGTGCAATCCTCCAGCGGTACGGCGCCGTTGTCCGGCAGCCACCCGCTGCCGAGCAGCAGAACCAATAGCTGCCCCCCACAGTTCCTGCAAGGCTCGGGTGCACAGACTAACCCTGTGTGTGGCCTATCTTGAGCAAGAGGTGGAGAGACAGCCCAGAAGGACGTCTGGAGTACCGACCGGACGTGTGGGGCTCCATTTACCTGAGCTGTGGCCAGGTGGGGTGGAGCGTTTCTCTCCTACAACTTTGGTAGGAGAATGATGAACTACTAAAATACCCAGGTGATAGTTTTCTCATTTTTTCACTTTTAATTGAGCAGTCGCGATTATGGTCCTGAAGAAAGCAGCAGGATGCCTTTGAGGCTCCAAAATTCAGTCTGCAGAAACATGTTGACCGTATATAGGGATTAGTGGCTATTTGGTAAAACCACTAGTATTGCACACTTTTTATTATATTGGGAGTAGAAAGGTGTATATTAAAGTTGTTTGTCCTTTCTATTACCCAATTTTATCTGTTCTTATCACAGTTCACAATTTTTCACTTTTACACATGCACTGCTCTAGAGTTGTCTATCCACACCTTGACATATGAGAACATAAAAAGATTTCCATTTCCATCATTAGCATTGGCTGAAACCTACCTTCCCGGTGTGAAGGAAACCCAAATGATGAACAGGGCGTCCAGGATCGACAACTGATGGGTATTTTTCCACACAGGAAAGATGCTTATTATTGATGTAGTTTAGTTCTACCTTCAGATTCCAGACACATACTTGAGCCAACTAATTATTGACCCACTGCTACTTTCTATTGTTATAGTTTGTATTGAGGGGCTGTAGTAGTGTGAGGTCTCTAAACATCCCCTTAGGCCCTCCCTTCCCTTTTTTGTGTTTATAGGAGAGACAGAAAGCCCTGCTCAAGGCCCTCCGGAGAGAGCTGCGTGACCACCTGGCCACAGGACACCGCCGGACAAAGTAGAGAGAGACTGTCCCTTGCCCTTTTTTAAAGACTTTTGGAGGGGTGGGAATTGGGCGTTGGGGTTTTTGAACTTCTGGTGACATTTCATGGACATCGGTTGGGGTTAGGGAGGGGGGTGGGTCCGGTCTTGTGGGATAGTTTATTTTTGTTAGGGTCGAAATAATTATTTATTTTCCACTTAAACATAGATTATGAGTTTTTACTGTTTTGTGGGGGAGGCGGGGGGTGGGGTAACTGTACGTTTGTTTTCCTGAAACGTAACTGGCTGGTTGATTCAAATTGTCCAACTAATCGCCCAAATTTGTACAAAAGTACCACTGACAGAGTTAGTGATTTCAATTGTCCTACTACTTTACTAGAACTACTGTCAGTCTCTCCTCTCCTCCTACTCCATTATTCTTTCTCCCCCAAAATGCTTATCTTACCTGTGATTTGTGTTTGAGAATAGGGCTAGGCACAGGGCTGGCTGCATGGCAAATGGCAATTAAGGTTGGTTATGGAATTCCGTACAAATGAATTGGCATTGTTGTGTCGGTAGTAGTAGTGGTACACACTAGCAGTAGCAGCATATGAAAAAAAGGAAATGAGACATTGAGTGGCCTGAGGAGCATTAGAACAGTACGATAGTACATAGTACAGTACACAAGAACAGTGCCATACATTGTAGCCTAATCAATGCTAAAGTATTCAATCAAAAGTTAACTACTAGTTGAGTGGATTATGGCTACTACAAGAACTAGTATTGAAGGACACAGCAGCGTATGCTTTTTTCACATGTAGGAGGATGTTGTTGTTGATGAATCCACTCAATGGCGGACATGAAGTTCCGAATTGATTTGCAAATACTCATGGGTGTGTGTCAAGCAGAATAAGAATATATCCTCGGATTTCTTGACCTGCCTTGAAATTGATTTTCTGTTGCTTTTGACCTTATCCACCCCAACAAGCGTGTGGAATTATTGGTGTAATTTAGTCATACCTCAATGAAAACCACACAGCCCAGGGGAAGAGGGTTAGGGTTTGAAAAATGGATGGGAATGGGGGTTTTTGGGAAAGTGTTTTTTACAAAGAAAAAAAAACACAGCACGCACAAACAACAAATGAAAAAAAAACAAATC
Organism: Lissotriton vulgaris; assembly: GCF_964263255.1. Taxonomy (NCBI): domain Eukaryota; kingdom Metazoa; phylum Chordata; class Amphibia; order Caudata; family Salamandridae; genus Lissotriton; species Lissotriton vulgaris. The sequence goes on from NC_141697.1 coordinate 771,042,750, forward strand.
TTTGGATACGAACATATCCATAAATCTTTGAAGGGACATAAAGGAAGTGCATGCATGAAGTTGTTTGCTAAATGGATGGTTAGGTTACTGAAAAGTAGTACTTATACTACAACTTACTAACTAGTACTAAACAATTAGACAGTACAGGGCTGCAGTAATTATGCTTTTTCACTTGCCCATCTACCCTCAGAGAGAATAAACACATTAGTTTAAAAATAGCAAAGAAACTTATCAAATAGCTGTAGGGATGAATTTGAAGCAGGGATCAAACGCACAGAGTTGCACTCATAGAAATTCACAACAATAACATTATTTAAAAGATTACGACAAGTGAAGTGGATACTGTAACTGTATGTTGTAGTTGTCCTGGTCAAATTGGGAAGTTGCATGCATCCAGCCATTTCTCTTATTCGCGGTACTCCTCTATTCCATCGGGCGCTCCGTCGATCAATCTTGGTGACCACACTTTCCACTGCCTGACTGGGGGATGCGGAATTGCGGATTGCTATGGTAAGCCTGAGTTAATGTTTTTCCCATAACACAGGGTAAGTGAAGGCCTGTAATTGTCGATGGAAAAACAGAAAGGGATATTAAAACACCTCGGAGGAAAAATATTAGGTATGGTGTGTAGTGCAAAAATAACACTTTCAGAGGCGGCAGTATTACATACATGCATCATTGTTAAAGTGCCTACTCTGAGTCTCTGTTTCCAGGATAATAATTAGCACACAGCAGGCCAGGGCCATGCAGACTATCAAGGCAGGCACCACTGAGTGAACCAACCTCCATGTAGCATACCTCTTTGACACAGACAGACAAAGCAGATATAATTTTATACAGCAAGCCACATAGCCGCAATTTTACATGAACCGCTGTCTGGACTCTGGCATAACACTACACTGGATCGACCACTCCATACCACGACTAGACAGACATGTAGTTCTGCTGTAGTTGTTGTTGACTTGTTTACCTGTTTGCCACTCACGAAATGGCCATAGTTCTTCCGTAAATCGACGATAAGGATCCATCCATCCCAGTGAGGGACTGTGAAGATAATATGTAACTTTGGTTATCATGACTCATCATCATCATGGTGTTGGCAAACTCAATGTTGTTCATGCAGGCACAGTCTACACACAGTGAGTCCAAGGACATTTTCCATATTAAAAAATGCAACGTAGTGACCCCTGCAGTAGAAGTACAATTTGCATTAAACAAGGTAAACAGAGTAGACTTGAGTTACATTTAGTGTGTAAAAGATTAAATAATAACAGAACACATAGGATTCATTTCATGCACAACAAACAAACAGCAATTGCTTTCATCAGAGCCAGACAGCCAGTGTTGTCCACTGCATATCATCTCATCATTCATTACCTGTTACACTTTTTGTCAGCATCTCATTCTTAAGTGAAGGGCCACAGGGCAGCCTCTCGTGTCAATTTCAGAAGTAACAGTCAGCCTAGTCAGTCATTCCAATCCCACTTCTTTTGAGGGGACTCGTCTGCGATGCGACAGTTTCTTGATTCTGCGTAATCTGGCCATCTGCCTCGAGGGAAATGGATAGGGGGAGTCTGGAGGAGGAGGATAGAGAAGCATGACTGAGTTGTGAACTTGTGACCTTTAGGAATGCAGACAGCGGCACCTTCAATATGGAAATAAGACGAAGACAGTGCTGCTGATGGATTTGTTGTGATTAGAGTTGTGTTGTGCTAAAAGTGAATAAGGACGAAAAAAAAGTAAGCATTTCAAGCCTAGGTGTTAGCCAGGAAGTTGAGCTCGTCCTCAAACTCTGTGAATTGAACCGGGAGTAGGTCAGCTAACAGAGAAGAACTTCCGTCACCTAAGTCGGTGTCCTCTTCTTCCTGTGTGGAATCACGTATTTTGTAATCTGGTGGTATGAAGTGCTGATTCATCTTGATCATTGTTAACCTCTCCACATTTTTGGGCAAGAGGCGGGTCCTTTTTGAAGTTACAATGGCACCAGCAGAACTGAAAACACGTTCAGAAGACACGCTCGCGAGTGGGCAAGACAAATAATTTATAGCCAGCTTGGTGATCAGTGGCCATTGAGACCTTTTCCCATACCAATACACCAATGGGTTCTGACCAAAGAAGACCTCTGTTGGGTCATCCAGATAGGCCTACACCATCCACTCAAGGTCCTCCAGGGGTGCTCCACTTTGCCTACCATCTGTTGCCTTTGCATCAACATTGGAGCAAGCAAACCTTTGATGAGTTATCCAATCTGATTCCGACAATATTATGGCTGGGCCTGGTGCAGGTGATGATGCGGTTGCTGGTGTTGTTAACGGCTCTGAGGGAAAGTGACTGCCTTCGGACACAGAAGTGGACCTTGATGCCGGATGGCCTGCTGCTTCAGTAGTACTTGTGGTGGTTCCTTCAATTTCCTGCCGCTCTTTTTCTAACCGAGTGGCTGACAGAGCTAGCCAATGTTTGTACTTGGAAACATCTGCTTCAGAAAAAAAGGAATGAATGTATTGCTGGCCAGTGCCTTTTTGAACTGTGGATCCAGAATAGTGGCACAAATGTAATGTTGTTCTGAATGTATTGCTTTAAGCCTTGCATTGTCAACTAGGCGACTTAATAAGCTCTCCGCCAACTGATATGCGTCTTGTTTTTCAGCATCAACTCGGAACGTTGAAGACACCGCCTTCAGTTGGTGCTCTAGCATGCACAACAATGGGATAGCTTTGCCCAAAGTACAGTCCTCCCTGCTGACTTCACGGGTGAATACCTTAAAAGGACGAAGCATGTCTGTCAGGCTTTTAACTAGGTCCCAATCCTCCACCTATAGCCTCATGTCTTTCATAGAAGCAGCCCGTGAGTGAAAGAAATACTCATTGATTACCAGTACTGCTCAAATAGACGCTCAAGCATGTAGAAGGTTGAGTTCCAACGTATTGCCACATCCTGGATGAGTCCTCTGACTGACACTCTACGGTCACGTTGAATGATCCTCAGCTGCTTCCGGGCCTTAAAAGAATGGCTGAAATGTGTGCAGATTCTTCGGCAGGTGGTCAGTAACTTGCTAACTGTGTTTTCTTTTTTCAAGAAATCTTGAACAATAATGTTAATGCTGTGCGCCAAACACGGCCCTCTGAAATAGCCACCATCAGCCATGGCCTTAACTGCGATTATCTGTGGAAACATAACCAATCATGCGCTTTCTTGGATGCAGCCATTCAAAGACCTTACTGTTAAACTCCTCCAAAATGTTTACATCAGTATGAGATTTCTCCATGGCAAACAGGGCTACTGTTGCATGTTTCCGAGTAGCTTGAAAAATTGTGACACTGTCAACACCTGTAGCTATCTTCTCTCTAACCCCCACAAAAGAGACCCAGTGTGCAGTGATGCACATGTAATCAACTGCTTGGCAACTGGTCCACTTGTCTGTTGTCAGGTGGATAGTGTGAACAGCAGTCTTCTGCAAAGCTGCCCCAATCACGTCCAGCACATCTTGATGTAGTGCTGGAACCGCAACTCTGGCAAAATAGTACCAGCTAGGAACCTTCCATTTAGGGCAGACTGTTGCCACAAATTCTAGAAAACCCACCCTTCCACGAAAGAAAAAGGGAGAAGGTCCAGTGCTAATGTTAGCCAACATTGCATTATACAGATGTGCCATTGGGTGGTTGCGTTCAAATGGCGCCTCCGACCAAAACATGCTTTTAATGTTGGTCTGGACCATTTTCATATGTGATGATGATCCTGACTTCTTCAACCCAGTTAGGCTCATTGATCTTTTTTGCATTGGTGTCTCTACCAGACTCTTACTGTGCCTCCTAGATGTTGCTGGGGTAGAGGGTGTGGGCGCTACCACTGCAGTGCTGCTGGCAGGGGTACTGTGTGTACCAGAAAAATGTCTCTCGCTTCTTCACCTCCCCCCTGCACGATCAGCTCCTCGTCATCAGATGCAATATCAATGGCTACATTTGGATTTGTACTTTTGGCTTTTCGGATGTTACTTAGGTGCGCCTTCCACTGGATGCTGTGGTGTTTTTGGAGATAATCTCTCTGGCCTCCGGTACCATAGTTGGTACCAAGCTTACCCTGACTAACTACTTGTTTAATGATCGAACAAATAACGTGGCTTTCCACCTTTTTGCTAATACTAAAGAAGTCCCAAACTGGGTAGTTGAGATTTCTGGTGGTGGTGGTGGAGGTGCCACTTTCAATGCCGGATGAAGTGGAGGATGGGAGTGGCGGAACTTGTCTCTGTTGTGCATTTACAGCACCACTACTTGAGGTAATGGAGGTCGAGTTGGATGGAGGTCCCTGCCGGCCCTTCTGAAGAGAAAATATGGAAGCTGTAGGTCGTGTTGGTGTAGTAATTACCTGTGCTGGGGGTGGTACCAGTGCCACGCCGCCCACAACCCGCCAACATTTTGGGATAGGGTAAAAAAGCCTGTCTGCTGCATGCCAGCTGGGGCTGGAGTGACAACTGTGATGACTGGGTCGTCATCGTCAGACTCTTCATCAGCAACAGAATACACCACTTCTACTTCTTCTTCATCACCCATAACTGAAACCCTTGCAGGAACCTTCCATTTACCTAGCTTTGTCGGCTCATTGCGTGCCTCCCTCTCAGACTCAATTGGTGGGTGCCAATCAAGATCTAGATCATCAGAAGGAAAGGGGGCTTGAAGAAGAAGTTGTACTAGCTCTCCTTTTCCTTGCTGGGGATCTGGCAGACAATGGATCAGCAGGAGTGGCTTGCTCGGCTGATACCTCCGCATGAATCTCGATTTCCTCATGTGCCGCTACTTCTGGAGGAACAAGCATTGTGGGCAGTTGTGCCTCTCCTTGTGCCTCTCCTTGCGCCTCTCCTTTTGCCTCTACTTGCTCCTCCTCTTGCGCCTCCACTTGCGCCTTCACTTGCGCCTCCACTTGCGCCTCCACTTGCGCCTCCACTTGCACCTCTCCTTGCCCCTCTCCTTGCCCCTCTCCTTGCGCCTCTCCTTGCGCCTCTCCTTGTGCCTCTCCTTGTTGCACCTGTGGTTGTCATGGCGGCTGTGGTTGAACACTTGTCAGATGAGTTACACCCTGCGTTGATTGGATGCTACTTTGCAATGAGTCAATGCCAACATCACTGGTCGATGGTGAAAGAGCAATTAAAGTGGCTGCCTCTGCGGCACTCATGGCCTAACTTGGCGTGGTGGCACTGAGACCAATGAAGCGGAGGTGCTGCTCCCAGCTTGGTCCCCGGTGGACACCGCTAGTGCAGGCGTACTTTTTTTTCCCAAAAAAGTGTCGGTCGGCACACCAGTCTCCTTGGTAAGTGGCGCCACTTGCTTCTTCTGCTCCTTCGTACTGATAGTGGCACTGGCAAATTTCTTGGTAGAAGAGCTTCGGCCACCTTTCTTTGGGCCCATCTTCTTCAGATGTCAGAACAGCAGGACGCAGTTGCACGAGTTGCAGATTTGTCTGTGGCCACACGTGACGTCACGTGACGTTGTGCACACACCTCAGCAGGACTTCTTCCTGGCACTACAACAAGGGATGATGATGAGGATGATTCCTGGTTCTCAGTCTTTGTGCACCTAAAAGCAAAGAAGCCAGAGGAACATCAGTTAAATAAATGTTGCATATGTCGTGCTTCAATTAATACTATTGTAACTAGGCATTTATTATTATTAACAGAACACACCAAAAAACGGAAAGACCCAAAACTAAAATTGCAATTCTAATCAAAAATGGATGTTTAAATTAATAGAAGAGAGACCACACAGAGAGAGTTGTTTCATGCACCCATTCATCATAACTCTAGGCCTACTGGCCCACAACCCCAAGCTTGCCGGCCTATGGCAAAAACTGCCTGGCAATATGTCCCCCCCACCCACATGGCCAGGCCCTGGACCAGGCTCCAACAACACCCCAAAAATCGAAATACACACAAAAATCACCCCAATCCAATGCCATCCATGCCCTAAATGATGTTTAAATTCAGGAGACCCCACAGAAAGACTTGGTCCATGCACCACTGAGTATCCCTGGGCATAATGGATGAAAGCAAAGCAGACTGGGTGGAGGCCTATTGCACAAAGCACACTGCCTGGCTTCAAAATGGCCCCTAGACCCCCTCCCACATGGCCAGGCCCTGGACCAGGCTTCAAAATGGCCCCCACACACACATGGCCAGGCCCTGGACCAGGCCCCAACAACACCCAAAAAATTGAAATACACACAAAAATTACCTCAATTGAATGCCATCCATGCCCTAAATGATGTCTAAATGCGAGAGACCCCACAGAAAGTCTTGGTCCATGCACCACTGAGTACCCCTGGGCATAATGGATGAAAGCAAGCAGACTGGGTGCAGGCCTATGGCACAAAGCACACTGCCTGGCTTCAAAATGGCCCCTAGATCCCCACCCACATGGCCGGGCCCTGGACCAAGCATCAAAATGGCCCCCACCCACATGGCCAGGCCCTGGACCAGGCCCCAACAACACCCAAAAAATCAAAATAAACACAAAAATCACCTCAATCCAATGCCATCCATGGCCTAAATGATGTTTAAATTCAAGAGATCCCACAGAAAGACTTGGTCCATGCACCACTGAGTACCCCTGGGCATAATGGATGAAAGCAAAGCAGACTGGGTGGAGGCCTATGGCATAAAGCACACTGCCTGGCTTCAAAATGGCCCTAGATCCCCACCCGCATGGCCAGGCCCTGGACCAGGCTTCAAAATGGCCCCCACCCAGGTGGCGAGGCCCCAACAACACCCCAAAAATCGAAATACACACAAAAATCAGCTCAATCCAATGCCATCCATGCCCTAAATGATGTTTAAATTCAAGAGACCCCACAGAAAGACTTGGTCCATGCACCACTGAGTACCCATGGGCATAATGGATGGAAGCAAGGCAGACTGAGTGCAGGCCTAATGCACAAAGCACACTGTCTGGCTTTAAAATGGCCCCTAACCCCCCCCCCCCACATGGCCAGGCCCTGGATCAGGCATCAAAATGGCCCCCACCCATGGCGAGGCCCTGGACCAGGCCCCAACAACACCCAAACAATCAAACCACACACAAAAATCACCTCAATCCAATGCCATCCATGGCCTAAATGATGTTTAAATTCAAGAGACCCCACAGAAAGACTTGGTCCATGCACCACTGACTACCCCTGGGGCCTACTGGCTAGTGTGGCTTTAACACGCACCCCAAAATTAAAAGAAACTTCCACATATAACAGTGAGCTTCTCAATAACATGCCATAAAGGATATTTAAGTTCAACGGAACTCACAGAAATAGTTTATCATGCACCCATGACTAACCCTGGGCCTACTGGATACTGTGGGTACCCACAATATATATTTTTTAAAGTTGTGAAAAAGTTTATGAATTGTAGTTGCAGCAACTGCAATGTCCCAAACAAACAACACCAACTTACTTATAAAATCTCAAATCCAAAAGTGATCCCCAAAAAAAGTCCTCAAATACAAATATCCAGCAGCAGCCACAAAGAGTAATCCTTCCAGCTCCAGATCCAAATGAAAAGTGACCAGGACATGGACAAAGCACTGGGAGGAGCCTGCTGGATAGGAACAGGAAGTTGGAGAGTGTGGGGCACTTCCCCCCTCCCAACCCCCGAAAAATGGACTCTTTGCACAAAAAAATGCAGCCAAATGTCAATCATTTTCAGGAGGTTTATGCTGCCAGCGATAGATTTCTTGTGCAAAATTGCAATTTGTGCAATTTCGGGAAAGCGAGCGGTGCGTGATCGTGGGCCCTTATGACGTATTCGTGTTCAACAAGTCTCGCAGTACACGATGGTGGGATGCTATGACGTAATTGCGGTCGAAAAGTCTTGCGCGATTACGCAGCAAGATCACAAATGGCGCAGCGCACGCAAACCGGGATGAAAACAACTCGGCGAACTCAGAATCACGGTAAGTCAACGCGCACACGCAAGATTGTATATTCGAAGCGCAACCAAGCAAAAAAAATCCGCCAACTCGCGAATTGCGGTTCGCGGACCGCCAAATTGTCAAAAATTTGCAAATTCCACGAGCGGAACAGATTTTCAGCCCATGCTTAGGGAAGGTGGCCCATCAACTCTGGGAGAGGGAATCTTCTCGGGATCCTTGATGGGCATAGAGGCGTCCGTGGGACAGGGTAGGGTTGTGATGGTTTCTCCGCCTCCCGATGAGGGCTACGGGGTTGGGTTCTGGAATATGACGAGGCCAATGCTACGGCTTGCTCAGGTGTCAAATTTGAGTGCTGTTTCAGCCATCTCTGAGTGGGATAAGGCAACGCCTCAATGAATTGTTCCAAGTAAATGGAGTTCATGATTTCATCTTTACTACGGTCATTTTGCTTTAGCCACTTGTCCACCACCAGTTTCAGCTTGAAATATAGCGTCCTGGGGTTGTCCCCCGGTGATCCTCTTTTCTTCCAGAATTTCATTCGATATGTCTCTGAATTCATGCCCTGGTGGTCGAGGATGATGGTTTTCACCACTTCATAGGGCGTGAAGCCTCCTGAGTTTGCAACCTGATAGGCTGCTTTTGTCTCACCTGACAGCCAGAAAAAAAGGCCATTTGGCTACCGGCCAACCAGAGGCCCTGGCTGCCCACTCAAAGTTCAAAAGGAAGGTGTCAGGATCTTCCCCGGGAACATATTTCTGAAGGGATACAGTCGGTGTGGAAGGAAATGCCTTGCCTCCCTTGGGTCCTCCACCACCCTGTATCACTTCTTCCCCGACACGCATAAGAGCCTCCATTTGTCCTTTCATTAAGTCTTTAAAGAGGTCCCTGTCAGCTTGGGCGGCGGTCATCTGCCTCTCGACTGCCCACTCCAATTTCTTTTGTACCCTGGCCAAGTGCTGAATAAGCGCCTCCATTTTCCGTCCCAATGGAGGGTCCTGCTCCTATCTGGCGCGCCACTTGTGGGAGTGTGACAAGGATTTCACTGACCACAAGATTGTTCTTGCCAAGGGATGGGCTCCCGGTTTTATTCAAACAGCAAAAATGCAATAGAGGTATGCATATACAGTGTGGTGATAATCAGTCCCAGTAATCACAGGCTAGGTGACGTTCTCTTCAGGGAAGAAGCCTCTTCTCCTTAACGCTGCCAGGCTGGGCTTTGCTCGCCGTCAGGGTTTAGACGGGGGATACACAAACAACACAAGAAAGAAAATAGGCACTGATTAGTGCTCATGAAAGAGGAGCCAACAATGATTCAGGGGTTCAGACCTGTGAGGGAAGACATACGGCGGCGTGAGCAGCAACAAAAGGGGGAGGGAACAGAATGGTATCCTGTCACCTGAGAGAAGGTAGGAATGAGGTAGGCAGCCCTATCCCGATTCGGGGTTTTTAAAGCGCTTACGGCGTACTTGGGTGAGCCTTCCCTGCCGGTTTGCAGACTCCCACCCGCTCCCAAACCCCCGTACTTGCGCATGCACCTGTTCAAGCCACGACCCCCTGGGGCCGTGGCTGGGCGAAACATCCTCCAAATGGCCAGTAGTGTCCGCGAAGGATGGTTCGGGTTCTCTTCCCAGTGGCTCCAAGTTTCTTGGCGTTTCGTCACTCGATCTCCAACTTCCTGCTTCCTCCATCCGGGTTCTGCCTCCCTCACAGAGCCATTGCTCCTTATCTGGCTCAACGCTCTGTAACTCCGCCTCCTAAGGGGTGGGATCTTTTAAGCAAGGGCCGGGGTTAAAGGGCCAGCCGTCGCATTCCTCCTGCTGCACTCCGACGTGATCTCCAGCGTCTCTGGACTGCAGGGGAGAGAGAATGGAAGACTCAAGGGGGCCCCGGGACGGGGCTATGGCTGGACGAGGTGAGGTCTGACAGGGAGGTATTATTAGGGGCTGTGGAGTGTTGATTTTCAATGGACAGTTATAAAAGATGTTTGCAGTAACCACAATCTGCATATTTCTGAAACTTACACTTTGGAAACACTTTTTTGTCTTTAACCTAAATTGATTTCCTGTATTTTGTGGTAGCCTATATAACACTGTGTACAATACAAATTAAAATAGCGAATTACACATTACAGTGCTTTCTGTGACGGGCAGGGGTCTCCTAGCACTAAGAATACTCAAGTCACTATTCCCTGCTGTACCAAACTGGGTTAAATTCTTTGTAGCTATGGTTGCACATGCATATATCTGCAATGATTACATTAGCAAACAGAGGTTTCAAAACATAAAATAGTGCATTTCCCACTGACTAGTTTAACCTTCCATTTAAAGTATGTGTTATTTTATACGCAGTTACCCGATGGTGAAAGAACAACAAAATAGTTACAGAATATTTTGTTCTTTCTAGCCACAACCTTGATTCTGCCTCCACGCGTCTTGGCACAAGCCTCGTACTCAGGATCACACTATTCATACTTATTTTTTACACGGTGTCCACTGCATTGAATAGCTAGGTAAAGTCTGAGAAAGTCAGTGATATTCAAATATGGTATCCTGCTGTCCCTCACCTTCCCTATGCACCCTTTTGTTGAGATATTTTTTAGATATCGTGTCACATTAACCAGTGATCTGTGTTTACTTGCTACAGTGTACTGTTCATCTGACAAATTTGTACAAAAAACATGTCTCCTGGTTCTAAAGAGGATTGAGAAAAAGAAATTAAACTAGTTTGTGGCTCTATTGATTAGTGTAATCTATTTCAAATCAAGTTACTTCCTGTGCCTAATTTAGTTCATAGTGACATTTGAGAGCACTTCCAGGAAATTCAGTCCAAGAAGGATCCTGTGCAAAAACCTTATTTGTTCATGATTTAATAGCTTTTTTGTGTCCTCATTTAACAAAAGAGCTCAAAAGTTTGGAGAGATATAGCCAGTTTATTCAAGAAAAAAAAAACTGCAAGCCACTATTCGAAGTGGAGTGAAAAGAAGAAGACACCCGGTCACTTCTCAAAGAAGGTGGGTTGAGATAACCCTCGGGTGTATTATCTACAAATGCAGTTTATAGTAGAAAAAAAAATTCTACTCCACTATGTAGGCCACTCCCACCTAGCCTTAGCTAGTATTCCGTCCTTTCGGCCATACGAGCCATTTGTAATCATTGTACCGGGGAAAAAAACAAAATATCCTGGCACAAAGAGCACACAATAAAAGGAAAGAAAACAGCCAAGAACAATATAAGGCAGTATAAAGAAGTATAAAAAGCCCGCCTAGCAAGAGGAGAAAGATATAAACCAACTATCCCATAGGTCCCAATATCTAGTATTTTTACCCCTTTTACTTGCTCTATCAAGCGTAGAGATACGTTGGACTGAGCTCATCCATTCTGATTTGGAAGGTGGGATAGTAGCAACCCATTTAATACAGAGCTCTCGTCGTGCCAAGAGAATTAAGACAAAAAGAAGTACCCTCTGGTCCCTTGAAAAGACTTGATTTTCCGTCTCATTTACACAAACCCCAACAATCACCATTGATGTGGTTAACCCCACCATACCACCCAAAATTTCAGAAATGATGCTACTCACATGATCCCAGAAGAGCTTGATCGAAGGACATTTCCAAAACAAATGTACCTCGTTTGCATTGATGTCACCACACTTTGGGCACATCCTTGCCAATCCGTTCCCCATTTTTGAAAGTTTCAGGAGGTGTCCAATAAGCCTTATGAACAGTAAAAAGATGATTTCTTTTCAAGGGGGCAGCTTTCACACATGACCGAAGAGTAGACATGGATACTTGCCCGAGAGTGACGAGGTCTTCGTCCTGTATGTCCTTCTTCCAGCTTTCTGTATATGGGATCGCTTTGTTGTCTCCAGTCTTAATCAAAAAGCCAATACCATGCTGCCACTTCCTTTCACGTTGATCTTGTAGCGATTAGTTTTATGACATTCCCATCTCCTTCTAATTCCTTTCTAATTGATCTTGACCAGCCAAGGATTTGCACGTACTTAAACCTTGAGACGGTGCTGTTTGCTAAGGCAGAAAAACACTGCCATGGAATTAAGTCTTTTTCCACTATCAACTCTCCCCATTTAGTTATCCCGGCTCTGCGTAGTGGTAGAGTCAAGATATCTTGCATACATGCCGGGGTACCCGGGGAGTCCCATATAGGTGATTCCTGATTGTAGTATGGTATATCCAATAACAACATTGTTTGAACCCAAACTTTTAGGGCAGCAGTGAGAGTCTTCAGCCTCACCTTTTTATAGAATTTTGGGTGGCCAAATTTTAAAAGGAATGAATCGGCTTGAAGATTAAAAGGCTTAGTTAAGGCTACAAAGAGAGGGGAATATGACTGGGAGTGGTTAAGGAGTTGGCAAAAGCTTTTGAGATGGAAAGCACAGTAGTAGAGATAGAGATCCGGGGTGGCTATGCCACCATTCGATTTCTTTCTCCTGAGTTTTCTTTGTGAAATTCTAGGGGTTTTCCTTCCCCATATAAATGAGGAGAAAATCCCTTGTGCTTTCCTAAACCAATTTCTGTGAAATTCTAAAGGGATGGTGTTGAAAAGGAAAGTAAACTTTGGTAAGATCGACATTTTTAATAGGTTAGATCTGCCTATAATTGACAGAGGAAATTTATCCCATGCCTGCATTTGCTATTCTGCGCTGAGAAGGGTTTTCTCAAAATTTAGTTGAGCGATCTTATCAATATCTTTTGTTATTTGAACCCCAAGATATCTTATTTGTGTTTTTAAAAGTGTTCCACAGCATCAGCTCTGTTTTCTGCTGGTTTATAGAGTAGCCTGATACCTTTCCGAAATGTATTAACTGTGCCCAAATTTCTGGAAGCGCTTGTTCCAAGTCTCCTGTCAGGATCATTAAATCATCTGTATAGAGCCCTATCTTTTTCTCCCAACCCATACAGATAAAAGGTGGAATAGCTTGATATGATCTTAATTTGCAGGCCAGGGGCTCTATGTAGAGATTAAAAAGGAGAGGCAAAAGGGGGCAGCCTTGTCTGGTCCCTCGGAAAACCCGGAATTGCTTTGTTAGGTTTCCATTAACAAGTATCCTTGCCAAGGGAACTTTATAAAGAGCTTTAACTGCCGCTACAAAGCCATCTCCCAATCCAAAGCGGTTAATTACTTCGATTAAAAAGGGCCAGCTGACCCTATCGAAGGCCTTGGCAGCATAGAATTTTAAAACTGCCAATGGAGTATGGAAAACATTTGCCAAATCTATAGCGCCTATTAGGTCTTGTGTTAGTTCTTTCAGTTGCCTTCCTTTTATGAAGCCCTTTTGATCAGGATGTACTAATGAGCCTGCTACTTTGTCAAGTCTTTTTGTGAGGATTTTGGTGTAAATTTTGTGATCGCTTTTTAAAAGTGAGATGGGTCTATAGGATTCACAGTTTTGCGGGTTTTTATTTGGCTTCAAAATTAACGTGATGGTTGCCTCATTCCACAATAGTGGTATTTCGTGCGCTTCTTGAAACAGGGAGTTAACCCCTTCGATGCTCATGACGGAACGGTTCCGTCATGAGCGTCGGTTGGCCTGTGCTCATGACGGAACCGTTCCGTCATGAGTCCATAAGCCCAATGGAACGTTCAGCACAGCGCACGAATTTGCGCCGCGCTGATGAGGTTAAAAAGTTGACAAAAAAATGGTGTCAGTTCATCTTTCAAATGTCCTTTTATCAAAGGGGATACCCGTTAGACCATATAGGCACCTGGGAATACAAACTAGACTTTTATAAAGTGATTCCTATGGTACCAATTCTCTACATCTATTTCTCAGACAGATACCATGAATTAACTGTCTTGAATTTTTTAACCAATAAATCCAGAATTAATCAAAACATCAGTCTCTTTGGCTTCATCCAATCTCTATCTAATCAACTCAATAAATCAAATACAACAAAATTTGGTTTCTTCCAACTTCAGATAGTCAACCAGTTTTTTGTAGAAAACGTAAGTTTTTCTCATATTTTATTTATCATTTCTATCATATGAGAAAAACTTACGTTTTTTACAAAAAACTGGTTGACTAAATGAAGTTGAAAGAAACCAAAAGATTTGGATTCTTTGGACTATTCTTTGTGTGCGATTTAAAGAAGGTGTTTGCGTTTTATTCCGACATCACCAATTAACTTCAGCGTGTTTGGAAAGGAAACATTTTAATCTTACTTGGTTTCGTTCCGTTACTGACACGCACCATATTCAAAGGTAATCGGTTCTTGGTTCTATTTCCTATGGACCTTGGATCCTTCAGCACGCTCCATGTTTCAAAGGTAATCGCTTCATGTTCGAGAGCTGATCGTCTCCTGGTTCTATCTTCGAGGGACTTCTTTCGTGAAATTCTTCCTCAGTTCCTGGATTCGACGCTCCGACGTTCCTGAAATGCATTGTGGGTACGCTTGAGTGTGGCGTCACACGTACGGGCGGCCATCTTTGTAAAACGTGAAGTTTACAAATGAACATTCTTCACCAACGAGCGTTATCTTCAGCGGTGATTCGCACACCTTGTGCGTTATCTTCATCGGTGATTTGCACACCTTGTGCATTACCTTCATCGGTGATCCGCACACCATTATTTTTGACTTTATAAAAATTTGTTGTTAATTGGCATTATTTTTATATTGTCCTTGTTGGTATCACAGCGATTTCTACATTGAGTGACCTTATTATTCTGGTGAGGTATTTATGCAGCTTTGATTACTACTATTTTATTATCACTAGTTTTTACATAAGTTATCCAGTATCGCTATCTGTTCAGCGTTAATTCACTATGTCTCAACCCAATTATAATATTAGTGCACCTTAAGCCTTTTGGGTTTCAGGCAGTGAACCTCCACTTAAATGGTTAGAGTGGAAACCTTATTTTTGCAACTATATTGATGCATTAGATGAAGATGGAAAAATGGCTTATGCTCAAAAGAAAATACTTCTTTTACATTCTTTAGGTCCTGTGGGATTAAAAGTGTATGAAACTATGACTAAACCTTCTTTTCCTGGAGATTTAAATGTGTATATGTTGGCACTATTGCATTTAGACACTTACTTTGCTCATAAAGTTTGTATAGGTGTAACTAGGTACAACTTTTTTTTCAAGAAAACAGGCTAAAGATGAAAATATTGATCGCTATCTTTCTGACCTTAAAAAATTGTCGTTAGACTGCAAATTTGGTGTGTTACAAGAAGAACTTGTTAGGGACCAAATTGTTATGCATTCTTATAATGCTTCCATTCAAGATAGATTGTGGATTAATGGAGATTCTCCTTTAGATGACATTCTGACAATTGCACGTAAAGCAGAAATGTCAGGCAGATGTGCTAATGTAATCAAACTTGATAATACTTCTATTACTAATGAAGTTGTAAGTAAAGTTAATGTTGTTGATAGAAGAAAATTTATCTATAACTCAAAGAACACTGGGAGTACTGGTAACAGACCATTTTATGCAAAACATTCTCAAGCTTCCTTAAGTTCTAAGCTTAAGTGTTATAGATGTAATAGTTCTGAACACTTGGCAGACTTTAAAGGATGCCCTGGTCTCAAAGTGAAATGCGCTAATTGTGGATTAAAGGGTCATTTAACAAAAGCTTGTAACAGGAAGAAAAAAAACAAAGTTAGTTTTGTGAATGACGTGGATGAGGATGAAATTCTGGAGAATGATCTGGAAGACAATTTGGTTATGAATTTACATGACAAGTTAGTTTTGAAAATACGTGATGAAGATGTGGCTAACAAGCCTATTTGTTTAATGAGTATTGGTGGGGTGGATATTAAGATTTATGCTGATTCTGGTTCGCCCTATACAATTATTAATGAAGAGATGTGGGAATCTTCTTTTGTCCAACGAGTTGGTGATAAATTATTAGCACCAGACATTCACCCTGAAGGCTATATGGGGGAACCTATTAATATCCTTGGTTTCCGTTGGTTTGTATTTAGATTCAAGGGTAGAGAATGTAGAGGGAAACTATACATTGCAAAAAAAGGTCCACCAGTTTTAGGGTGGTTCGACCAAAAACAATTGCACATCATTCTAGACCCAAACAGCCGTGAACAAGTTTTGGTTGTGGATGACAGTACTACCGTCACTAAGGAAATTTTACATAAGTTTCCGAAGGTCTTTAGTAAAACTTTATTAAATTTAGTTGGATTCGAACACAAGATCATACTTAAGGATGACGCCAGCCCTAAAGTTCATAAATGTAGGAATGTTCCCATCCTTGTGAGAGATGAAGTGAGTAAAGAATTAGATAAGTTGGTTTCCACTAATATTATTGAACCTATTGAGGCTAGCGAATGGGTTTCTCCGATTGTCGTTGCGAGACGGAGCAACGGAAAAATTAGGCTGTGTGTAGATTTAAGGTACCTAAATAAAAACATTGTGGTGGACAAGTTCCCACTTCCTAAGATTAATGAAATGGTCTCTAGTTTAGGCAATGCACAATGGATCTCGACCATAGATCTATCGTCGGCATATCATCAGATTTCCTTATGTCCAGAATCAATGAAATTCACATCTTTTGTAACCCCGTTTGGTTGCTTCCGTTATAAGCGGATGCCTTTTGGCTTAGCCTCGGCGGCCGCTGTTTTCCAGCGTTTAATGTATTAGCTTTTTAGGGAGGAAAAAGGAGTCAGATTCTTTCAAGACGATATACTTGTTTTTGGGGATGATGAGAGTGAGCATTTGTCTAGGTTGGAGAGAGTTTTGAGTATTCTTGAAAGCAAAGGCCTTACGGTAGAGCATTCAAAGTGTAAATTTGCACAAAGGAGTGTGACTTACCTTGGTCCTATTATTGATAAAGATGGTGTTAGACCTAAACCCACTTTGGTTTCTGCTATTTCAGATGCTCCTGTTCCTATGTGTAAGGATGACATCAAGTCATTTCTAGGAATGGCAGAATTTTGCTCAAAGTATGTTCCTAATTTTGCAAATGTCACCTATAACATTCGGCAGCTATTAAAAAAGAATGTAAAATTTGAGTGGTCTAATTCGTGTGATGAAGATTTAAAAAATATCAAGTTAACTATTGCCAAAGCCACTTCCTTGCGTAATTTTGATCCATCTCTAGAGAGCATAATTACGACTGATGCTAGTAACAAGGGCCTTGGAGCTGTTCTTGTTCAAATGGATGAGAATGGCAGGGAGAAAGTGATTTCTTATGCTTCAAGATCCTTGTCCCCTTGTGAAGAGAAGTACCCAATAATAGAAAGGGAAGCCTTAGCGTGTGCTTGGGCATTAGAACATTTTAAATCATTTGTTTGGGAAAAAATTTGTTTATTACGTAGTGATCACAAGCCTTTGGTGAAAATTTTAACAACAGAAGGTGTGATCAATGCGTCTGCAAGGTTGGCTAGAATTTCAATGAGGTTGCAAAATTTCATTTACAAGATTGTTTATGTTCCGGGCAAAAGTAATGTCCTTACTGATTTTTTGTCAAGGATGCCAGTCATGTTGGAAGAATGTGACAATAATGAGTGGAATGAATTGCAAGTTGCTTTTGTGCATGATGAGGGTCTTTAAGCCTTCAGTAAGGAGGAGTGGAATAAGGAGTATTCAGCAGACGATATTTTGCAGAAAGTAATTTTATTTACCTCTTGGCTTAAAGATTACATTATGAATAATAAGTAGTTGTTAGAAGTTAATTCACAGTATTTATATTTTGAGTATCAATTATATTTTCTTTGTGTTATTTTTATTTTTTGTTTTTTTTATTATTAGGATAGGGGGATGTGTTGTGTTTGCATTCTTAATTGTACTGCTTCTTTAATTGTGCATGTGCTAGTTATGTCATTGCTAGAACATGGAATGTTATATATGTCATGTTGCTGTGCATCATTTGTAAAGGACAGTTGTTACTGTGATGCTGAACTTGCTGGATGACATGTATTGAGCTCTTCGTTTAATTAAATGATAATTTCCTTCATTTCCTGAATTCATTCTTCATTTCAAAAAGTTACCCAAGTGGCTCTAATCTTTGCCCTAACCACTATTCATCTACTGTGGGGATCCGCTACCACTTTGCCTATGGTTACCCAGTTACTCTTCCTGAAAATATTAGCTACACCCTTTACCGGGACCGTTTCTGTTGAGGAGTAGCAATGTTTAATCCAATTATGATTTTTAAGTATTGTTGCCCACTCTTCTTTTAGGAGGTGTGACTCTTGAATAAAAATAACATTGTGACTGGTGAGGCGCAGATATTTTAAACATTTTCTTCTTCTAGCCAAGAATCTAATCCCATTCACGTTCCAGGATAAAATCCTTAACCGTTGAGAGCTACTCATCGATTACAGAAAACAGAGACCGCTCTCGTGCAAAGGTACTTTGGCCATAACATATCATATTTCTAAGCACACTTCTGAAAATTAGGACTTTTTTTCCCATAATGCACCCCAACCCAGTGAAAAAATGTTTTTTATGTAATTTATGTTTTGGTGCATACCCTTAAAACCTCCCCCCCCTTCCCTCCCTGGGGAACCCTCCCTCTTCTCTAGAGGCGTACTAGCCACCTCTCTCCTTTGGCCTCTCGTCTCCCCAGGTTCCACGAGCTGTTGGTGACTGAGGGGAACATGGCGGCCGTCAGTGGTTGCTTAGCGGTCGCGGATCTCTTGCTCTCCGCGTCAATGGGAAGTAGCACAGGTTGAGCGTCTACACACTACGAGGAGCCGATACGAGCTAGTATGAGGCTACACATTTAACCAGGGGTCAATTTTGTGCTCCCCATCTAACTCCATCTTAACCTCCTAACCTGTCTATGAGTCTGCCGTTTTTTTTTGTTCCCTTACCTTCAGACTGCCCTTGCTCGCGGCCCGCGGCTCTTTGTGCCGTCTTTTCAGAGGCGTTGTCACGCTGCTCACGCTGTTAGCGTGTCTTCAGCAGTCGAGTGGTTCCGGGGGTCTGGGGCTCTGGGGCCCTGTTTTGCCCTGTGATACTGTTTGCCTTGCTCCCTGACTTCGCGTTTCTGCAGCGCAGGGGTTTTTGCCGCCCCCCCCCGGAGTTGTAGTCATCTACGCAGCGGTGGCTCCTGGAAGTGACGTTCCGCCTCCGCGAGATGGGGCCTGGGCGGAGGCAGCCTTACAGCTGGCAAGAGGATGTAGGGCAGCAACCAGGATTGGATTTCCCAGCGTTGGAAGCCCTCTCATCCATTCTGCCCCGTAGGGCATGCTGACAGCAGGAGCAGTGCGTTAGGAGATGAGAGCCCCTCACCAATGCAACCGGTAACGGGGAGAAGAAAGGGGGCACTGTTACTGAAAGGGGACTGTGGTAATAAGGGGGGCGAGGTTGACCCTGGGGTTCCCACTTCATCGCTGGGAGAGCGCTCCTCAGAAGCAGTAGAAACTTCTGGATTATATGGTGGGGGAGGTAAACAACAACTATTAAAGAACAGTGCTATTAACAGATACACCCTGCGGAGTAAAGGCATTTGGGGCCAAGAACTGTCCCCTATTGAGAGTACTCAAGGAGACTCTATTCCAAAGTCATACAAAAGGAGAAAGTGATCCCCACTGAGGGATGTAAGTCTGTCAGAGGGAATAGAAAAAACAGCCTAAGTCCATCAGTAGTGTGAGTTCCCGTGTCACTCCCTCCCTTCGCACTTATTTTAAGGTACAAGCCTTGGCCCAAAAACCTCAAAATATACAGACAAGTTCAGTTAATACCAATACAAATCTGAATATAAGACCCTCTAGAGATATGAGTGTTGGAACGGAGTCGGAAGTTATAGAGCAAAGTGAAGGTTTGATACCATTGAGAAACAGCTTCTCCGTCTTAGCAGGCTAGAAGACAACGAGGTCCTGCCACAAAACAATCGAAGTTCGGGAGCAGTACAGAAGTCTTGCACCAAAACCGCACATGGGGCAACTACCTCTACCTTTGTACCTCCAACTACTCTTCAGAGTTTCAATGCTATGCCTGATGTTTCAGTTAGCCCTTCAGCCCAAGGCGGGGATCTCTCAGAAACGGGGTCTACTACCAAGACAGAGAATTTGCTCCTAAATCTGATCACAGAGATGAGAGATAAATTCTCAATATCTGAAACTAACCAACTAAAGATCCAAGGAGCTTGCGAGACTTTGGAAACTAGATTAAATGATGTTTTGGGTCGAGTTGAGGCAGTAGAAGTAACGTTGGAGAACCTCACAAAACAAGTAACTGAAAATACAGGGGAGATTAAGAGGCTTAAAATGAAAGACAAACTCTTAGTAGATAAACTAGAGAGTCTTGAGAATAACGCAAGAAGAAATAATATTAGGATTTTAAATATCCCAGAGGATCTTGAAAGTGGAGACATAAGATCCTTTATAATAGATCTTTTATGCGAAGCTCACCCTGAAATTGATAAATCGACCCTGCAAAATGATATCCAGAGGGTCCATCGAGACCCTTTTAACACACGACCGGGAAAGAAAATGCCACGGTAAATATTGGTGAACTTTAAATTCTACTGCTTAAAAGAAGTAATTCTTTCACAGGGTTTGAAAAAGGGGGAATATAATAAGGCAAATTGGTCTTTTCGTACATCTCACGTACCACCCAGGACAGACAATGGGAATTGGGAAAGCAGATTCAGGAGTTAAAAAGCCTTGGGGCTACCGCTAAACTCCAATTCCCAGCCTCCCTGAAGGTTATGTGGAAGAATAAGATGTTCTATTTCAAAGATCCAGAAGAAGTCAGCTCCTGGATTACGCAGATTAAAAGCTCATCAAACTAAGACACTAAATCTAATTAATGATTTAATAGCTTGTAATATTTTGCCATCCATAAACATAATATTGGCCATAATGTGAGGGACTCCAGATTTATTTAAATTTACTAAATTAAAACACTTCCATATGTAACCCCTTCGCTGCCTTGCCTTTCTCCCCACATGCCATGCGTTTTATTGGCTAGTTGCGGAAGTTCCAGCTTATGCCCTCATACTTTTTTATCTACATAAGGTATCCTTGCCAAATGTGCGTCTTTTTATTCCATCATCCTGAGGATTCTAAAGGTACCAAGGGTTTTTGGGTTTCCCTGCTGCAGAAGAAAACGTCAGGTTTTTTTTCCCTTCAAATGGTATCAACAAAGGGTCTGTGGTGCTAAAATCACCATCTTCCCAGCTTTCAGGAAAAGGCAAACATTTGTCAGAAAACCAAACTTTTCCGAAACAGTTTTGGCATTTTATTGGGACATAGCCTAGTTTTCCTATATTTTGTGCTTTCAATCTCCTTCCAGTTATTGGCAGAAATGGGTGTGAACAATAATGGATCCCAGAAGCCTATACATTTCTAAAAAGTGGACAACATGTTAGCAAAGGGAAATTTGTGTAGGTCCTTCAAGGTTTTCCTATAGAAAATAACAGGTAAAATAAACAAATATTGAAATTGAGTTGAGAAAAACAGCCATTTCTGCCTAAATTTTCACCCGTAACTTCTTCTACCTATGATAGAATTTTGAAAGCAATTAACAGTTATGACCGCTGGATCCTTCTGGTTCAATGCATATATAGGGCTTGTATGTTCATCTAAAATCCAAGGTAACCAGAGTCAATAACTGTGCTGCACCTACCAATGGTTTTCATGATATACCCGGTATACAGCAATTCATTTTGTAAAATATAAATAGTGAAAAATAGGTATCATTGAAGCCCATTTATTTCTGAAATTTGAACAAGGTATGGAGTTTAGATGCAGTGGTTATTTGCACATCTCTTAATTTTGTGAATTAGAGGACATTTTTCAAAATCACTTCTTTTTACACACTGTCTTACATTTGGAAGGCAGAAATGTATAGAAAGACAATTGTCAATAACCCTTGTTCTACTATTCTGTATTAAACTAAGTCTCCCGATAAAAACGGCACCTCCATCGAGTGAGTAGACCTAGTGCCTGCGACAGGAAATGGCCCATAACTGAACTTAGACACATCACATTTTTCAACTGAAAACGGGCCCTTTTTAGGTTGAGCCTAGAGTCAGCATGCATGCGCTGCTCTGCGAGCCATGCTGTATTCTATCTGTAATAAATGAACACGCCCACCACACGCCTACCACTTTTGATTTGAAATTCCATAGTTTTCATTGATGAATAGTGTAGATTTGTCCCGCCTTGTGAATGTTTTGTCCCCGCTCCGGCAACTACCCATGTTACGTGGATTCTTTAACTATGGGCCACATGTGCTGTTTCAATGCACTGCTGTATACTCTCCGCTCTCTCATCACTGGTACATGGTGGCACTACTTGCAGTTCACTTAATCTGCCCATGCCTTCTTTCAACTACTCCTCCCAGCCCTCCGAGCTTTTTTTAGGCTGCTTGTGTCTCCGCTGGAGCTTGTTTGGAAGGCAACCTGCATGCCTGAAGCCATCCCAGCTCCGTTGTTGTTGGGCATTTTTTTAACAGCAGACCACTTGTTTGCACCTTAACTAAGGTATCTTACTTCCACACTCAAGGTTGTATGCATGTGCTGTAACCAGTTTGCCATAGGTAGGCACCAACTACTAGTCTAGCGTCACACTGGGCGCCTTGTCTCAGCAATGTAGAGAACACTCACATTCAACCTCTTTCTTAACCCCTAGCTCTCAGCACTTCAGGCAGAGGCATCGCCTGCTGCAGCATTTCCACTCGGCTCATGCCAAAGATGTGGCACTCTGCTGTGTGCTCCTCGGCAGTGTGAACATCCGGACAGCAGACATGTGCTGGGGACAGCAGACATGTTCTGCGGTCTGTGGGTGTGCTCTCTGTTCGTTTCAGACAATGCCCCTACAGGAGGAATTGAGAGCCAAGAGCTGTTTTTGAAAAACAAGACCCAGGAAGTTTGGGTGCTGCTGGTGGGGTGGGTGATGAAGATGGTTTGACACATGAAATGAAAATACATTTGTAGCGCATGGTTACTCTGTAGCATCCCAGCGCTGATAACGGCAAGTAGTCGAGAACCAACCGAACTAGGGGAAAAGCCATGTTTTTAACAGTTTACGAAAGGCAAGATGGTTGGGTTCCTTGCACAGATGAAGAGGGACAGAATTTCAGAGCTTAGCAGCATTGTAAAAGAATAGGCAACCCCCACTTCTAGTTTTCATAATCCTAGGAACTGCTGCAAGATGCAGGCCATCCGAGCGGAGGCCTCTGTTGGCACAGTAGGGCCAAACAATAGAATGATTGATTGGAGGGCCCTTTCCGGCTAACGTCTTGTGAACAATACACATAGCCTTGAAATTGACTCTCTCCCTGATAGGGAACCAGTGTAGAGATTTCAGAGCCGGTTTTGCAGATTGGCATTTCGGGATATCCAGAAGAATTCTGGCTGCCCAGTTTTGTACCGTCTGGAATTTTGAGAGGGTTGCACATGGGGCCCCTAAATAAAGGGCATTCCTGTAGCCCAGACGCAATAGAATGAGTGCCTGGACCATGAGATTTCTTGCCTGGAAGGGGAGGAGGGAGAGGACTTTACAAAGAATTTTTAAGATGCCATAGCAAGAGGCCTCCACATTACGTGCCTCGACCTTGAAAGTCAGATCTTAATCCAGCCAAATGCCCAGGCTTTTCATCGGGGTCTTGGGGGCCGGAACGGGGCCCAGAATGGCCGGCCACTTTGTATTGGAATCAAAAGGGGGGGAATTCCTCAAAATCATCATCTCATTTTTTTTCTCAATTTAATTTCAGAAAGGAATTATTCATCCATTTGCCTACATCTTCCAAGCACTGACGGAGGCTGGGAAAGGAGTTATCAGCTTGGTTAAGTCCCACCACGAGTTGTGTGGCATCTGCATAGGTCACCATGTGTACCCCAAAAGGCAGCACAACCTCCGCTAATGAGCTCATATAAATGTTAAATAGGGTGGGACTCCAGGATGATCCCTGGGGACCTCCGCAGCAGAGAGGCACCTTTTTTGAGGCCACATCGGTGTCGAAGACCTGGAAGGATCTATCATCCAGGAAGGATTGCAGCCATGCCAGAGCGACCCTGGTCGCCCCCAGTCTTGTAAGTCTATGGACCAAGATTTGGTGGTTCACCATGTCAAAGGCCGTACTGAGGTCCAGGAGAAAGACCACAGTATTACCTCCAGCATCCAGGATTTATTTAGACTTTTCGACTACTGATAGCAGGGCCGTTCCTGTTCCTTGGAGTGGTCGGAAGCCAGTCTGTGACGGGTGCAGGAGATTTTCTGCTATTTTGCTAATCCCTGGGAGAAGTGAGATGGAACGATAATTTCTGATAGAGTCAGGGTCAAGGCTGGGCTTTTTTAAGAGTGCCTTCACTATTGCTTTCTTCCAAGGACATCCAGCATTGTGACTGAATTTTAGGGATTCGGACCAAGTTTTTTTTTACTATTTCTCATTCTAACAGAGCATTGAAGGTCCATAGTGCTGTAACTGACTCCAACTTCATCCTACCATATTTGTCAGCCCCTGAAACATGAACAGCAGAACTGGTCCGCCCGCATCTCATCTGTGAATTCAGAGGCGCATATTTAACTCCCAGAGTCACAGGCAAGATTTCTCAGTCAGCTGATGCACCAAAATGATCATTTGGGACTGCAGTGAAGCACTCTGCCTTCATGGAAACAAGAGGCATGGCCCTGAATTTGTACAGCTAGGACATACTCACTGCTCTTAGATCACAGATCAGTACCCCCAGACCGTCAGAACAATGGGATAGTGCACTACCTCAAGACAGAAAGCAAAACTTCCTCGCACATGATGCGTGCATCTTCAAAACAAAATCAAATGCTTCTTGGGATATTATTTGTCACTGTGTTGTGACTTTATCGGACTGAGCAACAAAAGCTCAGGGTCAGGGCTAGTAACCCTGTTATTCCTAAACATAGTTGCCAAGGTTTAAAATTGCCATGTGTGACATTTTCATTTTACCGGTGTAATTATGAGTGACATTTCAACAAGTATGAGTGACACCCAGCCTGAAAAGGAGTTCAGCTGCTCAGCCCCGCAGCCAGCGGCACCAGCAATCATACCAGCAGGCTGTCACATAGCAAGTGATACTACACTAGGCTCTCTCTCTGCTGATGTATGTGGCGCTACCACCGGCCAGCGCACCTGGCAGCAGCATCACATAAATCACTTGAGAGGGAGCCTGATGCAGTAGCACTAAGTATGTGACAGCCTGCTGGTGTGATCAAAGTAATTTGTTGTACCGGCACCGATAGTCCACTGTGACCCGCGCACTAAGGCTAGCGCCAAAAAGCATTTTAAGGCTCAACATACATAGTGAGAGTTCACTCCATCCAGGCACTACTCACTTACTCGGGTAGTTGAGCGGCAATAACAGGCTGCCTGGTCATCACGGCCGCAACGACTCCAGAGGCAAATGCCGGCCCGCATGATTCCTTGGCTCTTCAGGCCTGGCTGCATAGGGCGTGGTGTTTACTGAACCTATGATGGTGAGGTGGGTTTGATCTGGTCGTGGCTGGACCAATTATACCGCGATGCGAGCAGCGCTAATATTAGACTCCCAAAACCTTGTAAATTGCAGTTGCCTGTCCTGGCGCCACCGCGGGCGGCAGCAGTAAGTCTGCCTGTTCGCCAAAATTCATATTGACCTCACCCAGGCCTCATATTGGGCGGCACTTACCCTCATGTTAATCATCACAGATTAATCAGATCTGCCACGTGGCCGGCAGTGTCGGGTGAGTCATTATATAATGTTACAATTGTTCATTTCAGTAGCTAGCAAAGAGATCTGGGGACTCTGGCTCAGCCCCTCGCATGGGAGCAGTGCGCATGGCACGCTTAAATTTCAACTATAGTTAAACTTAAACAACATGCTAGTGCTCCTCCTTGAAGGCACGGGCACTATGCATTATGTACGACAATGCATTTCAATGTGGTGATCCGGACAACCACACTGAAATGCGTTAGTCTAACACCTGATGCGTGGTACTTGGCAGGGCTACCTAAACATCTTGTTTCGTTCTCGAACATCACCTGCCTGCAGCCATTGCAGAGCAAATCATTTTCTCCAAGGACCGCGAACCAAAAGCAAGAGAGACAAAGGAGCCAAATGGAAGGTGAGGCAGGTAGAAACATGTATGCATGGCAGTGTCTGTGTGCAATAATCAGTTGCCATATTTGCATTAATAATTTCAGTGTTCAACTATCCTTTAGTATCATGCAATCAAGGTAATAATAAATGATGTACACACTCCTCGATTTGCAACAATTTGATCATATGTTAATTATTCCTAATGAGGAGTAGTGAGGTATTGTTCATATACCTCGATGTGAAATGTTTTGACCCTGTGCGTCAACCTCTGTGTAGTACAGGAGTCATTTGTTCAAGGGCTGCAACAAGCAGGAGTACAGTAATGGGCAAACCCACGTTGCAGCACTGCAATCACGTGCAGGACCCCCTCCCCAGTGAACAGCTCTAGTAATTTCGGCATCTCTGTACACAATCTAACCCTGTTCAAGCTGCCTTTCTGCAGCACCAGAATTGAATGGTACTCTTCAGTGTGCAGCAGTGGCCATGTGTGAATGAGCATCATCACGCGCGCTGTGGCCCCTCGTGTGCACTCATTTAATTTTATTGTATGGTTCTGTGGTTGAGTTGTCATTCTGCAGCAATGGAATCATGGCTGCGTGCCTCTCTCTGCTGCTATTGGATTGTGTGCACGCAAATGGGCATTCAGCATGCAATCCCACATGTGACCCTGAGGGGGACCCTCATTGTGCAGCAGTAGCAATGTATGCACATGACTGTTATTGTGTTATGTGTGTGCGCTCGCATGGTTGAGCAGCAATGGAATCCCAATTATATGACAATAAAGGGTCTATTAGTATGTCAGACGGATCACCACCGCCCGACATTTTCCACCTCCCGCATCCCATTCCCCCATGCCATATTATGATGGCGGGGGAGACCTCGGCGGACGGAAAACCGTCTGCCGGTTTTCCGCCGGTCAAATAGGGGACCGGGCAGAAAAGGGGCTTGATATGGTGGCGGTGATGTGCCCAATGCCACCATGGATAGGCATGGGCTGTCTGCATGTGGGGGATGGGAAGTGCACATGGGGGGTAACTATGGTTCCCCCCCTGCATTTGAATGCACAACGTGGCAGTCACCGCGTGGTGCCTGCCAAGCTGTGCATGCAAATGCACAACATGCCTTTTTTAGATTGTGGCGAGTGCTGCTGAAAGCACCCCCCGCCGCAATGTGAAAAATGCGGGATGCGCCCGCCAGTGTGGCAGGTGCATCCTAATCTTCTCCACGGACTGTCACACATATGGAGGGCGGTCCCTTTTGCTGTTATGGTGGCGGGTGGACTTTGTCCACCTGCTATCGTAATAGTCCCCTGAGTTTGTTGCAATCCGATTACATCTTCTTTGTCCTCATTTCTCGTCTTCACACTTTTATGGTATAACACTGTAATCGTCTTGTGCATGAGTGTGTGCTCAACATGTGCGTTGTATGTGCACAAGCCTCCGTATTTGGGGATGGCAATACTCATCTGTGTGCAGAACGGCAGTCGTTGCTTGTGCACGAACCTGTGTGTGTGCCTGATCATCAGCGTTGGATTGGTAACGAGGGCACTCGGGCAATGCCCGAGGGGCCGGGGTCCAATCCCAGCTGGGGCTGCTTTTTTTAGGCAGTCTGGGGGGCGATTTGGCGGTTTCTGCATTGTTCTCATGCTGCCAGTGGCCCAGCGGGTGCCTGAGTGGCCTTTCTGGATGTAGGTGGACGTCCATTACCTCCCTTTTATCAAAGGTCAGAGGTGTCACTCCCTTTCTCTCACTGGGGCCGGCCCATTTACATGAGCGGAGGCAAAAGTGGCATCACTTGTATTCATGTGTTTCACCAGTGCAAGCTAATTCGTGCATTTTTTTTACCCAACCCCTTTTTTTTATAAAACTTTGCAGAAGCATTGTTTTGCAAAGGCAATATGCAAATGTGGGCCACTTTTTTTTATCGTGCCCGGGCCGATTTTTAATCCCAATCCAACCCTGCTGATCATCTATGTCTAACGGACTGAAATATGTACTTGAACCTGTTGTATAATCAGCAGACATTGTGCATTCATAGACACCCACGTTCATCACTGCAGTCTAAGCATGAGCGGAAAATCCGTTCCGATCGCGGATTTTCAGTAAATTCGCAATCCGCGAGATTCGCGAATTTCCCGCAAAATCCGTGAACGAAAATCCGCGAACGGAACGGATTGGGTCAAAAGTTCAAGCTGACTTTTGTAACTCTTTTAGAATGGCGCCGGCAAGCTGCCAGAGCCATTCTAAAAAGTCAGCTTCAACAGGAAGCTCTAATAGATAAAGTAAAGCAGGTGCTGCTCAAATTCAGTTACACAATCATTAATCACCCCAAACTTGGGGTGATTAATGATTGTGTAACTTAATTTGACCTTTAACTGGAACACCTGCTTTACTTTATCTATTAGTGCTTCCTGTTGAAGCTATTTCTAGCTATTTTAGAATGGCACTGGCAGCTTGCCGGAGCCATTCTAAGTGGGGCTGAGGGCAGAAGGGCACAAAAGTGGGACAGAGGGCAGAAGGGGACATAAAATGAGAGGGGCAGAGGGCAGAAGGGCACAGAAACAAGTGGTACAGAGAGCAGATGGGCATAAAAAACGAGAGGGTGGCAGTGATTAAGCAGGCAAAAAAAAAACCCCAGCGAAAATGAAAAGCGCCTCGCGAACACCCGCGAACACACAAAGCGCCTCGCGAACACGCAAAAATAAAAAAATCCGCAAATTCGCACGAATTCGCGAATTTTGCGGATTGCCAATTCGCAAATCCGCAAATTCGCCCATGCTTACTGCAGTCGCATATGGCTCTTCCGTTTAACGGTGCACTGTGAATGACTTATTGGAAACTGCTTGTTACCTTACATCTCTCTGCAGTTACACTCACGGGGTCTGACGTTCAATCATCGCCACAAAAATGTGGCCGTTGTCATTTGAGTCCAGGGCTCTCATATGCATCTGGGCGTGTTTGTAAAATGTATTAACACATGAATGTGTGGCAACTTCAGCTGCACAAACATTTTATACGTGATGGAGCTAAAGACACTTTTATAGATGAGCGCTTAAAACTCATAGTTTTTTCGTTCTTTGGAAAGTGCAGCAAATACAATAATTTATTTTTGTTTGATCTGTTTATTGATATATTTTGTATAGAAAGTAAAACACTTGACAGTTATATAGCTTATCTTAAGGAACTAGTAGGTATTCTGCTAGACAAAATAAATAATTCAGCGATCTAACCATGCGAAAAGCATTTTAGTCATTAATCGTACCTGATCAGTAATAAAAGCATACCTCGTCCAACAGTTGACTTTAACCTCCTGCATTGTGGCTATTTAACCATGCTATTATATAGTATGACTCCACTATACATATAAATATTTTTGGCATTTATACCTCATGTACGGCTTCACTCCGCCATATCACATTAATCTGCATATTCCAATCAAACAATCTCATTTAATAACATCTAACATATATAATACTCTCAACAGAAAATGGCGGGAGGGAGGGGGACGAGGAGGGAAGCAGGAGCCCCACGGATAAAGGTAAGAATATGGATCCCCATTAGAATGAGAAGATACTGTACCAACAATCTTGCAATAGTATTTGCCGACTACTTGGAGAATATACATGAAAACTCGGGGTATATGGAACGATCAGTACCGCCAGCCTACAGCTCAGGCCATAATTGAGCTAATATGTTATATAGTAATTAATCAGTGATAGGAATGTCCGGAGGTTCATCCGACTCCAGCAGCCCCTGTAGCCTACACAATATTGCATTCCATGCAGAAGAGATGGGGATTTTGGAAAGACCCAGCGCATCTTCTCGTACCAACGAGACCACCTCTGCCTTAACCCAGTTCAACATTGAGTGGAACCATGCCTTCAACGGAGGGGGTTCTCCCGCCTTCCACCTGCATGTAATAAGCCGTTTGGCCACAACAAGGCTAAATCCAAAAATCTAGAGGATGCTTTAAGCTTTTTGCTTCTTGGGAATACTCCTGTAATGCATGCCTCCCATGTCTAGGCACCTCCCTGTCAGTGCTGGTGTGAAGCGCACAAGTTATCCCATCCCAGTACGAATGTAAATCGGGGCAGAACCATAGCATATGTAATAAATCAGCTGATACCAATTTGCAACGAAGACAGCACACGTCTAACCTGTGAAAGTACTTGTTTATCTTATCTTGGGAGAGATAAGCCCTGTGGACAATATAGAATTGGATCAATCGAAAGCGTGCAATGGTTCTATCACCAGATCAAATATCAATTGAGAAAGGGGGCACCCCTGGCGAGTTCCTCTTTCTATCGATATAGGGTCCGAGAAGAGAGTCCCCAGTCGCACCCAGACCGTTGGAGCCCCATATAGTAATTTAATAAGACTTAGGATGTATGGCCCAAACTCAAAACAATAAAGTACTGTGAACATGAAGGGCCATTCAACTGTGTCAAATGCCTTCTCCAGGTCCCACACAACACAACCGGCTGTGGGCCATCTGCCGCAGCTCATGACCTGGAACAACCATCGTATGTTAAGGAGACGATTTGGCCTAACGACTAGGGTGTCGACCTCGAATCTGGGGAACCTGGTTCGAGTCTCGGCAATGACACTGAACATCCTGTGATTCTGTGCAAATCACTTAGGGCCAGATGTAGGTAGCTAAATACCGATCGGTAACGGCCAAAAATCGGTGATTTTCCCGTTACCGACCGGTATTTAGCCCTTTCCAATGTAGGAGGCTGGTTTTAAGGATTCGGTAATTTACCGATTCCTTATTTTAAGGAATCAGTAAATTACCGAATCCTTAAAACCTATGTAGGTAGCACTCAAGTGAGTGCATTTTTGCTTTAAGGATTCGTTATTTACCACCAACTACAAGTTGGTGGTACATACCGTATACCTTTAAGAAAGCAATACATCGCTTTTTTCAAGGTTCCATGTGGCAGGCATACATGCCCTTAGGGCATGTATGTGCACCACATGTGCACACATGCACGATTCAGGGGTGCAACAGGGTGTCAATGTGACATCCTGCCACCCTTGAATATGCTCCCGCGATTACCGATTCGGTAAATACCGAATCGGTAATAGTGAATGGCTTCCCATTCATTCCAATGGGTCTCCAGGCCGATAGGAATGAATGGGAAGGTATTTCTTATTACGGAATCGGAATTACGGAATTGGTAATAAGAAATATTACAGAATCGGTAAAATGTATCGATTTATTTCCTACATCATATTTACCGATTCCTAAATACCGTTTCGGTTAAATTCGGTATTAAGGAATCGGTAAAATGAGATTACCTACATCTAGCCCTTAATCTCCCTGTGCCTAACAAAAATGAATGCGTCCTCATGTAACGCAACTGGTGCTATGTAAAGCACTCAGATACCCGATATCAGGTCAAGTTTGTGCTATATAAAACACCGTAAAAAAACAAAAAATAAAAAAAGTTAGGTATTGCGAGCCGGCACAAATCCATTTTGGTCATGGTGGACCAGTTGCAGAATCACAGGTGCTAATCTGTTTGCCAAGATACCCACTAGGATCTTATAGTCGCTATTCAATAGTGCCAAAGGACAGGAGGCACCCGTAGGAGTAGTGTCCCTACCCGGCTTTGGAAGTATAATCAAAGTAACCTTGATCATTGAGGTTGGAAGAGAGAGGTTAGCAAGCGCATCTATGTATTCTTTAAGTAATTACGGACTTAAGGGGCCATCATATGACTTGTAGACTTCATGAGGCAATCCATCTTAGCTTGGGAACCTACCCAGATGTCAGAGCCCTCATTGTACCTCTAACTTCCTCAAGTGCAAGTGGGGCATCCAACTCCGTTTGTTGCTCCAACGACAGGACCGGAAAGGATAATCTGTCTAGGAACTCCTGTATCGCCCCTTTCACTCTTTGGAAGGCGTTATCAGAGACTTTGTGGTAGATCGATAAAGTCATATAAAATGTGTGGATAGCTCACCATGTATTTCTAACTGCATGTATTTGAGTATCAAATCCGAGAATAGGAGCGCTGTGATATGCCCACCCGACTGTTCCTGTTTGATTAACCAGGCAAGGAGAGGCCCTAACCGGTCTGCCTTGGCATGTGCGGATGCTGAATGGGCCACAAAATTAAGGCAGCCTTGTCGCTCTAACAGCTCTGCATGCTTTTTACCAGGGAGGACATTTCCTAATCGTTTACAACCGCTTTGGACTGCAATGGCAACAGCTGTTTTTCTATATTGAGCAAGTCCGATGTCACCTGCCTACGCAGCCCACTGCCCAGTCCCAGGCGCTTCCCTCATAAAGTAGCCTTCATGGCCGCCCACTCCGCTGCCAAGGAGGAAGCTGTCCCCGCGTTGAGCTCAAAGTACTCCCCTATAGCCTCCCCAACCGCCTCTCGGAACATAGAGTCCTCCAACATCACTGGTTGCAGCCTCCAGGTAGGAACCCTGCAAATGCCACCCTCCCAGGTCAGTGTAATATAGTGAGGGTTGTGGTCGAGTGCATATGTCCCCAGTACTCTGAATCTGAGATGTATGGAAGCAGGGAGGGAGATCCAAAGAATTGATCGAGTCAGACATCCAGATTATGGGGTACTAAAAAAAAGAATACATCCTCTCCCTGGGGTTACGATGTCTCCAGACATCCGCTAAACCCCATCAGCTTACCCATTCAGTACCATGGAGTTAGTCGTGGCGACTGTACCTCAAAGTGGGGGGAAGGATCTATTCGTCCCTATGTCCAGTACACTGTTGAAATCCCTGCCCAACAACCATGGGATCTCACACCATTTCCTCATTACCACGGATAACTGACTGAAGAATTGACCCTGTTCCACATTCAGGGCATATACATTTCCCAACAATATGTGCCGTCCATCAAGCCTAGCTTTTATAAGTACATATCAGCCCTCCCCATCTACAAGGACCTCATACATTGCAAAAGGTGTCCCACGACGTATCCAAATAAGGACTCCCATGGCAAACGGGGAGTAGTTTGTGGCATATATTTTCCCCCTCCATCTAAATTGTAACTTGCCAATCTCCACTGCATTTAAGTGTGTCTCCTGTAAAAATGCTATGCGCACATTAAGATAGGAGTATACAGCATACCTGAAGGAAGGCGTTCGGAGACCCCACACATTCCAAGTAAATATCATGTGATCCATCCTAAGGCTAGGGTAAGTGAACAGAAAAGAATGATAGTGTCCCAACCCACCTGGACCCCATTAAATAGCAGTCAGGCATGCAAGACAATATCTCCAATACCCCAGAGAGATTCCTGCAATTAAGGGGGAAAGCAGGGTTAGCCAACAGAGAGAAGAAAATAACTTTATAAGAGCAACCCTCACAACCTTGAGGTGTCACCCAAACATGAAATACAGCAGCACAAACATGTGTCCTACTGTTCCCCAGGAGAAAGGAAAAAATAGAGGGTTGTGTAACCATGCAAAGTATCCCGCCCTACATCCCTCAGAATCGTCTAATGACACATCACTATAAGGTATATCATAAAACAGCCCCCCCAGGGACTCAGAGGTACATCCAAAACATTAACCCGTCATTAACCTAATCTTATGCAATTAACTATGTGTAGTGATATCACCCACAGCAGTTCAAATAGTAATATTAATTCATAAATATCCAGTTCAACCACATTTCATACGATACCATCCGCTGTCTGAGGTGTAACGTCCGGCATTCTTAGCTAAGTTTTGTCCGACGGGTAAAGCAGTGAGGAACCCCCTCCCCCTGAAGAGTGGACAGAGACATTAACCCTGTCCTCTGGTACTGCTGTGTCTGCAAACTGTTCCGCAATGCGGACCACTGCCTGTTACTCCCTTCGGATCTGGTCTGGGCCCGGAGCCGCTGACAGCACTGGGAATCCTCGCCCCGGCCACCGTCTTCGGGATTCCTTTCCTCCTGCTGCCTCAGACCATGTCGTAGCATTGCCCGTTGGCCATGGACAGTGTATTGTCCCAACATCTTCAACCAGTCCCAAGCATCCTGAAAAGTATCAAAAAACCTTGATTTTCCATCGAAGACTGCTCGGAGTCCAGCAGGGATGAGTAGCGAATAAGAGATGTTTAACTGCTGGAGTTATCACTTGACAGGCAGGAAGGACCCCCGCTGGCGTTGGACTGTCATTGTATAATCTGGAAAAAACAACATCTTGGCGTTATCAAACTGGACTTTGTCAAGCTTCCTCGTCTCACGAAGAATCACATCCTGATCTCTGAAATGTAACATTTTGAAAATGAGCAGTCTTGCTCTATCTCCTGGTGCTGGTTTCCTGCACAGGAGGAGATGAGCCCTTTCTATGGTAAAGAACGGAGAGAATTCTGTGTTAGGCAAAATGGTCATTAGCCACTGTTCTAGGAAGGTGACCGCGTCTTGTCCTTTCTCTCCTTCCGGCAGCCAAATCAGTTGGACATTGTTCCGCCTAGAGCGGCCCTACGCATCCTCCACCCACTCCTCCAGATATCCAATCCAGACCTCATGGGCATTCTGCTGTTTTTCTTGGAATTCCATGGCAAAATTCAATTCAGCTACCTCCTGCTCTATCGTAGTGACCCAGTCTTTCAGGTTCTGTAGCAAGTTAAGGTTTAATTCCACTTTATCTAACTTAGCTTCCACTGACTCACGAGAGCATTCAATAGCATTAAGGATAGCATCCAGCCGATCATCTGGGTCCCTCTGCTCCATCGCCTGCTGTGGAAGGTCCATTTTGCTATTGCCTGCAACTTGCAAGGAGGCGCCCCTGGTGCGCCCCATTTTTCTACTCACACACGGTTTCATCCAGAGGACTTCCTGGGCTTCAAAACCATGAAGGAAGTTGGTCGGTGCATCACCACAAGCGTTTAGGATGCTATTGGCTTGTGAAGTGTAGGGACGCCACCCGCAGCTAACCCCTCATAAGTCTACTGTGGCATGGCCAGTGCGCTGCTCTCGACTCCAAATCCCCCTCTCAATATGCAGTGTGTATGTCGACTGAGCACCTCAGCAGTCATCTGGTGTGCCCCAGCCTTCGAAAGATGACCTCGTAGCATCCACACTTCGCCAGTTATATAGTGTATATATAGTGTATACCACCCGCTGTCCACTGGGCAAATGTTAGTCAATTCAGATTTTTTGGGGCCGCCACACAGCTGTCCACACCCCCCGGCTCACCACAGGCTTGCTCCTCACCAGGCTGTGCTCCCGGGCCTTGCGTCATCCTTCGTTGCACTCTACTTCAGCAGCCACACTCCTCCCTGCAGCTGTGGGGACTTCAGGGTGTTGCACCACTTCACCGACTCACTCCTGCGCGTCAGCGCCGTAGGCTCACATCCAACCGTGACCCCCACCTATGAGGGCGGCCACCCTTAGTGCCACTGGATGGCACAGACCCTGAGCGGTCTAGTGGTTGGGGGGACCAGTGGTCCCCCCATGATGTCACTTCCTGTTCTTGGGGGAGGGGATGAAGGGCTATATAGCCCAGGGGGCGAGGGTCAAGCGCCCTCTCTGTTCCTGACGCAGCGGCGAGTTGTCCCTCGCCCCCACCCCCAGGCTGACCCTGCATCATGGGACTAGTGACTGCCCGGCGTTTTTCGGCCTTGGTTTTCAATTTCAGGTGAGGCCTGAGGACTTGGTGTAGCTTTGGAGGGTGGCGCGCTAGTGATCCTCGGGGCTGGCTTAGTGCCCGTGTGTTGGGGGGGGGGCTCGGGAGGGGCGCGTTGCTCCGGCTGTGAGCTTTCCTGCCTGCGCTGGGATGGGGCTGGGGATGCTCTCCTGGGGTTTGCGGCTGTGGGGGGGGTTTCTTCAGGTTGAGGTTGGTAAAGAAGAATCGATGTCGCGGTGGTCCTGTTTACACTGGGACGGGTGGTCCGGCTGTCCGGGGGTCTTAGGTCTGTCCTTCCCTGCACGGGGGCGTGGTTGGGTTAGGGGTTTCCTTAGGAAGGGTTGCGGGGTGTAGTGGGGATGCGGAGCCTCTGGGGGGTAGAAGAACGAAGGTTTTTTATCAGTAAAAGGGTGCACTGCCTGTTTAGACGCATACAGTTCCAGACAACAAGAGTTTCTTAGGTGCTAAACGGCGAGTGGACAAACCCAAACCACTCCTGTGAGCAAGAAACTACTCCTAATAAGTAAACGGTTTGCCGTAGCACTCTATAAAGTAAAGACGTTTTGTACAGTGACAATATACAAGCATGTTCCAGAGCACAAAATGACAGAAGTTGACAAGTTCCACAAGATGAGTAAATCTTGGCGTCTTTAATGAAGATTACAGCCAGCCGACACGTGTTTCATCGCCTTCGCGATTCATCAGGGCTGAAACAAATAAATAAGTTGCATATAGCATATACTTTGTACACATAAATTACTTATACCAGACCATGTTGTCTGGGTATTATATCTATACAGTAAATGCTACCTCCAGCAGTGAACATACAGTGATTAATTCACGCTTGTTATTTCTAGTGCTACCACAACACATCCGTGTCGAATCCAGTGTCTATAGTCGAAATTAAAACAGACGTGAGTGTACGTGATAGTGGTCGTGAAGGGATGTGTGGGAGAAAATGTTAACTCACTGTATGTGGTCACTGTATTCAATGACACATAATGACAAAAACCTAAGGCGCAACGAGAGTGTCCTGACCGTGCGCGACTCTTACATCCTTCATGCCAAACTTGTGATAGAGTGCAACAATGTGTCATTGGGAAGACATACCTAGACGGCCGTGTCAACATCCGAAGGTCTGTATCAATGTTCAAAAAGGGAGAAAAAACCGAAAGATCTCATCACCAAATGTACTGGAGTGATGTCTGGGCAAGAAATCGCCATAGTGAGACTCATATAAAGTCTTGCATGTAGACTCACCGCTTAGCTGGTGATAATTCCAACCCAGCCGGGCCTTCCCTGGTAGCACTAGTGTGAGTGCGTCCAGAAGCGGTGAAAGTCCTAGTATCTGTGACATAATTGAGATAAAATATGTCACTAAAGATATGCAGTGTCGCCCTCATCCATTGTTGGCTCTAAGCAGTAACTGCCTAAGCCAGAAATGTCACAGGCATTCTTTAACTAAAGTCCTATTGCTATATAACAGTGCTCTGGAATTCTCTGTTTACTATTGTAAATAGCATATGTTCATTAGTCTCTACAATTCTGTATTCTTGCGTAGAGTACTGTATGTACTCTCATACACGGAAGTGCACTTAGACTTACATCTGTTTAGACAGCATATACTTTCAAGGACGGGCTCGGAAATCACTCGAAATTTTTCATCAAACTTTCGAAACTTCTATGGTTAGAAGTGTGCTGTTAAAAAGAGAATATTGTTTGTATCTGTACTACTATGATTCGTTATCATTTAGTGCTAATATCTGTCAGCGCGTGATTGTTGTCTTACCCATATCAATTCAGTAACAGGAAAACCTGGTGCGGTTCCCAGACTGGTTAGTGTCGTAAGCTATAGACAGTAAACAAAAGCGGGATTAAGGGGACTTACTCGTTGATACTAAATACCCACATTCTGCAACCATATAGAAAAACGTGGACGCATCGTTCCCGCTTACCCGTGTGCGGCGTTTCCACGGAGCAGCAAGTGAGTGCAGCTCTTCCCGGGCCCGGTTCCGTGTATGGACACGTGACCGCGTTTACGCCCATATAACAGCGCGTCATGAGCACACGATGCTTCTTGCAATGTGAGTGCAGTAGGAGACGAAAACGGGTCGGCCATCTTGGAACGATAGTATATCGTATCTCTACATAATATATAGGGTTTATCTGTTATCTCTGCATTTAATTAGTAGAGATGGATATTATGATTAAAGCTGAAAATTGTATTGAATCAGCGAAAAAGTATTACTGTTAGTAAGTGAAACAGTAAAACGCCATAATGACGTACGCAATATTCTACGTCATGAATACAGAATTTAGTGTTTATCTGTATCACGGAATTCCATACCTTTACTTGTTGCGTTCCTGTTCCCCAGTGCAAAGTGACATTCCAAATCTAGTTATGTGTGCTATGGTGCAGTATGCACCGTGATTAAAACTATATAAAATATCGATTTGTCTACTATTGTGAGAAGGGCCCAGTCATACTGTGACAGCCTATCACAATACAATAAGTATTTTCTCTTAATCCATGTTTTAGTATTTACATCAGTATCTGTCGGCGCGGGAGAAACATCCTAGCATTAAGAAAGATGTAAAATCAAAATCCTCTCACATGTATCCACATATGCAGATCTACAGTATTGCTGAATTCCTTGTCCCTCTTAGATACGTACAAATTCACAATCTATTATATTCAGTCACCCAAAAAGTATTGCATCTCATGGTCATAATTCAAACCCAATTTTACAGATTTCAAGCGCATAATCCAGGTCGCTTCTGTGCGTCTTAGTCTTAATTCGCGATTGCCACCTCTTATAGCCAAAGGTATCGTTTCTATACCAAAAAATTGTACATTTTTATTTGTGTGACTTTGTTGGCAAGAGGCTACATGTAAAGCCACCGGATATTTGGGGTCACAGTTGACAATAGCTCTCATATGTTCCAACATTCTTTCTTTCAAAGATCTGATCGTGCTCCACACATATCTTTTGCCACATTCACATTCAATGATATAGATGACAAATTTAGTTGTGCAGTTGATATTGCTTTTGATGTTATAACATACTCCATCAGGGCCCGTAAAACTGGTTGTTCCATGTTTAGCCCATTTACACATGCTGCAGAATCCGCATTTGTGGAAACCCAAACCACGTTGTGTCAACCAGTCTGCACTCCTAGTGTCCCGGGGTACAGTGGGACTCAACTTGTTCCGTAATGTATTCCCTCTTCTAAAGGAGATAAGTGGTCGTTCTGTGATGCAGTTACACAGTGCTTTCTCGGACTTCAAAAAACTCCAGTGTTTCGTGAGACTTTTTCTTAGATCAGAATGGAGTGAGTTGAAGTCAGTGACCATTCTTATAATATCCTTACCATCAGTATTCAGTTTTTGTTTAGTGGTTAGAGTGTCTATTCTCTTCACTTTCTTAATCCTCTGTTCAGCTTTCACAATAGAGTTTTTTACATAGCCCCTGGCCTGAAATCTTTCTTTCATGTTAGTCACGCATCTCCCGAACTCAACATCCTCACTACAGTTTCTTCTTGCCCGGACAAATTCACCAAAAGGTATGGCGTTAATTTGGTGTGGGGGGTGAGAGCTGGTGGCATGCAAGATTGCATTGCATGCTGTTGACTTCCTGAACAGTCTACTGTGCAAGCAATTGGAGGACACATAGAATTCAATATCTAGGAATTCTATATTTGTTTTGCTCCACTTCATAGTGAAGCTGATTTTCCATGTATTGTCATTTAAATATTGAAAGAAATTTTGTAGTAATTCCTCTGAGCCTGACCAAATAAGGATGCAATCATCAATATATCGACCCCAGAATATTATGGAGTCGATATATTGACTGCCCCTATCGCCCCAAATTAGATCTGCCTCCAGTGCACCCATAAACAGGTTCGCAAACGAGGGTGATATTTTTGAGCCCATGGCTACACCTTGCTTTTGTTTGTACCAATGTTTGTCACACATGAAAAAGTTATTTCTGAGAACTAGTTCTATCATAGTGGACAGCATTTCCGTATGTTTCAATAAGGTGGCCGGTCTATTGCCAAGACATTTATTGATAGCCTGAATACCCAAGTCTATATCGATGCTGGTATATAAAGATACCACGTCCATCGTCACAAGATGAAACTCTTCTTGCCATTCCATATCTGCTAGAGTACTTAATATATGTTTAGAATCCTGAATATAGGAAGGTAAGTTTTTGACTATCGGTCCCAAAAAGAGGTCTGCATATTCTGCTAGCCTTTCCGTAGGGCCACCCATGCCAGACACAATGGGTCTCCCTGGTGGAAAAGGTAGGTTCTTGTGAATCTTAGGCAAGGTGTAAAGCCATGGATAGGTCGGTCTAAAAACTTTTAGGTATAGATATTCTTCCTCGTTCAGTAACCCCGACTGCTTCCAATTTAACAAATGGGAGTTGATTAATATTGTTAGAGGACCAATGGGGTTGTAAGTGAGGCGTTCATAGCATAGTGCATCTTGCAATTGTTGACTAATTTCTAGTTGATAGTCTATGCGATCCATTACCACTACATTCCCTCCCTTGTCCGCCTCTCGTATAGTGATTGTATGATCATTCATAAGTGTGTTCAGTGCCACTCTTTCCCCACTGGTAAGATTGTCCTTATATTTGAACATTCTGCTCTTGCGTAGATGGTTCAGGTTGTCAAGATCTTCTGATACACATTTGTAGAAATTATCTATCGCATTGCCACCAGGTAATGTGGGAATCCATTTAGACTTGGACTTAAGCCCACTGACAATGCTATAGTCTGATTCTATATTTAACTCTTCTAGAAGAGTGTCCATGTCAAGAGGAGAGTCTTCCATATCGGTCAAAGATAAGAGAAGATGAGTTGCATGTACATCATTTATTGATAAGGTTTCGCTGGTGTCTGTTACAGGTGCAGTGACATTCATTCCTCTATCCCTTTGCTCCAAACCAAAGAAATGCTTTTTCAGTTTTAGGTTCCTCACAAATTTAAACAAATCAATTTTCATTTTACATATGTCACCAGTTGCATATGGGTTGAAACTAAGACCTCTGCTAAGGAGGGAAACCATGTCTGGAGTAAGATGTAGTTTGGATAGATTGATCACCTGTACTT
The DNA here is from genome assembly GCF_964263255.1 of Lissotriton vulgaris. Lineage (NCBI taxonomy): Eukaryota > Metazoa > Chordata > Amphibia > Caudata > Salamandridae > Lissotriton > Lissotriton vulgaris. Next base: position 771,083,353 of record NC_141697.1, read on the forward strand.
CTCTAGTATCGGCACCAGCTAATTCCTGTTGGCCCCTGACCTCAACTTCCTTCTGTAGTCCTCTGTGCTTTCTTCCCCTGCCCCTCCTGGTTTTGGATCTGACTGGTTTCTTGCTGTAGGGAATCTGTTGCCCTTCCTGATCCGTAAAACCTCCTGAAAAAAAGGTGGCATGCCTTGTCTGTCCTGGTTGTCTGATTCTCCCCCTACAGTACCTACAGAATTTAGAGAGGTATTACTTGATGAGAGGGAGGCAGGTTCTGAACCTTGGGTCCTTTTGTTTGTATTCTTAGCACTATTAGGAATTAAGGAGTCATACTTCTTATCAAAAGTAAAAATTCGACCACGGGTGTAGTCCAACTCATCTCTTCTTAATTGCCTGGCTTTCCTATTTTTAATATCAGATTGATGTTTTAATAGGATTTCATCCAGGATAGTATAATTCTTAACAGTAGATTCAGGTCTATTAAGATCCTTAATCTCTTGTTCAATGGTGGCTATTTCTGCTTGTAGTTTAGTAACTCTGCGCTCTGCGCGTACAATTAATATTTCCATTAATGTAATCGAGTTGTTGGAGAGAGATTCTTCCCATTTAATCATGAGGTCGGCGTCTAGGTCATCGTAAGTGGGAAAAATTTGGCCTCTCAGACCTCTAGGGACACGTTTTAACCTTAGATATTGTTTAAGGGTTGCCCCATCCCACCATTTAGAATTTTCTAGCTTCTTTAAGCGTTCCAATTTAATGAATTTATCTCTGAGGCCCTCAATACGAGGGGGATTGGTGCTGGTGGAGGCAGTTTGAGTGGACATGCCTTTAGCTAGGTTCTCAAACAACTCTTCTGCCATTTTGGTACGATCCATCTTGGCGATGCTTGGTTTATCTAGAAATGGTATACTAGAAATCTACTATAAGTATAGACAATGCGTGGCGGCTACCCTAGACTGCAATTGGACTAGAAGAACGAAGGTTTTTTATCAGTAAAAGGGTGCACTGCCTGTTTAGACGCATACAGTTCCAGACAACAAGAGTTTCTTAGGTGCTAAACGGCGAGTGGACAAACCCAAACCACTCCTGTGAGCAAGAAACTACTCCTAATAAGTAAACGGTTTGCCGTAGCACTCTATAAAGTAAAGACGTTTTGTACAGTGACAATATACAAGCATGTTCCAGAGCACAAAATGACAGAAGTTGACAAGTTCCACAAGATGAGTAAATCTTGGCGTCTTTAATGAAGATTACAGCCAGCCGACACGTGTTTCATCGCCTTCGCGATTCATCAGGGCTGAAACAAATAAATAAGTTGCATATAGCATATACTTTGTACACATAAATTACTTATACCAGACCATGTTGTCTGGGTATTATATCTATACAGTAAATGCTACCTCCAGCAGTGAACATACAGTGATTAATTCACGCTTGTTATTTCTAGTGCTACCACAACACATCCGTGTCGAATCCAGTGTCTATAGTCGAAATTAAAACAGACGTGAGTGTACGTGATAGTGGTCGTGAAGGGATGTGTGGGAGAAAATGTTAACTCACTGTATGTGGTCACTGTATTCAATGACACATAATGACAAAAACCTAAGGCGCAACGAGAGTGTCCTGACCGTGCGCGACTCTTACATCCTTCATGCCAAACTTGTGATAGAGTGCAACAATGTGTCATTGAGAAGACATACCTAGACGGCCGTGTCAACATCCGAAGGTCTGTATCAATGTTCAAAAAGGGAGAAAAAACCGAAAGATCTCATCACCAAATGTACTGGAGTGATGTCTGGGCAAGAAATCGCCATAGTGAGACTCATATAAAGTCTTGCATGTAGACTCACCGCTTAGCTGGTGATAATTCCAACCCAGCCGGGCCTTCCCTGGTAGCACTAGTGTGAGTGCGTCCAGAAGCGGTGAAAGTCCTAGTATCTGTGACATAATTGAGATAAAATATGTCACTAAAGATATGCAGTGTCGCCCTCATCCATTGTTGGCTCTAAGCAGTAACTGCCTAAGCCAGAAATGTCACAGGCATTCTTTAACTAAAGTCCTATTGCTATATAACAGTGCTCTGGAATTCTCTGTTTACTATTGTAAATAGCATATGTTCATTAGTCTCTACAATTCTGTATTCTTGCGTAGAGTACTGTATGTACTCTCATACACGGAAGTGCACTTAGACTTACATCTGTTTAGACAGCATATACTTTCAAGGACGGGCTCGGAAATCACTCGAAATTTTTCATCAAACTTTCGAAACTTCTATGGTTAGAAGTGTGCTGTTAAAAAGAGAATATTGTTTGTATCTGTACTACTATGATTCGTTATCATTTAGTGCTAATATCTGTCAGCGCGTGATTGTTGTCTTACCCATATCAATTCAGTAACAGGAAAACCTGGTGCGGTTCCCAGACTGGTTAGTGTCGTAAGCTATAGACAGTAAACAAAAGCGGGATTAAGGGGACTTACTCGTTGATACTAAATACCCACATTCTGCAACCATATAGAAAAACGTGGACGCATCGTTCCCGCTTACCCGTGTGCGGCGTTTCCACGGAGCAGCAAGTGAGTGCAGCTCTTCCCGGGCCCGGTTCCGTGTATGGACACGTGACCGCGTTTACGCCCATATAACAGCGCGTCATGAGCACACGATGCTTCTTGCAATGTGAGTGCAGTAGGAGACGAAAACGGGTCGGCCATCTTGGAACGATAGTATATCGTATCTCTACATAATATATAGGGTTTATCTGTTATCTCTGCATTTAATTAGTAGAGATGGATATTATGATTAAAGCTGAAAATTGTACTGAATCAGCGAAAAAGTATTACTGTTAGTAAGTGAAACAGTAAAACGCCATAATGACGTACGCAATATTCTACGTCATGAATACAGAATTTAGTGTTTATCTGTATCACGGAATTCCATACCTTTACTTGTTGCGTTCCTGTTCCCCAGTGCAAAGTGACATTCCAAATCTAGTTATGTGTGCTATGGTGCAGTATGCACCGTGATTAAAACTATATAAAATATCGATTTGTCTACTATTGTGAGAAGGGCCCAGTCATACTGTGACAGCCTATCACAATACAATAAGTATTTTCTCTTAATCCATGTTTTAGTATTTACATCAGTATCTGTCGGCGCGGGAGAAACATCCTAGCATTAAGAAAGATGTAAAATCAAAATCCTCTCACATGTATCCACATATGCAGATCTACAGTATTGCTGAATTCCTTGTCCCTCTTAGATACGTACAAATTCAAAATCTATTATATTCAGTCACCCAAAAAGTATTGCATCTCATGGTCATAATTCAAACCCAATTTTACAGATTTCAAGCGCATAATCCAGGTCGCTTCTGTGCGTCTTAGTCTTAATTCGCGATTGCCACCTCTTATAGCCAAAGGTATCGTTTCTATACCAAAAAATTGTACATTTTTATTTGTGTGACTTTGTTGGCAAGAGGCTACATGTAAAGCCACCGGATATTTGGGGTCACAGTTGACAATAGCTCTCATATGTTCCAACATTCTTTCTTTCAAAGATCTGATCGTGCTCCCCACATATCTTTTGCCACATTCACATTCAATGATATAGATGACAAATTTAGTTGTGCAGTTGATATTGCTTTTGATGTTATAACATACTCCATCAGGGCCCGTAAAACTGGTTGTTCCATGTTTAGCCCATTTACACATGCTGCAGAATCCGCATTTGTGGAAACCCAAACCACGTTGTGTCAACCAGTCTGCACTCCTAGTGTCCCGGGGTACAGTGGGACTCAACTTGTTCCGTAATGTATTCCCTCTTCTAAAGGAGATAAGTGGTCGTTCTGTGATGCAGTTACACAGTGCTTTCTCGGACTTCAAAAAACTCCAGTGTTTCGTGAGACTTTTTCTTAGATCAGAATGGAGTGAGTTGAAGTCAGTGACCATTCTTATAATATCCTTACCATCAGTATTCAGTTTTTGTTTAGTGGTTAGAGTGTCTATTCTCTTCACTTTCTTAATCCTCTGTTCAGCTTTCACAATAGAGTTTTTTACATAGCCCCTGGCCTGAAATCTTTCTTTCATGTTAGTCACGCATCTCCCGAACTCAACATCCTCACTACAGTTTCTTCTTGCCCGGACAAATTCACCAAAAGGTATGGCGTTAATTTGGTGTGGGGGGTGAGAGCTGGTGGCATGCAAGATTGCATTGCATGCTGTTGACTTCCTGAACAGTCTACTGTGCAAGCAATTGGAGGACACATAGAATTCAATATCTAGGAATTCTATATTTGTTTTGCTCCACTTCATAGTGAAGCTGATTTTCCATGTATTGTCATTTAAATATTGAAAGAAATTTTGTAGTAATTCCTCTGAGCCTGACCAAATAAGGATGCAATCATCAATATATCGACCCCAGAATATTATGGAGTCGATATATTGACTGCCCCTATCGCCCCAAATTAGATCTGCCTCCAGTGCACCCATAAACAGGTTCGCAAACGAGGGTGATATTTTTGAGCCCATGGCTACACCTTGCTTTTGTTTGTACCAATGTTTGTCACACATGAAAAAGTTATTTCTGAGAACTAGTTCTATCATAGTGGACAGCATTTCCGTATGTTTCAATAAGGTGGCCGGTCTATTGCCAAGACATTTATTGATAGCCTGAATATCCAAGTCTATATCGATGCTGGTATATAAAGATACCACGTCCATCGTCACAAGATGAAACTCTTCTTGCCATTCCATATCTGCTAGAGTACTTAATATATGTTTAGAATCCTGAATATAGGAAGGTAAGTTTTTGACTATCGGTCCCAAAAAGAGGTCTGCATATTCTGCTAGCCTTTCCGTAGGGCCACCCATGCCAGACACAATGGGTCTCCCTGGTGGAAAAGGTAGGTTCTTGTGAATCTTAGGCAAGGTGTAAAGCCATGGATAGGTCGGTCTAAAAACTTTTAGGTATAGATATTCTTCCTCGTTCAGTAACCCCGACTGCTTCCAATTTAACAAATGGGAGTTGATTAATATTGTTAGAGGACCAATGGGGTTGTAAGTGAGGCGTTCATAGCATAGTGCATCTTGCAATTGTTGACTAATTTCTAGTTGATAGTCTATGCGATCCATTACCACTACATTCCCTCCCTTGTCCGCCTCTCGTATAGTGATTGTATGATCATTCATAAGTGTGTTCAGTGCCACTCTTTCCCCACTGGTAAGATTGTCCTTATATTTGAACATTCTGCTCTTGCGTAGATGGTTCAGGTTGTCAAGATCTTCTGATACACATTTGTAGAAATTATCTATCGCATTGCCACCAGGTAATGTGGGAATCCATTTAGACTTGGACTTAAGCCCACTGACAATGCTATAGTCTGATTCTATATTTAACTCTTCTAGAAGAGTGTCCATGTCAAGAGGAGAGTCTTCCATATCGGTCAAAGATAAGAGAAGATGAGTTGCATGTACATCATTTATTGATAAGGTTTCGCTGGTGTCTGTTACAGGTGCAGTGACATTCATTCCTCTATCCCTTTGCTCCAAACCAAAGAAATGCTTTTTCAGTTTTAGGTTCCTCACAAATTTAAACAAATCAATTTTCATTTTACATATGTCACCAGTTGCATATGGGTTGAAACTAAGACCTCTGCTAAGGAGGGAAACCATGTCTGGAGTAAGATGTAGTTTGGATAGATTGATCACCTGTACTTCTCTAGTATCGGCACCAGCTAATTCCTGTTGGCCCCTGACCTCAACTTCCTTCTGTAGTCCTCTGTGCTTTCTTCCCCTGCCCCTCCTGGTTTTGGATCTGACTGGTTTCTTGCTGTAGGGAATCTGTTGCCCTTCCTGATCCGTAAAACCTCCTGAAAAAAAGGTGGCATGCCTTGTCTGTCCTGGTTGTCTGATTCTCCCCCTACAGTACCTACAGAATTTAGAGAGGTATTACTTGATGAGAGGGAGGCAGGTTCTGAACCTTGGGTCCTTTTGTTTGTATTCTTAGCACTATTAGGAATTAAGGAGTCATACTTCTTATCAAAAGTAAAAATTCGACCACGGGTGTAGTCCAACTCATCTCTTCTTAATTGCCTGGCTTTCCTATTTTTAATATCAGATTGATGTTTTAATAGGATTTCATCCAGGATAGTATAATTCTTAACAGTAGATTCAGGTCTATTAAGATCCTTAATCTCTTGTTCAATGGTGGCTATTTCTGCTTGCAGTTTAGTAACTCTGCGCTCTGCGCTTACAATTAATATTTCCATTAATGTAATCGAGTTGTTGGAGAGAGATTCTTCCCATTTAATCATGAGGTCGGCGTCTAGGTCATCGTAAGTGGGAAAAATTTGGCCTCTCAGACCTCTAGGGACACGTTTTAACCTTAGATATTGTTTAAGGGTTGCCCCATCCCACCATTTAGAATTTTCTAGCTTCTTTAAGCGTTCCAATTTAATGAATTTATCTCTGAGGCCCTCAATACGAGGGGGATTGGTGCTGGTGGAGGCAGTTTGAGTGGACATGCCTTTAGCTAGGTTCTCAAACAACTCTTCTGCCATTTTGGTACGATCCATCTTGGCGATGCTTGGTTTATCTAGAAATGGTATACTAGAAATCTACTATAAGTATAGACAATGTGTGGCGGCTACCCTAGACTGCAATTGGACTAGAAGAACGAAGGTTTTTTATCAGTAAAAGGGTGCACTGCCTGTTTAGACGCATACAGTTCCAGACAACAAGAGTTTCTTAGGTGCTAAACGGCGAGTGGACAAACCCAAACCACTCCTGTGAGCAAGAAACTACTCCTAATAAGTAAACGGTTTGCCGTAGCACTCTATAAAGTAAAGACGTTTTGTACAGTGACAATATACAAGCATGTTCCAGAGCACAAAATGACAGAAGTTGACAAGTTCCACAAGATGAGTAAATCTTGGCGTCTTTAATGAAGATTACAGCCAGCCGACACGTGTTTCATCGCCTTCGCGATTCATCAGGGCTGAAACAAATAAATAAGTTGCATATAGCATATACTTTGTACACATAAATTACTTATACCAGACCATGTTGTCTGGGTATTATATCTATACAGTAAATGCTACCTCCAGCAGTGAACATACAGTGATTAATTCACGCTTGTTATTTCTAGTGCTACCACAACACATCCGTGTCGAATCCAGTGTCTATAGTCGAAATTAAAACAGACGTGAGTGTACGTGATAGTGGTCGTGAAGGGATGTGTGGGAGAAAATGTTAACTCACTGTATGTGGTCACTGTATTCAATGACACATAATGACAAAAACCTAAGGCGCAACGAGAGTGTCCTGACCGTGCGCGACTCTTACATCCTTCATGCCAAACTTGTGATAGAGTGCAACAATGTGTCATTGAGAAGACATACCTAGACGGCCGTGTCAACATCCGAAGGTCTGTATCAATGTTCAAAAAGGGAGAAAAAACCGAAAGATCTCATCACCAAATGTACTGGAGTGATGTCTGGGCAAGAAATCGCCATAGTGAGACTCATATAAAGTCTTGCATGTAGACTCACCGCTTAGCTGGTGATAATTCCAACCCAGCCGGGCCTTCCCTGGTAGCACTAGTGTGAGTGCGTCCAGAAGCGGTGAAAGTCCTAGTATCTGTGACATAATTGAGATAAAATATGTCACTAAAGATATGCAGTGTCGCCCTCATCCATTGTTGGCTCTAAGCAGTAACTGCCTAAGCCAGAAATGTCACAGGCATTCTTTAACTAAAGTCCTATTGCTATATAACAGTGCTCTGGAATTCTCTGTTTACTATTGTAAATAGCATATGTTCATTAGTCTCTACAATTCTGTATTCTTGCGTAGAGTACTGTATGTACTCTCATACACGGAAGTGCACTTAGACTTACATCTGTTTAGACAGCATATACTTTCAAGGACGGGCTCGGAAATCACTCGAAATTTTTCATCAAACTTTCGAAACTTCTATGGTTAGAAGTGTGCTGTTAAAAAGAGAATATTGTTTGTATCTGTACTACTATGATTCGTTATCATTTAGTGCTAATATCTGTCAGCGCGTGATTGTTGTCTTACCCATATCAATTCAGTAACAGGAAAACCTGGTGCGGTTCCCAGACTGGTTAGTGTCGTAAGCTATAGACAGTAAACAAAAGCGGGATTAAGGGGACTTACTCGTTGATACTAAATACCCACATTCTGCAACCATATAGAAAAACGTGGACGCATCGTTCCCGCTTACCCGTGTGCGGCGTTTCCACGGAGCAGCAAGTGAGTGCAGCTCTTCCCGGGCCCGGTTCCGTGTATGGACACGTGACCGCGTTTACGCCCATATAACAGCGCGTCATGAGCACACGATGCTTCTTGCAATGTGAGTGCAGTAGGAGACGAAAACGGGTCGGCCATCTTGGAACGATAGTATATCGTATCTCTACATAATATATAGGGTTTATCTGTTATCTCTGCATTTAATTAGTAGAGATGGATATTATGATTAAAGCTGAAAATTGTACTGAATCAGCGAAAAAGTATTACTGTTAGTAAGTGAAACAGTAAAACGCCATAATGACGTACGCAATATTCTACGTCATGAATACAGAATTTAGTGTTTATCTGTATCACGGAATTCCATACCTTTACTTGTTGCGTTCCTGTTCCCCAGTGCAAAGTGACATTCCAAATCTAGTTATGTGTGCTATGGTGCAGTATGCACCGTGATTAAAACTATATAAAATATCGATTTGTCTACTATTGTGAGAAGGGCCCAGTCATACTGTGACAGCCTATCACAATACAATAAGTATTTTCTCTTAATCCATGTTTTAGTATTTACATCAGTATCTGTCGGCGCGGGAGAAACATCCTAGCATTAAGAAAGATGTAAAATCAAAATCCTCTCACATGTATCCACATATGCAGATCTACAGTATTGCTGAATTCCTTGTCCCTCTTAGATACGTACAAATTCAAAATCTATTATATTCAGTCACCCAAAAAGTATTGCATCTCATGGTCATAATTCAAACCCAATTTTACAGATTTCAAGCGCATAATCCAGGTCGCTTCTGTGCGTCTTAGTCTTAATTCGCGATTGCCACCTCTTATAGCCAAAGGTATCGTTTCTATACCAAAAAATTGTACATTTTTATTTGTGTGACTTTGTTGGCAAGAGGCTACATGTAAAGCCACCGGATATTTGGGGTCACAGTTGACAATAGCTCTCATATGTTCCAACATTCTTTCTTTCAAAGATCTGATCGTGCTCCCCACATATCTTTTGCCACATTCACATTCAATGATATAGATGACAAATTTAGTTGTGCAGTTGATATTGCTTTTGATGTTATAACATACTCCATCAGGGCCCGTAAAACTGGTTGTTCCATGTTTAGCCCATTTACACATGCTGCAGAATCCGCATTTGTGGAAACCCAAACCACGTTGTGTCAACCAGTCTGCACTCCTAGTGTCCCGGGGTACAGTGGGACTCAACTTGTTCCGTAATGTATTCCCTCTTCTAAAGGAGATAAGTGGTCGTTCTGTGATGCAGTTACACAGTGCTTTCTCGGACTTCAAAAAACTCCAGTGTTTCGTGAGACTTTTTCTTAGATCAGAATGGAGTGAGTTGAAGTCAGTGACCATTCTTATAATATCCTTACCATCAGTATTCAGTTTTTGTTTAGTGGTTAGAGTGTCTATTCTCTTCACTTTCTTAATCCTCTGTTCAGCTTTCACAATAGAGTTTTTTACATAGCCCCTGGCCTGAAATCTTTCTTTCATGTTAGTCACGCATCTCCCGAACTCAACATCCTCACTACAGTTTCTTCTTGCCCGAACAAATTCACCAAAAGGTATGGCGTTAATTTGGTGTGGGGGGTGAGAGCTGGTGGCATGCAAGATTGCATTGCATGCTGTTGACTTCCTGAACAGTCTACTGTGCAAGCAATTGGAGGACACATAGAATTCAATATCTAGGAATTCTATATTTGTTTTGCTCCACTTCATAGTGAAGCTGATTTTCCATGTATTGTCATTTAAATATTGAAAGAAATTTTGTAGTAATTCCTCTGAGCCTGACCAAATAAGGATGCAATCATCAATATATCGACCCCAGAATATTATGGAGTCGATATATTGACTGCCCCTATCGCCCCAAATTAGATCTGCCTCCAGTGCACCCATAAACAGGTTCGCAAACGAGGGTGATATTTTTGAGCCCATGGCTACACCTTGCTTTTGTTTGTACCAATGTTTGTCACACATGAAAAAGTTATTTCTGAGAACTAGTTCTATCATAGTGGACAGCATTTCCGTATGTTTCAATAAGGTGGCCGGTCTATTGCCAAGACATTTATTGATAGCCTGAATATCCAAGTCTATATCGATGCTGGTATATAAAGATACCACGTCCATCGTCACAAGATGAAACTCTTCTTGCCATTCCATATCTGCTAGAGTACTTAATATATGTTTAGAATCCTGAATATAGGAAGGTAAGTTTTTGACTATCGGTCCCAAAAAGAGGTCTGCATATTCTGCTAGCCTTTCCGTAGGGCCACCCATGCCAGACACAATGGGTCTCCCTGGTGGAAAAGGTAGGTTCTTGTGAATCTTAGGCAAGGTGTAAAGCCATGGATAGGTCGGTCTAAAAACTTTTAGGTATAGATATTCTTCCTCGTTCAGTAACCCCGACTGCTTCCAATTTAACAAATGGGAGTTGATTAATATTGTTAGAGGACCAATGGGGTTGTAAGTGAGGCGTTCATAGCATAGTGCATCTTGCAATTGTTGACTAATTTCTAGTTGATAGTCTATGCGATCCATTACCACTACATTCCCTCCCTTGTCCGCCTCTCGTATAGTGATTGTATGATCATTCATAAGTGTGTTCAGTGCCACTCTTTCCCCACTGGTAAGATTGTCCTTATATTTGAACATTCTGCTCTTGCGTAGATGGTTCAGGTTGTCAAGATCTTCTGATACACATTTGTAGAAATTATCTATCGCATTGCCACCAGGTAATGTGGGAATCCATTTAGACTTGGACTTAAGCCCACTGACAATGCTATAGTCTGATTCTATATTTAACTCTTCTAGAAGAGTGTCCATGTCAAGAGGAGAGTCTTCCATATCGGTCAAAGATAAGAGAAGATGAGTTGCATGTACATCATTTATTGATAAGGTTTCGCTGGTGTCTGTTACAGGTGCAGTGACATTCATTCCTCTATCCCTTTGCTCCAAACCAAAGAAATGCTTTTTCAGTTTTAGGTTCCTCACAAATTTAAACAAATCAATTTTCATTTTACATATGTCACCAGTTGCATATGGGTTGAAACTAAGACCTCTGCTAAGGAGGGAAACCATGTCTGGAGTAAGATGTAGTTTGGATAGATTGATCACCTGTACTTCTCTAGTATCGGCACCAGCTAATTCCTGTTGGCCCCTGACCTCAACTTCCTTCTGTAGTCCTCTGTGCTTTCTTCCCCTGCCCCTCCTGGTTTTGGATCTGACTGGTTTCTTGCTGTAGGGAATCTGTTGCCCTTCCTGATCCGTAAAACCTCCTGAAAAAAAGGTGGCATGCCTTGTCTGTCCTGGTTGTCTGATTCTCCCCCTACAGTACCTACAGAATTTAGAGAGGTATTACTTGATGAGAGGGAGGCAGGTTCTGAACCTTGGGTCCTTTTGTTTGTATTCTTAGCACTATTAGGAATTAAGGAGTCATACTTCTTATCAAAAGTAAAAATTCGACCACGGGTGTAGTCCAACTCATCTCTTCTTAATTGCCTGGCTTTCCTATTTTTAATATCAGATTGATGTTTTAATAGGATTTCATCCAGGATAGTATAATTCTTAACAGTAGATTCAGGTCTATTAAGATCCTTAATCTCTTGTTCAATGGTGGCTATTTCTGCTTGCAGTTTAGTAACTCTGCGCTCTGCGCTTACAATTAATATTTCCATTAATGTAATCGAGTTGTTGGAGAGAGATTCTTCCCATTTAATCATGAGGTCGGCGTCTAGGTCATCGTAAGTGGGAAAAATTTGGCCTCTCAGACCTCTAGGGACACGTTTTAACCTTAGATATTGTTTAAGGGTTGCCCCATCCCACCATTTAGAATTTTCTAGCTTCTTTAAGCGTTCCAATTTAATGAATTTATCTCTGAGGCCCTCAATACGAGGGGGATTGGTGCTGGTGGAGGCAGTTTGAGTGGACATGCCTTTAGCTAGGTTCTCAAACAACTCTTCTGCCATTTTGGTACGATCCATCTTGGCGATGCTTGGTTTATCTAGAAATGGTATACTAGAAATCTACTATAAGTATAGACAATGTGTGGCGGCTACCCTAGACTGCAATTGGACTAGAAGAACGAAGGTTTTTTATCAGTAAAAGGGTGCACTGCCTGTTTAGACGCATACAGTTCCAGACAACAAGAGTTTCTTAGGTGCTAAACGGCGAGTGGACAAACCCAAACCACTCCTGTGAGCAAGAAACTACTCCTAATAAGTAAACGGTTTGCCGTAGCACTCTATAAAGTAAAGACGTTTTGTACAGTGACAATATACAAGCATGTTCCAGAGCACAAAATGACAGAAGTTGACAAGTTCCACAAGATGAGTAAATCTTGGCGTCTTTAATGAAGATTACAGCCAGCCGACACGTGTTTCATCGCCTTCGCGATTCATCAGGGCTGAAACAAATAAATAAGTTGCATATAGCATATACTTTGTACACATAAATTACTTATACCAGACCATGTTGTCTGGGTATTATATCTATACAGTAAATGCTACCTCCAGCAGTGAACATACAGTGATTAATTCACGCTTGTTATTTCTAGTGCTACCACAACACATCCGTGTCGAATCCAGTGTCTATAGTCGAAATTAAAACAGACGTGAGTGTACGTGATAGTGGTCGTGAAGGGATGTGTGGGAGAAAATGTTAACTCACTGTATGTGGTCACTGTATTCAATGACACATAATGACAAAAACCTAAGGCGCAACGAGAGTGTCCTGACCGTGCGCGACTCTTACATCCTTCATGCCAAACTTGTGATAGAGTGCAACAATGTGTCATTGAGAAGACATACCTAGACGGCCGTGTCAACATCCGAAGGTCTGTATCAATGTTCAAAAAGGGAGAAAAAACCGAAAGATCTCATCACCAAATGTACTGGAGTGATGTCTGGGCAAGAAATCGCCATAGTGAGACTCATATAAAGTCTTGCATGTAGACTCACCGCTTAGCTGGTGATAATTCCAACCCAGCCGGGCCTTCCCTGGTAGCACTAGTGTGAGTGCGTCCAGAAGCGGTGAAAGTCCTAGTATCTGTGACATAATTGAGATAAAATATGTCACTAAAGATATGCAGTGTCGCCCTCATCCATTGTTGGCTCTAAGCAGTAACTGCCTAAGCCAGAAATGTCACAGGCATTCTTTAACTAAAGTCCTATTGCTATATAACAGTGCTCTGGAATTCTCTGTTTACTATTGTAAATAGCATATGTTCATTAGTCTCTACAATTCTGTATTCTTGCGTAGAGTACTGTATGTACTCTCATACACGGAAGTGCACTTAGACTTACATCTGTTTAGACAGCATATACTTTCAAGGACGGGCTCGGAAATCACTCGAAATTTTTCATCAAACTTTCGAAACTTCTATGGTTAGAAGTGTGCTGTTAAAAAGAGAATATTGTTTGTATCTGTACTACTATGATTCGTTATCATTTAGTGCTAATATCTGTCAGCGCGTGATTGTTGTCTTACCCATATCAATTCAGTAACAGGAAAACCTGGTGCGGTTCCCAGACTGGTTAGTGTCGTAAGCTATAGACAGTAAACAAAAGCGGGATTAAGGGGACTTACTCGTTGATACTAAATACCCACATTCTGCAACCATATAGAAAAACGTGGACGCATCGTTCCCGCTTACCCGTGTGCGGCGTTTCCACGGAGCAGCAAGTGAGTGCAGCTCTTCCCGGGCCCGGTTCCGTGTATGGACACGTGACCGCGTTTACGCCCATATAACAGCGCGTCATGAGCACACGATGCTTCTTGCAATGTGAGTGCAGTAGGAGACGAAAACGGGTCGGCCATCTTGGAACGATAGTATATCGTATCTCTACATAATATATAGGGTTTATCTGTTATCTCTGCATTTAATTAGTAGAGATGGATATTATGATTAAAGCTGAAAATTGTATTGAATCAGCGAAAAAGTATTACTGTTAGTAAGTGAAACAGTAAAACGCCATAATGACGTACGCAATATTCTACGTCATGAATACAGAATTTAGTGTTTATCTGTATCACGGAATTCCATACCTTTACTTGTTGCGTTCCTGTTCCCCAGTGCAAAGTGACATTCCAAATCTAGTTATGTGTGCTATGGTGCAGTATGCACCGTGATTAAAACTATATAAAATATCGATTTGTCTACTATTGTGAGAAGGGCCCAGTCATACTGTGACAGCCTATCACAATACAATAAGTATTTTCTCTTAATCCATGTTTTAGTATTTACATCAGTATCTGTCGGCGCGGGAGAAACATCCTAGCATTAAGAAAGATGTAAAATCAAAATCCTCTCACATGTATCCACATATGCAGATCTACAGTATTGCTGAATTCCTTGTCCCTCTTAGATACGTACAAATTCACAATCTATTATATTCAGTCACCCAAAAAGTATTGCATCTCATGGTCATAATTCAAACCCAATTTTACAGATTTCAAGCGCATAATCCAGGTCGCTTCTGTGCGTCTTAGTCTTAATTCGCGATTGCCACCTCTTATAGCCAAAGGTATCGTTTCTATACCAAAAAATTGTACATTTTTATTTGTGTGACTTTGTTGGCAAGAGGCTACATGTAAAGCCACCGGATATTTGGGGTCACAGTTGACAATAGCTCTCATATGTTCCAACATTCTTTCTTTCAAAGATCTGATCGTGCTCCCCACATATCTTTTGCCACATTCACATTCAATGATATAGATGACAAATTTAGTTGTGCAGTTGATATTGCTTTTGATGTTATAACATACTCCATCAGGGCCCGTAAAACTGGTTGTTCCATGTTTAGCCCATTTACACATGCTGCAGAATCCGCATTTGTGGAAACCCAAACCACGTTGTGTCAACCAGTCTACACTCCTAGTGTCCCGGGGTACAGTGGGACTCAACTTGTTCCGTAATGTATTCCCTCTTCTAAAGGAGATAAGTGGTCGTTCTGTGATGCAGTTACACAGTGCTTTCTCGGACTTCAAAAAACTCCAGTGTTTCACTGTATGTTCACTGCTGGAGGTAGCATTTACTGTATAGATATAATACCCAGACAACATGGTCTGGTATAAGTAATTTATGTGTACAAAGTATATGCTATATGCAACTTATTTATTTGTTTCAGCCCTGATGAATCGCGAAGGCGATGAAACACGTGTCGGCTGGCTGTAATCTTCATTAAAGACGCCAAGATTTACTCATCTTGTGGAACTTGTCAACTTCTGTCATTTTGTGCTCTGGAACATGCTTGTATATTGTCACTGTACAAAACGTCTTTACTTTATAGAGTGCTACGGCAAACCGTTTACTTAGCCTCTGGGGGGTACCTGTTTTCCTCACGGTCATGAAGAACTGGGTTTTAGAACCCAGCAGCGCCAGGGATAATGCTCAAAGTCTTCAGATTTCCCTGCCTCGGCAAACAGAGACACGGGACACTTCTTGATGACGTCAAAGACCAAGTTTATTGGCTGCAACCAGTAA
This sequence comes from Lissotriton vulgaris, assembly GCF_964263255.1. NCBI lineage: Eukaryota > Metazoa > Chordata > Amphibia > Caudata > Salamandridae > Lissotriton > Lissotriton vulgaris. The sequence goes on from NC_141697.1 coordinate 771,099,099, forward strand.
CAGAGGTCTACGAAGCACAACACGGGTGGTTCGCTAGAGATTGCACAAATTCAATGAGCGGAGCATGGTCTTTTATGCCAAAAATCACATTCCAGGCTAGCATCGATTTCATACAAACTGACCAATCACATGGTGACATTTCAAAAGTAGCGCATGACGACAATCCCATTTTCCGTTGTCCAGCCCACCAGAAATGAACAAGCACATTCCAATATCCTGTTTGATCAGGCCGGACAAACCCATCATAAAACCTCAACCCAAATCAGTGATTATGCCATAAAGGAAGGAACAAAAACTGATGAGAAGCAAGATAGAAGGGTGGGTGCAGTGTACCATGAACTCAGCAATGTCCTGCTCTTTGATCTTTATCTGGCCAGCTGCTTAACAAGGAACTGGCTCAGTGAGGTCAGCCTCGGGCAAGGGAGTCAGTTCGGTCAGGTCACTCAGAAGTCAGCTAAGGTGTACGTGTCCCAAGGACTCGTTCGGCCGTAGTCATCGGCCTATGTGAGGGCAACCACACAAAATGGCTGCCGCACACAAAATGGAACCCGAGGGTTCAAAAGAAATCCCTGAATACGTAGTGTTCTCATTGATCGATTTAGACGAAAACACTCGTGCACACCGCACTCGTGATTTGCGGTCCGCTGATACCAAAATCGTCTATATCCGACGACCTTTATTGAACAGGTTCAGAATCTATGAACCACGGGCCCACGAACTACGGAACTACAGTCGGCGCGGGGTCTTCCGGCCAGGGTCGCTTCCTCGGGCGGCCTTTGACCTCCTCCTTGTGTTCCTGCTGTGGATTGTGGGCGGCGGCAGTCGTCCTCCGGTCTGCTCTCCCAGTGGGGCCGCCCCTGGCTTGGTTATTCATGTGGGGGGCACACGCGGGAGGGCCTTGGCTGCCTGAGGGTTCGCTTTTGCTCTTGATTCCTGGCCTCTCACCCGGTGAGGGGCCAGCCTTGGCCCGCTGTTCTATCTCCGTGCTGGGGGGCACTCGCCGCATTACCCCCCTCACTTTGAGGCTCCTTGTGGGCCCAATCCGGGTCTGATATTGGAAGCCCGCTCGCTCCTCCCTACACCGGGCTCTGGGCGGGTTCGTGCTGGCGGTGTTCCGGGGTTTCAACAGGCAGCGAGCACCTTCTGGATGCCCTGGGCTGCCCATTGGGGCCGTCCGGTGAGGTGGCAGTCCTTGTGGTGTGGGGCCCACGAAGGACATCTTTTATGGTTGGGGACTTGTCGCGCCTGCCGGCCCAAAGCGTGAGGTGATGTTGTGCCTCTCTCTCGCTCTCCCCTCCCCCCTCCAGCAAGTTCGCCCTCGAGTCGGGGCCACTACTGGGCCCCTCGGGAATTATGGCTGCGGCTTGGGTAGACGATTCGCGCATGCGCGTCCTCCGCGCATGCGGGATTCTCTGTCCCCCCTCCCCCTCCCCCTCCTCCTCCTCTTCCTCCCTCTCGTTCCTCGCCTGTGTTTTCATTTGATTGGGCGTTCGCGTCCCGGGGGAGATTTCTGCTATGAATGTCTTTTTTCTCTTTTGCGCGATTGCATATTGGAATTATTAACATTTTGTGTTGATGCAAGGCTAGATCTAGTGTTATTGCTTTACAGAGAGCTGCGGAACTATTATATTATAATTCTCTGGTCATAATAAAAAGGGCTTTGGTTGTTAAGGGAGTGGAGCATTTGGTGGCTGTCGAGTTGGGGGGGGGAATTTAAGTGTTAATTTGTCTTTCTGCAGGGCAGCCACTACGGAGTTGTATGGTCCGGGTTGGTCACACACGAGGTGGCGCAGGAATAAGGGGCAATTATGGTTATTCTTGTCTGCTTTTCCTCAATTAGGGAACAAATTTAGGAGGAGTATAGGCTAAATATTTTTAGATGTTATAATTGGTATGCTTACTGGGGCCGGGGGTATGGGGGGGAGGGGGGGGGGGGTTGAAGAACTAATGGTCTTGTTACTTTTGCTGCAGACCACCACCAAGAGAAGGTTGCTGGATTGGACATTATGAACAGAGCATGAGTAAGCAGGCTTGGCTTACTGTGGACAGTAGGCTGCCTATGAGGTGAAATATGGTGGTGCGAGTCTAATTACATTTTCTAATTTCAGAGAGAAGTGCCCGAAAAATACATTCTCTGGAGGACCGGGCGAACAGGATTGGGAGCAGGTATAATAAGGGGCATAGGGCGTAATGCATTGTGGGATGGGGGCAGGGAGGTGCCAAGTATAGGATGGCATGAACTAATGGACAACTCAGTATGAATACGTTGCTAAACCTCTCTTTCTCTACATTCAGCAGTGCGAGAGTGAAGTTTTGGTTGGGTCCGGAGTTAGCTCACGCCTAGTTTTCTCGGATGGAGTAAGTAGGTGGGGGTTCACTGACTGGGTCGTTAATGGGCCCATGGAGGTTCGCCCGTGCCACCCTAGTGCTTGGTCGTTTTCTCATTCTCTCTTATCCTCCTACCCTCAGATTTTGAACCGATCCTCCGTCGATTATGGAAAGCCAGGGATCCCCATCGCTATTCTCCCAGATGTCAAAGGTGGAAGACTCGCTGCCTGATGCGAGCCAAGCAGCACAGTGGGCAGCCTTTATTCGGATGGCCAAGGGGAAGGGTCTATCCTGGGCTAATGGGCTTTTGAAGGAGGCTGAAGGGGTTGACTCTGGGGTCATCTGTGAGGCACCCCTGTCCGATTCCGAGATGCATGAGGTTGGTCCGACTAGATCATCCAAAAGGGCGAAGAAGCAAACATCCAAAGAGTTCCGACCAGACCCTCCAGCAGCCTAGAGCAACACGGCGATCGCACAAATCGAGCCCCCGCCAAGACACGCTTTTCCTTGTGTGTCACCAGTCACTCCAGCAGGCAAAAGCAGAACTGTGATCGCGCAAATCGAGCCCCCACCAAGACACGCTTTGCCTTGTGTGTCACCAGTCGCTCCCAAGGACCCTGTCCCGGCCCCGCCCGTTTATGCCACTCGGGAGGACCTTGGTCTATTGTCAGATTCCCTTAAAGACTTTATGAGAGAGCTCATTGGAGCCAGGGTCCCTCCCGCCCCGACCGCCATGACTGTGTGTAGACCTGAGGACAACGGTGGGGGAGCAAAGGCGGCGGCTTCTGTGTGGGGCGCTCCGCCGGCGTCTTCTTTGCCTTCCACTTCATCTCTCCCGCAAGTGCTCAACACCCCTGCCATTTTGGCGAGTCCTTCTACGCCGCTGACGAGATGAAGCATTGTGTCGCCTACCCCTCTTCAGGCGCCCGCTCTTCCTGCGTTACCGGCGCCTGCCATAGTCAGCGACACTGTGATCCCCGTGGCCACGGGGGTGGTCACTCCCGCTCAAAACTCTGGTACGTCTGTGGCTCCTACATTGGGTAGTGGTGCTGTGGTATCACTTTTGTCATCTAATACCATTTCGTCTGCAGGAAGCGCTGCTGGCTTAGCCCCCTTGGCAGCATCACCTCCCACTCCTAACCCTGAGCCCCAAGTGGCGGCCATACCCCTTTTGTCAGGTCACTGTCACCTGGCATGGCAAGTCCCTTTAGCGGCCAAGGAATTGATATGGAGGCGGGAATTGATTGATATATTCTCGCTACTGTTGTTAGGTCAGGAAGGGACTGATGCCAGGAAAGCCGGGTGAAAGAGGAGGATAAAAAGACCAAATACCAACAGTGGCCGGAAAAGACTATAGAAAATTGGCTAGATGCATTTGCTATTTTACAGGGGATGATATTAGAGAAACACCTAGAACAGGCGCAGGCGCTTGTCCAGTACAGTACCCTGATAAGAAAAGAAGCCGCTTGTTGGGGCGGTCAAGGTTGGGTGACATACGACTTAGAATTTTGGAGAAGGATGTCCTTGTGTCCTGAGATGAGATGGGACCAGAAAGAGGTTCAACTGTGGCTAGACCACATGGGCTCTAATCTGCGTCGCAATGGGGGGGCCTTGGATAAGAAGCAGGGAAGTAAGGACTCTAGCAACTCCACGCAGCATTGCGAACAGCAGCAGGATAGACAGTCCTTTCGGGGTGGCTACAGGAATAGAGGGGGTAACAGAGGGTCCTTCAGGAGGTCGTCCCCAGCCATTTCTTGCTCTTTCAACACCGGTCATTGCGCCTGGGGGAAGTCTTGTAAATTTGACCATTCCTGCAACAAATGTGGGGGCTCCCATTCAGCAGGATCCTGCACCATACAGCAAGGGGGAGCTTCCAAGCCCACAAAAGATTCAGGTAGCAAGCAATAACTTCAGCTCCATTCCTCCTTACTTCAACCCCCCCCCCCCCCCCCCCTGATTTGCTCCCTGGCGAACTTGCAGTCCTTACAGCAGGCGTTAGTAAGAGGCCCTCGCCTGTGATCTTGAGTAATATGTTACCCCTCTTGCAAAAGTATCCGCTCTCATGCGACAGGCTCCTGCTGCTTGCTTTATTAGCGAAGGTTTTAAGATACCCTACGTGGGCTGTGAGGCCCCCAGAGAGGCTGAAAATGTAAGATCAGCTAGGGAGTTGCCTCTTGTGGTCAAATCCAAAGTAGAGAAAGAGAGATTTCTAGGTAGAGTAGCTGGCCCTTTTTCCAGACCACCTTTACAAAACTTTGTGGAGTCACCGCTGGGGGTTGTCCCTAAGATGGAGCCAGGGGCTTTCAGGCTTATTCACAATCTCTCTCACCCTGAAGGAGCGTCAGTTAACAATGGGTTAGAGGAGGGGTCTTGCTCCGTCTCCTACTGCACGCTGGATGTAGCTTTGGATCTGGTAAGAAGATCAGGTGTAGGGGCGTGGTTGGCCAAAGCACACATAGAATCAGCCTTTAGGTTGTTGCCGGTGCATCCAGTAGTCAACACCTGCTAGGTTTTAAATTGGATGGAAAGTATTACTATGATTGCTGCATGCCGATGGGTTGTTCAGTGTCTTGCGCATACTTTGAAGCATTCAGCAGCTTCCTGCAGTGGGCGTTGCAATACCGCTACGGGATCAGTGGGGGGGTCTCATTACCTTGACGACTTCCTTTTTGTAAGGAGACAGGGGTCTAGGGAGTGTAGCGAGACATTGCATAAATTTGAAGAACTCACTACTACTTTAGGGGTCCCCTTAGCATCCGGTAAAACAGTTGGGCCTGCGCAGGTTTTGACCTTTCTAGGGATTGAGATTGACACGGTGAAGGGGGGGTGTAGGTTACCAGCAGACAAGGTTCGGGATCTGGCGCAGTCCATTGTTTTATCTCTTGGCCAGGACAAGGTGACGCTAGGTTTCTTGCAAGGTCTGCTGGGGAAACTCAACTTTGCCGCCAGAATCATTCCGGCAGGAAGGGTCTTCGCGCGCAGGTTGGCAAGGGCGTCCGCTAAAGTCAGTAAGAGTTATCATTTGGTGAAACTTAGTAAAGGCATGAAAGAGGATCTGAAGATGTGGGCTACATTCCTTGCTGATTTCAACGGCTCTGTAGTTTGGAGGGCACGTTGGGCGGGGTCTCCTGAACTGGCTATGTTCACAGATGCATCTGGTAGGGAAGGATTTGGTGTTATTCCTAACACTGACTGGTGCGCCCAAAGATGGCCTAACGTGTGGCAGAAAGAGAGAGTGACTTCCAACATCACTGTGCTAGAATTGTTTCCTATCGTGGTAGCTTTTAATCTTTGGCCAGTGAAGCTAGCTGCACGCAGGGTCTTGATGTGGTCAGATAATATAGCTGTGGTACAGGCCATCAATTCTCAGTTTGCTTCTTGCCCTTTAGTTTTATGCCTAGAGTTGATGAGGGTTTGTCTGGTTTCCAATGTAGAATGTAGAGCGTGGCATATCCAAGGGGTCCAGAACACAGCTGCTGACGCTCTTTCTCGCTTCCAGTGGCACAGGTTTCGGGAGGCGTGGCCGAGAGCAAAGGAAGAAATGACAGGATTCCCAGAGCACATGTGGTTCATTCTAAATCTGAGAAGCGATTGAGAGGTCTAGGCGAGCTGGCTTTGGCTCCGCGAACAGTCAAGCGTTACCGGGCAGGAGTGGAGACATTCTCTGCTGTCACCGGGGACTGGGATCAAGAGATGCCTACTTTGGAGTCCAGGACTCAGGATTTTATCATGTGGGCGAAAGATGAGGGCAAGTCACAATCTTGGGTGGTGGGGCTTTTGTCGGCCATTAGTCACCGCGCTAGACTGAGGGGACAGCCTGACCCAACCAACTCCTTTTTAATAAGGTCAGCGCTGAAGGGTTGGTCTAGAAGCGAGCCCCGTCCTCCTGACAATAGGGCAGCGATTGACTTTGTGACTTTGAAAGGGATGCTGGACAACACAGAAAGGGCCACCAGTTCAGCGTTCGAGGCAGCTCTTTTTTCCGCAACCTTTGCACTAGCCTTCTTTGGTGCGTTCCGAATAGGGGAGATTGTGGCCACCTCGAAGAATGACAAATCAGGCATAGCCTTGTGTAGGCAGGATGCTACATTGGTTGGGGACCTCTTGTCTATAAGGTTGAGACAATCCAAAACAGACCAAGGAGGTGCGGGCAGGGTAATAGTGCTGAACAAGTTGGAAATTGCCAGGTAATGCCTCGTACGGCTGGTCGAGACTTACCTTGCACAGCACCCCCCTGTGGAAGGTTACCTGCTGATTCATGCAGACGAAACCCCCCTGACCAAGTACCAACTGCAGCGCATCATGGACACTTGTTCAGGCTTATCTGGCAGCAAAAGACAGGGAAAAAGGTTTTGTACCCATTCATTTAGGATAGGAGCTGCGACCACAGCATTTCAGCCAAGTTTGTCAGTTGAAAATATAAAACAGGTGGGGCGCTGAGAGTCTAACTGTTACAAACGATACATTCGCTCTTGAGTGGCTTGGAACAGGAGTGGCTTTTCTGGAAGTTGTGTTTAGTACTATGCGTGTGACGTTCAGTCAGTGTTATTGATTGCAGTGTATAACTTGGAGTGTTGTTAATAAATATGGTTTTAAAGCATCTGCATCTTTTATTTGGTAGGTAAATCTGTTTGGGTGGCAGGAAATGTGAGAATCCTAAGCGTAGCCCGGTGGGCTGATAGCGGAAAATGGAAGCATGGTTTCTCAACAACAAAGATCAGGTGGATAGTGTCGGCCGACTTACACTGGATTAGCGCGAATCGTGTATTTCAGCAGTTATTGGACGGGGGTGAATCTCAACCAGACTTGTTAATTTTACATCTGGGGGGCGAGGAGTTGGTCCACTTGGAGCGCAGGGTCCTGCTACAGACAATGAGGGGCACTCTGTCCGATTTGAGCAACCTTTTGGGGCCTTGTGAATTATGGTGGTCTGAAATCACTCCAAAACTGCATTGGAAAGACGCTAGATCAGGGGTGGGCGTTGAGACTTCCCGCAGACGTGTGAACAGTGCCATGTGCAAATTCACTGAGCAAAGGGGATTCGGCTTCATAAGGCACAGTCTGTTACATACCAAATGTACGGGCTGCTTCGATGAGGACGGCGTTCATCTATCGGAAGTGGGGATGGCCATTTTCCTGCTTGACCTATCAGAAGCTATGGGAGCAGCGGGTTGTAAAAAGAGGAGAGATAAGGTGTGGGGGGGCTCTGGGACGGCGGCTGCCACACCCAGAGCCTTGTAGGAGTTACAGCGGAGGGGCGTGAGTAATGGACGGACGAGAGGTTTGCCGGGGGAGGGGTTAAACCTTCCCCCCATAACTGACAACGCCCCTACGGTTTAACCCCACGGGGGTTATGGCTCATCAGGTGGGCGGGTCGCGAGAAGCGGCCTGCTCTGGATCGCCCGTAAGATAACCCAACATGGCATAATGTTTATGCTAATAAAACTGCAACAATTTTCTCCATCAACTTGTGTTGTGTCGGTTATTGGTGGAGGGGTGTGTTGTATGAAGAAAGGTCTGGGTTTGGGCCGATATTGGCACTATACCCTATGCCGTTTTTCAGCAAACTGTTACCGCCAGTCACGGCCGGTCTCAGCCCGGCTCCGTCGTCACTGTAGTGGCCTATCTTAGGCCTGTGGGGCCTCCCATCTGCATGTACTGCCCCCGTTCTACCATTGGGCGTGGCCTCTCTCCGCTGCTGCTACTCCTCGCGCTGTGGGGCTGGGCCCTTCTCTGGCACCACTAACACCCACAGCGCTCACCAGAGCCTTACGGCCGGTGCCCTTCACCTCTGTCTGTGTGTCTCGAGGGGGGGAAACCTCCCTGCTCTCCTCACCCCACGGTCCACGAACTGCCCCTCCACTGGAACAGCTCTCACAGGAGTCAGAGCCCCAGATCCAGGGCCCATCCGCAGGTGCCTCACCAAATCAATCCCGGCTGTGGCCTCCTGGCCGCTCCTCAGTGCTCCACTATGAGGAGGTGAATCCTGCTGCCTGGGCCAAATTTTGATCCTGGTTGACCCCCGGGGGTGTCAGAGGAGCATTAGGTGATGCCATGTGTCAACAGAGTGTAGCAATGCAGGATACAAGTGTTGGATAAAGGGGATGGATGGCGGCGCGACGTTAGTATGCGTCCACCATGCTACCCTGCAGGCCACGCTCCCGCAACAAATACACTGATAAAGGCCGGACTCTGCTACATTGCCCATCACTGCAGAAAGGCTGTGTCAGTCTCATTCACTAATGCTTTCGAATGAATCAATGAATGCCTTGAGAGTACAGGGGGTCAGGGACCACACTGCAGACATTCTACAGATATGATTGAGGACCTGTTGTGCACCTGAGCTACATCGGCTAGCACTGTAGAGACAGTAGGCATGTGAGTTTTAGTGATCATCTTTTGCTCCACAGTGAAATAATCGTATGCATTTATGCCTAAAGATCGGTGCTTCAAAAATATTAAGTTTGTTATTCCACTGATTAATACTGCAGGTTCTAGCACTGCAAGTATTGTGTGAGCCCTGGAAACCGTCACTGTATATTTATTTACCTCAGGCGGAGCTTGCGGAGTGCACATACGTGGAGTTCCAGGGAGTGGGGGGGGGGGGAACTCCATTCCGCTCCGCTCCACTCCACCACCCTCCTTCACCTGGCCAAATTAAAATACGACGAGGATGAGGAGGGCAGCCTGGGGATGCTGCAATAAGGTAAGTGACTTTTATTCTTTTCAAATTATGTTTTTTACACATAATTTGAAAAGAATAAAAGTCATTTACCTTATTGCAGCATCCCCGGGCTGCTCTCCTCCTCCTCGCCGTACATCTTGCACGAACTACGCAATTCATGCAAGATGTACAGCGAGGAGGTGGAGGGTAGCCCAGGGACGCCGCAATAAGATAAGTGACTTTTATTCTTTTTATATTATGTGTAGTAGTATTTTAATTTAGGTGGGGTGGAGGACCAATTTAGCGGGGGCTGGCTAATTCCGCTCCGCTCCGGAGTCTGAGGGGCCGATTCACAGAACTAATCTGAGACAAAATCCTAAACTTACTACTTTTGGTATTCACAGAAGGCATTTAGTAGTAGTAAAATTAGGATTTTGTCTTAAATTAGGATTTTGTCTTAAGTTAGGATTTTGTTTTAAAACCAAAATTTAAGACAAACTTAACTTTAACTTAAAACAAAATCCTAACTTAAGACAAAATCTTTACTTTACTACTACTAAATGTGTTCTGTGAATACCAAAAGTAGTAAGGTTAGGATTTTGTCTCAGATTAGTGCTGTGAATCGGCCCCTGAGTTTTTTTTACTACTCAGAATTGTCATCGGAGCGCAAAGTAGAGAAATCTCCGCAGACTCCGCTGGCAGAGTGGAGTTCTTCGCCCGCGCCTAATATTTATCTCAACCCAACAACATATATTGCAGGCTTGTATAACTCTCAATGACCAACACCGCAAACTTGCATTATTGCCCCACAGACAAAATAAATCACCGGCACGTATTTATCTACAATGACGAGAGCAGCTTGGCATGTTAAATCCGGTGATAGAGCGCGCAGGTCACCGACTGTGATTTACCAATACTCACCTGGGCCCATAATTCAAAAGCATAACATTTATTCAATCCGGTAACCCACGCTCTACTACCAATAATTTTATTTTACTAATCTATACTAATATAATAAAGAGAGAGCCCAAACCTTTGAGGCGGGTAATCTCAGGAACCACAGCACCAATAACAACACCCAATACAGCGTTGTAAAGGGCAGTTGCAGTAGAAGGACATAGGATATGCATACGCCCACCATATACATTTAAAAGGTAAAAGAACAGTGCCAGCAAAGTAGTCCCTTGTGGGCGTGTCTGCGTTGTGCTGTGGGCGTGTGCTGGGGGCGTGTGGTACGTTCCGCCCTTCATGCCATGTCTCATATCGTGTGCTGTGAGCGTGGGCTGGGGGCATGGGCGTGTGCGGGGCGCGGGATTACGGGAAAAAAAGCAAGCGTTGTGCCCAATATTTCATTGTTTTTTCTTCGCAGGTTTGTACATTCCAGCTCCGGGTGTCCACCCTGCTCCCTTAAAATAACCCTGCACCCCATAATCATAACCCACCCTTACTCCTTAAAATACCCCAACACCCTTAAACACTAACCCATTTTAACCCTATAAATATACCCTGTACCCCAAACCCAAACCTATCCCTAAACCCTAAAAATACCCCTGTACCCCAAAACCCAAACCTAGCCCTGAAACCTATAAACACCCCTGTACCTCAAAACCCAAACCTAGACGTGAACCCTAAAAATACCCCTGTACCCCAAAACCCAAACCTACCCCTGAACCCTAAAATACCCCTGTACCCAAAACCCAAACCTAGCCCTGAACCATAAACATAACCCTGTACCCCAAAACCCAAACCTACCCCTGAACCCTGAAATATACCTGTCCCCCAAAACCCAGCCCTGAACCCTAAAAATACCCCTGTACCCCAAAACCCAAACCTAGCCCTATACCCTTAAAATACCCCTGTACCCCAAAACCCAAACCTACCCCTGAACCCTAAAAATACCCCTATACCCCACAACCCAAACCTAGCCCTGAACCCTAAAAATACCCCTGTACCCCAAAACCCATACCTATCCCTAAACCCTAAAACTACCCCTGTACCCCATAACCCAAAACTATATCTGAACCCTTAAAATACCCAAACACCCCAAAACATATACCTCAGTACCCCAAAACATATACCCCTTTACCCATATTTACCATATCCAAACATTTTAAAAAAACATGCTTTTACCATTCATGCATTTATAACGAATTTCGTTGTAAATGTATGTGTGGTTAAAGCATATAAAATGTAATGCCATACGTTATAATGCGGAGTCATGGTACTTCGTAATGAAAGTATGCGGAATGATGGTATGCGGAAAGAAAGTTGCGGAATAATGGGTGTTTACCCTCCCCCGGTAAGTACATTGGTGGCACGGCGGCCCACATCTCCAGCAACATACTCATATTTTTTCACCACTGATTTGAAAAGTGCACAGGTCTCTCTCATTGATGGCCAGCACCGACATACACTTTTAGACATACCTCCCGCCACAAATTCTAGAATTGCGAACTTTAGAGCTGGGTAGCCACGTTCGAATCCCGGCATCAGCTCAACATCCTGTGATTCCAGGCAAATCGCTGTGTCTACCCGTGCCTATACCACAAATGAATGTGTTCTTCTGTAATGTAAATTGTGCTCATGCCATGTTGTCGAGTTCGCGCTATATAATATTGCAAGGAAAGATAAAGTAGGGAAACTCGAGTTCACACACTACTGAACGCGCACTCTTAAGTGCATCAGCAGTGCACTGTGAATCAGAGCGTTTCACAGGCCTGTCACAGATAAGAAATGCTATCAAAACGAAATCTTGCAAAACAATCTACTACTGGCCGGCAGCAATTCATACCCGGACAACGTCGGGACGGGCTGCTAGTTCCTATTATAATTGGCTTACCAATCCTAAAACCACGATGAATCAGGGAGTTAAGTAAAGAAAGGCACTCAAAAATACCATAACATTTGCATTGATATAATGACCACAGGTTCAAACTCTTTATCTAATTATCATCAAAAGTCAAAAGCCACAAATTGAAAGTGATTAAACTATCAATAACCAAGATCAGAAACAGAGTATAGCTATGTAAAAGATAGATTATGCCAACCATTTAGCAAACTTGAAATAAAGGGAAGGTAAGAACAAGGAACATGCTATTTCGAGAAACGGACTTTCGCAACTTGACTAAAGGAAGGTAAAGAAAAGGGAACATACTAAAACCAAGAACTTCCACAATTATTGACAGTTTGGAAAAAGAGATCTCGATAAGTAAATCAAGACTCAAATTTAGCACATAACTATAGGGAAGGTAAGAATTGGAACAAACTATAAATTCAGCTTAACTCCTTTAAGGGGAGGGTAAGAAAAAGGAACATATACTATCTTGAAAACATTTAGTATTGACTAAAGGTGGGTCAAAAAGTGGATCACGCTAATAAACAGTAATACAAGAAAACATCTCATTTTCCAAGGGACGGGAAAGAAAAGGAACATATACAATCAAAGCTTTGCAAATTCAGGGAAGGTGAAGAAAAGGACGCAATTTAGAATGACAATTACCCACACAGATTATATTTACCTAGAATAGTGTGAAGACCAACCCTGGACACGGCTCAGTTGGAAGGGACAGGAGAAACCCCAAAGATTTCAGTGCCAGTAGGCGAGCAGGTGCAGATCAGGAAAATCAGGACAGGATAACCCCTGAATTTGGATCAGGACCGGACCATCAAAGGTTAAAACCAGCACCCGCAGTTTCGGTTGCAACGCCTGCGCTACTCCCTCTCTGCAAGGAATCAGCCAAAACCCCGATTGGGTTACAGCTTTCAACAGCAAAGTGCTTCGCCAGCACTTCAACTTCCTCAAAAACCTGATTGGGTTCTCGAACCTCCCGACAGAGTGCTCTGCAGACCTCTGCTCTTAGTCACCTATTGAGTACTTTGGGTCAGTGACATGTCTGCTATTCAGACAAGTCAGACAATTTCTCTAGCTAAGCCTACGCTAATTACACTGTTTTTCAGGTCAGTGTACCACCCCCAATGTTGCAAGTGTAAGGATCCCCAATTTTGATTGGACAAAGGAGGAGAACAGGTCATCACACCACCTAATATTCTGAATTTTGACTTCTCCTCTTCAAATTTATGTTCATGCCCATCAATTTTAGGTTCTCAGGGTATCTTCATGTCACATAACAATGAATGTTCTATTAACAAATACATTGTAGTCTTTTGACTTCTTCTAGTGGGGTCCGACACGAGTTCCCAGGCATATTTTGGCGGTGGCTGCCATCTGGCTCGCGTTCAATGACACAGAGTTCGTCTTCTCGCTGCAGACTGTCATGCGCGGAAAAGACTTCCAAGATGGAGTAATAAGCACCTCCCAGGCCCAAAGATTACGATACATGAAAAGTAAAAGGAAACAATTTTAGAACAGCTTAGCAAAAGCAGCAGTGCAAGCCTCTTGTATGTGAGAAAACAGAACGGCCATATTAACGCTAGGGCGCAGATGCAACAGACTTCCTTCCAAAACTGCAAGTACGTCATGTTATGTGGGTATGACAGACGCATGCGCAGTACAAATTCCCGCGTAGCAGGAGCCATTTTAGACGCAAGCGTATTAGTATTAGAAAACACCTAAGCAAGCTTCACTCGGATACCCAATGTCAAAGGGAAAAGAAAAAGAATTAGTAAGACAAAAATGTTGATTATATAGTTAGGGTTATTTGAGGTTCATGATACAAGCAAGTCGCTTTTCGTGCGAATCCTTGCTCCATCAATCCCCTCTTTGATGATATTTTATATCATCACAAATTAATGAAACAGATGCCAACTTCTCACATTTCTCCCATTTCAATCTCTTCAAACTCTCTATTCTGCTTTTTCTCATTATCTTTGTTCGGATGAGAATTTTTCATCTTTTTATAGATCTGGCTATTCAATTCTTCTGATTCAAGTTCTTCAATATTTCTATTCACTCCTCGCTGATTTATGGAATATTTCTTTTTATGTTTTCGACATTTGCAACAAATTACTATTCCTAAAACTAATAAACCTATTCCCACCATTGGCATCAGTATTTTACTCAAAAGACTTTTACCTAGATTAGAAAACCAACTACCTACAGAGGAGAGACCATCACTCAGTCTCTTCCAGGCACTATCAACCTCCAGTGGTTTAAGCTCTTTTTCCAAATTAGTAATATTTCTCACATACCTCTTAATTTCAACACTTTTGTCTGGTATGTCAGTGCAACAATGTTGCGCTTTCAACATTCTACAGACTCCGCCCTCTTTTGCCAATAACGTATCAAGAGCAAGTCGATTTTGTAAAACCATAAAACCAATTCGGTATTGACCATCAAGAAACCTCCAGCAGTGTCAGTTGATAACCGTTCCACTACTGTTGACAATTTGCAAATTCTGTGTGTATTCAGAGCTACTCCCACTGGAGGTATCAATGCACTAAATACATCACCTATTATTTCTCCAACACTTTCTCTTTTTCTACGTCCTAATCCGTTAGTTTCTTCATTGCTTCCAGTGATTTTACCCACATGGTATATCTTGGGGAAGACAAAACTAAAATAACAGCTCCGATACCAATGGTCTGGCAATTTGAAATAAGCCTTGTTCACACATATATAATAAATTCCGGGAAACACAGGTTCTGACCCATCTTTGAAACCCCAACCCCCAATAACCTTGTAATTGAGTTCACATTCACTGGAACCAATGACGACATTGTTATAGTAACTAGTCTTTTCTCTGTGAAGACAGAGTTTCCCCTTCTTTTCGAAATCCAGCAACATAGCAGCATTAGCTCCACCATTTGAGGTGTTCCCTATACTTTCAGCCCATTTTGGGGTTTTCTGATTCTTGTCATTTGCTTTTCTTTGGAAACTATTGAAGAACCGGGTTTTAGAACCCAGCGGCGCCAGGGGCACGCCCAAAGTCTTCTGGTTCTCCTGTCTTAGAATACAGAGACACAGGATACTTCTTGGTGGCGTCAAAGATCACATTTATTGGCTGCAACCAGGAACAGAATTTCTACGAAGTACGACACAAGTAGGTTCGTCAGAATCTGCTCAATTTTCGTATTGCGAGACATTGTCTTTTATGCCAAAAATCACATTCCTGACAAACACCCATTATTTACGAACTGTCCAATCAAAGGTAACTTTGCAAAAGGTATCGCATGACGACAAACCCACTTTTCAGTTGTCCAGCCCACCATCAATTACACGGGAAAGCCCAACATTCTTGCTCGGACAGGCCGGACAAACCCATAATAAAAGACCACAACCCAAACCATAAACAGACCATAAAAGAAGGAACAGAAACAGATGAGAAACAAGATAAGGGGTGTGTGCGTGTGCAATAAACTCAGCAATGTCCTGTTCTTTGATCCTAATCTCGATCACCTACCTGACAAGGAACTGGCTTAGCAAGGTTAGCTCCAGGCAACTGGGTCAGTTCGCTCAGGTCACCTAGGAGTCAGCTAAAGTATACGTGTACCAAAGACTCGTTCGGCCGTAGTCATCGGCCTATGTGAGGGCAACCACAAAATGGCTGCCGTACACAAAATGGAACCCAAGGGTTCAGAACGAAATCCCTAAATACGTAGTGAATCCATCGGTCTAACATGACGAAATCACTCGTACTTGCCGCACTCACTAGTTACGGTCCGCTACCATCAAATCCATAACGAAACCATGACCTTTATGAAACGGGTGCAGAATTCTGAGAACCTCAGACCCTCCTTTTGCCCTTACATAGACAATAACCTAAACTCATGTCAATCTGAATCCAGGTCTAGATTCATCAGATCATCAAGATGTCGCTGAAGCATAATTCTATTACTTAGTACCTCTCTCGGGACAGGTCTCCTTGCACACGTAGTAGCACAAAGGCCCCATATAGCAGGAGCACACTGTACACAAAGACAGAACAGGAAAAGAATAGCTAAAGACATCCCAATGATCATCAGAATCTTCCATCCCCAAGCGGATAACAATTCCCAAAACCATCCCATCAACGACCAATCTCCTTTGTCCACATGTACAGACTCGGAGATCTTATGTAGCTTGGAAATGGCCTGGTACACTGTCAGAGCATTGTCTGGAATGAAAATGCAGCAGCTCGATTGAATCAATTTACATACCCCTCCTCTATCTGCAAGTATGACATCTAACGCCACTCGATTCTGCAACATCATTAGACGATCCGATTGGAGCTCAGCAGTCAGATTACTAAGGGCACCAGCAGTCTCAACTACGGTGGACTCAACCACCCTCGTCAATTGCCGAATGTTCGTACTGTTGACCATAGGTCCCCAAAACGGCAGAAAACCCTTAACAAAATCCCCCAATTCTTGTCCTGCAGTATCTTCCTTACTGAAGACACCTCTAGCAACTCTCGTTCTGTGGTAATCTGCGGCTGCAGTATATGTAGGGGGCAACAGGAACAAAACATAACATGTTCCCGAAAAATCAGGGGGCAACCATGTATATGCTCTATCGTAACAGACAAAATACGTACCCTTAGCTGCTAAAAACAGAATGGAATTCTGGGACGCAAAAACATACGTCTCAGTGCAAACACTCTTGCCTAACTGAGCTCTCGGATTCTTGCCATTACCTTGCAGACAAAAATGACCATGATGGGGTATGATCCAAATCGGGGATGACCTCTTCCCTCGCTGCTTTTCACTCAGACTAATACCATATCCAGGTGTTGTTAGTGCGGTGTATATCTTTCTTCCGCCCCTCACTCGCGTTGTGGCATTTATCATTGAGTGCTCCAACAACGTGCTATATGCCAAGCCTCAACCAGAGGCAACCTCTGGCGCAAGTAGCAGTGTCCAGAGATAAAAAAGGATGGAAAGGGCACCCAGAAAAAACTGATAAAAAACATCTACTACACCAGTGGTGAATTTTAATGAAAAAAGGTGAAGTATTGTTATTAAAAAATTGCGGTATTACTGGAGGTCGTGTTAATGAATCTCCTTATACCTTATGAACTACAGTGTCAACATGTTTCTGCTCCATGTTGCCCAGCCGGGTCTTCGGAGCATTCGTCAGGACAGTACATAACAAAAAAACAACAAATAACGAAGAAATTACTCGCACGATTTGTGTAGTAATATGGTTTCAAAAGTTGTATCCAAAGTTGCCTTTTGGAAATTTTCTGAAAAAAGGCACAAAAACATTCATTATAGTGGGTGCGTGTATAGCACTAATGCAATTTCTCAGCTTTGTGGAGAATTATTATGAATATAAATACAAAGAAAGTAGGAGAGAACTAAGTTGTGCTCTGTGGACAAACGTAAATAGGGCTTCACTAGGAGGACTGCGTCTGGGAAATAGACTATTTTAGGTGGTCGGTTGTGTCTATTTTTGTAATTAATCCATCTGCTGATATTAGGCTGAAAATATGTGAAGAACCGTCGAGGGTTAACGGGTTTCAGAAGTGGATAGCACATAATGGTAAACGGTACTTTTTCAGTTTGTTAGTAGAGTGGCTTCGAAAAAGCACGTGATTACCTCAAACACGCTGTGGTGTAGTTAAAAACAAATACGATATCCCGTGATGTTCTTACCTCATTTAATAGCTGTATTCAGCTTCAACAGGCGGCTAAGGGACTCTCTGGTCCCAGACTGAAAAGGAAAGGTACAGGGTGGAGTTTTAGACGTTCGTCTTACCCGGTAGTTGAGGACGCTTAACCAGGACTTTCGTCCGCCATTCTTACCAGCGCGTGGGGAGTTCCCGGGACTTGTGCTGTCTCTGCCCCTGGATACTTGGTGCTGGTTTCCTGTTACTATTAAGAAGGAAAGAGTGATGGAGCTAGAAGACAGACTGCGCTTTCTATGTTCGAAATACGTAGAATATGTTTGCATTAGAGCTTGGGCATTAAAATGAGGTTCTATTTTTATGCTGTGTGTTTTTAAGAATAGTGGTGTCCACAGCACGTGTGTGGGAAATATTGTTTAATTTGTGTAGGAAATCACATTTTGTTATCCCCTGTCTGAAACTCAGGCATTCAGAGGGAAATAGCGAAATGTTCACACTTATTCATTTTTACAGAGTCACATGTAATTCGACTTTGTAAAAGCCACATTAAACCGGAACTGCGGACCTGGGCATTCATGTTCAGATAAAGAGATATTTTTGTTTTTATGAGAATTGATGCCACGGGATATTATCATTGAGCCCTGACAAATGAGTTTGTAAGCGGTCCACCCATCGCTGCTCCTTCTCAAATAAGATTTTTTCGGCATTCCAGGGTCTGTCTATTAGTTTTTCAAGGACTGTCCATCTTAATTCTTCACAGTCATGTCTTTGGTCGACAAAATGGGAACATAGCTTCGTATTGTTTTTTTTTCAGTCTAATGTTACTCTTGTGTTCCCCTATGCGAGTCTTGACTTTTCTACAGGTCATTCCTATGTACTTCTTCTCGCATGGGCACCAGATCATGTATATGACATGAGTCGAATTACAATTTGTGTGTTGTTTCTGAGTCCATTTGAAGGAGTCTGTCAATTGTAGAGATTGTGTTGTAGTTGTTAATTTACATACTAGACATGAGCCACAGGGGTGGTGGCCAGTGATAGGTAACATTTCAATATTTCTCAAGTTGATGGGGTTTGTCCTCGAGGCAGCTGGGCGGGTGTGTACAAGTAAATCTTTTAGATTTTTTGTTCGTTTATTTGCAAAACGAGGTTTTGGCCAATTATGTTTTCCGGTATTTAGGATGGACCAGTTCTTGTTAATGAGTTTTTGTACTTCATATGTTGCAGGACAGAAGGTTGTCACGCAAGTAACCAGTTCCCGGTTGGGTTCTTTATTGTTAATCTGTAAGAGGCAATCTCTGGGTTGGTTTTTTGCTCTCTTGCAACATTTTGCAATAGTGGTAGGTGTATAGTCTCTTGATTTCAGTTTAGTACACAATTCCTTTGCTTGGACTTCATAGTCAGTTTTTTTACTACAATTTCGCTTAAGTCTTAAAAACTGGCTATAAGGTAAATTGTCTCGGAGGGCTTTTGGGTGGTAACTTTTGTAAGATAAAAGGCTGTTTTTTGCTGTGAGCTTGGTATATGTCTTCGTTTCCAGCTTTCCATTTTCTACAAAGATCGTGAGATCAAGAAAGTCCAAATGAGTTTTGCTCATAGTGTAAGTGAATTTTAGCCACTTGTCCCTCTCATTTAGCCATTCCATGAAAAGTCTCAGGTCTTGATTAGTGTGCCAAATTAATAGAATGTCATCTATATATCGTTTCCAGTATAATATACTGGAAACGAACGGGTTGGTCTCATTGAGAACAAACTTACTCTCAAATTGGCTCACATAAAGGCCAGCTACTGATGGAGCAAAAGCACTGCCCATAGATGTACCATGGCATTGAAGGTATAGGTCTCCGTTGTATTAAAAAAAAATTTCAGTAAGTGCCAGGCGACAGCACTCCAGGACAAAATGTCTGGGTGTCTTGTGGGTCCATTCATCCATGAACAGCTGATCTTCCAGCATCTGAAGGGTTTCTCTCTGTGGGAGGCTGGTATAAAGTTGTTCTACGTCCAAGCCTACTAATATCATAGTATCAGTATCAAATGGTTTATCTGATAATTGGATGAGCAGATCACGGGAGTCTTTGAGATAAGTTGGTGTTTTTTGCACCCTCGGTTTCAGGTACTCATCGGCAAACTTTGATAATGGTTCTAACAATGAACCAATCCCCGAGACTATGGGGCGCCCTGGAGGGGGGACTTTGTTTTTATGGATTTTTGGAAGTGAATAGAAGAACGGTGTTTTTGGTTGTTTGGTTACTAAGTATTCAGCTTCTTTTTTGGAAATCCAAGAGTTGCATAGACCATTATCGCAATGGTATTCTGAAGTCTGGGAGTAGGATCTGTCAATATTCTTTTGTAGAATTTTGTGTCTGATAGAAGTTTGAGGCATTGTTCATTGTATCCCTGTTTTGTTAGGATAACAATTCCTCCCCCCTTGTCTGCAGGTTTGATTATTATTTTGTCATTTGTTTTTAGTTCTTCCAGGGCTAGACGTTCCTTCTTAGTCAGGTTTTGGAAGGCATGTTTTTTGGTTTTATCCAAATCATCAATTCCTTTCATTAATGCTTGTTCAAACGTCTGTATTTCCACAGGGATGGAACTGTTCGGTGGATTAAATTTAGATTTTTTTCGCAAGGACGTATCTCCTTCATTGTGTTGGTGTTCTGTACCAGAGAAGAACGATTTTAATTTTAGCGTTCTGCAGAATTCAGAAAAGCAAGAGCGCAAAAAACCAACCCAGAGATTGCCTCTTACAGATTAACAATAAAGAACCCAACCGGGAACTGGTTACTTGTGTGACAACCTTCTGTCCTGCAACATACGAAGTACAAAAACTCATTAACAAGAACTGGTCCATCCTAAATAACGGAAAACATAATTGGCCAAAACCTCGTTTTGCAAATAAACGAACAAAAAATCTAAAAGATTTACTTGTACACACCCGCCCAGCTGCACCGAGGACAAACCCCATCAACTTGAGAAATATTGAAATGTTACCTATCACTGGCCACCACCCCTGTGGCTCATGTCTAGTATGTAAATTAACAACTACAACACAATCTCTACAATTGACAGACTCCTTCAAATTGACTCAGAAACAACACACAAATTGTAATTCGACTCATGTCATATACATGATCTGGTGCCCATGCGAGAAGAAGTACATAGGAATGACCTGTAGAAAAGTCAAGACTCGCATAGGGGAACACAAGAGTAACATTAGACTGAAAAAAAACAATACGAAGCTATGTTCCCATTTTGTCGACCAAAGACATGACTGTGAAGAATTAAGATGGACAGTCCTTGAAAAACTAATAGACAGACCCTGGAATGCCGAAAAAATCTTATTTGAGAAGGAGCAGCGATGGGTGGACCGCTTACAAACTCATTTGTCAGGGCTCAATGATAATATCCCGTGGCATCAATTCTCATAAAAACAAAAATATCTCTTTATCTGAACATGAATGCCCAGGTCCGCAGTTCCGGTTTAATGTGGCTTTTACAAAGTCGAATTACATGTGACTCTGTAAAAATGAATAAGTGTGAACATTTCGCTATTTCCCTCTGAATGCCTGAGTTTCAGACAGGGGATAACAAAATGTGATTTCCTACACAAATTAAACAATATTTCCCACACATGTGCTGTGGACACCACTATTCTTAAAAACACACAGCATAAAAATAGAACCTCATTTTAATGCCCAAGCTCTAATGCAAACATATTCTACGTATTTCCAACATAGAAAGCGCAGTCTGTCTTCTAGCTCCATCACTCTTTCCTTCTTAATAGTAACAGGAAACCAGCACCAAGTATCCAGGGGCAGAGACAGCACAAGTCCCGGGAACTCCCCACGCGCTGGTAAGAATGGCGGACGAAAGTCCTGGTTAAGCGTCCTCAACTACCGGGTAAGACGAACGTCTAAAACTCCACCCTGTACCTTTCCTTTTCAGTCTGGGACCAGAGAGTCCCTTAGCCGCCTGTTGAAGCTGAATACAGCTATTAAATGAGGTAAGAACATCACGGGATATCGTATTTGTTTTTAACTACACCACAGCGTGTTTGAGGTAATCACGTGCTTTTTCGAAGCCACTCTACTAACAAACTGAAAAAGTACCGTTTACCATTATGTGCTATCCACTTCTGAAACCCGTTAACCCTCGACGGTTCTTCACATATTTTCAGCCTAATATCAGCAGATGGATTAATTACAAAAATAGACACAACCGACCACCTAAAATAGTCTATTTCCCAGACGCAGTCCTCCTAGTGAAGCCCTATTTACGTTTGTCCACAGAGCACAACTTAGTTCTCTCCTACTTTCTTTGTATTTATATTCATAATAATTCTCCACAAAGCTGAGAAATTGCATTAGTGCTATACACGCACCCACTATAATGAATGTTTTTGTGCCTTTTTTCAGAAAATTTCCAAAAGGCAACTTTGGATACAACTTTTGAAACCATATTACTACACAAATCGTGCGAGTAATTTCTTCGTTATTTGTTGTTTTTTTGTTATGTACTGTCCTGACGAATGCTCCGTAGACCCGGCTGGGCAACATGGAGCAGAAACATGTTGACACTGTAGTTCATAAGGTATAAGGAGATTCATTAACACGACCTCCAGTAATACCGCAATTTTTTAATACCAATACTTCACCTTTTTTCATTAAAATTCACCACTGGTGTAGTAGATGTTTTTTATCAGTTTTTTCTGGGTGCCCTTTCCATCCTTTTTTATCTCTGGACACTGCTACTTGCGCCAGAGGTTGCCTCTGGTTGAGGCTTGGCATATAGCACGTTGTTGGAGCACTCAATGATAAATGCCACAACGCGAGTGAGGGGCGGAAGAAAGATATACACCGCACTAACAACACCGCGTTTATGAGAGTGTCCCAACTTAACCAATGGTTAAGTAGTACCTAGTGTCCATTCTTCTTTTGATTAATCTAACTACTGGTACTGGGGTGATGAATGGACCTTCTACCCTCCTCCCTACATTTTGATTATCGCATTTAAAGCAGCGCACAGCTGCGGGAGCATTTTGCCGCAAGTGTGACACTCTAGATAGTGTACACACACTTCTTGAACTGTTTAAATACAAATAATATGGAGGACAACGTGGGCCTGAGCTTCACTGGAGAGGACATTGATGAAATTTTGGCAGGTCAATCTTTACTACAAAATACAGACTTAACACAAGCCTTAGCCCAAACAGATGACTGGGAAAACCTCAGCGAGAAGAAGAGAGAACAAATACGTACTGCCATCCATGGCATAATAATGACAGAGTACCTGATGTCCAAATCAGCCCCTAGAGGATTGTGGGTAAATAATGCCCCTAGAATTTTTTTGCACGATCTAGCATTCCGTCGTGATTGGTCATCCATCTCGTGGAAATGCACCCTGGACTACTTGGTCTTAATAGTCAAGACAGCGAAGAGACTGTCAGATGCCCTTCTGGTCCAAATACAAGCATGTGAAGAAGAACTAAAGAAGGGCATAAATCCGTCCATATACCAAAAAAGGTTGGAAGAGATCACAAAAGAAATGAATGAAACTCACGAATATCTTATGCAAAACAAACTCCAAAAACTTGCAAAAGACCTAAAGAAGTTTAGCCAGGAACGCATGCATCCATACTCAAAAGAAGATTACACAGGCCCAAATCCGGGATCCGATAATGAATCTTCAGATAGAAATACTTCAGATGGCTCCGAATCGGGTTCTGAGGTTTCCACACCCAGAAGAGGACGTCAAAATTACCGGTACCAACGACCCAGAAGAAGTAACAGATGGCAGAGACCGTACTTCCAAGGGAACCAAATGCCATTTTTTCAGCCCTTTATACCACCATATGCAGGCTGGATGAACCCTTACAATCATAACATGCAACCTCCCCAAATGGGTAATCAACACACAGCCGGTAATGACAACAGACACCCACAACAGCCTTTTTTAGGGAGAGGCCAGAACCAATCTCGCGGAAGAAAAAAGAATATCAACTGGCAGGACCAGCAACGCAATATGCTAACGAGGAGCATGGCAACGGCCAAACCCAGCACGAGCAAGAACAATCCCTAATTGTCAACCTGACCAACGAGGTCCTATCGAATGACCAAACTAAAGTCTTAAACAAAGGCCTGGGATTTGTCCCTACCCCCCCACTGGATACCTTCAAATTAAAAAGCGAACTTTCTGAATTCTGCAGAACGCTAAAATTAAAATCGTTCTTCTCTGGTACAGAACACCAACACAATGAAGGAGATACGTCCTTGCGAAAAAAATCTAAATTTAATCCACCGAACAGTTCCATCCCTGTGGAAATACAGACGTTTGAACAAGCATTAATGAAAGGAATTGATGATTTGGATAAAACCAAAAAACATGCCTTCCAAAACCTGACTAAGAAGGAACGTCTAGCCCTGGAAGAACTAAAAACAAATGACAAAATAATAATCAAACCTGCGGACAAGGGGGGAGGAATTGTTATCCTAACAAAACAGGGATACAATGAACAATGCCTCAAACTTCTATCAGACACAAAATTCTACAAAAGAATATTGACAGATCCTACTCCCAGACTTCAGAATACCATTGCGATAATGGTCTATGAGGCCGAAAGCAACTCTTGGATTTCCAAAAAAGAAGCTGAATACTTAGTAACCAAACAACCAAAAACACCGTTCTTCTATTCACTTCCAAAAATCCATAAAAACAAAGTCCCCCCTCCAGGGCGCCCCATAGTCTCGGAGATTGGTTCATTGTTAGAACCATTATCAAAGTTTGCCGATGAGTACCTGAAACCGAGGGTGCAAAAAACACCAACTTATCTCAAAGACACCCGTGATCTGCTCATCCAATTATCAGATAAACCATTTGATACTGATACCATGATATTAGTAGGCTTGGACGTAGAACAACTTTATACCAGCCTCCCACAGAGAGAAACCCTTCAGATGCTGGAAGATCAGCTGTTCATGGATGAATGGACCCACAAGACACCCAGACATTTTGTCCTGGAGTGCTGTCGCCTGGCACTTACTGAAATTTTTTTTGAATACAACGGAGACCTATACCTTCAATGCCATGGTACATCTATGGGCAGTGCATTTGCTCCATCAGTAGCGGGCCTTTATGTGAGCCAATTTGAGAGTAAGTTTGTTCTCAATGAGACCAACCCGTTCGTTTCCAGTATATTATACTGGAAACGATATATAGATGACATTCTATTAATTTGGCACACTAATCAAGACCTGAGACTTTTCATGGAATGGCTAAATGAGAGGGACAAGTGGCTAAAATTCACTTACACTATGAGCAAAACTCATTTGGACTTTCTTGATCTCACGATCTTTGTAGAAAATGGAAAGCTGGAAACGAAGACATATACCAAGCCCACAGCAAAAAACAGCCTTTTATCTTACAAAAGTTACCACCCAAAAGCCCTCCGAGACAATTTACCTTATAGCCATTTTTTAAGACTTAAGCGAAATTGTAGTAAAAAAACTGACTATGAAGTCCAAGCAAAGGAATTGTGTACTAAACTGAAATCAAGAGACTATACACCTACCACTATTGCAAAATGTTGCAAGAGAGCAAAAAACCAACCCAGAGATTGCCTCTTACAGATTAACAATAAAGAACCCAACCGGGAACTGGTTACTTGCGTGACAACCTTCTGTCCTGCAACATACGAAGTACAAAAACTCATTAACAAGAACTGGTCCATCCTAAATACCGGAAAACATAATTGGCCAAAACCTCGTTTTGCAAATAAACGAACAAAAAATCTAAAAGATTTACTTGTACACACCCGCCCAGCTGCACCGAGGACAAACCCCATCAACTTGAGAAATATTGAAATGTTACCTATCACTGGCCACCACCCCTGTGGCTCATGTCTAGTATGTAAATTAACAACTACAACACAATCTCTACAATTGACAGACTCCTTCAAATGGACTCAGAAACAACACACAAATTGTAATTCGACTCATGTCATATACATGATCTGGTGCCCATGCGAGAAGAAGTACATAGGAATGACCTGTAGAAAAGTCAAGACTCGCATAGGGGAACACAAGAGTAACATTAGACTGAAAAAAAACAATACGAAGCTATGTTCCCATTTTGTCGACCAAAGACATGACTGTGAAGAATTAAGATGGACAGTCCTTGAAAAACTAATAGACAGACCCTGGAATGCCGAAAAAATCTTATTTGAGAAGGAGCAGCGATGGGTGGACCGCTTACAAACTCATTTGTCAGGGCTCAATGATAATATCCCGTGGCATCAATTCTCATAAAAACAAAAATATCTCTTTATCTGAACATGAATGCCCAGGTCCGCAGTTCTGGTTTAATGTGGCTTTTACAAAGTCGAATTACATGTGACTCTGTAAAAATGAATAAGTGTGAACATTTCGCTATTTCCCTCTGAATGCCTGAGTTTCAGACAGGGGATAACAAAATGTGATTTCCTACACAAATTAAACAATATTTCCCACACATGTGCTGTGGACACCACTATTCTTAAAAACACACAGCATAAAAATAGAACCTCATTTTAATGCCCAAGCTCTAATGCAAACATATTCTACGTATTTCGAACATAGAAAGCACAGTCTGTCTTCTAGCTCCATCACTCTTTCCTTCTTAATAGTAACAGGAAACCAGCACCAAGTATCCAGGGGCAGAGACAGCACAAGTCCCGGGAACTCCCCACGCGCTGGTAAGAATGGCGGACGAAAGTCCTGGTTAAGCGTCCTCAACTACCGGGTAAGACGAACGTCTAAAACTCCACCCTGTACCTTTCCTTTTCAGTCTGGGACCAGAGAGTCCCTTAGCCGCCTGTTGAAGCTGAATACAGCTATTAAATGAGGTAAGAACATCACGGGATATCGTATTTGTTTTTAACTACACCACAGCGTGTTTGTGGTAATCACGTGCTTTTTCGAAGCCACTCTACTAACAAACTGAAAAAGTACCGTTTACCATTATGTGCTATCCACTTCTGAAACCTGTTAACCCTCGACGGTTCTTCACATATTTTCAGCCTAATATCAGCAGATGGATTAATTACAAAAATAGACACAACCGACCACCTAAAATAGTCTATTTCCCAGACGCAGTCCTCCTAGTGAAGCCCTATTTACGTTTGTCCACAGAGCACAACTTAGTTCTGTCCTACTTTCTTTCTATTTATATTCATAATAATTCTCCACAAAGCTGAGAAATTGCATTAGTGCTATACACGCACCCACTATAATGAATGTTTTTGTGCCTTTTTTCAGAAAATTTCCAAAAGGCAACTTTGGATACAACTTTTGAAACCATATTACTACACAAATCGTGCGAGTAATTTCTTCGTTATTTGTTGTTTTTTTGTTATGTACTGTCCTGACGAATGCTCCGTAGACCCGGCTGGGCAACATGGAGCAGAAACATGTTGACACTGTAGTTCATAAGGTATAAGGAGATTCATTAACACGACCTCCAGTAATACCGCAATTTTTTAATAACAATACTTCACCTTTTTTCATTAAAATTCACCACTGGTGTAGTAGATGTTTTTTATCAGTTTTTTCTGGGTGCCCTTTCCATCCTTTTTTATCTCTGGACACTGCTACTTGCGCCAGAGGTTGCCTCTGGTTGAGGCTTGGCATATAGCACGTTGTTGGAGCACTCAATGATAAATGCCACAACGCGAGTGAGGGGCGGAAGAAAGATATACACCGCACTAACAACACCGCGTTTATGAGAGTGTCCCAACTTAACCAATGGTTAAGTAGTACCTAGTGTCCATTCTTCTTTTGATTAATCTAACTACTGGTACTGGGGTGATGAATGGACCTTCTACCCTCCTCCCTACATTTTGATTATCGTAATACCATATCCAGACACGTTACATCCAATATAAGCTGTGGTCTCATCTCTGGGAATAGTCTCATAGGAATTAATTCCTCTAATCATATCTACTATTCCCTTCACTGGAGCACTATTACTCGTATTATCTTTCATGGAACGCAGGGGGTAAACTTCATGGGCATAGATGAACATCGTCCTATATGCCCACACGGAACCATTATAGCTAAATGGCAGGACCATATAAGGGATACCTTTATCCGTAGTATAAGGCATAAGCCCACACACCCAACAATTAGTGGTGTTCACTACTAACTGATGTTGATGCAGGAGTTGTACACAGGAGTTATTAACAAATTCTGATCTTCTAATAGATTTATGTTCAGGCAAAGGATGAAAAGAATGCAAAGAAATAGTAGTAGGAAAGGCGTAGGTTGTGTAGTGGGTGCAAACGTCACTTGAAAAGAGAAGATAACATAACCCACCAAAAACATTGTCATGCTAAGTAGCATCAAAAGACATTTTCTACTCATTAATTTACACAGTCTTCTCTTGAAGTTCATTTCTTCAACAGCTCTCTCGATCTCAAAAAACTCCATCTTCTAACCGTGCTGTTCGCGGCAGTTGGTTCTCTTCTGCTCAGATGTACGTCTGAATGTCCCAGGGAACGCCCTAGAACAAGCCAGAGCCATCGACCTTGTGTCTACCGGCTGTACACTCTAGGGCTTTATACCGCGACCCTACAGCTGAACCCGGATGGCGGTTCGAAAAAGAAAAATAAGTCAAAACAGTTTTCCGGATGAGAGAGCGTAGTTTCAAAAAGCAAAAATAAATTACCTGTTTATTTGTCCATCGACTCTTGGTCGTAAATTATAGCGGCCTTTACCAGGCAATGTCTGATCGCAAAACAACAACTCAGGTTCAGTAGTGTCCAGTCTCAAAGAAGGGGACACAGCTTCTTGCAAAATATTGTCGTCTTCACGCTCAGAGCTTGTCCCAACCAAACGTGCATCACTGAATGGAATGAAACGCGGCACAGTCTCAGTCTCTCTGAATCACCAACACTCCCCTGGACCCACTGGTCGTATGGCAGAGGCAAAGAAACCCTCTTACAATGTACGCCATGGATCCAGTTCTTTTTGCCGTGAACTCTCACTGCGGTACGTGTCGCCAAAAGGACCTGAAATGGCCCAGTCCAGCGCGGCTGATCGTTCTTTGTCCGCTGGAAGTTCTGTATCAGAATCCACGAACCAGGATCAATGGCGTGTCCTGGATCTTCAGATGCTTGTGGGAGAGTATTGTGAACCTGTTGGTGTAAGACACGCAATTTAGCCGTCAAATCGTACAAATAGTCAATCAGTACAGGATGTTCAATCTCGCTAAACTTTGTCGGCCTCGGCACTCCCCATACATTTGCCGGGCGACCAAATACAATCTCGTAGGGGCTAAGGACCACTCGAGAATGTACTGTAGTTCTAGTCGACAAAAGTGCTAATGACAAAGCATCGGGCCATTGGAGACCAGAGCTCGCCTGAATCTTGGCTAGTTTCAGTTTTAAGGTGCCATTAGAGCATTCTACTAAACCAGCTGATTGGGGATGATTTGCAGCATGGAATTTTTGGCTAATGCCTAAACCATCACACACTCTCTTCATGACCTGACCCACAAATTCACTCCCGTTATCACTCCACACCATCCTTGGCAAACCATATCTGGGGAAGAATTCCTTGAGTAGGGCCTTAGCAGTGGACAAGGCAGTATTATCTTTCAGGGGGTATGCTTCTACCCATCTCGAAAAGGCAAAAACAACTACAAGGACATATTTTAAGTTATTACACCTTTCCATGTGTATAAAATACAATTGCAGCACCTCAAACGGATACGTCGGAGGCGCAAAACGACCAGCTGGAGTTGGAGTTCCCTCGCCAGGATTATACATTAGACAAACCATACAATTCCTAACCAGATTCTCCGCACACTTAGGAATTCCAGCATTCTGCCATACTGGAGCCAACAACTTACAAATCCCTTTTGCACTAATGTGAGCCATTCCATGTGCCATCGTAACCACTGCAAGCACATACGCATCAGGTAACAACCATCGCTGATGTTCCGTCAACTCAATCCAACAGCCAGTCAAATCCAATTTTCCCGTACTCTCTCCCCATACATTCAATTCTTTCTCAGTAGCTTCTGCCTGAAATGACTTCACACTCTCTATCGTATCTTCACACATTCCTCTATCCGGAACCCATCTTGCTGGACCCACAACATACATTCGACTCATCACATCCTTCGCCGTCTCTTTCGCAACTTCATCCGCAAACGCATTACCACGACCAACGTCATCGGTAACCTTCTTATGTGCACTGCATTTCACGATCGCAACTTGCATCGGTAACGTAAGTGACTCAAGAAGTTCATTCACCAACTGACCATGCTGAATTTTTGAACCATGCGAATTCAGGAACCCACGCTCTTTCCACAAACGTCCAAAACTATGCGCAACACCAAACACATACTGACTATCGGTATACACAGTCACTCTCTTTCCTTTCGACAACACACACGCTCTTGTCAGTGCAATCAACTCTGCTGCTTGAGCTGAATTTTGTGGGATACGTGCAGCTTCAACAATCGTATGCAAAGACTTAACCGCATATGCTGCAGTCGTATCACCATTCGGAAGCTTGAAGCATGAACCATCTACCCATAATGTACCATCAGAATTCGCAAGCGGAGTGTCTTTTAGATCGATTCTACCCTTCATTTCTTCCTCTGTCCTAAGAAAGCAATCATGCTGTTCCTGAACATCTGTCTCTACAGAAATCGGCAACAACGTGGCTGGATTCAACGTGTTGCATCGCCTTATATGCACATGACTCGCCAAAAGTGTCAACTCGTACCCTGACAATCGAGCACTAGTCAAGGGCTGTGTCTTGGTACTGTTTAACAAAGTATCCACCGCATTTGGAACCATCACATCAACGTATTATCCATTACCAAATGGGCAGAAACAGCTGCTGCCGCTGTAGCTCTCAAGCAACTCGGCAATGCTCTAGCTACCGGATGCAAAGTCGACGAGAAATACACACATGGACGCTGTTTATCGCCAAACTGCTGAGTCAAAACTGACAATGCACATCCCTCTCTTTCATGGACATAAAGTGTAAAAGGCTTACTGTAGTCGGGAGTACCCAACACAGGAGCCGAACACAATGCATCACGCAATTCAGAAAAACTCTTCTGACTTTCGTCAGACCAAGGAAGAGGATTCGGAGTATCCTTAACAGTAAGTGCTAACAAAGGTTTCGCAAGTAGCGAAAAGTTCGGAATCCATTGCCTACAGTACGAGGTAATACCCAAGAAAGCACACACTTCTCTCTGTGTAGTTGGCACATTCATTTTCGCAATCGCTTGAATTTGTTCTGGAGTCAACCTTCATCCCTCCTTCGATAAGAGATGACCTAAGTAGGTCACTTCTTGTCGACAATACTGCAACTTCAAAAGTGACACTTTATGATGGAGGTCAGACAAATGTCGCAACAAAGAAAGAGTAGCTTCTTTACAGATTTCCTCATCATCAGCAGCAACTAACAAATCGTCAACATACTGAATAAGAGCTGCACCATCAGGCGAGACAATCGTATCAAGCTGTGTTTTCAAAGCCTGACTATAGATGGATGGACGTTCACAATAGCCTTGAGGAGCGCGCTTAAACCGGAAACTTCGGCCTCCTAAAGAGAAGCCAAAAATATCTCTACTCTCCTCGGCAATCGGAATGCTGAAGAAAGCATTCTTCAGATCAATCACCGAAAACCAGGTAGCTGAAGCCGGAATCAAAGTTAGTAAAGCATTAATATCTGGAACAACAGGAAACTGTGGCACAACAATTGTATTCACTTCTAGAAGATCGATCACAAACCTATACACAGGCGGCTGAGAAGAATCGGTATGTTTCAGGACAGGCAAAACCGGACTATTACACACATTACCTCTCGTCTCTTTAATCACATCTTTCTCAATCAGATCATAGATGATCGCTAAAAGTGCTCTTTCGCCATCACTAGAAATCCTATATTGGGGAATACGTGGCAATCTAGCATTCACTTTCAACGTCACAACGTATAGTGGAATCTCCAAAAGACCCACATCATTAGGACCAGTAGCCCAAAGAGTATCAGGGAGAGAACGCAATTCCAATGGAAGCCGATCCTTAGGCAAATACATCTGAGAGATTACTCTCTTACCCAATGTAAGCTGTACTCCTGAAGGAGAACAATGCAATGTCGCATACAATCTCTTCAACAAATCCAATCCCAACAAATTCTCACCACAGCCTGTTGTTAGAAATAGGGGTGCTTCCAATTCACAAGGTCCAACAGAAAGAGACAAAGGACTAGAAACCGGATTGCAAACTGGGGCGCCAGAAAAACCTACCGAAACATTTGTCAAGCCAGACAAAGGTGCGCCAGGGAGTTTAGAGTGCATGATAGAACTCTTCGCAGCACCAGTATCCAACAGAAAAGGCTCTGACACACCTGATGTAATCACTTCAACATAAGATCCACTCTGATCTACTGGAACTGAAACAACTCCCTCTCTTTGTCTATGGCTGTCCTAGCAATCATTACCGTCGTCATTCTCACTCTCAACATAGTAGTCGTCAGCATAATACTGAGTCGACCTACCAGACACAACATTCTGCTGATCAAAACAATTCATCGTATTCTGTGGAGGAAAGGAACGTGCATTCTGGGGGAACACACCATGTCCTCTACCTCTAGGAGCTTGCTGAACACCTCGACCTCTCACACCAGACGCACCATTTGTACGCTGCAACAGAACCGGACAACTACTCTTGAAATGCCCTTCTTCTCTACAATACGCACACTGATTAGGGCCTGGAAGGAACACGCTGCTGAAAAGACTCGGACCTTTGAGATCCTCTCTGAAACTGCTGAGGTTGCTGAAACTCGCGCTGATTATAACGAGGCGGATATGCCTGTTGCAAAAGAACCTTCGTCTTTAAATCCTTAGTCTTTCTCTCTGCTTTCCTTTCTCATCCTTATCCCTATTCTCGTAATATTGTGCAGTAGCCAATATCTGGCCAGACGAAGAAACAGCCCACGAACTCTCTGAATCCTTCAACTTAGTACATAATTCAGGAAGCAAGTTATGTACAAACTTATCTACGAACAACCGTTGGCCACCTTCTGTACTCATATCCTGACCACTGTGATCGATGAACGTCTCTTCAAACCTAGTGAAGAAATCAGACACACTCTCATCTTTCTTCTGCTTGCATGCAGACAATTTATCTCAATTCACTTGCATAGCAGGTATTAAAGTCTTCATAAAATTAATAATCCTACTGGGGATTTCCGCAAATAAAGGCTCAGGTTTAGCTCCACCACCTTGACGACCATCTGCAGCAGCAATATTAGCCCATGTGTCACCTAACTCTTGCGCATGATTCTCATGACGAATCTTCGCCCATAAAGGCTGAGGAACCACATTACCAAACAACATGTTCGGCAAAATTCATAATACACGATTCAGCTGTCTGAGACAACTCCTTATATTACCCTGCAGGATTCTTTCGAGGATCAGGTAACGTCTGTTTAAGATCCAAAACTTCAGCTCTTTTCCACGGAACATGTACCCAAACACGCTGGAAATGAGCCGGTACAGCTTGAATACCCAGAGGAATATCAGCCTGAACTGCATCTTTCCATACCGGAGGAGCCTCTCTCATAGGATACTGTCGCGCTTTTCTCCTAACAGCAGAATCTGGCTCAAACAACGACTGAGAAGGACGCTCACTCCTAAACGCAAGCAGCGTCGCAACTGCTTTCTCAACATCAAGACCCACTATCGTTCCTCTCACAAACTCGGACTGTACATGAAACAACTCAGATGGAGTCTGACCCAACTCACCATCTTCCCATTCCTCACGGAAGAAAGTACACATCATATCGAAGACATATCTCTGCTTTGGTGCTTCCCATTGACGGAAGACATCCATAATCGACTCTAAATCATATCTCGAGGGATTAGTAACCCATTTACAAGCCAAATGATCCAATACTGCCCGCTCCTTGGGACCAGGAAACTGACTACGCAACTGCTTACACGCAGAAACAGGGGTCATAGTCAATTACCCAAAAAGAGGAGACAAAAGACCAGTAACACTGTCAGTCATTCTCTGTTGAACAGAAGGAGAAGCTGTCATAAGGACAGGAGGCAAAGCAGGCTGAAATAAAGCAAACGTAGGAGCAGTAGCAGAAGGAGGAACAGAAGAAGTAGCAAATATAGGAAAAAAAGTCATAGGAATTTGAGACGGATCGGTTATCAAAGTTGGTGGCCCTAGAGAAGGCTGTGCCAAAGGAGGAGAAACCAGCTGAAGAGGAGCTGGTGGCTGTGCAACAACAAGAGGCTGAACAGCTAGAGGTTGCGCAACTAAAGGTTGCGGGGGTGCCGTAGCACTCTGCACATAAGAGGGTGGTGAACTCAACATATGTGACATCAAAGGATCCTTTTCAGGGTCCTTCGTTGCACCTTGTGGAAGAGGTGACAAAGCTGGATAACATTTATCGATGGACATTTTATGTTGCCTATACAACTGTTCACTCGCTTGTTCTTCCTCATTATCTTTATATTGTATAGCAGCCTGCATTATCGATATACCCTTCTCTCTTTTATTTCTTTTAGCTTCTTTAATTTCTCTCTGTTTGGCTTCCTTACGCCAAAGGTGGAAAGAGTCAAACATCGCCGGCCGGGCTTTCTTCTTAAATAGTTTAACTTCCAGATTATCTAAAATCTCTGTGTCATAGCTACCATGTTGGGGCCATTTTAGAACACCGTCTATCCTAGTGTATCGGACCCACAATTCATTATACGTAATGGGGCCACACCATGTTTAGAATAGAGCTCATAAGTCGGAGTTCCAACCGGAGGTATCGGACACGAATCCTCCAATCAGGAATCCCTGTTACAACTACAACAACATATCTTTCCAAATTTGCTAAGACCAGGCATCTTCGCTCACTAGTCTAGCTTCAAACTTCAAGGGATTACCAAACAGGATAGTCTCGCAAATATACGAGTCCCTCGGCTTTGGCACTTGCAAGTTCCAATTCAAAGGACTGGGAAACGTTCCACTTATACTTAACTGAAGTGTCGGTCACGTCACTAGAAGACCCGTCTATCGTCTCTCTCTGCAAATCGTCCCAAAAGGGTCCAAGACAGGGCGACAGTCAGGGCAGCAGTCCTTCGTAGCCGTCGGAAAGTGGGAAGCCTCGCAGTAAAAACCTTCAGTCCACGTTCGACATGCCGGGGTCGATGAAGAGGGGGCCGTCATCCAGAATTTCCTCACGAAGTTCCTCACGATCTTCGGGCTTGGACCGGTACCACTGAAGTCGCCCCACGTTGGGCGCCAACTGAAGAACCGGGTTTTAGAACCCAGTGGCGCCAGGGGCACGCCCAAAGTCTTTGGGTTCTCCTGACTTAGAATACAGAGATACAGGATACTTCTTGGTGGCGTCAAAGATCAAATTTATTGTCTGCAACCAGGAACAGAATTTCTACGTAGTACGACACAGGTAGGTTCGTCAGAATCTGCTCAATTTTCGTATTGCGAGACATCGTCTTTTATGCCAAAAATCACATTCCTGACAAACACCCATTATTTACGAACTGTCCAATCAAAGGTAACTTTGCAAAAGGTATCGCATGACGACAAACCCACTTTTCAGTTGTCCAGCCCACCATCAATTACACGGGAAAGCCCAACATTCTTGCTCGGACAGGCCGGACAAACCCATAATAAAAGACCACAACCCAAACCATAAACAGACCATAAAAGAAGGAACAGAAACAGATGTGAAACAAGATAAGGGGTGTGTGCGTGTGCAATAAACTCAGCAATGTCCTGTTCTTTGACTCTAATCTCGATCAACTACCGGACAAGGAACTGGCTTAGCAAGGTTACCTCCAGGCAACGGGGTCAGTTCGCTCAGGTCACCTAGGAGTCAGCTAAAGTGTACGTGTACCAAAGACTCGTTCGGCCGTAGTCATCGGCCTATGTGAGGGCAACCACAAAATGGCTGCCGTACACAAAATGGAACCCAAGGGTTCAGAACGAAATCCCTAAATACGTAGTGAATCCATCGGTCTAACATGATAAAATCACTCGTACTTGCCGCACTCACTAGTTACGGTCCGCTACCATCAAATCCATAACGAAACCATGACCTTTATGAAACGGGTTCAGAATTCACAGAACCTCACTATCTCTTCTTTTCTATACCATGTTCAGAAATATCTTTGCTTTTTCGTGTAATAGACATGTTAAGTTATCTCTGTGTGCGTCGTCTATATCTATTTTTCCTACAGTTAGAAAATATTCACTCATATAGCCTGCTACATCTCGAGTAGTATGGACAGTGTTTAGTATACTAAGTATAGGAAGTTCAGAAAATATCACATCTAAGTTAGAATAATAATACCATCATGCCAGCACCACGGCGGGATCCTGCTTCCACATCATTAGCCTCCTTCGGAAGGTGTTCCCCCTTATACCAGACAATACTAGAAAGACCTTGGTCCATGCCCTCGTTTTGAGTCGCCTGGACTATTGTAATGGCCTATTCTTAGCAGCCAATGAAGGAGTGCTTAATAAACTTCAGGTGGTTCAGAACACTGCTGCCCGCCTGGTGACCAATGCCCCCCCTAGAACTCCATCCTTGCCCCTCCTCAAGGCCCTCCACTGGCTTCCCATCCGGAAACGGGTGGAATTTAAGATTTGCTGTGTGGTGCACAAGAGTCTCCACAACCTCGGTCCACACTATCTGGCCGAGAAATTTGTATACCACCGCCCTTCCCGCAATCTTAGGTCCAGCAATCAGCAATTACTTCAGGTTCCTAGACACAACAAGACTAGACAGGGAGGTCGCGCCCTTTCCATTATGGGCCCGCGTCTGTGGAACAGTCTTCCCCTTTCCCTCAGAGAATGCCCGAGTCATCTAGCTTTCAGGAAATGCCTAAAGACAACTCTATCCTAGTAGGAGCGCTGCCCGACCTGTTTCTTCACAGCACCGCGCGGAGATACACCTTCGGGTGTGATGCCGGCGCGTTACAAATCCATAAATAAATAAATAAATAAATAAATAAATACTGTAAAGGTCCTTTCTTGTAAAATAAGCTAGCTAAAACACTACAGGAAATTCCATATGTTAACGGCAAGTGTTGGTACGTCACACCCTCATCTACCGAAGTAGACAGCTTCAAACAGACATAGCAGTCTTTTATTTCCATTGCTTCTACATAGTGTACTAACAGGTTTGCAAACACATTTAAATGAGTTCTGTTTTTGATTCTATTATAATGTAGTCCTTCCTCATCTGGTACTTCTAAGTCTATTTTAGTTTGTCTAAGGCTAAGTGCTCTCTCTTGTCTATCTACTCTTTGTGGTGTATCTCTCGTTTGTGGTTCTTCTGTGTCCATTGGCATTTGCTTAGTGGGGTACAGATTTGTATCTTTTCTCATCATGTAAGGAATAGCTATTGTTAATCCTATCCAAAGTATCAGTACTAATGCTACACTACCCAAACATACTTTGCAGCATGTTTTTAAATAATTTCTTTTCGGTCTTCCATTAACAGTAGAATCAGCCATTTTCTGACTAAAGGAGTCTCAACCCCTATTTGTAACTTTTGCACAGTCTTTACCCTGTGTGACTCTCAGGTGGGTCTCACCTCTTCGTCAGTTTGATCAGCAATTAATTCTTCATCATTTTCATCACTTATGTCTAGATTCTCAAATTCTTCCAATACTATGTAGGTCCACTCAGGGCCTTTGTACTTGTATTCAGTCTTTTTAGTAATGGACTTCTTCTTCTGGGTTGTATCACAGGTGGATCAGTTGGACTGGTTACTTCATCTACTTGTTCAGGTTCTTCAATAATTCTCTTTAATCGCAGTCTCAGTCTTTTTACATATCTAGGTCACTTGTCTCCTTTTCTGAGTCTTTTAACTGGCACTGTACCTTGGCTCTCTTCAAATGCTCTTTTATTTTCTCTCAGTTGTGGCACATCGATTTCAGTGTTTTCTTCTTCTTCCCTCTCTACCTGACTAGCTCCTGGTCTTATTTCTGTTTCTTCTGCCTGGTTACTAAGCTGGCCTGGTTCAGGAATCTGTTGGAGTTGACTTTTATCTGCCTCATTTTCTTCATCCTGAAGACAATTTTCTATTCCTACCTTGTCCTGCTCAAGCTCTTCGAACCCTTGATTTTCTTCTACTTGAGCTTCCACCCTATTTTCTATCTGTCCCTTTTCAGATTCCAGAGTTCTGGGTGGAGTATTGATTACTTGATCTTTCCCTATCTGATCCTCCTCAGCATCACTTTTGACATGGATTTCAATGATCTGAGTATCTTTTTCTACACCGGTCTCATCCTCGCTATACCTCTGTCTGTCTAGATAGGTTTGGCTCCTTGTTCTAATGTATTCTGCAGGTATGTCAATTACTGGAAAGTAATCATCTTGACTGGTGCTCAGTTGTTCTTCTTCAGCTATTTCAGGATCGATATCTTGGGACCCTTCAGCTGCGCAATCTTCAGCCTCAGTTTCGTCAGCTCATGTCACCTTCTTCGTGTGACTGACATGGATCCAGTGTAGAACTCCTGCACACTTTACAGCTGTGGTGGTAACCAGAATCACTTGACGTGGTTTACCCCACCTCGGTGCTAGGCAAGTTGTTCGAGTATGTTTCTTAAGAACAACCCAATCACCTGGGTTCAGGTCATGTGCTGGTGTTGCTGGTCTGGCGATACCGTCTTCCCCAACCTGGCGAGAGATAGAACGCACTTGGTCAGCCAGTTCTTTGCAATATTCCAGTACTAAATCATCAGATATGTTTAGCAGTTTGTTTCCC
The DNA here is from genome assembly GCF_964263255.1 of Lissotriton vulgaris. Taxonomy (NCBI): domain Eukaryota; kingdom Metazoa; phylum Chordata; class Amphibia; order Caudata; family Salamandridae; genus Lissotriton; species Lissotriton vulgaris. The sequence continues at coordinate 771,137,390 of NC_141697.1, forward strand.
GGCACCCATGCTTGCCGCATTGCTCTTCCCATCAGTATTTCATGGGGACTTAAGCCTGTGTTCCGGTCTGGAATACTTCTAAGTCCCATCATAAGTGGCAGAGCATCTGGCCACTCCAATCGAGTTGACTCATACATTTTTCCCAATCTTGACTTGATAGTGCCATTCAATTGTTCTACCATTCCAGATGCTTGTGGACGATATGCACAGTGCAGTTTTTGCCTAATTTTAAATGCTTCACAAATTAGACCCATTATTTCACTGTTACAATGTTTTCCTCTGTCTGATTCAATTGTTACTGGAAATCCGAACCGTGGGATAAGCTCTCTAAGCAAAAGCTTAGCCACGGTGATGCTATCGTTCCTGCGTGTGGGGTAAGCTTCCACCCATTTTGAAAACAGGCAGACAATGACAAGTACATATTTTAGTCCTCGACAAGGGGGCAACTGAATGAAATCAATCTGCTATCAAATAAAAGGACCTTCTCCCTTTCCAATCTTTCCTGGCAATACCACTGTTTTCTTCCCTGGGTTCATTTGCTGACAAATCAAACACCTCTGGCAGAGTGCCTCTGCTATGTTCCTGAATTTCGCATTAAACCATGTTTGTCTGAACAGACGTATCATAGCATCTCTTCCCAAATGTGAATCTCCATGAATCAACCTAGCCATAGGAGCAAGCAGACAGTTTGGTAATACTACTGTTTCGTCAAGGTAAACAATGACACCATCTGCAGCCCTTCTCTGACACCCTAATCTCCTCCATTGTTCCTTTTCTTTAGGTTCTGCTGCATTCTGCAAATTTCTCACTTCCTCCCATGTATCCACACCATCCAGTAACATAAGTTGGCAGCTGTTTCCACCCACCTCAACCTTTTTGTTTACAGCCATTTTGTATTTTTGTACAATGTTGGGCTAATTGGTCAGCATATCGATTACCAGCTGTCACTTTGTCATTGCCAGATTTGTGAGCAGCACACTTGACCACAGCCACTTCTTTTGGCAACTGGATTGCTTCCAGTAAATCCTTCACATATTGACCATTTCTGATGGGGGTGCCTGCGGAAGTCAGAAACTCCCTTTGCAACCACAATTGGCCAAAGTCATGCACAACCCTGTAACCATATTGGCTGTCAGTGAATATGGTTACTTTCCAGTTTTTCCCAAATTTACAGGCCTTTGCCAGGGCAACCAATTTGGCTACTTGTGCAGACTTGACTCCAGGCAGATAGGATGCTTCCACTGGACCTCCCAAGGTACACACCGCATAGGCAGCGCTTAAACCTCCTTCTTCATGTCTCATGCATGAGCCATCAACAAACAGCTCATAGTCTGACTCAATTAAGGGCTCCTCTCTTATGTCTTGTCTCTGCTTTGTACTGTATCCAGTCAGATCAATGCAGTAATGCTCAACTTCTTCCTTACGTTCTGCACTATACGAATTTCGCAGTAGGGTTGCTGTGCTCAAAATGTTACACCTAGCAATGGTTACGTTTCCTGCACCTATAAGAATTCTCTCGTACTTAGTCAGCCGATTAGGTGTGAGATACTGAGTCTTAGTCATGGTTAGCAGATTACAACTGCATGTGGAACATACACGGTTACAGGATGTCCCATAACAATTGATTCACCCTGCTCAAGGCTCATGCAAGTTGCTGCTGCTACTGCTTTCAGACATCCGGGCAATGCAGCTGCCACTGGGTCTAAGGTGGAAGAAAAATAAGCCACTGGGCGTCGCACTAGTCCATGAATCGGAGTCAAAACTGAAAGTGCACAATTATCTTGTGTGTCACAAAAAAGTGCAAAATCATTTGAGTAGTCAGTCATTCCCAATACACAGGCAATCTCATAAATTCATAAAGGCAGTCATGCTTTCATCATCCCACTCTACTGGGTCTTTGGCTCTTTTCTTTGTCATTTGTATCAGGGGCTTTGCAAGGACTGCAAATCCCATAATCCATTACCTGCAATATCCTACAACTCCAAGAAACATTCTGATCTCTTTTTGTTTTTTTTGGCAAATCCATGTTTTTAATTATCCTGATTCTTTCTGTGGTAACCTTCCTGACACCTCTCTCTATCTGATGTCCCAGATATTTCACTAAGGTAGCACAAAATTGCAATTTCTCTGGGGACACTTTATGTCCTCCTTCACCCAGATGATTCAGTAATGCTATGGTATCGACCACACAGTCTTTTTGTGATTTGGAGGCCACCAAAAGGTTGTCTATGTACTGAACCAAGACCGACTGTCCAGGTAGTACTATCGACTCAAGGCCTTTTTTCAAAATCTGGTTAAAAATTGAGGGGCTTTCTGTGTACCCCTGAGGGACACGATTCCAGACATAAACATGACTGTCGAATTCAAAATGAAAAAAGAAATTTGCTATCTGGGTGCAATGGAATCGAGAAAAATACGTGGCATAGGTCAATGACAGTAAACCATCCAGCTTCCTATGGTGTCTGATACAGAATCACTTCAGGATTTGGCACAACTGGACAGCAAGGAACAATGATCTTATTAACCTTTCTAAGGTCTTGTACGACCCTGTACTTACCACTCGGTTTCTTTATACCAATTATGGGGGAGTTGCATGGACTGCTCATTACTTCTTGCAAAAATCCAGCTTCCACCAAACGCTTTATTTCTATTGCAACACTTGCCTTTATTTCTGCACTCATTCTGTACTGTCGAGTATTTGGGTAGACTGCGTCTTCTTTTATGGTCACTTTTATTGGGTCAACATTTTCCACTAATCCTACGTCTTTTCCAGTAAAGTCCCACACCTCTGGACTTACTCTCTGTTGTAGTTATTCTGGTAAGTCTTTTATTGTCATTCTTGCAATTTCTGTCTCTGGCCTTGCTAACATTAATTTGTAAACTCCGTCTTCGTCTGGGGTTTGTATTTCAACGCCATTTGGAGTGCCAAAGATGGTGCAATTCATTTTTCACAACAAATCTAGTCCTAGCAAATTTACAGGACTTGAGTCACAGACTACGAACCTATGCATTTCTTTAAAATTCCCTATTTTCACTTCCATTGTAGGTTTGGAACGTCTGCTGTTTCACAGTAGAACGGGTAGCATCAGTGTCCAACAGAAAGGTGACATCATTTCTTTCACCCCTTCCTTATAAAGGGGCAGTAAAGGTACGTCGGGCTTTAATCAACATGATAAACGATATGGATCTAGTCGATATATGGAGGGGAAAAAAGGAGACCAGCAGGGCTTTACTTTTTTTAGTAAAAAGCATCACCATTCCTCAAGGATCGACTTTATCTTTACTGATAGAGGGACAATGGTAAACCTAGGGGAGATAACAGTTCTCCCGAGTCACCTTTCAGACCATGCCCCTTTGCAATTAATCTATTTGAGTAAGGAGGCACAGAGGCAAAAGCCAAGGTGGACTTTAAACAAGGCTAAGCTACTAGACCCCGAGGTGATTGCAGCTGTACAGGCCCCCTCCAAGGAATTTTTCTACCTAAACTCAGATTCCACAACATCAGATATAGTTTGGGATGCATATAAGGCCTGGTTAAGGGGGAAACTACATGGAATTATATGCTACAAAAATAGGATTGAAGCCGAGGCACTGAAGGGGGTTGAGGGCAGGATAAGTAGTTTGGAGAAAGAAAGAGATGGTGCTAGTAGTGGGGTCCCGGAGCAATTTACTCAGATCATGAAGAAGCTGGAAGAGACAAGAGCTGAGTACAGAGGAATATTAGAAGCTAAATGTAGGGCACAGTGGAATACCAGAAGGATGCACAACTATGAATATGGAGAGAAGGCCGGCGCCTTTTTGGCGTGGAAAGCCAGGACTGATCGTGCCAGGAACGATATAAAGGAACTCATTATTAACACTAATGGGGAAACCTCAAATAAGATCGAGGATATGCAGTCCTGTCTCCTCTCCATCTTCTCGGAGCTGTATAGAGAAGATCTGGCTCCCCCGCTGAGCTCGATCCAGTTATTCCTTACAGATAAACAGCTTCCCGTACTCTCAGAAGATAGTAAAAATAAGTTAGAGGCTCCCTTTACCCTGGAGGAGATAGAAGCACAGATTAAGAAATCGAAAAACAATAAAGCGGCAGGCTCAGATGCAGTCCCAAGCAAAATATATAAGCTCCTGAATGTGGAGCTTTTAGATACCTTGGGGGACACCTTCAACTCAATATATAGCTTAAATGGGAAGGTCCCTAACACATGGAAGGAGGCAATAATCGTATTGATCTTAAAACCTGGCAAGGACCCGAAGAAGGCAGACTCTTATCGTCCAATCTCCCTGCTATAGGCCGATTATAAGATCTTCATGGGCATTTTGGCAGGGAGATTGGCAAAACTGATCCCAAAGTTAATACACATGGATCAGAAAGGGATTGTCGCAGGGAGACACATACAAGAACAGACGCAGATCTTGATAGGCAATATAGACCTGGCCGTCCAGAAAACAGAGCCCTTGGCCGTTGTCGCTTTAGACGCGGCCAAGGCCTTTGATAGAGTCTGCTGGGTATCCTCTGGGAGGTTTTGAGGGCTATGGGGTTTGGCCCAATCTTCATACATACCCTGCAGAACTGTTACCAGGGTGCCTCTGCTCGAATACTGTTAAACGGGCTCCTCACGGCGAGTTTTAACATCCAGAGAGGAACCAGGCAGTGGTGCCCGATTTCGCCCCTCCTATTTAACCTATATGTGGAGCCCTTGGCGCAGATGTTGAGACTGGATGATACAATCCATCCATTTCGCTCAGAACAATACAGCTCTAAGTTAGCTTTATATGCCGACGACTTAATATTATACACAAGCGACCCAGAGACAGCAATCCCTAGGGTGGAGGAGTGCATGAGTGAGTTTGGGACCTTATCCGGGTTCCTTGTTAATAAGGCCAAGACAGAGGTGATGTGTTGGAATCTGGAGTGGCCAGGAAGAGTGAGTGAAGAACTGAGATACCTAGGGATCTTTGTAGTAAAGGAATTGGAGAAGATACCTGAGCTTAATTTAAACAGGGTGGCGAAGGAAATTAATAGTCACTTCAGTAGATGGAGGAACCTCCCCTTGACTATTTATGGAAATACCAACTTGGTAAAGATGGTCATTCTACCTAAGCTGACTTACCTTTTCTCCTCTGTACCAGTAACATTCCATAACAAAAGTTTAATGAAGATTCAGAGTAAGATTGGGAGCATCATTTGGGGTAATAAGGGAGTCCGCCTGGCGTGGAAAAAAATAAGACGTAGGTTAAAAAAAGGCGGATTAGCCCTTCCTGATGTGAGGCTATATGCTGCAGCTTTTCAGTTTAAAAGCATACGAATGCTTCTGGTCAAACCGGGTGAGTCTGCCTGGGGGAGGTATTGGGTGAAATGGTGCGAGCAGAAGGGGGTGGAGACGGCGAGGCTTTTCTGTACAAGTTTGGTTCGCCTAGGTTTTTCAAACGGGTGCGCCTGAAGGTACTGAGGGCTGCCTTGGAGTTATGGTATAGGCTTAGAAGGTGCTGGGGCATTGGATACCATTCTGACAATGCCCCTGTTTGGGATGCGCCGGGAACGCCGGACTGCCTACAGGACAGTTTGGCAATGCCGATAAGGAGGGCAGGCATCACAGTCTGGTCTGAACTGTTAGACTCCGGGGGGATACATCCATGAGAGTACCTGAGGTCAAAGATCGGGCCAGGGTTCTCAAGATTCAAATATATACAGTTAACATCATGGTACGAGGCAGCAAAGGGGGAGATCAGAGGGAATAGAGAGATCGAAGCTTTGTGACAATCCATCCTCCCAATGAATAAAGAAATCTCTGTTTGGTATAATTGTTGGAGATGGAGGATCACGAGATACCCCCCTTAGCATCAGTATGGGTGGAAACCCCTCTTGAGCAGTCAATAGAGTCATTGTACGAGCCATCCCTATCGATCTTGTACAAGTATGTTAAGCCTGCTTGTTTAAGGAAAAATCACTTTTTTGTGGTAAATAGACTCTATTATACCCCAGCGAAAATCGCAAAGTTCTCCCCAGATCCAGCTCCCAAATGCCCTAGATGTGGGACACTTCTCGCAAGCGACCTACACATCTTCTTTGAGTGTCCAGCTCTTGCAAAATTTTGGACTTAGGTGGGGGACAACATTCGAGACATTTTGAATACCAACATAGTGATCAATATGTCATTGGTGTTTTTTGGAGACGATGGCGGTCTCAGTCAAACCCTTCCTCAGAAGGTAAGAGGGCTATTAATTTATCTGATTCTGCTGGTCAGAAGGGAGGTGTGCAGGAAGTGGAAGGATCCCCTACCGCCGCAAAGGGAGGATTGGCTTAAAGCCGCATTCTCTATGGCCCGCTTAGACTATGATGGTGTGGAAGACAAGATAATGAACATCTGGCACCCCTTTGTGAACTGGGGCAAGAATCTCAGACTAACTTAATATAAATGGTCTAATGATTACACCAGGGTCCCTTACAAAGATGGAGATCGGTCGGACGACCCAAGCGAGTGCGGTAAGCCGTGGAGTCCGCAGATCATGGAGGCGGCTTCATAAGACCCGCAGAGGCTTGAAAGGTGAGATGAGGACCTAAAAATAAAAATACAAATAAAAAAAAACCTTTCCTTCAATGTATGGCCCTGACTGGTATACTCGCAAGGAGGCGCCAAGCACGCACTCCTCGTCCGCCCCCCTCAGGCACCGTCAGTAAGGGTCTTCACAAAAGAATGTGTCATTCAAAAGAAATTGAGAGGTTGATGCATCTCTCTTTTCCCTTCCTTCCCAATTCGAAGTCTCTACATTCTGTTGTGCTTTGCTCCTATAATTTGGCATAGGCACCGGGGGTATCTGGTTCTGTATTACCTGCTGCTGGGTCTTCCGTGGTACCTCAGGCTGCATCTGTGGATTTAAATCATTATTTTGCACATTACCACTCTCCACAGCCTTACACTCGTCTTTCCAGTGCCCCAACTTGCCACATCTGTGACAGGGGAACTTCTTTTTCGCATCTTCCCTATTGAATTTTCCCCTGGGCCTTCCCCCACTTCCATCACCCTTATTCTGATTACTGGCCATTTGATGTAACTGTTGTTCTTGTTGCTGTGCTAATTTCACTTGTGCCCACATGACTTTCTCTTTTAACCCTTTCCGCTTATTCCCTAGCTCATCTTCACAATATTTTGCATATTTAAGGACCTCATCTATGGGCTTAGCCTGCCAACAAATGTTATTGTCTTTAATCCATTGTGAAATTTCCGGTCTTAATCCTAACACAAATCGATAAATGAAATGCGTCATGTCTTTCATGTCAATACTGTCTAATCCACTGCATTGCTTAAATGTCTGTAATAGACTTTCATAATATGAATGCACTGTCTCGTCTTTATTCTGAGTGGTTCTATCTATTTTCATCCAGTCTGTTTTCTTTGCAGGCACCTTTCCTTTAAGGTAAAGTATTACCTGATTGTACTTTTTCATTACATCCTCGGAAGGTGCCCCTGTCTTTGGATCTCTGGGTACTCATCGCTAGGCCAATCAACAGCAATTTTGCATTCTGTTTTGCATTCTGTCCACAAATCTACGGGGACTACAATGTCGAATAAGCCATCTAAGTCTTTCAAAAGACACTTTGACACTATTACAAATCACACAACCTGTCTGTACCACTCTACAGATTTTTTTCCAAGTTTTGGGAAATCATTCGTAAATGACAAAATATCCTGTCGGGACCAGGGAACATGCACATAGCCTCCATCTGGTACCTCTCGCATGGGACCCAATCTGTCTACCTTTTCTACTTCTTTTAAAACATATCCTGAAGTCATTTGTCTTGATCGCATTTCTTCCTTTTTCTTTGTCCATCTTGCCTTCCATTTCTCTAGTTTTCCCCATTTTTACATTAATGTCATCAGTTCTCTTATCTGCACCTTTCTCACTGACACATTCATGTTTTCTAAGACTTTGTCAGAGAATTCTACTCGGTAGGGTTTTTGCAAAACTTTAGATTTACCAATGTTGATTCCCATGCTAGCTGCAGTGTCCATTAATTTCTCATGAAACACTTTTGTATTTCTAGTGATGCTTTTACAAATAAACAGTAATTCATCTTCACTAAGGGTATTTAGGGCCCGATGTAGGTAGCCCTTTACCGATCGGAATCGGCCGAAAATACCGATTTTCGACCGTTTCCGATCGGTAAAGGGCTATCGAGATGTAGGGGCACATTTTCGGTAATTTTACTGAATCGTTATCATTACCGAATCGGTAAATTTACCGATTCGGTAATATTTACCGAATCGGTAATGATAACGATTCGGTAAAATTACCGAAAATGCAATGTAGGTAGCCAATGTTCCATCAGCACATGGCTTACAGAATCGGTATTTTACCATGGAATACAAATCCATGGTAAAATACCGATTCCTGTGTACATGCACAGCTTTGCATGTACACATGTGCCATGTGACAGACAGACGTGCCCTTAGGGCATGTCTGTGTGCCACATTGCACACATGCCTGTTTTGGGGGTGCTAGAGGGTGTCAAAGTGACACCCCCTGCACCCTTGCCAAATTCGGTATTTACCGATTCGGTAAATACCGATTCGGTATTTGACTTTAATCCTATGGGCTTCAAAGGCCCATAGGATTCAATAGCAAATACCGATTCGGTATTTACCGAATCGGTAAATACCGAATTTGTAACGAATCGGTAACGATTCCAGATGTTGGGACCTACATCCCATTTACCGATTTTGAAATACCGAATCGGTAAAATTCGGTATTTCAAATTCGGTAAATGGGATTTACCTACATCGGGCCCAAAATCTCTCCAATCCCACATTCCCAACCATCATTTCTTCTATTTCAATCCTCAATTTGTATATATCTAGTGGCTTAGGCTGTGTCTTTGGTCTCTCTATTTCTCATGTCCATCTGTCTATTTCTTCAGGAGTTACTACAGTGGCACTTCTCGTACCCGAAGAAGTCTCCATTTGTATTTCCCTTGAGGTTGTAGGTGTGGTTTTTCTCATTGAACCACCTTCAGGTTCCCTTATTGGTAAATGCATTAAGGATATCACTGATTTGCACTCACTTGCCTGTTCATCTGCTATCAGTGGTTCTTTTCTTGGCTGTACTACTGATGCAGTTATAACTGGAGTTTTTGGACTAGCTTGCTTATCTCCGTACAAAGGAACAACTGGGCCAATAGTCACTGGATTTGTCAAAGCCTCAGGACTTGTGTTTAATTGAGAAATTTTCTGAATCAATTCACTTCTCTGTTTATATAAAGCCTCCCTTTCTCTTTCTTGTAATACCCTTTCGATGGAGGTCTCATGTATCACTTGCGAATTAAAGGTGGCTTTAAAAACGAGGCAGTCGGATTTTTTGTACTTGACTCCTCACTATAAGGTGGTTTAAAAAATTGGTTATTTGGATTCACTGTTCTTGGTTCCTCATTATAAGGTGGTGGATTTTTCATTAATAAATCCTCCAGATAATCATCATCTGAATCACCACTGGTCATTAAATGTTTAGTTATCTCAGTCCTTTTCCCTCCCACAGGCTCCTCTACAGTTAGTACTGGGTAAAGCCTTTGCACTAACATATTCTGTCTCCATTGTTTCATTTATTTTTCTTTGGAATCCCGTGGAACCTTTGGGTAAAATGTACTCGATCCTTTGTCAATTCTAGGTCTGTCTCGCTCAAAAGCCTCAATCTCCCATTCTTCTAATGCCTCATATTGCATTAATCTAGGTCTTGGATGTAAATCATTCATTTGAGTCTTTAAATGAAACAAAATTCTTCCATTAAATGTGCCTTCTAAGGGAAATGCCAGAATTCCATCATCTTTTGTGTATTCAACCCAGTTCTCTAACCATACACAGAAATGGTATCCCTTGTCAAACATCAAGAATGATGCAGGAGTATTCGGTGGTGGAATAATGACTCCTTCTCTAGTTTTAATGGGCTTGTCTTTTTTAAAATAATTTCTAACTTTGTCTACAAGTGACAATTTTCTCTTACTTCCGTTCATTTTGTTAGGTCGGCCTCTTAACATCTGATCCTTAGCAAACCCTAAGTATCTTGGATCAGGTCGATTTTCTGGATGACTTGGATACCACATATACTTTGAAAAAATTCAATTTGTGCGAAAATACTTATTTCTGTTTACTAAATGCTTCCAATACTAGCACGTCTTTTATTTTTCTTCAACCAATCAACACTACGGTTTCAAAATAATTTTAACCAATGAGTGTGCAGCCTTGTTTTTGTGAGATGAGATCCCACGCTCCTGCACTCACCCCTCCTTCACAATGCTATCTCAACTACACGCCCGCTGTCTTGACCAATACCAGTGTGGCTGGGAGTGAGGTCAGCGCAGCTCCGCAACTGACTCCCTCCTTCACAAGGTAATACGAAACTCAATTCTTTTGAATTTTAAAGTGCAGATTTATTATTTAACAACACAAAAACATTCGCCACTGTACCCGAGTGACTAGATAGGAAAGAAATATTTCACTGCAAGTAAATCCCTTCTGTTTACTTTTCATACACTACGAGTAGAACCCTTCCGCCTACCCTTCATACAAGCATTAGAGAACCTGCTACTCCTTCAGACTTTATCCACTCCGAGATATATACTAAGACCAAAGTTTCACCAGCGAACCCCTTTGCTATCAATCAAGCTCAGACGAACCTGCTACTCCTTCCGTGTGACCCTTACTAGGTTATGTCACAATAGAAGTTTTGCCAGCTAACTCTTTGCTATCACTTATACATGCATTTACACAGAAACCCTAAATAGTGCTTCCGGTTCTGCCCAACCATGCACTATCTTCCTGCGGGTAAGTGACCTCGCCGCGATGTGGCTTCTATTTACCACCCGCTATTCTGCCCCCGGGGATTCCAGACAAAACATATAACAGGTACGAATGATTTTGGTTAATACATAAATTCAGTATAGCAGCATCAAATTAATAAAAAACATTTCAATAATACCACATTTGATCGATCAATTAAACATGAACTATAACCAATGAACCAACTACCTATCTTTAACTAAACCCTAACCATACTACTGCTACCAAAAACTGATGGAGCGATAATTTCTTCTGGTAATTTCTCAATGCAAAACCCTCATGCTGCCTCTATTTTACCGCTGAAAAGGTGTTGGGCCCTTCAAACCATGTATTACCTTCAGGAGATTTAAATAAACCTGAACAGTCAAAAATGCAATTGATATTTTAAGGCAATAAAGAGAGTTGTTGAGTATTTTAAAGGGTTTTATTTTCTAGTCAAAGGTTATTTTTTCTCTGACCCTTTATTCATTAGTAAAATATCAATCAGGTTACAGAATTTGGAAAACATGAAAAATAGCATTATTACAGAACACATTACAGTCTGCATATAAGCATTACATGTAGGAAAGAAAATGTGGCGCAAAATTCTTAAAGAGTTTCTAAGAAAAATAGTCTTGCAAGGCTAATCAATAATTAAATAGTTTGCAAAAATCTCCCACTAAGAGAAATAAATGCATAAGTCAAACAAATCTTTTCAGACCTAATTAATTAGTCAAAGCATAAACTTAACCCCTTGCATGCTGATGACGGCCCCCAGCGGTCATGCACTACAGTGCTCATTTGCTGATGACGGCTGGAGGCCCTCATGACCGCACCGCGATCGGAATGTGCCGCACAGGCGCAGAATCGCGGCAGCATGCAAGGGGTTAAAGTTTAGCTTCTAAATCTAAAAGACGATATTGCCATTGTCACCGCTAACCCAAACTTGGCTATGCCAATTATTGAACAGGAGGCACTAATATTTGGCACTATTTCAGGATACGCTCTGAATCGAGGGAAAAAACAAATAATTATTAACAACAAATGTGTTATGACGATTCACATATAACAAATTCAGCCACTTACTTAGGGGTTACAATAACTTCAGAATTGGAGAATCTAGTCGACCTGAACCTTAAACCTATTTCAAACAAAATACAAAAAGACCTTCGCCGTATCAATAATTTACATCTTTCTTTGATAGGACGGATAAATGCCCTAAAAATGGTCTACTTTCCAAAACTTTTGTATTTATTTAGAGCGATTAATCTGGAAATCTCAGATCAATGGTTTAAAACAATGGAACGTATCTTTACGGATTTTATCTGGTCATATACTCAGCCCCGCTGCGCCTATAAACTTCTCACACTTCCCAAAGAAAGAGGAGGGTTAAGTCTCCCAAACCTCAGGTTATATTATTGGACAACAGTCTTGCTATATAATCATGAGCTTTTTCTTCTTGATGGAACAGTGATATCTCGGGATAAAGACGCACCGACTATTCATCAAATAATATTAGATCACAGAAGTATCGGCTATCTTTGGAGATATCTCTTTGATAGCTATCATAAAAAAGTTAAACTAAAAACACTCATAGCCGTGTTTAGAGTTTGGAAATCTGGGAGGAAAATGATAGGTTTGGGACGGTTATCTTTTTATACACCAATACAAAATATCCCCCTCTTACCAGACATATTTAAAGATTCCTATATTGATAGATGGATCATAGCTGGAATTACTTATATAGGTTGCTTCTTCTCCGCAGAAGGGATATATTCTTTTGAATTTTTGAAAGACAAGTATCATCTAGAATGGAGAGATTTCTTTAAATATCTCCAAATTAGAGATTTTCTATTACGACGAGTGAGGAGTGAAGACACTATGCCTAAAAACATCATAGCTGAAACTCTTAGCCATTATCAGGAAAAAATACGGATCGGGGGGTTTTACCAATTATTACTTACACATTTACCTGATGACAGGCAGAAGATTATTCAGAAATGGCAAAAGAAATTTATAATTTCAACTGATGAATTTGAGTATGTAAATGAGCTATCACAAACTGCACTCATGTCAACTAAATTACAAACACAATTTTATAAAATATGCTTCTTCATGTACTATACTCCAGATAGAATTGCCAAATGGGGTAATGGGAGAGGAACATGCTGCTTTCGTTGTAACTTACAAGATGTGGATTGTATACATATCTTTTCATCTTGTCCCGCTTTAACTTTTCTCAAATCAAAAATTAAACATTTCCTCTCATTAATCCTTAAAACTGTGGTTAATCAATCTGATCAAACAGTTCTATTAGGCTTAGCAAACTGTACTAATTTGAATACTGGTCATGAACTGATTTTTATTTCAATGGCCGTATTAAGAATTTGTATAGCATCGGCTTGGTTAGATCCTATCGCCCCCTCATATCAACGGTGGTTTTCAAGACTGTTAGCAATTTTTAATTTAGAAATAGCAATATATAAAACTAAAGGTAGGAAACGTAGAATAAAAGGTTTAAAAATGTGGTCTCCTCTAATAGAATGGTCTGAACTTTAGACACTCATTTGACAATAACATGGTTAAAACTGTTTAGTTGTAATGTATACCCATCTACCCTAATGTTTATCTGTATCTCGATGATTTATCTGTTAATTTAAATATTCAATTTTATGTATTATTATTATCTATAAGCTTTTGAAATTCTTTTTGTTCTACACTTAATCTGCCCGATCAGAGGGGGGGGGGGGGGGTCTGGGTTGTCTTATGTGTTGTATTGTCTTTTCGTTGTACAAAATCCAATAAAAAGAGTTTTAAAAAAATAATCTAAAAAGCCTTTCTATCTGTTGCTGCTCTATACATCTCTGTGTCTAAAAAGCAAACAAGGAGTGAGACAGCCCGCCCTTCACAGGCTTCAAAGGAATGTGGCCTGCCGTGCCAAAATATGACGTGCCAGGACTTTGAAAAAAAATCACCAGGGAACCCCCCAACTGACTCTCCTCGGACGCCCAAGGCTGCACCTGTGACGATCTTGTACCTAACCGATGGAATGTCTGGTCTAATCTGTTCCTTCTCTCAAGAGCTCACACGCCCCCCCAAAAGCCTAATGAGCCTAGTAGCCTAATAGCCAGCCACGCCTCCAGAGAGGTCATTATTTATACTCTAATTCTTGGCAGACTACACAAAAATGTTGCATCTTCAGGAAAACTTGTACGTGATTAGTTAGCCACAATGGCATGAGGTCTAACCTTACTGACTCATTGAAAATTCTAGAGCATACCAGTTTTAACAAAAGAAGCACAAATGATTTAATACATTTTATATGTTTGCAACTTTTACTAGGAAAAATGTTTCATTCTAATTCCTCCTTCCTTCCTTTCACATCGCAGTCAGGACGGATACTTTATCTAACTGGTACATTGGCACAATCACAAGAATGTTTCAAAGTACAAAGAGGCCTTGACTTCTTTGTGGTTTGAGGAAAGCTGCCACAGTCTGCACATTCACTCTTCTCTGAAAATGCAAGTCATAGCCTTGCTGGATTCACAGGCAGCCATTTATTGGTAGGCCCAAAAAATAAAACAAACACAAAGAGAATATTAATTACATGTAAATCAGCCCATTATGTTTCCCAACTCCATACTAATACCCCTTATAAATGTTTACCTAGCCAAGCTATTAGTTTAAAGCAGCTTTTCTATTATTTATGACAACTTGCAAAATAAATGTGCAATGTGCAACATAGCATTTTTATGCTTTAGTATAAAATTTAAAAGCACACACAGTTAATACAGCGCACACAGTTAATACAGCGCACACAGCAACATGCTTTAGTGTTTTAGATAGCTTTTCATACAAAAAGCATTTAGCCCCATGTGTAGTGTTTGTTGCATTATTTAATTCACACACATTATAAAAAGAGGTGTTATTAGACTAAACATGTTTATTCAAATATGCATCAAGCCAAAGTCTTTTAAGACGGGAATAGTGAATTTAGATTACAAGGATGAGCTGGGAAGAGAGAAACACATTCTATTAATCTTCAAAGCAAAAAAGGCCACTTTTCTCTACACTGCAAAAACATGTTAATTCAGCACAAGCATTTCAGACTGACTTAGGCCTCACTTTCATATTTTTTCATGTGCCATGTTTTTAACTTGCACCAAAATGTGGGTGGCAATTTAAATGCAGTCTGTCTGAAGCACAAAAAATGAAACAAGGCCTGACTGCAGATGAAATCGGCTCCATCACCGGCATGATCAAAAAGTTAATACATATCTGAGCAACCAACTTTGCAGAAATAAAATCCCTGGGCTGCCGTGCCTAACACTTCAGAAATCATGGTGCTGCACTGCAAGTTGTGTATGAGTCATATGTTGTAGCACTGCACTCATATGTGTAGGAGCCTCTGGATGCAGCAATGGATCACCCTGTGTAAAATCCGATGCCCAGTGAATTCTAACATTATTTTAAACCATCAAGCCCATTGTGCAAAAACATTAAATGTTGCATGCGTACAATCCTTTGTGTCTAAAGCTTGAGATGTATCCACATTGACATCATTGAAGTAAGTGTTGTGTGCACTTCAGTCAGTGTCCTACAACCATGTAATATTGTATTTCTGTTTTTATAATGGTTCATACCCCTTTCTAGGTGGTGAAGTTCATTATCCTATGGGTAGCAGACTAACTGTATACCCCCAAGACATTTTCAATGCATCTGCATCACATATTTGTACCGTGTTGTGCTTTGCACATTGTACCACTTTTACTGTGCACACAATGTTCATAGGGTCTTACAGTTGCTGTCCCCGGCCTTAGAGTGCACCCTCTACCCATGCTGCTCTACAACATAACTTAAACACATTTGCAAAGGCAATAGCTCTGGCTAAACATTTATAAGGTACCAAAAGCGAGACCTATTGGCTATGTAAATGCTTGTTTAGCACCGGAGGAAACCTATCAAACATGCACATTTTTTTAAAACTAGACACCCAAGGGAATCCAGGATGGGCTAACTTGTATGGCTCTCTCCAGGTTCTGTTACCCAGAATCCTTTCCACCTCAAAACATGTCTAAAAAAACCCAATTTTTCTCACAATTCCTATGATGGGAAGTTCTGGAATCTGCAGAGAGCCACAAACTTCCACCCACCCAGCATTCCCCCCGTCTAGGTAGGCCTTGTGCCCGCAACAGGAAATGGCCCAAAACACAGCGTTGACACCACATTTTTCCACTGAAAATTGACCCTTTTTTTGCACTGTTCCTAGTTGATTTTGGGATTTAACTCAGCTGGCACCTTTGAAAACCTAGCAAACCTGTAAATTTTTGAAACCTCGATACCCAGTGAGTCCTGGCTGGGGTGACTTATGTGGCTTTCACCAGGTTCTGAATCCCTTGCACACCTCATAATGTGTCAAAAAACAAATGTTTCTCACATTTCTTTGATGGAAAGCTCTCGAACCTTAGGAGAGCTTTAAATTTTCTTCCACCTAGCATTCCTCCAGGTCTCCTAATAGAAATTGTCCCTTCTTTGTCTGGGTAGACCTTGTGCTTGTGACAGAAATGTCCTCAAAGCGTATTATGGAGCTATCAAAACTATCCTAGTTTTGCAAGGGGGCACCTGCGATTTTGCTCCCGGGTTTGGTGGCCATCTATAGAAACCTACCAAACCCGGACATTTATGAAAATTAGACACCCAGGGGAGCCCAGAAATGTGTGGCTTGCATGGACCCCCACATTTTTCCAACCCAGAATCCCCTGCAAACCTCATATTTAGCAAACAAATCTAATTTTCCTCACATATCTCTGTGGGATCACCGCACCCACACAAATTTCCTACCACCTAGCATTCCCCTTGGTCTCGCCAGTAAAATGATACCTCACTTATGTGGGTGCCCAAAGCAAAGTTAGCCTAACAACGTATAAAAATATTGTGCTTATCTACTTGCTCTGACATCCCCTCAATCTCTGCACATTTTTGGCCCTTCCTGTCACAGACACTCGGCATACCAACACAAGTGAGGTATCATTCTACTCCGGAGACTGAGAGAAACGCTGTGTGGTAGGAAATTTGTGCCTGTGTGGTGATCCCGTCCAGTATTGTGAGGAAAATGTGATTTCTTTTAGCTAAATATGAGGTTTGCAGGGGATTATGGGTAAGAAAGCGTTGGGGTATCCACACCAGCCACATATCCCTGGACTCTTCCGGGTATCTTCGTTCCAGAAATGTCTGATTTTGGTAGGTTTCCATAGATGACTCCTGATCTCAGGGCCAACAACGCAGGTGCCGCCTTGCAAAACCAGGTAGTTTTGTGAGCAATAATTTTGATGCCTTCACAATACGTTTTGGGACATTCCCTGTCACGGGCACTTGGCAGACACACACAAATAGGGTACCATTTTTATCAGGCGACCTGGAAATTTTTGCCAGCCCTGTGATCCCATAGCTTTCCCTCACTGAAAACTAGACACCCGGGGAGTCCAGGGTGCGGCTTGCATGAATCCCCAACATTTTCCTACTCAGAATGCCCTGCAAACCTAGAATTTTGCTAAAAGGTCACACTTTCCTCACATTTCTGTATGGAAAAGTTGTGAGATCACCACACCAGCACAAATTTCCCAGCATCCTCCTCAGTCTCTTAACAAAATATTACCTCACTTGTGTGAGTGCCCAAAGCAGAGTCAGCCTAAAACTAAGCCGGTGGATTCTGGGTAGCCACGCTACATGGCACTCAGCGAAGTGAAAAAAACACTCTGCACCGCTAAGCGGAGTTCTACTAGTGTTCAGAGTTACAGGCTCCTCCTATAGCATGCACTGAGGTAAGGATAACAATTTCGAGGATAGAGGTAACTGCTAATCCAGAGACACTGGGATCTTTGAATGTAGCAGTGTCCCACTAATCTGGGCTGCTTCTGTATGTCCTGCCCTAGGGATGCAGGCACTGCTGAGTGGAGGACTCTAGCCCATTCTGGATCCGTTAGGACTCCGGTGTGGGGACTCAGAGAAGCCAGCCGTAGGCTTGGGATACTTCTTACCTTTTCTGTCGATGATGATTCAAGAGGGCCCCTGGGTCAAGCTCTGACAGTGGCAGCCGCGGGAGGAGGCTTGGTCACAGCTGGCAGCACTCACATTTTCTTCTCGATGCTCAGCTCCTGAACTTGGTGGGTGGTGGTGGTAAAAAAATCCTCTATGTGGCAGAATCAAAGTTTTACCAAACTCCATGCCATAAATGTAGGCGCAGAGTGGTAAACCTCCACTAACTCCATCTGCAGAGCGGAGTTTGCCACTAAAAAAAGTAACTGCCCATTTGGACCCACTTTGGTCCCCCCTCATTTTTTCATTTGATATGTTTTTTTGGCTGACTTTGCTTTGGGCACCGACATAAGAGAAGTATCATTTTTATGAGGAGACCTAGGGGAATGTTGGCTGATGGGACATTTGTGCTGGTGCGGTTATCCCACAATTTTTCCAAACAGAAATGGGAGTAAAGCGTGACTTTTTAGCTACATTTGAGGTTTGCACGAGATTCTGCGGGAATAAAAACTGGAGGATCCATGCACGCCACACCACCAGCCAAGCAGCATACACGCACACCGCCAGACAATCACCATCCACGCACACCATCAGCACACCACCAGCCAAGTGTCATCCACGCACACCGCCTGCCAAGCATCATCCAAGCACACCACCAGCACACTGCCAGCTAAATGCCATCCACCCACCCAACCAGCTAATTTCGATCCACGCAAACCACCAGCCAAGCACCATCCACTCAGTCCACTAGCCAAGTGACAGTCCACACACAGTGCCAGCTAAGCGCTAGTCTACACACACTGACAGCCAAATGCAGGTCTACACACACCGCCAGCAAAATGCAGGTGCACACACAGCCAGCCAAACTCCAGTACACGAGGTCCATCCGCCGAACTCCAGTTTACACACACAAACACACACCCAGAGAAACTTTACCTAGGGTCTTGTGTTTTTCTGTCCCCCTTGGAGGCAGGTGAGCCTAAATAGTTTGCTGATCTGCCCCCAAGGGGAGCAGAAATGGGCAAAATGTATACCCTAAAAAAGGGGAGCAACACTTGCCAGAGGGCACTGTCTGTGACATGACCATAAACATATCTCTGGTGCCTAGTGGCTCATTGAGCTGATCGGCTCATTTCAGTTTTACTTTCAGTGTAACGATGTCATCGTGCCATGCATTCTATCGTCATTACATTGAAGAACAAAAATGCCTCTAAAGGCTTCCCCCGCTCCCAAGGCTGAAAAACAAAAACAAAATCCCTATGCTATAAACAGCAGAGAGATTTCTGGGTAGTGTGCCACAGACGTAACGGTTACGTTCTCAGCACACCAGTGCCACATCCACACGTCCTTGGCATAGAAGTGGTTAAAGAAACATTTTCTACATTTTAAAGCCTTTATGATGTTCTGATATTTTGTGTGTTCTGTAATTTGCATCCCTAATATTTTGAAGGTTCAGCAAGTTCTGTGATGCCTAGTGTTGGGCTAGACAACTGTTTCAGTTTTGGCTCAAGGGCACAGAAGTGGTTAAAGAAACATTTTCTACATTTTAAAGCCTTTATGATGATCTGATATTTTGTGTGTTCTGCAATTTGCGTCCCTAATATTTTGAAGGTTCAGCAAGTTCTGTGATGCCTAGGGTTGGGCTAGACAACTGTTTCAGGCTTGGCTCAAGGGCAAGGTCTTTCAAAGGACCTGGCAACTGCCAACTCTTCACAAGCACTGCCAACGGATCATTTCACTTACAGTGTGTCAGAGTGGGTGGGTGCTGCTTATTCAGCTACTTAACAGGGCATCTTCTGTTTCTGGTCTTCCTGCTGAGATTACTCTTGTGGTACTCAATACTTTGATACCATGGAGGACTCATCATGTCTGATTTTGGAAACTGTCCCACATTGTTCTTCTCTTTCTTAATTGTCTTGTTCTTAGCAATAGCCCTTTAAATCGGTTGCTGCAGATCTCCTACCTGATCTCGACTTCATACCACTCTTTAATTCTCTTTATATAGTGGTCCGGGCTCCCAGTTGAGAGATAAATGTGGAGTCTCTGTTGCACACTCTAATGCAGCAGTCGGCCTTCTTGGTACTGTGATACCACAGACAAGTTGTGGGTACATCACATACTGGCACCGGGTGTGAGACTGTCACCCACACCATCTGCTCTGCCTCATTATTATTATTTTTTTAAATTAAATTTCTTTATTGCGTTTGCATTGAGAACTTCAATAAAAAACAACAGCCCCGCACAAAGTCCCCCCTCCCTCCCATCTGACAGTACTGACTTCTTCTGCGTGTACGGTTTCATTGCATCCCTCTAGCAAGTATATACACAGCCCTTTAGCCAACAACCCAAAACAGGGCAGGCGGTGCTCAACGATATTTGCAAAGGCTACATCTGTTAGGAGACAATCTACACAGTGAGCAACAGTAAGACAAAGGCAACACTCAGAGTCCTAGCCATGTCCCATCCTTCTTTATAGCACACAGTACACCATCACTCTGCTGCCACGTCGGTCCCCTCTCTGTTAGTCAAGTAAGTTTGGTACAGGCCCCAGAGGTTTTTGGGTCTGCTAGTGGGGGTTGTAGTTCACTATAATTTTCAGATTGAGTCCAGCAATAGAGCATGTCGTGCGCCCAGAGCTTAGGAGTGGGCAGTGGACCCTTCATCCAGCAACAAGCCAGCACCCGGCGGGCCACGAGCAGGCCCATGTCAGCCAGGTGCCTGATCGCCCTCGGCAGCTTCTTGGTGTATCCTAATAGGGCCACCAGGGGGTCAGGTGTGATGACAACCTCCGTCAGCTCACTAATATCAGTGAGATTTGTTTTCCAAAAGTCCCAGACGCCCGGGCACTGCCAGGCGAGGTGTAGAAAGTCTGTATCTGGGGCACTGCACCTCTCGCAGCGTGCAGAATCCCTCAGGCCATATCTGCAGAGTGTAGCTGGGGTGTAGTACACCCGATTCAGGAATTTGAAGTGTACCAGCCTATGCCGGCCATTGACTGATATATTCTTAGTGTTAGTACAGCAATATCGCGACGTGTCATCATCCAAAACAGTGTCCAAATCAGTCTGCCATGCCAGTCGCGCCTTAGTGTATGTGTGTTGTTTGTGTGCTTGTGTTAGTTTGTATAGATTGGATAGCAGTTTTCGGGGAGTAGCAGTCTTGAGGACATATGTGAGCTCCGGAACTTCAGGGGGTTCTGTCATGTCCCCGCCTAGTAGGTCGCTGAGAGCGCGGCGCACCCTGTGGAACTGGAATTGTGTCAGGAGCGGGGGCGCGTCACAGGCTCCCAGGGCCTGTTCCCATGTCTTTGCAACCCCGTCAATGAATAGATCTCCCGCTATTTTTATGTTCAGTTTCTGTAAGGCAATGACTACTCCTTTCTCCTTAAGCGGGGGCAACCATCTGGCCCAATCTATTGGCATCTCCGCCGAATGTAGCAGCACGCCATCTTGCATCTGTAATAGGCTATGCCATGCATGATTCGTGGCTGTAGCAGAGTCCAATAGGCCTGTTCTGCGATCCAACGATTGGAAGATCGTATGTGGGATTGAGATAGGGCTTGCAAAGAGAGTCTCCATGCAGACATGCGGTATGTTCTGGTCCCCATGTAGCCAAGTGTGCAGATGTGCCGCCTGAGCCACACGGTAGTATGCCTCTAGATCCGGGGCACCAAGCCCCCCATAGAATATGGCATAGTGAGTAGCGTTCACCGGACACGCGGTTGCCCACCCGCCCAGGCCAGTTTGGTCATCTGCTGCTGCAGCCGTGCAAAGAATGATTTGAGGAGAACCATTGGGATGGCCATGAACAGAAACAAAAATCTGGGGAGCACAACCATTTTCATTATTGATATGCGTCCCATTAAGGACAAAGGAAGCTTACTCCAGGTAATTATGTCATCTTCTAGCTTACTGACGGCAGTGCCATAGTTAGCTCTGAAGAGGAGTTCCTCATCCGTGTGTAACTGGATTCCCTGATAACGGACCGCATCAGTGGCCCACTGGAGCGCATACTCCATAGGCGGGGCTGAGTGATCGAAGTCAGTGGAAAAGCTAGCGATTTAGCCCAATTGACCTTCAAGCCAGAGAGTGCACCAAAGCAAACCACCTCCCTGAACACCGATGATAGGTTATTATCAGGGTCGCGTACATACAGCAGGGTGTCGTCTGCATACATTGACACTATGATCTTATAACCCGGGAAACCTATGCCCTCATTTCCGTGGTATTCTTGCAGAGCGCATGCCAGTGGTTCAGCCACCAGAGCATAGAGGAGGGGCGAGAGTGGGCACCCTTGCCTAGTACCTCTGCTGATGGGAAAAGAGTCCGTGACCAGGTCACCCATGCGGAGCCGAGCCCGCAAGTGGTGATATAGTGCTCCCATCATCTGTAGAAAAGGCTGCCCTAGACCCATGCGCTGCAGTACCACACGCATAAAAGGCCACTCCACAGAGTCAAAGGCCTTTTCCATATCAAGGAATACAGCCAGTGCTTTCCTGTCCTGCCTCACATGCTGAATCGTGCCCAGGACCGTACGTATGTTGTAGACTAAGTTCCTGCCAGGAATAAATCCAGCTTGCTCCGGGGCTACCAGACGATCAGCGAGGAGCGCCAGACGGGTGGCCAAGAGCTTGGCAAACAGTTTAGTATCAACATTAAGCAGCGACAGAGGTCTATATGAGCTGCACTCATCGTGAGACTTCCCTGGTTTCAGTATGGTGACAAGGAGTGCCTCCCTCATAGAGTGGGGCATGCTGCCCTCCACACATATGTCATCAAAGAGAGTCGGCAAGTGCGGGAGTAGTTGATTCTTAAAAGCTTTGTAGAAGCCCGCTGTAAGTCCATCCGCTCCCGGAGCACTGCTCGACCTTATACTGGCTAGCGCATCAAGGATTTCATCTTTTTCAATAGGAAGCAAGAGGAATTCCCTGTCTGTGTTGGTCAATGTGGGGATGTCAATGTGGCCAAGATAGTTGTTAATTTCCTCTTCCAGATCACCGCTCTTGGAGGAGTACAGATCGGAGTAGTATCCTTTGAAGACATCAGCTATGTCCCTCTCGTCTGTAAGCGGCTCTCCAGCGGCAGATTTCACCACCGTAATGTGCTGGCGCCGTCTTGCACCCTTCATTAGATTGGCCAGAACTGCACTTGGCCGTTCACCTTCGCTGTACACCATGGTAGTGGCATATTTGCCCATGTCTGTAACCTCCCTGTCCGCTTCTTCATGATATTCTGCGAGCAAGGTCTTAATCTCTTCCCCCACTGTTTTGTCTGACAGGTTGCGCTGTCTACGCTCCAGCTCGCCTAGTTGTTTCTCAAGGTCTGCCAGTCTCTGCCGAATGGACTTAAGTATGCCCGAATGCTTCGACATCGCCACCCCTCGAATATAGACTTTGAAAGCCTCCCAGACCACCTGGAAGCTATTCACCGAGCCAATGTTAGTTTCAAAGAATACATCTATGGCCTCAGCCAGCTGTCCCCTAAACACCGGGTCCAAAAGAGAATTAGGCGGAAACCTCCAAGTGAATGGCGGTATGGATTTACCTGGGATGCGTAGTTCCAGCAGCACTGGCGAGTGATCGGACAAGGTTCTGGGCAACACTCTGCAGTCTCTAATTCGGTCCAAATGGGAAGAGGGAGCGAGCTAATAATCTATCCTGTTATGGACATCGTGATATACTGAGTAATGCGTGTACCCACCCTGCTGAAGATTGCGGGAACGCCACATGCCCTCCAATCCCAGGCAGATAATTGCACTCTGCAACTCTAGAGCAGCAGCCGTAGGTCTGCAAGCAGGTCCGGACGACCTATCAAGAGTCGGGTTCATGCTGAGGTTGAAGTCTCCCCCCACAGCAGCATGCATCTCTGCTCATATTGTTTAGCCTTGGCAGCAAGGGATTTATACAATTCCGGTGAATCAAAGTTGGGGCCATAGGTGTTGACAATGGTGAAGTCTATGGCAGGGCCATGGCATCTAGATATTACGAATCTGCCTTCGGCGTCTGCCACCAGGGTTTGAATCTGACATTTAGACTTAGGGTTGACCCAGGTCAAAACCCCCCTGGATTTGGAGGTGAACCCCACTACAGAGATATTACCCTCAAGCCCCCTGCATCTGAGCATGTGACTGTGTGTAGGGAGATGCGTCTCCTGGAGCAGGGCAATGTCTATGTGTTGTCCCTGTAGGTTTCCTGACTTTGCGGTGGTCATTTAGGCCTCGGACATTCCAAGTAAGTGCCTTGAGTCTAGGTGTGTGTGATGTCCCGCTTTCTATGGTGGAATCAGCCATAGCACAATACCGTCGGGCATAAATTAAGCAACCTTACGTCAGTGTCTGTCGCATTCACAGAGTGTAGAGTCAGATAGATCAGATCCCCAAAAGTAACTAAACAATCCCCTTTCAAACAAGTCAAACCCCCCACCCACAGCAGACCAACCCCAATTCGGCCTTGCACGATTAGACCCTCAAGTCCCCCCACCCTACCCTGTTATACAACAAGAGAAGCCCCACTGTGGGGCAGAAAGTGCATACAGCACAGGGGCCGAGGTCGCCAGGCAATCAGTAACCAAGTAGTTTCCAAACAAGCCTGAGGACCACCTCGCGCACCGCTGCCATAAGTATCAAGAGAGTTTAAAAAGTGTATTTACAGCACTGAATAGGAACCCCAGGCTAGAGCACGGGGGCACAGACGCCCCCAACCGCGGCGCCCGCACCTTCCCCAACGGGTAACAAAGTTTAGCCACCAGCCCTCAAGACCTGGCACAGGTATATATATGTATCAGAACAGTCTCATCGTAAGTCTGTTGTGGATGCAACACGTTTCCAGACCGCTTCAGATTACTGGTCGCCTGGGCTGGTGCGCACCTTAACTAAATGGGGGGGGGGGGGGGGCTAAGACAACCTGCTCCATATGTTGGTATCCTGCCTCACTCCTGTTCGTTGAGTTGACTCCCGCCGACCTCTGCCTCCGGGCGGTTACCATTGTCTCTTCGAAGGTCCTTGGCCCACCCTTTCAGGGCCTGCTGTAGTGCTTTTGGGTCCGTAAAAAAATGGGAGTGACCCTGCCGGTTTATCCTAAGCTTTGCAGGGGTGAGCATGGCATAATCCAGTCCAAGTTCCCGGACTGCTTTTTATATGGCGCAAAGTGTCTGCGTTCCTCCTGCACCCTAGCAGTGAAGTCCGGATACAGGGAGATGGCGGAGCCCTCATACTGCAGTCTTTTCTTATCACAGGCAATTCTTAGGGCAGTGTTTCTGCCCCTATAATTCAAGAGCTTGGCTATGATGGGCCGCGGCGGGCCCCCTGGGCGAGGGCGTGGGCCCAGCGAGCGGTGGGCTCTCTCTACGATGAACACCGGTGAAAAAACGTCGTCTCCCAGCAGAGTGACCAAGAGTTTCTCCACAAATTTTTCCATGTTCCCTGTCTGCGTCGTTTCCGGTAGACCCGTGATACGTATGTTGGACCGCCGAGAGCCGGCCTCCAAGTCCTCAGTCTTATCTTGAATGACTTGTAGTAACCGACTTATGGTCTGCCGGTCTTTATCCAGCTCCATTTGGGCCTCCTCCACCTCCGTGATTCGGTGCTCGGACATGTCCAGGCGCTCCGCGTGTTTGTCCACGCGCTCCGCCCAGCGGTCCATGCAGTATGTAAGGGCGTCTATTTTAGTGCCAATAGATGTTATACTGTCTTGTATGCCCTTCTCCATAGACCACAGCATAGTTTTTATATCCGAGTAGAATGCGCCTTCAGCGCCATTCGTGGGGGAGATCTGGGCCCCCTCCTGCAGGTCGCTCGTCTTGGCACGGTGGTTCTCGAACTGGAGTTTACTTTGGGTCATGTCTCCTTTCCCCATGGCGGCAATCCTGCTGAAGTGGGATCGCACATCAATGCTTCTAGGCCGCGATGGTTCCAAAATGGCGGGTGATGTACTAGGAGCCCGATATAGGGAGTCGATTGTAACTCAATCTTGGCTGCACTCCGTAGACAAATCTGTTAACCTCCAGGTCCGCCCCAGGTGTTGAGGGCCTCGCGTTTGCTTATATCGCCACAGTTGTTCAGTCAGGAGTTTGGCGCCCGAAGTCTCTCGGAGCCATGCAGTCGCTCCAGGCGGCACGTCGAAGCACGCCGCACGGCGTCTGATTCACTTGAGTTCGCTGTCTGGGGCCTGGTTCACAGCCCGGATCCTCTAGGGTGAAAGCGGCACGGAGCAGCGCCCAGGAGCGCTGCCCATCCCCCAACGTCTCCCGGGGGGCAGTCAGCACCAGCAGTATCAATAATGCTACCGAAAACTCGGCGAAAACAGGATAAATTACGGATTTTACTGGCGGCGGCACGGAGCTCGGAGATTGCGCGTCCGCCATTGTTGCCGGCAAGCTCCGCCCCCCCCTGCCTCATTAATTTTTTTATGTTTGACATCTAGAGTAGAATGAGGTGAGACCAATGTTTTTGTTGGACCTGCTCATACTAGTAGAAGGTGAAAAGGTCACTTATCTTAATGTTTCCCAAACTGTTTGCCATGGGTTTTAAAATGTTTAGAAACAGTTCAAAATGATGCTTTGCTTTCTCTTCTAGAAAGATTGGGTAGATTTGGGTAGGGGTGATGCACTTGACACTGTGCTCAGGGCCTCGATCTAAATGTTGCATACCTAGAGGCAATTCTATACAGAGCACAGTGAATAAATAGTTTAATGTAAGAAATAGTAAATAAATGCATTGATAAAGTAATAGGGTTTGGCCACTTCTCAGATGTGTATGTAAAATTGACCTTCAGGCCTGAATTTGTACAGCTCTGTCCTGAATTTGTTTCTATACTAGGTGGTCACGTTAGTCCTTCGTTACTGCTGTTATTTATTGTGTCCGATAAATAACTATACCCTTGGGTTCGTTATTTGTTGAAGACGCAATAAATAATGTCAGTTACGAGATTTTCCCTAAATTTGGCCACAACATGCAGATTTTGGTGCTTAACATAGAAAAATCATCATGTTCTACCGAAATTTATCAGGTGAAAAATAATGAAAGTTGGTGAAAACAGCAAACTCATAATTCGGACAGGGCCCATGAAAACAGTGGTTTGCAGAGGTGTTAGAGTGTTACGAGTACAAAGAGTAGCAGAGTCACCCAAAAAAGTAACTTCATCCCCTTACTCATGCAGCAGAAATACAAACTAGAAAGAAACGTGTTCTATAATTGGAAATTTACCGTTTCCTTAAAAAGCCCGAGGTTCTAGAATACTCTCAATTTTGCTATTAACCAACTTCTTTTTGCCTCCCTGGATGGATTCACTTATAAGCATTTTGATGATGTTTTAGGTTTTGCGAATCTGTAAGTTTAAATATTTCAATAATTTGTGATTTAATTAATGTAATTTGTTTAATGGTTAGGATTTTGTGCATATTGGAAACTGCATTCCATGGAAAATGTGATTCTGTTATTAATCTGAAAAACATTTTCTGCACATTCGCAGCATTTGTATCCGTCTGGTTGACCCATTTGTTTCTCTATTTTTTAGTGCCTTCCTGGAGGAGTGTTTCTTCTTCTGACAGAGACTGATGACCCAAACATGCACCAAACCAGCCTGTTCAAGATAGCAAGTAAAACTATATGAACCTGTGCGTGCAGCCGGGTTGCGTCATGCATATCCACAGGTATGGTACACACAGCATGTATTTATTTATTTATTTTTATTGCATTTTGGCAAGTTTTCAGGGCAGTCAGTCGGCGCAGAGTATGTTTGTTGTGCATACCTCAGAGGTGGCCTATGCACTTGACCACAGTGCAGCAGCCTTCGTGGTTTGAAGGAAGACGTTCTTAGGGGCAGATTTACAAGCCCCTTGCAACACTTTTACGCCGCCGTTGCGTCACTTTTGTGCCGCAGCGGCGGCGTAAACCATGCGCCACGTTGCGACTTATTTACAACGTGACGCATCTAGGCAGATGCGTCACGTTGTAAAGCCCTGCGCCACATGAAACCTGCGTCAGGTTTCATGTGGGCGTTCCAGCGCAGGGTGGGCGTTCCATCGCAGGAAAGCCACATAAAACTGACGTAGTGAAATCTATGATATTTCACTGAGTCAGTTTTACGACGCTGCTGCGTCAAATCCTTACGCCTGCTTGAAGCAGGCGTAAGGAGTGAGGCACCATGTTGAGTATGAACAGCCACTATGCATTGCAGGAGTTGCGTCGCGCTTGCGACGCGACTCCAGCAATGTGCCGCCCGTGCGCCTCAAGATGCGTCACGCATCTGCCCCTCCTTGCACCATGGTGCGCCGCATTGTAAATGCGGCGCATCTGTGGTGGCGCAAGGGGGGGGATTACGTGACGCATCTGTTCTGGCGCATCCCTGTTGATTTGCAGAGATGCGCCAGAAGACATAAATATGCCCCTAAGTGCCTCGACAGCCGTGATTTCCGCAATGGTTCTGCTACCCTATCATGATAATAAAAGAATGATAAAATAAAAAAATATGGGTTTTATTTCACATTGAACATATCCGGAAATATGGGCAGTACATTTTTTCACTGAAATGCTCAGTAGAGACGCGATCCGACATGTCAGGAGCACGAGCTGTTAAGTAAGGTATGCTGTATTGTCTTAGGTGAAGGTGTTTTGTCATGAAAAAACTATTGGAAATTGTGTTTTCTATGAGATTTTATTTACGCGTGTGCGACGTTGCAGTGTTAGTGTGTTCAGAAAAAACTTTACACAACGAAAGCAAAGCTATCTAGACTGCTTATCAAACGTGTAAGTTAGTGAACTGTAACATTTAGGAACGTTGCAAAACTTAAGTAACATAAAAAATCTTTGCACACCTATTTTTACTACGAAGGTTTAATTTTGATAAAAGTGCTTGAATGATTTGTTACCTCTTGAATTCGTATTCTGAGGATTGATAGTCATTGCAGAGAGAGGGAAATTATAACACTATAAATGGTAGAGTTTGAAGAGAAAGCAAGCTGGTTCCATCCTTGAAGTTTAATCTTTGTGGAATCTTTGTACTTTAGTGCGATCAGTCTTTTCATTCTATTTGTATCACTTAAACATTGTATTCATATGCAATTTTTTTCTGTAAAAAGGTTTATAAAATTGAAAAAAGGGTATCCACAGTCAACAGACCCGTGTTTTGAGGTGAGCCAATTAGAGCTCTACACAGCTTGCAGTTAGTAATGTCCTAAATTAACTGGTATTATTGGCCTCATTAGGATGGCGGTGGGACCATCACCCAGTCGGTGGCGGTCCCACAGCCATCCGTGACTATGTTACCGCCTGTCTCATTATGATGGCGGGCGGTTCTTTGGCGGGCGGAGAGACTGACCACCACAGATCCATTCGTTACAGGTACAGTAATACCTGCAATGATGGCGGTTCCTGCCAGGCTCCGCAGTAGGAATTACAATGATCCTTTCTGGCGGTCCATTCAGGATGGTGAACCCTCCATGAAAAGGCTGGTGGAAAGTGACATTGGGGGCCTGAAGCGGGCCCCCTTCATCCCTGGGCCTCAGTTTAGGGTTTTGGGGGGAAGCTATGGTGCCCCCTACATAGCTCTGCACCATTTAGCAGGCACCGCACTGTGCGTGCCTGCCACGTAGTGCAGATATATGGGTAATGTCCATTATTTGTACTGCAGCATGTGCTTCAGCCCGCAGCACCCACTACAATACAAAATATAGACATTGCAACCACTGTGGTGGCAGTCACATCTTAATTCGCCTGGCGGGACCTCCGACTTGTAGTCGGGCGCTCCCATTTCGATTGGATGGAAGTCAGACATAAGTCCTACCGCCATCCTAATGAAGCCCTAGGTTATTATGTTTTCACAAAGTAAAGCCTTCTCCGGGTAGGTAAAGGTGAAGTATTCTTGTTCTCTCATCTTCACGTCAATGGCTCTTTTAGTTTACATCAGGACAGGCATGAGGAAACATAGAGCTAGAGAACAGAAACAATGTAAGAACGAACTGTTATTGTACATTTAAAAAACCTCTGCTGACCTGAGAGACCTCAAGAATTACAGACCCATCTTTCAGCTCCCCTTAACAGCTAAAGTCATTGAGAAGGCCATCAACACTGAACTCACCAAATTCACCAAAACAAACCACGTCTTGGACACCTTCCAATCCATGTTTAAAAGCAACCACAGCACCAAGATTGCACTTCTCGCAAAACAGATGACATCCGTAATTCCTTGACTGAGGCAAAACCGCAGCCATCATCCTCCTGGAACTCTCTGCTGCTTTCAACACCATCTCCCACCACACCCTCTATGCAGTACTCCATGACGCCGGCATCACGGCAAAGCCTTCAAGAGGACCTCTCCTTCCTTACTGGCTGAACCCAGGGAGTCGGCTCCCACCATTTCCCTCAGAACCTACAGAGATTAGCTGCGGAGTCCCTTAGTGCTCCTCCCTGAGCCTCACTCTCTTCAGCATCTACATGGCCCCGCAGGCAGCCATTATCAGAAGTGTCAGAGACTATCAAGGTACACACAGGATCCAAATAAAACTGTCACAATACCATCACCCACCAAAAACTTAAGTGGAAAAAATGTGGGAGAAAGAGTGAGCCCCTCACGGAAGTACCGCCAATGGGGTTTTCTGACTAGCAGTTGCCAGTATACCCATTTATCATCATCGGTAACTCACTCTTATAATAGTGGAAAGGAAAGACAAACACAAGAAAAAGAATCATTGTCGACAATGATTCACACAAGATGTTGCTTGGTGTGAGTCGTTTTAATTTGAAGAACTCGCAGCCCAGAATAAATCCAGAGTGGCCAGTGAACTCTTCAATTTTAATTGTGTGAGATTCACGTTTTCATTTCTCACTAGGGGTTTGGTGTATGTGCACACTTAAATAGCAAGGGTTTATGCTAACTTGCTATAGGAAGAACAATCAGCAGAGTGTGTGGCTGATGTTAAGAAAAAGCACTGTTTTATGTTGTTGGTCTTTATCTTGTGTTTGTCTTTCCTTTCCACTATTATAAGAGTGAGTTACCGATGATGATAAATGGGTATACTGGCAACTGCTAGTCAGAAAACCCCATTGGCGGTACTTCCGTGAGGGGCTGACTCTTCCTCCCACATTTTTTCCACTTAAGTTTTTGGTGGGTGATGGTATTGTGACAGTTTTATTTGGATCCTGTGTGTACCTTGATAGTCTCTGACACATGTACAGGTATGAATAGTCTAAAAATTGTGGGCCAGTGGTAGTAGAAATTGTATACCACTACATCCCTTGTATATATAATAGAAATAATAAGAGTGTCAGGAGGGACAGGCCATTTGTTGTTCATTACAGTTTGAGTGGGGGGCGGCCTGCACCCTCTTTCTTCCCCCTGAGGCTCCAATTAATTTGATAGCCATTATCAGAAACCATGGACTAAACATTGTCTCTTATGGCCGCGACACCCAGCTGATTCTCTTCATCACTGATTAACCTATAGCTGCAAAGAACAACTATGACAACAGGATGAAGGCAGTCACCACCTGGAGGAAGGACAGCTGCCTCAAACTCAACTCCGACAAAACTAAAGTCCTCATCCTGGGAACCACCACCTCTGCCTGGGACAACTCCTGGTTGCTCGCATCGCTCAGAGTCCCCCCACACCCACCGTCCAATCACGTAACCTAGGCATCATCATTGACTCCTCGCTATCAATGACCGCCAAATCAATTCTGCCTCATCCTCCTGCTTCCACATGCTCCACATCCCCACTGAGTCCAGAAGAAAAATCACCCAGGCGCTCGTCAGCAGCAAACTCGCCCACAGCAACGCACTCTACGCTGGCACCACCCAGGAGCTACAAAAGAAATTGCACATTATCCAGAACGCCACCACACGACTTATACTAGACATCCCCACCACAGCCCAATCGCAAATCACCTGAAAAACAATCACTGGCTCCCGATCAACAAAATAATTACCTTCAAGCTCCTCATGCACGTCTACAAGGCCCTCCACAACATTGGACCTGCATACCTCAAACACTGCCTTTCCTGCTGCACTCCCACCAGACACCTCTGCTCTGCCAACCTGGCCCTAGCCACTATCCCATGGATCCACAAGACCACAGCCAGAGGAAGATCTTTCTCCTACCTCACCACAAAGACCTGAAACTCTCTTCCTCTACAGCACAGGCAATCACCCTCAATGCCCTAATTCAGGAAGGACCTCAAGGCCTGGATCTTGGACTGAACTGGCTCTTCGACTAAACTGCAGAACCAACCCCCTAGCGTCTTGAGAACCTAACGGGTGATTTGTTGCACTTTATAAGAACCCTGAATGATTGATTGATTGATTATTTATGAGGATAAAGTCATTGTTATGCTAGAATTAGAAAACTTCACTTTGGCATACCTAATGAAGTTGGGCAAAGACTCTAATATTCACTCTAAATGTACCAGGATGAACATCTAAACACTGTGTGGGCATCTGGCCTCACTTATCCAAGTTACTGAATATCACTGCCACTTGGGAAGGACCTAAAGCAAGTAGCTTTCTATTTTAAGGGGGGGGGGGGGTTCTTAAGGAACCCAGCCAGTGTGGCAGCACATCTACTAACACTGAAGAGGTTCAATCTTCTATGAAAAAAGTTTTTGGGACATGTTATTCAGCAGGGCTCGGAGGTTAAGTGGTTGACTTCCAAGCAGATTTCAACAATAACCTGAATATGTGTAGAAGAGGGATGGCAGTTGCAGACTAGAAGCAATTTCAGGCTTTATGAGTTATATTATTTCAGGGAGTTTGATGTGGACAAAGAGGGAGAGGCACCTTGGTCAACCAAATAATCAATAGAAGCAATCTGAGTGTTTTTCTAATGTTGAGATCTACTCCTACAAAATAGGAGGTAGCTTAATTGTATCTGTCAAAAGGTAAAGACTATTACGTTAGACCATGCAGTCTATGAAAACGTTAAATGGTAGAATTCACTAGAATCCCAAAGATGAATACTGACCCTCTATGTAGTTTGATTTTCCTAATAGGAAAGTGATCTGTGGAAAGTCAATATGCTGGAAAATTGAAAAAAACAGTGAAGTAGTGCAGGCTTTAATAAAAGAAGTTGATTTATTATTCAACAATAACAATTGAAAGTATCTTTTGAGTTGAACAAGGGGTTGTCAGTGTTCGTTACAAAATACAAGAAATAGCTCTGCTTAGCTTCATTCTCGTTATGGTCATGAGGCTGATATGTTTAATGATGTGTTGTTTGAATGTCAGAGATGCACATTTTT
This sequence comes from Lissotriton vulgaris, assembly GCF_964263255.1. Classification (NCBI taxonomy): domain Eukaryota; kingdom Metazoa; phylum Chordata; class Amphibia; order Caudata; family Salamandridae; genus Lissotriton; species Lissotriton vulgaris. The sequence goes on from NC_141697.1 coordinate 771,170,460, forward strand.
GGTTCCAGTTCTTCAGGAGCATCACAGGCTCCTCCTGTCCATATGGGAGGAGAAGATTTGGCAATTTGTTTTCACTCCTTTGGGTTGACTCGCAACCTTGGTGTTTTGCCAAGTTATTAAAACAAATAAGTCATCATTCTGAATGGCCTGATAATTTGGTTTGGTAAAAATCGTATGAGCATGTGATGACCATGGTGAGTGTTGATCACTTCCTCATGACAGGGCCATTGAGGTTCCTGTTTAGTGTTCCAGGTGCAAACAAGTGTTTGCACCTGAATCAAATTAGACTTTCATCATGGAGCAGGCAGATTTTCTGCACACCTGTAGCCAGGTAACCTGGACTCCTTCTGTGGGAGCTCAGGTTGTCCTGATTAGTCCTGTGGCTTGCACTCCTTTCCTGCACTTTTACAGCTGGGCTCTGAAAATATCAGCCTCTGTAACATAGATGTTTTGGGACCCATTATATCCAGTGAATACATTATGGATTGATGTCTTCTCATCAGCTCTGCCAAACACCCTCATTCATGTATATTTTCCTGTTCCTGTTTTCTTGTGTTTAAAATTTATCGATGACATCAAGCCATCGATGATCGTTCTAGACACTTATCAGTAACTAAGAGGCATGCATGGCACATCAATAAACTAGTGATGGTCATTAAAGATGCAACAAAAACAATGCTGACCACCTGTGATGCATTAAGAAGCAAGTGACTAGCATGGACGATACAAGAAGTCGTCAGTGATGGTCAGAGCGAATGTATCGAGAAATAGTGCTGATCATGTACAATGCACAAGAAGCCTTATGATGGTAATATATAATAATTCAAGAATTCAGTCCTGGCCAAACACAATACATCACAAAGCTAATGGTGGTTGTGTGGGATGCATCCAAAACCCAATACCTGTCATGTCTGATGCATCAAGAAAACAATGATGGACTAAAATGATGCATCAAGAAATCATTGATGGGTAGGGACAATGCAGCAAGAAGGGAGCGATTGCCTTGTGTCCTATTTAAAGAAGCCAGTGATGGTCATGCAAAATACGTTTATGAAGCCAGTGATGATTATCAACGAGGCATCAGGAAGCCAATGATGGAAAGCATAGTGCATCAAGAAGCAAGAAAGGGCCCTGCAATCTGTGTCAAGAAGCAAATTATGGTAACGCACAAACATCAAGATACCCAGTGATGGTCAAGTAAGATGCATGAATAGAAGTGCTGACCAGTCATGATGCATCTATGAGACAGTACAGGTCAATGAAGATGCACTAAAAAGAAGTTTTGGTCAGCTAGGATGTTTCAATATGCAAGGGATGGTCATGAACAGTGTGTCAAGAAGTCAATGCTGGTAATGTTTGAAGATCAAGAGTCCAGTGGTGGTAATCCACGATTGATCACATCACAGAGCCAATGATGGTCATGTGTGATGCATCACAAAGCAGGGACGGTCATGACAGTCCCTAGAATTAAACGGTCTCCGATGGGTGGCCGACGTTTTTCTTTTCATGCCGCAAAATTCTAGAACCAGCTCCCAGATTCTATCCGTCTTGAACCTAATTATCTCAATTTCAGGGAACTGTTGAAGACTTTTCTTTTCCCGTGATAAGTGAAGAATGATTAGGTGTCATTAATGCGCTGGGATGCCCTCGGGTAGCCATGCGCTATATAAATGTGTATTCATTCATTCATGCACCAAGAAACCAATGATTGGTATGTCTAATGCATTAAGAATCTAGTGATGACATGCACAATACATTCAAGAAACCAATGATGATTATGACTTGTGCATCAAGAAACCAGTCATAGCCTACAAAGAACATTGAAACCAAGTACTGGCTTTACATCAAGAAACCAGTGATGATCAAGTAACATGCAACAAAAACAGTGCTTGTCAGCTGTGTTGTGTCAGGAAGCTGGTTATGGTCATGGAGACTGCATTGCAAAATAGTATGGTGAATCGTGATGCTGGAGAGGCTCATGGATATTGCATAAAGAAGCCAGTGATGATAAAAGACACTGGATCAATAAACAGTCGGTGACACATCAATATAATTTTGATAGTCTTATACAATCCATTAAATTGCTACTGATGGACAGCATAAAACTTCAAGTAGCCAGTGGTTGTCATGAAAGTAGGTACATGAAGAGGTACTGGTCAACTATAGTGCATCAAGAAGCCATAGTTTGTCTTACAAGATGCATCGAGAATGCAAGGATGATTGTACAAGGTACAACAAGAAGTGAGTGACGGGCATGCAAAGAACACAAAGAAACCAGTGATGGTATTGTGAGATGCTTCCGAAACAGTACTTGTCAACTGTGATGCATCAAGAGGCCACTGTTGGTCTTGTGATATGAATTAAGAAGCAATGGTAGTCACCTATGATGCATCAAGACAAAAGTCAGGGTCATGTATACTGCATCAAGGAATAACTGATCTTCACGGATGATGCATCAGGAAGTCAACAATTGCCTTGTATCATACACCAAGTAGCCAGTGATGGCCATATATGATACATTAAAAAGCCTGTGATCAAAAATCATGCATCCAGAAGTCCGTGATGCACAGCCTAGAACATTAAGAAGCAAATGATGGGGGGGCGTGGCCAGGCGCCAACGAAAATGGCTGCCTAGAAACCGAGCTCCATCGGGACTGCTGCTGTCCCCATCAAGTCCGACCTCTACTCCTCGCTGAAGCGCACTGCCATTGGCGCCCCAGCTCCCTTAGGCGAGGCGCTGCATTACCGCGCTTTGAGCGGAGCCCCGGGACCCAGCGGGAGTGAAACGCCGCGATCGGCGGTGCTGCGGCTGGCCTGGAGTGGAGGTCTGGAGCCTAAGCACCAGATGCGGCCAAAATCGAGGCCCAGACGGCGGCCTACATCATATGCGAGGCCTGGGTGGAGCGGTATCTTCGGTGGGCGTGGTCACATTGGCGACATATTGCGCTGCTACCACAACCCTTGACGGAGCCAGCGGCACTCTGGAAAAAGGACACGGGCGCCTGAGGGGGTGCCTGATAGGCCGGACGGGTAAACACAGTATGGCGCCATCCCCGCATAGCGGGACATAGAATATACTACTGCGCCAAGCGGACACCCCAGATACACAAGGGGAGGTCCACCCCTGCACCATTGGGCTTCGCGGATGGCGTCGGTGGCGGTACGGCCGGAGCAGCAAATCGTGGCGCTTTGGGCTGGGTGCACAGCGACCTGGAGATAACGGCACACAAGAAACGGGAGGGTCTACTGGTGTCAGAAGTGTAGAAGCGGCCTGCACCTGGTGGTGGACGAGTGCTCTGGTCCACCGAGCCTGCCGCCTTGGAAAGGAAACAAAGAGCCTGGGTTTGCTGGCATATTAGGCGGCCTCACCGCTTGGCGCCTGGAAAGAGACGTGTAATCACAAAGGAGCTCAGAGGGAAAAATGGGTACCTATGGGATAGCCTTCCACTCAATTAGATTCAATAACAAAAAATCTCTGCACCCTGGACGTTAGTTAGCATCCGTCTAGTAGACATGAGAACCCAATTTGCTGGAACAATATAATATTTTAATTCCAAACCCACCCTCTCTCAATTTATGGTTAGGTATATATTCTCTAATGTCTTACTGTCCATAACAAACCACTGTTTGTAACTGTAAGTAGGAGAATACGGGAAGAATTAAACTCGACACATCCAATGATGTCTGTCCCACTGAAACAGTCCATCCACCAACACTCAGAAATTAAATAAATGAAAAAATGTGTGACGGAGAGGAAGGCACCTCAGAGGCGAACAACCCTCGGGGAACTTGGCAGATGTTACCAATTCTAATAGAATTGTTCCAGCAAATTGGGTTCTCATGTCTACTAGATGGATGTTAACTAACGTCCAGGGTGCAGGGATTTTTTGTTATTGAGCCTGGAAAGAGACGCCATTGGACAGCTGTGGGCAGGCTGCAGCCTAAGGCGGTATGCCCCATGAGACACGTGGCGACGGAATCGGCCGGCCGCACGACTTCACCACGCGGCCCTACTGAAGAATTAATAACAGCGCGGAACCGGAGACTGCCGCTACCCAAACGGGCGATGCGGACACCTTCTTGAAAGGGCGCCTAAATCCGCCATGCAGCCCAAGGGGGGATCAGCAACTCAAACCAATAAACTAGATCAATATGCGGTGCCAGTTGCGCAGGTGCAGTCCGGAGTGGCGGCGAAGGACAACAAGGACCAGGCGGAACCCTCCCTAACCACCATAATGACCGCAATCCAGACACTTGGCACTAACCTTGAGACAAAAATGGACAAGATCTCTTTCGAGGTGAATTTGTTACGTACAGACCTCGGCAAGACCACAGAGAGGTCCAAGACCAACGAAACCGACATCAAGGCACTGCAGGCCTCGGAAAAACTGCTAGAGGGCAGGGTGAACGATCTCATCCACCAACACAGACAGATGGCCCTGAGGCTTGAGGACCAGGAGGGAGGGCCCGAAGGAGTAACATCAACGTGGTACGTGTGCCGGAAGGAACGGAGGGGCAGAGTGTGGAGCTATTTCTGGAGGACCTGATCCTCCGCCACCTAAAGCCGAAGAGACTCTCCAAGGCCCCTAAACCCAAACCAGGGGCTCCACCAAGAACAATAATTGCAAAAGTGTTGAATTATAGGGACCGCTATGCCATCCTCCAGGTAGCCAGACAACATGGAGACCTGCAATATGAAGGGGCTTCCGTCCGATTCTTCCCTGACTTTACGCTGCAAGTCCAACAGGAACGGCGCTCCTTCATGGGAGTTAAAGCGGTGCTCCGAGAACGGGGAGTCAAATATATGATGTTCGCTGGGATTCGCTCTGAGACACGACAACGCGATGAAGAAACAGACTACGGAACCAGGACTCACCGAACAGTAACGTATAATGCTGACATGGGGTATGTTTGGTGCTATTGAGGTTGGGAAGCGAACACATTCGCCCTAAAACTCTGAGACTTTCTAACATTCCTAAAGTGCACTGCAGACCTGAGGGACTTATAGCCTGGGGCAGCACGGGTATGGCAGCCGGAGTCGGGCTGGCTCACATTTTCCCACACAGAGTTTCCTCGGGAGGGGGTAGTTTACTCTCTCCGGGGTGGGGTTGGGTGACAGGCGCTCTGCTAATTGGGGCAGTGGGTAGTTTGGAACCTACAGAGCAGGGAGCATGGTGGGGGGGGTTTGTTCAAAGGGAAGAGAGGGAAGAGAGGGCAATCCACACAAAGGAGGGGAGAAAGAAGGGTGTGGGTCCAATGCATTGTGTAATGATCATTATTTGTACTGTTTTGAAAGGTTGGGAGGGGAGCTGGGAGGGGAGGGGTGTTGGGAGGTTTGTACGGCCACATATTATTAGTATTAACAGAGTCGATGAAGACGCCGAGACGCAAGGACAGGTCAGCTCACACAGTAATGGATATGGCTAGGAGATGGGAAAAAAGTCTTAAAGTTCTTAGCTGGAATGTGAACGGGCTAGGCGATGGGCTCAAGCGCACTATAGTCTTACAGTTCATTAAACGTCACCATCCTGATGCAGTCCTGCTGCAAGGGACACACCTGATGGGTAACACATGCCAAGCCCTCAATAGATGGGGATACACTCTAGCGGCTCATTCCGGCTTCACCTCTGGCTCCAGAGGCGTGGGGATCTTGCTGCGTCGTTCCCTGCCCCTCCACATTGACCACACAGAGACAGACCCGCAGGGCCGCTTTGCAGCATTGTCCGGGAGGTGGGAGGGTCGCAGACTAAATCTGCTTTCTGCATATATCCCACCTGGCCTCCAAAACCAAGCATACATAGACCTGGGCAGGCTCCTACTCTCCCTCCCTGACGGTCAGTTGGTCATCGGAGGAGACTTCAACGCAGTAGTGTCAGGAACCCTGGACAGACATCCTCCAGAGACATACCAGAAGGGCAAAAATGGTTAGCGGACTTCTTGGAGGCCTTTGGGCTAACAGACGTTTGGCGGCTGATGCACCCTACTGATAGGCACTTCACCTTCTTCTCCGGCCCCCACCATTCATTCTCCCGCCTAGATTATATTCTTACTCCACTACAGCACGACACGACCATACAAGAGGCAGCACACCTAACCCGTGGCATATCTGACCACTCACCAGTCTTTACACACATCACGGTCGGGACTAAGCGGGAGGGCTGCGTCACGCCAATACACGCCTGGCATTTAAAGAATGAGGAGCTTAGGAAGACGTTGTCCCGTTCCATAATTCAATACTTCGACCATAATGTCGGGTCGGTGGGTTCCCCCGCAACCCTGTGGGAGGCCTTTAGGACTGTGCTTAGGGGAGAGGCTCTGTCAACCATCTCAGGCCGACGAAAGGACAAGGAAAAACAAATTACCTCCATGGAACCAGACCTTGTGGCGCTGGAGAAGGCCGCACGTGACAATGGGGAAGCAGACGTGCAACATCGACTGCAGTTCAAAACATCGGAATATAGGGAACTAGTCACGAAGGCGGCCCAAACAATGGCTCGACACAAGGCGGGTAGGATATATGATAAGGGCGACAAAGCTGGAAAACTTATAGCATGGCTTGATAAAAAACAACAGGCCAATAAAGTAGTGCCAGAAATACAAATGGCTTCAGGGACCATAGTTACGGAACCCCGAGAGATAGTGGCTGAATTTGCGCGACACTTCAAACAGGTCTATAGTCGATGGTCGGGCCGCCCCCGGAGGAGGACTCGGTAGCCCTGTTGACAGACATCCGAATGCCATGCCTATAGGACATCGACCGAGACGCCCTTGAGGCTCCACTCGACGTCGCTGAACTTGAGCGTGCGATAACCGACCTTCGCCCAGGCAAGGCCCTCGGACCCAACGGCCTCCCAATCGAGCTTTACAAGCTCAAACCGGACGCCCTCAGTATACACCTCAAACACATGTTTGAGGAAAGCAAAGTGGTGGGACTGTTGCCGCGAGACCAACGCCTAGCAACCATAGTGGCCATACCAAAAGAAGGGAAACCGAAGGAGTCCTGTTCCTCATATAAACCTATCCCACTGCTTAATGCTGAGCCGAAAATATTGGCCAAAACGCTTGCAAATAGGCTTCAATCAGTCCTGCCTACCCTGGTTAACCCAGACCAATCAGGGTTCATGCCCCACCGCAACACGGCACTTAATATTCGACGCCTTAACGGGGTACTGGGGCAGCACCACAGGTTGCAAGTGCTCGCAGCTACCTCGATGCATCTGCGGATGCTGAGAGGTAGCTGCGAGCACTGACGGCGGCGGTTGCACGCTGGAGAGAACGGTGCACGCTGCGCATTGAACCCAAGGAATGATCTTTTGAAACCACACTTGACACAGTGATGTCCATTTTCCAATGCAGAATCTTGTCCAAAATTTCCAGGAGCGCGCACAGGCCCTTTCAAGGATGGCATAGATGTCTACTGTCCTTTGATGCTCTCTACTTTCACTGTCCTGACGAAGACCCCAACATGAGGCATGAATAACCCTTTAGCGTACATGGGGGTCGAAACGTAGACTACACCAACCTAACACACCATAGGATTCAAAGAAAAGAATTGTTTTCAACCTATGTGTGATGTAATTTGGGAGCTCTTATACTACGTTGATTGTAAAGGCGTTTTTTGATTATGACGCAATGTTCTTAAACAGTCACGCCACCTTTACCCAGTCCCTCACAACTCTCAAACTTCCCTTCCCTTCCTCACTGAGAGCACTTTAAATGTAATGATTTCACAATTACATAATGCTGTTGAAAATATATGATTCAATATGATGAAAAAATACACAAGTAAATTATTGCATAAATAAATGCAAAGTTGAAATTTGTAAACTGCATATTTTCTTTTCTATAATTATTCATTGGTACAATTAATTTGTGGTGTCTGTCTGTATGGTGTAAATACAGAACTTACTTTATGAACTAATTGACCTGTAACTCGGACCTCCTTTTCTATATACTGCTCTTTAAAATGATGGCACTGCCAAGATTCCTTTATGCCTTACAAAATTATCCGGACCTGGTACCTAACACTTATTTTGTAGCAATTGAAGTGGCGCAGCGGGACCTCCTCTGGGCAGGTGCGCCTAGAATTGCATTGCACAAACTTACACTGGGATGGTACGATGGTGGGATAGCCCTCCCTGACATCCGTAAATATTACTGGGCCGCTCACCTGTCTGCGATTAACCAAGGGACATATAGCGACGGTAACGACCCCGGGTATGGGATGGACAGATGGCTACTTCCTGGGGGGAATTATGAAGCTGCACTCTACTCCAAACCTGATAAATACCAACTCACGGGACCGACAAACCACTCAGTGCAAATATGGCACATAGCACAGCGGAAGCTCGGTTGATCAAATATCCTTACCATGGCGACTCCACTATGGGCGTCCAAAAAACTAGGCAACTTGCGACGTACTAAGGGGTTCCACAACTGGGACCTTATAGGTATCTCGCAAATGAAAGACTTATGGGGCCCCAAAGGGATTCATTCCTATGTCCACTTGCAAGAAACACACAAACGAGCACAAACTGAATATTTCAGGTACATGCAAGTAAGACACTCCCTCCAGTCAAACATTTTGCCAGGGACAAAACTACCTCAAGCCTCCCTGCTCGATGACAGACTGCTAGATGGACACATGCCAGAACACGCCATCTCCCTCACATACAAAAAAATGATTAATAATCTCCCTGACTCACTCCTTCCCCTTAAAGAGAAATGGGTCGCTGATGGGCTAGAGATTGACGAAGAAGAATGGATGTATGCGCTGGCCTCCCCTAAGGAAGAGGCGATCTTGGCCAGACTGAGGCTAATCCAACTGAAAATATTGCACAGGGTGTACATCTCCTGCACAAGACTACAGTTGATGGGGAGGGGGGGAGAGGGGCTCTGCAGGAGGGGTTGTGATGAGATGGGCTCTTTCTTCCATATACTGTGGGATTGCCCAAAGGTGCAAAGATTCTGGAGACGGGTGGTGCAATGCATGCAAGAAGTATGGGGGGTAGATATACGCCCAGAGGCTAAGAGATGTCTCCTGAACGTCTGGGAGCCTACATACCTGCCTAAAAAAGGGAAAATTTGGGTAACACTTGGACAAATGGTGGCAAAAAGAAACATCGCCAGATTATGAGGTGCCCCTACCCCGCCGAAACTGGTAGACTGGCAAAATGACATGGACTGGTGCATGCTGCAGGAAAAGACTGTGTACGCGGCACGAGGGTGCCCTCGGAAATGGGGGGAGGTGTGGTCATGCTGGAATGACTTCAGAGGTAACATCTGCGAGCCCCCGCAGGCCCAACAGACTGGCGTAGAAGATATAGAATGAAAACTGGTTCTCCACAGCTGTATATGTCATGAATGTACCATAATGTCACAGTATTTCCGGTGTTGTAACAGACTCTAACATGTAATTCATTGGCCGCGTTTGCTCTCACTAATCTAAAATAAAAAGAATCTTAAAAAAAAAGAAGCGAATGATGGCCAGACAAGTGCATTAAGAAGCGATGAGCATGGACATAATATCAGGAAAACAGTGATAAGCGGGTGATATGAATCAAGAACAGTGCTGTTCCACTGTGATGCATGAAGATGCCAGTGATCAAGAAGCTAGCGATGACCATAGATGGATATCAATCCTAGTCTCTTGTGAAACTTTGTCAATCAATCAATCATAATACTTTATTCAATTTTGAATGAAAATCATAAAAGAGCAGGCACAATACATAAATACAATAAAAACAGCTTAAGACGTTAAATCTCTAAAATGCCTGAACAAATTGCCAGAGGTAAAGTGCATGTGACTAGTGCAAATACTTCAAATAGTCCATCTGAAAAGAAAACATAGCATATGACATGCACTATATACATTGTTGAGGGGATTTCAATTCTGAAAATGAGATATCATCAGCTAAACCTATCAGTGAACAAAACCCTCACTGGGTCTGCTATGTTCTGAGAGGTATTGAAACTGAGGTATCCTAACAAATCCAAAAGTGCTCTTTGCCTCCAAAGCCTAGCAATTAAATTGCCTGGAAGGTCATCCCTCCATAGACTTGCACCCTCGCACTGCTGCTGTCAGATAAGAACCCACCCCATTATAGATGTCAGCACTGGCTAAAAGAAGTAAATAATGCAGCACAACTGCACTTTTTAAATGCTAAACACTTTAAATTGATTTTAAAATGTTAGTAAAAACAATTTAAATTAACTACTAAAACATATAATTCATTAAAGATTGTGCTGAGGCTCCATCACGTGGGTAAATAATTGTGGTATGGCAGAAAATGCTCTGACACTCTGAGAAACAGAGGAGAAGCCACACTATACTTTCTCTAAAGCGAAGCAAAAGTGACCTTTCCTACTGAGTCAGAGCTAAACTTAAATAAAGTTTAGATTCATCAAGTTCGGAAAAAAATGTAGTCCCTAACGGAGCTTTTGGTTGATTCTGTAAATAAAGTATAGTTCTGACTAAATTCGAAAAACATGACAAGCTGCCTATCTGCCTTAGATAAAGATAACATTAGATCAAACATATTGGCCAGTCCCTACTCCTTAAAAGTGTATTGTACATAGACTATCCAAGGAAACTTCAATCCCTTCTCAAGTGTAAGGTAATCCTTTATAATGTTCCTGTTCCCCCTTGCCTCCTTATTAGTCCAAATCATCACCCATGTCAACAAAGGAGCCAGCTTTGCATTTACAGTTATATACTGTACTCTTAATTCTCAATGGGTAACAATGTGATCAGGTAGGGGGTAGAAAAAGAAACCGCCTGCATATGCGGTTTTCTGCTGCCTGAAGTGGAAGAACATTAGAATTCCTCCAGACACCGACTCCATTACCAGCTTCAGGAACACATTGTGACTTATAAATAGTGAGCAGGGGTAAAGTGTGATCGGGCCAACAGACTGCGGGACGTTTAAAATTGCTCCTGCTGACTTAATTAGCTTAAGGCTGGAATTTCTTATCTGTGACTGCCAGGCACCGAAAGAGTCAAAGGTTGTACCTACGTAGGAGAAACTATTAATGCTATTCAGCGAACGGGTACCAATCGGATTTTACTTTTTCCTTGACCACATGCCTTATTAGGGGAGTTCCCAAAATTCGTAGTTGAATCAAATTTACTCCTAAAGCTCACAAAAGACTCTACCAGGGCATGATGTGCTCTTGGTGTGCGAGCCAAAAGGTCTGTGCCATCCGCATAGAGACACGCAGGGGTAGATAGATGTTGTAACTATGCTAGTTTTGCCCTCCTTTCTCTTCCCTCCCTCCTTCCCCTCTCAATGGTATGTCCCACCTGTGGAATCTTGGAGTGAAGCTTGATTTAGAATGTTGGCGAGCTCACTCTATGAGTGGGCACTGAAGGATCCGGATCAATAAATTCTCTTTCTTACCTTGATGAGTGTTAAAAGAAGAAACTTCACAAAGTTGCAGGTAGATTGAAAAGCGTATTCTTCTTTAATCAATTCAAAGGTTTCTTAAGCCACGGTGCGGAGCAGTGTGTTCCCTCGGATCACGATCACCAACAGCTGATCAAATCCTCAGGAACGCACACTCCAAGTACATCATTGCGTTCTTAACAAAAGCATTCTAAATGAGATGACATGCTCAACATTCCCTTAAGCCACCATTCCCTTGAACATAGAGTCCATCAACCTCTGAAAAATACTTGCTGCCGAGGCCAGCCCGAAAGGGAGTCTCAGGAACTTATACGCACCAAAAGGTGTAATAAACGTAGTAAGTTCCTGAGACTCCTCACTCAAAGGAATCTGGTGGTAGGCGGACTTTAAGTCTATAAGGGAGAACCACCTAGCCCCCCCCAAATTAGCTAAGAGTTCGTGGATCTTAGGAAGGGGATGGCAATCCACCACAATATTTTTGTTCAATCCCCTCAAATCTGCACAGAGCCTAATCTCTCCTGATTTTTTCCTCGCCACGACAATCGGGGCGACCCATTGGGAAAGACTCTGTTGGCTGTATCATTTTTTGATCACAAAGGTCATTTAACATTTTCTTTAACACCTCCCTAGCACTCAACGGCACAGGTCGTACCTTATGCATGACCGGTTGAGCATCAGGAACCAATCTGATTTTATGACTAAAATTCTTTATGCACCCTAATTGATCTTTAAAAACTTCCTTAAAATCCTCAAGCAAACGCTTACAGTCAATTTCCGAACTTCCCACACTCATGACCTCCATACTCCTCACCTTAATGGGATTTTCATCCCCTGGTACCAAATACAGACACATTTTTGCGAGATCCTTCCACCCCACAATATTTAACCAAGAATTTCAACCTTTGACAAAAAGAACCCCAACATGTCAAAGTCCTTTTCTCCGAACGCCTTTGGATTAATATTAGGGAGAGCTAAGAGAACATCCTTGCCCCAATTGTCATAAAAATAAGAGTCACGTAAAATAGTTATCGGTGAACCCGAATCTCCCATCACTGTTGTCTGAATTCCATCAATCAACGCCTCGCAAAAGAGACCCTTAATCTCCAAAAGATCTTCCTTATGATCCAGAGTAAGGAGCAAATTGTTAAATTCTTCCGAACAGGACTCTAAACCGCTGCTCACATTGCTAATTTGAACCACTCTCTTTTGCGCCTTACAAAACTTTTGAAAGTGGCCAAACCTTTTGCAATTCGAACACCGCTTATTCAAAGCGGGACAATTAGGAAAGTTACCAATGTGAAATTTTGATCCACATCTGAAGCATAAAATGTTAGCCTTTTTTTGAACTGACACTGATGGTGCAGCTGGTTTATTTTCTTCGACCTTTCCACCAATAGTCAGAACCCCCTCATCAGCAGAATCCTCTTGCTGATAAACTATATTAACTTTAGCAGCACTAGCTTGTAAAGCTTTAGTAGAAATAGTGGACCTTTCAATGCCCAGAGCCAAGTCAACTACTTCCGACAGAGGAGGATTTTTACAACTTAAAATCCTTTCTTGAATTTTATGTGAAGAACAATTAAAAACGAATTGGTCCCTAATCATATCATCAACTGTTGGACCAAATTCACAAGTTATAGCCAACACCCTCAATGCCGAAATATATTCCTCCACTTTTTCCTCTTCTTTTTGTTTTCTTTTATAAAACTTATGTCACTCCAACATAATGTTAGGTGTTTCTGAAAACTGTTTTTTAAGCCTCTCTATAGCCTCCAAATAGACATTCCAACGTCAATCCCCAGACCCAGATTGACCAGGTGGGAGTGGAATAGGAGGTAAACTCTGAAAAATACGCTGTGCAGCCAAACCCAAACTGCCAAAAAGAAGAGCATATTTCCTTTCAGGAGAATAGTCTGTAGCATCTATGGCCAATATATGGTTTTCGAAAAGCCCAAACCACTCAGACCATATAAGGTTGGGCTTACCCGGCTTTGCCAAAAATGGAGGAAGTTGGGTAAGTTGACTAATTTGTTGTTGGATCGAAGCCATCTTCCAAGTGCCCAAAAATCTCAGTTAAATATAAAATAATGTTATTTTGAAATTGAACCCTGAGACTGAACACTGACTTCAATAACTCCGCTGCTTTCAATAACTCCACAAAGAATTCTTGACACAAATGGGTAAAACGAAAACAGAACAAAAATAACTCAAAAGCGTACAAATAGTGCCAGAATCACTGTGTTGTACTTTCAATTCGCCCAAAACAGGTGTGTGTATCACCGCGATACACAGACATCCAGATGTGAAGAAATCGGACATCCAGGCATGAAGGAATCCGAGTTTGACACGCAGCACGTTGTCAAGGAAACTGCAGCCACTTTCATCACTTAAAATGGCCGCTCCGTCACGCAATCGGCGTCAGCACGCTTTCCCGGACCCTTCCCAGGATCCTTTGCGCCAAAACCGCTACTGCGACGTCACACGCAAACACTGCTCCCAGCCGTTAGCCTCAGCATGAGCCTCCGCTCGAGCCGCCAACGACTTCCAGATCTAGGACTTTAATTAATAGACAAAAATGAGTCCTACCCACCTTTTCCTTGGACTACTTAAGTCCGGTTTCAGTCCAAAGATAGTACCAAATATTTCTGCCTTCAAAATGACGAGATGACGAGTTGCAGGTTCCAGCAAGAAACTTGCAAGTGGCAAAAGAAACTCCCAGCGTCGCCAAATGTTAAAAGAAGAAACTTCACAAAGTTGCAGGTAGATTGAAGAGCGTATTCTTCTTTAATCAATTCAAAGGTTTCTTAAGCCACGGTGCGGAGCAGTGTGTTCCCTCGGATCACGATCACCAACAGCTGATCGAATCCTCAGGAACTCTTACTCCAAGTACATCATTGCGTTCTTAACAAAAGCATTCTAAATGAGATGACATGCTCAACATTCCCTTAAGCCCCTTAAGTCACAAACCAGCCCACTACAATGAGTGTGAGCCTTTTTTTTAACAAATTAGCGACGATTTGACCGTGCTGGGGACGGTTTGGATCCTTTCCCCAGTTTCTCCTTCCTGCCCTGAGTGGACTCCATATTCTGCTGAGTTCTGTGACGCCTCCAGTCCTGCCTCACCCACGTCTCCTGATCAGTTAACTCGCTGCTGCTTCTACTACTGATCAAAGCTTGTACTCCGGAGGACTTTCCGCTTCAGCTTGGTGCCTTCACCGATAATTTCTTCACTTCTATCAAGATAGTGCTGTCTAGGAGGGCCCTTCATTTTAGCGCCCTGGGAGGTGTTTTCACCGGTCAACCCCCATAATTTCGACCGGTTGTTAACTATTGAGCCGGGGGTCACCATCCGCCTGTGCCATGGTCCCTATTCATAGGCGGCTTCCACACCTCCACTGGATATTGCTGCTTGCGCCACCCCGCCGGCGAACCCTGTTGTGCTCCTTTCTCCGCAACGTGGCTCCCGTTCTACCTGTGGGCTGTGGCTCTGCCCCACCTTCCAATATTCACAGGAGATATCTACAGCGGGAGATAGTGGTTTTGCCTGCGGAGGAACTCTGCGAGGAAGACGCAGGGCTTCCAGGTCTCCTCAGGCTATGTTGTTCCAGCCCCATCTCCTCTGTTGACTGAAAGTTGCCTGAGGCGGAGACCTAATCCACACACTCCCTCACTCGTGCTCTGGCCCTTCTTCCTCAGCTGACTTGGATCGTCTTTCTAGATGTACCATTGAAAGGAAAGACGCTGGCCCTGCGTTCACCCTCAGAACGTTGTTCCCCCCTCAACTGACCTCGCAGTTTTTTTTTCATCGGCCTGCCAGCATTTTTCTTGCTGACAGGCACAGCTCATTATTATTGCAATCTAGTGTGGCCTTTTGGTGATAAATTACAATTCCACACACAGATTGTCTATTCCGTCTATAAAATCAACTAATAATTAATCTAATGTTACACAGACTGCCAGATCTACGCTGACAGGCACAGCTTATCATTACATTTCAGTCTCCTGATCTCCAGGTCCACCCTTACTGCGTCTCTGTTCCTGAGTGAATATTATTGCATGACAGGACCGTATATTATAATTGATAACAGTACACACAGGGACAAATTTTCTCACAGTGTTGTAGGACTGCGTCTCCCTAATTACCACTGATATATACATACTCATAACGACTTCAGTGGTGTTTCTTGTACAACTACTTTGATTGATGTACAGCTTTATTTGAATTTAACTCTCTATTTTGATCTGCTCTGACTTCTCTTTTTTTTATCTAGCTTAACTCTTTCTCACCTTTCATTCTTTTTCTTCCTTCTCTTATTCTTCTCCCTTCTTCTGTAATTGCTGCTCCTGTCCGCTATGTCTGCCTTTGCGATGTCCCAACCTCCTTCATTTTTTGATGAAGCAGGGGAACCCCTCATTCCGTGGAATAAATCGGTGAACCTGTTTGAATCTTATTTAATTGCCATAGATGGTGACAGGTTTTCTGCAATACGCAAGAAACACATTCTCCTGCACAATTTGGGAAAACATGGTAGAGAAATATTTGATGATCTTCCTGATTCCATAGTCGAAAATGTAAATTTTAATGTGGAAGGGGAGGGAGATGTTCAACATGATGTGTATCAAATAACTATGAAAAAATTGGAGGCACAATTTGGTGAAAAAATTAATATTGTTCTAGAGCGTCACACATTCTTTTTACGTGCTCAAGGGGAAAATGAAAAGGTGAAGAAATATATTGCGGTACTGAGGAGATTGGCCTCAACTTGAGATTTTGGAACTTTGACAGAGTCTCTTATTAGGGATCAGCTTGTCAAATGCACCAGTGACAGGAAAATACAAGAAAGACTCTTAGCGGAAGCCCCAGATTTAAAACGTGCCATTGACATTGTAAAAAGTATAGAACATACAGCGTATTGCATGAATGAGATGAAAGAATCAGATAAGGTCAAGCAAGTATCAGACAATGGTGTAAACAAAATCACTAATAGGGACACCAAACCAAAAACTTCACCTACTGATTCTGGGAGACAAAATGCCAGTGATGAGGTGCTACAGGTGTGGAAATCCCACCCATTTAGCAAACAATGTGAAATGTATGGCGAGGAATGTTACATGTAGCAAATGCAAGAAAAGAGGACATTTCTCCAAAGTGTGCCATGAATTAAAAAAAGGTGTCACCCACATGGTAACAAGTGATCCTGTTTCACAACATCCCAATGAGATTATTTTCCAAGTGTCTAACTTTACTGAGTGTAGTACCAAAACATATCCCAAGTGCAAGATATTACTAGACAACATAGTGTATGAAGTATTCGTGGACACTTGCTCCTCATATACCCTCATCAATGAAACAACTTTCCAAACTAATTCAGGAAACAAAAAGTACAACCTAATGCCTCCAGACATCAGACCATGAGGCTACAATCAGGACTCCATACCTCTGGTGGGAATGCTACTTATGCATATTGACTTAAAAGACAAATCTACGTTAGGGAAGGTATAAAGTACGAAAAATGGTTCGAATTTACTTGGGTGGAAACATCAAAAAGACTTAGGAATCAAACTGGATCCAAATGCACCCGAACCAGTTTACCAAGTAGATAGATCGAACATTGGGAAAGAAGTATGTGAGAGGTTTCCTGAGGTGTTTACAGACAATCTAGGGCTATTAAAAGGATTTCTTCACAAGATTAAACTTAAAGCAAATCATAAACCAGTTGTCCATAAAGCCAGGTCTGTTCCATTGCTCGTAAGGGAACCACTCAAAAGGGAGCTTGACAGGCTAGAATCAAATGAAGTCATCAAAAGGATCGAAAGCTCCGAATGGTTAGCCCCCATTGTGGTAGCGGCTAAGGGAGGGGGCAAGGGCATCCCTGTAAGTGTAGATCTCAGAGACTTAAATGCCAACATATGGGTGGACAGACACCCCCTCCCCAAAATCAATGAAATGCTCGGCGTCATACAAGGAGCGAAATTCTTTACTGTTTTAGACCTTTCCTCAGCCTACCATCAGGTTGCCCTCCATCCATCCGGAGTCAAAACCCCTCACTTCCTTCATAACTCCGTTCGGGACTTATCAATTCTCAAGAATGCGTTCGGCCTGGCATCTGCGGCGGCAGTATTCCAACGCATAATGCAGCACATATTACAAGGACTAGACAAAGTACTTTGCTTCCAGGATGACATCCTCATTTATGGAGTATCAGCTATGGAACACAATAAAGTCCTGGAGGGTGTCTTAACGAGACTTATCAAAGCAGGATTTACCACCCAAAAAGAAAATGCAAAATTGGAGTGGAATCCGTAGCCTACCTTGGCCACACAATATCAAGTGAAGGAATAGAACCCAAATCTAGCCTGGTAGACTCTGTCAAACTTGCCCCAGCTCCCACAAATAAAGAAGAACTTAGGTCCTTTCTGGATCTGGTTGAGTATATGTACAAATTTGTCAAGAACTTTGCAGAACAAGTACACCCCCTCAGGGAATTACTCAAAGAGGGGTTACTGTTTGAGTGGAGCCACCAGTGCCAGCACGTCTTTACACACATTAAGGAAGCTATAGTTGAAGCACCCATTTTAAGCACGTTTGACCCTAATGCAAAGACTACCTTATCTACGGATGCCAGCATGAAGGGGTTAGGAGCTTCACAAAGTGATAGCATTTGCGTCAAGAACCTTAAATGATTCTGAACTCAACTACTCCACAATAGAAAAAGAAGCCCTCACCTGCTATACACCACTTCAAATACTTCCTGTGGGGGCTTCCATTCTCCTTGAAGACAGACCACAAACCATTACCCCCTCTTTTCGCTACCAAATGTTTAGAAAACACCACTCCTTGCAACTCCAAGTGGGTACTGGGACTACAAGGTTTTAATTACTCCATTAACTACATTCAGGAACAGAAAATCGTGTAACTGATTGTCTCTCAAGACTTCCAATAACCAATGAGAACCCCACTTTGAGCCCCCCTGAAGAGACCATCCTCTCAATTGACATTCCTGCCATCTACAAAAAAGAATGGGAGAAGTCCTTGAAAGAAGAATATGTCCTCACTGAGTTGAAGAACACTATTTTCAATGATTGCCCGAAACCATAAAGGATTTACCAGAAGATCTCCACAAATTCTGGGTTGTGAGAGATGAGCTATCAATCATAAAGAACCATGTCTGCAGGGGAAACAGGATCATTCCTCCTAAAAACATGTATGAGCACTTTATCCAAATTTCACATGAAGGTCACCCTGGCAGGAACATGACAAAAAGCAAAATCAGGCAAGACTATTGGTCCCCCAATATGGACTCCATGGTAGAGGAGCAAGTAAAAAATTGTCTGGCATGTGGAACCAGTGACAAAACCAAAACCATCCGCGAATCCCCACTCTCGCCTGTATCTATCCCTACCAAACCATGGGACAAACTAGGGTTAGACATAATTGGTCCATTGAACTTGCTCAGTCATTCTCAGAGATACATGTTCGTTCTCATTGATTACCATTCTCACTGGATTGTTACAAAATGATCACCTCCATCACCACTTCATCGTTGATCGATTTTTTGAGGGATACCTTCTCCAAAGAGTGCATTCCAAGCGAGTTATTAACATATAATGGGGTTCAATTCACCTCAGATGAAATGAGGCAATTTATGACCACCCTTTCCATAAATCCTCACTCTACTGCCCCGAAGCCAATGGTCTTGTAGAAAGGACCAATAGAATGATAAAAGACACCTTTCAACTGGCTTTGGCCTCCCATGAACCAGTGGAGGAAGCCATAAGGAAGATGTTGTGGTCATATCATATAACACCAAATGCAGTCTCTGGGGTTTCTCCATTTACCTCCATCAAAGGAAGGAATCTAGGTTCAAAACTCACACCTAACTGGCTCAATGGTGGGTCTCCTGTTTGGGTGGAAAGGAATTTGGTTTTAAGAACAGTTGAGAAGCATCAACTAGAATATAAGTACAGATTTGACACGAAATGGGGTGCCTCTGACAAGTGTTGGAAAGAAGGCCAATAGTTGATTGTCAAGAAACCAACAGTTTCTAGAGCTAAGGTCTCCTCGTTTTCAAAACCCTTGAGAAAAAAAAGTGTTAACAACAATTCTGTCGAGCTGGAAGATGGAAGCACTTGGAGCATGGACAACATATCTTGCTGCCCCAAAGTACAAGACTCCATCTCTTCCAGTGGAGAGAACCAAAACAATCCAGGCACCATCCCACTTGGTTCAAAGGTATCCAGGCCACGCCGACCGCCCTCTTGGCAAGCCGATTATAAAACGTAGCCACCTGGGATTCCCATTAACGATGCCTACCGCGAGGGAATTTCAGTTAAGGTGTATAGGTTGCATTTACTGTCCTCCCCAGTCAAGGGAGGTATATGTTGTGACTATGCTGGATGTTTTCTGTTATTTCCTCCTCATTCAAAGGGAGGTGTGTTGTAACTATGCTAGTTTTGCCCTCTTCTCCTTTCTTTTCCTTCCCCTCTCAATGGTATGTCCCACCTGTGGAATCTTCGAGTGAAGTTTGCTTTAGAATGTTGGCGAGCTCACTCTATCAGTGGGCACTGAATGATCCGGATCAATAAACTCCCTCTCTTACCTTGATGAGTGTGAGCCTTTTCTTAACAATACACTCACTATCTTTGGTATATCGTTTGTAGCTGTAACTAACAAAAAATTCAAACCATTGATATAAATTATAAACAGTAGCGGCCAAGTATGCAGCCTTGTCGCTCACCTCTGGCCAAGGGAAAAACTCTAACAATTCTCCAGATGGGCCAAAGCATACCTTGAAAGATACATTTTCATGCAGATTGTAAGGGAAATTCACCACAGCCACGTCAACACCGAGTTCCAATAACAGCAACCATAACTTTGCGTGACTAGCACAATAGAAAGCAGTTGAGAGATCCATAAAGGCAAGGTACAGTGGGCAGTGCTTTACAATGGTGTACTTGCCAATGATAAGATGTAAGTTCAAGCACTGTCAAACTGTGGCCATCCCGGGGCAAAAACCATATTGACAGGGGCTCAACATCTTATGTTGAATCTTACATTGTTTTAGACAGGAAAACCCACTCTGCTCAATATCCTACCTCAACAGTCAATTGAAGAAATTGACCTATAACATTTGGCAGCAGTGTGGGTCCCTTTAAAAAAAATACAATTGATGATTGAGAGGGTGCAAGAACGGGGAATGTTAATCCACAACAAATTATTAAAAACATTTGGAAGTAAAGGCCCCCACAATAAGATCATATACATAATAAGATCCAGGGGGACACCATCTCGCCCAGGGGCTTTCGCCACTTGGGCTTTTCCTAATAGCCTTTTCAGATTCCATTAAGGTAACACACATTTTTGGAGATCCTTCTAATTTATTCAGTAACATTTTTATTAGATTCCCCTCATCAGTGGATCGATAAATAGATTTGAAGTGAATAACCCAGTCAGCACCAGATATACTACTACACATGCTACTGTTTAAAACAGCCCTTTGTGTAAACCTTTTCACTGTGCCCCTAAATATTTTGCTACTCTTTTTGGATGCAGCATCCTCTAATATTTCATAGTTTTTCTGTGACAGCTCTTCCATCCTTCATTTACGGGCATGTTTATAGTTTTAGTTTGTAACCAGCATGCAAGCAGATTTTGATCCTCTCTTACAATAGTTGTGGTTGCTTGTGCAGCTCTGATTATTACGTAACAATGACCGAATTCCAGAAACGTTCAATAACAGTTTTGCACCAACCGCCTTGAAAAAGTCTCTGAGTAGATGAAAGACGTGTTGGCACATTGGCATATTGCATGCTGGATGTAATAAGAACAGAATAAAATCGCAAAATTGAAGTATTGGACTGTTGTGGACTCTCTATTTCAGACAAAGACGCTTTTTGATTTCATCGATTGATAATATTTGTTAAATGACGTATAACTGTCATTAGCTATTTAGAATTTCTTTACTTATCCAGTACTCTGGGTGATTACGAATACTAAAAGGTGTGCTCAGTAGTACTCTATGTTTTCAAGTTTATATACACATTAGTTTACTTATGTCTTAATAGCATCTTTTGGTAGTAGGTGCAATTGAGACAAGTAAGCACCCCAAAACTAACTACAACAATCTATAACAATTTCACACAATATTGCTGTATGCTCTGACACTTTTCAACTATTGATTGTGCGGTAATAGTCCTAACCGGGAACCACTACTACCCATCTATTTTTTAGCATTGTGACGATTTCCGACCAGCAGAAAAGTAGCAGACAGACTTTCCGTCCGCGGCGGTACCCCCCGCCATGGTAATATGGCGGGGGTAAATGTGGTTGTGATGGCGGACAGATCGCCACTGCCAGCCGGGCAGTGGCGATCCGCCCGCCAGCATAATCACCCCCTTAATCTTCAATTCAAATACTTCAATATTGAGTTTCAGTCTGATTCAGATAGTTAGGCCTCCCTTAGTTCTGCCACAAAGTGATGGTATATAGACATTGTATCCCACATTTCTTGAAGGGCAATAAAATCATAATTATAAATTAGATCTGTCCATTTTGGATTATGTTTCTTCTATATAAGCCCAGACATGTTCCAACTCAGCAAGGCAAATGAACAATGGAACAGATTTCCTTCCATTTTCAAGATGCTTCAAGATAGCAGAAGTGTCACTATAGGTAGAAAGGAACTCCTTGTCCATGTCTGTGGTAGTGTAAGTCAATAAACATTCGGATTTGCCTCCCCTGAGGAATGCTAGCCCACGGCTTCTCAGCTCTAAATTGTTGCCTTACATTATTGCCTTTCATTTCCTGGTATATGTTGTGTCCACACTGGGGAAGTGTAGACTCGATGAAGGGGCGTGACGGTCAGGGGCTTTGGGGCCTAGCACATCAATAAATACAGGAGCCTTGTATGAGGTGTAGTTGCACGTAGCTGTCTCCGTCGCCAACAGGCCGACGTGGATGTGCTCATGCCCTTTTACTAACTTGGCTAGCGCGTGTGTTCTACGTCGTGACGTAGCCACACCATCACATATCGCGACATTACATTCCTCCCCAACAACGTTTTAAAACAACATGACGTCATGCATTCTAGTCCATCAGTTACAACACTTTGATCGTCCTAGGAGAGGTTCGTTCCCCACCTCTGCAGTAGGGCATTCAGGGAACAAAAATAACTAATAAGGAACAGTCTTACATTACATAGCCTCGCAGTCGTGATGAGGGTGCAGGGTTTCTCCTCAAGCTGTATTGGGATAGACCTCGACCAGACAGTGAGGGATCATCCTCCTCTGGAGCCTCTTCAGATTGAGGAGAGTCAGGCACAGCGATGGAGTCAGTGCTCACCTCCGCCTCAGCTTCCCCGCCTCCAGCATCGCTCAAGTCCAAGTCTTCACTGGGGGTGCTCGGGACGGCAGGAGCAAGGGATGTTGCCCCACAATCCATGGGAGTCACAGCAGGATCCATAGCCGTGGCGAGAAATCGTTTGAAGTGGGAAATGTTTCGAGTCACAGTCTCTCTTCCCCGCGTTGCCACAATTCAGGTGCCCTTGACGCTCGTCACAGTCCAGGGTAATTTCTCATAAGGGAGTTGGAATTTACCTCCTTGGCATCAGTTTCTCAATAAGACCAAGTCACCTGCCTTGATCAGGCTATCTTGAGCATTACGGCGATGGCTCACTTGGGCATTGACTTTCTTCTGCTTTGTGTCAATCCGGCAGTCATCAGACTTTTCGAGTTGCCACTGAGGATGGTGGGGGATGGTGTCTGTGATGACCCGGCCCATCAGCAGGTGGGCAGGGGCCACCCCTGTAGTGGTGTGGGGGGTCTGTCGGTAGCTACGCAGGAAGGTGAATATGGCAAACTCAATGGACTGTCCTTTGTCGTGAGCAATTCGTATGACTTTATTCAGAGTTCTCATGAACCGTTCGGCCTCACTGTTAGCTTGAGGCCAACAGGGCGTGATTCTACGATGTTGTATTCCCAGACTGGTGAGGTATTCAGACAGTTCTTGCCCGTGAAACAGTGGTCCATTGTCAGTCCGTAGTTCCTTCATCAGACCATGAGTGGCCATTATTTTCTCCATTTTGGGTATCACTTCACTGGCACTGAGAGTCTCGACAATCTCCACTTCCGGGTATTTGGAATAGTCATTTACAGCCACTAAGGTGTGCCGGCCATCTGGAAGACTGCCGAAATCCATGCTCACACAGGACCAGGGAGACTGTGGGCGCGGTTCCGTTATGATCGGGGCTGGGCGAGGGAGGTCTCCAGTGACTTGGCAGGCTGGGCAAGATCGGACCATACTCTCCACTAGCTCATCCATGAGTGGGAACCATACTTTAGAGTGAAGACGTGATTTGGTCTTGACTATACCCTGGTGGCCGACATGGGCAAGCTGTACACATCTTGTGGTGAGCGCAGTGGGTATCACAAGACGGTGCCCTCGTAGCAAACAACCTGTGGTGTCCTCAGTTAGCTCATCCTTCACATGATGTAGGCTTTCCATTATCCTTTGTTCAGGATTGGTCAGTATACTCCAGTCCTCCTTGGCTTTGTGCCAATTCCCTTGCCGTAGAATTCTCTTGGTCCGCTGGAGACACTCAACCTGTGCCGTGGCTTCTATTAGGCTTTGCATCGACAAGGGGATGGGACAGGATCTAGCAGTGATGTATCGGACATATTCTTCTGTGTCCGCAGCGTCCTCTTTCTCCTTGTCAGTGACTTCTCGAGGGTGTCTGGACAGATAGTCTGCCAGGTTGCGGGACCCCGGCTGATACTACACCCGGCAGTTGTAGTCCTTCAGTTGGAGCATCAACTTTTCGATTCTTGGGGGAGGTTGAGTGGACGTTCCTGCGAAGAGAGCCAGCAACGGCTTGTGATCTGTCATGACAGTGAACGATTTGCCATACACATAGAGGTGAAAGTGGCGACACCCCCAGTGGATGGCGATGGCCTCTTTCTCTATTTGGGAGTATCTTTGCTCGGTCGCGGTTAAGGACCGGCTTGCAAAAGCCACTGGTGTCCAATCTTCCTCCCGTCGACACTTCTGTAGCAGGACCGCTCCCAGACCCACCGGGCCAGCGTCCACCGCAATTTGAGTCATCTTCTCCGGATCAAAAAAGCTAGTGTGGTTGCTTCCGAGAGGGCATTCTTGATGTTTTTGAAGGCTTGTGACTGGAGTGGGCCCCATTCCCAAGGGACGGAGTCCTTCGTCAGCTCTCGGAGTGGTGCCGTGAGTGGTGTCAAGTCCTTGATAAATCTACCGCAGTAGTTGACCATCCCCAGAAAACTTCGGACCTCGGTCACACTGGCTGGGGCAACGGCGCTCTTGATGTCATGCACTTTTTTGGGATCTGGGTTGGCGCCTTCCGTGGAAAACGTGTTTCCAAAGAATTGTAGCTTGGTTCTCAAGAACTCGCACTTCTCCCGATGGAGCATTAGGCCAGCTTCACGCAGCCTTCTGAGCACTTGGGTGAGCCGGGCGTTGTGTTCGGGGAGAGATTTGGCGTGGACCATGATGTCATCACTGACGTTGATGACTCCAGGAATGTCAGCAATCAACTCTTGTATGACATGTTGGAATACTTCAGCAGCACTGGAAATTCCGAAGCTTAGTCGGGTGTAACGCCTCAGTCCCACATGGGTCGAGAATGTGGTTATGTTGCGTGATTCTTCGTGAAGGACCAGTTGATGATATCCCGATCGTAGGTCAAGCTTGGAGAACCAGCAGGCTCCGGCCATCTCTCTAATGAGGTCATCAATGGTGAGGGTAATGTGTCGCTCACGCTTTATGGCGGCATTCGGGAGGCGCATGTCAACGCAGATGCTCATGTCAACGCAGATGCGCACCGCCCCTGGCTGCTTGGGCTTTCGAGTGACTACAATGGGTGAAACCCATGGAGTGGGTCCTGTCACCTTTTCGATGATACCAGCAGCTTCCAGTTTCATCAGTTCCTGTTCCACTTGGGGTCTCAGATGGAAGGCAATTCTTCGATGCCGTAGGGCCACCGGTTGGACTGTGGGATCTACATGCAGGTGTATTTCCTTCCCTTTGAATCGGCCAATCCCTTTGAATACTTCTGCAAACTCCTTCAGGAGATGTTGTATGGATTCTTGATGCACGCTGAAAGAGAAGGACACAATCCCCAGGTCCTCAGCGGCACGGCATCCGAGGAGCATGCCTTGACCGTCCTCCGTTACATAGATGTTGGTGTGGACTTTCTGGCTTCCATGCGTCACGGCTGTTCTAAATCGCCCTAGGATTTTCAGCGGAGTGTCCTGTCCATATGCAAACACCACAATTGCAGAGGGTTGGAGCGGAGGTGTGGGTCGTAAGGTGCGGTGGAGGGCAGCTGCCATGATGTTAATGGTGGCCCCTGTGTCAACCACTGCCGTGATCTCTTGGTCCCCTACCTGGAGATGGCATTGAGGTAGACGTCGTGCTTTGCGGGCCGCAGTCCCGATCGTGTGGACCTTGTGCACTACCCTCTCTTCCTCCTCCTCGTCGTCCATATCGCTTGGCGATTTGTCATCCTCTCTTATGGTGTTGACTCTTGGTCTCAGCTTGCGAAATTTCTTGGCTCTGCACACTTTTTCAAAGTGATTGAATCGCCCACACCCTGAGCATCTCTTTCCTTTTGCGGGACAGTCCGCAGACGGATGGGGTGTTCCACCACAGTATCCACAGATGGTGGCAGGTGCCGCCGCGGCACCACGTGGGCCTCTCCTGTTCCCTCTCGGCGCAGGTTTGGTGGTGACTGCATTGACCGGTTCAGTCTTCACTGGTACCTGGAGGGCTGCCTCCATGTGACCTGCACGGGCCTTGGATAGCTCTTTGGTGCGTCCAAGGGTCAGAATCTCCGCTAAGGACTTCCCCAATTCTTCAAGGATTTGTTCCCTAAGCTTGGCGGAGGCACATCCTTGAATGATTTGCCCTTCTATCTCCTCCGTTTCATCCTGGAACCCACACTTTGAGGCCAGATTTTTCTGTCGGGCATGATAGGTGTCCAGGGATTCTTCCGAAAGTTGCTGGGGCTGGCGAAAAATGAATTTCTCGTAGTCCTGGTTGGCCATGGGCTCAAAGTGAGCATTTAGGGCGTTTATTAAGGTGTGGTGATGCTTTGGCGTCGCCTCCACAAGTGTTTTGGAAATGTTGTGACTGTCTTTTCCTCCTAAGTGGAGCAGCATTGCTCTTTTCTGTTCTTTGTGCACTTTGGTAGCTTCAAAGAATATTTTGAGGCGGTCCACACAGTCCTTCCATTTAGGCGCCAGGGATGACGGGGATCCCTCAACTATGAAGGGCTCAATAGGGGGAATTTGTGACATTTGGGACATGTCTTGCGCGTACACACCCTACTCCTCCGATCCGGCGTGCTGCCAACTGAATCGCCTTTGCGTCGTGACGGACCACGTGCTCTCCGCGCTGGGGCAGACGATGACCTGAGCCTGCACTGCGCCTCACTGTGTGCAGGTGCTGGGGTGTGTTCTCTCTGTGTCGCCTTCCCCGGGTACTGCTGTTGGGAGTGGCTTGCTGCCTTAACTACTGAGCAAGGCACGTCGTGCTTCGGTTCCTTCCCCAAGTGGCTCCCGTGTTCTCCTCCAGATGTGTGAGGGGTCGCTGGCCGGAAATGGGCGGAGCCGATGTGCAGGCCGATCCAGGCCGCCACCGTGTGCGCAGCGGCGGGTGCCGTCTCCATGTGCGCTGTCGCACTGCCAATTCATGCACTGTCCCACCCACGCGTAGCCAACAACGAGTTGGGACTCCGGGAGAGGGGAGGCGGGGACGCGCAGACCAGCCAAGCACCACTCAGGGTGCAGGAGCGTCTTCAGGGGCAGTCGCAGGGGGTCCACTTGCGACCAGCGGCTCCCGCTCGCAGCAGCCTCACCTCGGGGCCACACCGGGCCGATGTACAGGAGTGTCGCACTCCGGGGGTGGGAAACGACACACCAGGGCCATACCAGGCACCAGCCGCAGGGCACGAGCACCACAAGCTACACAACACGCTTGTGGCCGCCACACGAAGGCACGCCCACCCTCGTCGCCAGTGTTGTGTCCACACTGGGGAAGTGTAGACACGATGAAGGGGCGTGATGGTCAGGGGCTTTGGGGCCTAGCACATCAATAAATACAGGAGCCTTGTATGAGGTGTAGTTGCACGTAGCTGTCTCCGTCGCCAACAGGCCGACGTGGACATGCTCATGCCCTTTTATTAACTTGGCTAGCGCGTGTGTTCTACGTCGTGACGTAGCCACACCATCACATATCGCGACATTACAGTATACAGCTTCACTGTGCTGGAGGATCAGTAGGGAGGGGAGTTTCTGGGCTCTGGCTAGATTTATATTGCCCTCCCGCTTTCCAGCATGTTGTCACCCCTTAACCATGCTCCTAAGAGACCAGCTATTTGTAGATGCAGCGTGCGTGTCCTCACAGCAGATGCATACAGTGGAAACACCAAAGGCAAGCCTGTCTGTGCTCGGATGTCACCACACTGCCGGCCATTTCAGGTCAGACCCTAATTCATACAACAGACAGGAATTGTTGGGTCCCTCCCCTTCCTGATGTCTGCTATGGCAATCTGAATCTTGGAAATGTGGACTTACATTGCAAGTTAAATTGTAGTTTCTTGGTTGTGGTCCCCACACCGCTGTTAGGTGAAATACGTCTTGCGTCATGACCTCTCCATTCCTCTAAAACCTTCTCTTTAAATTGTAGATCTCTGGTAAAAAACAGACTCAAGATGAATGACTTTCTTGTGGAGCATATGCCGGATGCCGTCTTTCTGGCTGAGACATGGCTAAACGAGGACTCCTCCCTCGACATATTACAGGCCATCCCGCAAGGCTTTGCTAGTGTTAGGCAGGATAGGCAGTCACAGAGTGGGGGTGGAATTACCATAATGTTTAAACAAGATTTTCAGTGCACCTTCACTGAACTCTCTATTGAGGGCTGCGAAGTATCCTTCTTCTCCTTGGCTCTCTCATCCAACTTTACTGTGTTAAGAGCTTTAATTTATCGGCCCCCAGGTGCTCTGTCTAATACTTCCACCTTACAAGCTGTCATGCTGTTCAATTTACGTCTGCACTACTCCAAATTGTTGGTGGTAGGCTATTTCAACATCCACTTTGACAATATCAGCTATCCAGCAGTTAAAGCGCTAGTAGGAGACATGGAGAGCTTACAACTTTCCCAACTAGTTCTTACCCCATCCATAGATTAGAGCATATTCTTGACCCCGTATTTACTAATTTTGTGTATATTGAAACTCGGCCACCCCTCCCAGTGGCCTGGTCAGATCATCTTGCAATCCCCATCTATATATTCTATGATAAGGCGTCAGCGAACTACTCTCTCACTTCATCGTGAGCACGTCAATGGACCAAATAGACCCCTGAGAGGTTTAGTCACGCTCTTGAGAATTGTTGTCATACACTGGGCTATTCTGCATACAGTGTACAATTAGATGACTGGATTAGAGAAGCATTAGATCAAATTGCCTCTTTTGTAAAGCAAGTTCCAAGCAGACAAAAGCCTTCGACAGGATGGTTCAATGATGATAAAAAGAAATGTAAGCGTCTTGAGTGCCTCTGGCGCAGACCCTATGGCCCAGATTGTAGAGCTGACTATAAGGCAGCATGAAAGACATATCACCGGTTTATTCATCTTCCCTGCCGAGATTATTACACTAAGAAAATGCAATCTACCAATAACACCTCACACAAAATGTTTTCTATCGTCAAATCACTTACCTCGTTATCCTCAGTCTCATCTTCATCTCTTCCATCAGAAGAGAGTTGTGATGCTCTAGCCTCTCTTTTCTATGAAAAAGTGGAGAACATCTATGCATCTTGCCTGGCTGAAGCTAGAAACTATACCCGACTGAAGACATGAATTGATTCATCAGCTGACAGTTATAAGCTTCCACAATTCAGTTGTATCCAACTTGAGGAGCTGATGTCTCAGTGCTCTGCCATCACATCTGGCTCCCCATTAGGATCAGTATCTCCTTCCATTTTAGAGAACATCTGTGAGATAATCCAGCCTGTCCTGTGTGAACTATTAAACCACTCTCTATCTTCTGACTGAGTTCCCCAGCATTGGAAACATGCTATGGTGGTTCCACTTATAAAAAAAACCTTTACTCGACTTCTCTAATCATGGAAACTATCGACCCATTTCGCTGCTACCACTCTTCTCTAAGATGTTATGTTATGTTATGTTATGTTAAATGCAATTTATAAAGCGCACTGACACCGAAGCTTCCTGGCGCTGATAGACAGAACAGATGAGGGGGGAGCATAGATGACAAGTTCTAGCCAGAGATGGGGAAGAGATGGGTTTTTAACATTTTTCTGAAGTTCGAGAGGGAAGGGGAGGATTTGATTGGGAGAGGGAGGAGATTGTACAGAAGCATGTGAATGGGCAGCTTTATAGCTTTGCAGAGGGTAATGGCCTCCTTCATAGGATGCAATAGGGCTTTCATCCTTCCCACAGAAGTGAAATCGCCCTGCTATTAGCCTTCGAGTCAGCTCATCAGATTATGGATGATGGTGACACTGCAGCAATCTTAATGTTGGACTTCAGCACCGCTTTCGACACACACCATGTCTCACAACGTCTTGATGAAGAGACTCTGGAGGTGTGGTATTGGCAGTAAAGCGAGGCTTCGGCTTGCATCATTTCTCCAGGACGTACCTTTCAGGTCTCCCAAAAACCATTCCACTTGTTGGTGCATCCCTTACAGCAGGAGTGCATTGGGGCTCTTCACTGAGTCCAACCCTATTTAATATCTGTGTTCGCCCTCTGACTGAGGTCACTGATCATTATGGATTTACCCTTATTGTGTGTGTGGATGACATGCAACTTGTCGTAACTCTATCTCAGAATTGCAAACATATGTCCTCTTCTCTTTGTTCATGCCTGTCATAGGTTGCTGTTTGGATGGAATCAAATTACCTAAATCTGAATGCACGGAAGACTGAGGTGTTGGTTCTGGGTAACCACTTTAACACTTGGTCCAATGACTGTTGGCCCGATAGACAAAAATATGGGTATCTGGCTTGATGACAAACTTTCCTTTGATAACCAGATTGCTTCACTTGCAAGGAATGGTTATGGAATGCTGGGATCTCTGAAGACAATTCTCCACCTTTTACCGGAGTCTGCCCAAAAACTGTTGTCATAGCCCTGGTTATATCCAAAGTGGACTACTGCAATGTCCTCTATTTAGGTGTTTCAATATCACCATAGCAGGCTTCAACGGGTCCAGAACGGTACAGCTCAGATGTTGCTCAATCTGCCTAACGTGCCCCCAACCGGTACCACACTTAGGAAACTACACTGGCTCACGGCAGAGAACCACCTTCAAAGCTCTCTGCTACTGCTATAAGGCTCTTTCCTCTCATGGTCAATGTTATCTTCAGGTGATGGTCAAACCCTATGTTCCATCCAGAAACCTGAGATCAGCGGAAGTGAAGTGGGCCATTATGCAAAAATGTTTAAAAAGTCAGAATTAGAGGCAGCTCTTTTAGCTACCTCGCACAAAAAATCTCTTTCTTTTGCAGTCTGGCAGGCTTCATCAGAGACTTTTTTCAGGAAAAAAACGCAAACTTGGCTTTTTGGGTCTGGGTGAGAACTGATTTAACATAGTGAGCAATCTCTTGTTCGGGAGTCAGAATCCTAGCGCTGGGAAACTGCCCAAGAATTAGCGATGTGCTTAATAAGTCTTAATATTATTATTATAATTAGTCCTAGACAGCCAGAGCATCATAGCGATTTGACAGAGGCATGGGGCCCCAAATAGCTAAACATTTCGGGGATCTTTGAGGAACCGAGGCAGATAGCGACCTGTCATGAGGAATAAATGAACTGCAGAGAAGCTTTGCAAATAACTAGCATTAGGGACTGAATTGCAGTAGCAAAATGGTTTTCATGTTCTTTTGGCCTGTAAAAAATACCCTAATGGAACTAAAACTATACTATCCCTTTTGGGGCCCTAAAATGTAGACTCATGCAACATACACCGTGACAAGTGTGGAAGCCCGAAGTTTGCAATAACAATGTAAGCCTTTAGGAGAGGCACCTATCCATCCTAGCCTTCGTGTCTTTAGTATGTCCCCAGCTGAAGAGAAGGTGAAACCATTGTTGCTTACAAACCAATTGAGTACCTTATTGAATAGCTCTACAGCTGATTCCCGCTTACCCTGTTGAAGCCGGGGGACATCCGCAAGGTTTGACACATACAGGCATGTTGCACGTGAAAGATTATTGATGTCACTTTTGGGATTTGAGACCACTGTCCTCTCACTGGCAAATGGCCAATTAAGCTTAGGTGATGGATTTTATCCTCTCAGGCCAGTGACGCCCAAGTTCAAAGTGGGCAGATGGGGCCCGCAGCCAAAATGTTGCCCCAAACTTAGGGGACCATTAGGATGTTGGGCAGATCGCCAGCCCCATGGTTTTTCCTTTGCCCATAATTCAGAGTACACGAAGTAATTATAGACAACATGTATAATTGTGTGACAGGGCCTAAAGGATAGAACAGTTAAAAAAATAACAGTACTTCCAGTTACTGGTGGCAAGAGGGATGGCCCAGCCTCCAACATGCGTGGACAGGCCTGCCCTTGACCCGGGCTTTGCCCAGATGTGACTGTGTGTTGTTGCGCTATCGCTGGTTCTGGGGAGAGTTTCTTCTTCCTGCTCCACCTCCTCCCAATGGTAATGGCCGCATAGGATTATGAGGCTTGAAGCCCCCCTGGTTAGCTGAGGGTGTCCTCCATATCATCAGCAGTTCTATTTATTAAGGCTTCTCAATAAGTAGTATAGTATAGTTCCAAATTCCCACAAAGAGCACCCCTTATACAGATTCGACCGTTCAAAATAATGCAAATGATTTCTGGTACACAGTTTAACGGTTCACCCAGAGTCAAGAGAAGCAACACTGAAAACTCTTGATTCCCTGTGTAGGATGTGCTCAGGTTGAAGAGGCGTGAGTTCAGCAATTGCAAAGGTGTCACTGGACTATAAGTCAGTGTCTTGTGATAATGTGCAGCACAGTAGACATAGCTCTCCCGAATGAAGACACTCTCAGAAGTTCAAATTATCCAGATCAGGTATAATGGGAGCATTACTGCTGTATAGCAACCATTAAAGCTTCTCCCACTGATATGCGCAAACAAAAGCTTTATATACATGGGAAGGGCTACTCTTTAGGACTCCCTAGCCTCCTTATAACTCTTCCTCTATTTCCAGGCTATGTGAAGGAGAAACTGCAAACTCACTACGAAATAAAGCGAATCTGCAAAAGTTTCTTTAGTTCATTCTAAGCTAAGAGCCCCATAATTGTGTATGGTTTGTTCTTCTGTATTCACAAGACTTTGCTGTCCATTTAGCCAAGAGTATGTGTTCAAGACGACCCTGTGTTGTCAGATTGATGGCTTCAGGTTGAGCAGAATGAGTGTATTTACAAACCGATTGCTTTTTGACAAGCCACAGCTGTCAATTGGCCTGAGAACTATTACTTTAACTGGAGTACAAGAATATATCTGTTGAGTGTCCACACAGCCAGAGGTGTACTTTTGTGAAAATGTGCTGTTACAGGAGTTGGCACTCAGAATAGACATACAAACAACAGTGAAAAAAGAAAATGATAAACAGGGATGGATGGGGGTGCCAGCTGGCTTGTTTGTTGGGCACTTTCATGTATTGCCTTTGCACATGTTAGAGTGTATTTTCTAATTCCATCGCCATTTGGTCAATTCTTTTGTACATATGTATATGTCACTCCTTTAGGACTACTGAAGAATCCTAACATAAGGGGACATGACTTTTTTCTTTCCATTACACATCTAGCTGCCCCCTTTAGAGTAGATGAGGATTACAGGTCCTGAAGAATTGCTGAG
Organism: Lissotriton vulgaris; assembly: GCF_964263255.1. NCBI lineage: Eukaryota > Metazoa > Chordata > Amphibia > Caudata > Salamandridae > Lissotriton > Lissotriton vulgaris. Next base: position 771,203,762 of record NC_141697.1, read on the forward strand.
ATCCTTTTGGACTTTAATAAAGGCAAGAAACATGTTGACCCTTTGCAAAACTCAATAGAACTGATACGGGTCTAATTTTCCCCACTCAGTTCACAACTTGTTGAGTCTGTTTTTATTCATGGCCTAGGTACTCCTCTAATAAACTTCTCTTGGAGAATCCAGGAGCCATTTTTAAGCTAGCTTCAAGATGGCAAAACCGAGAAGATCTCCGGCAAAGAGCCCCAATGTGGGGCCTGTTGGGCATTGCAGCCCGGCTCAACGAGGAGCTGCTCTATGAAGAAGCATGACACCCCTTGGTGTGTGTGAGGACCCTTGCTATTCATTGGAGCTATCCCTGGATGAGCACTAACTACCCTGCCCTTCCTAGCACCCATCCATAACTGACGTGGTCTGACAAGATACCTCAATGACCCCCCTTGGCAACTCCCTAGGAACAGCATACTTTTAGTCTAAAGTTACTCCTTTCAGAGGACCACGGGGCAAGCAGGACTTACTGAATCAAACTGTTGGATTTTGAGGCCTTTACCTCCTGATGTCCCGGGGGCCAATCCACTATGGGTCCCGAGAAACAGGGCCAAGTACCACCCCTTCAGCACTGGACTCTCAGTGGTAGCAGGAGTGGAGGAGTCCAAGGCTTTTCAGGGGTATGTATGTGTAAGGTAGGCAGAGGTACAAGACTCAAAATGCAAACAATGACCCCAATAATCTGACTATCCTGTTCGATACTTACTTTTGGTAATAAAAGAAGTATTTATAACACAAGCAAAGTATACTACAGAACACTAAATAATACATGCTACAGTGTCTCAGGGCGAGTGCTCTAGCGATGTCTTAGGCAGTATCCCCCAGGTCCTCCATCCTACTCCCCACGCTACCAAGCATAACCCTGGTGGTTTGCTGGTGTCAACCCTACAAGTGCTGCTAGCACTAGCAAATGCAAAAAGAAGAATTGATGGACGGAATGCTGAACAATGTCAAACATTCACCAAGAGTACAGAGATCTGGGCCTAAATCCATTGTTTTTTGTGAATTTAGAAAAAATATTGAGGTAGAAATCTCGACTTACACAAATATCGAGCTGCAAATATCGTGACACAGAAATATCGACAGCAAGAATATTGTGGTCAAGAATATCAACTTGAAGGTAAGAAGTATTGTTTAACAAAAAATAGAAGTCACTAATATCATTTGCAAAAAAATCATGTTGTTTAAAATATTGTTTTATTAATTAGTGTTATGTATTTTAGTATATATTTTAAATGTATGTGATGTATTTTTTTATATAAGTATTGTTTATATTTTTTAATATATGTGTTAAATGTTTAGTAGTTACCAATTTTATTTTAATTAAATGTTGTGTTTTTTAGTTCCGTAGCCGGTTGTGTTTTAATAGGGAAATAATAATATTTTATTTATTAATATTTATTTAATTGAGATTTTATAGTGTTAATTGTAATTGTGGGAAGTAATTTATTTTTAATGAAATAATTGGTTGTTAATTAATATTAATGAATGAATTGGTAATTAATCATGGTGATTGTATTATTTTTTTAGGTGCAGGTTGTGGGGTTTATAGGACTAAAGTTTGGGAAGTATTTTTTTTAGTGATTTATTAATTAATTGTTAATATTAATTAATTAATGAATCAATCAATTAATTAATTGGAAAATAAATAGGGAAATTGTGTAATTCATTTTAGGTGCAGGTTGTGGGGTTTATAGGGCTCAAGGATAGGAAGTAATTTATTTTTAACTAATTAATAATGAATTGTTAATTAATAATAATTAATTAATTGGAAATTAAATATGGAAATTGTGTAATTCATTTTAGGTGCAGGTTGAGGGTTTATGGGGGTAAAGGGTGGGAAGTAATTTATTTTTAATTAATTAATAATTGGTTGTTAATTATTATAAATTAATTAATTGAAAATTAAATATGGGAATTGTGTAAATAGTTTTAGGTACGGGTTGTGGGGTTTATAGGGGTAATGGGTGGGAAGTAATTTATGTTTAATTAATAATTAGTTGTAATTAATATTAATTAATTGAAAATTTAATATGGAAATTGAGTAATTAATTTTAGATGTGGGTTATGGGTTTTATAGTGGTAAAGGGTGGGAAGTAATTTATGCTTACTTAATTAGTAATTAGTTGATCATGAATATTTATTAAGTATTTTTTTTTATTGTGTGGGTTTTTGTTTTATAGGGGTAAAGGGTGGGGAGAAAATACATTTTACTTACTTTATAATTAGTTCTAACATTTTTCCAATTTTCACTCACTGGAGTGGGAATAGTAATTTTTAACCCTCTGTTCTCCAACACTTTTGCTACTGTTGCACTCATTGGTGTGGGAATAGTACATTTAACCCTCTGCTATACAACACTTTCCCTACTGTTGCAGTCACTAGAGTGGGAATATTAATTTTTACCCCTCTGTTATCCAACACTTTTCCTACTGTTGCACTCATTGGAGTGGCAATAGTAATTTTTACCCCTGTGCTATCCAACACTTTCCCTACTGTTGCATTGACTGGAGTGGGAATAATAAATGTTATCTCTCTGCTATGCAACACTTTTCCTACTGTTGCACTCACTGAAGTGGGCATAGTAATACTCACTTCGGGGCATACTCGTCCCACTTAGGGCGACACATAGAAGTATATAAAAAAGTGATGGAACATCATGGAGGCCTGACACTGATCACCAACTTCTGCAAGAGTATGGATGCTCTCTTTCTCTCTCTCGGGAAACAGTTCCTGACTGGACTGGAGGCCTCCATGCTATATACCATGCACAGGAACACATACATCCCAGTGTGAACATGCAAGTATCACACGCTGCCTGGTGCTACACACATCACCATGCAGGCCATGGGTGAGTTAAGGACACAGCAGAAGAACTTTACAGAAGTGGGCCGGTAAACAGTACTATAGTGACATAAGTTTAAAAGCCTGTTCATACTACTGGTTCATACCAAACACTAAATGGGTAAAGTGCAACCACATTACCTATGTTGCATAACTCTAGGCAAGAGCTTTAGCCCCTTACCACTATTAGGTTATCTTATGTTATAGTATTTGTAAAGCGCACGTATACTTGGTGCTGCTTCCATTACAGTGGGCAAAACAGTTGTGGGGTGAATAAGCGCGTACATCTTAGTTGTTATAAAGCCAGGTTTTCAGTGCTTTCCTGAAGAGCAGGTCATTAAATATAGGTTTAATATTTAGAGGAAGAGTATTCCATGTTTTTGAAGCATTGACTAAAAACCTTCTTCCGTCAAATGAAGATCGTCTGAATTTAGGAACAGCCCCTTTTTTGCAATAATAGAACGCAGCAGCCTAATAGGACAATGCCATTTGAAGCTTTTTTGCAGATATTCTTGGCCTCTGTAATAGAGTGCCTTCAGGGTAATACACATGACTTTAAAGATTATTCTATGCTTGACAGGTAGCCAATGTAGTTTACCTTGTGCCTGTCTAGCAGGCAGATTTTTGGGAATGCCTAGCAACATGACTGCTACTGCATTTTGGAGAACCTGGAGTTTGTTTGGACGTTGCTGCTGCATTTTTAGTTAATGACAGTTACAATAGTCAAGTTTAGACAGGACTTCATGTGTAGAGAGTATTTTTATTTACATTGCACAGTTACTTTAAACCATTTACAATACATCTTAGAAAGAAAGCAATCCTAAAAAAGATATTTGTATACGAAACTTTCAAAAACAGTATATAAAAAAAATATGTGTATTAATATTTGTATCTATACATTCATAAATATAAACGGCAAGAATATACCAGTGTGTCCACATTAGTGAGTTGCTTGCGTAATTTAACATGTTATAGTTATTAAAATGATGTCTTATCCATCTGGTTGGTGGGGCGAGTTGGCTTATTGGTCTGAAGTGACTTTCATCATGCCTGACCCTTCATTTTCCGTAAGCCTGTTTCGAAGCTTGGCCATGTATTTCCCAAACCTGCCTAGGTCTGATGGAAGAGTGCAGGAGAAAAGTACCGAAACAGCTTCTTTTACTGTTCGTACCCCGTGTTGTAACCAGATTTGTTTTAAAAAGAGCCGTCGGGGCAAGAGCATCTCAGGGCAGCAGCAAATCATGTGTAACAGAGATTCGTATTTTTAGTTGCAGAGTCTGAATCTTATTTTGTATTCCAGGGACCTCCACCCGGGGTTTAGCTCTTCAATTTGGAGGGGCCCTAGTCTGGCCCATATGATGTTTGAGGCCACCAGGTCGGGGAACAGAGGCGGGTTCTCTGCAAACAAGTATGACCTGTCTTTACAGAGATAACTTTGAGGCAATTAATGCTGATTCAGCCACTGGCTGCCTTCCTACATTTGCTAAATCTGATGTTGGTATTGTTATTGTCGTTAGCTACGGAGACCATGATTTTGATGTCATCAACCGAAGAAGTAAGAGAAAAACCATAGGATTTAATAAGACTGGCCAGTGGTGTTACACACGTGTTTTACAACGTTAGACTTAAAGAAGGTCCTTGAGGGACACCAAAGGGCAATGAAGAAGGATCTGATTCGAAATCTCGAGAGGAGACTGTTCTTCCTCTCTGAGAAAGGAAGTGCGCAAAGTAACCTCAGTTCCTTTGATTCCGATTTCCGAGCGAACTACTGATGATTGACCATATCAAATGCTGCCGAGAGATCAAGCAATATGAGTGCTAGTTTTAACCCATGATTGACAATATCAAATGCTGCCGAGAGATCAAGCAATATGAGTGCTGCTTTTAACCCCTTGTCAAGGGTTGCCCTAAATTGTTCAGTTGCTACAATTAAAGCAGTTTCCGTGATATGGCCACTTAGAAAACCAAACGGAGTAGGGTCTAGAAGTTGATGGTTCTGTATAGGGTAGCTCTTTGTGCCCCCCTCCAGGACTAACCAGATTACATTACCGTAAGACAGGCCTAGTACATGGCGCACAAGCATGATCCATGTTTACCCATGACCAAAAGTCAGTAGCAGGCGTCCAGATTTCCATGCACCAGGGGCATTGAGGACACTGGTGCATGTCTGTCACCATGCAGGGGACTTTCCTGTCACAACGGAATGTATATATTTTCCATTATTATTTTACAATGCAATTCTTTCCCAAACAATACATTTTCCTTCTGCTCTTCCTAACTGTTCTTTTCTGTTGTCATCTTATCATTATTACACAGGTAAAAAGACATGGTGCTACTGTACAGTTATGCACTACAAATAAACATAAATTGCGATTTTAAATATCCTCATGTGATATGTGGAAGTAATGGGTTTTGTCTGAGAACAGGAATAAGAAGGATCGCTCCCTTAAGGACATGTTTTTAAAACAGGGGCGGGGAGGTGGGGCAACCCCGAAGTAAAAATCACCTGGAAGCACTGGGGAGCACCGGGTGGACCCTGATGATGAAGAAGTTCCTGTTATCTAGTGCTTCTTGGAATCCCGCTTTACATCTTTCAGTGGAGACCAGCAGACCATGAAGGCAGAGCTGTCTGTGGACCTCCGGGAGGTTCGCTGCTACCTGGAAGAGGTGGGGGATAGAGTGGCCACTATGGAGGATCGGGAAACTGGCAGAGAAGACAAAATAGAGTGGTTACAACAAGAGGTCCTGTGTCTCAAAGAACAGCACGTGGACCCGAAGGCCCACAATGAAGATTTGAAAAATCATTCCCACAGGAACAACGTTTGCATCCGAAGGCAAGAATCTCAGGGAATACATTGTGGCCCTCTTCCTGCTCATTCTGGCCAGTTCGAAAGATATGAAACTGCAACTTGACCGAGTACACACGGTGGGGCCACCCAGACCAGAAAAGAACCTGCCTGCGGACATCTTGGTCTGCATCCATGACTTTCAAATAAAAGAGGAGATTCTACGTAACTTCCAAGATTCGCAACCAGTCCAATTCAGGGGCCACTCACCAGTTTTGCACCAAGACCTCTCTGGATCACCCTGCAAAAGCAAACAGAATTCCGCTCTGTCCCTGGACATTTGAGTAAAGCAGGTATAGCTTACTATTGGGGACATCCCTTTAGGATGATATTTCTCTGCGACGGAACACTATACCAATTGAGATCCCTCAAAGATGCCTGTTCATTCCTCAACATTGATGAGCCCTTGGAACTTTTGCAAACCCCCCCCCCCTCTCCCGACAGCAGGAAGCAGAAGAGGTCAGGTTGGCAGCGTATCAAGGGAGCCCCTATTAGAGCGAAGCTGGATTCTGACACCATGGCCAAAGAATGACGATCCATACTCCAAACTCTTTCTGGGGAATCCACCCTCTCAGAAGCCACCGAAAGCAGAAGGGACCATCTGGGATTGCCTTCAGCTGCTAGGTTGGAGGAGATAAGATGCCGGTATTTGGAGGGGCAAAGATGCTGCAGGACTGCCTTTCTAGATGCCCAGCTTCACCCAGGACTGTCCTACCTCAGGGGGATTGCCCTGGCGACTTTGGGACTGATGTCTGGAAGATGATCTACATCAGTTATAACAAACTGATTAACTATTGTCATTTCATGTTCTACTGGGGGCTTTCCTGTCTTCTTTTTTTTCACTCCTGCACTGACTGCATTGGTTATTCTCCTGCTGCAACGTCCTAGTAGTGCCCCACACCTCACGCTCGCTGCCTATAGTGGGGGATGCTCCTCCTCACTACAGGTCCCCATCCTATGACCCAAGAGCTGCGCACAGTCAGCCTTAATATCTAGGGTTTAAAAGCCCTGTGAAGTGTGTGGCAGTGCTGTCTCCCCTGGAGCAGTAGGGAGGAGATATAGGCCTGCTGCAGGAGACTCAGCTGCTCTCCAAAAACACCCCCTGCATGCAATTGCGCTGGTTTCCCTGCCAGTATAGTATTGGTCATCCGGCCCTACAAAGAAGAATGGGGCAGCTATTCTTCATGCCAAGAAATTCAATGGCAGACTACTATATATCATTACGGAAACAAAAGGACAGGTGGTTGTGGTTCACTCTGGCTAATTTATACAATCCAAATAAGCAGAAGAAATCCTTTGTTCTCAACGCGCTATAGGCAGTCTCGCTTCCCCAATATGGCCATCCATATTGTGGAAGACCTCAACTTGGTGATGGACCACAATTTGGATTTCTAACCAACGCTCCTCTCAAACGGTCTCAGGCGGCTAGCGGAAGTTGCGCTCTGCAACATATGGCAGCATATTCACCCCTCCTTGAGGGATAATACAGTTTATTCATTCCCACAAGTCATACGTCTGCATTGATCACTTTCTCATGTACCTGCCCTTAACACCTTGTGTCAGAGAGGTGATCAGAGCACCCCAATCTGTTTCAGACCAAGCTCCGATCGCTTTAACTTTACGCTTGACATTTTTCAACCCCAGTACTTCACACTGGCGACTGCATGATGTTATGCTTCAATCCCATGCCACGGTTGCAGTGCAACGTACTGTGCTAGGAGACTACCTCCGTAATAATGACCTTGAAGGGACCCCGCTTTCATTGATCTGGGAGGCATTGAAGCTCGTCCTGAGGGGAGAATTTATCGGCATCACCGCTGCCGAGAATTGTCTGCACCAGGATAAGCGCCAACAACTGGAACAAGCGGTCTCCAAGTAGGAATTGATCCATAAACACACGGTTGCCCCAAGAGTCTGATGGGAGCTGGAAAGAAAGAGGCTCCTGCTAAAGTGCCTTGATCTTGTCCAGGCAGAGTATGCCCTTTTGTGACTCAAACATAAATTCTACTTAAGCAGCAACCGCTATGGATGCTTTCTGGCTCACAGGCTTCGAGGGAAACACTGACCGGAGCTATGAGCTTTGTTCGAACGACTCGGGGTGAGGAGGTCAACATTGACACCGAAAAAACTGAGGCATTGAAAGATTTTTATAGCACCCTATACTCTGACGGCCCTAAGGGAGACATGGAAGCTTATCTTCAAGTAGTTCCCTTGACATGCCTACCTCCAGAACTTGCATCCCAAATTGGACCAACCCATTCGCAAAGAGAAAGTGATCTTAGCTATCGCCCGCCTCAAATTTCAAGGCACCAGGGCAGGACGACTTCTCCTCCCAATACTATAAAGCCTTTTTTCACAAGCTAGCCCCTCTTTTGACCCGGCTGTCAAACTCTTATTTTGATTCAGGTTCTCTGACTGACTTGATGCTGGAGGTGTCAATTTTGGTGATTCTTAAACCACGGAAAGAAATGTGGGGCATATAGGCCCACTCCCTTCTCAACGTAGACACCAAACTCTTCACAGGTATTCTCGCTGCCTGTCTGAATCCTATTATGCTGGGTCTTGTTGACCCTGACCAATCCGGCTTCATCCCGATGAGGCGATGTGAGGATAATTCAAAACAGCTCCTTCATCTCACTGATCTCTTTCAACAATCACCAAAGGAGGCTCGTCTCCATCAACAACAAATTACTCGTTCAAAAGCAGACTGAGGCCTGGGGCTCCCCTTCCTCCTACGGTACTTCCAGGCTTTGCAACCGGGCTTTATCGTGGAGTGGAACTGCGCGCTCTCTGAGAAGCGCTGGTCTTTTATGGACCAGACAATAGGTAGAGCCTGGGGATTGTATTCTTCCCTGGTGACTGCCACAACGCTGAAAATATAAGACCCCGTTGCCCTTAAGCATGGGCTTGTAGTGTAGTTCCTATATTCCCAATAGGCTCTGCGCATTGGAATAACATATACTATAGTTTAGACGTAGGACTGAGGTTGACTAGGTCTCTATCGAATGTATTAGACTTAATTGTGAGTGCCAGCTAGCTCAGAGGTCACTAGAAATGTTCTCGAATTCACAAGAAGGGATTAGTTTCTAACAACCGCATAAACATGACAACTTTGTTTCCCAAGAATAAGAAATCAATCTCTAGAGTTGCGGAAGCAATAGATAGTTATTTCACTCAGTCAATCGTGCATACTTCGTTTCACCAGAGGTGCTGAGAAATAGAGAGATGTGCGTTTTCAATAAAAAGTATTTATTGAACAGTCTTCTTTCTCAAGCATAAGAAGTGAACTGCTACAATCGCAATACTGGTTATAAAGTACAATGTGTACAGTATGAATAGTATTATAAAGTAAAACTGTAAAAGCATAATATGGTTTCTAAGCCACATAAAATACCATAAAGTACATACATTAATAAATAAAGACTAAAAGTACTCAACTGGTGCTTCTAAAATACGCCTACTCCGGTGTACCTAACCTAGGTCTAGTACAAGGGAAGAAGTAAGTGAGGTGTAGCTTAAGTTTAGTATTCCTTTGCCAAGAATCTTATTCCAAGAATTCTCTAAGGGTCTAATCAGCTCCGTACCTTGGTTTAAAATGAAGGAGGTCTTCTTTCTCTCTCTCAGGACTCGATTTCCCAGCAACCCGCAAGGGTAGCCTGGAAACGCTAGAGCTGGATTTCTTGACAGGAGAAAAGACAGCGTCTCTCTCAGTGCGTCAGCTGGAGGGTCGGCTTCCTTCGGCACTTGCTGCAGCAGGGCGTCGGGCAAGTAGATAGTCAAACTGCTTCAAACTACTGTGTGTTTGCCTGGGCAAATGTGGGCATATTTATACCTTGAAGGTGCCAGTTTGACGTAAGGTTGGACATAATAACGTTATCAAAGACTCAGTTCTTTGAAAACTCCATGAGTTCTTGGATAAATCAATATTCAAGCAAGGGGAAGTCCCTGACTGCTGAAGGCGGGTTTTTCCAAGAAATCGTTGTGGATTCTCGGAACTAGTGTAAGTAGCCATGCTGTATTTGGGCTGCATAGGCTAAGTCTAAATATGGTTATGATTTCTATGCCTATGTAAGGATAGGGTGATTTATACCTATATATGGGCATGAATGGGGAAAATTATACTAGGGTCCTAGATTCATATACAACAGGCTGACAATGCTTCCTTCCCCAATGATGCCGATTATTGATAATCCTGACTTCCCTCAGGAAATCAGTTCCAATGTCTTCAATTACTGTCACGAGCGGGGTTTCAACCGCCTCGGGGTTTATCCCTTTTACTCAGCTGCAACAGAACTATTTGCTCCCGTCATCAGATGTGCTCCAATATGCGCAGCTGAGACATTGGGTGACGTCCCCTCACCCACTTCGAGAAGTGGTTGGTGTGTAAAAAAGGAGATAAGCTCCTCATATCTGAACTCTATGCTCTACCCTCTGACAGAGGTTCTGCTCCCAAAACCAAGTGCCAAATACGTTGGGAAGATGTACTAGGGCACCCCTTCACCATCAAACACTGGAATTCCATTTTCTATAGGGTGCATCACACAGCGAACAACATGCCCAGCATTAAATCTGCCTATAAAATTGCTTTTGACTGGTACCTTACACCTGCACGCATACATATGTGGAATAAGGGGTGGTCTGAAAAATTGCACCAGTGCTGTGACCAAACGGGATCCTTCCTTTACCTCTTGTGGCACTGTCCCAAATTGGCCTGGTTCTGCGATAAGGTCTTGAACGACATTGACCTAGCGTTTGACACAACTATACCTGCTTCCCCACATATACAATCTTAGGGTTACCCAACCCCCTGACCTTACCCCAGCGGTCGGTACGTGGCAGACAAATGGCATTAGAATTAAGCGATGCATGTCAAGTACTCCTCATGCACTGGGGCAGAGGAAGTCCCGGATCACATTTCATGGCTGCACAAATTATGAGTTATCTTGGAAATGGAGCACATGCCAATGAAGGTTGGGAATATTGCTGCAGTCTACTCAGAATTGTGGGCCCCTTTTTTCAGGTCTTATCAGTGGTGTTCCGTCAGGTGACCTGCCCAAATTACCTGCAGATATTGCACTTGTTCCCCTGATATGACAATGAGGACACTTAGACCTTATCATAGTACTGGGCACTGACCCTGACCATCAATAAGTATCTGTCTGCTGGGCATGAGACGCTGGTTATAATGGTGCGAAGGAGTAAGGGGTGGTGGTGGGTGGCCGGGACGTTTCCTTTTTTTTGGTTTCTTTAGCCCCTTTCCTTCTATTTATTCTCCTCTTTAAAAGTTCCTAGAGTCTGTTGATAGCTGCCGGCATCCGGGTTGTCGTCTCAGAGCTGTGTATCATGTCTTGCATTTTTATGTCACCTACGGCCACTGGTCTTAGGCAGAAAAGCTATATAAATTAGATGCGTATCTTAATAAACACAATTGTTCCATAAAATATATCCTTTATCAGTACTGTGCCTGTTGTGAGTGCTGAGAAGTAGTGATAGCCTCTGATCACCTGGAGAATTTATTATAACTAAGATGTGCCTTTTACCTGTCTTATTTCTGGATAAAGGGCCTAGGGGCCAGATGTAGGTAGCCCTTTACCAATCGAAATCGGCAGAAAATACAGATTTTTGGCCGTTTCCGATCGGTAAAGGGCTATCGAGATGTAGGGGCACATTTTCGGTAATTTTACCGAATCGGTATCATTACCGAATCGGTAAATTTACCGATTCGGTAATATGTACCGAATCGGTAAAATAATTACCGATTCGGTAATATTTGCCGATTCGGTAAAATTACCGAAAATGCAATGTAGGTAGGCTATTTACCTTTGGCACATGGCTGACAGAATCGGTATTTTACCATGGAATACAAATCCATGGTAAAATACCGATTCCTGTGTACATGCACATCTGTGCATGTACACATGTGCCATGTGACAGACAGACGTGCCCTTAGGGCATGTCGCTGTGCCACATTGCACACATGCCCGTTTTGGGGGTGCTAGAGGGTGTCAAAGTGACACCCCCTGCACCCTTGACAAAATCGGTATTTACCGATTCAGTAAATACCGATTCGGTATTTGAATTGAATCCTATGGGCTTCAAAGGCCCATAGGATTCAATAGCAAATACCGATTCGGTATTTACCGAATCGGTAAATACCAAATTTGTAAGGAATCGGTAACGATTCCAGATGTTGGGACCTACATCCCATTTAACGATTTTGAAATACAGAATCGGTAGCATTCGGTATTTCAAAATCGGTAAATGGGATTTACCTACATCGGGCCCTAAGTAGTCAATATATATTACTTATCCTGATTACTGCTGTACAGGAACCACATGTCCTGATTCTTCTGCTAGGGGTCCCTGTTGCAGGGCACGGATCACTGACAAAATATCGACCTACAAAATATCGACCTACAGGAATATCGATGCAAAAATATCGAAGGCAAGAATATTGACATCCTATCTACAACATGGTAAGTACAAAAATATCGAAAATAAAATATAGATGTTAAAAATATCGACGTTAAAAATATAGTTTTTTTTCTGTAAAAATATAAATGTAAAATAAAGTAAATAACACTAATAAATATAATCAACATACTTAAAAATATCTAATGATGTTTAAAATAAGAAATATTACATATATAATAATAATACATTAATTAAACATATACAGAAAATATATAATATATTTGTACTTAAAAATAAGTTGTAATAATTATTTTAATAATTTATAAATTAATAAAAAATATCAATTACAAATACATTTACAAACATAAAACAAAAACATAAATAAAAAGTAAAGAATTATGTTTAATAAATTAAAAAAATTAAATATACTTTTAATATTTTTTAAATTAATTATATAAAACGTTCGATAGCGTCGGGGTAAAAATTACTATTCCAACTCCAAAAAGTACAACAGTAGGGAAAGCGTTGGATAGCGTAGGGGTAAAAATTATTATTTCAACTCCAGAGAGTGCAACAGTAGGGAAGACGTTGGATAGCGTAGAGATAAAAATTACCATTCCCACTCCGGAGAGTGCAACAGTAGGGAAAGCGTAATGGCAAAAATTACTATTCCAACTCCAGAGAGTGCAACAGTAGGGAAAACGTTGGATAGTGTAGGGGTAAAAATTACTATTCCAACTCCAAACAGTGCAACAGTAGGGAAAGAGTTGGATAGCTTAGGGGTTAAAATTACTATTCCAACTCCAGAGAGTGCAACAGTAGGGAAAGCGTTGGATAGCGTAGGGGTAAAAATTACTATTCCCACTCCAGAGAATGCAACAGTAAGGAAATCGTTGGATAGCGTAGGGGTAAAAATTACTATTCCCACTCCAGAGAGTGCAACCATAAGGAAAGCGTTGGATACCGTAGGCGTAAAAATTACTATTCTCACTCCAGAGTGTGCAACAGTAGGGAAAAAGTTGGATAGCGTAGGGGTAAAAATTACTATTCCCACTCCAGAGAGTGCAACAGTAGGGAAAGCATTGGATAGTGTAGAAGTTAAATATAACATACTTATAATAATACATTATTAAACATATACAGAAAATATATAATTTATTTGTACTTAAAAATAAGTTGTAATAATTATTTTAATATTTTATAAAATAATTAAAAATATTATCAATTACAAATACATTTACAAACATAAAACAAAAACATAAATAAAAAGAAAAGAATTATGTTTAATAAATTAAAAAAATTAAATATACTTTTAATATTTTTAAAATTAATTATATAAAACGTTGGATAGCGTAGGGGTATAAATTACTATTCCAACTCTAAAAAGTACAACTGTAGGGAAAGCGTTGGATAGCGTAGGGGTAAAAATTACTATTCCAACTCCAGAGAGTGCAACAGTAGGGAAGACGTTGGATAGCGTAGAGATAAAAATTACCATTCCCACTCCGGAGAGTGCAACAGTAGGGAAAGCGTAATGGTAAAAATTACTATTCCAACTCCAGAGAGTGCAACAGTAGGGAAAACGTTGGATAGCGTAGGGGTAAAAATGTAATATTCCAAATCCAAACAATGCAACAGTAGGAAAAGCATTGGATAGCGTAGGGGTAAAAATTACTATTCCAACTCCAGAGAGTGCAACAGTAGGGAAAGCGTTGGATAGCGTAGGGGTAAAAATTACTATTCCCACTCCAGAGAATGCAACAGTAAGGAAATCGTTGGATAGCGTAGGGGTAAAAATTACTATTCCCACTCCAGAGAGTGCAACAGTAAGGAAAGCGCTGGATACCGTAGGGGTAAAAATTTCTATTCCCACTCCAGAGAGTGCAACAGTAGGGAAAAAGTTGGATAGCGTAGGGGTAAAAATTACTATTCCCACTCCAGAGAGTGGAACAGCAGGGAAAGCGTTGGATAGCGCAGGGGTAAAAATTACTATTCCCACTCCAGAGAATGCAACAGTAGGGAAAGCGTTGGATAACGTAGGTGTAAAAATTACTATTCCCACTCCAGAGAGTGCAAAAGTAGGGAAAACGTTGGATAGCGTAGGGGTAAAAATTACTATTCCAACTCCAGAGAGTGCAACAGTAGGGAAAACGGTGGATAGCGTAGAGATAAAAATTACTATTCCCACACCAGAGAGTGCAACAGTAGGGAAAGCGTAATGGTAAAAATTACTATTCCAACTCCAGAGAGTGCAACAGTAGGGAAAACCTTGGATAGCATAGGGGTAAAAATTACTATTCCAACTCCAAACAGTGCAACAGTAGGGAAAGCGTTGGATAGCATAGGGGTACAAATTACTATTCCAACTCCAGAGAGTGCAACAGTAGGGAAAGCGTAGGATAGTGTAGGGGTAAAAATTACTATTCCCACTCCAGAGAGTGCAACAGTAGGGAAAGCGTTGGATAGCGTTGGGGTAAAAATTACTATTCCAACTCCAAACAGTGCAACAGTAGGGAAAGCGTTGGATAGCGTAGGGGTAAAAATTACTATTCCAACTCCAGAGAGTGCAACAGTAGGGAAAGCGTTGGATAGCGTAGGGGTAAAAATTACTATTCCCACTCCAGAGAATGCAACAGTAAGGAAATCGTTGGATAGCGTAGGGGTAAAAATTACTATTCCCACTCCAGAGAGTGAAACAGTAAGGAAAGCGTTGGATACCGTAGGGGTAAAAATTACTATTCCCACTCCAGAGAGTGCAACAGTAGGGAGAACGTTGGATAGCGTAGGGGTAAAAATGACTATTCCCACTCCAGAGAGTGGAACAGCAGGGCAAGCGTTGGATAGCATAGGGGTAAAAATTACTATTCCCACTCCAGAGAATGCAACAGTAGGGAAAGCGTTGGATAGCGTAGGTGTAAAAAATTACTATTCCCACTCCAGAGATTGCATCAGTAGGGAAAACGTTGGATAGCGTTGGGGTAAAAATTACTATTCCAACTCCAGAGAGTGCAACAGTAGGGAAAACGTTGGATAGCGTAGAGATAAAAATTACTATTCCCACACCAGAGAGTGCAACAGTAGGGAAAGCGTAATGGTAAGAATTACTATTCCAACTCCAGAGAGTGCAACAGTAGGGAAAACGTTGGATAGCGTAGGGGTAAAAATTACTATTCCAACTCCAAACAGTGCAACAGTAGGGAAAGCGTTGGATAGCATAGGGGTACAAATTACTATTCCAACTCCAGAGAGTGCAACAGTAGGGAAAGCGTAGGATAGCGTAGGGGTAAAAATTACTATTCCCACTCCGGAGAGTGCAACAGTAGGGAAAGCGTTGGATAGCGTAGGGGTAAAAATTACTATTCCCACTCCAGAGAGTGCAACAGTAGGGAAAGCATTGGATAGCGTAGGGGTAAAAATTACTATTCCCACTCCAGAGAGTGCAACAGTAGGGAAAGCGTTGGATAGCGTAGGGGTAAAAATTACTATTCCCACTCCAGAGAGTGCAACAGTAAGGAAAGACTTGGATAGCGTAGGGGTAAAAATTACTATTCCCACTCCAGAGAGTGCAACAGTAGGGAAAGCGTTGGATAGCGTAGGGGTAAAAATTACTATTTCCACTCCAGAGAGTGCAACAGTAGGGAAAACGTTGGATAGTGTAGGGCTAAAAATTACTATTCCCACTCCAGGGAGTGCAACAGTAGGGAAAGCGTTGGATAGCGTAGGGGTAAAAATTACTATTCCCACTCCAGAGAGTGCAACAGTAGGGAAAGCGTTGGATAGCGTAGGGGTAAAAATTACTATTCCCACTCCAGAGAGTGCAACAGTAGGGAAAGCGTTGGATAGCGTAGGGGTAAAAATTACTATTCCCACCCCAGAGAGTGCAACAGTAGGGAAAGCATTGGATAGTGTAGAAGTTAAATATAACATACTTATAAATAATTGGGGTAAATAAAATAATTACAATTTTAATTTTTAAATAAATACATCATTTGCAAATCCCCATTGATAATTACTAAAACATAATTACAATTAAATAATTAATTAACAATAAATTAACATCAAATACCAATAAATAATAATTATTAAATATAAATAACCAAATAATATTGAACACTAAAATATTTTTCAAAACAAAAACATATTCATAATTAAAAATTGATTAACAATTAAAAAATGGTAAACAGTAAATTTATTTTTTAATAAAAAGTATTTTTTATAACAAATTATTTACCAGTTAATATAATAATTTTCCAATTAATAAAAATTCATTAACAATAAAAAATATTATTTACCAATTTAAAAAAATTGATTACCAATTAAAAAACATAATTGCCAATTAAAAATTGTAATTACCAATTACAAACCTTAATTACCAATTAAAAAAATTAATTGCCAAATAAAAAATGTAATTCCCAATTACAAACCTTAATTACCAATTAATAAAATTAATTACCAATTAAAATAATTAATTACCAATTAATAATTAATTAGAAATAAAAATATTTATCAATATCAATCAAAAATAAATAATTACTTAATTACAATTACATTCCTTCCCACCCAATTCCCCTATAAACCCACAACCCGCTACAGAACTTAAACGCAAAAATTATTTACAATTAATTTACAATTACTAAAAATGTATAATTAATTTAATATAATTAAATTACTTCCCACCCTATTCCCCTATAAACCCACAACCCGCTCCAGTACTAAAACATAAAATTAAATTAAAAATAACACTTTTAATATATAATAAATAGTACACATATAATTTAAAACAAATAAAATACTTAACAAAAACATATAACACATACATGTAAAATACATAACAACAAACAAATGTGTGTGTGTATACTTGTAAAGCGCATCATCACCTAGAAGGTATCTTGGTGCTGTATACCGCTGTGGAACCCTTCCTGGCTTTCCCTGTGAGATGCCCCTTACTGGGCACCTCTAAGGTGAGGCCAGGCATCCTAGCACATTCGGGGCCGTTGTGGAGTTTAAGCAAGCTATTGCCCAGAGTTGCAGAGTGGGACCCATGATTAGAGTAGGCACCTAGGCAGGAATTATCAAGTCCGTGGACATTGAGCCCAAGACCCTGCCGCGTCGGGAATTGAACCCTGGTCCCTGCCAGACCTCTGCCTCAGGGTCTGCCGCTCTAATTGGTGAGCCACACTTCTACACTTCAAATATCGATATTAGTAGCATCAAAATTAGTGACATCGATATAATTGATATTGATATTACTAACTTCGATATTACTTACATCGATATAAAAAAAATCGATATTACTTACCTTGACTGACTGACGGAAGTGTTTGTAAAGCACTCGAATGCCACGGCGTCTTGGCGCTATAGTACAGAAGAGCAGATGAGAGCAAGTTAGGGCTTGGTAAAAAGCCAGGTTTTTGAAGCCTTCCTGAAACTGAGTTTAGACGTTTGTGCACGAAGCATGGGAGGCAGCGAGTTCCATAATTTTGCTGCTTGATAGAAAAATGATTCCCCCCCCCCAATGAACTCTCCTGATTTTAGGCTAGCATACTAGGTCCAGGTTGGCTGACCTCAGAGCGCGTGAGGGTACGTAGCAGGGCAGGAGTTTAGCAAGGTCATCAGGTCCCTTCCCATGTAAGGACCTGTGGACCAGGCAGAGAGCCTTAAACTGTATTCTACGTCTGACTGGGAGCCAGTGAAGCTCCCGTATAACTTTGGACGTTGGGTGTTGCTTTGGGAGGTTCAACAGGACCCTAGCAGCGGTGTTCTGAATTGCCTGCAGTTTGGTAAGTTGATTTTCTCCTGATCCCAGGTAGAGTGAATTACAGTAGTCCACTCGGGACATTACCAGGGCTCCCATTACTGTCTTTTTTTACGTGGAAAGGCAAGATTCTTCTGAGCACCTTGATATCAAAAAAGCAGGCCGACGTCACTTGGTTGATTTGTGCCCTGCAGGATTATTATTATTATTATTATTAATAATAAATTTTGTAGAGCGCGTAGTCACCCGTGAGTATCCCAGCGCTAGGAACAGTAAACCTGAGGATAGTGCGGGGGATGGAGGTATGGTAGGGAATTATGGAAATAGGAGGGTTTTCAGCTGCTTCCTGAAACGTAGATAGTTGGGTTCTGTTCTAATCTCGCGGGGTAGGGCGTTCCAGAGACGTGCTGTATGAACAGAGAAGCGTCTTCCACCAGTGCGGGCCTTCTTGACTCTGGGGATGGTGATGAAGTGTTCCTGATCGGAACGAAGAGATCTTGGGGCTTTGTAAGGTTTGATGAATTTAGCTAGGATCGGAGGTCCTTTGTTTTGCAGCGATTTGTGGGCCAGGCAAAGGGCTTTGAATTGCACTTGTTCCCTGACCGGGAGCCAGTGGAGGAGCCTCAAAGCCGGTTTGGCTGAGGCTCTGGCAGGAGTGTTGGTGACGATCCGGGCAGCCGCATTTTGGATCCTCTGTAGCCGGTTCAGGGTGGCCTCAGGAGCGCCCAGATAGATGGAATTACTGTAGTCGATCCTGGAGAGTATTAGGCCTTGGATCAGTAATTTTTTTGCGGTAGGGGGGAGTAGGGGCAGGATCTTTCGGATTGATTTGAGGAGCCCGAAGCATGTCCCGGCTACTCTTTTTGCCTGTGTTGCAAACGATAGGTCTTTTTCGAGCCAGACGCCTAAGCTCTTGACCTCGGGTTTTGGGTCTGGGGGCGGGCCTAGACAAGGGGGCCAGATGTTCTGTGACCAGATGTTCTGTGACAGGGAGAGTCCCTTCTGACCCAGGAGGAGGATGTCGGTCTTTGAACCGTTAAGTTTGAGATGGGATCGGTTCATCCATCCTTGTATCTCCGTCAGACAGTTGTAGAGGTCCGCAGGTTGTTGGCTAGGGTGAGATAGGGAGACCACTAACTGAGTATCGTCAGCGTAGCTGACGATGCTCACTCCGAAAGGGATGACAACCTCCTCCAGTGGGGACATGTAGATGTTAAACAATGTGGGGCTCAGTGAAGAGCCCTGAGGTACACCACACTGAAGGGGTTTTTCGGAGGAGCGGCTGTTATTCTCCCAGATCTGAAAGGACCGATGACCCAGAAAGGACGATAGCCAGGACAGTGCTTTTCCTTCCACGCCGACACTCCTGAGACGATGAATCAGGAGTTGGTGGTTGACGGTGTCGAAGGCCGCACTGAGGTCGAGGCAGAAAACCAAGATTCCTAACCTTATCTACCGGGTCGGGACAGGACCCTGCCTCTGGTGGCCACCAGAGGTCACTCCAGACGGATAGTGTATGACCGAACTCTATAACTTTGGTCTTCTCCGTATTTAATTTAAGGAAATTGTGGCTCATCCAGTTTTTACCCCTACGAGGCAGTTCCTGAAGCACTCCGCTGTAGCCTCAATTGATTGGGAAATTGACACTATAATTTGTGTATCGTCAGCTTAGGACACTAAATGCAGGCCATAGGATCTAATCAGGGCAGCTAGAGGTGTAACATGTAAATTAAATAATGTGGGCGAGAGTGCCGAGCCCTGAGGAACCCCTCCCGGAAGAGAAAATTCATTGGATTGCAGGCCATTCCAATGCACTTGTTGAATTCGGGTGCCTAAGAAGGATGTTACAAGAGCCAAAGCAGGGCCGGTGAAACCTAGGGTTGCTAGTCTTTTTAACAGGACGGAATGGTTTACAGGGTCTAAATCCGTGCTGTGATGGGTCTAACAACTTATTTTCGTCCACATTTCTCATTATTTCCTGATTTATGGCCTTTTCCAGAATTTTGGCTGGTAGGGGCAGACAGGATATGGGACGGTAGTGCTTAGGTTCAGAAGGGTCAAGAGTATCCTTAGAGTCGATATTCTGTCCAACGATATTCTTGACCTCGATATTCTTCACCTTCGATATTTACAACTCGATATTACTGTAGGTCAATATTAGGGAATCGATATTTTGACTGTGCACCGCAGGGCACATTTCTTCTTGTGTTTGATCATACCTTAATCAAGACAAACAAGTGTCAATATGACTCTGTAGATCATTTTCCCATGCCATCACCCTATGTTCAGTAGCATATCTTTAGGGTTTTGTTACTTGGGGTGAGATGTGTATTTAAATAGGTATTAAAAGCATTACTTCCTGAATTTTTCTGCTTGTGTGACCAAATCGTGACCACCTTCCTGAGGAATCTGGGGAGCGTTTGGGTGCCACCACACCTCACCATTGGAGAAACAATTTCTACATTGTCCTGTGCATGCTGTATGTCCTTCCCTACAATGTTTTGTGATTAAAGCATCTTTGTTTGGCAGCTATTGTAACATTTGTGCGTTTCTTCTCTTGTTTGCTCTTTATATTTGCTCATGTGGCAGCCATGGTAATCTGTGGTATATTTACATGACAGTTTGCATATCGAAATTCTGTGCCCCACCTAGCTCTTTCTGCAGCAAGGGCATCTGCCCTTTCATTCTCTGCAACCTGTGGTCCTTGTTAACAATGTTCTTTTATTTTTGTCACACCAATCTTGTCAAAGTGTGTTGCTGTTTTGTACCATTCTCCAGAGAACGTTTTTTATTAAAATGGTTTCTCATCTGACCTACGGAATACTTGTATAGCATTGAAGTAGATTTTGCAGCTTCATGATGCAAAATTTGAGGCAGTGACAAGGTTTATAAATGTTGTGCGCTCTTTGGCATGAGTTAAAGCCTTCCAGAATGCTGCCAATTCTGCATATTGTGCAGATCTATTGGGTGATTTTGCTATCAAAGCTCAAGTGACTGGAGGTCCATTATCATCTGCGTAGGGGTATATGATCTATATCTATGCCTCAATATATCTGTTGTCCTCTGAGTGGGAGTGTCCATCTGTTACATATGTTGGGGCAGATTTACAAGAAAGTGATGCATCTATAGAGATGCGTCACTTTCATTGCGCCACCCTAAAAAATGCTTGCGCCACCATGGATGCGCCGTATTGTAAATACGGCGCACCATAGCGGAAGGGTTGACAGATGCGTCAGAAATTCTGACGCATCTGTTGGGGCAAAAGTCACGCATTGCTGGAGTTGTGTCTCAAGCATGACACAACTCCAGCAATGCATTTTATTGCCTATTCCCACTACACTGCGTCACTCCTTAAGCCCGCTTCAAGCAGGCGTAAGGTTTTGACACAGTGGCATCCTAAAAGTGACGCAGTGAAATCTATAGGTTTTACTGCGTCACTTTTACAAGGCTTTCCTGCGTAGGAACGCCCCCTGCATACATTATACCTGACGCAGGTATAATGTGACGCAGGGCTTTACAACGTGACGCATCTCCCTAGATGCGTCACAGTGTAAATAGGGCGCATTGTTTGCAAAAAGTGGCACAAAGGCGGCGCAAAGAGGTGCAAGGGGCTTGTAAATCTGCCCCGTTGTGTATATGCTTGGGGCATTTTCCTAGGGACGTGTTTTTAAACTGGATGAGACACTTTTGTGACTTCACTGTGCATTAGTGAGCATTGCCCTGCAATGAGACACCAGTCACAACTGGATCGTAAGGGGTAACTGGAAGACACTCGACCGCTCAGCTTTTGTAGAGCAGCTGTCCATGTTGTTATTCTGATGCTACTGACATTCCCTTGATGCAACTTCCCTGATATTAAAATTTCAGTGTGTTGTGAGGGGACATAATAATTGTTTTTGGTTCCAAATAATGTAATGGAACTTGGCCAGTGTCCAATACACGGTTAAAATGCTCCACTCACAGCTGGCGTAGCGCCGTTCTACTGGGCTTAACATTTGAGAAGCAAACCCAATGGTAACACGTTTGCCTCCCATACTGTGCTATCACCGCCATAGTGTCCATTATTTTAATGGACCATAAATATTATGGGAGTTCAGTGTCGAGGCTGACTAACAATGGTACGTTCTGTACCCGGCATTTTAATTTAATTTATCAACTGCATCGGTATGTTTTTCTGTCCACATCATTGTCTTGAAACGCAACAGGCCCTCCAGGGGGCTTAGCATAGTGTGCAAACAAAGACGTGAATGCTCTTTGAAAACCTAATATTCCTTACAGGGACAGAAGGTCAATAACACAGGGGGCGTCATTATAGCCGGCAGCCGGTCTTGTGCAATACACTTCTCTTTCTGGTGTATAATGAAGCTTAAAAACGTTCGGGGCATATTTACAATAACTGGCGCATCCCTGCATATAAGAAGGGATGCACCAGTTATTGTGCGCCACAGCTCCGCCATCATGGATGCGCCGCATTTATAATGCGGCGCACCATGAGGCAAAATTGGCACAGATGCGTGCCGTAAAAGTGGCGCATTGCTGGAGTTGCGTCGCAAGCGCGACGCAGCTCCAGCAATGCTCTGGGAGCCCTATCTAGTTAATGCTGCGTCAAACCTTACGCCTGCTTCAGGCAGGCGCAGGGTTTTGACGCAGCATGGGCCTAAAAGTGACTGAGTGAAATCTTGTAGATTTCACTCAGCCACTTTTAGGAGGCGTTCATGAGCCGGAATGCCCCCCCTGCGCAGGAATGCCTACATGTGGCGCAGGGCTTTACAACGTGACGCATCTCCCAGATGCGTCACGTTGTAAGTACCCCGCACCATGGCGCAGGATTTACGCCGCCGCTGCGTCACAAAAGTGACCCAACGGCGGCGTAAATGAGGTGCAAGGGGCTTGTAAATCTGCCCCTATATTTAGGTACTTGCTGAGTAGCTCACCCTTCTGTAACATATGGCATAGCACAGCAATGTCAGACATGAGCTGTCCTTCATTTTCACAGTCAGGATATTATCTATATACTGTACGACTTTTTAGTGGCAGGTGCTATTTGAAACGATTGCGGCTGCTATCCTGTGGAAAATGGTTGGTAACATTCTCAGTCCCTGGAGACTCACGTTCCAGGCATACAGATTAGGGCAGAAATGGAAGGCTTTAGGCTTTCTGCTACTTACCAAGAGGGGGCAATTCCGAAACCCATTCCTCAAATCAAGCGGAGTATATTGTGGCCTTGGGGTCGGTCTTGGGAAAAGCAGCCACCACCGGTGCCTTAGAGGCTGGATCTTTACTTGGCTCTCGGTAGTCTACACATACATGTTAATCTCACTGTCCATTGGTGTTTATCTTTCTTGTTACTGGCCAGTAGTTGGCATAGAATCTCACCTGTGCAGGTGTAACCACTTTGTGCTACAATAGCTCTTTAATAACTGGGCTAATGTTGGGTAAGCTGACTCTAGAGATGGGGTACACTTTTTTTTACACAGGATAACTCATTATTTTAATCTCGGTCTGTACTTTGACCCCGTTACACACTAGGATTAATGGACAACTTCAACTGTGACCTTCTTTAGGATCACGCTGCTTGAGAAGTAATGCCCTCACCACCTTTCGTGGCATGCTTTATCATAGCGCATAATTTACACACAACTTGTTGATAGGTTTGGTTGCTCTAGATATATAAAATTGGGGATCGGAAAACCAATGATAAAACTGTCTAAATGGAAATCTCAAATTAATTTGAAGTGTTTTTGGGTTCCCTTGATGGGATTAAAAGAAAACAAAAGTTCAATTGTCCTAAGGTATTATTGCCCTACCATCTGTTCAATGCCAATATGTTTCGGCCAGTACTGTTTGCCCAGATCGTGTCAACTCCCTTCTTCAGGACTATATGAGCCCTAGGATATTAATCCTTCTGTCAATAGTTATTTGCATATCACATTATGTGTCAATCACACAAAGGAAAATGAATTATAATGGAAGTGGTTGCTCGCTTTTAGTAAAATCATTGGAGTGTTTCCAGTGGCCAGACTAATAATTCTTAACCCGGGGTTTGCACAGAACAATTCCCTATAGTCAGTCATCAAGGTCTTGATTCTGCCATGTGCGCTGTCAGAAACCCTATGCCAGTATGGGATTTGTTCAACGGACAATCAATTTACGGGGTGTCTGAATGTCAGAGCCGACAACTTGAGGCAGTGATATCTTGCCAATTACGAGTGGCGTATTCTGCTGAAGTTAGTCCTGGACATCTTTGCCAAGTCGGCACTCCTCAGGTGGACTTGGTCTTCTCCTTAGAAAATGCTCTGCACTCGCAATTCTATGCCCTCCAGTATCTGTTGAGGGGAGCCTAGGGGAAGAAGTTCAGTTTAAAAGAAACTTTTAACTGCATTACATGTTTTCCCCTTGCTCTTGATTCATCAATATCCGAGAAGATTTGCCAATACTAGGCATAAGTCATTCTAATTGTCCCAGATTGGCCAAGGAGAGTGTGCATTGTGGCCCTTCTACACTTCTCCCTGTATTCGCTGCTCCGACTCCTGATCAAAGCAGACCTTCTCTCCTAGTGAGAGGGAATGGTGCGGCACCCGATGCCTCCACCTTCATGTCTGGAGTTTGACTGGGAACATTTAAGCTCCTTTTTAGCTGACCCTGAAGGTGATGAAGGTTATCCTGTCAGCGTGTCACCTCCCCACAAAATGATTTTTTTGGGGAGGGGAAACAATTTTTGATCATGATGTGCAAACACGTATGTTGGCCCTGTGCGATCCTGAGTACCAGATCCGCCAGTATGCACTTTCTCTAACTCAGAGAGTGGGGTTTAAAATTATATTTAGCTGTGTGGTTGGTATTCCTTTGCCTCCCAAATCATCATTCCCTTTTCAAATTCCTTATTGTCATACCCCCCTCCAGAGGGCTGCCATCAGGGGTCACACTGACAGTGTGCCACCTTTTTGAGGCTTACTCCTCCTGACAGTTTCTTTGCGCCTGCATCCATATAGCGGTGCTGGCACAGAAGTAAAGAGATATCCTCATTTGCATGAGGTCATGCCCCCATGCAAATAAGGGAATTTCTTCTTGAGATAGTGCTGGCACTACATGTGCGTCAGTGCTATCAGTATTACTAAAGGGGCAACACTAGCGCCTTTGGCCCCTGCTGTAATACCAATGTGCCCTGGGGATGCACAAACTGGGTGCACATAGCTGTTGCGACCTTGAGGCACCTTCTGTAATACAGTGTCAGATTGGATGACCAATACTTTGTTGGTTACTGTGGCAGTAGGAAACCAAAGATAGTACAGAAACTGACATCCTGCTGGATTATCCTCTATATCAAAATGTGTAATGTACTTGCTAAAAAAGGAAGGAATCAGAGTTCACTCCACCAGAGCTCAGTCCTCATCTTCTGCACTTGCAAGAGGCGTTTGAGTTGCAGCCATCTGCAAGGCAGGGATGTGGGAGCCCCTATACACTTTTGCCAAACATTGCTGCTTTAATGCGGAGGTGCAGAGGGGCGGGCACTTTGCCAGGACTTCCTTATCTAACCATCCACCACCCTTCTCTAGGGAATGTGGTGCTTGGGAATCTAATCAACAGGCAAGTATTCTGCTGTTAGACGTATCCATCAGAAGAAAAAGTTACTTATGTGTGGTAATGATCTTTCTGGTGGATACTCTATAAACCTGCAGACTTCTCACCGATCCCACCCACCTCCTTTTCTGATAGATGTAAGGACAGAGATAACTTAATAAGGTTCCAATTAGAAGCTTGGTACTCTACTATGTCTAATGGATGTTCTCTGTATGCTCACCTCGAAGGCTTAAAACAAATTAATGGACACTAATGTTGTTGCATCAGAACAGGGGTTGAATGGCTTCAGTGACATCTTCTGGCATCTTTTCTGGTGCTGACATGAAGCCAGTACCCTCTACCAGCATCAGCATCATAGAACTTTGAAATTTTCCAGATCCAGTCTGATACCTGGAATTAATTAATAGGTGAGGAATCTGCAGGTGGGTAGAGTATCCACCACAAAGATTGTTACCGAAAGTTACTGAATTTTAGATTTTTTTATCCTCCTACACATGCTCAGGATTGGGAAGATCGCCCCCAAAACATAAAAACATGTTGGTAATATTGACTGCACCTTTACACAAAAATGGGGAAACCCAAAAACATTCCGTAGGACCTGAGTAATATATGTTAAAAGTGCAAAAAAATGTTTACATACCCAAGAAGGAACAAAGTAAATGCAAATCTGGATTGTTTTCACTTTTTTTCTTTTTATATTTGCGATTTGTTAATCAAAAAATACATATAAGATTGAAAGTTGTTTTTGAATAAAAAATATTCAAGCTGTTGCTCCAAGATAAGTGCAAAGGGGTAAGTGGTAGATAGAGTGCACGTGATTAGATGAAGGTTGAGAAGAAGGTAGGAATACAAAGGATGCTTCAATACAATACAAAGATCTAGATTCCATATGTCTGGAACCTGCCTGGGAATATTACATACATTTTGTATAATTCATAGTGAGTTTAGAAAATATTGACTACAATTCTTGATATCTAAACATAAATGCGGTTCCAGTACAGGTTAGTGTGTGAGGAAATGTCGAAGTTTCAATCCGGGTGTAGGGTAAGGCCAATTGTTCTGTAGAAAGAGGTCTTCATCAGGATGGAGTTGGGATCAACCTACACGGTAGGTAAAAGGAATGGTAAGTTAAATAACAAACTGTGTGTAAAACCTGGGTACGACAGAGAAGGTCACAAGGCTCACTTATGAAGCACTGTATTGTGATCAGTGCATTGGCATGTGACTTAGAACATTGCATTTCTTAAAGATTATATAAACCGAGAAACGTGGGGGTTCAGATACTCTCACATCCATTTCACCGGAAAACAATATTTTCTAAAATAGTTGGGTAGTTACAAAGGCCAAATTAATCAGGCAAGATATGTCTATACAGAAGAAAAAGAAATTAAATTGAGCGAAGTGCTCAATTACAATAGAGATGGCCGAGGAGATTACCTTTCTAGAGCGTCTCTGAGACACTGAACAGTTCTGTTGTAGCGATTCAAACTGGGGCTGAGTTAATCAGGCAAAGTTATCTGTACAGCAGAGGTGGAGATAAAAGGCATTGCATTAGCGATATGCTAACTTGCAATCGAAGGAAACTAGGGAGACGTCTGTGGTGTTACCTTAAGGGAGCGTCTCTGGCGGAAAATTCCCAGCTTTGCAAGTATGGTGAAGAGCATGCCCAATAGTAGGCACACAGGAGGTCAATGTGCACGTAGCTGTGCTCGCGTTGGGAGCACAGTCGCTGTCTGCTGTCTGCACTGGCGTGTTGCCACGTCCTCCAGTGAGCGTGTCAAAAAAGAGGATGGGCAATGTAAAAACATCCTGAACACGTACCAGCAAGCAACTATTAGTTCAAGTAGTATAATGCATTACTCGAAAGAATACATTAAAAATAAAATACAAAAGCAACAAGTCGGTGGGTATCAATATCAATCCATGTCACAAGAGTTGACAAAAAATGTGATAAGGGTTTGAAGGATGGTGCGTCATCCATGGATGATAAGAAATGTCTACTTATCATTCATATAGTTAATGGAAATAAATAGCTCTGCTTGTTATTTAGCAAGTGAAAACAATCCACGAAAGTTATTTGATACAGACTAGAATGGTGTGGACATGGCTAATCTGCAGATACATTAATTTCTCATATAAAGACATAACAACATTGCAAGGCACAAAGGAACCAATCAGGCTCCTTTGATCCACCATTAACAAACTTGCTTTTGACCCCACGCAAAAACTACTGGTAACCATGGATATTGTATCACTGTAGATGAGCATCCCACAGAGGCCAGCTTTGGTAGCTATAAAGATTGTTCTTAACAGCAGGCCTCAATCCTTCCAGGTTCCCACAAAATTTATCATACAACTGTTGGAAGTAGCTGATAGAGCGAAAAGGTGCTCTTTTTATTGGGATGACTTATAATCACGAGTACTTCACACCCGCTAATACATTCCTTTGTTGTATTAACCTTTATTTATTAGAATGTGTAATGTAATAACGTGTAAAATGATGTGATAGAGATTTTCATATAATATGGAGAGATCAACATTGTAATCATGCACTATTTGATGAAAGCCTTAATGTGCTGAGTTTATATGTGACTAACAAGAAATAATTTGTTTTCTTTGTAATGCATTGATTTACATATGCATCATACCAATGATCACTCATATGTGTGCTCAATGCAATGTAATGTTGTTTCTTATGGTAGTCGAGTTCTGTATGTCTCATGTGTATTTCTCCCTTGCTCTCTTGATGAGTTTGCTAGTAGAATTTCATGTGTAAGTAGAATTTGCTCTTTCTAACGTTTCGGTTGCAGGTGGAGAAATTCATCTTTGATAGTTACAATTAAGCTTTTGTTTTAGGAGCTAGGTTTAACCCCTTCACTGCAACGGCTATTCCGCCGCGGTGCTAAGGGGGCGGGGCGGCCACGCGGCGCGCCCATGCTGGTGACGGAACTGCTCCATCATCAGCCGCGGTTGCGCTGTGCTAATGACGGAGCGGTTCCGTCACGGCCCCGCCCGCTCAATGGAACGCTCAGCGCAGGCGCGCCGAGCGGGCCGTGATGGAACCGCTCCGTCATCAGCACAGTGCGATCGCGACTGATGACGGAGTGGTTCTGTCACCAGCAGGGGAGGGGTTAAGGAAGAGAGGATACATTTGAGCATGCAATGCGGATAATGTGAGATGCTGTCCTTTCTCACTGGAGAAGTCCTGGGAATCAAGGTCATCCAGAAAGAGCCTGGGAGCATCGCTACTACATGGAAAGTTACTCATGAGGAGGTGTCCAGCTGGATGGGATTATCACGTGAGGTGATGAGGGGTGTGTCCTACAATTATTGTGTTGGGGTAAGGGACAGAGTCTGGGGGACTTCTGGTGTACCTGGAGAGAGCATCTTAGAACGAGCTCTGTAGCTTTATGCTACTTGACCCATTCAACGTGAGTGCACTTCTTAGGAAGCTTCACATGCTTACACCTTTTCTGAATTTGCCTGGGATATGCTAAGTAGGGATGTCACAGGCTAATGCTTTTCACTTACGAACCTCCAATGAAGGAGACTCTTTATGATGGCGCAGTTATATTCTGCATCCTGATTCTAGAACTGGTCATTCATTTGATGCTACATCGACTCAACTTTACCCATAGATTTGGCTTTGTATTAGTTCCAATATATCTCTACACCCTCGTCTTGTTGTGTCTTTCTGCCCAGATGTTCTTGGCTTTGTAATAAATGAACTAAACTTTGCATGTGGAGTCTGTGATTCTTCAGTGTCATGGTTCATTGGAATTACAATGTATGATTGGTGAATGGGTTTTCTCCCCTCCACACTTTTAGGCAGGAAACAAAGAGCCATTGACCGGGGGTTCCAGAGTGAATCTAGAACATGGAACCTGGCTCCTTCATAGCTATGATGAAAAACAACTTATTTTTCCAAGAGAAGTATTATTTACAAATCATGAGGGTTTCTATGGGTGCTAGCTTTGCACCTAATCTGGCCATATTATATATGGACAATTATGAAACCAATTTAATCCTTAATGATGACAACCCACACTGTAATAATGTAACCCTTTGGAAAAGATACATTGACGATGTCCTTCTCATATGCACAGGCAATGAATCTGACCTCAAATCTTTCCATACATGGTTAAATGAGAGATTACGGGACATTCAATTTACGATCCAATCTAATCCTACCGGCATACACGTCCTGGACATTTCTATCAAAGCAGAGGAAGGTCAACTCTACACAACTTTGTTTGAAAAAGTACTGAAAGGGATACCCTCCCTCATTACACCCGCCATCACCCTAGGGGCCTCAGAAACAACTTGCCACACAGACAATTTCTTAGATTATGCCGGAATTGTTCCCGGAAAGCAGAATATTTTAGGGAATCCACTGATCTACAAAACATACTCACAGAGAGAGGGTATCTTAGGAGCCTGCGCAAGAGGGCATGTAAGTAGGCCGGGTTCATCCCCAGAGAAACTCTTTTGGAAACCAAATCACATTCCAGTGACACTATGAACAAGATGATCTGAGTTACCACTTACTGCACACGCAGCAATGACATACCGCGGGTTGCCAATAGCCATTGGAAATTGATCTCAGATGAAATTGATTCAAAAGCACTCAATAAGAAAGGCAAAAGTATAAGGGACCATGTAGTCAGTTCGCTTTTAGGGGGCCCTCAACAGCACTCTATTCAGTCTATGTGGAACTTACCCCAAATTCTTGGACACTACAAAGCTTGAAAATTCACGACAGACACCAAGAGTTTCACTCATAAAGAACGCACGTTTGATTTAAAGTATAACACAAATTGCAAAGTGTGGATGTAATTTATGTCATCGTATGCCCATGTGATCTACTTTATATTGCCAGAATGTCAAAACACGGATATTACAACATTGCAGCCGGGTTAGATGTAATGTACAAGGAGCTCCTTTAGTGGGACACTTCCACACTCTCAAACACTCAGTTGCTAGCCTGAAATGGCTAGTCCTGGAAAAGGTGTTGGGCCCCAGAAGGGATTATATTACGGACCTACTTAACCTATGAAAGTGCAAATGGATGCCCATTTCGGACACCGTCAAATAAGGGTTGAGTGAACAAGAAGAGATGTCTATACATTTCACATTGTCTCTTCTCAATATGGATTAATATCATCTTATGCCACTAATTATTGTTGCCCTTTGATGTTCACACATGATGGTACTGCGCAAAAAATACAAACCACATATTCGATATGGGTTTTGTCTTAAGTTGGGTCAATGCTAGTTCCACACTATAGCAAAGGCATGAATATATTCAAAGTTTGAATGCTCTTGATATACCTTACCATTGGTCTTTCAATTTGTTTAATGGTTATAAAGGTGGAGTGGACATTTGCTAGCCATATATGTTCTAACACTGTATTGTACACTGAAAACGCTGTTGTTCACATAAGTAGTTGTCACCTGCATGCGGGCTATCTGATATCTTCTTCTCCAGTCTGTCCCTAGCGCCGGGAAACCCACTGTGGGTAGCTGTGCACGGTAAAAGTTTAAATAAATAAATAAATAAATAAATACTACATTTGTGTTTCAATTTTGTTATGTCTTTATATGAGAAGTTAATGTATCTGCAGATTAGCCGTGTCTATGCCGTTCTAGTCTGCATCACATATTTGTTTGGGATTGTTTTCACTTTCCATTAACTATATGCGTGATAAGTAGACATTTCCTATCATCCATGCAGGACGCACCGTCCTTCAGTCCCTTATCACATTTTGTGTCAACTCTTGCGACATAGATTTACACCCTCTGACTCTTTGCATTTTTATTTTTATTTTATTTTTAATTTATTCTTTCAAGTAATGCAATCCAAATAAATTATACTCCTGAACTAATAGTTGCATGCCAGTACATGTTCGCGATGTTTTTTACATCGCCCATCCTCTTTTTTGACATGCTCACCAGATGACGTGACAACCTATTATTTGGCATTGTCTTCACCGTACTCGCAAAGCTGCAAGTTTTCCACCGGAGATGCTCCTTTAAGGTAACACTGCGGCAGTCTCCCTATTGTCCTTCGATTGCAAGTTAGCATATCGCTAATGTGATGCCTTTTAGCACTACCTCTGTTATGCAGATAATTTTGCCTGATTA
The DNA here is from genome assembly GCF_964263255.1 of Lissotriton vulgaris. Classification (NCBI taxonomy): domain Eukaryota; kingdom Metazoa; phylum Chordata; class Amphibia; order Caudata; family Salamandridae; genus Lissotriton; species Lissotriton vulgaris. The sequence continues at coordinate 771,235,370 of NC_141697.1, forward strand.
ACTCAGCCCCTGTTTGAATCGCTACATGAGAACTGTGTGTACTACAGCAAACACTGCTGTTCAGTGTCTCGGCGACGCTCTAGAAAGGTAAACTCCGCTGCAGTCTATATTGTAGATGAGCAGATTGCTCATGAGATGTTTCTAGTTGTAATTTTCAATGTAATTTATTTTTTCTCTGTATCGACATACCTTGCCTGATTCATACGGCCTTCATTACTACCCCAGTATTTTAGAAAATATTGTTTTCCAGTGAAACGGATGAACCCCTTGTTTCTCGGTTTATATAATCTTTAACAAATGCAATGTTCTAAGTCACATGACTTTTAATTCCTTTTCAGTATATCAATACTGCTACAGATCCCAACTAGACTGTATGATTTCGTCTTCATTTCTTTCTTGAATTGTAGCCTACAGACCCTTCTCCTTGATACTAATGCACTAATCACAGTCCAGTGCTTCATAGGTGAGCCTTGTGACCATCTTCATCATACCCAGGTTTTACACACACTTTATTAGGTAACTTACTGTTCCTTTTGCCTACCTTGTAGGTTGCTCCCATTTCCATTCTGATGAAGACCCTTTTCCATGGAACATTTGGCCTTACCCTCCACCCTTGGTCAAAAGGTTGACATTTCCTCACATACTAACCTGTACTGGAACCGCATCCATGTTTACATATTAAAAATTGTAGTCAATATGTTCTAAATGCACTATGGATTATACAAAATGTGTCTAATATTCCCTGATAGGCTCCAGATGTATGGAACAGAGATCTTTGTATTGTCTTGAATCATCCTATGTATTCTTACCTTCTTCTCAACCTTCATCTAATCACCTGCATTCTACCTACAATTTACCCCTTTGCACTAATCTTGGAGCAACTGCTCAAATAATTGTATTCAAAAACACTTTTAATCTTATATGTATTATTTGATTAACAAAATAGCACTATTGACTGAGCAACTCATGTTTTATTTGAAATATTTTATACTTCATGTCTCCTATTGTTAGTGAGAAGGCTCTACTCACCTGAAATCCCAGGGGACCAGAGCCGGTCCTAGGCCTTCTGAGGCCGCGGGCGAAAGGGAAGATGTGAGGCCCCTCTAATTGCACATTGCGTCGCAAGAAGTGACATCACAGAAAATGACTTTACAGGACTATTGATCTTAGTTATTTGGTATCACTGAGGCAAACTAATGTGGATATCAGTTACATGGACAACAAGTAGAGGGGATGGAAAACAGGTGAGCAAATATCCATGAGTGTAACACTTGCCGGCTCCTTTAATGATTAGTCGGACATGCCCCCAAATTCCAAAGGAACCAGAGGGTCAAGAAAAAAGCAGTATACATTTCACAGGTGAATATGAAGGAGGAACAAAACAGGATACTATCCTAGAAAAAGCATTATTATACTAAAAAAAGCAAACACTCACAGGGAATGGAAGATTAAGTAAAGCATGTAAAATGAAATGTAAGCAGGAACAACATGGTTACCTTTTTCTTTTTACACTCATTATTCAGAAACTAGTGAGTGCTTTGGCCTGAAAAGTTAATGCCATGACTACAGGGCCCAGAAGGGACCTGTGTCAAGGCTAATTACTAATATCCTTATAAACGTAAGCTGTATGGTTTAAAAAGACCATATTCGTGAACACACAAATGGGGTTAGATGTGGTGTCCTTATATCAACGCTAGGTTCCAGTAGTGCAGAATTCTCCGTCTCTCATCCTTGATACCACTTCTGTTGAGGTGATGGACAGGAGGCGGGACGAGTAAAGGGCTTTTTAAGCAAAGATAGCGTAATGCCAGCATGGTGTGAGGCTGTGAAACAGACATACAATTTGAAAAGAAGGGGACCCCTACTACTAATGCATTCACTACTTGTAGGGAATAATATGAACTCTTTTTTGTAAAGCAGACAGTAGTGAGCTAAATTAATAAGCCAAAAAACCCAAGGAAACCATCCAACTAAGTAAATAAGTATTGTGACATGTAGTTGGAACTGATGGAGACAAAACTTATTGATTGTATATAAATTGATTTTTTTGCTTTATTTAAATTATTTTCTTCATTTTTGCTAAACATTTCCTATATATAAATAAACATATAGTGCATTAAAAAGTCAGTGATAAACATATTTATAATCCAAAATATATGTTAAGACATACTATATTATAAATAAGAAGAGGGGAAAAGTAGACAACACAAATGACACTGATGTTAAGTGGGGCTAGTGGAGTAAGCAAAGTGGTGGATGGGAACTCTACTCGCGTTTCAGCATTTGCCTTCTTCAGGAGTCCGTCATTTGTGATAGGACTTTGGACACAACACTGAAAAACAATTAAAAACATGTCACAAACTAGTGATCTAGTGGAATTATACAATTATTATACATACAGTATAACAGCCTTGGGCTTAGGTCAAGTTTATATTAAAGCACACAAAACAGAAATTAACATATTCAATGTATTCTTGATATTTGCATGTGATACACAATGGAGCAGCTCTATGTACAAGGGAGAGTATTACTTTAGAACGCATGAGATGATCTGCTATATGATACATTGGTACTGTGAACATACTTTGCTTTAAGGACATCAAATGATACAATATCTGGTTAACTCGAGCCACAAGTCACCAAAGCAGTTAAAACGTGTACTCACCAAATCAGAATCAAGAATCCTCTTTCTTGCAATTCATAATTTTAACCATTGGTACTATCAAGAATCGTACTTATGCAAATATCATATGTCAAATATGCTGCAAAGGGGAGGCACAATTATTACTCACACGAAAATCTAGGGCACACTACATTAATTCTGAGATGCATGCAGTAGATGCAGGTAGAGTGGCACCTACATTTGAAAATTCTCAGTTTTTTAATAAGGAAATGCACCGTAGGATCTGGCTGATCTTCTTAGGAAGCGAACGAAAATCATCATGTGAAGACCTGCTGCAGGTTCAGGAACTGAGCCGCCCGATAACGGAGAATACAGAAGAGGTCTGGGATAGGCTTCCATCAATGATTGGTCGTATGTGGTGAACTGCCTCTACCACAGAGAGCTGGACGCCCTGCCAGAGCGTACAGATGCAAGCCTATGATTGTCCTCTCATATCACTTCTCTTTTGAGTAGTTACCTCAAACAGACACCAATGCACGTGTGTTGTGAAGCAGATAAAAGTAGTGCGTACACAGAACATTAGAAAACATATGCATTTTTAATATGTGCTAAGAATCATCAAGCAACCCTTTGTTTGCAGTCTACCCCAACAGCATCCTATCACAGACATGCAATGCTGTATGTGAATACGATCAACCATTTACAACACTTTCTGGGAGTCGACACAGCACTCTATCATGGTCACTTAAAGAGAGACTAGAAAACAAAAGTCTTAATGCTTTTAAAACATTTCATACCCCAGCCCAGCCGCTCCTTTCTAACAAGCTGGTCTTCAGTTCTCAAACATAGCTGCCTGTTACATCTACAAAACCGTCACTGTGTAACTGATTTTTTTCCATTCTGTTCCAGTGTCAATAATATTGCTGGTATTAATAAATGCTTCTGTCAAAATGGTCTGAGGAGTTGGCCAGTAAGGAGGCACACAGGGAAAGAGTAGAACCCCCCAAGGAATCTGCCCGGAAAAGAGGCGCCCACTGACAAACACATTTCAACCCCTACCACTTCCCACCCTGAATTCAATAAGCTAAAGCCATGGGCCGTGACTACTTACTAACTGTCTGAAGTTACGCCAACACGGCCCAAATGATAAACTCCCGACTCCACTCCTGGCTGAAGAGACTGAGAGGGAGCGCGTGTGGCGTGCGTGCTGCGCCACTGGCTGCATTTTAGCAGCACAGCGCGCGGGGACTGGCCAAAATGATGTCCAGGGCTGTCATTGCTAGCGCTTTCGCGTGCTACCAGATTGACGGCCCTGGGACCCACATCATAAACCGATATGCCACCCACGCACGGTGCACCGCACGGCACCACCACCACTAAGCTAGGTGGTGGTGTGTGCATGGATGTATGACGTTACAACGCATACTTTTACCACGCATACCATTACAACGCGGTATTTACAACGCATACCGTTACAGCGCATAGCGCTTAGAGGTGCTGGATAGTGGTAAGTATAATTTTATATTCCAACTCCAGTCCCCGTGGACACTAGGGAAGGTGTTGGATATAAAATTATACTTATTCCCTATCCTAGAGCGCCCCCCAGCGCAATGCGTTGTAATGGTATGCGTGGTAATGCCTGCGTTGTAGTGGTAGTGCGTGGTAAAAACTTCGTTGTAAACGTTGTATACCTGCGTGCATGCACGGTGCACTTCCACTATCCACTAACTTAACTGCCTGTGCGAGTGCGCGCAGCGCTTTTCCCGCATTTTCATGTCGGGCCCTGCTCTTTCACTGCGGTCTATTCTGCGGGGCCGGCGGCAGGGCCCCCCGAGCGCGAGGCCCTGGGCAGCTGCCCATACCGCCCATGCCTAGGACCAGCCATGCAGGGGACTGTGGGAGCAGAGAGAGTCCACCCTAGCCCTCTCTAAAATCTAAACCTGAATGCTCGGAGGAAATATGGGTGCCGGCAGTTAGTTACATGGCGAGAGGGGGTTTGGTTGAGAAGGATGGAATAAGAAAAATTATCTTCATCTGCTGGTTGGTTGACAGTATGATCATCTCCGGGAAAATCACCATGGAACTTTGGTTGCTCTTAGCTGAGATGCTTCTCCTCAGTTTCTCTAGTAGCAAACACACACAAAAAACAGGGGCTACATTCAAGGATTCAAAAATCTTCAACATGCACTTGAACTGTTAACATTTACCACCTTTCAGAGTACCATTCTTTCCCTACTTCAGCATAGGTGAATAACAAGTTTGGTATGTCTCAAGTCCCAAATAGTGTGAGGGTTACTGTTTCTCGATTGTCCTCTGGATCTCTGGTTACATCACTTCCATCCTATTCTTAGGGTCTAGTTCAATCAGACTTAAGTTCGGACTTAGGGCCACATGTACAACTCATTTTAGCTGTCATAAACGGAGAATCAGAACATTTGCGACTGGTAAAGAGCCTTTTCCTATGTACTAACCCTATTTTGCGAGCCAGTGACCTAATATTGACTTTCAAAATAGGGTTTGAGAGTCGCTGTTAGGAGGGGGCATGTTGAGGGCGTCCCTTTCTAATAGCAAGTCGCAGGGGAATGTATGAATGTTTTACAACTGAAATGTGGTTGCAAAACATTCATATTTTACCAACTCTTTGAAGAAGGTTGTAACCTATTCGGAAACAGGAATGGGTCCCCAAAGGACCCCTTCCTCTTTGTAAATGCAGGAGCCAACATTTTTTAAGAGCTGGCTGTGGTACCACGGACCATGCCTACTCTCAAAAAATGAAAAGGAAACTTTTCATTTTTCTTTTTTAGATGCATTCCATTTTCCTTTAAGGTAAACGGCCTGCATTTCCCAAAGAAAATAGCTTTATTTTAAAAGCAATCACAGACACGATGGTCTGCTGACCCGAGCAGGCCACCATCCTTTTCATTACAGGCCATTCCCAATGGGTTGCAAATTGTGACTTGCCTCATGAATATCGATGAGGCAGGTCAATTGCGACAGCATTGGGAATCGCTAAATGTGTCTGAGCACATTAGTACATCGCATTTTGCAACTTTCTAATCGCAAGTCACAAAAAGTCACAATTAGGAACTAAAAAAAAATTTCTGTCGTACATGTGGCCTCTGGTCTTCCTCGATCTACTGATGTACGACCCTACCAATTTGCGACTCGCAAATTGCGTCATTTTACGACTTGCAAGTTGAAATGTAGAACAGTGTCTCAGACACTGCATGCGATTCCTAATGGGTTCGCAAATTGCATGCCTCATTATTATTCATGAGGCAGGTGCAATTTGCGACTCCATCAGAAACGGCTAGCAATCCCAGGGATGGTGGCCTGCTGGGGTCAGCAGACCACCATGTATGTGACTGCTTTTTTCAATAAAGCAGTTTTTTTTTTTTAAATGCAGCCCGTTTTCCTTACAGGAAAACGGATGCATTTAAAGAAGAAAAATGAAACATTTCTGTTTCATTTTTTTAAGGGCAGTCAGTGGTCCCTGGGACCACTGCCTGCTCTTAGTCGGCTTGAAGTCAGCTCCCAGCACCTTCTCCAAGTGCATGGTGGTGATTGTTGCCCATCTGAGGAAGCACAAAGTGTTTGTCTACCCGTACCTAAACGACTGACTGATCAAGGCATCCACGCGTCAAGAGGCTCAACTACACTTCAATTGGACTTCCGGCATTCTCCTTCGGTTGGGTCTTCACATCGATAAAACAAAGTTGATCTCAATTCCTGTGCAGTGCCTGCAATATCTGGGAGCATCCATTGATACTTGCAAACGTGTGTCTTTCGGAGGAGAGACACTTATCTATCCTTCAGAAGGCTCAGGCTCTCATGAAAATGTCTTTCACAATGGTGAGGAAGTTCTCTTCTTTGGGGTCTTGTATCTTCCTCACACCAAATGCACATCTCCACATGAGACGCCTGCAAGAATGTCTGGAGGACCAATGGGACCAGCGAATAGAGGATTAGGAGGACCAGATTCAACTGTCACAACATGCCCATCAGTCCATCAAATGGTGGTGCTCGCCCACCAATCTCCTACGAGGGATTCCCTTCCACAAAGATACCTACACAAACCATAGTAAAGGGTGCCTCTCTCCTATGTTGGGGAGCGCATACAGATCACCTTCAAATTTAGGGCAAATGGTCACCAAAAAAATCCACTTACCATATCAATCTACTAGAGTTCCGAGCAGTTTGTTTGGCTCTGAAAGCTTTTTAACCATCATTCCGTGCAAACTCCCTGCTTGTCCTGACGGACAATACAACAACAATGTTCTACCTCAACAAGCAGGGAGGCTCGAGATCCAGACGATTGTCTCGGGAAGCCAGACCATCTGGAAGTGGCTCTTAGCTAGAAATCTGATCATAACAGCAACTCACCTCCCAGGTGTTCTAAATGCTCAGGCCGACGGTCTGAGCAGACTCCTTCAGGAAAATCACAAGTGGGTCTTAAACGGCGACGTGGTTCAAGATATATTCAAAAGATGGGGTACTCCAGAGGTCGATTTGTTCGCCACCGCAGAAAACAATAAATGCCAAAACTTCGCCTCGAGGATCTACCAACCGGGAACTCTGGGGAATGCCCTATGGATAAACTGGTCAGGAAGATTTCTCTACGCCTTTCCTCTGATCTCCCTGATCCCGGCAGTCCTCATCAAGCTGTCACACTCACGGGCCAAGATGATTCTCATAGCCCCAGAGTGACCATGTCACTGGTGGTTCACAGACCTTCTTCACCGGTCTATCCTTCCACAGCTCATACTGCCAATGCAAATCAGACCTACTAATGAAATTAGAATGACAGATGGTGCATCCCAACCTCTCATCCTTGAATTTAGCAGCATGGCTCCTGAGTTAGTGCAGTATGGACACTTGAACTTACCTCAGGACTGAATGGACATCCTTAAGGAAGCTAAGCGGCCATCTACACCCTCCGCTTATACGTGTAAATGGAAGAGATTCTGTATCTGGTGTTCATCTAAGAACGATGATCCTACTTCCTGCCAGGAAGATGTCATCCTTCCATACTTGCTTCATCTAGCACAATCTGGCCTTTAATTCTCTTCCATTAAGGTTCACCTGGCAGCTGTGACTGCTTACAGGAAATGCCCTTCACAAACTTCCTTTTTTAGAATTCCTGTCATTAGAGATTTCTACGAAGGTTTGAAGAAAGTTTTTCCTTCCAGTAGGAGTCCTTCTCCTCCTTGGGAGCTTAATGTGATTCTTTCTTGACTAATGCAGGAGCCTTTGAACCAATTAATAAGGCTACTCTTCAGCATCTGTCCTGGAAGACAGCTTTCCTTGTGGCTATCACTTCAGCCTGCAGGGTCAGCGAAATCCAGGCACTTTGCTGTCAAGAACCCTACACAGTTTTCTATACATCTAAAGTGGTCATGAGGAATCACCCGGCATTTCTTCCTAAAGTAATTTTGGACTTCCATGTGAATCAAACTATTTCCTTGCCTACATTTTACCAGCATCCTTCTTCTCCAGCAGAGAGATCGCTTTACTCCCTGGATGTTAGGAGGGTTTTGAAGTTGTATTTGCACAAAACTAAAGATATAAGGAGATCAGATCAGTTATTTGTAAACTATGGCTCGCTTTGTACAGGTCTAGCAACCTACAAGCAATTCATCCCCAGATGAATTGTTTCCTGTATTTCAGTCAGTTACCAGAAGGCCAACAAAAATCTTGTTAGTGAGCCTAGGGCTCACTCTACTAGAGGGAGAGCAGCTACTGAGGCCTTGTTTCATATGTACACATTTCTGAGATTTGTATGGCCGCTACCTGTAAGTCAGTCCATACATTTACAAAGCACTACTATCTGAACTCTAATGCCAAGGCAGAGGCCAAAGTCGGACAGACTTCCCTTCGGAATCCGCTTGCTTAAACCGACATGTTAATTTTTCGGTCTCTTCCACCACGAGTTTCCTTATAAACATTGTTAAATATATGTTTAATGGCTATCTTTTTTACTTCAAGATGTAGTCATGGCCAGTGCAGCCTAGTTAGTTAGGCTGCAATATTGTCTTTTCTATCTCTTAAGTGTCTTTGCATGGCTTCCTAAAGAAAGGTGAAAAATATCCACTTAAGAAGATATATCTAAGGTAGTGCTCCTGGGTCCCCGCATGTGGGTGGGACTATTCAAGTGCTTATGACTTATCACGGAAAATACCCCTCCAAGAAAACTGGAGTTACGGGTAAGAAACTGTTCCATCCAGTAGTATAGTTGTAGTGCACTGTGAAATGTACTCCTTTAAAAGCCATATAGGTGTATTTTGTTCATTCTTGGTGGATTGTTCATGGCATTGCTTGCCTATGCTAGTGTTTTTTCTGCATATGCTAAATGAAGCGTCCCTTTGCTATTTCATGTAGGTCCTTGTTACTATCCTCTCAATCTATGTATGTTTGATCTTTTCTGTCCCTCTTCCGTGTGGTATTAGGGATATGCAGATGTGGCTGTTTTGTGGGTATATCTGGTGGGGATTCCCAAGGGATGATGGAGCAGTAGGATATAAAGATACAAAAAATCATTTGAACGGTGTAATACAAGGCCTGGTGAGGAACATGCCCAGCCTCCCTTTCTCCATCTGAGCGCAGAGCTATGGATCTCAGACCAATCACAACGCTGCACTGCAGCGTTGTGATTGGCTCAGGGGACGAAGCCTGGAGGTTTTCTGTTCCTGCGTCTGCAAGAAGGACAGACGAGATGCGGCCACCGGTAGGGTAAATGTATTTTTTTTCTTAATTTTTCTCTCTTTATTTTTTTAAACTCCCCCTGTCCTGCCTTGCCCTGTCCCTCCACTGATGTCCAGTAGCAGCAGCCTCTGCCGATATACTCTGTAATTTAAAAAAGGGCACATCATAACTGACTCTAAGCCGTTTGTACTATTTTTCAAAAGACAAAAAGTATTTAAATCGGAACCTTCTGGTTCTTCTTCCAGATTTCGATTCTTAAACAGTGAAAAAATGAAAATACAGTACAGCTTTTATTTAAACGAAGTGGCAGCACAGTGGAGGCTGTCTTTAATAGGTTTACAGGCAGAAAGGGATTCTATATAGTCATTCATTTTTAAAAAGCACAAATGTTCTTTTTTTTCAAGAAAAAATAAAATGTGCAGAGAAACAATAATCGTATATTCACCCTGCAGTGTAAACAAGCATTGGCAAAACGAATAGGCCTTGTCAATGTGAATGTCTTTTAGCCATGTTGTCTAGCAGCACATTGTAGGAAGCTGGCTATGTATATACTATACCAAAGTAAGGTATAGTGTGCACAGAATCCAGTGGATCCCCAGAGGCTTACAGATTCTTAAGTAGATAAAGCTCTATTTGTGGTTGTTTGATCGGGCAATTAGGCTTGTCAGAGGGCTGTTTTAAGCATTTATTGTACACATTTAGGCAAGAAATAATAGCACACTTTCAAATACTGAATCTGGACCAATTGTTTCGTATGAAAAGTTATTATTTGGTTATTTAATTTCTAGAACCAATAAGTACTCACTTGCAGGTAAATAACAGTTTTCAAATTAGTAATACTTTTCAAAATGCTGAGGAGTCATTTTGCAAGGAAGTAGAAATGCTTTACAATCTTGGAAATACTTTTGTGTTGTTAATCAGACACAGTAGCAATTAGTATTTGACAGTTGTATGCAATAGATAGAATCCAATGCAATCCTATTGAAAGAAAACAGGGTTTTGCATTAGCGGGTAATAACTTGTCTTACTCTTTCGGTCTTTACTGATTTAGAACAAATCTGGGCAAGGTTCGGGCACTGGGGCAGGCCCAATGTTAGTCAATGGAGACTCGGGGCACCCAAGTGCGGGATTCAGTAACCACGCTGCAGCAGTCAATACCGGCAATGACATTTACCCTTGTGGTGGTCAGTGGTGAACAATGAAGATGGATAGGATTCAGTAGACCTCCAACACTTACCGTAGAGGTAATCGTCAGCAAGTTACTGCAAGCCAAATGGTGGCATAGCCAATCCAGCAGTCGCACTCAGGAGGATGGAGATACCCAGGGAATGGAGGAGTTTCACTGTAATCGAACCATCACCGTGAGGCAGCGGTCATGCAGGCAGTACAGGAGGATGCCTACAGGGTCACCTGGGAACAGAGCTGTGAACAGGTTTGGTCATTGGGCCGAGAGGATTCCTCTAGGTCGTGGTAGCGGTCTATCTGCAGTTCTTTTAGTAGTTAGCATGTTGACACAAGTGCCGGTCCTCAACTGCTGCGATTCTTATACTGACGGATGCTGGGGACTAGAGCCTCTAACCCAAAGAGAGGTTCTTGATGCTTGGATTAAGGCTGAAAGGTCTCTAGGTTTTCTTGGAGGCCTTGCAGGGTTTCTGAAAGGACAGCAAGTTCAGCTGTAGAACCGGTATGCAGGTGGCAGGGTTCTTGCCAAGTTCTGTCTGCATCGGTTCAGTTCCTGGTCTGGTCACAGTTGTCTGCTGTCTTCTTCTTTGGTCCGTCAAATCTGAAGATCAAGATTCAGGGGTGCCTCTGAATACTGAATTTAGGGGTGTTACAGGTACTGGCAGAAGGTAGCCAATGGCCTACTTGCCTTTAGGGTGACTAAACCCTTTGTATGTCCCCTCCCTTTTGGGAAGAGGCATCCACGGCCACCTAAGAGGTGGCCCTGACAAAGGGGAAACACACCTCTCCTGACTACTAATTTCCCCACCGACCTTGCCACCAAAAGTGGGGCTTGGTCAGGGTGACGGGCATCTCCACAAGCTGGAGAGGCCCTGGCTAGCATGTCAAAGAGCAGGAAGCCTTTGAGGTTCACCTCCCTGAATGCTGTTCCTGCTTGGGGGTAGGCGTGAAGCACTTCCATCCCAAGCAACCTTTGTCCCTGACCCACAAGAGCACAAGGGCTCCCACCTCAGGGGGTCAGAAACATGTCTGTGTTTGGCAGGCTGGTGCAGACCAGTCAGCTGGACGGGGGCAGTTTGTTGTGTTTCAGGGGGCACCTCTAAAATGCCCTCTGAGTGCATTTCACAATAAATCCCACACTTGCATTAGTATGGGTTTATTGTGCTGAGAAGTTTGATATCAAATTCAGTATTCAGTAAAGCCATCAAGGAGCTGTGGAGTTCGTAATGACAACTCCCAATCCATGTATTCAATATGGCTTCACTGCACCTACAATGTCTAAGAATGGACTTAGACACTGTAGGTGAATATTGCTCATGCAGCTATTCCCTCTCCTGTGGTATAGGACACTCTGCCTTAGGGCTCTGAGGCCTGCTATAGTGGTGACTTACTATTTCACAGGCAGTGGTTGTGCAGTGGCGTAATAAAACTTGAGGGGGCCCCCTGCAAAATACATTGAGGGGGGCCCTTCTCCCCGGCCCACAATCTACTACTTTAGCTGAACAAGCACCCTGGAGTTCAGGGCCCCCCTACACCACAGGCACTGTGGGGGCTTATGTTACACCACTGGGGCCAGGCAATCCTCTCAATACTAGTGAGGGACTGGGAGAAGTGGCGGGCACTTGTAAGTGCGCATGTCGGTCTGGCTGGTTGTCTTAGGCCTGTGAAACAGACATATGCACTTAGACTTTCTCCACCCAGATGTATTGTGGGGCAGCAGGAGAAGCAGGTAAGTGGATTTTTTAATTATTTGCCCCACCATTTTAGTTTGGCAGCAGCCGCTGCTGTTCTCCAGTGATTCCAACACCTGCGTGCATGTCGCCTCACCTTATTCCTGCACTGGCCAATAACACTGCAGTGTGAATGAAAATGAGAAGGCGCACATGACATGTCCCAGAAAAGACAATGTGTTACCTATTTAATCATGTAATACATGTGTTTGTTTGGTTTGGTTTGAGATCCACTAGCATATCTTGATGATACATCATGTTAATGATTCTGATACAACCAGATTAATAACCATTGTATGTGTTGTTTAGTGCTATGATGATGGTTAAGTCAAGTGGCAATCTTAGGGAATCAACACCCTGAAATTTTCAAAAAATTGTTTCAATGTTTAGTGATACAAGAACCAGTGGCATTTCAGTTTAGATCATCATTTAAAATCCCCTAAAATTTCTAGAGCTACTGGTCTATAGTTTGTAAATAATGCATCTCTTGGTGTCACGTGACCGCACGAGTCTCACACCATCTTCACCAAAAGACATAGAGCGACTCATACATAACTACCTCATTGTGGCCTAGATGTATCAAGCCATTTGCAATTCGCAAAGGCCGGAATACGCAGAATTCCGGCGTTTGCGAATCGCAAACGGTCTTTTTGCATGTTTTGGCATGCATCAAAAAATCGCTAAATAAGGAATCGCAGTTTTGCGATTCCTTAAATGCTATGTATGTAGCATTTTCTAATTGCGAATTCTGGTTAAGAAATCGCAAATTACCACCAACTTGTAGTTGATGGTAAGTTGCGAATTCTTTTAAAAATGCACAATTTGGCATTTTTGAAGGTGGCATGTGACGCACATACATGCCCATAGGGGATGTATGTGCGCCAAATGCACACACATGTTAATTTCAGGGGTGCAGCAGGGTGTCCTTGAGACACCCCTGCACCCTTGAAATTATTCTCATTTTGCGATTAGCAAATTGCGAATCGCAAATTGAGATGTATTTCACAATCATTCCTATGGGCCTCCTGGCATAGATATATGGATTCCCTATTATAATGTTGTTGGTTCTGTTCCCAGCCATGTGCACCAGGACGCTTATTATACAACCGATCCTTTATTCTTTCAACATAAAATTAACCTTCTCTGATCCTGTGCCGGGGGGTTACATCCAGTTAGCATTATGGACTAGCAGCATTGTGTAGTATTGCGTAACCACTCCATACTTTTTCTTGATATTGGTGCCTTCCAGTTTGTTCTGTGGCCGGCCTCTGGGTTGTAGGCCCGTATTTGTGTGCAACCATGTATACAAATAAAGGTTTTCAAAAAATTTTCAAAAAATTAAAAAAATGCGAAAAAAATCGCTATTTAGAAATCGCAAAGGGGAATGTTGATACATCTACCCCTGTAAGAGGCAACACTACCACAGGAGGTCCAAGTTCAAAGGAGGTTTTATCTTTAAGGGGGTTGTATTATCTTTCTTCAGATTGGGTCAGATGTGGCGTCCTTTTATCAACGCTAGGTTCCAGTAGTGCGGAATTCTCCATCTCACATCCTTGATACCACTTCTGTTGAGGTAATGGACAGGAGGTAGGATGAGTAAAGGGCTTTTTAAGCTAAGATAGCATAATGCCAGCATGGTGTGAGGCAAGTTTCTCTAGTACTTGATCAATAAGTAATAGGAAGGGATGCAAAGAAAGATACATCAAGAAAGTACAAAGGAGTTAGTGTCGTTATTCAACTGTCACGGAATTTGACACTGAGCACAGTGAAAACTCAAGTTCAGGGAGGCTGGAGAAAATGTATGTACTATTGTTCGTCTGTGAGTCGCACATGGGAAAGCTAATTGTTTAAACAAAAGAGCAATTACTGAACCTTGTGATTGTGGAATGTAACAGGAAGTTTTCAGGAGACCTAGTCGGATTCCTGTACAGGAATAATTTATGCCCACTTTGTAAAAAGGCTCAACTACAAGGAAACAGAGCCTGTATTGGCAAGTGAAATGATGCAGCAGTTCCAATGAATCAAGGCACGCAACCCAGCAGTCACACAAGACCCCGTATATTAGTCAGGGTTAGTCACTTTAAACAAAGCGCCTAAAATATTGTTGCTTCCTCGTGGCAGCTTTGTTGACTGGTTGCTCTCATTCCATATTTCAATTAAATCGGCATTTACACATACAACTTTCATTTCAAATTGGTGCCACTTTCAAATTGCTGCCAAAAAACTGGGGCCCCCCGACCGTGGGGGCTGCGGGGGCCTTTGTTACGCCCCTGTTGTTATGGGTGTGGCACACAGGGATGTGTGCCATGTCGACTGTTATGTTATGTTATGTTATTATATTTTTATAAACCGCCTTATCACCCAGAGATATCTAAGCGCTAACAGTGGAAACACAACACCGGTAGGAACACCACGCCACCCACTACAGTGGCCCCCATGCTTCCACGAAGAGCACCGTCTTCAGATTCGTTCTGAAGATAAGAAGATTTGTTTCTTTCCTCAGTTTAACTGGAAGAGAATTCCATTCTCGGGGGACTGTGCTTGAAAAAGCTCTGCCGCCCTTGGACACCAGGTTGAACCTAGGGCACATCAGATTGCATGCCTTAATAGACCGAAGGGTCCTGATTGGTGTATATTTAGTCAGCCGATCCTTAATATAGGTAGGGGCTGAACCATGGACCGCTTTATGCGCAATACAAAGGCTCTTGAATTTAGCTCTCTGAGCAATTGGCAGCCAGTGTAGGTCCTGAAGTAAGGGCATTGCCCTAGTACGCCGAGGCTTATTAAAAATAAGCCTGGCCGCATCATTCATTACTACCTGGAGTCTGGCTAAAAGGTTGTTTGGTAGACCCAAATATACGGAGTTACCATAGTCCAGCCGCGGCAAGATCAGGGCGGAGACAGCCAGCCTAAGAGTGGAGACGGACAGCAGTAGGGAAAGTTTCCGGAGCTGGCGTAGTAGACAAACACAGGTGCCTACCACCGCCGACACCTGCTGTGTCATGGATAACAGGGCATCAATTTTGATTCCCAGGCTTTTTACTGCTACCGCTGGTTCTGGACATGGCCCCAATTCAGCTGGCCAGAACAGATCATTCCAAGGGTTGGTTGCTGTGGTAACTGCCAGGACTTCCGTTTTGTCTGGGTTGATTTTCAAAAAATTATCCGACATCCAGTTAATCGTAAATTTGAGAATGTCTTGCATTCTCAAATAAGCCGCCGATGAGTGAAAGAAAGGGTAGCTGGGAGATCTGCCTAAAGTTCTTTAAGTTTTTAGGGTCGGCACCAGGTTTCTTTAGGAGGGGGACCACCCGTGCTTCCTTGAAGTTAGAGGGGACAAGTCCCTCTCCTAAGGAGCGGTTCAACAGGGTGAGAACTTTGTCCTCCATACCAGACCAACCCAGCTTGAAGATCTTGGGCGGTCAGGGGTCTGCTGGGGATCCTGATTTCACCCAGTTCATTATAGTGAATAGAGACTCCATTGTGAGGGCAGGCAGCCCCGTCAGGGAGCCTAGTGTTGGTCTCGGGGATATGAGGGGTGGCTCAATAGAGCAGAGGAAGTGCGGGGTCTGGCAAATCTCTACCATCAAATCCTTTATTTTATTCAAAAAGAAGGCCTGAAAGTCTTGAGAGTCCTTCAAATTGAAAGTCGGATTTGGTCCTTTCACAGTACGCAGATCATTCAGGAC
Source organism: Lissotriton vulgaris (assembly GCF_964263255.1). Taxonomy (NCBI): domain Eukaryota; kingdom Metazoa; phylum Chordata; class Amphibia; order Caudata; family Salamandridae; genus Lissotriton; species Lissotriton vulgaris. The sequence goes on from NC_141697.1 coordinate 771,251,296, forward strand.
TTTGAATATTTCTTTCTGCGGGTTGACCGCCTCTGAAATAGCAGCTTCATAAAAATCAGCTTTCCTCAAGCGGATGGCTTTTTTTGTATGCTGCAAATTGTGCAGTATAGGCATCCTGTGCTGAAGGAGTACGAGATTTATGCCAAGCTCTCTCGCATTTGCGAAGGACTTGTTTTTTTTCTCTAAGAGCACTATTAAACCATGGTACTCCTTTGCCCTTGTCCCTCAGTCTAATTTTATGTGCCGGAGCAACTACCTCAATCGGTTTTGTGTGCACAAAAACACACACTTAGCAATGACAGTGTGTATGTGTTTGGTGAGGGATCTCTGATAGTGGCACAATAAATGATGCAGCCCTTAGAGACCCTCACTGGTCACAAGGCCCTTGGTATCAGGGGTACCTTTTACAAGAGATTTATATGTGGGCCAGACGTGTGCCAATTGTGGAAACAAAGGTACAGTTTTGGGAAGGAACCCAGCAACTTGGAGCCTGATTGGCAGGGACACAGTGCCCACTCAGTCAAAGGGCATCAGATGGCAGGCAAAAAAGGGGAGGATAACTATGCAAAAAGGGGCACTTTCCTATAAGTATCTGCACTTCATCATGGCTAAAAGTAACTGAAAGTCCAGAATCACAGGATGTTGAGCCATCGCTGAGTCTCTTCGCCCCCGATGTTGAGTTTATTGTCCTTGTCACCTGAAACAAAAAAGAGCTGTGATGTGGCTTGCGCTGGCCACATCACAATGCTTTATTCATTGACTTTCAGCCATGCTGAACAGCAGATGTGCTGCTAGACAACATGGCTAAAAGACATTCATATTGACAAGGTCAATAGCTCGTGAATTAACAAGATCTATTGGTTTTTGCCAATGCTTGTTCGATGTTGACGGGGTCTTGCTGAACAACTATGGAAGTGATAGTGAGAAACAGTTGTGGAGCTTTGAAGTAAAGTGAGGTTGAGGCATAATGACCAGAGATGCTGACAGGGGAACTGGGGAATCCGATTAGAATCTTGGGGTCGACTGAACAGTTGTGATTCTGGGCAAATCACTTACACTTCACCCCTGCGTAGGACGGTGAATGTGACATTGTATAATGTAACTGGTTATTACTTCAATGCCATTGGTTGGTGTTAACACTATGACAAGATGGAGGGCGGTACAAGTGCTCCAATACTATCAGAAATAAATAAAAGCAGTAGCCAAGAGGTAGTGGGGGGACAGGTCAAGCAGGGAAGCAGGAGGGAATGGGGAGATGGGCAAGATATGACAAGAGAGGGTGGGAGAAAGCAACAATGAAGGTGGAAAAAAACTCTATAACTGAAGTAGGATCAGTGACAAAAATAAATGTGTGATTGTGGAATGTACCAGGTGAGCACATAATGCGCTGCAATAACATTGGCTTATGTTAGCACTATGGCAAGACTGAGGATGGAGTGAGTGCTCCAATACCATTGGATAGTGCAAAAAAAATAAAAATAAACAAGTGCTGTTCATGTTTTAACAACTTTTGAAGAAATGCATTTGTTTATGTACACTCGCATGCATTTTAGTAGTATGTGTGTATGTGTACAAGGGAGATGTCCGGAAAATGTAAGTACTCCTATGGAGTGCTTGAAAACAAAGAAAAATATTGCTCTGCAAACCGGGAGCAGTGTAAGGAGACATGTACTTTGTGTATGGACTGTGGGAGGGCTAAACACACGAAGAGAGCATTGACGCCCGCATGCCATGATGGTAGGAAATGGGCAGCATGTAAGCCCACTGATAGTACGCAACACGTCTCTTCAAGACAATGCAAGTGCTGTCAGGTCGAGCAGCGCATGAGCTTTCTAACCGAGACCAAAAAACAATAGATTTTTCATAGCCGAAACCTATTGGCTTTGCCAATGCTTGTTGTGTTTAGAAACAGGGAGATTGATGTGGACCGAGGCTAGAGTGAGAATATGGTGTCCTCTTGGGAGAGGATATGGCATAAGGGCCAGAGCTGTTAACTATGAAGCCACAAAATCGGGTTTAAGTTTTGGCTTCTGTTTAACATCCTTGATTCTGGACAGATCACTTAGGACCTCATTACGATGTCGGTGTCCGAATGGTTTCCACCTGACTTGAGTTCAGGGAGTCCGACCGATCGATTAAGAGGTTTCCGAACACAGTTCGGTCAGACTGCCATTGACTTCAATGGGAGCCTGTGTTCCAACCATCAATGCAGTCTCCCATTGAAAAAAGGGGTGGATGCGGAAAACCGTGCACCCTGTGGTTGGCACCCCATGGTGCCTGCCACACTGTGCATGGTTGCAAAGAGAGTCCCATGAGTACCCTCACAGGCCCTAACCAGAGGCACCTGGGTAAAGGGGGGCCTGCTAAGGGGATACGTTAGTTGGAAATGTGTTCCATGGACCTGTATGATTTGGCTCCGACTGACTCAATTCCTCCAAATGCTGGTCGGAACCGAGTTGGAAGGACCGAACGGTTACTTACCATCGTATTCAGTCAGTCAGAAATGCTTCTGAGTCGGTCGGAAACAGGGGTTCCGACACAGATTCGGGCAAACCTAATGCCGTTTGGAGCCTTTCCAACCAACAACCTTATGAGGCCCTTAATCTCTACATGCCCACAAAACTGAATGTGTCCTTGCTTAACCCCTTCACTGAGGCGGCTATTCCGCCGCAGTGCTAAGGGGGCGGGGGGGGGGCGGGCGGCGCGCCCATGCTCTTGACGGAACCGCTCCGTCACCAGCCGCGGTTGTGCTGTGCTCATGGCGGAGCAGTTCCGTCACGGCCCCGCTGGCTCAATAGAATGCTCAGCGCAGGCGCGGAATCTGCGCGGCGCAGGCGTGCCAAGCGGGTCGTGACAGAACCGCTCCATCATCAGCACAGCGCGACAGCGGCTGATGCCGGAGTGGTTCTGTCACCAGCAGGGGAGGGGTTAAAGTAAGCAATGCTAATGTAAAGCACTCCAATACCTTCGGGTGGTGTTTGGCACTATATAAGACTACACAAAAAAAGTAACTGGTGCAAATGTAAAGCGTTCCAATACTTTCGGGTGGTGTTGGCACTATATAATTCTGACAAAGAATTGTGAAAAGTAGAGTTGGGGAGGAGTGGGAACTGTGCAATGGAATTCAGCGGGGAAAGCAGTGAAGGCGGAGGTGGACGGGAAACCAACAGCAAATGCTGGCTGCCACAGGGAGATTAAGTGATTTGGCTGTAATCACAAAATGTGGAACTGAGGCTGAGGCTAGGGGTCGAGTTGGCGTCCTCTTGTGAGAGGATCTTGCGTAAGGGCCACAGCTGTCGACTATGGAGCTGGGAAACCGGGTTTGAGTTTGGTGACAGCTTAGCATCCTTGATTCTGGGCTCATCATGTAATCTCCCCATGCCAACAAAATGAATGTGTCCTTGAGTAAAGTTTCTGCTGCTAATGTAAACCACTCCAATACCTTTGGGTGGTTATGGCACGATATAAAACTGCACACAAAAAGTAACTGAGGCTAATGTAAAGTGCTCCACTACCTTCGTGGGATGTTGGCCCTATAATAAAAACTGCACAAAAAAATAAAGAATCACAGTGTCAGGCTGATTTACAGTGGTGAAATACATTGCGTTGGGTACCACATTATTTGCCATGGACACTGAGGGGCAGGCAGACCTTGATGACATCTACACTCAGCCTGGCTTCTTTGAAGAAAATTCAAGTTAAGCAACAATGTGCCTGGAAACACTTTACCAGTGAATGCAAAAAAAGTAATAAAGTGTCTCGAAGGAATTTTTTTAAGAAATAGAGTCCCACCCTATAAAATGAGAAGCAACAAGGTGAAACACGACCAGTTCAATCATTTTGCACGGGAGAAACATGGCTATGCAATTACAGCAGAAGACACAGGCACTTTAAAAGCTCCGACATGCCCTTCAATAATGAATACCTGATTCACTTGAGGCCTGATTTTCCAGGTCCAAAGACCACAGTAGAATAACTACATATGGTGTGAACATGCACACCCAGCTAGTACTCACATGTGTGAAAACTAAACAGAGACTACAAGTGTGCCAAGTAGTAGCAGCCGTGCACACATGTTATAATCGGCACGTCATCTGTACACTAACAGGAAGTTATAAGGCAGAACAACACCACTCAACAGAATGAGACAGACTACAATAGGGGTTGAAAGCAGTGATGTGGTCGGGGGAGGTGGTGATTGGTGGACAGGTCAAGCACTGGCAGGTGCGAGGGAGCAAGCACTGGCAGGTGCGAGTGAGCAAGCACTGGAAGGAGGTGGGGGAAACGGAAAGCAGCAACAACGAGAGAAGCAGTGACGGGAGGGGGCAATCTGTGGTTGGGGCAAGCACTGGGAGATGCGAGGGAGCAAACAGCGATGCAAGGTAGGTGGTAGGGGAAATGAAGATGGCAACAAAAGGAAAAGCAGTAACATGGATATCATCCTTTTTTCCCAAGACTTCACCGGTGTAGTTTCATTGATACAGTATGTTGAGAGGAGGTGCCGGGCTGAGCTGCGGAGCCTCTGAGAAGTATCCAGGTAGCCAACTGTGTTTTGGTGCTGCCTGTATGGCCTCAGTGACGGGGGAGTGGGTGATCTGAAACCTGGGCCATGAGGGAGGGCGTGAGGAGTCGGAGCTGGTAAAAGGATGAGCGCTGTGTAGAGTGCTAAAAATGAAAGAAATAAGTAGGTCCTAAAATAGTCATAAGAACGGGAGCAGTGGATGTTTACAAGTACTTGGTCCATGCTCTGAGGGGAAGGCTAGGCACAAGAAGAGACATGGCTATCAGGCCAGGGACAAATGGTGACTGACAAAGAATATCAGACAAATGATGGAGCAAGCAAATTTTGGGAAGCCTGTGGGCGAGCTGCAGCCCAAAGATTAAACACAACATGTTTTGTTGAGGCGGCGCATTCACTATCTAGCGTAGACCGAAAAACCGGTAAATCGTACTATGTACAAACATTATATGTAGTTTGGACAGAGAACAATAAAATCAAGTATCCCCTGTGAACTGTTTTTAAATGCAGCCTGTAAAAACCTGTCTCCACTCTGTTCATCTCATTGGCTGGAATGTGGCATGTTCCAACTGCTTTTGTTCAATAAAGGGCAGGACTCATCCCACTGCTGCCTTCCTTACAGTGAGTTCCTCAATTTGATCCCTGAAAGGAAAGAGAGTATGTTTCAGTGCCGAATTTAAGGCGGTGCTGACAGATGGAGCTTTCCCCACCAGCACTATATTTTAGGGACCCTCACTTATATTTCCTCAACAAAATGTGTTCCAGAGCATCAGAGAAAAAACACAAAAGGGGGAAAGAAGGAGGAAGAAAAGGTAGGGAAAACAATGACAAAGGGAGAAAACAGGGATGAAAAAGAACCTGCAAGAGTGAGATAAAGAGTCAGGGACTGTGTAGTGGTGGATCAAAGAGGCAATATATGAAATCAAGACTATGCGGCCTTAGTATTTGGCATTAGGGCTGAGCGGAGCTTGCGGAGTTCAACTACACCGAACTCTGCACAATTGCCGAAACTCTGCAGAATTCTGTGAAGTTCAATGAGCGGGCGGAGTACTTGCATGCCTGAAACTGGAATGATATGATCCACTCTACTGCTTCCTATATTCCCACAGTGGTTTCAGTGATACAGACAGACTCCCACCCCCGGAGCTGAGAGGCACGAATAATGGGTATGCAGAGTCAGACTGGCCTTACCTTGATTCCTTGAATGCCTTGCTTTCGCTGAAATCACAGTTACCCAGCTCATTGACGATGTTCCTTCAGTCCCTCCCCTTTGGGGAGGTGGCACGGCACCAAACGCTCAACAACAAACCCACAATCAATGGGTGACTGGCGAAGTAGAAGGAGGTGACATCAGCTGGCTGAGGCGGTCCCTCGGCACCAGTCACAGACCAGCAAGCTCCGGCCCCAAGCTACTTCCGGAAACGGAAAGGGTCACACCAGACTCCCTCCTCTCAATAAAAGCTTCAACCAGGGAAGCTAGTCAGCACAAGGGTGAGAAGTGAACGTGTCATGGTGATGACCATTTTAGGGTCAGGACACTCGATTAGTAAGCAGACTAAATAAGTCTGACTACTAATAGGGTTGCCTGACCCTAAGGAGGTTGTCACGTGTCACCATGACACATTCACTTCTTACCCATGTGCAGACTACCTTTCATGGTTTAAGTCAGACCATATCAGTTCCGTGGACTATAGCAGGTATGTCCTGGGGTGGTGAGAGGACTGGCAGTGAGGTTCGTCTGATCGTCTTCGTTCTCAACAGTGAAATGACATTGAACTGCTCACCTAAGTCCACATTTGGGGGAGCCCCAGAATGTGGCCGCATACATTGGCTAGCATTTATAAGCTTTATTTTTTCTTGTATATGGCATATCAAGAAACTATTAATGCTTGTGTAAGATTCATGAAGAACAGTGGTGGCATCAGGAATCTAGATATGGTCATGGACCGTGCCCCAAGAAGCAGTGCTGGGCAGGTACAATGTAGCAAGAAGTCAACTATGGTAATGTCAATCAAGAATCAAGTCATGGCCTTGAATGATGCATCAAGAAGCAGTGCTGGCCAGGTACAAGATCAAGAAGTTAGTGAAGACCATGCACAATACCTTGAGCTAGCCAGCATCAATCATGACTGTGAATCAAGAAGCGAGTGGGGGGCAAGTAAGATGCACACAGAAGCTATGATGGTCATGTACAATTAGTCTGCAGCCTGGAAACGGTGCTTTTGTACTGCATTGTTAAAGGAGAGAAATGTCAAGCCATGTTTAATCCCCATATTGACATCAGCAGAGAGGAATTGGCCAGATTCACCAATAGTCCTAGCAATAGTTTGGAGACCATACAAGTTGCAGATGACTAATTGGGTGTTGTTTCATACCATACATTCTATTGGTCCATAAAACCTGAGGGTGATTGCCATTACACAGGTAGGCCAGCAGTAGCTGTATCCCAAACATCGAGGGTGGATATGATGGCCAAATGCCTCTGTCCCTTACCAAATGCAACTATAAAGCTTACGAAACATATATCTGATTAGATGCAGAGATAAGAGCTGCTGGTAAGTAGAAGCATCTTCCACTAAAACATTGCTAAAAGATGTATGGTACAGGGGCGGCTCTCACTAACAAACAGTGATGAGACGGGTGGGGGGATCCCGTGGAGGGAATGGGAGGTGGAAGAGCGCATGCAAAGGGTGGACTTGTTGATAATCATTTTAAAAACTTACCTGGAGCCGCCTCCCGCGTCATTCCTGCTGTCCTCTTTATGGCCCCAGCAGCCACTGGGCAAGACTCCCATCCAATCTGCGTGCTGCAGAGCAGCGGAAGGATTGACCTTAGTGGGCAGCAAAGACGCTTCACTCAGGAAAAGGAGTATGTGAGGTTTCTCCAGTCTGGCTGATGAATGCAGCCGAGCAGGAGAAACCGAAGTGTGTATGTATGTTTTGGTCGGTCTGAGACGGCCGGCCAAACACATATGCATACTTAGGGAGAGCACACAAGCATTCCTCCTCCCACCTCGCATGTCCTGTGTCTCCATGCACAAGCTGGCTCAGAGCCGGTAAACATAAAATAAAATGATGCTAGAGCACCGATTCCTTCATTTTTCGTTTGCAGGCTCTGCGCCAGGCTGTGGGGCAACGCTCCTCCGTCATTGCAGAGGAGCTGCCTCTGGTATGGTTTTTCCTGTCTCTTTAGCGGTGATGCTTTAGTGGAGTTTGTGCAGGGCTGGAGTCGGGGTACCATGTGGGTGAACGGAGTCCCCCCACTTATTTTACCGGGAGCTCGATAACTATAAACTGCAATTGAGTGCAAGCCACCTTTCGTGACGTCACTTCCTGTTGTGACGTCAGTGTCCCCCCACTTCTTTTTTAAGGATTTGTGCCCTGAGGTTGTAAGCTTTAGTGGAGGTTTTTTTAAGTAAATACATGCATTTCAACGTAAAGCAGAAAAAAGATCATGGGTCTGTGTGATAATATCTGAAACGTCAAGTGACAGAAAAGTGTAAAGTAACAACCCACCTATATAATTCAGTGCAAAGTACAAATGAGACCATACTGTTCAGGATTTGCATACTAAGTGAGCCGTTAAGTGCTAACTGAAGATGGTGTGTAAGTGGTATGTGGGCAAGGTTGGGGAGCTTTTGTAGGTGAGTATAGGGGTGTGATGAGAGCTGAGATGGCAATTTGTGGGCAGAGTGAGAGTAGTGGTGTAGGTTGTGCTGGGTTAAGAAGTGGTAGGTATTGCAAAGAAACCTGTAATTCATAGTTCATGGAGGAGTGATGTTGAAGTGCACAATGGGGAACAAGTAGGATAGACAAATAATTTCTCATGGTATAGGGGTAGTGCTGTATTCCCGATTGCGCGGAGTGGAATGTAAGATATGGATGTAGCTGATAGGGTCTTGTATAGGAAGTAGAGAGGAGGATGAGGAAGGAACAGTTGTAAGGGACTATTGGAGGTAGTGCAAGGTGGGAAGGGGCAGGGAATAAAACACAAACACTGGCATCTGCACAGGAGTATAGTGTTAAAGGCGGTTCAGGATGGGGTGTAGATGCCCCTGGAGAAACAGTGGTAGATCAAATCTTGTTTGATATCCTTTGTCTTAGCTGAGCTTGTTTAGTATTGTAAGGAACGTTGTAACATTTAAGAATGATAACAGTGCAGAAGGTAAGTTTTCGGGAATGCGCATTGAAGATGACGGCTCAGGGGCCTGACTCATGAGAAGTGGCAGATCATTCCAAGCCTGTTAGGCTGGGGTTAGTAGAGAGACTGAAGAGGCTGACTGACTAAGAAAAATGGGGGGCTAGACTAGGGCTCCAGAGTGGATGACGTTGTGGATGGCTATTGTTATGGAGAAGCGACAGCTTCTGAAGACATTGCAGGCCATAAGAGTGGGTGAAAGATACAGGGGCTGTGTGCCTTGTTGATAGGAGAGGAGCCGATGTGAGAGTAGGTGGACGTGAGTAATAGTTGGCACACATCGAGGTCCAGGAGATCAGCAGCCACACTTGGGACGTAACAGTGCCCATGATGTGAAAGGATGATTTTGTTCTAAAGAGGGACATTTTCCAACTTAGTGTTGTTGGAATATGTAGTATTTATAGTGTGTGTCAATTTGCCTATTGAAGAAAAATTTTTCTCAGGCAACAATGTAGGAGTGCTGAGTTTTGTACTTGGATGAAATATTTCCTGCTCGGAAAGAGAGCTCTCCCCGCACAGCTGCAGTCTTTCTCATTTCATGCGAATATCCACACAATTTTTTTTTCAAAAAGGATTACCTGGCCACCAGTTTTGGAACTGCTAGCTACTCATGCAGATTTGGAAATACAACGCATCACTTCATTGCATTTTACTTTCACAGTTGTATTGATTCAACTTAATTTCAAACATCCTTTCATTTTTTTGAAGCATGAAAAGAATACACTTTTTATTCATTTATTCATTCCTCATGAATAAATGTTAATAAACACATAAAAAATAGACAATTCAAAAACTTAAAACTTGCCTGCGAGGGATCCACATTAATTGAAGCTCTAGAGAGGGGGCCACTACATGAAATATACCCCGAGAGCAAATCATTTCCAGAGAAAGTTGTCCCCGCAGTATACCTGTTTGAAGCGCTCAACAAACTGAACAATACTCAATGTCATAGCGCCTACAGGCATTGTTTGAATCACCGACTGGTGTAATTGTTTGAATTAATCGTTGATTTGAATTCATTGTCGTCATGTTTACGTTTTTGAATTTTCTGCATCAGTAACTAGCAGTTCAAAAACTGGTGAACAGGTAATTCTTTTTGAAAAAATATTGCACGTCCTACCGGGCCGCCGAAACGGACGTAAGCCTTATAGTTTAAAAATATCCACACCATAGCAGAATTCCCATGGAAATGTTTAAAGCAAGCCAAGGCCCTCTCCGTCCTTTAGACACCACTGCCTTGTATATGCATGTTTAATCCCGACACCTGGTGCCCTTCTGCGTTAGATAACTACAAATTAAGCAGTTCTTATCGAGCTTTTTTCAATTGAAGACTTTGGCTTTTTTAACTGTGGGATCAGAGATCTGCCTTTCTATAAGGAAAATTAATTTTTTCAAAATAGGTGGAGGAATGGGGGTTAGACTCCTTACCCAGTCTCAAAAGTTACTGGCCAACAACCAAGCCCTCCCCAGAACAGAAAGCAAAATATGTCGTTCTAAGGCCTTTCTTAGGCTTAAATATTTGCCTTTTTGATTAAAAACTAATGATGCTTGTGATCTAACTCAATTTCCCGAGTTTATTTTTGAAAGACAATCATTTTCATGTCGTTTTTTTTAAATCTGCGCGGGTGGCTCTCTGCTGACTGATGAAAGTGTTCTTTCCCAGTCTGTCGTCTTTTTTTCTTTTAGACTAGCAGACAATTCCAGTGTTACATCGAAATGAAAATTGTCAATGTCATGTCTTTATCCTCGGAGACGTCTCCTCGGACTTGGTAGATTAAAAAAGTAAAAGCCAATAAAACGGCTTATGTTCATCCTTTGGTTTTCCTGTCCTTGCTCTATCATTTTCTCACTCTATTTACAGTGTCTTACACGATTTGTCCCTATGTTCTCTCCCTTCTTCACTTTGCCTACCCTCCTCCTTTCTCTCCATGCCCAACTACAGATCATTCCTCAATACATCTTCATTTGCCTGTAAATAGTATTTTCCAATTTACCATCGTCTTGTTCCATGACATTTAAATCACCCTCAAGCCACCCTTTTCAATTTCCACTCTTTCTATAATTCACCTGAAAGCACCTTATTTTTTCTCTTCACTTTTTCCTGTAATTCTTCTTATTCCTTGGCCCTTCCTCTGTGCCGTTTCTTTCTCTCCATTTTGCACCTCCTTCCTTCCAATTTCTCGTATTTTCTTCTTTTGTCTATAACGATTTTATTTCATCGCATTATGTTATTTTTTATCCATGTCTTCCTCTACTCCCTTCGAAAATATTATTTTTCTTTCTCAGTCTTCTTATCTCCTTTGTCAACCACTCTCTGCAGCTTCATTTCTCTACACTTGCTGCTCCATTACTGTACTATTTCACATTTTTGCTAATATTTCTTTCTAACTTTTGCTCTCTCTCTCTTTCTCTCTCCTTTCCCCGCTCCGGACTTTCCTCCTAATTATTTCTCAGTGACCAATTAATTACTATATTCACCTAAACTTTTTATCTTCATTATATTCAGTGTGCTTGTTCTATTCCGTCTACCGTCCCCATTTTTCACACTCCCTATTCCATCCCCTCACGCTATGTATTATGAGCTTCTCTTCAGCGTTTGTATTTTTTTACCCCTCTCTCAACCTGAATTGTCTTTTGCTTGCATCATCTTTTATATAGTTTTCTTTTTCTAACTCTTTTTAATCATTCTCGCGTCTCTTCTCATCTTCCCCTTTTTTGGCATTCTTCCTCATTATTAGCCTTCTCCCCCTTCCCTCAATACGCTTTCCTTTTCTCTGCGTCTCATGTTCCCCCTCGTGAATCTTCAGTCCCCACTCGAGCCTTCCAGAAACGCTACATTAGTGAATGTAATTAAGGATTTTGCTTCCGGAAGGTTAATGTAGAATTATTTAATAAAAAAGTGAGAAACTGAAACTAGATGAAATTGAGATCTGGATCTTTGGAGTGTGTCCATTTCTGAAACGGAACAATTTGTCATTTCAATTTGGCATAATTAGCAACTAATTAGAGATAGATGGAAACAGAGCTGACATCTGTGAACCGTTCCTGAAATATCCCCCTCCCCCATTTTACAGCAGCGTGGGGTGGGTAGCTGAGGGAGGGGATAGAGATGAGACTTTTAAACAGCCTCCTTTGTCAGACATAGTAGTACAGACGCCAGGCATTGTAAGATTTGGCACCGTTAAAGGTAGGACAGTAACAGGGGTGAAGGGAGATGAGGATGAGTTCCATGTTCAACTGAGAGAACCTGCTGCCACCTGCTGGCTGCCTTGGAAACTGCGCTGATGTGGTTTAAAAATGACTGGTGTGTCAAGTTCCCACGTCACCTGTGAAGCCACTAGTGTGTTGTTCCCCACCACCACAGCTATTGAATATGCCAGGAGGCAAAAAAGAAAAAAACAGACACTGCACTAGCCACACACATTAGTTATATAATTACCTTTCACTGAACAGCAGCGAATGTTTTATACAATACATAGCCTTACATGTCTGCTTACAATGTTTAAATCCAACTTTACATGTAGCAATATATATATATATTCCAACAAGTTCCCCAGAGATGAGGCCGCACTCTTGAGCAGGGAAGTGTCACCACTTTTATTGAGAAACAGGCTGATTCACACCCCGTAATGGTGCCCCCCTGGGTCTGACGCGTTTCGAAGATTCCATCCGCTTCCTCTGAAACCAAAAACACGAGCAATCCGTTGTTGCGTGCATCTGCAATGTTCCAGCACGTTTCTTTTAATTGGACTCTGGTGTGCCGTGGCCTCTCATGTGCCGTAGTGCATTCTGGACTTTGCAGTTTCAATTATGCCTATTACTTCCCTCCAGTGGGTCCGGTGCTCGTGCAAAGTAAAGGGGCCAATTCTCAGCTGGTGTCCCCCTGGGTCTGACGCGTTTCGAAGATTCCATCCTCTTCCTCTGAGACCAAAAACACGAGCAATCCATTGTTGCGTGCATCTGCAATGTTCCAGCACGATTCTTTTAATTGGACTCTGGTGTGCCATGGCCTCTCATGTGCCGTAGTGCATTCTGGACATTGCAGTTTCAATTATGCCTATTACTTCCCTCCAGTGGGTCCGGTGCTCGTTGAGGAAACAGAAATTTTATGTGGCCAGTGTGTCCCCCCTCGCACCCTATCCACGTACCTATGCTCCATGTATGTCCATGTTATCGTGTAATTCCCTTCCCGTGCCTGTCACAATAATGCCCCTGCTTTTCCGTCTAATGTTAGCATGTCAGTTATTAGGCCTTCCATGAATGAAACGTTAATTCTGCACTGAGGCCTACGTTGCCAATGCATTTACATGGTACACGTTTAAATATCGAGAACCACACGTTTTTGTGACCCAGCCGAGCCAGGCCCTGAATTATGGCTCCGAGCCTTTTCTGTCTCTGAAAGCTGCAGTTTAGGTATGCATCCCTGACCTCTCCCTCACTTCCTGCTCAGCCGAGAGGTGCCCAGCCAGCCTGCCAAGACGGTATTTTGCCTTCAGTTATCTGCTCAGCCTCCGCAAAAACACATTCCAGTCTAGTGAAATAGGTAAACATGTTCCGCCTGCAGAGCATAGGGCCTAGCCTTCCTGTCTCCATGCAAGTGATTTACTGAACCCGTTGCCATAGTAGGCCCATGGCCCCACGCAATGCACGAAGAAATATATGCACACACTAGCATTTAGTGATGAACGGCCTTTTACTCTAGAGACCTTTACTTCAGACAATACATCCTCCAAACACAAGATATCAGATATGCCAAAGGTGCAGGTCGTTCTGACATCCCAGACTCCAGACTCCTCTACTAGTGCTAAAGTCAGCCCCCAGCTCTCCCCAGTTACACGTCAATTTCACGTCATGATCAGTTGCGCGCACATGTAGGGTAAAAGTTTCTGCTGACCCTGCAGACCTCCTCTATGCATCCACCCACCTATGACACACCTATGACTCGTCAAGTGAACACCCACGTGTACGCCTCTTTACACGCCTTCTTTTACGCCCATGTGTTCTTATCTCTCTCTTTTCACTTGCTCCGCCTGGAGTGTTCCGCCTACTGTATTCATTGCAATTGTATGGTTTTACTATATATAATGTGTGATGTTAATAAAACGTTAGATATCCCTTCCTGAACCTCAGTGGTGATGGAACCCGATTCTCAATGACTCGAGACATTTGAATTAAAGCCCTTTTGACTCAGATACCACGGACTCTGCCTCTCATTTTATGAGCTATCCTTATTCTTTATTAATGTATAGAAATTATGCCAGGGTAATTTTATTTACCACATAATTCTGGCGCCCGAACAGGGACTAGTCCCCTTCCCCACGCGCCGGCGATGTAAGCGCAGCCCCCTGACCCCTTCTACAGCCGTGACGGACCCATTCTGTGCACATCCGCGGGTTTCCCTGCCAACTCCCTCAGGCCCACGGAGGAGACGGAGACTGCGACCAGGCATCCACACGAGGCGGTGAGGATTGCGGACTGTCCCGACCAGAGCCCAAGCCGAGAGAGCAAGGTCCGAGGTATCCCGAGGCCCACCTGTTCCGAGGCGCATGCGCAGCAAGAAGCCGTAGCAGTCCAGTCCAGTATCAAGTTTCCGAGGCCTTCAGTTTTGCTTCCCGGTGAGTACCGTTGTTGGGAACGCATATAGACGGGTTCATTTATTTGATCCCGGTCAAGACGGGTCTGGGTACACAGATCCGGTAGAGACGTGTCCATTTAGGTGGATGCGGTAAAGACGTGTCTCTTTCTGAGACCGGTATGACGGTACTGTTTTAGCAGTGCATCCAGTAAACAAGGTTTATTTTTAGGATTTCTAGGATTGTGTTATTCTATGTGTCTGTTTTTTAATGTTTTAATGTCGTGGTATGAATGATCGTTTACAGTCTATTATTGTGCTTATTGTGTTTTCATTCAAGCTAGTTCAAACATGCCGCTGTTTTCGAAATTACGTCAGATAGGAACCAGAAAGGGGATACTCGAAGAGGCAGTTCCCGTCCCGCCTAGGGACACTCCTGCACATTTTTTATTGTATCACAAGCATGGCCTAGATGCCATACTGTACTTAGATTTATGGGTAGATTACACAAAGGATCTGGAAGAGAAATATAGATGGCCTGTCTCAGGTAGGGGTGGGCGGAAAATCCGTTCCGCTCGCGGATTTTGCGGATTTTCGGGAAATCCGCAATCCGCGAGATTTGCGAATCTCCCGCAAAATCCGCAAATCCGCGAGCAGCGGATTTTGCTCGCACTGCTCGCACTGTTCGCGTGAGTTCGCGTGAGTTCGCGCCCCGCGAATAAGTGCAAAATTGCAGAAATACGATCTTAGCAAAACTGAAAGTAACTACTTACCAGGTTCAAAAGTTCAGGCTCATCATTAGTAGCCATTTCCTGTAGTGCTTCCTGAGGGGCCCCTCCAGAGTTCAGTTGCCAGTTGAAACTATTATGTGACCCTGCTCTGAACCTCAGAATAGTTACACATATGCCACAAAGGTCCTGAATTACAGCTAAGGGAGACAAGCAGGAGCCAGGCTGGAAGTTAAATTCCATTAATCAGCCCCTAATTCATTATTGTCAGTTGGGGCAGGGCAGGTGTTGTAACTAATTTTGCAACAATGAAAGCACTTAGCAAGTGCAAAAGATCACTAATCAGGGCGCACTAAGGAAGCAGGTGCCAGCTAAAAAAATATTCTGTGACACATTAATCAGCCCCAAATTAATTCAGGTCACTTGAGGCAGGGAAGGTGTGCTTTGCTTTGCCGAAAATAATGTACACTGGACAACCAGAGGGTGTGGTGATGAAACAGAGGGTGGCATGGGTGGGCCAGAGGGTGGCATGAGTAGTCAGAGAGTGGCAGTGGTGACAGAGAGTGGCAGTGATGAAGAAGAGTGTCCCAAACAGGCTGGACACGTAGAAACAACAAGTTCGCGAAACTTGCGACCCGACAGGTAAGTTCGCAATTTGCGAAAGTGTACAAAACCCTCGCGAACTGGCAGAAACACGGGCGAACACAAAAAAAAAAAATCCGCAAATTCGCGGGAATTCGCGGATTTTGCGGATTGCCAATCCGCAAATCCGCAAAATTCGCGAACGCGAGATCCGCAAAATTCGCTCATGCCTAGTCTCAGGGACATGGGATGCTGATTGCATCATGAGAGTAGAGGAAGCTAGACAATCCCAGAAAGATGCCATAGAGTCGTGGCATAAAGAAGCACATAGAAGAACAGAGAAAGAAAATCAGAAAGCAGAGAGAAGTAGAGAAGCATCAGAAAAAGCCAAGGAAAAAGAGCTACAAGAAGAAGGTGAACGGGTTAAGGCAGAACAATTAGATAGACAAAGAAATGCCCTTAATAAAGGCATGTATCCCCTCCTCGCCGAGGGCCTACCTAAAGTGACCCCGGAAGTACCCAGTAACTTGCCGCCACCACTGATCCCGACTAAACTCCGTAGTCATAAACAGACCGCAGCGGACATTTTTCTTTCCTCCTATTTAGATGACGCTGCTCCAGAATATGTAAATGAAGATATACCTCCTCCCAACCCTATCAATAATACTAATCCTCCCACGAATCCTCCTGCCACCCTCCCTACCAATCCGTTTCGCCCAGCACCCGTGGTACAAGATCAACCCGCATTACCAGCGACAGCGCTGGCAGTGAAAGCCGATTCAAGCCTAGGCGACTCAAGTAAAGGAGCATCGGGAGGGGGGCCCTCTAGAGATATACAGCACACCCCACCACCAATAAAACGAACACTACGAGATTTAGCACTACAGCACACGCCAAAACCAATGACATTAGCAACCCTTAGACAGTCCCTCACCGATTGTATATATGATCCACACCGGGTGAAGGCACAATGCTCATATACTCGATACGATTAAGACGTGTTGCAGACTATTTGATTACTCTACCAGACATGAAGGACCATTTAGACAGAATATACCACTTCATTAGAACGGGGGAGGGACCAGAAAGTATACATGAGGCCATGGCAAATAGAAAAGTGGAGCTTCAACGCATGCTCTTAAAGTTTTGGATTAATTGTTTGATCAGGGAACGAGACCAGCCAGATAAAGAAGTAACTAAAGGTATGACGAACTGGAGTGACAATATAGCTATGGGTAAGCATGATACCCAGAATAGAATAAAAAGCATGTACAGGAAAATTCGTAAAGAAATACTTGAGATACACAAGAATGAACAGGCTGAGAAACAATCTGAGGAAGGGGACGACGAAGTCTCAGAGGACGATGATGCAGTAACAGGGGAAATGAATAAAATAAATTATGTAGGTAGGGCAAGACCGTTTGATAGACCCATACGCCTAGAATACAATAAACGTTCTCTCTCTCCAATACCAGACCGATATTCCCTCGAACACCTATTCCAAGCTACTGAACATGCACTGAAAAAACGAGTAGGGAGTAGCGAACTTAGTACTATGCATGAACAGGAACTAGCCTGGTCAGCAGTTCAATGGGCTGGCAATTCTAACATATATAAGGATGACGTAGTAGCACAAACATTTTTGAGTCTTCCTCCGGAAGAACAGCGTTTAGCTGGTATTTACATGATTCAACATCTCATCACACTGTACGAGAGTCAGCATTCCGATCCAGGTCCCCTGTATAAATGGTTGGACGATTTACTCCTCGCAAGATGGAGAGGCCTAGGCACCGAATTAATTAATGTTATTCTAGATCAACAACATAAGTACTTGACTTTTCTGACCCCGCACTCGATTCCTGCTCCACACCGAGAAAGAAAGACCTTTTACATAGACAGACAGAATCCCCTAAGAGAGGTTCATCCCGTTAGAACTACAGGGGGTGCGCTCCAACGAGTATACGTTTACACATCCTTGGTAGGACTCATTCCTACCTTGCCTACGCCTGGGTGAGATTGCTGTTGGACATCACCAGCCGTTCTTTTAGAAACAGCGGAATTTGACGGTGCTGCTAGCGGAACCCGCTTCGGGGGTCCCACGTCACCCAGAGAGTCGGGTTGAAGCATTCTTGGTCAGTGGAG
Organism: Lissotriton vulgaris; assembly: GCF_964263255.1. NCBI lineage: Eukaryota > Metazoa > Chordata > Amphibia > Caudata > Salamandridae > Lissotriton > Lissotriton vulgaris. The sequence goes on from NC_141697.1 coordinate 771,269,036, forward strand.
TGTGACAGAGGGCTGCGAGCGACGGGGTGTGGACTCAGTTTCCCAGGAGTCCAAGGGAAACCCCGCGCCCGTGACACCTGGGCTGCTCTCCCTCATCGTCCCGCCTCCCGCCTCCCAGGTTCGAGTTAAAGTGCCCTGCCGTGCTGAGGAACTGGGGACTCATTCCTACCTTGCCTACGCCTGGGTGAGATTGCTGTTGGACATCACCAGCCGTTCTTTTAGAAACAGCGGAATTTGACGGTGCTGCTAGCGGAACCCGCTTTGCGGGTCCCGCGTCGCCCAGAGAGTCGGGTTGAAGCATTCTTGGTCAGTGGAGTGTGACAGAGGGCTGCGAGCGACGGGGTGTGGACTCAGTTTCCCAGGAGTCCAAGGGAAACCCCGCGCCCGTGACACCTGGGCTGCTCTCCCTCATCGTCCCGCCTCCCGCCTCCCAGGTTCGAGTTAAAGTGCCCTGCCGTGCTGAGGAACTGGGGACTCATTCCTACCTTGCCTACGCCTGGGTGAGATTGCTGTTGGACATCACCAGCCGTTCTTTTAGAAACAGCGGAATTTGACGGTGCTGCTAGCGGAACCCGCTTCGCGGGTCCCGCGTCGCCCAGAGAGTCGGGTTGAAGCATTCTTGGTCAGTGGAGTGTGACAGAGGGCTGCGAGCGACGGGGTGTGGACTCAGTTTCCCAGGAGTCCAAGGGAAACCCCGCGCCCGTGACACCTGGGCTGCTCTCCCTCATTGTCCCGCCCCTTTATGTAACGGGAGGTATCGCCCCATAAGAACAGCAGCGTCCTACTGCGCGGGAGCGCCCGGGGCTAAGCCCGGGCAAAGGGCGGGCCCTCTGTGGCCCTCAGAGGCCCGAAGAGACTGGACTGGGCCAGAACCCCTGGTCGACCACCGAACAACCTAGGACTATTGTGTAAGTGCTTGGGGGGTATACTATATTATCAACCATTATGTCAACTGAAATACTAACTCCGGAGCTGGCTGGCCCTGAGAAACCTGTGAGTTTGATAAATGGGAAATTAGATAATTACTTTAAGAAAACTCTCCTGGATTCTCCAACTACCCCCACCCTTGAAGAACTTCGGGCTGAGCGCCGGCGTTCGGTTGAAAGCCTAAAGAATAGACCATTCCCCGTTTCACCAGTGTTAATTAGCTCTATGGGGGATGGAACTCTTACTGAAAATATCTGTACCCCCTCGCAGGACAGCATTCCTCTAATATTTAGAGAGGGAACATCTACGAGCGAATTTGAACCCTTAGGCACTACTAGTAAATCGACAACCATTGCTACCAATCCAAGTACAACTAAATCTATAGTTATAACCAAGGCACAAATCACCCCTATTCCTAAACAAACCAAAACAGTAAAAAGTAGGGCAAAAAAAGTCACGCCAGTTAAAATTTATGGCCCTCCTCCGACAAAAAGGCGTAAAAAATCTGACCTTCCAAAGAGGAAAATTAATCATGCAGATTTTGGCATTAAAAAGGACGACAGTACTAGGGGAGGACGGGTTAAAGTAACAGATAAAGGGAGGATAGTTATATCACCTACACATCCATGCTTAATCCCCTTAATAGATCCTGTCATCTCCACCTCCAACAGCCCTCTTGCTGTTGCGACGCTACAGGAACCTTCAAATGGCGCCTTGATCGATAGCATAGAGTCTATAATGAGGGCCTATACTCTGGCTATCGTAGATAGACTTAATAAATTAGATGATAGACTTGGGAAGATAGAACATGAACTGGGAAACAAGATAGCGATTAATAAAGTATTGCCTAATCCCACTATACAAACTCCAATTTTACCTACCTCATCAGGTATTCCAGCTATAACTACTATACCTACCCCTGTTCAGACTACCATCTTGCCTCAATCCTCACATAATATGAGTGGAAGTACATCAGGGAGCAACCCTGTTATATCTAAGAGTAAACCCACATTGCCCCCGGCTGTAACGTCTACTGGACAGTCGAATAATCCTGGTCAAGCCCTAGGGAATAATATGAGAGAAAGGGGAAACGAGCGACCGGCTCGAGGTAACTATAACAAGGGCCCCCTTCCAGAACTTCCACCAGAAGCTGTACCCTTCGTAGTAGTTCTTACTGGGGTACCAGAGCTGGAGAAGAACAAACGGGAGGGCTTTGCCCAGCTGAAAAATAAAATATCGCATTGGTTAAGTCTATAAAGACCTATTGCAAATAATATCAATGGAGAAATTGTCCATGTCCGCCGCCTTCCTTGGTTGGGAGGAAGACCTAAAGATATTGAGGGAGACATAGTGGTCATTAATTTTAGAGACCAGAATGCCGTCCATTTTATACTTAACTGGTCTTCTGACCACGGTAGTAAATTAACTACCCCTCGCCCACTAACATATTTTTATCCTCGCTCAGTGGTGTTCCCACCCAATCATCAATCACAGCGAGCTCCTCCCCCCCCATTATTGAGGCAAATGCTCTCAAACCCATACCGTCCACCTGTCTACAATAACGGCCCTATATTTAATGACAAGCATCCATCTATAGTAGTAGATCCGTATGGGTGGAATACTGTAGGCCCAAGGTACAACTCCCTAACACACAGGAGAATGGATCATCTCAAACCTTTTACACCCCTAGAGACCACCAACAGGTTTGACGTGTTTAGTGGCCTGGAAGACTGTGACTGATGCCATCAAGCCACAGGGGAGGGGGGTAAGGAATTCTGTGGAGATACAGGGAGAGACACGGGCGCAGGCACGGGGGAAAAAGGCTCAACAAATATTAACCCACCCAATGGGAATAATGCTACTTGTAATTCTGGTTGTAATACACGTAATTCTGGGCAGCTTCAACATAACCCAGATACTCCTACCCCGGCCAATGGAAGTACAACACCCACTCGACTATCTGAAGACCCCATGCCTGGGGAAGTAATTCACATCCATACACCCCCACTATCTATTGAGGCTGTTAGTTTAACAGAACGGGGTTATAAGATGGCGAGTTGGAATATTGCTGGGTGGAATAATAAGATAGATCGTCTAGGATGGTTAGAATTTATAACCCAATTTGACATCCTGTGTCTCCAGGAGACTTGGGCGGCCGAAGATGTCTATCTTGATGGGTATGCTGCCTATAACTGCCATGCACAGCCATCCAACATGGGGAGAGCCAGTGGCGGGATGGTGATATTGCTCTCTGTGAGGTTACCGGTTCGAGTGAAAATCCACCGGACTGTTGGTCTGCACTCTCAGTTGTTGTGGTTACAACATAGGAATGGGCGAAATGTTTTAGTAATAAACCACTACAACAATGTCTTTAACCACTCTAAAACAGCTATGGTTGATGAACTTGAAGCGGAGGTGGAAAGGCTATGTGGTCGCAGTGGTGTGTCCTTTGATATTTTGTGGGGTGGAGATTTCAACATTCACATGTGCCCATTTGTTGGCAAAAGGGTGTGTGGGTATGGGGGTGAGGTGGGGGAAGATCAGACCCATTTTTTACATTCGGTTTATGGGGAATCCCTAAACACTCTTATGCTTAAAATGGATTTATGCATCATGTTACCTGGCGTAGACAGTGAGGGAAATTCGGTACCGACCTTTATTGGTAGGAATTGTGCCACGGTTATCGACTACCTCATCGTCTCCTCCAGTATTACGGCTTTGTGTTCCTCACCCGTAATAGTAGACCCAGCCCTTAGCGACCACAACTGTATAACAATGTATCTCTCCTTGTGGGGGGATAAAGTAAAGGCGTTACATGGTGCAGTGACAGATGTAGTTCCACATAGACCCAATGGCCCTAGAATTAAATGGGGTAGGCAAAATGAGGAACGTTTACTATGTACCATAGTGTCAGCCTGTATAGATGAGGTGAAATGCTGTCTTGAACCCGAAAAGGATAATGCTGATATTTTAGCTAGTTTTGAAATTATTAATAAAAACATTGCACAAATTTTAACTGGTATAAAACCAAAGGGCCCTAGGAATAATGGGGGATGGTTTAACAGGGAATGTACAAAATCCTTACAAAGACTTAAAGCCGCTCTTAAGGGTAAACCCAGGGATAAGGAAGCAGTTAAAGCCCTGAGAAGGGAATACTCAATTCATCTGAGGGATAGGAAACAGGAACTAAGGGAAGAGGCCTGGAACAATCTGACTAAGGCAGTGGATCTTAAGGATGCCAAGCTTTTCTGGTCCACTGTCAACAGTCCCTTTCTCCAAAATGAAGAAACCCCGGTAATGTCTGCTCAGGTGACTGAGGAACAATGGGTGGCTCATTTTACTAGTATTTTTAACCCTGAAGGACTAGTTGTAGGGGGTGATAGGGAGACTGTAGCTACTACCCCCCTACCTCTTAATATCACAGTCTCTGAGGTGGATGCTGCCATCCGGGTCAGTAAGGGGGGAAAGGCGCCGGGCCCTGATGGGGTACCCGTTGACCTTTATAAAGCCGAGGTTTCCATCTGGAGCCCATTGTTAACAAAGGTTTTTAATGCAGCTGCAATGACTGCGGCCCCACAGACTTGGGGGGAATCAATCATTATCCCGGTTTATAAAAAAGGGGCGAGGGGTGAGGCAAAAAACTATCGCCCGATTTCTCTCCTCACTGCTTCCCTAAAAATTATGAGTAGGGTATTACTGAGTCGTCTGGAGGAATGGGTTGAAGGCAAAGGGATCCTTGCGGATTCCCAGTTTGGATTCCGCAAGGGGTTAGGCACCATAGAACAGTGCATTAATTTGGACCTTATTATAGGCAAATATACACGGGCTAAACAAGGCTCGTTGTTTCTTTGCTTTGCTGACCTGACCAGTGCCTTCGACCTGGTTGACCATGGCCTTCTGTGGTCAACCTTGTTGGACATGGGTGCTCCACAGGATATTATCTATTTCTTGGCCCAACTTTATAGGAATCTGACGGCTAAGATACGTTATGGGCAATCGGGGGAGTGTACACCTAGTATTAAAGTAGGCTCTGGAATTAGGCAGGGATGCGTCCTTGCACCTCTTCTTTTCTCCCTTTTTATTAATGCAATTGAGTCGGAACTACGGACCGTCAATGCAGATGCACCGACCGCTGACGGCCTTTCCATCCCAATATTGCTTTATGCGGATGACGCGGTTCTGCTTTCACAAACCCCTCTTGGGCTGCAAAAACTTATGAATAAATTTGCAGATTTTATTAATGGGAGAAAATTAAAAATTAATAATTCAAAAACTTTTATAATGCCCTGTGGGAAGAAAATCAAAAACGTAAGGCCCTTTACAGTTATGGACCAAACTATACAAGTGGTGGACAAATTCTGTTATTTGGGTATCACTTTTAACAGTGGGGGGATGTGGACACCTGAAATGATTAATGTAAGAGCCAATATGGCCAAGTGCTCTTTCGGCATATTTAAGTTTGCATCCAAGTTAGGCTCAAGGCGGATACCAGACATTTTGTACCTATACCACCATAAATGTGTTGCTCTGGCCCTATATGGCTCAGGAGTGTGGGGCCATTGTAATAACAACATGCTCCAGGTGGAGGAAAACAAATTTGTCAAAAAACTCTTGTGTTTACCATCTTCTGCCTCAACAAAGCTGATCCATCAGGAGGTTGGTCTAGAACATCTATCTGACTTGATCAGATTAAGACCCCTGTTAGTATGGAGATCTATATGGATTAAGGAACAGACGGGTTTCACAAGAAAGATTATTTTAGACTGTCTCCACATGGATAAATGTTCCCGTATCCCTTGGCTTAACTATATTATTCGAACATTTAAAGATGTTTTTAATCTTACTGTGCGTGATAACCCTTTTTGTGTTTTAGATATCCCGAAGAGTGAGCTTAAACATGAATTTTTGAGGGTTAGCATGGTGAAGCGTAATGCAGCTACTGCTCAGTTCTCCACACATGTTTTTTACGACAGATACACTAAGGTAGAAATGGGTTTCTCAGGATACCTTAAAAAGGTTACTATCAGATCCCACCAATATGTATTGACAAGATTACGGATGGGGATTGTTCATTTGCTTGTTGCGTATCCTGTAATGAAGACCTATACTACTGCCCCCTGTCCGTGTGACGGGACCACAAAGCAAAGCACAGAGCACTTTTTACTGTTATGCCCTCTTTATCTTCACCTTCGAAAAATATATCTGAAACCACTTTTTAAAAAATATAATGTATCCACTATTGTATCGGCCATGGGACTTTTATTTGGACTTGATTCGCAGGACATCTGTTTTTTTACTGCTGTATTCATTTTAAAGGCGATATGCTTGAGGAATAACATGCTTTTTGATATGTGATTAACTTAAAATTTGCTGTATCCTCTTGTTTTATTACTTATGTATGTATGTACTTTTATGATTATTAATCAATGATCGAATAAAGTTTTTGAATGAATGAATGAACACACCCTTGACGAAAATGGAATTATTGGAAATGAAAAAATTACTGCCCTGTCACGATAAAGACCCAGCAGGGTTCCACCGTGAATTAAAAGCCATGCTCCGCATGGGGGAGTATACGTACGCTGATACGATTAAAATGTTGAAAGTACTGTTACCAGCAGGCATTTACGAAAAACTTAAAGAAAAAGAGTGGGAGGTGGGAGAGAAAAAGATTAACTGGACAGAATTAGAAGATGAAGATAATACACGAACCCCTGGTACTGGTCTTGGGGACAAAGCTAAAGAATTACCCGAGCTATTGATACAGGTTTTGCCGAGATTATTGACTACTAAAAAGGAAGATTGGGATGCTATTTTAGCCTGGAAACAGAAACAAGATGAAGATACTAGTGATTTTTATTCTAGATTCGAAAAATGTTTTCTTATTAATAGTGGCCTGAAGACAAGTAGTGAATCGTACCCACATCTTTTTGTGACCAAATTAGTAAAGAATTTCTTACCACAGATCAAAAATAGAGTACTGAAGGTTGAGAGTACCTGGCAAGCTTATAGCCCTTCCCAAATGTTACAAATGTTACAGTACCATCAGAACCGAATTAGAGAAGAACAGGAACACGAAAAGAGACGCATGAAAGACACGAAAATGAAAGTACTAGTAGCTCAATCAGTTCCAGCCGATGGCCAGAGAAAGGGCACAACACCCGTCAAAGGGAACTGTAACTACTGTAAACAGCCAGGTCATTATATAAATGAATGTGCTGTCCTGAAACACAATATAGCTACAGGCAAGACGAAAGAAAGACCGCGTCCTCCTAGACAGGATCACATCCCGCAGAACACGCAAACTCCACAGAACACGCAACAGACAGTAGCTGTACCCCAACCCGTTGCTGCCACACAACATGTCACACAACAAATGTACCAGTATGCACAGTCAGACTACCCAGATTATCAACAGTATTCATGAAACAGCCTAGAGAGGGAGGTTGGCTTGCCCCTTATCGAGGTTCCTGTAGATCAAGAGGGTCCCTATGTACATAGTCACGTATTAGGGAAAGACAGAACATTTCTGATTGATACAGGGGCGAGCAGAACTACCATCAGTCATGACGAGGTTCCAGGGGCACCCCTCTCAGGCTCACAGAATATTTCCCTGGGATTCTCAGGAAAGCCTATTGTTAACAAAGTGTCAAAACCAGTTTCCCTAGAAGTTGGTCCATTGTCTCGTACTACAGAATTGTTGCTTACTAAATCATGTCCAGAAAACTTGCTTGGTATAAAGACGTTGAAAGAACTAGGAGCAGTGATTTGTTGTTCTCCGGAAGGAGTGAGATTGTTTTTACGTGATTTTAACCCCTTCCCTGCTGGCCCGTTTCCGCCGCTGTGCGGTAAACAAATGAACAGGGGCGGGCCATGATGAACCCCAGCCGTCATCAGCACACGAGCACCTTAGTGCATGACGGCTGGGGTTCGTCATCAGCATGGAAGGGGTTAAAGGACATTATGTATTAAGAGATTTTGACCCCAGACTCCAGAATGTACCACAGTATTTATGGGCACAAGGTCCGACTGATGTAGGTTACATGCATATTACACCATACCGTGTCACACTCAAGCAAGGAGTTGTACTGCCACGAATCCGACAATACAAGTTGCCACCTGATGCTGTAGTTGCATTACTGAAAATTGTTGACGAACTCATTGCACAAGGAGTGGTTGTAGAAACTGACTCAAATATATGTAATTCTCCTATCATTCCGATTCTTAAACGAACTGACTCAAATGCACCACCGGTTTACAGATTAGTGATTGACCTCCGAGAATTGAACAAATGCATAATACCCCAGTACCCAGTGGTCCAAGACATTTCTTCACTATTGACTACAATTGATCCCGAAGCGACGTTCTTTACTGTAATCGATCTCAAGAACGCCTTCTTTAGTGTCCCAATCCATCCGGAGAGCCAATACCTCTTCGGATTCTGTTTAAATGGCCGAAGTTTCAAATTTGCAAGGGCTCCTCAAGGGTTCACAGAAAGCCCTAGTATTTATAGTCAAGCATTGAAAAGACAACTAGACAGTATTCACATGCCTACTGACACTGCACTGCTCCAATACGTTGATGATCTATTGATCACAGCACGGACAGAACGGGACTGCGAACGTGCATCACTGACAGTCTTATACTTCCTGGCAGAAAAGGGGCACAAAGTGTCCCCTTCGAAGCTACAGTTCTGTGTCCAGCAAGTTGTGTACCTTGGTCACTTGCTGTCCAAGAGGGGTAGACAGTTGACACCTGACCGTATTCAGTTAATTGCACATCTTCCACAGCCCAAGACACAAAAGGAAGTATGGGCCTTCATTGGCCTCACTTCTTACTGCAGACAATGGATTCCCCAGTACGCATATCTAGCTAAACCACTCATACAGTTGACAACACAGGAGGCAGCGACTTCGACTGTCCTCCCTTGGACTCAAGAACATACACTTGCATTTGAAGAATTGAAAAAAGCTCTATGTCAAGCACCAGTTTTAGCGACACCATGTTACAGCAAACCTTTTACACTTTTTGTCACTGAACGCGATGGCACAGCATTATCTGTTCTCACACAAGATCAGGCAGGAAAACACAAGCCTTGTGCTTACTTTTCTAGTACATTGGATCCAGTGGCCCAAGCTCTGCCTACGTGCCTCAAATCAGTTGCAGCAACAGCTCTAGCAATCAGACAAAGTGATTCCATAGTGTTAGGACATCCCCTGACAGTACAGTTCCACACTCAGTGGAAGTTCTCTTGAACAGGACACAGACACAGCACCTTACCATAGCAAGACTGACAGGATATGAACTGACATTGTTCCAGCCACACATAGAGATCAGACGTTGCAACATTCTAAACCCTGCTACACTTTTACCCTCGAGCACAACAGACCCTGCACCACATGACTGTGTGGATGTAATCAACACAGTGACTAAGCCAAGACAAGACTTGACAGACATTGCATTGCCCGACCCAGACCTGACACTTTATGTGGATGGTTCATGTATGAGAACAAGCACAGGAGAGTTAGTGGCCGCATATGCAGTGACCACTGATACTGAAGTCATAGAAACACAACGAATTGACACCCTGTCTGCTCAAGCAGCAGAGCTCGTCGCTCTGACCCAAGCCTGTATACGAGCCAAGAACCTGAAAGTAAACATACACAGATTCACAGTACGCATTCGGAGTCGTTCACGACTTTGATGTCCTCTGGCAAGAGAGAGGTTTTCTGACCTCCCATGGGGCCAAAATACAGCATGGTCCCCTCATTCAAGCTCTGTTAGATGCAATACACTTGCCTACATCCATAGCCGTCATGAAGTGCAAAGCACATACTAAAGTCACTGAGACTATTTCCCAGGGTAACGACCTGGCAGATCGAACAGCTAAACTTACAGCCCAGACTCAAACAGATATTCCAACTGACACGACGAAGACTGAAGTATCATCACTGACAAATTGCATGACAGTCAGGGATCCCTCACAAGATGTACTCAACATACAGACACATGCCACTCCAGACGAAATCAAGAAATGGACTGAACAAGGAGGGGTCCAGACAGACCAGGGATGGATGACAAAAGGCAAAGCAACGTGGTTCCTCCCTGACTCCATGGTTCAAGTTATCATTAATACAGCACATAGTCCAGCACACTTAGGAGAAAAAGCCATGTTAGACAGTATACAGAATATCTGGTTCAATAAGCATTTACGTGCAGCAGCGAAACAGAAAGTGCGTACCTGCATGATCTGTTGTCAGTTCAATCCAGGCAAAGGCATTCCCGTGGAACAAGGTAGATTTCATCCTCCTGACCACCCTTTTGAAGTCCTCCAGATGGATTATATACAGATGGACAGATGTCGAGGATTCAAGTACGTCCTCGTAGTTGTATGCGCACTATCTAGATGGACAGAAGCGTACCCAGTCCCAGATTACACTGCTGTGACCACTGCCAAGCAGTTGGTCCGTGAATTCTTCCCGCGATACGGCTTGCCCCGTGTCGTGTATTCAGATAATGGACAGCCATTCTCTTCTGAATTGATGAAACAAGTATCTCTTCTGTTAGGGTACCAGTGGAAATTCCATTGCGTACGACACCCAGAGGCAGCTGGTCTCGTAGAGAGACACAATCAGACTCTTAAAACAAGGTTAGCGAAGGTCTGTGCAGAAAAAGGTGTGGATTGGATGGTAGCCTTGCCGGTTGCCCTCTTTTACATGCGTATGGTAGCTCATTCCAGAACCGGACTATCCCCGTACGAGGTGGTTTTTGGTAGACCGCCGAATATGTGGGGTACGCCTATGCCACGTAGAATTACCGATGTTGACAGTAATATGCTGACAGATTACCTGGCTTCCTTGATGTCTGCACTACTCTCTTGTCGTTCACAGGTTGCAGCTGCCTTCCCGGACAACACCCAGGTGAAAACACACGCAATTGTTCCAGGAGACCTGGTGTTCGTCCGCAACTTTGACCGTTCAAGCCCTCTGGAGCCCCGCTGGCGTGCACCCAAATTAGTATTGTTAACGACGCGGACTGCCGTCAAGGTCGAAGGACACAAGGGATGGCTCCACGCCCACCATGTGAAGCGTTTCCATGGACTTGGTTCAGTAAAGGACTCTGAGAACTGCCCCGAGAACATTGACATTAAACTCCCTTTGATAGAAAAGACTCCGCAACAAGAGTACAAATTAAAGCTACGGTCTAGTAGGTCAGACAGCGTTTAATTGTTTAAGTTCCCCTCGGGTGAAGCGGTTAGACAGGTTCCTGACATGTATAAGATCGTAGACCCAAATAGTAAGAGAGATAGGCAGAAGAAAATGAGAGAAAAGTTCTGCAAAAACTTACGCAGTAGATGCATAGTAACTCTGATCATTATGTTTTTTTTAAGTATATCGATTATATGTATAAGCTTAACGCTACATGTTTTCTTTCCTCCTCTTGGTTCACATGTACATTCTTCCTTCAATGACACTGTAGAGCACACTTTCAGTGATCTGCCACCCCATGAACTATCCTATCGACTAGCACTGCGCAACAACACTTTTATCCGTATTTTACACCATTCTCACCAGACCAGCAATGTAACGAATTGCTGGGTATGTGGCCGACTCCCACCTTATCAGAAAATGAAGGGAGTTCTGCCCCTCTTTCCTTATCCGTTTTCGCACAATGGTTTGTGCGGAGCATGGTTTGCTTTAATGTCATCACTAGACAGTAAGTCCACAGTTTCCCAGAGCGATTGGATATGGGGAGACCTGAATACAGTTATGAATAAGGCATGTTTTCCCGATAAAGATGGTCTTCCCCAAAGGAAAAGAACAGATCTAGAAAACGAAGTGTACGAATTAGGGAATGTTTCCCTTAACCTCATGATTCTGAACGTCCAGTCCGAGACCAATACAGGTTCACCGTTTATAACAGTCTTACCAGTAAAAGGTGAATTATGTGTTAGGAAAAATGGTTCAGTGCACCTAGGACACAGTGATTGTAATACTGTGGTCAAATTCAGTGATAAAGGAAAGTCTACTTTCAAAGCTTCCCGCCATTCCTATTTTATTTGTGGTCAGACAGCTTATGTACGTCTGCCCTTAGACTGGGGTGGAACGTGTTATATTGCGTTCCTACTGCCACCTGTTTTTCTAGCCCCATCCCATTATCACCGAGATTCCCGACTCGTACATGTAAGACACAAGAGGGAGACCGAGTCCCCGGTTGTCGATCAGACTGAGACAGCATTGGAGCAATATACAGATTTCAATAAAGGACTCTTTTTCTTCATAGGTCCTATCCAAAACAGTAAATTAATACGTAAATTAACCAGAACATTGGAAGCAGTAGTGAATGAGACTACTTCTGCCCTAGGAAACTTGACCGAAGAGCAGTCTGCTATGAGACTTGTTGTTCTTCAGAACCGCCTTGTTCTTGACGTCATTCTGGCCGATAGGGGCGGAGCTTGTAGAGTGATTGGCTCGAGTTGTTGTGTGTTTATTCCTAATAACGCACCATCAGTGTATGCAGCAATAACAAGGCTCCATAAGATAGCTCACGAGATGCACCAGAATCCAGGCACCTGGACTTGGTCCGGTTGGCTCTGGAGTGTGATATCAGCCTGGGGATGGAAAGTACTGTCATTCCTAGGAGTAATACTGCTCATAGTATCCAGTTGCTGTCTCTGTCTACAATGTGGCCCAGCGATTTGCGGCTTGTGTGCCACTGCTTGTATTCCCCGTCCACGTCCACGTTCCCGTGCACGAATGAAAAAGGATGAGCAAATGATGCTGTATGAACAAATAGATGGTCTCATGAACATAGATGTATCCTAAAGGGCGCAGTGGGGGACAAGGAGGGAATGAGGAAACAGAAATTTTATGTGGCCAGTGTGTCCCCCACTCGCACCCTATCCACATACCTATGCTCCATGTATGTCCATGTTATCGTGTAATTCCCTTCCCGTGCCTGTCACAATAATGCCCCTGCATTTCCGTCTAATGTTAGCATGTCAGTTATTAGGCCTTCCATGAATGAAACGTTAATTCTGCACTGAGGCCTACGTTGCCAATGCATTTACATGGTACACGTTTAAATATCGAGAACCACACGTTTTTTTGACCCAGCTGAGCCAGGCCCTGAATTATGGCTCCGAGCCTTTTCTGTCTCTGAAAGCTGCAGTTTAGGTATGCATCCCTGACCTCTCCCTCACTTCCTGCTCAGCCGAGAGGTGCCCAGCCAGCCTGCCAAGACGGTATTTTGCCTTCAGTTATCTGCTCAGCCTCCGCAAAAACACATTCCAGTCTAGTGAAATAGGTAAACATGTTCCGCCTGCAGAGCATAGGGCCTAGCCTTCCTGTCTCCATGCAAGTGATTTACTGAACCCGTTGCCATAGTAGGCCCATGGCCCCACGCAATGCACGAAGAAATATATGCACACACTAGCATTTAGTGATGAACGGCCTTTTACTCGAGAGACCTTTACTTCAGACAATACATCCTCCAAACACAAGATATCCGATATGCCAAAGGTGCAGGTCGTTCTGACATCCCAGACTCCAGACTCCTCTACTAGTGCTAAAGTCAGCCCCCAGCTCTCCCCAGTTACACGTCAATTTCACGTCATGATCAGTTGCGCGCACATGTAGGGTAAAAGTTTCTGCTGACCCTGCAGACCTCCTCTATGCATCCACCCACCTATGACACACCTATGACTCGTCAAGTGAACGCCCACGTGTACGCCTCTTTACACGCCTTCTTTTACGCCCATGTGTTCTTATCTCTCTCTTTTCACTTGCTCCGCCTGGAGTGTTCCGCCTACTGTATTCATTGCAATTGTATGGTTTTACTATATATAATGTGTGATGTTAATAAAACGTTAGATATCCCTTCCTGAACCTCAGTGGTGATGGAACCCGATTCTCAATGACTCGAGACATTTGAATTAAAGCCCTTTTGACTCAGATACCACGGACTCTGCCTCTCATTTTATGAGCTATCCTTATTCTTTAATAATGTATAGAAATTATGCCCGGGTAATTTTATTTAGTTTTATCACGCAACAACGGATTGCTCGTGTTTTTGGTCTGAGAGGAAGAGGCGGCCTCATCTCTGGGGAACTTGTTTTGGATATTTGGATATTTGGATGGGTATTTATAGAGCGCGAACGTTCGCTCCGGAGGGAGCATCATGGCGCTGACAAACCAAAAGACCAAGTCACAAGGAAGGTAGTGGGTGACTAGATGGCTGCTTTAGTCCAGTCATCAGAGAGATTAAAAATCCACGTTTTGAGGTGTTTCCTAAACGGCTTTTCAAGCGTCTGAAGTCTGAGATGCCTTGGCATGCTGTTCCATGCTCTGATAGCCAGGGTACTAAGTGTTTTACCGCCTTTGGACTTCAGATTGAATTTGGAGGGGGTCATGAGGTTTTCTTGCGAGGATCTAAGGGAGCGGCCTGGTGTGTAGTGGGGAAAGCGGCTTGACAGATATGCAGGACCGGATTTGTTGAAGGCTCGGAAAGCTACAATAAGAATTTTAAAAAGTATTCTTTTATGCAAGGGGAGCCAATGTAAGGCTTTCAGAGCAGAGGAGATTGAGGATTTGCGTGGGAGTTTAAGGACAAGGCGCGCAGCAGTGTGCAGGACGCTTTGAAGTTTCAACCGGGTGGACTTTTTGGTCCCTGCCAGGAGGCCATTACAGTAGTCCACTCGAGAGAGGATGAGGGCTACCGCGATGGTCTTTCTGGAGTCAAGCGGGAGGAAGTCAAAGAACTTTCTCAGGGACTTTATGATGCCGAAGCATTTACCTGCTACGGTCGTGGCGTGGGTTTCGAAAGAGAGATAGGAATCAAAAATAACTCCGAGGTTTCTGGCTGATGAAACTGTCTGAGGAGGGGCAGCGGAATTATCAGGCCACCACAAGGCGGGGCAGAAAGAAGCGTTCTTACCAATGGGCAGGATCTCGGTTTTATTCGAGTTGCATCGGAGGTGGTTGGCATCCATCCATTGAAAGACCGCAGTGAGACAGTGCTTAAGGTTGAGTTCGGCCGTGTTTGAATTGTCGTCAATGGGGATGACAAGTTGGGTATCGTCGGCATAAGACGTGACAGTTATGCCGAACGATTCAACAAGGGTAAGCAGAGGGATGAGATATATATTAAAAAGAAGGGGACTCAGAATGGAGCCCTGGGGAACTCCGCAAAAGACCTTTTTTTCTTTCGAATGGAAGGGACCGAGTGTGACAGATTGAAACCTGTCGGAGAGGAAGGAACTTATCCAGGCTAGGGCAGAATTTGTAACACCGATGTCCTTGAGTCTGTTGAGCAGAATGGAGTGGGAAATGGTATCGAATGCTGCCGTGAGGTCAAGAAGGATCAGGATGGCCTTCTTCCTTTGATCTTGGAGGATTTTGATGGTATCGGTCAGCTCGATCAGGGCGGTTTCGGTAGAATGTTTAGGCCGGAAACCAGATTGTTGGGGGTGAAGGAGATTATGGGAGTCAAGGAATGACTTGAGCTCCTTGTGGACTAACTGTTCAGTTATTTTGCCTAGTGCAGGTAACAGGGTGATGGGACGGAGGTTAGTTAGGTCGGAGGGGGGTTTGTTTGCCTTTTTCATGAGGGGTTTAACCACTCCTTTTTTCCAAGAGAGGGGAACAGAACCAGTTTTGAGGGAAAGGTTGACTATTTCATTAATGATAGGATTAACTTCATCAATGAAGATGTGGAGGATCTTGGGGGGACAAGGGTCGGAAGGGGAGCCAGATTTGCATGAAAGGATCGCTTCTCTGGTCTGAGTCAAGGTCACCGGGGTGAAGTGGTTGAGACTGTTGGCAGTTGGGGGGGGGGTGGTTTGGATCCAAGATTGAGTGCACAGGGGGGGGAGGTGGGAAGTTTTTATGAATGGAGGAGATTTTGTCATCGAAGTATTCAGAAATCTTATCACACAGCTCTTGGGATGGGGGGATTTCTGGTTGAAGAGCTTTAGGTTTGGTGAAAGATTTTACTATGGAGAAGAGAGTTTTTTGTTTTTGACTGGCCTCTTTGATGGCATTTACATAGTAGGTTCTTTTTGCTGATTTGATTGTTGAGAGATAATTTTTTCTCTGTTGGATGTAGTAGTTACGATCGTCATTGTTGTAGGATCTGCGCCATTTGCGTTCCGCTTTCCTGCAGAGTAGGTGTGCGGCTGTTAGATCAGGCGTGTACCAGGGAGCTTTAATTTTCGATTTCTTTAGGGTATTGTCCTTGTTATTCGGAGGGCATCGTTTTGAGATTTCGTGCGAGAGCCAGTTGTTAAGGCATACGGCGTCAGTACCGATGTTGCCAGAGGAGGAGGGGGCAGTGGTGGGGGAGAAGGGATGGGAACTGAAACTTTTCTCGACGGTTTTCCAATTAATGGAGTGAATGGGTTGGCGAGTGCGTTTTTTGCAGATAGGCGGAGGAACGCTTGAGATGTGAAAAGGGATCAAACAGTGGTCAGTCCAGATTTGGGGAGTGGGGGACAAGGTGGTGATAAACGGGAAATTGGAACAAACACCATCCAAGGTGTGACCAAGAGAATGAGTAGGCAATTTGACACTTTGTTGCAGATTGAAAATATCCAATGTCTGCAGAAAATTTCTGGTCAGGGGGTCGAAAGATTTTTCGAGATGTAGGTTAAAGTCGCCCAGGAGGGTGAAATAGGGGTAGCGGAGTAAGAAGTGTCCGAGGGCTTCATGAAGGGAGTCAAGGAACTTTGCTGCGTTGCCGGGTGGGCGGTAGATCAGGCCCCCGGAGAAGGATAGGGTTTGACTAAGTTTAATGGAAAAACCTAGCCCCTCTGTATCAGTGAGAGGGTCGAGGCAGAAGGTGTGGCAGCTAAAGGAGTTCCTCAGGATGAAAGCAACACCTCCTCATCTACCTTTCTGTCTATCCTGTCTGTGAAAGGAATAGCCAGGGGGGAGGGCTATGGCTATGTCTTGGTTACAGTCTTCAATCATCCAGGTCTCTGTGATAAAGAGACAGTCTAGGTCAAGGTCGATGATGAGGTCGTGGATATCCTGACTATGTTTACACAGTGACCTAGCATTTACCAGGCCACCTGTAAAGTGCGGACTAATGGGGGAGGTTGGCTGTTTGGTGGCGAAGTTGAGGGTCCATTGACAATTGTTACAGCTGGTGGAGCCGAATACTTTAGCAAGATCAAGCTTGCAGGGGCAGTCAGATCTGCCTCGGAGTTTGAGGAGGTCGTGGGGAGCGTACCTGATGGTTAGAGGATTTTGGGCAGGGGTTCCTGCGCCTGGCGCGGTCTTGGCGCGGACGGGCGCAGACGGGCTTGCCTTAGGTGCGCCTTCGGCGCGCAA
Organism: Lissotriton vulgaris; assembly: GCF_964263255.1. Lineage (NCBI taxonomy): Eukaryota > Metazoa > Chordata > Amphibia > Caudata > Salamandridae > Lissotriton > Lissotriton vulgaris. The sequence goes on from NC_141697.1 coordinate 771,286,294, forward strand.
ACGGCGCTCCCGCTGCGCTCGTCCACTGCGCTTCCTGTGTATGCACATTTGTAGGCGGGGAGGGCGTGGCCTCTAGTGGGCGTGTCCGGCGAGCGCGCCTGCTCTGATGGCGGCCGCTTTGCCAATAAGGAGATCACCACAGCGTATGCACCGCTGAGTACAACAAGAGGTCGTTGGCAATGAATAAAAAGCGATTTACAAAGCAGGTAATAGAGTGACACCACACAATGTTTTAAAAATTAGATTTTGCCAGTGTTTGATGAGAGTACCTCCAGATCCCGGCTTCCACCTCAGGACTGGGTCAGTGGTCGAACGTTGCGCTGAGAGATCAGCGTTTAAGTAGAGAGAAGGGGCGTGGCCTCTAGTGGGCGTGTCCGGCGAGCGCGCCTGCTCTGATGGCGGCCGCTTTGCCAATAAGGAGATCACCACAGGGTATGCACCGCTGAGTACAACAAGAGGTCGTTGGCAATGAATAAAAAGCGATTTACAAAGCAGGTAATAGAGTGACACCACACAATGTTTTAAAAATTAGATTTTGCCAGTGTTTGATGAGAGTACCTCCAGATCCCGGCTTCCGCCTCAGGACTGGGTCAGTGGTCGAACGTTGCGCTGAGAGATCAGCGTTTAAGTAGAGAGAAGGGGCGTGGCCTCTAGTGGGCGTGTCTGGCGAGCGCGCCTGCTCTGATGGCGGCCGCTTTGCCAATAAGGAGAACACCACAGCGTATGCACCGCTGAGTACAACAAGAGGTCGTTGGCAATGAATAAAAAGCGATTTACAAAGCAGGTAATAGAGTGACACCACACAATGTCTTAAAAATTAGATTTTGCCAGTGTTTGATGAGAGTACCTCGTTGGAATACGTAATCACGGCGCTGCCAGACCGTGGAGGCAACGCACCGCCATGAACTGGACTGGTCTGCGCAGGGAACAATTCCTTTGCGATCTGTGGAGCAGGATCTTCGAATAAAACAGACTGCGTATCACTCGGGGGCTTATTGGTGAGCTGAGAATTGGCCCCTTTACTTTGCACGAGCACCAGACCCACTGGAGGGAAGTAATAGGCATAAATGAAACTGCAATGTCCAGAATGCACTACGGCACATGAGAGGCCACGGCACACCAGAGTCCAATTAAAAGAAACGTGCTGGAACATTGCAGATGCACGCAACAACGGATTGCTCGTGTTTTTGGTCTCAGAGGAAGAGGATGGAATCTTCGAAACACGTCAGACCCAGGGGGGCACCATTACGGGGTGTGAATCAGCCTGTTTCTCAATAAAAGTGATGGCACTTACTTGCTCAAGAGTGCGGCCTCATCTCTGGGGAACTTGTTGGAATGCGTAATAGCGGCGCTGCCAGGCCGTGGAGGCAACGCACCGCCATGAACTGGACTGGTCTGCGCAGGGAACAATTCCTTTGCGATCTGTGGAGCAGGATCTTTGAATAAAACAGACTGCGTCTCACTCAGGGGCTTATTGGTGAGCTGAGAATTGGCCCCTTTACTTTGCACGAGCACCGGACCCACTGGAGGGAAGTAATAGGCATAATTGAAACTGCAATGTCCAGAATGCACTACCGCACATGAGAGGCCACGGCACACCAGAGTCCAATTAAAAGAAACGTGCTGGAACATTGCAAATGCACGCAACAATGGATTGCTCGTGTTTTTGGTCTCAGAGGAAGAGGATGGAATCTTCGAAACGCGTCAGACCCAGGGGGGCACCATTACGGGGCGTGAATCAGCCTGTTTCTCAATAAAAGTGGTGACACTTACCTGCTCAAGAGTGCGGCCTCATCTCTGGGGAACTTGTTGGAATACGTAATCGCGGCGCTGCCAGGCCGTGGAGGCAACGCACCGCCATGAACTGGACTGGTCTGCGCAGGGAACAATTCCTTTGCGATCTGTGGAGCAGGATCTTCGAATAAAACAGACTGCGTCTCACTCGGGGGCTTATTGGTGAGCTGAGAATTGGCCCCTTTACTTTGCACGAGCACCGGACCCACTGGAGGGAAGTAATAGGCATAATTGAAACTGCAATGTCCGGAATGCACTACGGCACATGAGAGGCCACGGCACACCAGAGTCCAATTAAAAGAAACGTGCTGGAACATTGCAGATGCACGCAACAACGGATTGCTCGTGTTTTTGGTCTCAGAGGAAGAGGATGGAATCTTCGAAACGCGTCAGACCCAGGGGGGCACCATTACGGGGTGTGAATCAGCCTGTTTCTCAATAAAAGTGGTGACACTTACATGCGCAAGAGTGCGGCCTCATCTCTGGGGAACTTGTTGGAATATATATATATATATATATTTGCAAAACGCAAAACCCTAGACTTTGGGTTAAGGAAATGAGAGCACTCAAAGCCAATACGGCGTAGGTTCGCCAAGTCTTTTATTATTCAAAGACCTCCTCGGTAGTCAGTTTGCAAACGCGTTTCGGCGTTGCCGCCTTCATCAGTGTAAACTGACATTATTTTCACATTACATTTAAATCAAACACTGTGATCATCATCAATCACGTGATCTACCATCATAGAAGTAAACATAGAAAACGGTACATAAGGCAATTCATTCATTGTTATTGCGGCAGCCATCTTTTAACGGATAATTTACTATCTTACATATGTACAGAAAAGTGAGAAAAATAAGTTAACCAAATTCATTGTCAGTAAAAATTAAAACATGAAATAACATTTACTCCAATATTTGTTCTCACTTATTAACCATGGGTCTAGATGGTATTTATGCCGCAAGTACCTGAGTCTGCGATTTCCACTTATAATTTTTAGTGAGAATCACACCAGTTCACATAATGATAAGTTACCAAAATGGTGTTGCAGTTGAATTATTCACAATTTAGCCCTGAATGGGCTTTGGCATTGTTGACAGTCTAGCCCTGGATGGGCGTTTCCATTCATAAGAGACTGAACATATTTTACCCAATTCTTTACTGCATTATATATTTACCAAAATAATCAAATAATACCAAAAACATTTGTGGTAACCGGTCACACTACTCTGTATATGGAAGAAACTATGTACATGTCTATATTCCTGATTCTGTAGAAAAGAGGCAAGGAAAATGAGGAATGCTCAGATGTGAGTCCACATCTCTTCTTCATTATTCATCCCTCCCGGGGTCTTGGTCTGCAACTGGATAATGAACCTTGATTCTAATGTTCTCAGTTTCCTTATCCAGTTGCCCCCTCTTTCTGTTCTGACCAATTGATCCAAAATAAAGTAGGTCAATAAATTGCTATTGCTATCATGTTTCTGCTCAAAATGGTGGGCTACTGGGTAGTTTGGATCCTTTGACGAGATGGCCCTCATATGTTCTAGGACCCTGAGTTTAGTTTGTTTCACCGTACTCCCTATATACCTCTTCCCACAGGGACATGTTAGACAATAGACTGTGTAGTCAGAATTACAGTTTACCAGTTTAGTTATTCTGCCTTTCCTCTTTCTACCAGGAATATAGTATTCCTTGACTTTCTGAGAATTCTTACAGGCCTTGCACTTCATACAAGGAAAGAAGCCTGAAACAGTTGCTTTTCTCTTTTTTCTTTTTTCATAGTGGCTATTTACAAGATGGTCTTTGAAAGATTTTCCCTTTCTGTAAGTAATCAGAGGATAGTCAGACAATGACTTCCCGATTGCAGAATCTGATTTTAGAATCTTCCAGTTCTTGCGCATTATGTTGAAGATTTCTGGAGATTTTTCAGAGAAGTCAGTAATTAGTCTGATCTTGTTATCTAAGGGCCTGATTTTATCAGTCAATAGGTCCTTTCTTTCTACCAAATTGCTTCTCACTTCTGCTTGTTTGAGAATCCCTTTTCCATAGCCTCTTTGAGAGAATCTGGTTTTAGACTGTTCCCTGGAGCTCACAAATTCCTTGGCGGTCGAGCAGTTGCGTTTCATTCGCAAAAACTCTCCCAAAGGGATGTTGTTGATGACGCTACGGGGATGGTAACTTCGTGAGTGTAATATAGTGTTACCCGCCGTAGGTTTTCTGTAAACAGCGGTTTGTATTTTATTGTCTTCCACAAAGACCCGTAGATCTAGGTAGAAAACCTCACTCTGACTCACATTACTGGTGAAGCTGAGATTTAAGTTGTTCCTGTTTAAATCTGAGATATATTTCTCAGCCTCGTTCTGTGAGCCCCGCCACACCAAAAACAAGTCATCGATGTAGCGGGTCCACAGGACAATATTGTCCATCCACCGTTCGTTGTCCCCCACCCAGGCCACGTGCTTCTCCCACCAGCCCACAAAAAGGTTCGCGTAGCTGGGGGCGAAGCACGTGCCCATCGCGGTCCCTTGCAGTTGTAAATACAGTTTGCCTGCAAATAAAAAAATGTTATTTCTGAGACAGAAATCTGTGAGTTCCAATAACATCTTGTTATGGCTTCGATACTTGATAGGTCTTAATTCAAGGAAGCTTTTCATTGCCATGAGGCCATCTTCGTGTTTGATGGATGTGTATAAGCTGACAATGTCCAAAGTTATAAGGATCATGTCCTCTTCCCAAACCACACCCTGTATAATTCTCAGGAAGTCCTTCGTATCTTTGAGATACGAGCTGAGATCCTTCACGAAAGGGGCAATGAAGCTATCGATATAGCTCGATGTTTTTTCAAGTAAGCTGTCTTTAGCAGACACGATAGGTCTGCCTGGAGGCCAAATTTTACTCTTGTGCACCTTTGGCAGGTGATAGAATGTCGCAATTTGTGGGTAATCACACTTTAGGTTTTTCCAGTCTTTGAAATCAAGGATACCTTTATCTTTCCAACTGTCAATTAGGTCATTGAATGCTTTAATACTTTCAGTGTATTTTGTTCGTTTTATCTCCACATAAAAAAAAAAAAATATATATATATATATATATATATATATATGTGTGTGTATATATATATGTATATATATATATATATGTGTGTGTGTGTGTATATATATATATATATATATATATATATATATATACATATACATATATATATATGTATATATTACCTACTGGCGATAGCCAGTAGGTATATATAGTTAGGACCTAGTTACCATAGGAAATGCCGAACATTCTATTGGGAATAACTTTGGCGCCGATTGAGGGATCTGCCTGTATTTTCCTTAACTTTGCCTCGCTGCGCTCCGCTCCTTCCCTGAAAGTTTCGGGGGATTCGTCAAGCGGGGGCCAAGAAAAGGGGGGTCCCAAAACGTGTTTTCCCCATGTTAATTTCCATAGGTCCATTCTGACAAGGCTACAGCTCGAACGGCTGAACGGAATTACACTAGATTTGGCAAAATGGTAGGAACTGGTATGGAGCAGTGCCTTTTGTATGTTTGGTGTAAATCCCTCCAGTAGTTTATGAGAAAATTGAATGTGAAATTAAGTCCAATGCAATTTTCCATAGGACCTTTAGACACAGCTACAGCCCGAACGGCTGAATGGAATTACTCCAAACTTGGCAAAATGGTAGAGCCTGGTATGCAGAAGTGCCTTTTGTATATTTGATGAAAATCCCTTCAGTAATTGTTGAGAAAATCGACTTTTTTCAAATTATATATCTATAGGCAGGACTCGGTGCACGCCCGTGCGCGCACCGTCCTTGCACTGTCCTTGCAGGTGCGCGGACCTTAGCTTGCGCGAGCTGCATGCTGATTGGCTGCCAATGTCTGTCAACACTCCAAAACAGAAATTGTTGGCAGCCATCTTGTGCCTCGGTAGACTGAGGCACAGGAAAGCAGAAAAACAAACGTGAAGAACTCAAAAAGGGGGCAGGGTAGAAGTACCCTGACCCCCTAGGCCTGCTCAGGGGGTCCCACAAGGACCCCCCAGGCCTCCCAAAAATATTTTTTGGGGGGCAAAATCACGGGGTCCGCGCACGGTGCGCGCACCCCACGATTTAAAAAAAAACAACATTTTTTTCACAAAAAAAAATTGGGGGGGGGCCTGGGTGGTCCTTGTGGGACCCCATGAGCAGGCCTAGGGGGTCAGGGTGCTTCTACCCTGCCGTCTTTGCGTGTTTTGCACCTTTGTTTCACTGCTTTCTTGTGCCTTGGTTCTACCGAGTCACAAGATGGCTGCCAACACATCCTGGTTTGGAGTGTTGACAGACAATGGCAGCCAATCAGCATGCCTTTCACAGGAAAGCAACATGCTCATTGGCTGTCAACATTTCTAACTAGGAAGTGTTGGCATTCATCTTGTGTTAGGTAGACCGAGGCACAAAAGAAGCAGAAAAATTAACGTGTAGAATGCAGAAAGGGGGCAGGGTAGAAACACCCTGACCCCCTAGGGCTTCTCAGGTGGTCCCAGAAGGATATTTACATATTTAAACGTTATCCGCTAATAGAATTAGCATTTAGAAAACCTTTGAAATTTATTGAAAAAAACTATAGGTTTCACGCCTGCCTTAGTTAGGAATTAGCATTTAAAAAGTGGTCCCAGAAGAATATTAACATATTTAAACGTTATCCGCTAATAGAATTAGCATTTAAATAACCTTGCAAATTCACTTAAAAAAACATAGGTTTCAGGTCATATTTAGTTAGGAGTTAGCATTTAAAAAACCTTTGAAATTCACTGAAAAAACCATAGGTTTCAGGCCTGATATAGTTAGGAATTAGCATTTAAAAAACCATTGAAATTGCTCCTATATAGTTAGTTGTACTAACTATATTTCGCGCACCCGCAATCCACTGCTGATGATGTCACATATTACATCATTCACGACATGGTCAGTGACATCACTGATGACATCTCAAATGACATCAATGATGACATCACTGATGACATCATCCATGTGACAATCACATACACCTTTTCATACACTAGTAAAATCTTTCATCACTCTTTGTAAAATACAGAGTATCATATTTGAATCCATTGACACAGCAATACAAGTATCTAAAAACCCACTCATTGATTCCTAGATGTATACACACATCTAATCACTTACCTGTAGATTCACTCATACATGCTGTCAATGATCAATAGAACACTATCAAAAATACTTATACACCTATATCGACATTACACTCCAAAACACAACCTATACACATATGAAGTTATCCTACTCACTTATGGAAACAATGGATCATACTTACATACTTACTTAGCTGCACACTTATACAAACACCACTTCATCTATTTATTTAGATAGTAAGTCAACTTTAGTGTAGAATAAAATCATTATTAGAACATTGGAATGTTGAGAGCTCCATTGAAAACAATGGAGTGCTCTGGGCTTATAATGGCTGGTATACGCCTGGAGCTCCAACATTCCAATGTTTCTTTGTTCACAGCTCTGGCTGTGAACAAAGGCTTCAGGGAACCTGAGGGGATTCCAATCCCCTCATGCTTCCAAAAGGCTTTGTTTTTTTGTTAGAACATCCTGTCCTCTAGTGACAGAATGTTCTAATAGCCTTATAGCCCTTCGTAGATGGGCTATACCGCTATTAAAGTCCCTCTCCCTTGTTAAAGGCCCTCACCTTCGGCTCGGGGCCTTTAACGCTGGAGAGGGTCTTTAATAGCCGGTATAGCCCTCTACGGCGGGCCATAAGGCTATATTACAAGTATACAGTTATCCATACAGTCACACACACACAATCATTGAGTCTTATGTATACTTATTTATATACAACAATTGACACATACACTGCCTTTTATTTTTCTAGTTTATCTACTGAATCAACTATTCACACATCTTTGGGAAGTCACCCACCCTCCACCGAACCACACACACATTCACTCTCCCATACAAATACTCAGTTAACTAATAAATAACTAATATAGACTTTCACATAGCTAGTAACCAACTGGAGAACCAGTTTACACAACAACTGACAAAGTGATACAGATATTCACACAGTTTAGTCACTATCCACTATATTTAGTGAGACACTATAAAATGTTAAAGTCCTCCATCAAATATTTATTTTTATATATCCACTCATACTTCAATGCAAATTGCTATATATTTGATGTCATTTGAGATGTCATCAGTGATGTCACTGACCATGTCATGAATGATGTAATATGTGACATCATCAGCAGTGGATTGCGGGTGCGTGAAATATAGTTAGTACAACTAACTATATAGGAGCAATTTCAATGGCTTTTTAAATGCTAATTCCTAACTATATAAGGCCGGAAACCTATGGTTTTTTCAGTGAAAAAAAAAAAAAAAAAATATATATATATATATATATATATATATATATATATATATATATATATATATATATATATATACATGTACATGTGTGTGTGTATATATATATATATATATATATATATATATATATATATATATATATATATATATATATATATATATATATATATATATATATATATATATATATATAGTGATCCGCATCACCTACATATCTGTACTTCATGTGGAGAACCACATATCCCAGCATGCACTGCCACCGCATGCTAGGTCGGTGTACTCCGTAATGATCAGGTTGATGCAGAAGCGCTGTGTGGAGTTGCTGCAGTCAGGGCATTAAAAACAAAGTTCTCCTCCCGCGTCCCCGCTACGCCTCAACCACACTTCTCCGCTCCTAGAGGGGGCCTGGGAAACTCCATTCAAGTGGCAGAGATCCTGATGCGAAGTCACATTCTGCTGAGCAGTGCCTAGGTAACAAGGGCAGGCGTGGTGGGAAAGAGCTGTTTACTACCGCGATTTGATGAAAGTTGCCAAAGCTGTCCGGATTGCTCAATCCTCTTTGCTGAGGCGGGTCTCTCCAATGCGCGCCCAGGACTTGTATGCAAAATAAATCCAAGAAGGTTCCTCTCATGGTCGAAAAGAACAAAGAGACACAAGGGGGTACTGTGGGAGGGAGGCTTTATTTCTGCGAGCACAAGCATGACGCGTTTCGGCTATGCCTTTATCAAATGCTGACTCTCACCCCCTCACTGCCAGCAGTCCGTACAAGTACCTCCAGTCGCCTCATCTCTTATAGTCCTCCTGATTAGTCGATCTGCATCACCTACAGATCTGTAGTTCATGTGGAGAACCACATATCCCAACATGCACTGCCACCGCATGCTAGCTAGGTGAAGCATCCGTCAACTGTGTACTCCGTAATGATCAGGTTTATGCAAAAGCTCTGTGTGGAACTGCTGCAGTCAGTGCATTAAAAACAAAGTTCTCCTCCCGCGTCCCCGCTACGCCTCAACCACACTTCTCCGCTCCTAGAGGGGGCCTGGGAAACTCCATCCAAGTGGCAGAGATCCCGATGCGAAGTCACGTTCTGCTGAGAAGTGGCCAGGTAACAAGGGCGGGCGTGGTGGGAAAGAGTTGTTCACTACCACGATTTGAAGAAAGTTGCCGAAGCTGTCTGGATTGCTCAATCCTCTTTGCTGAGGCGGGTCTCTCCAATGCGCGCTCAGGACTTGCACGCAAAATAAATCCAAGAAGGTTCCTCTCATGGTTAAAAAGAACGAAGAGACACAAGGGAGTACTGTGGGAGGGAGGCTTTATTTCTGCAAGCACAAGCATGGCGCGTTTCGGCTAATTGCCTTTATCAAATGCTGACTCTCACTCCCTCACTGCCAGCAGTCCGTACAAGTACCTCCAGTCGCCTCATCTCTTATAGTCCTCCTGATTAGTCGATCTGCATCACCTACAGATCTGTAGTTCGTGTGGAGAACCACATATCCCAGCATGCACTGCCACCGCATGCTAGGTAGGTGAAGCATCCGACAACAGTGTACTCCGTAATGATCAGGTTTATGCAGAAGCGCTGTGTGGAACTGCTGCAGTCAGGGCATTAAAAACAAAGTTCTCCGCCTGCGTCCCGCTACGCCTCAACTACACTTCTCCGCTCCTAGAGGGGGCCTGGGAAACTCCATTCAAGTGGCAGAGATTCCGATGCGAAGTCACATTCTGCAGAGCAGTGGCAAGGTAACAAGCGTGGGCGTGGTGTTCACTACCGTGATTTTAAGGAAGTTGCTGAAGCTGTCCAGATTGCTCAATCCTCTTTGCTGAGGCGGGTCTCTCCAATGCACGCCCAGGACTTGCACGCAAAATAAATATTATATATATATATATATATATATATATATATGTATATATATATATTCTAGCGCCGAGACGCCCACGGGTATTCGCCGCTCTCTACAAATGTCAATAAATAAATAAATAAATAAAATATATATATATATATATATATATATATATATATATATATATATATATATATATATATATATATATATATATATATATATATATATATATATATATATATATATATTACCTACTGGCTATCGCCAGTAGGTATATATAGTTAGAATTTTTTCCCTATGGGACTTTTGAAAATTCTATGTCTAATAACTTTGGCGTTTGTGGACGGAATCGGCTGAAATTTTCAGGAAAATGGCACATTTTGTTTCTGAGCAGCCCCTGAAAATTTGGTGGGGTTTCGTCAAGGGGGGGCTGAGAAAAAAGGGGGGTCCCAAAACGCGTTTTTTGCATTGAGTTTTCCATAGGGCGGTTGGACTCACTTTTAGCTCGAACGGCTGAATGGATTTGCACGAAACTTGGCAAAATTGTAGGGACTGTTAGCCCGATGTGCCTTTGCTAGGTCTCAATATATGTGCTCCAGTAGTTTTTGAGAAATTAACGTTCAAACCAAGATATATATCTGTAACAGCGCTCTGGGCAGCGATCCGGTCCGCTTACTTTTCGCTTATCGGAACTTTGCGCACAGAAAGCTGATTGGCTCTCCGGTGTCTGTCAACATTCTAAACAGTCCGGAGCGGACGCCATCTTGTCTCTCGGTAGGATCGAGAGAGAAGAAGAGGTGGAAAACGAAGGGGGAATTTAATGAAAGGGGGCAAGGTATCCCCCTCTTGACCCCCTAGGAATGTTGTTGGGGTTATTAAAGGGTCCCGTGGGGAAAATAAAAAAAAATGATTTTTCACGGTAGAAGCGCGGCCGCGAACTGGTAGCGAAACGGGAATTCGCCATTTTGTGCTTCGTAAATTAAATTACTAGTTATAAGTGGGTGCGGGAGACGTATCCTAATCCCCTATGTTTCCTGAGGGTGGGTGAGGAGGCTGATATATGTTGATACATCTCTTCCAGCGGCTGTGCGTGAGCTTTTTTTTTTTTTTTGCTGCGTGACAGTCCGGAGCGGCCGCCATCTTGTCTCTCGGTAGGATCGAGAGAGAAGAAAAGGTGAAAAACTAAGGGGGAATTTAATGAAAGGGGGCAAGGTATCCCCCTCTTGACCCCCTAGGAATGTTGTTGGGGTTATTAAAGGGTCCCGTGGGGAAAATAAAAAAAAAATGATTTTTCACGGTAGAAGCGCTTCACGGGCCGCGAACTGGGCCGCAAACTGGTAGCGAAACGGGAATTCGCCATTTTGTGCTTCGTTAATTAAAGTACTAGGTATAAGGGGGTGCGGGAGACATATCCTAATCCCCTATGTTTCCTGAGGGTGGCTGAGGAGGCTGATATATGTTGATATATCTCTTCCAGCGGCTGCGCCATCTTGCCTTTTTTCGAATGCCACAATTTTGTCGTGCACGGCAGCCATTTTAGATGCCAGGCTGGTTCCAGGCTATCACCTAACCCTGCGGATGTAGTTTATGGCCCCAGCTGTAGAGAATTCAGACATGCCAATCCTCCTGATTCAGGCGTGTGAGTACTGATTTCAGTGCTAGTCTCCCGCCTCCCGATTTCTGCAAGCAAAAACCCGGGGGCATATTACGAACAACTAGCGATAATTTTTGTCTCTAACTTGTTTAGAGACAAAAATTATCGCCGCACATCGGCGATTTTTATCGCAGATAAACCTTGCTATTATCGCAGAAAAGTCAGCGATATTCATGTATTATCGACCTAATGCTCTTAGCCATGTTATCCACCTCCCATTGGATAACATGGCTAAGAACTGCTCAGGGCAGGTGTTAGATTTTGGAGATATTCGCGCTTAGCGCGAATATCTCCAAAAGTTGGTAATAGAAGGTAGCGATGTTAGGGACTGTTTCCAGTCGCTAACATCTTGGCACGCCACTTTGCATGTCATTAGTGATAAGTATCACTGACATGCAAAGCGGGGCCCAAGATGGTCGCTATCTCCTTTTAGCTGTCACTAACTGGTGTTAGCGACAGCTTGATAATAGGGAAATAATTTTATCTCCGCTTTCATGGTTTTTAAAGCCAAAAAAGCGGAGATAAACCCCCTTGATAATATGCCCCACGATTCCTTGGGGGTTTCAGCTGACAGGGCTTGGTATTGTGTTACATGGTAATTTTTCCATGAAACGTAAGAGGGTCGATGCAGGGGTTCTAGAAGAGGTGATAAACCATTTAAGCCTCATGAACAAGCGCATGGTCTTTTAAAGATTTGTGAAGTACTCGGGGCGGCGGTGTGTGTGTGCCCTCTTTCAGGAGCGGGCGGGGGGGCACTGCCAGCAACTTGCCAGGTCAGGTAGTGTTCAACACGTGCATCACCCTTTCTCTGCCTGCTATTGCGCTCCATGCTTCGGAAAGGTAAGAAAAAGAACGTGCATTTGAGTTTGAAATGTCCGATCCTGCAGCAGCACACTTCCAAAGCCCACACATGACAATAACCCGATTCAAGGCCCCATTCACCCGTTTTTAAAAAAATAGATAACACTCCAACAAAGTAAGGTTATAAAACTTTATTAACTACTAACTTTAACAAACGGAACAAAAACTAAAAACATTTAAACATTTCTCAACACAAAAAGCAACAATGGTTAGAAGCTGTCTTTTGTGCGAATAGTCCCAAGGCAGCACAACGTGCAGAGTTCTGGACGGCACCCAGGTGATGTCGCCTGGGTGCCGCACTGGTTTAGGGATCCTACAATGCTGCTCCGAAAATTGGCGTGGGGCGTCCCGGGTGGGGCGGGGGGAGGCCTCGTCAGTAGCGGTCTGTTGTGCGAATAGTCCCAAGGCAGCACAACGTGCAGAGTTCTGGACGGCACCCAGGTGATGTCGCCTGGGTGCCGCACTGGTTTAGGGATCCTACAATGCAGCACAGAAAAACAGCGTGGGGCGTCCCGGGTGGTGCGGGGGGAGGCCTCGTCAGTAGCGGTCTGTGTCCAGTGTCACATGGCTGACACAACATGTACGACAGGCACCCAGGTGATGTCCAGTAAACTGCCGCACTGGTTTTGGTATCCTACAATGCTGCTCCGAAAATTAGCGTGCGGCGGCCCGGGGGGGGGGGCGTGGGGGAGCCGGCGTGAACGGGCCTCCCCAGGTGGCGGCCATCTAGCTGAGTTGCGCTCGCTCTTGCGGCCACAGCGTCTCGCTCACCATGTTGTTGAGTTGCTCCCACTCTTGCAGTGCAGCGATAGGCGGCTGCCACATGGCTCTTAAAATGGCGGACGGCTCCTCGGTTTTGGGCCTGGTCCACTGAAATGGCCCTGGGACACTTTGGAACTCGGACGCTTGCCTGCTAGGGCTTGGGCTCCATTCTCGAAAAGCGTCCCCTCAGCCGTGAAGATTGTATAAAAGTCTTGGGGGCCCCCGACTCCCGCAGGCTTCCGGTGGGGAGCGGCTGCCATGATTGCTCGCGGAATGACCACGACGGAGCCACGAGATGGTGGTGCTCTCATGCTGACGCCAGCTTCAGTCTGAATGATCCAGAAACAAGGTGGGGCTTTCATCGTTTGGGAAAAAAAAATGTTCTAAACCAATGAAAAGTGTTATTTTTAGGTCATATGACCAAGCCTTCCATCTTTAGGAAACCAAAAGTAAAATGAACCAATGAAAAGTTTTATAAACAAGTCACATGACCTGTTATGCGACATAGGGCTACAAAAAGCGTAGAAAATCCGTTGGCACGTGAGGCGGCGTCAGTAGCGGACCGATGTGCGAATAGGCCGAAGGCAGCACAACGCGCCGAGATCCGGATGGCACCGAGGTGGTGTCCAGCAAATTGCCGCACTGGTGTGGCCATCCTACAATGCTGCGCCGAAAGACGGCGTGTCCAGCTGAATTGCGGTCACTGTTGCGGTACAGTGACTCGAACGCGCCGAGATCCGGATGGCGCCGAGGTGGTGTCCAGCAAATTGCCGTACTGGTGTGGCCATCCTACAATGCTGCGCCGAAAGACGGCGTGTTCAGCTGAGTTCCGGTCACTCTTCCGGCACAGTGACTCGAACGCGCTGAGATCCGGATGGCACCGAGGTGGTGTCCAGCAAGTGGCTGCACTGGTGTGGCCATCCTACAATGCTGCGCCGAAAGTCGGCGTGGGGTGCCCCGTTGGCTTATGAGGTGATGTCAGTAGTGGACTGATGTGTGAATAGGTCGGAACCAGCACAAGGCGCCAAGATCCGAATGGCAAGTCCTGGATGTTGAGTGCCTCAGTTGAGATTTCTGAGCAGTGCTTGTAGGACTGTCTGAAGCTTATTTGCACCTGCTGCAGCTTCACTAGGTCCGGCGGAACTTTTTGCCTTTTCCTTTCTGCTTCTTTTCCTACAATGCGTTTCATCTGAAGACACGACCAGGTCCCTGAATGTGTGCAGGGGGACGCTATTGATTGAATGAACGCGCCGAGATCTGGATGGCACCGAGGTGGTGTCCAGCAAATTGCCGCACTGGTGTGGCCATCCTACAATGCTGCGCCGAAAGTCGGCGTGGGGTGCCCCGTTGGTTTATGAGGTGATGTCAGTAGCGGACCGATGTGTGAATAGGTCGGAACCAGCACAAGGCGCCCTGCACTGTTGAGCCTTTTTCAATGTCTGTTTTTTGTTGTTTCCCCTCCATCAAAAACAAAACAAAAATACAAGGCGCCAAGATCCGAATGGCAAGTCCTGGATGTTGAGTGCCTCAGTTGAGAGTTCTGAGCAGTGCTTGTAAGACTGTCTGAAGCTTATTTGCACCTGCTGCAGCTTCACTAGGTCCGGCGGAACTTTTTTCCTTTTCCTTTCTGCTTCTTTTCCTACAATGCGTTTCATCTGAAGACACGACCAGGTCCCTGAATGTGTGCAGGGGGACGCTATTGATTGAATGAAAATGGCGGCTTGACACAAAGCTGACTCAAGCGTTAGTGTTGGTGCTATACAGACAAAAATTGGTTTTCAGTTTGTACATTCTTCAGGTTTTTTTTTTCCATCCAAGTCTGATTGAGAGTTTGTAGAAAAATGGCTTCAGATTTTCCACATACTACTCTTCAACATTCTTCCTAAATGTAACAATGTGAAACTCACTAGGAGAACGGCTGTTTCTGTTTCCTTTCAAAATGCTGCCACCAATATTTTCTGAATGGAAGACACCATCTTGTAGCATAAAGGGCCGAAAGGGGTTCTGGTCTGGCCGATGGTTGGTGGAGACATTTTGACTATATCTTGGACCTGCCCGGCCTCGCCCAAAATGGCGCCGGTATAAATGGGACTCGTAACTCTTTGCCCGCAAATGTATATCTAGAAAATGTTATTGTAAGTGGCCCTGTCGTATTTTAATTACAAAATGTACGTCCACCGATTCCGCAACTGTTAGACACCTTTGTTCTTGTCACCTAATGGCCCGCTCGTTACGTTCTTCTACAGTGTAAATGTCTCCTCATCATATACGATTTCAGTTTGCTCCGTGGCCGGCCCACGTGGTTATAGGCCCGTATTTGTATACTGACATTTTCACAATAAAGGTTTTTAAAACAAAACACGGTAGTAGTATTTTCATTTGTAAAGTTTTTACTTTTAGTGACTGTTTTCGAATCAGTAAAAGGCAAGTGAAATAAAGCAGTCCAATTACATGACGGATAAAAGGTATAATATGTAGGAACGCAGTAAAGATAAATGGTCAAGGGCAGTTGTGTTTTTCATGTCTGCAACATAAAGTGATCGATAAGAATCTGATAATCAGGCGTATCGGCGACTAAGACAGCAGGCCGAATCTCTTTTACTCAACGGCTCCGTCATGGAAGGAAGAAACGCCCTTTTTCTCGAAAAAGGAATATATTTTACTTGCAAGACAGTTGTAAATTTTCCGGGAAAGTACATTAGCCTGGAATATTATAACATATGTTTGAAAAAAAAATATTGTTCGAAAATAATAAAAAGCGTAATTTTTAGGTCATATGACCAAGCTTTTCATCATTAAATTAACAAAAGTAAAATGAACCAATGAAAAGTTTTATTAACAAGTCACATGACCTGTTATGCTTACGTTACGCGCTGCGCGCCGCGCCTCGGATCACTTCCGGGTGCGCTAACGCGGCGTGTCATAAAACGCATTACGCGACAACGTAGGTCAAGAATATAGTCTAAATGTCTCCACCAACCAGCGTTCAGAACACAACCCCTTTCAGCAGTCCAAAAAGTTCTGTTAAATGACAACAGAGGGGACAGGCAACAAGAACCATCAGTCAAAGAGGGGAGGGCAAGTTCTTCTCTTCCGGGTCATGTTGGGGCGCTACCGGAACTGATCGAATTGGTAGTCTACAGTGTTTCTGGATGTTTCAGACTAAAGCTGGCGTCAGCATGAGACCACTACCATCTCGTAGCTCCGTCGTGGCCATTCCACGAGCAATCATGGCAGCCGCTCCCCACCAGAAGCCTGCGGGAGTCGGAGGCCCCCAAGACTTTTGTAGAATCTTCACGGCTGAGGGGACGCTTTTCGAGAATGGGACCCAAGCCCTAGCAGACAAGCGTCCGAGTTCCAAGGTGTCCCAGGGCCATTTTAGTGGACCAGGCCCAAAACCGAAGAGCCGGCCGCCATTTTGAGAGTCCTGTGGCAGCCGCCTATCGCTGCACCGCAAGAGCGGGCGCATCTCAACTACATGGTGAGCGAGACGCTGTAGTCGCAAGAGCGGGCGGAAAACAGCTGAATGGCGGAAGAGGCACAGTGTAGCAAAAGCGGGCGGAATGGCAACTAAAACGATAAAGGGGCGCCCCACTACAGCTTGTCTTCAGGTCAAACGGATTGTGGGACAAGGTCCAGAATTGAAGAGTCATCAAAAGGCAAAAAGTTCCGCCGGACCCCGGGAGCCGGCCGCCTATGTCGGGGGCGATCTCAGGCTACACCAGTGCTATAAGACTTGGGGAGGGTGTCGGAGCCAAGCGTCTTCTCCGAGTCCATGGCCATCACACCGCCCCTCAGGGGCCTCCGTCAAGCTGTTTAGGAAGGTAACATATCACATTGTTTTCTAATGCAGTCAGGTCCACAAACGACACTCACTTACTTTGAGAATAGTGAAGCTGCAGTAGGTGGAAATAAGCTTCAGACAGTGTTACAAGCGCTGCTCAGAACTCTTAACTATGGCACCCAACATCCAGAACTTATGCCATTTGAGAATGGTAGTGACATCGAAGCATCTCAGGGACCAAAACCATTAACGTACTTTCACGTATGAAAATCTTACTTGGGGAGGGGGCAGGAGCGAAGCGCCCCCTCCCAGTCAGCGCCACCACACCGTATGTTGAAAATCTGAAGCCATCGTTCTACAAAGTCAACCAAACTTGGATTGAAAAATCTAGAAAAATGTACAAACTGAAAACCAGTTTTGGTCTGCATAGCATCAGTAACAACGCTTGAGTCAGCTTTGTGTCAAGCCGCCATTTTGATTCAACAAAGCACAGGCATTGAAAAAGGCTGAAATTCAGAACTCTAAACTATGGCACCCAACATCCAGGAGCTTGCTATCCGGATCTTGGAGCCTTGTGCTGTTTTCGATCTATTCACACATCGGTCCACTACTGACATCATCTTATAAACCAACGTTATGTAAATAGTTTTTTAATAAAATGTTTTACCCTGTTTCTTTGCTGGTGTGTTGTCTATATTTTTAATATTTGCATAGGGTTTGTCGTTATTTTGTGCGGGATGGGTGATGGAGCCGAGCTGTCTTGCAGCCCTCATGGTATGGAGCTCAGTTCATCTCACTATTTTCGTATTTCTCAAGAAGGGTTGTTCCTAATATTTCTATTTTAGCGAGGTCAAAAAGAGATCCAATTAGTGGCCTACTGATTTTGCTCGATTACTTTTATTTTTTTACACGATTTTTCACTATCTGCAAAGACTAAACAGAGTATTGCGACTTTGTGCTTGTTTGTAAATAGAGAATGATCCAAAGAGAACCAATTCTAAAACAGTAAATGCTTGGACAACAATCAATCAAATGGAGAGACAAGGAGGCACGACGGATTACAACGGGGGTAAAGGCCTGCGTTAACTACCCTTCAGTATCTGCAAAGAGAGAGTACTACTAAGGCAAAAGAGGGGAGGGGGGGGGGCAGCGTTCAAAGCACATCAGCGTGCATAAATACGAAAATGTTTTTATCTATCACGTACTTGACATTTTAAAGCTTTTCATATTTGCTATTAAAAAACCAATGAAATTCACAGAAAAAAACCATAGGTTATAGTGGATATATAGTTAGGAATTTGCATTTACAAAACCTTGAAAATTCAATGAAAAAACCATAGGTTATAGGCCATATATAGTTAGGAATTAGCATTTACAAAACCTTATTTTACTCGCATAAAACCATTGAAATTCCATATATAGTTAGCTAACTATAAGCGCTAACTATATATCGCGCACCCGCAATCCACTGCTGATGATGTCACATATTACATCATTCATGACATGGTCAGTGACATCACTGATGACATCACTGATGACATCTCAAATGACATCACTGATGACAACTCAAATGATATCAATGATGACATCTCAAATGACATCACTGATGACATCACTGATGACAACTCAAATGACATCACTGATGACATCTCATTTGTCTTCACTGATCACATCACTCATGTGATAATACAATGAACCTCTTCAGACTCTAATATAACCTTACATACACTCAGTATAAACAGACACTGACAGACTGTCACTCATCCATGGAGTTACTCACACACCTAGTCAGTCATGCAAAGAATCAATCACACCTCCATTTCCTCAACTATACAGTTATACACATCTTACTTATTCAAACATATAATAACACATATTTACTCTCTTATATAATCCCTGATACAAGCTCACAGTGATCGATACAGCCACTCACACATTCACTGGCTCTTATGTTCAGTTATTTATATATCTCAACTCTCACATGTATTGTGTTTTACATACGTACTTACTTGCACATGTAGCAATGAGAAATCCATTCACTCACCAACACACCCATGCACAGTCAACCGCCCATATAGCTGTTTCCACATGCACTCTTGAACTCATACTCCTAGTGAATCAACTGCTTACACATCTATGCACAGAGTCACGCACCTCCCAGCCACCCACACACACACTCAGCCTCCCATTCAAATATTTGGGCAACCAATCAATAACCCATATGGCCACTCTTATAGCTACTGATCAACACATGCAGCAGCTTACACAACAACAAACATACTGATGCACGAATTAAGACAGTTTAGTCACTAACCCATGTACTCAGTGAGACACATTTAATCACTCACTCATACAGTCAGTCATGCACCTACTAAATTCTTCATCCAGACACTTATACATCCACTCATTCTTCAATATGTGAAACATATTTAAACTTTACAGACACATACAATCACTGGATGTTGTGATCAGTGATGTCATCAGTGATGTCACTGACCATGTCATGAATGATGTAATATGTGACATCATCAGCAGTGGATTGCGGGTGCGCGATATATAGTTAGCGCTTATAGTTAGCTAACTATATATGGAATTTCAATGGTTTTATGCGAGTAAAATAAGGTTTTGTAAATGCTAATTCCTAACTATATATGGCCTATAACCTATGGTTTTTTCATTGAATTTTCAAGGTTTTGTAAATGCAAATTCCTAACTATATATCCACTATAACCTATGGTTTTTTCTGTGATATATATATATATATATATATATATATATATATATATATATATATATATATGTCAGAAAGGGCTCCCGACCAACGTTCTCGCAGGAACCACACAAAGAGACTCGCACTCCAGGGCCTGTGTTTTCAATTGCGTTTAATGGCGACGCGTTTCGACCAAACGGTCTTCTTCCAAAGCCGCTACAATTACTTCTACAGAAACGTACACATACTTACTCCCTTAAACAATCACTTATAGAAACACATACCTATTTATACATGAACTCTTCCAATCTCTCACTCTCACATATACTCACTTATATACATAAAAACTCACATATACTAGTTTAAAACATATGTAGTTACTCATAAAGATACTATTGAGACAGTCGTTCACTAACTAACACAACCATACACACACTCATCCACCCATACAGTCCTGCACACATGCTATCTTCAAAACACATACAATGTATCACTCATTCATGCATCTATGCGCTAAGTAATACCCCCCACCAAACCATACAGACACTCATACTGATACTCAAAAAATCAACTAATAACTCATATAGACACTCATGTAGCTACTCACCAACCCATGCAGCCACTTATACACAAAATAAGACACTGATACAGATATTTACATTTTTAAACATTACTCACTAATACATGTATTCACTAAGATACACTTAATAAGTCAGTTTTACAATCATTTTTACAAAAAAAACAATTTAGACACTAATTTACCCATTTATTCTTCCATCGACCTTTAGATATACTTATATAAAAAATATTTATTTTTCAGAAAGACACACATTCACTGGATTATGTCATCAGTGATGTAATTTGAGATGTCATGAGTGATGTCACTGACCATGTCATGAGTGATTTAATATGCGACGTCATCAGCAGTGCATTGCAGGCGCGCAAGTTATAGTTAGCTGAACTAACTGTAACGGGGTAATTTCAATGGTTTTGTATGAGTGAAATGTCCAGCTAACTACAACATGTGGGAAACCTATGTTTTTTTCAATGAATTTGCAAAGTTTTTTAAATGTTAATTCGTAACTATAACGTGGCTGAAACCTATGTTTTTTTCAGAGGTTGAGGGGGGTTCCGTTAAGGGGGGGCAGAGAAAAAAGGGGGGTCCCAAAACGCGTTTTTCCCATTCATTTTTCCATAGGGCCTTTGGCCTCACTTTTAGCTCGAACGGCTGAATGGATTTACACAAAACTTGGCAAAATTATAGGGACTGTTAGCCCGATGTGCCTTTGCTGGGTCTCAATATATGTGCTCCAGTGGATTTTGAGAAATTAACGTGTAAAAAAACAGATATATCTGTGGCAGCGTCCCAGATAGCGCACCAGATCGCGTACTTTTCGCGTAACGGAGCTTTGCGTAGCGAAGCTGCTTGGCTCTCCGGTGTCTGTCAACATTCTAAACAGTCCGGTGCGGCCGCCATCTTGTCTCTCGGTAGGATCGAGAGACAAGAGGAGGAGAAAAACGAAGGGGGAATTTAATGAAAGGGGGCAAGGTAGATCCTTCTTGACCCCCTAGGAATGATGTTGGGGTTATTAAAGGGTCCCGTGGGGCAAATATTAAAAATTTGATTTTTCGCGGTAGAAGCGCTTCTCGGTGCGCGGAACCGGGTCGCAAACTGGTAGCAAAATGTGAATTCGCTATTTTGTGTTTCGATTTAATTAAATTACTAGGTATAAGGGGGTACGGGAGACGTATCCTGACCCCTTATGTTTTCCGAGGGTGGCTGAGGAGGCTCATATATGTTGATACATGTCTTCCAGCGGCTGTGCGTGGGCGTTTTTTTTTTTTTGCTGCGTGACGTCTGTTAACGTTCGATTCGATGGAAATCAGGAACTGTTGACCGCCATTTTGTCACTGCGAGTAAATATTTTGTTTTAAATAATTGTTATAAATTATTCCTTATTGATAAACATTGTCTGCGCCATCTTGCCTTTTTTGCAATGCCACACTTTTGTTGAGCACGGCAGTGTTATGTTGTGAATTACTTGCCATATCACTTTAACTGTGTTCATTCCACATTCCATCTTATAGTGTTCTTACCCAATGTTCTTTCCAATGTATTCCAATGTTATTCAACAGGCAGCCATTTTAGATGCCTTGACCAGACCTACTCTCTGCACGCCGCCGATCCTCAGCATGGCTCCCCACCCTCGCAAGCATCTCCCCCGCGCACTGGTCACCCCCGCTCTCTCTCTCATGCATGGGCCAGAAACCTCCTCCCAACTGCTTTGTTCGTGAGCGTTTTTATTTTTTGCTGCGTGACGTCTGTTAACGTTCGATTTGATGGAAATCAGGAACTGTTGACCGCCATTTTGTCACTGCGATTAAATATTTTGTTAAAAATAATTGTTATAAATGAATCCTTATTGATAAACATTGTCTGCGCCATCTTGCCTTTTTTGCAATGCCACACTTTTGTTGAGCACGGCAGCCATTTTAGATGCCTTGACCAGACCCACTCTCTGCACGCCGCTGATCCTCAGCATGGCTTCCCACGCTCGCAAGCATCTCCCCCACGCACTGGTCACCCCCGCTCTCTGTCTTATGCATGGGCCATAAACCTCCCCCCATCTGCGCTGCTATTCCCTGAGAATCACACCCTGTGCCCGCCCGACACCTCCCTTTCACCTTATTCACTACCGCACCCTCTGACACTCCTCTTCCTCTGTGTCCGATTGTCCAGCTGTAGAGAATCACCCCTCTTCAAAGGAGTTACAGTAGATCAAGGCCCCCACCCGATGAGATCCGTCACACCACACGCGTTCCTACTATCTGATAACCATCCTGCATTGTGCTTGGGGAGGGGATTCTCACTGTGAGGGTGGTGGGTCCGAGCCTGAAGCGGAAGATTCCAGGGATGCCTCTTTGTACATCAAAGTTTTTACAATTATGTGTCACATTAAAAATATATAGCACTCCAACAAAGTAGTAGGATTATAACATTTTAATAACTTATAAATATATACAACGCAACAAAAACAGTAAATACATTTAAACATTTTTTTTAAAAAGAAGCAGCAATGGTCAGTAGCTGTGTTTTGTGCCAATAGTCCCAAGGCAGCACAACGTGCTGAGTTCTGGACGGCACCCAGGTGATGTTACCTGGGTGCCGCACTGGTTTTTGGTATCCTACAATGCAGCTCCGAAAAACGGCGTGGGGCGTCCCGGGTGGTGCGGGGGGAGGCCTCGTCAGTAGCGGTCTGTTGTGCGAATAGTCCCAAGGCAGCAGAACGCACTGAGATGTGGATGGCATCCAGGTGATGTCCAGTAAGTTGGCGCACTGGTTTTGGCATCCTACAATGCTGCTCGGAAAAACGGCGTGGGGCGCCCCGGGGGGGGGGGGGGGGGGAGGCGGCGTGAACGCCCCAGGTGGAGGCTCGTCTGCTGTACTGGGGTGCCCCTTTACCGTTTCAGTTGCCATTCCGCCCGCTTTTGCTACACTGTGCCTCATCCTCCATTCAGCTGGTTATCGCCCGCTCTTGCGGCTACAGCGTCTCGCTCACCATGTAGTTGAGTTGCACCCACTCTTGCGGTGCAGCGATAGGCGGCTGCTACAGGACTCTTAAAATGGCGGACGGCTCTTCGGATTTGGGCCTGGTCCACTAAAATGGCCCTGGGACACCTTGGAACTCGGATGTCCCCTGAGCCTTGTAGATTTTACAAAAGTCTTGAGGGCCCCCGACTCCTGCAGTCTTCCGGTGGGGAGCGGCTGCCATGATTGCTCGCTGAATGACCACGACGGAGCCACGAGATGGTGGTGCTCTCATGCTGACGCCAGCTTCAGTCTGAAACATCCAGAAACAAGGTGGGGCTTTCATCGTTTGGGAAAAAAAAATGTTTTAATCCAATGAAAAGTGTTATTTTTAGGTCATATGATCAAGCCTTCTATCATTAGGAAACCAAAAGTAAAATGAACCAATGAAAAGTTTTATAAACAAGTCACATGACCTGTTATGCTTACGTTACGCGCTGGTATAAAAAGCGTAGAAAATCCGTTGGCACGTGAGGCGGCGTCAGTAGCGGACCGATGTGCGAATAGGCCGAAGGCAGCACAACGCGCCAAGATCAGGATGGCACCGAGGTGGTTTTCAGCAAATTGCCGCACTGGTGTGGCCATCCTACAATGCTGCGCCGAAAGTCGGCGTGGGGCGCCCCATTGGCCTGTGAGGTCGCGTCAGTCAGTGGGGGCTGTTTGAGAAAGCAATGTGATGCTGTGCGTCGCCCCCAAGATGGAGGCTCCTCGGCTGCAGTGGGGCACCCCTTGGTGTTTCACTCGCTATCCAGCTGAGTTGCGTCCGCACTTGCGGCTACAGTAGGCCGAAGGCAGCACAATGCGCCGAGATCTGGATGGCACCGAGGTGGTGTCCAGCAAGTTGCCGCACTGGTGTGGCCATCCTACAATGCTGCGCCGAAAGTCGGCATGGGGTGCCCCGTTGGCTTATGAGGTGGTGTCAGTAGCGGACCGTTGTGTGAATAGGTCGGAACCAGCACAAGGCGCCAAGATCCGGATGGCAAGTCCTGGATGTTGGGTGCCATAGTTGAGAGCCAAGATCCGGATGGCAAGTCCTGGATGTTGGGTGCCATAGTTGAGAGTTCTGAGCAGTGCTTGTAACACTGTCTGAAGCTTATTTGCACCTGCTGCAGCTTCACTATTGCCCTGGTGTGGCCAAAGATCGCCCATGACAAAGGCGGCCGGCTCCCGAGGTCCGGCTGAACTTTTTTCCTTTTCCTTTCTGTATCTTGTCCCACAATCCGTTTGACCTGAAGACACGACCAGGTCCCTGAATATGTGCAGGGGGACGCTATTGATTGAATCAAAATGGCGGCTTCACACAAAGCTGACTCAAGCGTTGCTGGTGATGCTATACAGACAAAAAATGGTTTTCAGTTTGTACATTCGTCAGGATTTTTCCATCCAAGGCTGGTTGAGAGTTTGTAGAACAATGGCTTTAGATCTTGCCCTCCCCTCTTTTGACTGTTGGTTCTTGTTGCCTATCTCTTCTGTTGTCATTTAACTGAACCTTTTTTGACTGCCGAAAGGGGTTCTGGTCCGACCGCTGGTTGGTGGAGACATTTTGACTATATCCTGGACCTGCCCGGCCTCGCCCAAAGTGGCGCCGGTATAAATGGGAATCGTAACTTCTTGTTGTGTACTGGTTGAACAACCTTGATATCACGAGATACGTATGCAGTTTTGAAGCACATGGCGGACGGGGACGAGAATTGATTGAATATTTCGACATCCTTATTGATATTAAGTTCTGATGTGTTATTGATTACTGTACTATTGTAAGTTCGAATTAACGTCACCTATGGTACTTGCCCGCAAATGTATATCTAGAAAATTTTATTGTAAGTGGCCCTGTCGTATTTTAATTACAAAATGTACGTCCACCGATTCCGCAACTGTTAGACACCTTAGTTCTTGCAACCTAATGGCCCGCTCGTTACGTTCCTCTACAGTGTAAATGTTTCCTCATCATATACGATTCCAGTTTGCTCCGTGGCCGGCTCACGTGGTTATAGGCCCGTATTTGTATACTGACATTTTCACAATAAAGGTTTTTAAAACAAAACATGGTAGTAGTATTTACATTGGTAAAGTTTTTAATTTTAGTCACTGTTTTCGAATCAGTAAAAGGCAAGTGAAATAAAGCAGTCCAATTATATGACGGATAAAAGGTATAATACGCAGGAACGCAGTTAAGATAAATGGTCAAGGGCTGTTGTGTTTTTTACTCCTGCAACATAAAGTGATCAATAAGAATCTGATATTCAGGCGTATCGGCAACTAAGACAGCAGACCGAGCATCTTTTGCTCAACGGCTCCGTCATGGGACGAAGAAACGCCCTTTTGCTATAAAAAGGAATATATTTTACTTGCAGGACAGTTGTAAATTTTCCGGGAAAGTAAATTAGCCTGGAACATTATAACATATATGTTTAAGAAAAAATAATGTTCGAAAGCAATAAAAAGCGTAATTTTTAGGTCATATGACCAAGCCTTTCATCATTAGAATAACAAAAGTAAAATGAACCAATGAAAAGTTTTATAAACAAGTCACATGACCTGTTATGCTTATGTTATACGCCGCGCCCCGGATCGCTTCCGGGAAGCTGCGCTTCGCGCACCGGAGCACTTCCGGGTGCGCTAACGCGGCGTGTCATATAACGCATTACGCGACAACGTAGGTCCAGAATATAGTCAAAATGTCTCCACCAACCAGCGGTCGGAACACAACCCCTTTCAGTAGTCTAAAAAGTTCTGTTAAATGACAACAGAAGGGACAGGCAACAAGAACCATCAGTCAAAGAGGGGAGGGCAAGTTCTTCCCTACCGGGTCACGTTGGGGCGCTACCGGAACTGATCGAATTGGTAGTCTACAGTGTTTCTGGATGTTTCAGACTGAAGCTGGCGTCAGCATGAGAGCACCACCATCTCATAGCTCAGTCGTGGCCATTCCACGAGCAATCATGGCAGCCGCTCCCCCCCAGAAGCCTGCGGGAGTCTGGGGCCCCCAAGAATTTTGTAGAATCTTCAAGGCTCAGGGGACGCTTTCGAGAATGGGGCCCAAGACCTAGCAGACAAGCGTCCGAGTTCCAAGGTGTCCCAGGGCCATTTTAGTGGATCACGCCCAAATCTGAAGAGCCGGCCGCCATTTTGAGAGTCTTGTGGCAGCCGCCTATCGCTGCATCGCAAGAGCGGGAGCAACTCAACTACATGGTGAGCGAGACGCTGTAGTCGCAAGAGCGGGCGGTAAACAGCTGAATGGTGGAAGAGGCACAGTGTAGCAAAAGCGAGCGGAATGGCAACTGAAACGGTAAAGGGGCGCCCCACTACAGCATGTCTTCAGGTCAAACGGATTGTGGGACAAGGTCCAGAATGGAAGAGTCATCAAAAGGCAAAAAGTTCCGCCGGACCCCGGGAGCCGGCCGCCTATGTCAGGGGCGATCTTAGGCCACACCAGGGCAACACGACTTGGGGTGGGGGCAGGAGCCAAGCGCCCCCTCCCAGTCCGCGCCACCACACCGTATGTTGAAAATCTGAAGCTATCGTTCTACAAACTCTCAACCAGCCTTGGATGGAAAAATCTTGATGAATGTACAAACTGAAAACCAGTTTTTGTCTGCATAGCATCAGCAACAACGCTTGCTATCAGAGTTTATGAGTTTCATGCTCGATCGATTGAGCTAGCCGGATCAGGCAACAAAAAGTATAAAATAGTTATGTAAATAGTTATTTAATAAAATGTTTTACCCTGTTACTTTGCTGGTGTGTTGTATATATTTATAATATTTGCATAGAGTTTATCGTTATTTTGGGCGGGGTGGGTGGCGGAGCCGAGCTGTCTTGCAGCCATCATGGTGTGGAGCTCAGTTCATCTCACTATTTTCGTATTTCTCATGAAGGGTTGTTCTCCAGTATTGGGGTGTCTTTCATAGATTCACATGCTTGAATATTCCCCGTCGTCGGAGTGGGAGTCCCACGGTAAATAAAATAGCAATAAATGCTAAATATATAATAATATACAATAAATATATATATACATAATAAGGAAAAACTCAAAAAATGCATACAATAACCATCTGGTACCTAACCAAGAGTTTCCACATAGGAATGCATGGGGAAAAAGAAGTTCCAATGCAGCCTATCCTTGTCATTATGTTAGTCCAAACTGCAGCCAATCAGGCGCCAGCAGCCCTCTAGAACCTTCTCCTCAGAGCTCAAGCCCTCAGATTTTCTACCGCACGTCGTGTGTAAGGGAGTCTCCCTGAGCTCTGCTCAGTTTCTTTCTTCAAGTGTTCCAGTTTCTTCCAAAATGTCTTCAAGTAAGAAGTTTCTCTTCAGAGCTTGTTCCTCATGTGGAAAGCTGAGATTATTTCATGATGACCCACACAGTAAGTGTATTTACTGCCTTTACCCGGACCATGAAGTGGGTACCTGTAAACTCTGTAGAAAATTCTCAGAGAAAACTCAAAAGGACAGAGAAGGCCGTTTACTTGTCTGGCTTCAGAGGCTTAAAGACAAAGATAATGTAATTTCTGACGCTGAAAGTCTTGGGTCAGGCCGTTCTAAAGCAGCTTCTAAACGTGGTAGTGTGCAGAAGGTGCCTTCACCATTTCTTAAAAAGAGGAAAGTTTCCCTCACAATGACCCCTGCGGTGTCTTCACCTTTGCCTACCACGTCTGGGCCCACGAGACAAAGCTCTCAGGCTCCTTCTGCTTCAAAGTCCAGTTTTTCTGTGAGGAAAACGGATTTGCCGTCGACGACAGGAGTTTCTACTCCGTCGACGAGAATGGCTGTCTCTGGTTCCAAATCGACGACGACAGTCACAACGACGCTGGCCTCTGGATCGTCGTCGGCTTTAGCGTCGACGTCTTCATCGTCGATGAGAGTGGTTCTCAGCTCTAAGACTGTGTCTTCTGTGATTCCTATTTCATCTTCATCGACGAAAAAAGCTCACTCGTCGACGACCCGGTCGTCGTCGACTAGAGGTGTGAAGGCTTTGACTCCGTCTACGCTCTTGTCGACGAGCGCACCGTCGACGGCTATCCCGTCGACGAGGGGACCTGTTCCATCTGCTCCGTCGACGACCGTTCCGTCGACGACCGTTCCGTCGACGACCGTTCCGTCGACGACCGCTCCGTCGACGATGACTCCGTCGACGATGACTCCGTCGACGAAGACATTGAAAGTGAAGGTTCCGTCGACGATGACTCCATCGATACCGTTGAAGACTGCTCCGTCGACGGTCTCCTCGTTGACGATGGCATCCAAGTCGATCCCATCGCAGAAGTCAATTGATGTCATGCCGTCGACGCGTACGCAGGACACTATTTCGACGCCGGCCTCTTCTTTTGCTACAATGCCTCTTTTGCCCTTGCAGTCCAGCAAACCACAGTTCGAGACTCTTACAGAGCAAGAGATGATTAATCCTCCATCTCCGCTGTTTGCGACTGATTCTGATCAAGAGTCTGATGGCCAAGCTCACAGTCTTTCGGATCTAAATATTAAGTGCCAAGACTTCAGTAACGACGAGGAAGATGTTTATGGCCAACATCAAACAACTCATACTCAGATTCCAACTGCGATGTTGCCTATCTCCATGATATCAAACCTCCAAAGTATGTTGGAAGACTACAATCGGCGTTTCCCACCAACGCCACAGGTTACAACGGTCCCATCAGTAATAAATCCAGTTTCTAACCCGGTTCTGGCTCCTCCTCAACCAGCGTCGCCTGTAACTGTTCACCGAACTACATCAGTTCGTGTTCACACTACCATCTATCCAGAGGATGATGATGACGAGAATCCTCCAGAGCGTGAAGATGGTGAAGTTTCTGAAGTAGATGAGGATGGTGAGGAACATTTGGCGGAGTGGGATGACTATCGTGCTCAAACACCATCTCCTTCTCAGGTGCCTGCAGCGGATTCTCCTCCAGTAGACATCGCGGGCTTCCACCAGTTAATGGATAGGGCAGCACAGCGATTCAAATTGCCACGAGCACACCGAGAGGAAGATTGTTTCCTATACGATTTCAAAAACCAGCCCTTGAAACAGATCCACACAGTCCCGATTATAGATTTCATCTGGTCTGAAGGGGAGAAAATAATGAAGACGCCAAACTCTTTACCAGCACAGCTGCCAAGGTTAGAAAAGAAATACAAAGCTCCTATAGGATCTCCAGCATGCCTTACAGGTCAACCTAAGCCCGACTCTGTCGTCACGCAGGCAGCTCAACGGGGTTCAAAGAATCCGGCGTCTACAATCACTGCTCCTCCGGACCGTGAGGGCCGTCGCCTGGATGCTATTGGGCGAAAATTTTCCTCCATGTCCTCTACAACAGTTCGAGTAGCTAACGCAATGGCCATTTTAGGCTGACATGGCCGCCTACATAGCATTACTCCCAGATGCTTCCAAGGCAGAAGCACAGAAAATTCTGCAAGAAGGAGAGAGGACGGCAGAAGAACTTATAGATTGTGCAGTGGATGTAGCCTGCACCGGTTTTCGCCAGCTCGCTGGAGCGGCCGTTCTGCGTCGCCAGGGTTGGTTACGCTCGACTTCGTTTCGGCAGGAAGTTCAGGCACGAATCCTAGATATGCCATATGACGGCGAGTCATTATTTGGAGCGCATATTGATGAAGCGCTACAATCCATTAAAAAGGACACGGACACTGCACGTGCTTTGGGTACCCTTCAGTTTAAGAAGCAGCCCTTTCGGGGTGCTCGAGGACGTGGCACTACGTCCACTTTTCGTGGAGGAAGCAGTCAATACCGGTCCTTCAACCAAGGTAACCAGCGTTACACCGGTAACCGCCAGCAGTCTTCCCGTCAGCAGCCTGCCAGAACTTACAGAGGGAAGTCTAATTTCAGAGGTCAATCCAACAAACGTCAATGACTCCTCTATCGAACGGAGAATTGGAGGTCAAATCTCTCTGTTTGGTTCTCAATGGTCCTCCATTACTACGGACCGTTGGGCACTCGACATTGTGAAGAGAGGACATGCATTGGAATTTGTCGAGGTACCTCCTCCAACGCCACCTTCCGGACCACCACCTCCGCACCTCAAAGAACTATTTCATCAGGTTCGCCTTCTCCTTCAAAAGGGTGCGGTGGAAGTTGTGCCAAAGTCGCAGAGAGGGAAGGGGTTTTATTCCCGTTTTTTCCTTGTCATCAAAAAGAACGGAGAATGGAGACCAATACTGGACTTGAGAGCACTCAATCATTATCTCAAGGACCAGACCTTCCGTATGCTCATGCTTACAGAGATCTTGCGTTTGCTCGGAGATTTCATGACTACCATCGATCTCCGGGACGCCTACTTCCATGTCCCAATTCTAGCGGCTCATCGCAAGTTCCTGCGCTTCAAGGTGGGGCACCTTCATTTCCAATTCAGGGTCCTTCCATTTGGCCTCCGTTCAGCCCCCCGAGTCTTTACAAAAATGTTGGCTCCGGTCATGGCTTTTCTTCGTCTTCAAGGCATCCAGATATTCCCATATCTCGACGACTGCCTTCTGAAATCACAATCCCACGCACAACTTCTACATCATACTGCAATCTGCCAGACAGTATTCCGTTCCTTGGGTCTGTCCATCAATCTGGAGAAATCTCAATTGCAGCCAACAACTTGCAAAGATTTCCTAGGAGCAACGTTGGACACCAACCTAGCCAAAGCATTTGCCTCCCGGGAACGTCAACAGAGGATCCTCCGGCTAGTTTCGCTACTTCTCGCAAAGAAGTGCGTTTCAGTCCGCTTGTTGAAGTCTTTTTTAGGGATGGCTTCGTCATGCATCGCTCTTGTCCCTCATTGCCGACTACGAGCACGACCTATCCAACAGGCTCTGGACAAGCAGTGGCGTCAGGTCACTGGTTCCTTCAACGATCAGGTCTCCATCACCATTCCCATGAAGAAGGCGCTCAGATGGTGGGCACAACCCCACCAGCTAGCAGCAGGCACGTCTTTTCTGTCCAACACCCCAGATCTAACACTGACGACGGATGCCTCCCTGGAGGGCTGGGGAGCTCACCTCCAAGACCTGTCCGTGAAAGGGAAATGGACTTTCCATCAAAAGACCTGGCACATCAACAAGTTGGAGCTGATGGCTATCTTTCTGGCCCTGAAATCATTTCAACCAGTGCTGCAGGGAGAGTCAGTTCTCATACAAACGGACAACACGACCTGCATGCATTATATAAACAAGCAGGGCGGAACGAAGTCTCCGGTGTTATCCCACCTGGCAGAGGCGATTTGGGACTGGTCCATCAATCATCAAATCCAAATCACTGCAGTACATCTTCCGGGGTTGTCCAACCTCCTGGCGGATTCCCTAAGCAGATCCCGATCATCCAACCACGAGTGGGAACTCCACCAGCCAACACTCGATATGGTCTTTCACCGTTGGGGATTCCCTGCAATCGACCTCTTTGCGACTCCAGAGAACCGCAAATGCCCCGCTTACGCAAGCTGGCATCCCCACAAAGGGTCCCAAGGCAATGCCCTTCTGATGGATTGGTCGAATCTCTTCGCCTACGCTTTTCCTCCGATCCCTCTAGTGCCTCGCGTACTTTGGAAGATGCGGAGAGAGCCTTGCCGCATCCTTCTGATTGCTCCCAGGTGGCCACGACAGGCGTGGTTCTCAGAGCTGCTACTCCTGTCTCAATGCAAACCCATTCTTCTTCATCCTCGAATGGATCTTCTCTCCATGAACAGGGGTCAAATCTACCATCCGGACCCCTCTTCCCTGAGCTTGTCAGCCTGGAACCTGAGCACTGTGAATTTGCACATCTAAGCATCCCTCAGGAGTGTCGTAACATCCTCGCTCAGGCCAGGGCTCCATCAACTATAAAAACCTATAAGTTGAAGTGGAAACGCTTTTGCCACTGGTGTGCAGACGCCGGAGTACATCCTTTGCGTGCCACGCCCGCTGAGCTCCTCCCTTTCTTTCTCCATCTGGCTCAGTCGGGTTTGTCACATGCTACTTTAAGAGTTTTTCTGGCGGCAATCTCACGCTTCCGCCATGATGGCTCCACCTCCTTATGCTCATCCAGATTGATACGTCAATTCTTCAAAGGACTTCCTCGGACTTTTCCTCCAGTTCGGCGTCCTCCTCCAGAGTGGCGCCTCAACATTGTCCTGTCACAATTAATGACTGCTCCGTTTGAACCAATCCATAGCGCAGATCTCAAGTATGTCACCTGGAAGGTTGCGCTTTTACTTGCACTGACGTCCTCACGTCGAGTGAGTGATATGCATGCTTTCACGATTAAACAACCATTTCTACAGTTCAAACCGGATTCTGTGCTTTTACGCACTAACCCTACTTTCCTTCCAAAAGTGCCGTCAGACTTCCATATTAATGAACCTGTTATACTGAAGTCTTTCTTTGCCAATCCGCAATCACCTGCGGAACAACGCCTGCACTCTTTGGACATTAAAAGATGTTTAAAGTTCTACATCAGCAGAACGGCTCAGTTCCGAAAATCAGATCAGCTCTTCGTGGCCTATGGCCGTTTTCAAAAAGGGCGACCAGTCACCAAACCTACAGTAGCCCGCTGGGTGGCTTCGGCGATTGCTTTCTGCCATCAGAAAGCGGGAAAGCCTTTACAGTCTACAGTGAGAGCCCACTCTACCAGGTCTGTGGCCTCTTCGACTGCACTCTTTGCCGGAGTTCCATTGCATCAGATTTGCAGAGCTGCCACGTGGTCCAGCAGGCACACGTTCACGAAGCACTACAATCTGGGTGCCATGGCCGAAGGGGATACCGCAGTGGGACAAGCTGTGCTCCGTAATCTTTTTCAATAAGGTGAGCCTCTGTTCTACCCTCCTCCTATGGTTTCCAGTCTTATGCATGTCTTCTCTATGTATACATATAGTTTTATAACTTCTATGACATGGGTTTACACCTGTTGATTCCAACCTTTTGTGTATACATTGCATCCTGGAAACTTTGTGTTCGGATACGGACTGCTTACTATTCTATATTCAAGCATGTGAATCTATGAAAGACACCCCAATACTGGAGAAGAACAATTGTTACTTACCTGTAAACAGGTGGTTCTCCAGTATTGGTGTCTTTCATAGATTCACATGCGACCCTCCCATCCTCCCCTCAGAGGCTCGCTTCTCCTCATAGACTCTGTGGTCACTCTTGTGCTACGAAAATCTGAGGGCTTGAGCTCTGAGGAGAAGGTTCTAGAGGGCTGCTGGCGCCTGATTGGCTGCAGTTTGGACTAACATAATGACAAGGATAGGCTGCATTGGAACTTCTTTTTCCCCATGCATTCCTATGTGGAAACTCTTGGTTAGGTACCAGATGGTTATTGTATGCATTTTTTGGGTTTTTCCTTATTATGTATATATATATTTATTGTATATTATTATATATTTAGCATTTATTGCTATTTTATTTACCGTGGGACTCCCACTCCGACGACGGGGAATATTCAAGCATGTGAATCTATGAAAGACACCAATACTGGAGAACCACCTGTTTACAGGTAAGTAACAATTGTTCTTCCTAATGTTTCTATTTTAGCGAGGTCAAAAAGAGATCCCATTAGTGGCCTACTGATTTTGCTTGATTACTTCTGTTTTTTTACACAATGTTTCACTATCTGCAAAGACTAAACAGAGTATTGCGACTCTGTGCTTGTTTGTAAATAGAGAATGAACCAAAGAGAACCAATTCTAAAACAGTAAATGCTTGGATAACAATCAATCAAATGGAGAGAGAAGCAGACACGACGGATTAGAACGGGGGCAAAGGCCTGCGTTAACTACCCTTCACTATCTGCAAAGAGAGAGCACTGCTAAGAGAAAAGCGAGGGGGGGGCAGCGGTCAAAGTACATCAGCGTGCATAAATACGAAAATGTTTTTACCTATCACGTTCTTCACATTTGACAGCTTTTGATATTTGCTATTAAAAAAACATTGAAATTCACTGAAAAAACCATAGGTTTTAGGCCATATATAGTTAGGGGTTAGCATTTACAAAACCTTAATTTACTCGCACAAAACCATAGAAACTCGCATATATAGTTAGATGCAATAACTATATATCGCGCACCCGCAATCCACTGCTGATGATGTCACATATTACATCATTCATGACATGGTCAGTGACATCACTGATGACATCACTGATGACATCTCAAATGACATCACTGATGACATCACTGATGACATCTCAAATGACATCACTGATGACATCACTGATGACATCTTAAATGACATCACTGATGACATCACTGATGACATCATTCATGTGATAATACGATGTTATGTTATGTTATGTTATATGATTTTTGTATAGCGCACGGATGCCGCAGCAAAGTGGCGTCCCAGCACTTTGGAGAATAATAACACAACACGACAGAAAAGGTAAAGAAAATGGGCCTAAATTGTGGTAAAAAGGAAGGTTTTAAGTGCCTTCCTGAAAGGAAGCAATTCAGGAATAGAGCGCAAAGGGGCAGGCAAAGAGTTCCAAAGAGTTGCCGCCAACACTGAAAAAGAGCGTCCGCCCATCCTAGATTTTTTAAAACGTGGCACAATGGCCAAATTAGATCCGGCAGAGCGAAGAGCTCTGGCAGGGACATAGTGCTGGATAGTCTGTGCAAGGATAGGAAGGGAGGCTGCTTTGAGAATTTTAAAAGTTAAGCAAAGAGCTTTAAACTTAATTCTCTGCCCCACCGGCAGCCAATGGAGATCCTGGATAGTCCGACGGGCCGAGACAAACTCCGGAAGGCCAACAAGCATCCTAGCTGCCGCATTCTGAACTCTCTGAAGGCGAGATAGCTCGGCCTGGTTTAGGCCCAGAAACAGGGAGCTAGCATAATCCAGTCTGGTAAGAACCAGGGCTTGGACAATAATCTGTCTGGTCTCCGCATTGAAGAACTTAAAGATTGGTCGGAGACACTGCAGACTACCAAAACAAGTGCCGGCCACACGTTTTGTGTGGGAAGTGAAAGAGAGCTTGGTGTCGAACCACACCCCAAGGTTTCTAACCTCAGTCACAGGGGAAGGGACAGGGCCAAGATCAGAGG
Source organism: Lissotriton vulgaris (assembly GCF_964263255.1). Classification (NCBI taxonomy): domain Eukaryota; kingdom Metazoa; phylum Chordata; class Amphibia; order Caudata; family Salamandridae; genus Lissotriton; species Lissotriton vulgaris. The sequence continues at coordinate 771,321,688 of NC_141697.1, forward strand.
GCCACCATTGATCTCCCCATAATTCACTTTCCCTACCAAAAATAATGACCTCGGTCTTAGAGGCATTAAGTTGGAGCCGATTGTTCGCCATCCAGCCTGCCACAGCTTTTAGAGCTGACTGAAAGGTGGGGGCATCCATGTTGGAATCGCCATTAAGTGCCACCGCCAACTGCGTGTCATCGGCGTATGACACTAAGGAGAGACCAAAACTGTGGGCAACCTCCGCTAATGGCTGAACATATAAATTAAACAAGGTAGGGCTTAGGGCCGACCCTTGGGGAACACCCTGGAGTATGGGGCGAGAAGCAGAAACAAAAGGGGGTGTGGAAACCTTGAAGGCTCGATCCTTAAGAAAGGAGCGAAACCACTCGAGTGCCACCTCTCCGACTCCTGCTTCCATCAGGCGATGTAAAAGAATCTGGTGAGACACCGTATCGAATGCGGCACTAAGATCCAAAAGGATCAGTGCCGCCGTCTGACCCAGATCCAACAGATGCCTGATGTGTTCCACCATAGCCAGCAGGGCAGTTTCTGTGCGGTGGCCTGCACGAAACCCGTTTTGGGAATTATCCAATATATTTGCTTCCTGCAGGTGAGAAGATAGAATAGCATTAGCATGAGCTTCTGCTAATTTAGCTGGCCAAGGGAGAAGGGAAATAGGGCGGTAGTGTTCAGGCTTGGTAGGGTCAAGGGCGGGTTTTTTAAGAATTGGAATAACCGTCGCCTGTTTCCAAGCTTTGGGAACACTGCCCGTGCTGAAGGACAAATTAATAAGGCCATGCAGAGCAGGATAGCAGCCTTCAGCAAATTCCCGGAATTGAGTGGGTCTCATGGGGTCGTCCGGGGAGCCGGATTTAACTTTAGTCGTCAGGGCAAAGAATTCATCTAAGGTCGGACTAGGAATAACCAATAATGGTTTATGAGCCAGTGACGTAGGGCTAGTCTCCGCGATAGGAAGCTGAGCGAATGACTTATAGATAGCCTCCACCTTTTCGACAAAAAATGAGGCTAAGTCCTCACAGTGCGTCATAGAAGGTTGAAGAGCAGCAGTATCAATCCTTTTACTAGTAAGGTCCTTACACACCCTGAAGATGACCTTAGTGGGGTTGGTGCTGTTCTTTATCTCCTGAGAGTAAAAAGCAGCCCTGGCCGTGCATATGGCCCGATGATACACTCTAGTGCAAGCCCTATAGGCTGCCTTGAGGTCAGTATCATAAGTTTTGCGCCACACACGTTCTGCCTTTTAACAGGAGATTTTGAGTGTTTTAAGGGAATCATTATACCAGGGGTTAGAAGGACTAGATCTGGTCTTACTCCACTTAGCCGGAATAAGTAAATCTAATGAGTGATTTAGCCACTCACAGAAGCTGTCGTAGCCGCAGGAAACTTCAGTGGGGGGTAGAGGATGAAATTTCATCAGGAGCTGATGGAAATGCTCTAAATTTAAGTTTCTCCAAGGGCGTCTAAGACTAGCTGAGGGATTGTTTTTAGGAAGGGAAAAGGAGGTTGTAATACGAAATTCAATGAGATGGTGGTCGGTCCATGCCATGGGTCTGGGATGGAGCACTGAGATATTCGTAGAGAGATTCGTCAGAACGGGATCTAATAGATGGCCGCCTGTGTGAGTTGAGGATTGTACCATTTGGGTCAGTTGGAACGCCTCGAGATCAGCCAACAAGCTATGGATCGAGTTGGAAAGTGGAGCGTCCATATGCAGGTTGAGGTCGCCGATAATCGTAAAGTTGGCAGTTTTTAAAGCTAAGGAGGAAATTACCTCCGGAAGGCTTTGACGAAAAGCGGCGTCAGGCCCAGGAGGTCTGTAAATTAGAAGTCCCGTGAAGGTGAAATGGGGATTCACTGAGATGTTAAAAAGAGCACTCTCGCAACCTGCTATGGTGATAGGTTTCCAGATGCAGGGGTAGCAAGTTTTTACCGCAACTGCAATACCTCCACCTCTGGCCTTGCGAGGGAGAGAGTGCATAATGTAACCCGCAGGAAGGGCTAGATTAATGACCGCCATGGACTGGTCGTGCAGCCAAGTTTCCGTAAAGAAAAAAATGTCCGGATTATCATCAGAAATCAGAGAGAGGACTTCTTGGGAGTGACAAGACAATGATCTAACATTCAAATGCATAATTTTAAGGGTAGATTGATTAACTGTGCCTATAATATCGGCTGGTTGATTGTCAGCCGAGGGCCTCGACTGGAGACTGTTGATGCACAATGGCATAGGAAGTTTAAAAGGACAAGTGGGGCATTGGAAAAGACCACTGAGAGGATCCAAGGAGCCAAGGCAGCAGTCACATACCTGGTGTCGCAAAAGACGCAGGTTCTCTGCAGATATCATCCTAAGAGGTCCAGAGTCCCCTGCCCTAGCCCTGCCTTAGCGCTGACGGGCGCAGACGGGCAGGACTCTGGCGAGACTCAGGCGTAGCGAAGGCGCGACCGCTGCGCTAGACCGCTACGTTCCAAGCGAGCATTAAGTAGGCGAGTGGCGGAACAAGCGCTAGTGCGCTAACCCCCAGCATGAAGGAACCAGCCTTCCCAAGATGGCGTCGTCACGACGTAGTCACGTGACTCAAGGAACCCAGGAGCCCGGACCCGCTAAGTAGCGGTGCTGTAATTTGTATTATAGTGCTGTGAGGGCCAGGGGGGGTCGCGACAATAGCAGAGGTAAAAACAAGGCAAAATAGAACACAGGTAAACGAAAATACAAAAAGGGTTTTTTTAAAAAGCGAAGCGCGAGCCACAGCGCAGCGCAGTTCAATGATTCGCTCTGAGCGCAATAGAACGCGGTGGTCACCTTCTCCAGGCTGACCCCGAGTTGAAGCTCACCTTAAGTAGGCGAGTGGCGGAACAAGCGCCAGCGCGCTAACCCCCAGCAGGAAGGAACCAGCCTTCCCAAGATGGCGTCGTCACGACGTAGTCACGTGACTCAAGGAACCCAGGAGCCCGGACCTGCTAAGTAGCGGTGCTGTAATTTGTATTATAGTGCTGTGAGGGCCAGGGGGGGTCGCGACAATAGCAGAGGTAAAAACAGGGCAAAATAGAACACAGGTAAACGAAAATACAAAAAGGGTTTTTTTAAAAAGCGAAGCGCGAGCCACAGCGCAGCGCAGTTCAATGATTCGCTCTGAGCGCAATAGAACGCAGTGGTCACCTTCTCCAGGCTGACCCCGAGTTGAAGCTCACCTTAAGTAGGCGAGTGGCGGAACAAGCGCTAGCGTGCTAACCCCCAGCAGGAAGCAACCAGCCATCCCAAGATGGCGTCGTCACGACGTAGTCACGTAACTCAAGGAACCCAGGAGCCCGGACCCGCTAAGTAGCGGTGCTGTAATTTGTATTATAGTGCTGTGAGGGCCAGGGGGGGTCGCGACAATAGCAGAGGTAAAAACAGGGCAAAATAGAACACAGGTAAACGAAAATACAAAAAGGGGTTTTTTAAAAAGCGAAGCGCGAGCCACAGCGCAGCGCAGTTCAATGATTCGCTCTGAGCGCAATAGAACGCGGTGGTCACCTTCTCCAGGCTGACCCCGAGTTGAAGCTCACCTTAAGTAGGCGAGTGGCGGAACAAGCGCTGGCGCGCTAACCGCCAGCAGGAAGGAACCAGCCTTCCCAAGATGGCGTCGTCACGACGTAGTCACGTGACTCAAGGAACCCAGGAGCCCGGACCCGCTAAGTAGCGGTGCTGTAATTTGTATTATAGTGCTGTGAGGGCCAGGGGGGGTCGCGACAATAGCATAGGTAAAAACAGGGCAAAATAGAACACAGGTAAACGAAAATACAAAAAGGGGTTTTTTAAAAAGCGAAGCGCGAGCCACAGCGCAGCGCAGTTCAATGATTCGCTCTGAGCGCAATAGAACGCGGTGGTCACCTTCTCCAGGCTGACCCCGAGTTGAAGCTCACCTTAAGTAGGCGAGTGGCGGAACAAGCGCTAGCGCGCTAACCCCCAGCAGGAAGGAACCAGCCTTCCCAAGATGGCGTCGTCACGACGTAGTCACGTGACTCAAGGAACCCAGGAGCCCGGACCCGATAAGTAGCGGTGCTGTAATTTGTATTATAGTGCTGTGAGGGCCATGGGGGGTCGCGACAATAGCAGAGGTAAAAACAGGGCAAAATAGAACACAGGTAAACGAAAATACAAAAAGGGTTTTTTAAAAAAGCGAAGCGCGAGCCACAGCGCAGCGCAGTTCAATGATTCGCTCTGAGCGCAATAGAACGCAGTGGTCACCTTCTCCAGGCTGACCCCGAGTTGAAGCTCACCTTAAGTAGGCGAGTGGCGGAACAAGCGCTGGCGCGCTAACCGCCAGCAGGAAGGAACCAGCCTTCCCAAGATGGCGTCGTCACGACTTAGTCACGTGACACAAGGAACCCAGGAGCCCGGACCCGCTAAGTAGCGGTGCTGTAATTTGTATTATAGTGCTGTGAGGGCCAGGGGGGGTCGAGACAATAGCATAGGTAAAAACAGGGCAAAATAGAACACAGGTAAACGAAAATACAAAAAGGGGTTTTTTAAAAAGCGAAGCGCGAGCCACAGCGCAGCGCAGTTCAATGATTCGCTCTGAGCGCAATAGAACGCGGTGGTCACCTTCTCCAGGCTGACCCCGAGTTGAAGCTCACCTTAAGTAGGCGAGTGGCGGAACAAGCGCTAGCGCGCTAACCCCCAGCAGGAAGGAACCAGCCTTCCCAAGATGGCGTCGTCACGACGTAGTCACGTGACTCAAGGAACCCAGGAGCCCGGACCCGATAAGTAGCGGTGCTGTAATTTGTATTATAGTGCTGTGAGGGCCATGGGGGGTCGCGACAATAGCAGAGGTAAAAACAGGGCAAAATAGAACACAGGTAAACGAAAATACAAAAAGGGTTTTTTAAAAAAGCGAAGCGCGAGCCACAGCGCAGCGCAGTTCAATGATTCGCTCTGAGCGCAATAGAACGCAGTGGTCACCTTCTCCAGGCTGACCCCGAGTTGAAGCTCACCTTAAGTAGGCGAGTGGCGGAACAAGCGCTAGCGCGCTAACCCCCAGCAGGAAGGAACCAGCCTTCCCAAGATAGCGTCGTCACGATGTAGTCACGTGACTCAAGGAACCCAGGAGCCCGGACCCGCTAAGTAGCGGTGCTGTAATTTGTATTATAGTGCTGTGAGGGCCAGGGGGGGTCGCGACAATAGCAGAGGTAAAAACAGGGCAAAATAGAACACAGGTAAACGAAAATACAAAAAGGGTTTTTAAAAAAAGCGAAGCGCGAGCCACAGCGCAGCGCAGTTCAATGATTCGCTCTGAGCACAATAGAACGCGGTGGTCACCTTCTCTACGATGAAGCTCTTCAGACTCTAATATAACCTTAGATCCACTCAGTGTAAACAGACACTCACAGACTGTCACTCATCCATGGAGTTACTCACACACCTAGTCAGTCATGCAAAGTATCAATCACACCTCCATTTCCTCAACTATACAGTTATACACACCTTACTTATTCAAACATATACTAACACATATTTACTCTCTTATACAATCCCTGATACAAGTTCACAATGATCCACACAGCCACTCACACATTCACTGGCTCTTATGCACAGTTATTTATATATGTCAACTCTCACATGTACTGTGTTTTACATATGTACTTACTTTGACATGGTAGCACTGAGATATCCATTCACTCACCAATACACTCATGCACACAGTTAACCGCCCATAGAGCTGTTTCCACATGCACTTTTGAACCCATACATCTAGTGAATCAACTGCTCACACATCTATGCACAGAGTCATACACCTCCCAGCCACCCACACACACACTCAGTCTCCCATACAAATACTTGGGCAACCAATCAATAACCCATATAGTTACTCATATAGCTACTGATCAACACATGCAGCAGTACATAGAACAACAGATATAATGGTGCACAAATTAAGACAGTTTAGTCACTAACCCATGCACTCAGTGAGACACATTTAATCACTCTCTCATACAGTCAGTCATGCACCTACTAAATCCTTCATCCAGACACTTATACATCCACTCATTCTTCAATATGTAAGACATATTTTAACTTTACAGAAACGTACAGTCACTGGATGATGTCATCAGTGATGTCATCAGTGATGTCACTGACCATGTCATGAATGATGTAATATGTGACATCATCAGCAGTGGATTGCGGGTGCGCTATATATAGTTATTGCATCTAACTATATATGCGAATTTCTATGGCTTTGTGCGAGTAAATTAAGGTTTTGTAAATGCTAGCCCCTAACTATATATGGCCTAAAACCTATGGTTTTTTCAGTGAATATATATATATATATATATATATATATATATATATATATATATATATATATATATATATATATATATATATATATATATATATATATATATATATATATATATATATATATACCTTCGCCACTCCACTCCCACGAGCAAGATGCAAGCGCTCTCTCCTTTCGAAAAGAAACGTGGAGCACAGACCCAGGTAAGTATAAAAATTTGCTGGTTTATTTAGCTGCTGTTCAGTTGGCCAAAATATATATATATATATATGAACACCGCTACCGAATCCCAGTAACGAGACAGACAAAGACACAAGGCTAGCATTAACAATACTGTTTCAATGTAAATAATATACGCTGTAACGCGTTTCGGCACTTAGTGTCTTGATCACCTATATATCTATATAACCTACTGGTAGTCACCAGTGTGTAGTTATAGTTACAACCTAGTTTTTGTCTAAAAGGTGATTTTCAGTTGCCTATATCTTTGGTGCTGGTTGATGAATCTTCATGAAACATGCTCCTAACATTTTCCCTTTACTTCAGATGGTGTCTGGAAAGTTTTGGGGTGTTTCATGTAGCGTGGGATGAGAAAAAGGGGGGACCCAAAGCAGGTTTACCCCATGTTAATTCCCATAGGACCTTTAGACACGACTCCAGCCCATACTGCTGGGCGGAATCACACCAAATTTGTCTGGAAGCTAGATCTTGTTAAGCGGATCATGATTTTGTGATTTGGTGTAAATCTGTTCTGTAGTTTGGGAGATCTTAACTGGAAAACAAATTTGTATATATAGAGATGTAAAAATCCTCAGCGGTTCCAACAGTCTAAGTCTTGAAATCTGATGGTCTGCCAACACTTCAACCTGGAAGTGTTGGCATCCATCTTGGGACTCAACTTCAATCATTTAATCAATCTGGGTTTGTTAAGTGGGGCTAGTCATCCATGAGGGTCTAAAGGTGCAGAGTGGGGCTGCTGATCTGTCTGAATGCTGGGGTTCAGTTGAAGAGCCAGGTCTTTAGATCCTTCCTGATATTGGGTCAGAGAAGAGGATTGTCTGTGGTGGAGGGGCAGGGTGTCCGGGTCTTCGCGGTGATTTAGGAGAAGGATCTTTCTCCAACTCTCGTCTTTTGGATCTGTGGGACGGTGGCCAGGACCAGATGGGAGGAGCGGCGGTGTCTCATAGGTACCTGGTTTGAGAGGCGGTGGTTCATTTATGCTGGTCCTGCGTTGGTGAGGGCTTTGTATGCATGTTTGAGGAGCTTGAAAGTGATTATTTTGTTGATTGAGAGCCAGTGGAGTTCTCAAAGGTGTTCAGTGATGTGGATGTGGTGGGGAATGTTGAGGATCAGTCTGGCTGCAGTGTTTTGAACGTTCTGTATTTTTCTGATTAGCTTCTGGGTGACGCCGGAATAGAGTCTGTTGCCCTACTCACGTCTGCTGCTGATGAGTGCGTGGGTGTCTGTCTTTCTGGATTCGGTGTGGATTTATCTGAATGTCTTTAGAAGCAGACCAAGTGTGTTGAACCATGGTGAGGATACAGGGTTGATCTGGTGGTTCATTGTCAGTAAGTAGTCCAGTATGATGCCGAGGTTTCATGGATGGTTCATGGGGGAAGTTCCGAGCAAGCATGCCACAAAGAGTCACCCAAGCTGAGAGGGTGGGTCCCGGGATAAGGACTTTGGTCTTGTCCAAGTTGAGTTTGAGGCAATTGTCTTTCATCCAGGTGGCCAGGATCTTCACCCCGCTGTGCAAGTTGTTTCTGGCATCTGTGGGTTAGTTGGTGATGGAGAGGATCAGCTGGGTGTCTTTGGCGTATGAGATGATGTGGGGTACATGGTTCCTGATGATGGCTACCAGCGTGGCCATGTTGATATTGTAGAGGCTCAGGGAGGAGTCCTGGGGCACTCTGCAGCTGATCACTGTGGGCTCTGAGAGGAACAGAGGTAGTCTGACTCGCTGGTTCGATTGGTGAGGAAGGAGTGGATCCAGTCCAGGGCCTTGTCACAGATGCCAGCATTGTGGAGTCTTGTGATTAGGGTGTGTTGAGATACAGTGTCGAAGGCAGCCAAGAGGTCATAAAGGATGAAGGCATGCTGTTTTGCTCCTGTGAAGGAGGGAGTGGATGTCGTTGGTGCCAGCCAGGAGGGCAGTCTCGGTGCTGTGGTTGCTTCGGAAACCAGATTGAGAGATGTTTAGGACATGGTTGGCTTCGATGAACTCAGAGAGTTCGGCGTTGATGGCCTTCTCGGTGACCTTGGCTGGGAAGGGGAGCAGGGAGAAGGGCCTGAAATTCTTTAGGTCTGTCAGGTGGGCGGATTGCTTCTTGAGCAGGGGGTTGATCTCGGCGTGTTTACAGTCATCGGGGAAGGTGGTAGTCTCAATGAAGCAGTTGATGGTTCAGTGCAGTCGGTGGCAATGGAAGTGGCTTTTCTATGGAACATAAGGTACGGGCAAGGATTTGAGGGGGCTCTGGAGTGGATGCTCTTGAGTGTGTCATCTGTGTGAGCGGGGTCCAGTTGTGCAGGATCTGTTAGGGCACGGCATCGTTGGATGCGGTGGTGGCGGGTGTGGTGGGAGGGTCTTGAGTGTTGAAGCTGTCAAAGCTGTCGTGGATCTGCCTGATCCTGTGTCGGAAAAAGGTGCTGAGTTTGTTGCCGAGCTCTTGGGAGGGTGGTCTATGGTTTCGCTGTCAGGCCTGGTAAAATCCTTGACAACTTGGAGGGACGTTTTCTTTGTGTTTTTATGGAGGAGTTAGTGTGTGGTGATGGCAGCTTTGGAGGTTGTGTGGGCTTCTGTGATGTTCCTACATCTTTTCTTGAGTCGGCTACAAGTGGGTCTAGACTCGTGGAGGGAAGGAGTGAACGAGCTGGCTGCTTGCAGTGTTGCTTGCCGGGTGGCTTCCTGAGGGGTTCGAGAGTGTTGGAGCAGTTTGAGATCCATCGGTGGAGGTTGTGTGCTGAGGTATTAGTGTTGGTGGATGTTGGCGGTGTGGTAGTGCTGAGGGAGGCAGCTAGATCTTCTTCAGTGGCCTTGTTCCGACTACAGAGGGGGGCAGAGGGAAACTTGAGCTGAGTCCCACAAAACATAGAAAAATAAGCAAAAAGGGGGGCGGGGAATGACCACCCTGAACCCCTGGAACTCACAGGGGGACCCCTTCCAAGGGTTAAAAAACTTGATATCAATGTTGCCACAAAATTGTGGGTGGATATGCAGCAAAATTGAAAAAAATAAAAGCGGGACACCCATGAATTATGGTAAGGAAGCCCAAGGGTGGGCCAAATCCAGGGGACATGCCAGCATTGTAAAGATAAAGATAAAGGAGGGGGGTGCATGGGCCCACCTTCAAGGCTTTATAAAAGCTCCAGGGATTTGTCACCTCTCCGGGGCACTGCTTTAAAAGTTTGTGAGGGTGCCTATGTGGCACCCCTGTGCCCTGGGAGGTGCCACTTCTGAGGAGCAAAATAAAATGACCCCCCACAGACCCAGGAACTGCAACCTCCCCTAGGCAAAACAAAGTAATAATGCAGTGAGCAGTACAGCCTCCCCTGCAGCCCTGGGGACCTCCACCTCGTTGGGGCGAAACATCAAATTAATGTGGAGTGGGCACCCGAACCCCAGGGACCACCAACTCCCTGGACCTTTTTAATATTATGATGCTGGGAAGATGTGCGGACCCTCCCCCGAGCCCCGGGGACTACCACTTCCCCAGAGGTTTTTTATAATTAAGAAGCAGGGGCCATATGGACCCTCCCCCAGCCCAGGGGATTACCGTCTCCCTGGAGTAAATAGAAAAAAGGAGGGTGGGCCACATAAGCCAATAATGGCCCTGGGGATCTCCATCCCCCAGGACCGACTCTTGCTATGTCCCGGAGTGCCCTCTCCAGGGTCATAGCAGTTGGATCTGATCTGACTGGGCAGGAGCTTTGACAGCTCCCGCCAAGTCGGAATAAACACTCAGCTGTCAGCAAACAGGAACTGTAAAACGTTCTCGTTTGCTGAGAGCTGAGGTGTTGTCTGTTACCCTGACCGCAGAGATGCAGGCAGGGAAACAGAGGACAATTGCTCTAACACATAGGCAGTTGCATGTTTAACAGCTCCCTGTTTATTAACGCAATGCTGGCTCCCACATGAGGCCTTGGGGCTCCCCCTGCGGTCCCCAACGGATGTAACTGGGTGCCCTGGGTGGGACCAGTGCACACAGAATAAAGAGGCTTGGCCATAGGGGATGAGTCCCGAGGCCCAAAACTTCCCCTACCCTAGGACTATTTATAGATTTTTTTAAAGGCTTTGCCCCAAGGAATAGGGTCCTCAGGCCAAAATCAGCCTGGGGAAGGAGGACGGTGTGGCACCCTCCCCTAATAAAAGAAAAAAGACAGCTCTGAAAGACGTTGGAGGCCCAACCTCGTTCACCAAGACTCTGCAAATGCACCTCCTGGCACACTACTGGTTGGGGGCATGAAAATCCATTGGCTCCTGAGGATCCTTGGGGGCCAGGAACTCCACCTGTTACCTCTAGTAAGTTCCACATAGCAGGATTGCTGATTGGTTGCTGGAGGCCCACCTCCCTTTTACCATCACTCTGCAAACATGCTTCCTGATGCACTAGTAATTGAGGTATGCAGTCCCCTTGGCTACAGAGGGTCCTTTTGTCAGGTACCCCACAAGTTTACCTGTTTCTTGCTGAGAGATCTCACAGAGACAACATGAGCTATCGCCCCCGCGCCCTCCTTATCCCAATCTGGAAATCAACAAACTAGGATGAAGATGGGAATGGGGAAGGTAGTTAAAAAAGGCAGGATGACGTCAGGAAGACCACTAGAGGACGTCCCTCAGTTTTGAGTAACCGTGTTCACCAGCTGGACAGGGAGACAAGGGAACACCAATTACAATCAACCTAAACAACCCTCTTCTGTCACAAACATTCACTCATGCGGAAGTTAGTCTCATGTCTGAACATCATAAGTCAGTAGCCATCCTTGAAAGGAAGATTTAGCGAACCTACGCAATGGACAATGAACCAATAAGCGCTCCTGCGCAACCAAAGAAAAAGAACCCCAAAATAAGCGCTCCAGCACGGCGTGGCAATGTCACTGAAAACACAAAATAAGCACTTCTGCGGGATGTGGCAAAGTCATAGGGGAAAACAAAAACAAGCGCTCCAGCGCAGTGTGTCAAGATAAGAACAAGCTCAAATGCAAGTGCTCCAGCGTGGAGAGGCAGGTTATATGCAACACACTCGTAGGCGCACATGCGCTTTGGGGCTGTAAGCAAGGCAAGGCAAGCGCTCTCGCGCTAACGAGCTGAACAAGGGCAAAAGTAAGGCAAGGCAAGCGCTGTAGCGCGATGGGGCTGAACAAGGTCAAAAGTAAGGCAAGGCAAGCGTTCCTGCGCTATGGAGCTGAACAAGGGCAAAAGTAAGGCAAGGCAAGCGCTCCTGCACTATGGGGCTGAACAAGGGCAAAAGTAAGGCAAGGCAAGCACTCCTGCACTGAGGGGCTGAAACAAGGCAAGCGCTCCTGCGCTGCAATATAGCAAAGGTTGACACGAACACAAGAGGATCCGCGCTACCTGCAGTGCATCCTGCAGGGAAGAAGGTGTCAGGCACAGGCGTCAATAAGAAGCGCCGATCCGGGGGGAAACCGCTGATGTTATGCGGATTCCCTTCGGAAGCGCTAGTGACGTAACAGTGGTTCCGGCAATGGAAGTTGAACTGCCAACCACAGCAACCAGAAGTGAGGAGACTCGCTCGTGCATGAATTACTGTTCATGCGCACCCAGGCCCACAGGTTAGATGGGAAAAGGGGGCTCCCAGACGAAACCATGACACCTTGGGGCCAACAACCCCTCCTGTTGCTTCCAGTGAGTCCCACACAGCGAGATTGCTAAGAGGTTTCCGGAAGCCATGCCTCCTTCCTCCACCCCTCTGCAAATACACTTCCTGGCATACTACTGGCATACTACAAGTCCCCTTGGATGCTGAGGGTCCTTATTGGCCAAGAACCCCTACTGTTACCTCCAGTAAGTCCCACGCAGTGGGATTGCTGAGAGCAGGTCAAAGGCCCAACTCCCTTTCTCCACCACTCTGCAAATGTGACTAACAGTTAAAAAAAAATAGACATTCACTTAAAAAATCCAAAGGTTACAGGGACATTATAGTTAGCAAACTGAATGTAAAAAGCTTTACAAATTCACTTTAAAAAAACAAAGATTAGAGGGATGTTATAGTTAGGAAATTGAATTAAAAAAAAGACATTTATTGAAAAAAACAAAGGTTACAGGGACGTTATGGTTACACTCAGATTTCACTCATTTAACACCATAGAAATTCAGCAGTTATAGTTACTTGAGCTAACTATAACTTAAGCCCCTGCAATGCACTGCTTATGACCTCACATTTTACATTTCTCATGGGATGGTCAGTGACATCACTGAAGACATCATTGATGGCATCATTCACAGAACCACTCACATACCTTCTCACACCTCCATACAAACTCTTGTACAATCTCTCACACACTACACAACTACTCACATACCCATTTACAGACCCATACCAGTACTGATACACCCACTCATTCCTCCATAGAGCCACTCACACACCCACTCGCTCACTCACTCACTCATATTGCTACCCACCGAACCATTCAATCACCTATACAGCCACTCATACAACCAATCACTGACCCTCAGAGCCACTCACACAGCCATAAACCTACCCAAAAAGCCACTTACACACCCAGTCCCTCCTGGTCCACTACTAGCCCCGGGGACCCCATTCCCCGGGGCTGGCCCTCCTCGTTGGGGGCCGTGGGGGGGTCCCTGATCCCTCACGGTCCCAGCCGGCTCCCCACATCCTGCAGCCGGCATTGCTTATCCACATGGGGAGCAGCTAACAATCTGCTTTCCTCTTTGGAAGAGAGAGCAGGTTTCCTGCTCTCTCTTCCAAATAGGAAAGCAGTTTGTCATTGCAAACGGCAGTGTCCCGGGGGTGGGCACCCCTGGACACTGCAGGAGCCAGCCCTGGGAGGTGGCGGTCCCCAGGGCTTACATAAGGCTCCAGGAGGGGGGCCGCGCAGCCCCCTCCCACATCATTTGCAAGCCCCTTGGGGGTGGCAGTCCCCAGGGCTGGGGGGCCTCAGAGCCCCCAACCCAAATTTAAGTAGCCCCAGGGGGTGGCGGTCCCTGGGACTGGGGGAGCCTGGAAGCCCCCACCCAATTTGATTAAGCCCCGGGGGTGGCGGGCCGAAACTTTCAGGTTAGGAGCGGGCCCTTTTCTTGGAAAATTTCGCGAAGATTCGTCAACCGACGCCAAAGTTATTCCAAATAGAATGTTGCGGATTTCCTATGGAAAGTAGGTCCTAACTATAACTACCTACTGGCGACCACCAGTAGGTTATATATATATATATATATATATATATATATATATATATATATATATATATTCACTGAAAAAACCATAGGTTATAGACCATATATAGTTAGGGATTAGCATTTAAAAAACCTTATTTTATTTGCACAAAACCATTGAAATTCCATATATAGTTAGTTGCACTAACTATATATCGCGGACCCGCAATCCACTGCTAATGATGTCACATATTACATCATTCATGACATGGTCAGTGACATCACTGATGACATCACTGATGACATCTCAAATGACATCACTGATGACATCACTGATGACAACACCCAGTGACTGTATGTTTCTGTAAAGTTAAAATATGTCTTACATATTGAAGAAGAAGTGGATGTATAAGTGTCTGCATGAAGGATTTAGTAGGTGCATGACTGACTGTATGAGAGAATGATTAAATGTGTCTCACTGAGTGCATGGGTTAGTGATTAAAGTGTCTTAATTTGGCAATCATTATTTATGTTCTTCTGTAAACTGCTGCATGTTTAAATCAGTAGCTATATCAGTAACTATATGGGTTATTGAATGGTTGCCCAAGTATTTGTATGGAAGACTGAGTATGTGTGTGGGTGGCTGGGAGGTGTATAACTCTGTGCATAGATGTGTGAGCAGTTGATTCCCTAGGTGTATGGCTTCAAAAGTGCATGTAGAAACAGCTGTATGGACAGTTGACTGTGTGCATGAGTATATTGGTGAGTGAATGGATATCTCAGTTCTACATGTCAAAGTAAGTACATATGTAAAACACACTCTATGTGAGAGTTGACATATATAAATAACTGAACATAAGAGCCAGTGAATGTGAGAGTGGCTGTATGAATCATTGTGAACTTGTATCAAGGATTGTATAAGAGAGTAAATATGTGTTAGTGTATGTTTGAATAAGTAAGGTGTGTATAACTGTATAGTTGAGGAAATGGAGGTGTGATTGATTCTTTGCATGACTGACTAGGTGTGTGAGTAACTCCATGGATGTGTGACAGTCTGTGAGTGCCTGTTTACACTGAGTGTATCTAAGGTTATATTAGAGTCTGAAGATGTATTATCACATAAATTATATCATCAGTGATGTAATCAGTAATGTCAAATGAGATGTCAGTGATGTCATCAGTGATGTCATTTGAGATGTCATCAGTGATGTCATCAGTGATGTCATTTGAGATGTCATCAGTGATGTCATCAGTGATGTCACTGACCATGTCATGAATGATGTAATATGTGACATCATTAGCAGTGGATTGCGGGTCCGCGATATATAGTTAGTGCAACTAACTATATATGGAATTTCAATGGTTTTGTGCAAATAAAATAAGGTTTTTTAAATGCTAATCCCTAACTATATATGGTCTATAACCTATGGTTTTTTCAGTGAATTTTCAAGGTTTTGTAAATGCAAATTCCTAACTATATATGGTCTATAACCTATGGTTTTTTCTGTGAATTTCATTGGTTTTTTAAAAGCTAATATCTATAGCTGTAAAATATATTCTTTATTAAGTGACGTATCACGTAGCCCGTGAGACGCCTCATGATGCATCGCATAACCGTGACGTATCGTCTCTGCAGCGCAAACCAAACCCAAAACGTAAGCGCGCCAAAACACGCTTAAAGATATATATATATTTTTTTAACCTTAATTAGACAAAATCCACACGTGCACATATTACAAACATTCAAAAACACAATATGTCGGACTCCCGTTACGCTGCCGGTTAGCTGCCCGGTTAACGTACCAGGAAGCACCTTTACCGCGAAAAATCGCAATTTTTTTTTTCACCCCCCAGGGAACTTTAATAGCCCCCTCATCAATCCTAGGGGTTCAGGAGGGGTCTGCCTTACCCCTTTCATTCATTTACACCTTTTTTCCACCTCTTGTCTCTCGATCCCACAGAGAGACAAGATGGCGGCCGCTCCAGACTGTTTACAATGATAACAGCCAATCAGCTTCTCCTCAGACTCCCGTTACACTGCCGGTTAGCTGCCCGGTTCGCGTACCAAGACGCGTCTCTACGGCGAAAAAATCGGAATTTTTTTTTTGGGGCCCAGCGTGGCTCTATAATATCCCCTCATCAATCCTAGGGGGTCAGAAGGGGTCTACCTTGCCCCTTTCCTTCATTTCCCCCTTTGTTTTGGCCTCCTCTTGTCTCTCGATCCTACCGAGAGACAAGATGGCGGCCGCTCCGAACTGTTTACAATGTTGACAGCCAATCAGCTACTCGTCAGACTCCCGTTACACTGCCGGTTAGCTTCCCGGTTAGCTGCCCGGTTCGCGTACCAAGACGCGTCTCTACGGCGAAAAAAACGGAATTTTTTTTTTTTTTTTTTGGGCCCAGCGTGGCTCTATAATATCCCCTCATCAATCCTAGGGGGTCAGAAGGGGTCTACCTTGCCCCCTTCCCTTCATTTCCTCCTTTGTTTTGGCCTCCTCTTGTCTCTCGATCCTACCGAGAGACAAGATGGCGGCCGCACCGGACTGTTTAGAATGTTGACAGACACCGGAGAGCCAATCAGCTTCGCTTCGCAAAGTTCCGATAAGCGAAAAGTACGCGAACCGGAGCGCTGCCCGGAGCGCTGTTACAGATATATATCTTGATTTAAACGTTAATTTCTCAAAATCCACTGAAGCACATATATTGAGACCTAGCAAAGGCACATCGGGCTAACAGTCCCTACAATTTTGCCAAGTTTCGTGCAAATCCATTCAGCCGTTCGAGCTAAAAGTGAGTCCAACCGCCCTATGGAAAACTCAATGTTAAAAACGCGTTTTGGGACCCCCCTTTTTTCTCAGCCCCCCCTTGACGAAACCCCCCCAAATTTCCAGGAGCTGCTCAGAAACAAAATGTGCCATTTTCCTGAAAATTTCAGCCGATTCCGTCCACAAACGCCAACGTTATTAGACATAGAATTTTCAGAAATCCCATAGGGAAAAAATCCTAACTATATATACCTACTGGCGACCGCCAGTAGGTAATATATATATATATATATATATATATATATATATATATATATATATATATATATATATATATATATATATATATATATTACCTACTGGCGGTCGCCAGTAGGTATATATAGTTAGGATTTTTTCTCTATGGGATTTTTGAAAATTCTATGTCTAATAACTTTGGCGTTTGTGGACGGAATTGGCTGAAATTGTCAGGAAAATGGAACATTTTGTTTCTGAGCAGCCCCTGACAATTTGGGGGGGTTTCATCAAGGGGGGGCCGAGAAAAAAGGGGGGTCCCAAAACGCGTTTTTCCCATGTTAATTTCCATAGGGCGGTTGGCCTCACTTTTAGCTTGAACGGCTGAATGGATTTGCACGAAACTTGGCAAAATTGTAGGGACTGTTAGCCCGATGTGCCTTTGCTAGGTCTCAATATATGTGCTCCAGTGGATTTTGAGTAATTTAGGTTCAAAAAAAGATATATATCTGGGCGGAGCCTAACCACACATCTGATCTGATTGGCTGTCAGCACTTCTTCCAAGAAGTGTTGGCAGCCATCTTGGGACCAATATACATGATAGCACCTCATTAAAAAGCATTGTAGTTAATAGAGGGTTTTAGGACTTTAGTTACATTATAAATCATGTGTTGATGGTACCATACTCGTTTTAGGAATTGTGGTGGGTTCTAAGGTGATTTTACCATGTGAAAAAACCTTCTGCTGTGATATCATGAATATTGTTTGAAAGAAAACTAATATCTCATGATTTTCCCACAGTGGTTTGGAAGGGGATCTATAAGCTAAACTGAAAGCATATTTTCTGTAAATTCACATTATCTTTCTCAGTCATGTGAAAATGAAGTCTGACATTCTCAGTAAAACATGTACATCCAACAAGGACAGAGACTGTCAGTTGATTCCTTTGTGTTCTACTGCAGCCTCCTAGAGTGTTCTAAAGAACAACTAGAGCGCTAACAGTCCTACTTATTACAAAGGTATGGCACACCTGAAGCCATTTTGATTGGAATAAAGTGGTAACTCTTAAAACATTTAATTTAAAAAGAAACAACATGAGGGGGTATATTTTGCCATAGAAAGTATGATTAGTGCTGCAGAATGAAAAATTAGGGCACATTTTGAGTGACTTCTCAAATCCTTTTCTATTTCATTAAAACATTCTGACATGCAGTCTCCCAAAATGGCCATCAGAGACAAAAGAGCCCAAATGTAGCCCAAATATCACCCAGATGTAGCCCAAGTATAGCCCAATGACAGAATGTCCCAGAGTGTTCTAAAGAACAACTAGAGCGCTAACAGTCCTACTTATTACAAAGGTATGGCACACCTGAAGCCATCTTGATTGGAATAAAGTGGTAACTCTTAAAACATTTAATTTAAAAAGAAACAACATGAGGGGGTATATTTTGCCATAGAAAGTATGATTAGTGCTGCAGAATGAAAAATTAGGGCACATTTTGAGTGACTTCTCAAATCCTTTTCTATTTCATTAAAACATTCTGACATGCAGTCTCCCAAAATGGCCACCAGAGACAAAAGAGCCCAAATGTAGCCCAAATATCACCCAGATGTAGCCCAAGTATAGCCCAATGACAGAATGTCCCAGAGTGTTCTAAAGAACAACTAGAGCGCTAACAGTCCTACTTATTACAAAGGTATGGCACACCTGAAGCCATCTTGATTGGAATAAAGTGGTAACTCTTAAAACATTTAATTTAAAAAGAAACAACATGAGGGGGTATATTTTGCCATAGAAAGTATGATTAGTGCTGCAGAATGAAAAATTAGGGCACATTTTGAGGGACTTCTCAAATCCTTTTCTATTTCATTAAAACATTCTGACATGCAGTCTCCCAAAATGGCCACCAGAGACAAAAGAGCCCAAATGTAGCCCAAATATCACCCAGATGTAGCCCAAGTATAGCCCAATGACAGAATGTCCCAGAGTGTTCTAAAGAACAACTAGAGCGCTAACAGTCCTACTTATTACAAAGGTATAGCACACCTGGAGCCATCGTGATGGGAATAAAGTGGTAACTCTTAAAATATTTAATTTAAAAAGGAACAAAATGAGGGGGTATATTATGCAATAGAAGGTATTATTAGTGCTGCAGAAAGAAAAATTAGGGCACATTTTGAGTGACTTTTCAAATCCTCTTCTATTTCATTAAAAAATTCTGACATGCAGTCTCCCAAAATGGCCACCAGAGACAAAAGAGCCCAAATGTAGCCCAAATATCACCCAGATGTAGCCCAAGTATAGCCCAATGACAGAATGTCCCAGAGTGTTCTAAAGAACAACTAGAGCGCTAACAGTCCTACTTATTACAAAGGTATGGCACACCTGAAGCCATCTTGATTGGAATAAAGTGGTAACTCTTAAAACATTTAATTTAAAAAGGAACAAAATGAGGGGGTATATTTTGCCATATGAATTATGATTAGTGCTGCAGAAAGAAAAATTAGGGCACATTTTGAGTGACTTCTCAAACCCTCTTCAATTTCATTAAAAAATTCTGACATACAGTCTCCCAAAATGGCCACCAGAGACAAAAGAGCCCAAATGTAGCCCAAATATCACCCAGATGTAGCCCAAGTATAGCCCAATGACAGAATGTCCCAGAGTGTTCTAAAGAACAACTAGAGCGCTAACAGTCCTACTTATTACAAAGGTATGGCACACCTGAAGCCATCTTGATTGGAATAAAGTGGTAACTCTTAAAACATTTAATTTAAAAAGAAACAACATGAGGGGGTATATTTTGCCATAGAAAGTATGATTAGTGCTGCAGAATGAAAAATTAGGGCACATTTTGAGTGACTTCTCAAATCCTTTTCTATTTCATTAAAACATTCTGACATGCAGTCTCCCAAAATGGCCACCAGAGACAAAAGAGCCCAAATGTAGCCCAAATATCACCCAGATGTAGCCCAAGTATAGCCCAATGACAGAATGTCCCAGAGTGTTCTAAAGAACAACTAGAGCGCTAACAGTCCTACTTATTACAAAGGTATGGCACACCTGAAGCCATCTTGATTGGAATAAAGTGGTAACTCTTAAAACATTTAATTTAAAAAGAAACAACATGAGGGGGTATATTTTGCCATAGAAAGTATGATTAGTGCTGCAGAATGAAAAATTAGGGCACATTTTGAGGGACTTCTCAAATCCTTTTCTATTTCATTAAAACATTCTGACATGCAGTCTCCCAAAATGGCCACCAGAGACAAAAGAGCCCAAATGTAGCCCAAATATCACCCAGATGTAGCCCAAGTATAGCCCAATGACAGAATGTCCCAGAGTGTTCTAAAGAACAACTAGAGCGCTAACAGTCCTACTTATTACAAAGGTATAGCACACCTGGAGCCATCGTGATGGGAATAAAGTGGTAACTCTTAAAATATTTAATTTAAAAAGGAACAAAATGAGGGGGTATATTATGCAATAGAAGGTATTATTAGTGCTGCAGAAAGAAAAATTAGGGCACATTTTGAGTGACTTTTCAAATCCTCTTCTATTTCATTAAAAAATTCTGACATGCAGTCTCCCAAAATGGCCACCAGAGACAAAAGAGCCCAAATGTAGCCCAAATATCACCCAGATGTAGCCCAAGTATAGCCCAATGACAGAATGTCCCAGAGTGTTCTAAAGAACAACTAGAGCGCTAACAGTCCTACTTATTACAAAGGTATTGCACACCTGAAGCCATCTTGATTGGAATAAAGTGGTAACTCTTAAAACATTTAATTTAAAAAGGAACAAAATGAGGGGGTATATTTTGCCATATGAATTATGATTAGTGCTGCAGAAAGAAAAATTAGGGCACATTTTGAGTGACTTCTCAAACCCTCTTCAATTTCATTAAAAAATTCTGACATACAGTCTCCCAAGATGGCCACCAGAGACAAAAGAGCCTAAATGTAGCCAAAATATCACCCAGATGTACCTCAAGTATAGCCCAATGACAGAATGTCCCAGAGTGTTCTAAAGAACAACTAGAGCGCTAACAGTCTTACTTATGACAAAAGTATGGCACACCAGAAGCCATCTTGATTGGAATGAAGTGGTAAGTCTGAAAACACTCAATTTAAAAAGGAGCAACATGAGGGGGTTAATTTTGCCATAGAAAGTATGATTAGTGCTTCAGAAAGAAAAATTAGGGATCATTTTGAGTGACTTCTCAAATCCTCTTCTATTTCATTAAAAAAAATTCTGACATGCAGACTGAAACATGCACTTTGAATACCAGCAGCAGACGTCGCTGGTGAGCAGTAGCTTTACTACAGTGATCTAATGTGCAACTAGAGTGCTAACATTCAGAATTTATGGCAAATGTGTGACACATCTGAATGCCTTCTTGATGGAACCAAAGTAAACAAGCATTGAAAATGCAATAGATCTCGACCTCGTTTAAATTAAAGCCATTCTATTTGTAATTAGGTGGCTTTTTAGCTTTGCTTTTATTAGTGTTTTTTCAACTTTCATGTAAATAACATGCATCTGTATGCATATAAGTATATGTATGCATGCATTTATGTTTGTATTTATATAGATATACAGATGATATATGTTTATATATGTATGTATATATATATGTTCACTGAAAAAACCATAGGCTATAGACCATATATAGTTAGGAATTAGCATTTACAAAACCTTGAAAATTCACTGAAAAAACCATAGGTTATAGACCATATATAGTTAGGAATTAGCATTTACAAAACCTTGAAAATTCACTGAAAAAACCATAGGTTATAGACCATATATAGTTAGGAATTCGCATTTACAAAACCTTATTTTACTCACACAAAACCATTGAAATTCCATATATAGTTAGTTGCACTAACTATATATCGCGCACCCGCAATCCACTGCTGATGATGTCACATATTACATCATTCATGACATGGTCAGTGACATCACTGATGACATCACTGATGACATCTCAAATGACATCACTGATGACATCACTGATGACATCATCCAGTGACTGTACGTTTCTGTAAAGTTAAAATATGTCTTACATATTGAAGAATGAGTGGATGTATAAGTGTCTGGATGAAGGATTTAGTAGGTGCATGACTGACTGTATGAGTGAGTGATTAAATGTGTCTCACTGAGTGCATGGGTTAGTGTCTAAACTGTCTTAATTTGTGCATCATTATGTCTGTTGTTCTGTAAACTGTTGCATGTGTTGATAAGTAGCTATATGAGTAACTATATGGGTTATTGATTGGTTGCCCAAGTATTTGTATGGGAGACTGAGTGTGTGTGTGGGTGGCTGGGAGGTGTATGACTCTGTGCATAGATGTGTGAGCAGTTGATTCACTAGACGTATGGTTTCAAAAGTGCATGTGGAAACAGCTGTATGGGCGGTTGACTGTGTGCATGAGTGTATTGGTGAGTGAATGGATATCTCAGTGCTACATGTCAAAGTAAGTACATATGTAAAACACAGTACATGTGAGAGTTGACATATATAAATAACTGTGCATAAGAGCCAGTGAATGTGTGAGTGGCTGTATGGATCATTGTGAACTTGTATCAGGGATTGTATAAGAGAGTATATATGTGTTAGTATATGTTTGAATAAGTAAAGTTTGTATAACTGTATAGTTGAGGAAATGGAGGTGTGATTGATTCTTTGCATGACTGACTAGGTGTGTGAGTAACTCCATGGATGAGTGACAGTCTGTGAGTGTCTGTTTACACTGATTGTATCTAAGGTTATATTAGAGTCTGAAGAGGTTCATCGTATTATCACATGAATGATATCATCAGTGATGTGATCAGTAATGTCAAATGAGATGTCATCAGTGATGTCATCAGTGATGTCATTTGAGATGTCATCAGTGATGTCATTTGAGATGTCATCAGTGATGTCATCAGTGATGTCACTGACCATGTCATGAATGATGTAATATCTGACATCATCAGCAGTGGATTGCGGGTGCGCGATATATAGTTAGTGCAACTAACTATATATGGAATTTCAATGGTTTTGTGTGAGTAAAATAAGGTTTTGTAAATGCGAATTCCTAACTATATATGGTCTATAACCTATGGTTTTTTCAGTGAATATATATATATATATATATATATATATATATATATATTTATATATATATATATATATATATATATATTTATATGGTTCAGTGTAAACAGAAAAACTGCACTCACGGGGGTCAAATCCAGCCGGATTTTATTGCACACAAGTTAAAGATAAAGACGCGTTTCGGCGGTACGACTTCGTCAGTTACCATATATATATATATATATATATATATATATATATATATATATATATATATATATATCCCGAAAAGTTTGTCCTAGCGCTCCTGCAATCCCCCGTGCCCTGGACCTCACAGGAACAATATATATATATATGTGGGAGACTCCCTTTTGATACCGGCTCAGGGACGCTTCGTTGCTGGATTCCTTGCCCAACAGTTATTTCAACACCGTGAGTGTGCTGACTCCTTTGGCTCTCTGTCCCCCCCGCTGCCGCTCACAGGACCATCACTCGTCCGCTGAGCGGGGGGACCACAGCCTTCAGAATTCTGTGCGGGTTGAGCCCCGCCCACCCACGCCCACTTCCGCGCCTGGAGGTGCCAAAACACCGGTGCTCCCTCCGTGTCGCGGGACGCGCGAGGGGGACGCCGGGCTATGCCCGGGCAAAGGGCGGGCCATCTGTGGCCATCAGGGGCTGAAAGAGGCCGGGCTGGGCCACCCCCTAACTTTCCACCAACTGTTTTATATACTGCAAGGTATTGTACCCTAACACAACATTGTATGGACCTTTTCGTGGCACTCTACTGTTCTTGCGGGACTTTTCTTTACCTGTAGCTGTTAACATCTCACATGCCAATGTCTACTCGGTCAAGGAAGGGCGGGAGGGGGGAGGCTGTGTCAGCGGCACGCTCCATCAGTTCATCACTTGAGCATACTCGGTCCTTGAAAAGGAAATTGCCATTACCGATTGTCGTCTCTCCCTAGAGCCATTGTACCGTAAACGTTCCTCCTTGGGGCCGCTGGCATTGGCAGCTTCTCCTGCCAACACTGATGAGTACCCACATGACACTACCACCGGAAATATGCTGACCAGCCCATGTAGCGCGGAAGCTAACCTGGAGAGGCCTATTGTGCTAGATTCACCAAACCAATCGGAATTTCCGACTGCACTGGAGACGGCAGTTGCTCTTAATAGCCTTCATGGGGGCATCAGTAGTACTATGCCACTTCAGGGAATTTTAGTGCACCCAAAGATGGCGAGCAAGACAATAGTATCCACTAAAAGAAAAAGAGTTGGTAGCGGGCTGAAGGGGGGATGTCTCAAAACCGCAAAGAAGTTGAAAATAAAAACACATAGCGTACATGGAAAAGCATTGGGTTCAGGGAGATCAGAGAAATCCACTCATACGCCAGTAAGCAATGAACCAACCCTTGCTAATCCTCCCCAGTTGCCAACCATTTGCCCGAAGCCACTCTCCTCTTCAGGCTCTGCAAATGACATTCCCCTTATTGCTCGTATTGAGCATATTCTGAAGTCACTTACACTCCTGGTTCTCGAGAGGGTAAAAGTACTGTCAGAAAGATTGGACCGCTTTGAACAAGGAACACTTGACAACTTTTTTTCCCTAAAGGCCCTAATTAAATTACATTCTAAAAATAGCCAGGACGCATCAGAACAGAAGCAAATCCCACTGGTAGTTCCCACACACACAGGCGAGTCTGCATCTGTAATTTCAAAAGAAATTTATGGGCCCTTGAGTAGAACTAATCCTCCAGCGATAGTCACCACAACTCAGCAAGGTAGAAAACCTTTAAATCCATTACTGTCCAAAGGGGCTAAAGGAGTCCTTGAAAGGACGCACGACCGCAACACCAGCACCCTGCTCGACAACCTCGCCAATCTTGGACTCAAGCAGCTGGTGTCCACCCCCACCCACCTCGCCGGACACACACTCAACGCAGTCTTCTCCTCCAGCACAGACATCGACTTCAGCCACGCCACAGAGCTTCAATGGACGGACCACAGCTGCGTCCACTTCACCTTCAAGAGAACGACGACCCACCACCACCAGCAACAGGCCACCCGCAGAAGCTGGAACAAGATCACAGCAGACCAGCTCGCCACCTCCCTGAGCCAGCACCCTCCTGCCAGCTCAGCGAACCCCAGCCAGGCCGCCGACAACCTCACGAAGTGGATCAGCATCTGCGCGGACGAGCTAGCCCCGCTGAGGACCCCGCCCAGCAGACCCGGCAGCAAGAAAGCCCCGTGGTTCACCGACGAACTCAAGAGCTCCAAGAAGAACTGCCGAGCCCTCGAGAAAGTCTGGAGAAGGGAACCTACACCGGACAACAGGACCACCCTCAAGCTGGCCACTCGGAAGCACCACCAGCTGATCCGCGCCGCCAAGAAAACTGCATTCAAGGACCGGCTGGACAACAACGCACACAACAGCAAGGAACTCTTCAACATCGTGAAAGAGCTATCCAACCCCAGCGCAGGAAACAACGACATCACCCCATCGCAAGACCTCTGCAACTCCCTCGCTTCATACTTCCACAACAAGATCGCGGACATACACAACAGCTTCAACAACCAACCAACGCACACCATGACCGAACAACCACCCCCCACCACCACCCTCCACGCCTGGACCCCGATCAGCACCGAAGACACCATCAGCACGATGAACTCCATCCACTCCGGATCACCGACCGACCCCTGCCCTCACCACGTCTTCAACAAGGCCGACGCTGTCATCGCACCCCACCTGCGAGACATCATCAACACATCCTTCGACACCGCCACCTTCCCTGAGAGCTGGAAGCACGCCGAACTCAGCGCTCTACTCAAGAAACCAACAGCGGACCCCACCGAACTCAAGAACTACCGCCCCATCTCGCTCCTCCCGTTTCCAGCCAAAGTCATCGAGAAGACCGTCAACAAGCAGATGGCCGCCTTCCTCGAGACGAATGGATCCCTCGACCCCTCACAGTCCGGCTTCCGAGCCAATCACAGCACCGAGACCGCCCTCATCGCCGCCACCGATGACATCCGAGCCCTGATGGACAACGGAGAAACAGCGGCCCTCATCCTCCTAGACCTCTCCGCGGCATTCGACACTGTCTGCCACCGCACCCTAGTACAGCGCCTCAGCAACGTCGGAATCCAGGACAAGGCGCTGGAATGATCATCTCCTTCCTCGACGGAAGAACACAGAGAGTCCGCCTACCACCGTACAAGTCCGAGGCCTCCGAAGTCATCTGCGGCGTCCCTCAAGGATCCTCTCTGAGCCCCACCCTCTTCAACGTCTACATGAGCCCCCTCGCGGCCATCGCACGCCAACACAACCTCAGCATAATCTCCTACGCCAACGACACCCAGCTGATCCTCTCCCTGACCAACGACCCCGCCACCGCCAGAGCCAACCTGCACGAAGGGATGAAAGAGGTAGCCGAGTGGATGACGACCAGCCGCCTGAAACTGAACTCTGACAAGACGGAGGTCCTCATCCTGGGCTCTTCACCCTCCGCCTGGGACGACTCCTGGTGGCCTCCCGCCCTGGGCACTGCACCCAAACCGACAGACCATGCACGCAACCTGGGCTTCATCCTGGACTCCTCCCTCTCCATGAGCAGGCAAGTCAACAACGTCTCCTCGGCGTGCTTCAACATCCTACGCATGCTACGGAAGATCTTCTGGTGGATCCCCACCGAGACCAGGAAGACCGTCACCCAGGCCCTCGTCACTAGCCGACTGGACTACGGCAACGCCCTCTACGCCGGTACCACCGCCAAGCTCCAGAAGAGACTCCAGCGGATCCAGAACGCCTCAGCCAGACTCATCCTCGACATCCCACGAACCAGCCACATCTCCGGACATCTGAGAGACCTTCACTGGCTCCCCGTGAACAAAAGAATCACCTTCCGCCTCCTCACCCACGCACACAAAGCCCTACACGACCAAGGCCCGAGCTACCTCAACAGCCGGATCAACTTCTACGCTCCCAAACGCCACCTCCGATCAGCCAACCACGCCCTCGCCGCCGTCCCCCGCATCCAAAGAGCGACTACAGGAGGAAGGTCCTTCTCCTACCTGGCCGCCAAGACCTGGAACTCCCTCCCGACCGACCTGCGCCTGAACCAAGACCACCTCTCCTTCAGGAAGAAGCTGAAGACCTGGCTGTTCGAGCAGTAGCGGCACCCCCCCTCCCCCAGCGCCTTGAGACCCTACGGGTATGTAGCGCGCTCTATAAGTGTCATTGATTGATTGATTGATTGATTGATTGAAAGTGCACATACACAGAGCCAGAAAGTTGATCACAGCCATAGTAAAATAGCGAGGCAGGGTAGCGATCAAATTGTATCACCCCAAAAGTCTGACACATTAGTTACTAATGACACCAATTCTACCCATATTAACATGCCTCCTGAATGTTTGCCTTATGTAGTTGTGTTAACTGGAGTTCCACGGCTTAAGCCGGGTAAATTGGAATCCTACCATGAACTCAAAAATAAAACTACATACTGGTTAAACAATAATAGACCTCTTCCAAGACAACTTGATGGCCAGGTTCTTTATGTAAGAAGGGTTAATTGGACAGGTAACAGGACTAAGGATATTCCCGGTGATTGCATCCTTGTAAATTTTAGTGATGCTCAGGTCGTAAGGTTCATATGGAACCAACAGAATGGACACGATGGTAGTGGAATTGGTGTATATGATTTGGGACACTTCCACTTGCAGCCTGCCTACTTGCAATATGGGCAGAGCAGTCTAAACCAATACCGGGGGGGGGGGGTGACAGGTGATTCCTTTAGCAACAACTGCTATATCCATCCAACCCCTGCTTTTGATAGAGGCATAGATTGTTATGGGTTAGATGGTGAATATTGACAAGGTGATTACCTACCTTCTAATCCCCCATCCTATACAGCCGATAATAATAGGCCCAATAGGTCTATGACCCCTGCTGAACCATATGGGATCCCCCTAACCCTTGTTAATCCTCCTCTCTCTGATGTAGCCAACTCGGGGAATAGGCTAGTATCTGAACTTCCAATTGCAGAGAATAACTGTTGGAGCTATGAGGTGGAGGGATTAGCCAATAAGCCTAAGTCTGGGATCGGAACGACTTGTGACCAGGTTATCCAGGATGGACGAAACGACACCTGTATGACCCTAGTAGATCAATCTATTATTTTGTGTGATACCCTTATGCTGCATGTTCTCACCCCGTCGCACTCGGTAATTGAGACTGCAGGGGAGCAAATTAATCTACCCACCGCACCATTATACGCATCCCAGGAGCTAGCTGTGGCTGATACCACCATAAAGATTATTAGCTGGAATATAGCGAGTATTTCCAAGAAATTAGATCTTCCAGATTGGAATACCCTGGTTGAGTCCTGGAGCTTGGAGCCCAACCACAAGGTCGGCTATACTACTTACTTTTTGGCAGCAGTATCTGGGAGGGGTCGAACTTCAGGTGGGCTCTTAATATGGGTCAGTATTTCCCTGGAATGTAGCATCTCACAAAAGCAATGTAACTCACCAGATATTCTAAGGATCTCATTGAGAGGGCCACACAGAGGGAGAACTCTAGAAATATTTATTATATATGCTAGGGGCACCAAAGGTGGCTCTTTATCCTCCACAGTTACACTGCTGGAAAATGAACTTAGAGAATTTCATGATGGTATGCACGGTTTGGTTGCTGGGGACTTTAATTGTACGTTTGAGCCCCTTGCTGCAGGGGAGGGGTATACCCACACTTACAATTCAACCAATAAAAAGATTGTCACAACGGGCCATCCAGTTGAAATCACCAGCTATGGAGTTTGGCCTAAGAGCAGCAAATGGCAGAACTGTCTCAGATCTTTCCGGGGCCCACACATACAACAGGGTTAACCATTCATCAAGGATTGATTATATTCTCCTTGATTTTAAGCTTTGGCACTTTATGCAAGATATAGAAATTTTACCAACCATAGATAGTGAACACAACTTGCTTTCTTTGAGTTTGCATCACCTATGGCTAAGCTTAAATGGGCCGGTTGCACCAAGTAAAATAATGTAAACTTCAAATGTTTGCCTATCGAACTGTGGAAGGCGCCTGAAGTGGTGCAAAGTCGCCCAGGATGAAGGGAAAATCCAGTCCATAGGGGCCGTTTTGACAGCCACACAGAGTAAGTTGGACAAACCGCTTTAGACTGTTGTGATCCCTCAAGGGTGACGGCAGCATTTCTGGACACCATTGAAGCGGTGGGCAACCTTTTCTTGGCGCAAATTGGAGGTGGGGCTCAGAGAGAGCCTCAGAGGCTCAAGGGTAAACAGGGGTGGTATACATCTAAATGCCGAAACAAGAAATCTGCACTAATCAAGGCAGTCAAGTCCAAGTCACAAGCTTTGATCCAGCAGGCTAGGAAAGAGTACAAGTTGGTGGTAATAGAAGCCAAAAAGGAGTGGGAGGACCAGTATAGGCAAACACTTCAGGAGGCCAGCGATGGGAGGGATGCGGGTCGATTCTGGAATACCATAAGAGCCAAGAACAGTCCTGCTAGTGACCTCATCACGTGTAACATTACTGGCCATATGTGGTTTGATCACTTTTCCAAAATGTGTACATGTCAGCTGGGAGTTGTTAATGAGCTCTCCCCCGCAGTTCTCAGATACCCTTAGGAGAACCTGATAGATATCCCTTCGCAGTTAAGGAAGTTGAAAATGCGATTAGTCACATTGTGCCACAAAAGGTAGCTGGTCCAGATGGCATCCCGGGGATCTGCTTCGTTTTGATCTGTCCAAATGGGGGAAGCTTATCCATACTTTACTCATCGCCATCGACAACGGTGCCGCAATCCCTGAATCATGGAAGGGGGCGGAGGTCGTCCCAATTTTTAAAAAGGGGCGCAGGGACGACCCCTCCAACTATGGCCCTATAAGCTTCATAGATTCCACCCAGAAGGTTGTCGGGAAGGTGGCACTGGAGAGAATCCTACAATGGGCTGATGAAAATAAGATTCTCTCAGATTACCAAGCGGGGTTTAGGGCTGGTGCTGGGACAATAGAGCAGGCATTTAGACTATTATTAATTTACTGGAAAGTGGTTGGTATAGGCAAAGGCAGTCTTTACCTCGCGTTCATTGATCTAAAGACTGCCTTTGACCTGGTGCCTCGGGAATGCCTCTCGGGAGTGCTGTCCAATATGGGGATTCCTTCTAATATTATGTCAATCCTAGTGAGGCTCCATGAAGAATATTTTGCGCAAGTGAGGTGGGGTACTCAGGGACAGAAGACAAACAGAATTCCAGTGGAGAGAGGCATCCGCCAGGGATGTGTTCTTGCTCCCACCCTCTTTTCACTATATGTGAATGGTGTGGTTGAGCTCTTGCTGGAAAATCCATCTGATACTCCATCCCTGGCGGGCAAACAAATTCCAACCCTTGTATTCGCTGATGATACGCTTTTAATATCCAAGTCCCCTGTGGGCCTCCAGAGTCTCTTACATAACTTCCAGGCCTTTTGTACTCAAAGAGGGCTTGTAATAAATACAGACAAGACAAAGTATTTGGTGTTGAACCCCCCAAAAAAACTTTGGCGACCCCCAGTCCTAAACCATGTACCCTTGGAAAGGGTCACTGTATTTGATTACTTAGGTATTGATATTTCGGACACAATGCAGTGGAACCCTCATCTTTGCAAAATGCTATTAAGCCACAAAAGGGTAGTGGGGGTGCTCCTTAAGGAACAGCGTTCTTCTTCAACTAGACCCATTGCCCCGGTCCTCGATATTTATAAGGCGAGGGGAGTCAGCTCGGCCCTTTACAGGAGGAGCTGTGGGGTACTTGCAATATGGAACAGTTGGCAAGGTCAGAAAATAAATTCCTAAGGGATTTAATGTTACTCCCGCAGAGCACCCCATCGGAACCTTTGCTACTCGATCTAGGATGCCATTTGATTAAAGATCTGGCAAAAGTCCGGCCGCTACTGTTATGGGCCCGGCTGTGGCGAATGCCAGAACTAGTAAAGTATGCAGAAGGGCTTGCAGAAGTAATGTCAATGACGGGATGGCACAAAATAAATGGCTTAAAGATGTAAAATTCTTACTTGGTGAATTGGGCCTTAATGAAGCCTGGGTAAGTAGGTCTTCCCCCCCTAAGGCAACACTGAAGAATCTTTTTTGGAGTTGGGTCGCAACTATAAATAGTACTGACCCAAAGCTTGATAGACTAACAGAAGACTTTCTAAGGCTTAAGGATGTGGCATTCCGGGAACCCTACCTTGATATTGTTCGGAAACCTGCTGATAGAGCTTTGTATTTTAGATTTAGGGTTGGGTGCTCCCAGTGCGCGAACTAACTGCCCGCTGGAAAGCCCCATTCCAAAAAACACCCTTTTGCCCTATCTGTAAGTCTAGAACAGAATCTATTGCACATATTCTGTTCGCATGTCCGGCATATGTGTTACCGAGGAAATGCTGGCTTAAACCATTATGTAGATTACTGGGTACTAGGCATCATCACGAGGCATTGCGTATCCTGATGTCTGACACTCGGTCACTGTATGTATGTGGTCTCTCAACATTTTTATCATGGGCTTGGTCCATTAGATCAAAAAGGCTTAAAGAAAATGTTTAATCTGAGATCTTAAAGAAAATTTATAAATTGTGATCTTAACCTGTAAATTGTGATTTTACCTTTCTATTCCTGTGTTCTTTTTCTTCTTTTTACCCTCGATTTTAGCTTCGTTGTAACTTGTGTATCAAATTCTTTTTTTCTAAGGTACAAATGTATTTTTTTAATGTGATGCTTTTAAGATATGTTTTTATCAAAATAAAGCCTTATACTACTACTATATATGCATGTTATCTAGTGTCCGTTGACACTGAGTAGTTATATCTAGGTCTGCGATTCCATAGGAAACACTTGTTTTGTTTTCCCAATAACTTTGGTACTATTTGACGAATCCCCCCTTGTCGTTCCCAAAATTTCCACAATTGTTTTGCTTGGACTTTTCCAGACAACGCTCCTGCAAAAAACAGATTTGGCAGGAGGTTAGATCTTGGTATGCAGTTGGTGTTTTTAGGTTCCAGCCTACCAGACACATCAGCAGTGCTGTATGTGAACGACATACAGCGCAGCGGTTTGATATGAAAAAGACATCTTGAGGAGTTTCAGGAAGTTGACCTTGGAATACATTCTGCCTATTGCTTGCCATTGGCTTTATGGTTTGTAACCCATTTTTCTGGCTTTTTCGTTTGCTGGCTTTATTTGCTTTAGGCTGTACAGCTCGTGTTAGTACCTCTCCATGCCAAAGCTGTGTTTTCAGTATTTTTCCCAAAACAAAATTTTTGTAATAAACAGGCCTGTAAATCTTTTTCTTATCTTGTCACATTTGCTGGTCATTCAAAGACCGAGGCCAAATGTCAAGCTGTGTTTTCAAGGGAGCCTGGTGTTTATTTTGCTTTTGGGAGACTTCATTGTGAGAGCATTTACAGGAAAGAGGAATGCAGCCTATTTTCTCCATGGAGCTTGCTTGTGACCTTTTTTGTATTTTTTATTGTAGACATCTCCATCTCAAAATGTACCTAATTCTTAAGCTGAACAAAATATTTGCCTTTCATTCATGGGGCATGTAGTTCAATATTGTCATTGTCAGGGTGGGTGGAAGCATGGACGTTGCTAAAATCATGTTTGAAAACTCTTACAAAACATAATTGCACTGATTTAGTCTGATGTACTAGTTACGCGCTTACTTTCACATCTATTAACTTGTAAATAAATGCTTGCCTGTTTTTAATGAGGGGCTGCATGTAAAGTTCAGGAGGGCGCTTGTGAACCACACTGATTTAGTCTAATGTACTAGTACTACTGAGATGAAACAGTTCTGCATGTGAATGAAATACATTTTGGGAATTTTGGCAGAGACTTTTTAAAATGTTATTTTTCAAAATTCCTCTTCTTTGGTGAGTCCATTTAATTTGTGAAACTGCTTAGTTAGAAACGAAGTACAAAACCGCATTTCAGTCTGGGTGTCAGCCTCACATATGATGACATTGGGCAATTTACACTGTTTCAAGCACAGCTCTTGTCATAGGAAGGAGCCAGACATATTGTAAAACACTTTAGCAATACTTGGTTTTCACTTTGATGTGTAATGCTTTATTTATGACATATGTGGCAACTCATTTTGAAGAGTTGGAGACGTTTAAAGGCACTTTTTAAGAAAACTTTTGTATTTATGTCTAGCTACCCAATAATTATGTATTCCGTCTGCAAATGTGTCTTTTCGGAACGTATATTTTCCTCATTTGTCCTTGCAAGTACTAGGGCCAAGATTTGAATGGTGCAGCAGGTGCAGTGGCACAGGGGACAAAAGGTTTAGGAAATCCACAGAGCACTGATTATTGCTATATTTTGCTATGAAGCAAGCAATCACAAGTGCAATTACCTTGCAAGCAGGAGGATCATGATTTGAATGGTGCAATGACACAGGGGCCAAAAGGTCTAGGAAACCAGCTGTATAACGATAATTGCTTTATTTTACTACTAAACAAACAGTCAAGTGCAGTTGCTTTCATGGTTTCATTGACCCAGGACAATTACAGTTTTTTTAAACATTACTGGGAGGTTGCTTCACTTCCTGCAGCCCCAAACAATATTACAAAAATGGTTGGTGGTGGCCTTCCCTATTCTAGGGGCACCACCAAGCTTAAAAGATGAATAAACCAAACATTCCTTGCAGAGCATTATGAGGCGCTCCATGCTGGAGTAGTGAATAATTAAAGAGTGACTCCTAGAGCTCATTGATTATTCACTTTGCTGTCCCACTGCACACCCAGGGCACGGAATATTAAAAAAAGTATTGGAGATAGGGGCATGCAACCATCCTCCTGAGCTTTTACAGCCCGAAGGCTCCATCTCCTGAGGCTTTTATTTTTAAACAAGGGGAGGGGTCAAGGGCCCCTCCTGAAACTTTATGACACCGGGTACCCCCACAGACAGAGATGTGTGCCCAAGTGTTCGCGTAGGACACCTTAAACCCACAAGTTGTCAGCCATGGGTGGAGCCTCAGCCGCTCCCTACATGCTGCAGGAGTCTGCATTGCTCCCACCTGAAGGGAGCAGCTGTTTTTGCTTGCTCCCTCCGGGCAGAAGCAGTCTGAGTTTTCCCAGCCTATAAGGAAACTGAAGTCTGTGTTCAACTGCTGCAAGCCTTTTCAAAGCTTCCGCTGGGTGGGAGCACACTTCTGTCTTCCTACCTGCGTCCTTACGGGGAGGGAAATACTGTGTCTCTGGGTAGGCACCCTAAGGCACAGTGTGTCAGTCGGCCCTGGAGGATGGGTTCTACAAGGCCTATTGCAGCTCGGTAGGGTGTGCACGCGGCCACCTCTCCCCTTCATAAAATATTCTAACCAGGGGGATGGGGTCCCTGGGGCCTCTTTGAGGCACAGGGACTGGTGCTGTATGACCCCCTCCCCTTATTATTAACTTGACCCCCCAGGAGATGGGCTCCCCAGGGCCTCTGAGAGGTACAGGGATGGGGGCTGCATGCCCCCTTCCTTTTTTTATTAACTCTTTAGCAGGGGATCGGATAACAGGTGCCTCGTAGAGGCTGGCGAAGGTCAGCGTGATGCCTCCCCAATAAATTTAACATGCTGTCCCCCTAGGCCTTGGTCCCAGGTGTGGTCCATCTGGGACCCCAACATCAGGCCTAGGGGTCGGGTATCTCTACCCTGCTCCTTTATGTTTAGTTTTTCCTCCATTTATTCTAGGACCCTGGATTGGGTGCCAAGTCTTAATTTGGCTGACACTCCATCCTTGTTGATGTGGTAGCAGAAAGTTAGATCTCACCATGACATTTTTCGGCCTGCTTAACCCCACAGGGTGATATATACAATGTTCTCTTTCAGGGGATACTCATCAATAGTCATAAGCACTGAATAATCCCCACCTACATCCGGGACCCCTAGGTATATACAAAAATACATGTATGTGTGTATGTTTCAGTAAAAAAGTACAGAGTACTTCCAAAACGTACATATATACATGTATGCATATATAAATATGCAGCCTATTATACCTCAAATAGGCTAATATGCCACAATTACATGGGTTTTTCTTTAAAAGAAAATAATCTCACATATAAATACTGTAACAGAGAAAATACACTCTAATAGTGTTCCAACACAGCCCTTTATTTTTGGAGAAAAAGGCAAGTAATAGCAGGCAATTAGCCTATAGGCTGCATAGATGAAAAACATTACAGTACTAAAAACTGGCATCTTGTCTTTAAGAATTCCAAGAACCTGGACACCGGGCCTTTAAGACCTCCAGGAGCCTTCTGCTCCCCTCATGCACCACAGGTGACAGGTAGGCCAGTTCATTTTTCCGGCTCCTTCCGTGAGGATCCTGGACGATTGAGCTTGTCAATTTTTGATTATTCTAGTCAAAAATTGGTTTATTTAATCTCTACACAACGTTTTCTGACTGCTGACAACTTTTCCAGTTGTTTTCCGACTATTTTGAGAACTATTTTCAGTCAGAAATGCCAACTTTATTTAACAACTGTCCCTCCTGTGGGGAAAAAAATGGCAAAATCACACCCACATTCTGTCTGTATTGGGTGTTTATCAATTTTCACATCATCCGGAGAAATTTTATTATTGCCAGCAATTCTCCAGAAGAACTCTTCGTGACAGGGAGAAGGTAAAGCTACATGCCTTACTGGAGAGAGGAAAATGACCTTCAAAAAGTGGCATTGAGAGCAATCTTGCCTTCAAAGAGTCTTCTCATCAGGAAAGACACAGGAAACGGTGTTGATCTGCTTCTCTAGCATCAAAAAGGAAGCAGATCCCTGATTTTTCACCATCAGCGTCGAGATCAACGTCAGAGAAGCAAGCAAGGCATGCAACGACGTCGAGGGACAGATCGCCGTTGAAGCGGCTAGAGCCTCCGTCTCCGAAACGTAAGTAAATTTCAAGGCATACTACTTAGGGCTCGAAGTATGTTGGTCCCGGGAGACCTAAGTCGATGCCAAAGTTTGATCCACGTTTAGAAAACATCCGTCGATGTTGAGACGCCGGTCGACATCTAGATCTCCGCCGCTGTCACAAGGGTCGGCGTTGAGAGGATTGACGTTGAAGACTCTGCCGCAGGCCTACAAGCGGCCTACATCGAGAACAATCGACATTGAGGGCATCTCTGCACAGACATGAGACCCCAAATGCCTCACCGCATAAGTGTCAACGTTGAATGTGGGACAATCGGTGTCATCAGTGAGAGGCTGTCGTTCGATGTTGAGGGAAGAAAATCCTACGCCATCATCGTTGGAAGTGCTAGAAAGGGCGAGATTGACGTTGAAGTCCATGCGATCGACGTCGAGGAGAGTGTCATCTTCTCCTAGCATTAATGTATAGTGTAGATCACGCTGGAGGGATCTCCAGTTTCGGGAAAGAAGACTCCCCCTGACAAAACTGAGGTGATGTTCTTTAATCAACGTAGCTCACCCCTCACTCCCTCTGGTGGCCATCTGAATTGTACCACCCTCCGGAACCTGTGTCTTCGGCCGGGAATTTAGGTGTCAGGTTCAATAGTGAACTCTCTTACAAAAAATCGAACCAACCAAGTTTCTGCACCTTCTTTTGGGAAATTCCGCACCATCCGTAAAATTTTCCCCTTCCTCCCTCAGGACTCTAGCCGGACCGTTGTTTCTGCTCATCCCCTCCCACCTAGACTACGCTAATAGTCTGTATGCAGGGGCTCCCGTGTACCTGATCAGACGCTTTCAGACGGTCCAAAACATGGCAGCGAGGCTGATTTACAACATCCCCAATCGCCACTTGCTCTCCCCTACCATAAAAAACTCCACTGGCTTCCAGTGGCCAAACGCATCCAATTCAAATCTATGGTACTAGTATTCAGATCACTTCGGTGTACGGGCCTGGCCGACCTGAGAGCCCGGCTCAAACTCACCCAGTCTAGCTGCGCCCTCAGATCCAATCACCTACGCCTTCTCTCATCCCCCTGCTTTCGACGCGCGAGAACGGGAAGCAGAGCATTTGCGGTGATCGCCGCAAAACCTGGAA
Organism: Lissotriton vulgaris; assembly: GCF_964263255.1. NCBI lineage: Eukaryota > Metazoa > Chordata > Amphibia > Caudata > Salamandridae > Lissotriton > Lissotriton vulgaris. The sequence continues at coordinate 771,358,468 of NC_141697.1, forward strand.
CAGCCTGCCTCTGCCACTAAGACTGACTTACTTAGAACCTATTTTCCACAGTGACCTTGAGACTTGGCTCTTCTCCAGCATCTAAATACCATCTAAATACCACTAAGCCATCTCTCCTCCTTCACCTGTCCAAAGCACCGGACAGGCCCGTTGTGGGTAGCTGAGCTGTACAAGCTCCTAAATAAATAAACCTTTCTCCAAGGTGGCTAGAGAGTGTCCAACACTGGAAGGTTCCACACAGAAGTCGGGTCTCGGTTTTCTCCTAACATACACTCCCTCTAGGGACTCTGGTGGGCCTCCTCCTACTGCATCCACCAAGGCATCTCCACGCAGGTCCCCAAGGAGAGCTAGATCTCAATTGGCTCAACGTTCATGATTCAGGACACCACATGGACGATCTGGATCTCACCCTTCTTCCACTCCAAGAAGAAGGAGAAGGAGGTCTCCCTCATCGTTCATGTCCTCAAGATCATCTATGAGAGACTATTCAGCAACATTGTCTGCGACACCTCCAGCAAGAGTGTCTCCAATTGATGATACAGGGACTTTTAATGAGGTTCTATGCTTTGGTGCCAGCAAATTGAACATTGATATGTTGGCACCAACTTTCTCTTCATCAGTAATAATTGAAACCCTGCACCACAGATCCTCGGCGAGGCCCCTACTTCCTTTGTTTCTGGGATTGCTAGAACCAGCGGTGCAGACTTTTCTGACACCAGCTACAGTGGGTTCAGCTTCCCCACATATTTCTAAGAAGTGCAAGGCCCCGGATCATGACCCCCTGTTTATTCAATCAGATCCTCCTCCAGATTCACGCGCACGACTGTTGACTGCTAACATCGCTGCGCAAGCGCTTGGCTGTGAATTAGGACTGCTGCAAGCGTTTTTATCTTGTTTATGCTAATTTTAAAAACGGTTTATTTCTTGTCACATTACACGCTCACTCCCCGGTCCACCGCAGCAACTTGTTCTGTTTGTAGTGGAGGGAGGTAAAGCGTCCCTACTTCCTGGTTGCTCCACGCCGGGTGGCCATCTTTGGAGGGTGACGCTCTAGTCTACACCTTCTCCCTGAATACTTAAGGGCTCAGAGTCACTCGCGCACGACTGTTGACTGCTAACATCGCTGCGCAAGCGCTTGGCTGTGAATTAGGACTGCTGCAAGCGTTTTTATCTTGTTTATGCTAATTTTAAAAACGGTTTATTTCTTGTCACATTACACGCTCACTCCCCGGTCCACCGCAGCAACTTGCGCTGTTTGTAGTGGAGGGAGGTAAAGCGTCCCTACTTCCTGGTTGCTCCATGCCGGGCGGCCATCTTTGGAGGGTGACGCTCTAGTCGACACCTTCTCCCTGAATACTTAAAGGCTTAGAGTCACTCGCGCACGACTGTTGACTGCTAACATCGCTGCACAAGCGCTTGGCTGTGAATTAGGACTGCTGCAAGGTTTTTTATCTTGTTTATGCTAATTTTAAAAACTGTTTATTTCTTGTCACATTACACGCTCACTCCCCGGTCCACCGCAGCAACTTGTGCTGTTTGTAGTGGAGGGAGGTAAAGCGTCCCTACTTCCTGGTTGCTCCATGCCGGGCGGCCATCTTTGGAAGGTGACGCTCTAGTCTACACCTTCTCCCTGAATACTTAAGGGCTCAGAGTCACTCACGCACGACTGTTGACTGCTAACATCGCTGCGCAAGCGCTTGGCTGTGAATTAAGACTTCTGCAAGCGTTTTTATCTTGTTTATGCTAATTTTAAAAACTGTTTATTTCTTGTCACATTACACGCTCACTCCCCGGTCCACCGCAGCAACTTGTGCTGTTTGTAGTGGAGGGAGGTAAAGCGTCCCTACTTCCTGGTTGCTCCACGCCGGGCGGCCATCTTTGGAGGGTGACGCTCTAGTCTACACCTTCTCCCAATCTACTTATTCTCTCATTCTCCCAAACGACTGGATCGCCAGACTGGGAGAGGCGGTGGACTGGCCATCATTTATAGAGATAGCTATAAATGTCGCGTCATTTCATCCACCACACCAGCCTGTGAGAGCCAACATTTTACTTTAGAATTCTCTCCTACCACCACTTTCTCTGGCATCCTAGCCTATCGACCACCCGGCGCTCTTAACAATTTTGTTGCTGACATGACAGATATTGCCGCCAATGCTGTGCTCACCTAGTCTAATTTCACCTTGCTAGGGGACTTTAACCTACATCTGGACGACCCCCATGGCATACCAGCCATTAATTTTCGCTCTAACCTTCAGGCCATTGACTTATGCCAAAAAGGCTTTCATGCGACACATATCAGGGGACACCTCCTGGACCACATCTATAGTAACTTAGACAATCTAACGGTTGAGTCACCTATCCCGTTACCCTGGACTGACCACTTTTTAATACCTTTTATATGGTCTATAAATTCCCCCCACTCCTCAAAATCTTAACAAGCATTTGGGAAGGAAGTGGGCCTTGCTCTCGCTCCCTGATTGGGAATTGGCTCTCACCAAAGATCCACCCATTAGGGTAACTAATCCTAATATTGCCATGATTAATTTTGACAACTGGATCTCCAGTACCCTCGATGAGGTTCTCCCAAGGCACCCCCTGAAATCTATAACAAGACCCAAAGTTGCCCCCTGGTATACACCTGCCCTTAGAACAATGAAGCAAGCCTGCCGTAAACTAGAGAGAGCCTGGAGGCAGGACCATTCCCAACTCAGGAAGGTCGAATACAGAGCAGCAATAAAGCTTTACAAAAATGAGATAATAGCTACACAAACTCTTTTTTATGACTCGAAAATCAATTCGGCTGCTAATGCCCCCAAAGAAATTTTCAAAATAGCTAAATCCTTAATCTCCCCCCCCCCCCCCCCCCCCCCCCTGAGCGTCCTTCAGCTGACGGCGCACAAACCCGCTGTAATGACCTGGCTACTTTTTTTTCCCAAAAAATCCAGACCATTTATTCCTCATTTAGCAATGCCAAGGATGATGCGGAACTCTCCTCTCCTATAACTTCCGACCCCCCTGTCCCATGTATGCTTGACAAATTTCCTACCCTTGACCCCACTGCTTTAGACAGACTGATCCCTAAGATCACTTCTGGATCTCCCAATGATCAAGCCCCTCCCCAGACTCTCATTAAGGTCATGGATGTCATTCGACCGGTCATCTTGGATGTCCTTAATGCATCCATCATATCCAAATCCGTCCCATCCTCGTGGAAGTGTGCGATGGTGAAAGCCCTATTGAAAAAGCCCACATTGGACCAGAATAACTTGGCTAACTATCGCCCTATTTCATTGCTTCTGTGGATGAGTAAACTGCTTGAGAGGCACGTCAATAACATCTTAGTGGACTATTTGGAGTCCAACAGTCTGCTACGTGCCTCTCAGACAGGGTTCCGTCCTCAGCACGGAACTGAAACCGCCCTCTTAGCGGTGACGGAAGAAGCCAGAGCTGTGCTGGACCAAGGAGGAAAAGTCGCCATCATTCTACTTGACCTCAGTGCCGCGTTCGACACGGTCAACCATGCCACACTATTACAACGACTGAGTGGCTTGGGCGTGTCGGGCGCGGCCCTGGAATGGCTGACCTCCTTTCTGGCCGAACGATTCTTCCAGGTGTTTGAGGGCGAGGCAGTCTCCCCCAAACATCTACTCAGGTGTGGGGTCCCCCAGGGCTCCTCCCTGAGTCCCACTCTTTTTAATGCCTACATGGAACCCCTAGACAGGATAGTCCATCTCTTTGGTGTGCGTATCGTTACCTACGCCGACGATACCCAGCTGGTAGTCTCATTGGACCACTCTGAGGGATTGTCTACCACCTTAGGTCCATGTCTAGAGGCCGTTGCCTGGTGGATGCAATCCTCCTGTTTGAAACTTAACGGGGAGAAGACAGACATTATTCTGCTGGGCAACCCTCCCCCGTCTGCCCTAGCATCCATCTGGCCTCCATGTCTTGGCTCGCCTTCCACCCCCAAACCTCAGATAAAGAGCCTCGGGATCTGGCTTGACAAATCGCTTGATTTTTCGGTCCAGGCCACCGAGACTGCCTCCACATGTATCGGGCTGATGAAAATACTGCGCAAAGTGCTCCCTCTGCTCCCATTCCAGACGAGGAGGATCATGGTCCAGGCCCTGATACTCTCCCGCCTGGATTATGGTAATGCCCTATACATGGGAGCCCCGGTATCAGTGACCCATAGGCTCCAAGTCACGCAAAACTGTGCCGCTCGTCTACTGTTTAACATCCCCCGCTGGCAGTCAGTGAAGAAAGCCCTAAAGGAACTTCACTGGCTCCCAGTTGTGGCCAGAGTGCAGTTCAAGGCCATGTGTATCTTGCACAAATCCTTTCACGGTACAGGCCCCGCAATTCTACACCCTATAGTTATACCCTAGGCCCCGTCCAGATCCCTCCGTTCTAGCTCCTTACAGCTAGCAACTACCTCCAAAGTCAACAAAGCTCCCTGGGGCGGTCGCTCCTTCTCCCATACTGCGGCCAAGCTTTGGAACTCTCTTCCGCTTCCTCTCCGAGAGAATAACAACCTTACGTCCTTTAGAAAGGCGTTAAAAACTCACTTGTTCGCTAAAGCCTGCTGAACTACCCCGAGCTCGCCATAAGCATTCAGTCACAAGTGCTGCGAGGCCTCCGGGTAGTTATGCGCTATACAAGTGTAATTTTCATTTCATTTCATTTCATTCAGTCATAGTGGCAGCAGCCAGGAAAATGCATCCAACAGCAACATCCCCAGCAGTCCCTCTGTAGAAGGACAGTTAAACCATGGACTTGTTGGGCCAAAGGATGAGCAACACATCTGCATCCGTAATGAAGATGGCTAGTGCCTCTGCTCTTCTGGAGAGGTATGACAGGTCTCTCTGGCACTCTATGGCCCAATTCACTGAAAAGCTGCCTAAAGAAAACCAGCACAATTTTCAGAAAGTCCTGCAGGAAGGGGGCTTGGTTGCAGACCAGGTCATTAGTGCAGCTGGGGGTGCATCGGATCTTGCTGCGCATAGTTACTCCCATGGCATTTGTGCTAGACACTCTGCCTGGTTGAGTCTCACTGGTCTGAAACCTGATGCAAAGGAGAATTGCAAATGTTACCTTCAATGGCACGTCTCTCTTTGGATCTCATGCTGATGATGAGATGTCCAAAATGAAAACGGAGTTGGGCACTCTAAAAGCTGTCGGTCTGGAGAAACGAAAGGAGTTATGGTGCAAGTACCGATCTTACGACTGTCGCTATTTCCAACAGAGCGTTCAAACCCCTCACTAGTAGACACAGCAACAACATCCATCCAGGTCTCACTACCATCAGCAAAGACCGGGTCGAGGAAGGGGAGCTGCAAGACAAGCACCTTCTGCAGCGAAACAATCTGCAAAAAAATGAGCCCTGGCTTCCCCCATCCCTGTTACCCACTACGATGGGGGGAAGTGTTATGTTTCTCCTGGACGCGTCGGAGGAAATAACAAAAGACAAGTGGGTACTGAATATTGTGCAGAATGGCTATTTGCTCAGATTCAAATCCCCACCTCAATCAGTTCCTCCCTGAGAAAGATTCCTCCAAGAGCACCATTTGTTGCAAGTGGAGGTGAACAGTCTGCTACAGAAAGATGCCATAAAAGCAGTCCCTGCTCTGCAATGAAGGTAGGGAATCTATTATCTTTACTTTCTAGTACAGAAAAGAGGCCCTACCAGAGAGTACAGACCAATACTCAACCTGATACTTTTGAACAAATTAATCCACAAAGGAAAACTTCGGATGTTAGCACTACACCAAATCTTTCCTCAAATACACCAAGGGGACTGGATGTGCTCCACAGACCTGCAAGACGCCTCCTTTCACGTATCAATTTCCAGGAAACATCGGAAAATCCTGCGTTTTCAAGTAGCGCACCAGCACTTCTAGTTCAAGGTTTTCCCGTTTGGACTCAAATCAGCCCCCAGCACGTTCTCGAAATGCATGGAAGTATTAGCTGCTTTTGTTCGCAAACAAAGGATATTTATATATCCTTACCTGGACAACTGGCTTCTGAAGAGCTCGTCACCCACTCTGCTTCAGAGACATCTCTCATACTGCCTTCAAGTGCTGAGCAATCTGGGCCTGCAAGTCAACTACAAAAAGTCGATCTTCAACCGACCCAAAAGATCCACTACCTGGGTGCTTCTCTGGATACCGCAAGGGCAAGCACGTGTTCTTCGGAGGACAGGTTATTCTTTCTCAATCCGCGAAAAATGCGACAATCCTCTCCATTCTCAGCATCCCAGAGTCAGGCGGGTGTCCTCGCTGCTGGGCTCGATGGCATTCTGCATCTTCATCGTGCCACATGCCAGACTACACATGTGTCCTCTGCAGCAATCTCTAGAGGACCAGTGGATGCAGATATCAGGTCGCTAGGAAGACTATGTGTTTCTTCCCTAGTCAGCCAAGGATACCATCAGATGGTGGATGAAGCGATCACATCTGGTGAAGGGAGTTCCTTTACACCAGGACCTGCCTACTCAGACAATCATCACGGATGCTTCCCTCCAAGGTTAGGGAGCTCATATGGGTCCTCTTCAGGTTCAAGGACTCTGGTCAGAGACAGAACAAGGGTACCACATCAACCTCTTAGAAGTGAAAGCGGTACACCCAGCACTCAAATCACTGTTCCTTTTCTTTCATTCACGATTACTGTTGGTTCAAAAGGACAGTACCACAACAATGCATTATCTGAACAAACAGGGGGGAACCCAGTCAAGACCTCTCTCTCTGGAGGCTCAGGCCACCTGGAAATGGCTTCTCACTATTGTGGTGATTCATCTCCCGGGCACTCTCAACGTCCAGGCAGACGCCTTAAGTTGGGACTTTGTCGAAGCTCCTGACTGAGTACTAAGCAACGACATCACGCAGGACATCTTCCACCAATAGGGAGTTCCAGACATTGACCTGTTTGCAGATGTGGCAAACACAAAATGCCCCGTCTTCGCTTCACCAACCAGAGTCCCGAAGGAATGCGCTTTTGATAAAATGCTCTCAGACATTACTTTACACTTTTCCTCCAATTCCACTGATACCCATGGTGATCAACAAGTTCTACAGGGACAAGACCAGAATGATACTGATCGCACCAGAATGGCCTCGTCAGTTGTAGTACCCAGACTTTCTTCAATTATAAGAGGTACCGCACAGGTGGTTACCACCCCAACCCCTCATCTCTACGATTAACAGCATGACTCCTGAAGTCCTTCAATACAGGCTTTTAGACGTGTCTTTTGATTGTATGAACATACTTAACGAAGACAGAAGGGCTTCCCCAGAAAATTGTACGCTTTCAAATGGAAGCAATTTTACATGTGGTGCATTGATATTGGTCATGATCCTCTTCGGGGTCAAGAACAAGTGATTTTACCATATTTGCTGTACCAGGCCTTCAATTTTCATCTGTAAAGGTCCATCAAGGAGCTATTACAGCATACCGAAAGTCTCCTATGCAGGTTTCCTACTTTCAGATTCCTGTGGTTAAGGACTTTCTTAAGGGGTTAAAATAGGTCTACCCACCGATCAGAGCTCCGTCTGCACCATGGGAGCTTAACATAGTTCTTGCTAGATTGATGGATGCTCAATTTGAACCTATTCTCAAAGTCTCTCTGCAGCATTTGTCATGGAAGACAGCTTTTTTAGTGGCCTTCACCCCTGCTCGCAAAGCGAATGAGATTCAAGCATTGTGCTGTGAAGAGCCTTATATTGATTTTCATGTGAACAGAGTGGTTCTTAGAACCCATCTGAGTTTTCTACCTAAAGTGGTGGCGGATTTCCATATTAATCAGGCCATCACTCCCTATGTTTTTCCTAATCCTTCGAACCATACGGAGAGGTCCCTCCATTCACTAGACCTTAAGAGTATTCTGAAATTCACTGAGAGAAAACCAAGGTGTTGAAGAAATCAGACCGCCTGTTTGTAAACAGACAAAAGCAAGGCGTTGAGAAAATCAGACCGCCTGTTTGTAAACTATGGTTCCATAAATACTGGCTTTACAACTACCAAACGATCCATCTCTAGATGAATAGTCTCTTGTATCTCTTTGTCTTACCAGTTAGCCAACAAGTCCCTCAGGGGCAAACCAAAGGCTCATTCTACCACGGGAAAGGCCTCAACCACGGCTCTCCTTAGAAATGTACCTATTGCAGAGATTTGTAAAGTGGCCACATGGTGATTAGTACACTCTTTCACACACCATTACTGTTTGGACACTGACACGCAGGCGTATGCTCAATTTGGGCAAGCCTTGTTAAGAAGTCTGTTTGGATAATTCATCCCTAAAAAGTTATCTTTGCTGTATTTATGTTGTTACTCGTCCACGGAAAAGTGGGTATAGGCTTGCTATTCTATTCAGTGCTTATGACTATTGATGAGTATCCCCTTGAAGAGAAGGAAAAGTTACTTACCTGTAGTCCTAGTTCTCTTCCAGGGGTATACTCATCAAAGTCATAAGCAACCCTCCCTCCTCCCCTGATGAGTATTGACAACATAGTAGCGTTTTGCACCTTATGTCCTGGTTTCTATATGTTAGTACACTGTAAAAAAAAAAAAAAACCTGTCACCTGTGCTGCATGATGCGAGCAGGGGGCTTCTCGAGATCTTAAAGGCACAGAGTACACATTCTTGGAATTCTTAAAGGGAGGGTGCCAGTTTTATTAGTACTGTGATGTTTTTTTCAACTATGCAGCCTATGGGCTAATTGCCTGCTATTACTTGACTTTTTCTCCGAAAATAAAGGGCTGTGTTGGAACACTATTGGAGTGTATGTTCTCGGTTACAGTATTTATATGTGAGATTTTTTTCTTTTAATGAAAAACCCATGTAATTTTGGTATATTAGCCTATTTGAGGTTTAATAAGCTTCATGTTTATATATGTATACATGTATATATGTATGTTTTTTTACCTAAACATGCACATATAAATGTATTTTTGTATGTGCTCCGGGGTCCCGCACTTGGGCGAGGATTATTCAGTGCTTATGATATTGATGAGTATACCCCTGGAAGAGAACTAGGATTACAGGTAAGTAACTTATCCTTTTTGAGCTTAATTGCTCACAAACTACTGAAAATATGTACACTGGATCATAAAAAAGGCACACTCTATGGGCCAAGATCTAGTTTTCTGGCAATTTTGGGGTCAATATGTTCAGCAGTTTGGGCTATATCTGTGTCTAAAGTGTGTGTGGAAAATTGAATGTGGAAACGTGTTTTGGCCTCCCTTTTTCTCATCCCTTCTACCTGGCAGATCACCTTGAAAATTTCCAGAAAGAAGCTGAGGTGAAAAAAAGATGCCTTTTAGAAAAGTTTTGTGAAGATTTGTCAAACGGCAGCAAAGAAATAAGCAAACCTAAAATATATCCTGTGGAAACGCAAACCTAACTATAACTCGACCGCCACTGGTGTGTGCGTGTGTGTGTGTGTGTGTGTGTGTGTATGGGAAACATCCTTTACTACGTAACTGGTACAACGCAGTACCGTTACGACGCAGCTTTAACAACGAAAGTCATTACAACGACTTTTGCTGAAGGGTGCTCTAGGATAGGGGATAGTTTAATTTACTATCCAACACCTTCCCTACTATCCACGGGGACTGGTGTTGGAATAGTAAATTAAAGTATTCACTATCAGCGCCCCCCCAACGCAAGTCCTTGTAACGACTTGCGTTGTTACAACTGCGTCGTAAAGGGACGCGTTGTAACGGTACATGTTGTACCATCATGCATCTGTGTGCATATGAATATATATATATATATATATATATATATATATATATATAAGTGGCTCACACTCCATTTCCTCGTTACGAAAACAAAGTTCAGCACTCCCGGGGGTATAGGCAGATGTTTCTTTATTTCACCATTAGTATCGCAGACTGACCCGTTTCGCACGTGAGTCCTTCGTCAGTTTTTACTTTGCGCGCCATTAAACGGCTACCTATATGCATCATTCTGACCCGCCCACATTGTTAATCAAATGGGTATCGAGATCGCATGTATGCCTCTGCGAAAGGTGCGGCCATCTTGGAACGCATAAGATATGCGCTATAGTGTAACATAAACCATTTATCATGCCCATTGAGCCGTGTATCGGCCTGGTGGCCGCTGGGCTGGTGTAACTTTCTTATAGAGCTGAGGATCGGCATATCACCAGCTACCTTCGCTCGCTCCATGAGATTTCGAATAAGATCCATAATTATTAAATTCATCATAGGCATGTCCCAATGATACTTTCATTACATTATTACAGCAGCATTCAGTCAATAGGAGTACAGACGCCTCTGTCTCCATCAAGTTTCATGATATCGGACAACATAGCATAAGACCAAAGACAAAAAACAAAAAACAGTTAAGTTCATTAATGAGGTAGCCCAAAAACAATTTAAAGTTAATCATTAATTTTCCTAAGTGTACCAATAATTCCTCTCCACTATTCATCCCATATGGATGCTTTGTTTGTAAGTCGATGATATAGCGGGATTCTAGTCTACGTAGCCTCAAAAGTCTATCACCTCCCCTAGGATTTATCGGTACATGATCTATGCCAAAATATTGTAATAGATCCCTATTACTCTGATGTTCCTTGGCAAAATGCCATGCCACCGGGTAATTTACATCTTTATTGCAGATGGCACGTTGGTGTTCCAAGATTCGCATCTTCACATTGTTGATTGTGCTGCCGATATATTTTAGTCCGCAGGGACATATCAGGCGGTACACAACATATGGGGTCTGACATGTAATAAACTTAGTTATTTTCCTTGGTATTTTTAGACCAGGAATATTGTATGTTAGAACTCGTTTGCTGTTTTCACAGGCTTTGCATTTGGCACACGGAAAGAATCCCATCATGTCTTTGAGTGTATTGGTTTTCTTAGGCTTAGGGGGCATGAGATGACTTTGTACCAATTTGTCTTTCAGAGAATTTTGTTTTAGAAAGGTTATCAGGGGACGGATTGGAACGTCCTGCCCTATAATGGGGTCCAGACGCAGTACATGCCAATTTTTAGTTAGTATTCTTCTCAATTGGTTGGCATCACTCGAGAAAGTTGTCACCATCCTAAATTTATTGTTAAGATCGGATTGGGGTTTTGGTTCTTTAGCATTAAGTAAACTCCGTCTTGATATTTTAAGAACTTTATGGAAAGTTTTTTTAAGAAGACTGGAGTCGTATTCCCTGGTTTCAAATCTTGCAATAGATTCATTTGCTGCGTTAATAAAGTCGGAATCCCTTGAGCAATTCCGACGGAGTCTCAACAGCTCACCATAGGGTATGCTTCGAATTAGGTTCCCAGGGTGACTACGTTTGGCATGTAATATGCTATTGCCCGAAGTGGGCTTCCTGTATAATGATGTTTCGAGTTTTCCTTCGTTAACAAAAACCTTTACATCTAAATAGTGCACTTCCTCTCTGCTTAGGTCACTAGTGAATTTTAGGTTCAAGTTATTTCTGTTCAGATCCCTGATAAAATCTTCTGCCTGGTTGAAGGAGCCCCTCCATACCAGGAACAGGTCGTCTATATAACGATGCCACACAACCACATTTTCAGCCCATTTGGCGTTGTCACCTTCCAGGACCACCTGCTCCTCCCACCAGCCCACAAATAAATTTGCATAACTGGGGGCGAAGCAGGTGCCCATCGCTGTCCCTGAGATCTGTTTGTATACATCATTTTGAAATAAGAAAATGTTGTGTGTTAAACAGAATTCAAGTAGTTCAATCAACATAACCCCATGTTCAGTATACTTCATTGGTCTTTTTTCTAGGAAGTATCTAACAGCCTCGACTCCCTGCTCATGCCGAATGCAAGTATAGAGGCTCGTGATGTCAAGAGTTATGAGTATGTATGATTCGTCCCACTGGATGTTCTCAACTTGTTCAATAAAATCCTTGGTGTCTTTTACATATGACCTTAATGTGACAACCAATTGTGCAAGAAATGAATCAATGTACATTGAGAGTTTCTAGTGAGTCCTCCCTTTGATGACACAATTGGTCTCCCTGGTGGTAAGCGGAGGTTTTTATGCACTTTAGGCAGTTGGTAAAAAGTTGGTGTTACTGGCTCATGATTACGCAAGAATAGAAATTCATTTGTGTCCAACATAGATCTATTTCGCCATTTATTCAATAGATCGTGATACTTTGTATACTTTGAGCATACTCATCTTTGTTTGTTCTTGTGTAACAATTCACATCCCCCAGTTGACGAAGGGACTCTTGGCAGTATTGTTCTCTAGGGAGTAAAACAATATTTCCTCCCTTATCTGAGGTTTTCACAATAATCTCGTCATTCTTGCTTATCTCAGATAAGATCTGTGTTTGCATTCCAGAGAGATTCATTTTATGGAAATTGTGTTTCTGTCCGGTGATCCTAAACTTCATCAGGTCATCAATCACCGCTTCTGAGAACGTGTCGATGGCATCATAAGGCATCTGTGGATTGAATTGCGATGGTGCCTTAAAATCGGTTTCCGGAGCTTGTTGTTCAATGTTTGCTCTTCTTGATCTCATTATCCGATCGTCACATATTTCCAGATTTTGTTCAGTTCTTAATTCTGTCAAGGTTTCCATGAGATTTAAGTCTCTGGTGCTCAAGGTATCAGTCATTTCTCTCGTACTTTCTTTCTTTGTTTTTTCATTTTTCCGTGTTTGCAGGCTTTAGTGCGAAGAATTCATGAAGTTACACCAGCCCTGCGCCCACCAGGCCGATACACAGCTCAATGGGCATGATAAATGGTTTATGTTGCACTATAGCGCATATCTTATGCGTTCCAAGATGGCCGCACCTTTCGCAGAGGCATACATGCGATCTCGATACCCATTTGATTAACAATGTGGGCGTGTCAGAATGATGCATATAGGTAGCCGCTTAATGGCGCGCAAAGTAAACACTGATGAAGGACTCAAGTCTGAAACGCGTCTGTCTGAGCTACTAATGGCGAAATAAAAAAAACATCTGCCTGTACCCCCAGGAGTGCTGAACTTTGTTTTCGTAACGAGGAAATGGAGTGTGAGCCATTAATTTTAAACGCGCGTACCATCGCGTTTTGAGCACCCACTCGAGAGTGACCCATGATTTATGGTACAACACGAGCGCCGATATATATATATATATATATATTACCTACTGGCGGTCGCCAGTAGGTAGTTATCGTTAGGATTTTTTTCAATGTTAAATCTCAAAATTCTATCTGGAATAACTTTGGCGCCGGTTGACGAATCTGCCTGAAAATTTCCTCAAAATGGCCTCGCGGTGCCCCGGTCCTTCCCTGAAAGTTTGGGGGGGATTCGTCAAGCGGGGGCCGAGATAAAAGGGGGGTCCTAAAACGTGTTTTCTCTATGTTAATTTCCATAGGGCAGTCGACCTCACTTTTAGCCCGAACGGCTGAATGGTTTTCCACCAAACTTGGCAAAATTGTAGGGACTGGTAGCCTGATGTGCTTTTGCTATGTCTCAAGATATGTGCTTCAGTGGATTTTGAGTAATTTAGGTTCAAAAAAATCTATATATCTATAGGCGCGCCCCGGTGCACGCACCGGGGAGCGCACAAGGGTGCGACACGCGACTTGCGCACGGAAAGCTGATTGGCTCTCGGTGTCTGTAAGCATTCTAAACAGTCCGGAGCGGCCGCCATCTTGTCTCTCGGTAAAATCGAGACACAAGAGGTGGCAAAAATAAAGGGGAGAATTGACCATAAGGGGGCAGGGTAGACCCCCCCTGACCCCCTAGGTTTGATGTGGGAGCCATAAAAGGGCCCCCCGGGGCAATACATTTTTTTTTTTTTATGATTTGAGAGGGGGGAGCGCCCGGTACGCGCACCGGGGAGCGGACCGGGGAGCGTACCATGGGAAAAAAAGAATGACAGAGTTTTCAAAAAATGTAGCATTTTTTTATAAATTGGAGGTAGTTCTAAAAAGAACTGTTTTTTTGCTTCTTTTTTAGTTTTTAATTTTTTTTTACTTTTTCCGAATGTTTTAAAAAAAAATTGGTATTTTTTTCACAACAAAAACAAAACTAGGGAATGCAAAACTGCTCAACAGGAGCAAAAAAAAGGGGAAAAATTAGGGCTGAGGGGCGCAGCGGTGTTCCTCCCTCTTTCTAACAATCAGGTCAACGCTCTGCTCCCCATAACATAGCAGTTGGTCACACTGCTTACAACGAAATGTAATATCTGCAAAAACAGGCTGAATATTTGGGGTCATCACTGCTGGTCTTCCTCTCACCGATGATGTTGAAGCTCAGGTGGAAGTGGAGGGGCAATCGGGTGGTGGATTGCGAGCCAGGGCCCTGGTGCTCTCCCGTGCAATATTAATCAGGTGCTTCCTCTCAACATGCCTGAGTAATGTTGCATTGCCAAAACTATATTTCCAGGTGGGATTTCCACGTGAGAGAACAGTGTCACAAACTTTACACGTGACTTTTGCTGCATTGCATTTTTTCTCCCCCTCTGGAAAAGAGAAAAACTTCCAAATGAAGTGGTCCTTCACTTTCTCTGTGGGGGGACCTCAGGCAGGAATTTATCTGAAGAGTCTGAGGACTGGTCCTGGGAAGGGTTCTGGGAACCAGACATGGTTGAATTTGTTTTTTTTGCAGGAACAGACAAGAGGTGTTGTCTCAGCAAAAGCAAACAGTTTGTGAGGGAAATGGGTGGGGTGTTTCCCTACTTGTGAAAAAAAACTTATTAACCAATGAAAAGTGTTATTTTCAGGTCACATGACCCGACGCGCTTACGCTACGCGCCCCGGGGTGCGCCCTGGGGCGCGTCGCGTAAGTGCGATGCGCGATTGTATTCGCTCGAGTGCTTCCGGGTGCGCTTACACAGTGCGTATCACGCAGACGACCTACGCGATACGTCACGATCATGATATTGGCGCTTACGGGACGCTCCCTGGTGCGCACCCCGGGGCGCTTCATAGAACTACGCTTTCCGGGGTGCTCACGGGGGCGCGCACCGGGAGCGCTCCAAGGCAAAAAAAAAAATGAAAAAAATATATATACAAAAATAATTTGGGCAAAATTGTAGAGACTGGTAGCTTGATCTGCCTTTGCTATGTCTCAAGATATATGCGCAAGTGGTTTTTACGAAAATTAACTTTGAAAAAATATATATTGGCCTACATTGGGCTATATATATGTTAGAGCCCAAATGTAGCCCAGTGTAGCCCAATGTAGCCCAATGTAGCCCAAAGATGGCCTCCAGAGACAAAAAAAACCAAATGTAGCCCAAATATCAGCCAGTTGTAGCCCGAATATAGCCCAATGACAGAATGTCCCAGAGTGTTCTAAAGAACAACTAGAGCGCTAACAGTCTTACATATAAACTGAGACTTATAGTTAGGAATTAGCATTTAAAAAACCTTTGAAATTCACTGAAAAAACCATAGGTTTCACACCAGTTATAGTTAGGAATTAGCATTTAAAAAACCTATTAAATTCACAGAAAAAAAAAAGGTTTCACACCAGTTATAGTTAGCTGGAAATTTTACTGACATAAAACCATTGAAATTCCCACGTTATAGTTAGTTGGACTCACTATACCTTGCGCGTGTAATGCACTGCTGATGACATCACATATTACATCACTCATGACATGGCCAGTGACATCACTCATGACATCACTGATGACACCCTTGTGACTGCTCCTTTTTCTGCCCTTTGTTTTAAACTCTTCTGCTCTGCTTTGCTTTCCTGCTTGTTTTTCTACACTCTGTATTGGCTTTTTTGCTCCTTTTTTCTGCTCTCTGTTTTGCCTTTTTTGCTTGTTTTTCTGCCTTCTTTTTTGCCTTTCCTGGACATTTTTCCACCCGGTGTTTTGTCTTTTCTGCTCATTTTTCTGACCTCTTTGTTTCCACTTTGCCATGGGGACCACAACCTCAATTCAATATAATTCGATTTTAATAAGAACTTGGATCCCCAATGAGGTCCACATAAAAGATACACACAGTTGTTCTATATAAATACATAATAAAATACAAGCTTGGGAACAAATGGTAGCGACACCTGAGAATAAGATGGCGGTCACTTAGATCTCTACTGTGGGGCTCCTGTCTCCGTACCTCTGACATCAGAAAGCCTTTCCGGACTACAGAGTCTCCG
Organism: Lissotriton vulgaris; assembly: GCF_964263255.1. Classification (NCBI taxonomy): domain Eukaryota; kingdom Metazoa; phylum Chordata; class Amphibia; order Caudata; family Salamandridae; genus Lissotriton; species Lissotriton vulgaris. The sequence goes on from NC_141697.1 coordinate 771,374,582, forward strand.
TGCAGGATGGTGTTGTGATTCCTTGGGACACCCTGTGACAGCAGTGTTGTTGAGCGGCCGGGAGGCAGGTCGGACGACCCGCCTTGTCTCAGCGCTTCTCTGTGGTGTGGAGGGGCTGCTTTGTAGAGAGCTCAACCTGTGCCTCTGCTTCTGCACTAATTGTCTTGTCTCACGGGTGGCATGTCTCGGGTTGGGGAGGCGTGGTACCTCCTTGGGACCCCTGTTAACCTCGGCTGAGTGCCTGGATTCTGCGGCAGCCCTTTGGTGCGGCATGGTTGTAGATCCTGGTGTGGAGGGAATGTGGAAAAAGTGTGCCAGAGCTTTGACAAGTCTGGCAGGGAAGCTGATACGATCCCTAAACTATGTATTGAGGGGCTGGGTAGGTCCTCCTGCTGGCTATTTTGGCTATTACAGATTAGTCTTCAAGACGCTGTCAACCTCTTCGTGGGGGTTCACTTCCTTGTCGTCCTGCACAATGGCCCCCAAAGGCGGCCTAAAAAAGAATGAGGCGTCTTCACAGGCTGCACCTCAGGTACATGGCCCAAGACAAGGGGCCCTCCATGTCCACAATGAGGAGATTTCAGGTAATCCGGGTGACTCTCGGATTGTTAAAGACTGGCTGGAAAGTACTGGGGCAGGGAGGAGTAGGATTTTGCCAGACTGCGCTCAAGCTATGGTAAAAAAAAGGGACAATAAAAGCTTTTGAGGAGGGGAACCCTGGGTCTCGGGGTCCAAAAAGTGTTGCTCTGCTCCAATGCCGGCCTCACCTCAGCCAGCTATTACTGCCTTTTTTAGGATAAAAGCCAGGCTTTGGATCAGCCAGCTCAGAGAGAACTCCAGGAACTGAATAAACTTGGCAAGGCAGGATGGAATATGGGCTCGGTATCGGATGATCAGTCTGGGATACCATCAGTACAGATCGTGGAGCTTAAGGTGGCAGGTGAGTTTGTAGCTGAGACTGGCCCTTCTCCAGGGGTGCTGGGACTACATTCTTGTCAGGACTTGGGTGAACAGAACGAGCTTTGTACCATCCCCAGAGTGACGAGTCAGGAATTCCCAGTTACGCATAACCCTCGATCTTCTGCCCCGTTGGGGCTGTGATTAAACTGGATGGCAACATGGACTCTAATGGCTTGGCTCTTGTGGATCTCACATCTTATGGTACTGATATTTTTCACTTACTAACGGTCCTCGATCAGAGGATCTTGACTCTATTCAAAGCAAAGCTGGATACAGCTCTTTGGCTTCAGGCTCCAGCACTCTGGAAGCACCAGAGATGGCTCTTAAGCGCCATAGACTTTGCAGGAGTACTAAGGGCGGTGTGGACTCACGAAAGAACAGGGAGAAGCCAACTATTGGGCGTTGGCTGAAATGAGACTATTCCCAAATAAGAATAATGGGAACACTAGAGTCAGCCTCCGTCCAGTGAGAGACTGGTATGTGTTCCTCACAGGTTGTAGGGGCAGTGACAATGGATCCTGCATTGGCCATATTCTTAGACTCTATCAAGGAGCATCACGCTGAGACCCACTCAGACTGGAAAAAAGCCGGGCAGGCTACAAAGAAATTAGAAGACTAGGTCTGGAAAGTCCGGAAGGCATGCTCTGAGATTGGCGAGAGGAGAAGAGAACAACTGTCACCGAGTCAGAGTTGGTCGAGGTCAAAGAACTAATCAAGTCCCAGGGGGCTCAGATGATTGATGCCATGTGGACAATTGAGGATCTGGAAAACCTCCTGAGAAGGAACAATCTTCACTTTTTAGGCATTGAGAAAGGGGTGGAGAGGGACGATATAAGATCCTTCATGCTGAACCTTCTCAAGGAAGCCTTCCCGGAACTTGCGGGGAGAGAGTGGGAGCGGGAGGGTCAGTGGGTCCACCGATTCCAGGTATTACGCCATAGACCTACAGAGGCAAGAAGTGGTCAGGGGCAGCCAATGGCCATCTTAGTCTTTTTCAGAAAATTCTTCTTACATCAGGCTATTTTTGAAAAGGCTTGACACTAGGCAAGAAGATAATACTTAGAATCACTCTTTTTTGCGCGTCCTGACTTCTGCCATATAACAGTAGAATGTAGGTGGCGTTTATGGCAGGTTATTTACCTTATCAACGTGCAGGCTTTGAGGCCTATTTGTTAGCTCCAGCTAGACTGAAGACAAGAGTGAGAGGGAGGGGCTATAAAAAATGTTACCTCTGAGATCCAAGCTAGAGATTATCTTGAACAGATATTGGCAGATACATACAATTTTTTGTCTATGAGCTGTTAGGCTAGCAAAACTGTTAGATATGTTAAAAAAATAATAATATATATATATATATATATATATATATATATCCAGCCAAACGAGTCGCTGTAGAACCTTGCCACTTGCCAAAGGCGGGCCTCGGATGGGATAGCGAATCCCAATATCATCCAACCAAGAACCCTCTCCAGTAAGGAAAAAGAAATCCGGGCCACTTGAAAGTGCAAAAGCGTGATTTATTCAAGGCTTTCTCGACGCGTTTCGCAGTAGTTCTGCTTTTTCACGAGACCGAAACCAACCAGGAAGTGCAAGTTATATACAGTCACATGGTACAGTCACATGGTATTAAAATCATACGCATGGAAAACAGACTACCTGTAAATTCACGGGCTGTGTCCTATGTAAACAAACACTCGTTATGCGGTAGAATGGACATAAATAACAACCAAATAGTAACGGTGCACAATACAGTTTCATAAATTAAAGTTAAATTAAATTCTCATGCAGCCCCCGAGGACGTTCTATATGGATTCAAGGCACCCTGATAACAAAAAGATTAATTCATACAGTTGATTACCTCATGGTGCCGTTGTTATGATTGCGCCCAAGTGGGCAAAACCACTTCATATAACAATGTAGTCCCTTCGGGTTAACCAGGGGCTGATGATATTAAGACATTGTGTTTGCCTTATGTATTATTGTGCAGCCCCAGTGGGCACAGTGGTCACAATTAATGAAAGGGGGGTAAGTCAAAAAACTTGGCACCTTGACAGCCGTGAATTAATTCATTCATACTGTCCATCTCAGTGATTGCGCCCAAGTGGGCGAAGCCAATTCATTCTGAAGTTCACAGTGAAGTCCATTCATACATTGCACACTTATCCGAGGCTTGTGATTTGTGGACAGATTCCCAGGCAATTCTGTGAACCAAAAAAGTGAGAGACATTCAGTGAGTGACTGTACTAAGGGTGATAAATTAATAATACATAATTAGTTAAAAAATGGCAGACATATACACAGACAAACTGGCATGTTAACCTAAATGCACACTCAATTCCTCATGTAAATTATGGCCATTAGGTTGGGTTGTCCTGTACTTGATGATCAGTCTAGATTCAAGTCTTCTCATCTCTTTTATACGGTCTCCCCCTCGTTCTCTTGAAGGGACTGTTTCCAGAACACAGAATGATAGCAAGTTGGCATTGCTTTTGTGGTGCGTGGCGAAATGCCTGGCAATGGGGTACTGTTTGTCTCCATTTGTTATGGCTCGCATGTGTTCAAGCACTCTTTTCTTGGCCTGGTGTTTGGAGCTGCCAATATAATGCAGCTGACAGGGGCATTTCAATGCATAAATCACATGGTCTGTCAGACATATCACATGCTTGGTGATTTTAAACTTGTTGGCATCTTTTGACAGTTGTATTTCCTTTATGTTTTTACTGTTGCGACAGGCTTTACACCTGCCGCAAACGTAAAAACCCTGTACTGGGTTTCTCTGTTTAATCGTCTTGGGTAAGAGAGTCGAACAGAGAAGGTCTTTCAGGGATTTCGGTCTTCTGAATGTAAGTTGGGGATGTTCAGAGATATCTGGAGCTAGATCTTTGTCCAGTTTTAAAATACTCCAGTATTTGCTGAGAGCTTTCCTCACCCCCTTGGAGTCACAGTTGTAATCGGTAATAAATCTACTGATCACACCTTTGTTGGACTGGCTCTCTGGTGTGTTAGGGCTGAGGAGGCTTGTCCTATCTCTCTCTTTTACCTTAGCCAGAGCCCTGGCTATGCATTTGCGGCCATATCCTCGTTCTTTGAACCTTTCACTCATGAGGGTTACCTCTTTATTGTAGTCTAATTCATCAGAGCAATTCCGTTTGGCTCTGAGGAATTCTCCTACTGGGATGGAGTTGATGAGATTGGTCGGGTGACAGCTTGAGGCGTGCAGTAAGCTGTTCCCAGCCGTACTTTTGCGGAACAGGGTTGTGGTAAGAGTGTTCATCTTGTTCTCAACCCTGACGTCAAGGAATTTGATGGCTGTCTGATCTGTACTACAAGTAAAGCTCAGGTTGAAGTCGTTAGAGTTCAAATCACTGACAAAATCCATCGCCTCTTGCTGGCTACCCTTCCATATAACGAAAATATCGTCTATGTAGCGTAGCCAGCAAACAACCTTGGTGAGGAACGCCGGGGACTGATAGACCACCTTCTCCTCCCAAAGTCCCAGGTACAGACAGGCAAAGCTCGGCGCAAAACAAGTCCCCATCGCTGTGCCAAGCAGCTGATGGTAGACTATTTCATTAAATAAGAAGAAGTTCTTGGTCAGGCAAGTAAGTGCCATTTCATTCATTTTCAATCTTTATTTCGACCATTTGGTCATAAAAGATACACATACATTAAAATCACATAAATTCTATCTCATTTGATAAAACATCAGTGTATAATTTAAAGATCCACATCAAACATTATTAACAATGTTAAAAATAAAGCAATTCTACAAACTACCCAGCATTTTTTAAAAGACGATTACGCGTATACCACACATTTGTAAAAAATTTGGCAAGCGCAAAAACAATTGGGCCGGAAACATCACATTTTAAAATCCTGTACATAGGTATATATTCCCTGCCACCCAAGTTCTTAATCAAAGGCAGCAGCCAGTACTTTCTGGCTGCCTTATATGCTGGGCAGAAAAAGATCACATGCAGGTCATTTTCCTCTTTGTCAACGCAAAGGGGACAGTACTTGGTGGAAGGGACTTGCGACCAGGTGCTAGAAAAGGAGCGCAAAGGCAATGTACCGTACCTCCACTGGAGGAATAACTTTCTAGTGAGTACGGGATATATGGGATCAAAAGCCTTTTCAAGTGCATAAAGATCCTTGTTTTGAGGGAATTTGGAAGAAAGGGACCCCTCTGTCTGGGTAGCTAAAGCCCTTACCCTTTTGTGTTCATGATACAGATTCGCCAGAGATCTCTTAGAGATTCTAGATGCTGTATCTGCTGGTTTAGTCCACAATTCGGGGAGCCCCAGGTCTGTGCAAGTTGACTGGATATTTTGGACCCAGGGGATACTGAGCGCCTTGGGGTGTTTTAATAGTTCGACCAGTTCCGCCCTATAGTCGGCGAGATCGTCGCTGCTCCAAAGCCTGCGCCAGAAGGCAATGGGTCTTAGACTTATCTCGTCGGCGAGAGGCCGTAGCCCTAGATCAAGCCTCAAAGGGAGAAGTGGGGTGCTAGAAGGAAGTGCGGTAATTTGTCTTATGAATCCTTTTTCCGTGGATGACAGATTCCGACATGGAGTATGGCCCCACAATTCAGCCCCATACAGGATCGCCCCCCTGGCCTGTGCCTTATATATCTGAATTAGGGCCCCCAATGGGCGATAGGTCGAGCCGGTCATCATCCGGGAGATACCCCCGGTAATTTGTACTAGTTTAAGGTTAGCCCTGGTTTGGTGGGTCCCCCAGGTCATATCTTCGTTGAGTGTCACGCCGAGATATTCAAACGTGGCTACTCTTTCCAGCCGTGCTGCTCCCAGCAGGGGATTCGGGCGCTGTTTGGGGCTTGGATTCAATACCATATATTTGGTTTTTGTGGCATTGATTTCCAGTCCTCTGTCCTGACAGAAGGCCACAAAGGCATCAAGTATCCTTTGGATGCCCATGGGAGTTTTAGATACCAACAGCGTGTCGTCCGCAAACATTATTGCGGGCACACTGTTGCCATTTAGTTTGGGGGCATCTGTGTAGTCGGTGGCATTCAGATGAGCGATTACCCCGTTGACAAAGAGGCAAAACAGGGTCGGCGCCAGCACACAGCCCTGTCTTACCCCTCTGTCCACGGGGAATCTATCAGTCAGCTCCCCCGACCTCCCACACCTCACCTGGGCATAATTGTTATGGTGCAGCCTCTGCAAGGTCAATAAGATGTCTGGTGGTACGCCCATCCCTGCCAGAATGACCCAGAGTTTTCCCCTGGGCACGAGGTCGAAGGCGGCTCGTAGGTCCACGAAAATCGTGTACAAACTGCCACCCTCGAACCTCACTGTCTTCCAGTAGACCAGATTCAATCTAAAGACCTGGTCCACAGTCGATACCCCTTTCCTAAAGCCTGCCTGGTATGGACTGAGGGCGCCTGCCTCCTCGATCCATTCCTGAAGCCTGTTCAGGAGAACCCTGCCGAACAACTTCTGCGCTACATCGATCAGGCTAATTGGTCTGTAGTTGGCTGGGAGGAGGGGGGATCCCTTTTTGTAAATCGGGACCACCTCAGCCCCCAGCCAAGTACTAGGGATTTCCATCCCACCGAGGATACCATTGAAAAGAGCAGCGAGGTAGGGCGCCCAGACGGTGGGCTCCTGCTTGTACAGGTCTCCCGGTAGCCCATCCAGCCCAGGGGCCTTCCCCGAAGCCAGGCCTGAAATGGCAGCAGTGACCTCGCACAGTGTTATTTGAACCACCTGAGAGCCCTGCCTCTCTGGTTCAATTGACACAGGAAGTTCTCCGGACTCAGCGCTGTATAAGGACTGGAAGTGGGCCTGCCACACTCCAGGAGCTATGTTAGGCTCCACTGCCGAATGTAAACTCCCTGATCCCCCGTTCACCATTCTCCAGAACAGGCGTTGATCTTGCACTGCTAGGGCCTTAGTGAGTTCTTCCCACTGGCTTTCCTCCCATTCTATTTTAGCCTGGGCGAGAAGTTTCTTGTAGGCTTGCCTGCATTGCTTAAGGCGTTCCCCTCCGTTCTTGGTTGGATGATATTGGGATTCGCTATCCCATCCGAGGCCCGCCTTTGGCAAGTGGCAAGGTTCTACAGCGACTCGTTTGGCTGGATTTGTTTGAAAAAGAACCCCGCCCGCCCCTTTTTGAACTTGGACACGGCAACATTGTGTCAACGCTGACTGCAAACAAACAACGGACAATCGCTATGGAATTTACTTTCCTAATCAGTAGCGGAGGTTTACTGCAGTAACGCCTTTCCAGTATCCGCCAGTGACATTGGTGAGTTCCTGTGTGTCCTGTTGCACTCCGTTACTGACTGGTGTTTGTATCAATATCGTCGATCACGAGCCACGTCACTGCAGCGCTGTTCCAAGGGGCTTAAGGCTTGATACACATTACGCAGACCGGTGCGTGAGTGTGTCACGAATGCAAAGCGGGCGGAAGTTCACATTTCCCGCATACACCTAAACTAACTGTACTTACAATGGCTTCTAATAGGAACCAGCGGCGGAACGAAGCAGCAAGCCGCATGTTTACCAATCTAGACTCACCTACCTCCAGCAACACCTCTGAGAATGTTAATCAGAGAAGCACTGGCCCAAACAAACAGAACTTGTGGAATGCCTTGTGGAAGCTATTGGTGACAGAACAAAGCAAATGGTGGGAAGCCACCACACTGCAAAAATATATTGAAGTAGACAGAGTACCAAGGGGGCTGAGGATCTACACCACGCCTACCCTTGCAGACCCAGATCCGGATATGGTGGAAGAATGGGCGGGGAACAGTCACGAATGCTCCATAAGAATGCTCAAAATTCTAGTGAAATACGCAAACAAACACTGCGAGAAATTGGCTTCAGAAATAGAGGCCATCACAAACCAGTTAAAAAGCCTTTACGAGATTGAAAAGGACTTTGATAGCGAAATGGCAAAGTTTGAAATTAAGCTTGAAAAACTGGAGAAAGAAATACGTGACAAGAAAGAAAGTAAATTCATACGGGACCGCAATGACTATGAGCTCGGCCAAGTATGGACCTTCGCCAAAAGATACGATCATTTGCGATCCAAAACCACACAGGAGTCCACATCATCCCCTGCTCCAAATGGAACAAATGCCACGAAAAACAAAGATCATGTTGAACCAAGGGAACCAGCTACAACTTTAGCTGGGCCGAGCACTGTACCATCACGCAATCCTGAGCTCATGAGCCCAAAAGAGAAAATTCTAATGGAGTTCAACATGGTGGCCCAGGGAAGACTAACTGGACAGAACAAGCCATCCGGAGGAGGAAAAGGACGAGGTCAAGGCGGGAGAGGCGCCGGAAGAACCACCATAAATATGAACACCAGCAACATATCGAGCCCAGCGGGATCCAGGACAAGGGGCCAGAGAAGAGGAAAATAATGGAGTCCAACACAATTATCAACCTGTCCACTCGGGAGCTGAACACGGCTGAGAAAGAGGTACTTTCCTTAGGATTATCTTTCTGCCCCACATCCTCTTTTGACTATACCCAGAGTCGTATTGACCTCTTTTACTTTACTCGTAAGCTGCGCCTCAAGAAGTGGCATGCTACGAAACTTTCTTCCGAGGCCCACGAGACTGCACAAGTACCCACCAGTATCACAGGTGAAGATGTGGATACGCTACATCTACTCCATGAACTGGAAGGAGACTTGGACACGCTCAAAAACTCGTTGTCCAATGTGATACCTGATGACGTTGATATTGGTTTGAATGTTAAGAGC